>NC_047673.1:27367341-28852341 GCF_011762505.2 Arvicanthis niloticus | reverse complement strand
CTTATATAGTAGCTGCAACTACTCTCATGGCATACTTTTCTTGAATGTTTAGGTGTTCATCAGCTATGTCACTTCATCACTTCAAGACTGCAATATAATAAATAATATCATAGGTAAACTTGGGATTAATGTTTTTTAATTAGATTGCTCTAAGGAAAGTCATTTATATTCTTGTATCAATCATTTATTCTTTTCAATAGATGCAGTATCTGAATGTGAAAATATAGCAAATTTAGTTTAAGCCAACCACCAACTGAAGGAGCAAAAGCTTGTTTCTAGTTGTCTCTATAGTTAATGAAGTTGTTATGTACATAAGTAAAGCAAAACATATTTCCATCTGCAGGGCAGGCTTTCATTTTTCTAAGCTTAATATTGTTGTACTACATGAACTTACTTTAGGGACATCCTCTTGGAGACAGGGGAGGAGGAATATTGTGAGAAACTTTCAGAAGTCAAAACAGGAGAGGAATAATGACTGCTATGTAAGAAAAGATTAAAGATAATTAAAAATAATAAATAAAATTAACAAAATAAAAGAAATCCCCAAACTGTTTCACAAAGATCTGTTGCCATTTCCCACACATTAATTAACACGCCAGGGATCTATATACTGCCCTTTCTTGCCTGACGTTGGTGATCATTCTATTTACCTTGCCTTTCTTTATACATGTGAAATGATTACTATGGTTTACTGTTTGCTTGTTTGTGGAGGGAGTATTTCTTTTTTTTCTTTTTTTTATTAGATATTTTGTTTACACTTCAGATGCTATCCCCTCTCCCAATTCCCCCCTCCTTAGAAAACCCCTATCCCATGCCCCCTTTCCCTTTTTGCATTTATACATTTTTTAAAAAAATGTTAATCATGGGCTTTATAAGTTTGGTATTGTTCAATCAGAGGTGTAACCCACTACCCAACCTAGATATAACAACTATTTTTGGCTGGTGGAGATACATGAACATCTGCCTCCCTGTCTCTCCCCTCTTTCTCTCTTTCATCACCTGGCTTCTCCTCTCCTTCTTCTTCTCCTCTTCTTACTCCTTTTCTTCCTCTCAGTACTCCTCCTACCGTAGCTCCTCCTACACATCACCCTTCCTGTTAAAATGAAACTTTTCTCTCAAAATACAATTAGAGTGTAATTATGCCAATTTGTACCCATGAGGTACAAGATAGTCCTAATACCCAGTCCATCCTTTTGTTGACTAACCAGCACCTCTGTAATCTATCCTAACTAAAACATTTAGTTCTAAACCTGGCTTTAGGATGAATGTCAGCTGATGACCATCCACTCAAATCTTTTCTCTCAAGGTAAATAGTTATAAGCTTTCAACCCCGTCAGAAATCCAGAATGACTGAGTTAACTATAATTGTGGGAAGCACAAAGCATAGCTTCTAAAACTTAGCCAATTTATAGAGACCTCTGAACACCTGGACACTCGCTCTACTTCAAAACGTTGGAGCATCTGTTCTTCTGCCTTCTGGCCCAGGATCATCTGACAGAACTTAGTGATGCAGAATTATTAAGGGCTGATTACTCTGTCTAGGCAGATATAATCAGTTGACTATTCTGCAAGTGTGTCCTTTTCTGGACAGTCATTTGTCTGTAGAAGGAAAGTGGCAATTCTTGCCTAGTGGCTGTCTCACCACAACTGGAGTAACTCCAAGGATGCTCAATTTCTTCTTAGAATTCAATATAGGAAGCTGTCCGGAGCAGACAGGTCTCTAATGAAAATGAACATTAATACAGAAATGTTTGTCATGTCAATTCTAAGGATTTCTGATGTTTTGAAAATCAACTATCCATGTAAGGTAATCTGGACTGTTGCTTGTTAACTCCACTCAGCTATTTCTAAATAAAACATAGAGAACACCCTTATAATAAACTCCAAGCCATGTATTTGCTATAGTCCCTTACTCACAGGCTGACCATCTCAAATCAGTTAAAAAAAATAAGTTAAAAAAGGACTGGGTCTAAGCTTTGTATTCCTAAATGTGTTATACTGGTACAATGCCTATGAGAGTAACAATATTCATCTCACTCTTATATCACTAAGAAGTTCATGCCAATGAAAACCTTAAAATTTGTAATCAAAGTAAATTGGTGCCATTTAAGAATTTATATCTTCATCTTGATACTAATTATACAGATTTCTCTAATAGGTTATGGCTATGCAATTAACCCCTAGCTAATCCTCTCTATTCCCACAAAACCACTACTTTTCCCTAGGAAGACAGTCCAACATTTACCACCTTAATCCTCAAGCCCAGGGAATAGGGGCATTGACTCTTCATTAGCTTCTTCAAGCTGATTATGGGCGTTGAGATATTAGAAGAGGAGTGGGGGGAAGAGCAAATTGACAATCCTCTGATGCTGTGTCTTCACTGCCTCCAGATGGAGTTCCCAGATCTCAGAGGTTTGAGCAGGTCTGCCCAGCTTGCTTGTTGAGTAGATACACCAAGGCTAATCATTCTGCAATATACAATTCTCAAAACAAATTTTAGTATCAAGATAGTTTTTTTTTTAAGTGGGCTGACATTTTATTAAGAATGTTGGTTCTAACCGCTTTTCTTTTTTTCCCCTCTTTTATTGGATATAATATTTACATTTCAAATTTTACCCCCTTACCGCATTGCCCTCACAACCCAGGAAACCCTTATCCCATCCCCCCTCCTCCTGCCTCTATGAAGGTGTTTACCCACCTACCCCCAGCCCCCCTGCCCACCCTCAGATTCCCCCCCCACCCAGTGCTCAGCCTTCAAGGTACCGATGACCTTGTCTCCCACCTATGCCCAACAAGGCCATCCTCCCCTACATATACAGCTAGAGTCATGTGTCTCTCCATATGCTTCTAGGCTGGTGGTTTAGACCCTGGGGAGCTCTGGCTGGTTGGTATTGTTGCTCTCCTCATGGGGCCACCAGCCCTTAAGGCTCCTTCAGTTTACTCTCTAACTCCTCCATTAGGAACCTTTGATCAAATTAATGGATAGCTGGGAGTATCTGTCTCTGGGTATGTCAGACTCTGGGGGACCTCTAAGGAGACAGCCTTATCAGGCTGCTGTCAGCTTTCCCATCCTGACATCCATATCAGTGTCTATTTTTGGTGACTGCCCATGGAATGAATACCCAGGTGGAATGGTCTCCATACAACCCCCCCCCTTCAGATTCTGTCCCACACTTTGTTTCCATATTTGCTCCCTTGGGTGTTTAGTTACTCCTTCTAAGAAAGCACTAGGCATCCTCACTTGTTCTTTCTTCTTCATGAGCTTCATGTCGTCTGGTAGTTGAATCTTTGTTGTTTCAAATTTTTGGGCTAATCTCCGCTAATCAGTGAGTAAATACCATGTGTGTTCTTTTGTGATTGGGTTACCTCACTCAGGATGATATTTTCTAGTTCCATCCATTTACCTAAGAATTTCTCAAATTCATTATTTTTAATAGCTGAGTAATATTCCATTGTGTAAATGTACCACATTTTTTGTATCCATTCCTCTGTTGAAGGGCATCTGGGTTCTTTCCAGCTTCTGGCTATTATAAATAAGGCTGCTATGAACATAGTGGAGCATATGTCTTTGTTATTTGTTGTGGCATTTTTTGGGTATATGCCCAGGAGTGGTATAGCTGGGTCCTAAGGTAGTGCTATGCCTAATTTTCTGAGGAACCGCCAGACTGACTTCCAGAGTGGTTGTACCAGCTTGCAACCCCACCAACAATGCAGGAGTGTTCCTCTTTCTTCACATCCTCGCCAGCATCTACTATCATCTGAGTTTTTGATCTTAGCCATTCTGACTGGTGTGAGGTAGTATCTCAGTGTTGTTTTGATTTGCATTTCCCTGATGACTAAGGATGTTGAGCATTTCTTAAGGTGCTTCTCGGCCATTCGAGTTTCCTCAGTTGAGAATTCTTTGTTTAGCTCTGTACCCCATTTTTAATGGGGTTATTTTTTTGTTTGGTGTCTAATTTCTTGAGTTCTTTGTATATAATCGATATTAGCCCTCTATTGGGTCTAGGATTGGTAATGATCTTTTCCCAATCTGTTGGGTGCTATTTCGTCTTGTTGACAGTGTCCTTTGCCTTACAGAAGCTCTGCAATTTGATGAGGTCCCATTTGTCGATTCTTGATCTTAGGGCATAGGCCATTGGTGTTCTGTTCAGGAACTTTTCCCCTGTGCCTAGGTATTCGAGGGTATTCCCCAACTTCTCTTCTATTAGTTTCAGTGTTTCTGGCTTTATGTGAAGGTCCTTTATCCACTTAGAGTTGAACTTTGTATGAGGGAGTATTTCTATCAGACTCTGTGTGGCCTCAAAATTCTTCAGAGTTCTCCTCTATCTGTTCCTGGAGGATGATATTCCAGCTAGACACCAGCACTCCCAGTAACTCCTGTGTGTTCATTTGTATCTTGGCTAAGAATACAATGATCTCACATGCTATTTTCTTTATCAACCATTTCATGGTTTCATGTCTGTTATATGATTTCCATATTTCCTACTTTGTTTGCTTTTTATGTTGATTAAGCTGGCTGTTCCTTATATATATTAGTCACATTTATACAGATATTTTCAAGTATTTATGATAATATGTGTGTTGTCTTTCATGCTTGTAAGAGCATCTTTAACTGAATAAATCGTTTTTTTTTTAATTTTAGGTCAATTTAATTTAATTTAGGTCATTAATTTAATTAATGGAGGCCATTCTATTCAACTATTCTATTAACTGTTATTTACAAATTTAAAGTACATTTGTTACCCATTTTGCATTAGTGTTTAAACAAGATGTGAAACAAGTCACAGTCTTTAGAAATAATTTTGTTAATTAAATTAGCCCACAGATAGCCAATTCCTCAAGAACTATCAGTGGAAATGACGATATTTGCTTATACTTGGCATTCCCTGCAAACTAAAACCACTTAGGTAAACTGGTGTAGTTTAGGTAGCTCTATTTCTGAGTCCCTTTTCAAATTCTATGTTTCTGTACCTCCTGTCTTAGTCTGTGTTCTGTTGTTCATTAAGAAGCCCCATGACAGAGGCATCTCTTATAAGAAAGCAATTTTTGGTGGTTTGCTGACAGTGTCAGATGTTTAGTCCATTATATTACCTTCATGTAGGGTGCATGACTCTGGAGCAGTAGTCGGGAGCTACAATTGAATGTATAGGCATGGAGAAAGGGATGGAAAGAGGGAGAGAGAGAGAGGGAAAGAGAGAGAGAATGTCATGAGAGAGGCCTGACATAAGCTTTTGAAACCTGAAAAGTCACCCTAGTAACAAAATTCTTCCAAGAGGCCACACAAAGGAGCATATGGAGGCCATTCTATTCAAACAGTCACACTACCATAAATGAAAGGAAAATTTTTAAGAGTTCTTGAAAGCAAATAGACTTATTTCTACTACTTTATTCTTCTATGACAAATTGTTTTCAGCTGTGCTAAAATCTTTTCATATGCATTCCTAATTTTGAATAGTGTCAATGTCTCAAAGCCTGTTACTAAAATTTTGACAGAATTATCAGTATGTTACTTGGAAAAGATTTATAAGCTTACTCTTTAAACTTTAAACTTTAAACTTTAAACTTTAAACTTTTTAAACTTTAAACTTTAAACTTTAAACTTTAAACTTTAAACTTTAAACTTTAAACTTTAAACTTTAAAACTTTAAAACTTTAAACTTCAAATTCATAGTATAGTATATTGTTCATTTATGCAAATTTTCGTTTTGACTTTTTAGTGTGCGGAGCATGTGAAACCATGTTCTAATGTAATGTTCAGACTGGCCTTGAACTCACTACATAGGAGAGGATAGCTCTGTACCTCTGGTGTGCATGGCTTTGACCAGCCAAGGACCTGGATCACAGAAATGTGTCACTATGCATAATTATGTTGTTCTGATGGCTGAATCCACTTACTGCTCTGTTCATGTTAGTCAACAACTCAATTAAATTAATTGTATTCCTATCCCTATTAATATAAAATATTAATTTTATTTTAAATAAACATTCTGAAACATTTTAAATAAACGTTTCAGTGCTCAAGCATTGCATGTGTATTAATAAATTTATTAAAAAGTATTAACATCTTTTACTTAGTGATAATAAATCATAACAGTTTTAATTTTTTTAATTTTATTTATTTTATGTAGGTGAGTACACTGTAGCTGTCTTCAGACACACCAGAAGACGGCATCAGATCTCATTACAGATGGTTGTAAGCCACCATGTGGTTGCTGGGAATTGAACTCAGGACCTTTGGAAGAGCTGTCAGTGCTCTTAGCGACTGAGCCATCTCTTCAGCCCCAGATTTAAATTTTAGTGTTTTATATTCATTTCTAAGACTCAGAACTATGATTTATAAATGACTATTTTTATATTATAACTTTCTGGAAGTAACAAAATATTCTTAATATCTATGATTGTTAGCGTATTCCTTAATATTTTTATGCAGAGAAATTACTATTTTATGACAATAATAAAATTTTGATTTCTACTTTTCCACCTTTGGTTTTCGATATCCATTTCTTTTATATATTTATTGGCTATAGTGTTGTGGTATTGCAATCCTGGAAGAAAAAACAAAGTCCTAGACTGAATTAAAGTTTAGATTAAGTGAATTTATGCATACTACCAGCAGAAGAGTGGCAGCCTGAGAGCCATTCAGAAGCCGAGGTTAAGGTGCTGTTTTAAAGATGGACATCAGAAAGGTGTGTGTTACAACTATGCATGGACTCCACAGCTGGACAGGAAAATTATTTTACTTCCCTCAGTTATTTCTTTCTTGCTATGTAGTAATAAAAGACCCCTTTCCAAAGCAATAAACAAGATTTTCAGAAGCAAAGGCAGCTGTTAATACCTCACAGTCCATTGTCCTCTTAATTGCAGGCCACTAGCATCTCCCTGCATCCCAGAGTACAAGATCCACAGCCCTTAAGGAATGCCTGATTTTATAATAAGCCTTTAGCTAACACAGGGCACCTGTGTAAACTATCACTCAGGTCAGAGCATTTCAATGATGGGGATAGAGTAGATTGTTTGGGAGCAGACAACAACACAGTACCATCAGTATAGGGCTGTCTCACACATTCTCACAAGAGTATGCAACAATGTTTTATCTGATACATATGGAGTAAACTTGTCTTATACATTGAAGTGTTGAGGAAACTCTTTTTTTCCCCAAACATTTAACCAATTGCTCTAGAACAACTTATTAGAAAGTCTATCTTTGTTCCCAACTAGATATCACTATTATCATACTTGAAATTCTCCTGTGCAATGGGGAGTACTAAACTAATTAAATTTAATCAGCTACCATGCCTACCACTTCAAACATTTTACTTAACATGTTATTGTAGTGAGAATATTTGAAATTTTTTCAGTTACCAATATCACATATTTATTTTCTTTCTCATTATGTATAGGCCTATGTTCCTGTGAGTTGTTAAGTGCGTGTGAATGTAGGTGTCCAGTGAGGTCAGAAGTTTAGCATCCTATGGAACTAACGATTTAAGGGGATGTAGGACTCATTACATGGATGCTGAGAATTGAACTAAGGTTCCTTGTTAGAGCAGAAGTGCTCTTAGCAACAGAACTATCTGTCTAATGCACAGATAGTAGCTCCAACTCCATAGTTAGCAATTTGGAAATGTATAAGATATTTTATTAAAATTTGTTATTCATATAATATATTTTGACTACATTATTTTCCATCTCTCAAATCCTTCCCACAACCCTACTACCCAACTTTATATTCTCTATCCCTTTTCTCCCTTCTTATCTCTTAAAAATCTAAACAACGATAAAAAATATCAAAAAATTTAAATAAGCCAAAAGAGCAAAAAATGAATACTTTTTAAAAATCATGGAGTCATATTATTGATAATGTGTATATATTATTTATATACTCATTATACTATTCAATAGATCACAAAATTATTGACTGAACATTAATGCCCTTTGGCAATTCTCTGCCTCCCTAGCCTTTGAACTTCTTCTACTTCTTTTTTTTTTTTTTTTTTTTTAAAGAAACCAACAAAACCATTAAGCGATATAAATGACTTGGAAGGTAAAGCAGAAACTTTATCATGTTTCTGAATGAACCATTAGTACTATTTAATGTTGGAGAACCGTGCTGTTAAAGTCACAGTCCACTATGTTGGGATGGCTCTCTGAGTTCAGCATAAAATGGAGGACTCCATTTCTCAGCAGGGCCTCTCCTTTTTTTTTTTTTTTTTTCCTGGCCTTGTTTGGACTATCTCTGAGCTTATTTGGAGTATGACCTTGAGCAGAGCTCTCTGCACACACACACTGCTCTTGCTTCCCACCTGTATGATAATGTCATTGTGTTATGACAAATCAGCCATTTCCACCCATACACCTAAGAGCCCTTTTATACCCTATCCCTGTACAATAAAATAGAGCTGTCTCTATTTTGCAGTGTTGGGCAGGGGCGGTGCTTCATTCAGTAAAGTGCTTGCATTGCAAGCATGCATGAGGACCTGAGTTTCAGCCCCAGAATGCAGATAAAAATGTAAGTGATTGTGGCATCCCCTTGTAATCCAGGACTGAGGGGGCAGAGATGAGAAGATCTTTTGGACTCACTGCCAGCTAGTCTAGCCTAATTGATGACCTCCAGGTCAATGAGTGGCCCTGTCTCAAAAGATACAGTGTTTTATTTGCGATGTAAATGAATGGAATGATTAATAATAATAAAAAAGAAAAAATAAATGATTCCTTCATAAATTAGCTGTTTTTATGAAGGTATTTTCCAAGTGGACTTCGAAACACTAAGTTAGTTAGTGTTTATTTGAAACACTAACTTCCTTAGTGTTTCAAATAAACCTTAAGCTTTCAATTGGAACAGTGTATTCTATAGAGAACTTTGTAATCCTTTACACATTTTATTTTTATGTACCTGCATGCATATGTGTGTGCACAAGCCCTTGGGCTTCTTAAACACCAGTGTACAAACTCTCTTGAGCTGCCAGGCCATTCGTTTTTTTAGAGTATACACATATTAACACAGACCCTTTGTCTTTTCAACACCTCTCTTGTTTCACTTAGCATAAAGGAACTCAAATCCAATTCCTACTTCACTGTTGAGAATGAAAATACCTACAACTTTCTATGTCTTAGGGAAACAATACCTATATATAATATACCGAGCAGTCATGTTAAAAATATTTATTTAATGTACATGCTGTTTATTGCTGATTCTATTTCATAGCATTTTGCTAAGGCCTGCTGGTCTATATGAAGTATGTTTATTTGTAACTTTATTTTCTCCCATAGAAAATATGACTAATTTTAGTACCAAAACAGCATCTAATCATAAAAGTTAATAGAAGTTTTTTTTTAATTTTCAGATATAAAATTTGTAATTTGTCTTCACAGTGAACTCAGTTGGACCTGAAAATTGTATTTTAGAACTACAAGAATATGCTGTTTTAGGAAAGTGGTAGTAGTAGATTCTTCCCTAGGGTCTATGACTGTATTAGCAATGGGTAATTAGTAAGGTTCACAATATCAACATGAATATATTATATTCATATCATATATATAATTCATATCATATTCATATAATTCATATAATATTCATATATATTCATATAATATATATCAAATCAACATATATATTATATGTTGATATATAACCTATAAATATATATTATATAGCATATATTATACAAGTATATCTTATATATTTTATATATTATATGAAGGGAAAAATGATAGATACAAAATAAATTTTAAGCACATGTAAAATAGAACTTACCAATGGCTTTTTAAATCACCCTTAGTGTTCTTTATCCCTCCTTTCTCCCTCTACATCACTACTGCCCTTTCTTCCAGTTTTTCACCTAACCATCCCCTCAGGTTTTTTTTCATAATATGAAGTCACAAAATGGTTTTACTTTTTAATTCCCTAATTGCTAAATGTTACATACAATAAAAAAATATTTCTCAGTCATTTTATTTCTTCTTACAAGAACTCTCTGCTGAGATTCATAACTCATTCTTTGATTTGCACCTCAGTCTCCTCACTAGTAATAGCACTATTTAAATTATCTTTCATGTACAATAAATGTTCAAGTTTACTCCGTGGCTAAGAGTTCACATAAAAGTGTTGAGTGTTCTTAATACATTATGTTTATTTGGAGGGGGTAGGTTTTCTTTTACTTGCTGACATCTCTAAGGATGTTTTTTAAAACCTCTCTTTCAATCTATATATTTAATATTGGTGATTTTCTCTTTCTTAATTGTTTTCTGGGGGGGTATTGTAATTTTGCTTTTAAAAATTCAATATTTAAAACAAATCTTCTCTTCTTGTCTCATCTTTGTCTTTGTCTCTTCTCTTCCCTTCCTTTCCCTTCCCTCCCACCTCCTCTCCTCTCCTTGCCTCTCCTCCTCTCTCCGCACCTCTTTCCTTCCCTACCCTTTCTCTTCTCCCATGCCTCCTCTCTTCATATCTTCTCTCCTCTGCTTCAGTTCACCACTACAGTACTTGTTTGTTTGGGTAGTCTTCTCTATTTTCTAGGCTACTGAGGTGAATACTTAGTTAATTGATAATCACCCTGTTGGTTATGTCATGTATTAATGTAAGCACCTTATTAGCTCTTTTCTAAAATTTGCTATGTTTTCTTTCAAAATTTATACCACTCACTGGATACTAAGATTTCCTTGTGTTGGGTACTCCATTCATCCATGCATGATTTCATATGGACTGTTTTTTTTTCATTTCTACCAATCTCCTGTCGGGAAGTACTTTGTTCCGTAAAGTTACAATCCCTTTAAATTAATTGATGCTGTTTTAATAATCAGGGCACTACAGTGGTTGTCTTTTCTTGTGAGGTCTTGAGAAAAAAAATAGAGGTCCTGATTTCAGCTCCATAAGTGTGGAGATTGGAAAGCAGGATGGTTTTCTAAAATGAAATATCTGAGCAGATTGAAAGCTCAGAGCTCCTTTGAGCTTTACAAGTGAATTGAGGAGATGGTGTGCACCACTGCTGTAAATTAGAGAGATGAGTGGAAAGATAGAGAAAATGTCAACATAGTAGAGCAAAAATCTCTCCAAAACAAGTGTTGGCGCAGGACATGCTGAACTACATTAGCTAAACTGCTAGAGGGCAGGTTGCAAAACACAGAATTCTGCAATTTCCAGGGAAACCCTATGACTTCATATGCTCTGCCTTTGAGAGCCTTTCTTTTTTTTTTCCATTTTTTATTGGATATATTATTTACACTTCAGATGCTATCCCCTTTCCCCATTCCCCTCCTTAGAAAATCCCTATCCCATGCCCCCTTTTCCTTTTTGCACTTATACATTTTTTTAAAAAATGTTAATCAAAGACTTTGTAATTTTGGTAATGCTCAATCAGAGGTGTAACCCACTACCCAACCTAGAAATAACAACTATCCTTGACTGGTGGAGACACATGAACATCTGCATCCCTGTCTCTCCCCTCTTTCTCTCTCTCATCATCTAGCTTCTCCTCTCCTTCTTCTTCTCCTCTACTTACTCCTTCTCCTCCTCTCAGTACTCCTCCCACCTTAGCTCCTCCTACATATCACCCTTCCTGTTAAAATAAAACTTTTCTCTCAAAATACAATTAGAGCATAATTATGCCAATTTGTACCAGTGAGGTACAAGATGGTCCTAATACCCAGTCCATCATTTTTTTTTGACTAACCAGAACCTCTGTCATCTATCCTAACTAAAACACTTTGTTCTGTACCTGGCTTTTTCCTTGGCTTTAGAATGAATGTCAGCTGAAGACCATCCACTCAAATCTTTTCTCTCAAGGTAAATAGCCGGGATTGGCTATGAGGCTATAAGTTTTCAACCCCATCAGAAATCCAGAATGACTGAGTTAACTATAATTGTGGGAAACACAAAGCATAGCTTCTAAGACTTAGCCAATTTATAGAGACCTCTGAACACCTGGACACTCCTCCCTCTACTACAAAATGTTGAGAATAAATATTGGAAAGGAGTTATTGGTTTTCTGTCGAGAAATGAGTAATTAAAAAATGAACCATTTTAAAATGAATTGAAATAAGAGTACTTTATTTTAGTCCCATTGAAGAAATTACTTAATCAAGAATTAACATGCCAGGGTTATAGTAACAGCTAGTTAATGCAATGGAAATGAAGCATTCAGAGAGAGAGAGAGAGAGAGAGAGAGAGAGAGAGAGAGAGAGAGAGAGAAATGGAGATTGACTTTATAATGGGTCAGTTCTAGATCTGTATTCAGACCCTGCTGGCATCACTTGGGGACCTGCTGATGGTCTCATTAGTCTGTAGTATGTGAACTATGGGATGTGTTCTCGGCTATGGCTGTAGCAATGAAGCCGGTGTTTGTGATCTCACAATGAAGTGATGGGTTAATGGCTAAAGCTTTTTCTAGAACTTTTCATTTTCTCTTCTTTTCTGTTTTTTTCTACAACATCATTTCATGTTCTTTATCTCCATGTCTCCATGTGTAGAATGTATGATGGAAAAAGACAAACCCAGCTGAAGACACTCACTCTGCCAGCTTGTCTTCTTCTTCTTCTTCTTCTTCTTCTTCTTCTTCTTCTTCTTCTTCTTCTTCTTCTTCTTCTTCTTCTTCTTCTTCTTCTTCTTCTTTTTCTCTTCTTGCCTTTGAGAGGCCAGCAATCCACTTGGCCTTAACTTCACCTTTCTGAATCATATTTGCTTTTATATAATGTCCAAGAATTTTTGTTTTATTTAAAAGGAGAAATAAGAAAAAAGCAAGTTTGATCCATCTTCTTGAGCATAGTGGAATTGGTGAGGCCTCTTTTTTTTTTTTTTAATAAACATTGTTTAGATTGAAATGTCAAGAAATATTGAAATATTTTCTCTGAAGAACTAGCAATATCTGGAAAATAACAAGAATTCAGTCAGATAGTGTTTATAGTGGTGATATTTGAAAATAATGCATTTTATATTAAATCAATGTCTTGGGTTTTGAAATGAAGAGTTCTGAAATAGCAAGGTCAGTGGAAACAGAGTAGCCCATCTGAAGTATTCAAGGTTGGCTTTGTGTCTTTGAATCAGGCATGCACTCAATGTTATTATAAGAGTCTATGCAGCATCTGTAATTTTGAGCCGTTTTTTTTTACCCGCAGTCTGACTGAAAGTACTTTATTTTGAATTCTAAACTGTGCCATGTAAACCCACAAAAATGAAGATGTAAAGTTTTGTTTGATGTGTTCTTTGTCCTTAACTTTCCTTATATCCTTTAGTCTTTTACATTCAATCACTTGGTTTTTTTTTTAATATTTTTGCAATGATAGCAATCTGAGAACATAGAGTGGCTTCTTCAGCCCCTTTGTTCACATTTTTGTCATCTACTTATTTAATCAAAATCGGATATCCCAGTCTTTGTCTGGCACTGACTGGATTCCCATTAACAGCCTTCAAGTGAAATCTGTGTTCCCTGACCCTCTCCCTTTGTTTTATTTTATTTTATTTTTTTGTTTTAGAGATTGTTTCTATTATTTTAATTAATTAATTAAATCTGCATCTGGATTGTTTAAAGCTTCTCCTCTCTTCTCTTCTCCTAATTCCTCCCTTTCTTCTCCTCTCCATTTGAACCCCCTCCCTTTCTCCTCAAAGAAGGGAAGGCCTCCCACTGATATCAACCTGCATTGGCATAACAAGTTCCAATAGAACTAAAGGCATCTTCTTTTATTCAGCCTAATCAAGGCAGCCCAGTTAGGGGAAAGGAGTCCATAAGCAGGAATCAGGATCAGAATTAGCCCTTGCTTCACTGGTTAGGGGTCCCACATGATGACCAAGCTGTTTATCTGTTAAATATGTGTAGGGGGCCTAGGTACAGCCTTCACATGTTTTTTGGTTGGTAGTTCAGTCTCTTTGAGCCCCCATGGGCCTAGGTTAGTTGATTCTGTAGATTTTCTTGTGGTGTTCTTGACTCCTCTGGATCCTTTAATCCTTCCTCCCTTTTTTCTCAAAAGAGTCCATGAGCTCCAGCTAATGTTTGGCTGTGGGTCTCTGTCCCTGTTTCCATTGGTTGCTGGGTGAAATGTCTCAAGACAGTTGTGCTAGGTTCCTGTCTGCAAGTATAAGAGATTGTCATTAATAGTGCTAGATATGAGTTCTCTCTCTCATGGTGTGGGTTTCAAGCTGATCCAGTCATTGGTTGGCTTTTGCCTCAATGTTTCTCTCCAACTTTATCTCTGCATATCTTGTAGGCTGGATAAATTATGTGTAATTGATTTCATGGCTGGATTGGTGTCTTTATCATTCCAATGGAAGCCTTGCTTGGTTACAGGATGTAGTCATTTTAGGTTCCATATCCCCTATTCCTGAGAGTCTTAGGTAGTGTCACGTTCATAGGTTCCTGGGGGTCCTGTTGTCCTAGGTTTCTAATTTGTCCAAGAGATGCCCACCATCCCCATTCTCTCTCCCTTTGTCCTCCCTGCACTTGATCTCTCCTATTGCCCCCCACCAATCAACTTCTTCAATCCATCCAACCCCAATCTCTATTTTATTTCTTCTTCTCAATGGAATTCAACCATCCTCCCTTAGTCCTCCTTGTTACTTAACTTCTTTGGGTACCTGGCTTGTACCATGTTTACCCTGTACATTATGGCTACAATCCACTTGTAAGTGAATACATATCACGTGTGTCTTTCTGGGTCTGGATTCTCTCAATCAGAATGATGATTTCTAGTTCCATCCATTTGTCTCCACATTTTATAGTGTGCTTGTTTTTTAATGGCTGAGTAGTGTTTCACTGTGTATATGATCCATATTTTCTTTAGTCATTCTTCAGTTGAAGGGTATCTAGATTGTTTTTAGTTTCTGGTTATTATGAATGAAACTGCTACTAGTCTGTTGCGCAAGTGTCCTTTTGGTATGGTGGAACATCTTTTGGATATGTGCCCAGGAGTGATATAGCTAGGTCTTGAGGTAGAACTATTCCCAATATTCTGAGAACTTTTAATGGGTGTTTGCTCCCTCTTAAGTTTTGACTCACTTTGAGTTCATCTCGTGTTCTAAATGATCTTACTGCCACTCCTGTTTCAATGACTCTCCACCCAGTCTAAGTCCCATCATCACTTTGATCATTCTAAAGAGAGACTTAATTAGGCTTTTCCTTTTCTTTGAGGACATTTTTTTCATTTATACTCACTTTTTATTCTAAGTAATAATTTTTAGTAGAGCAAGTTAAATTTTTCCTAAAATAACTTTTGAAAAATGGATGAAAAATGTTTTGAAAAAGTTAAAACTAGAGTAATAATACAAGATGTGAGCAGGTAGATGGTTCTATTTTGTTCCCCTTTTTCTGTTTTTTCTTTTATTCACAATTAAGGAAAACCACATGATTCTTTTCATTAAGTGATATAAAATCACTGTTAGGCCTGTGGTATATACTCCTTATACTCCTGTATTCCAATAGTCAGAGGTGTTACTATGATTTCCACATTATGAGGCACTATATGTCAGGTACCTTTCAAGTGTAAACTTTTGAGATAAGTAGTAGATTTCAAAATTCTGGACTCATGTGTGTAATGTAGTTTGGGCCAACAATATACATCATATAAGAGAAAAGTCAATAGAAAACCAGGAAGTGAGGGAGAAGAAGGAGTTACACAGGAAACAATAAATTTTATATTTTAAATTATTTTTTAAGTTTTAAAAACTTTTAATTTTTTTATTCTTTTATTTTTTATTTTACATTTTGCTAAAATATGCCTCTGTGGCTTTTGGAAGGGTCCACTCTCCTTTATCTATATGACCTCTTGGAGAGTTAAGACTTGCAGGTTACAATCCAAGTGTCTTTGTCAATCACTGTGCTTTGAATTCAAATTCCAATGTGTGCCATTGGAAATTTTAGTTTATTTTATATTTTTCTTTAAAGGTTCAATTTCTCAATTTCTAATAAAGATACATGAGGGAAATCTCAACATTTTTAGTTATAACTAATACCAAATGAAATAATGAATGTGAACTTGACTACAAGGTAAGCTTATTAAGCCCTGGCCACTTAGCAATGTGGCTGGCTGGCTGCTTCGTTATCCGAAGTCTCAATGCTATATGACTATTGTTTTAGAATTTTCTGATTCAGAAGCTAAGAAACAAGGCTGATGTGGCCCAATTTTAGAACAATTGTTTACATGCTTTTCTAAGAAACATAGTAAAAGGTTAAGAAATAATATTACACAGACAGTGATATGGATGTTATGAAAGTCATTTAAATGAGGTAATTTTCTTACTTAGAAGTATCTTCTCTATAAAATCAGTTGAGATGAGGAGGAATATTGTTATTGGTTGCATTACATTCATGGTATAAATTCTGGCTTAAAAAACTGATGGGATAGGGGGTTCCAGAGGGGAAACCAGGAAAGTGGATAACATTTGAAATGTAAATACATAAACTACCCAATAAATAACTGTGAGGTTGTTGGCCAGTGGTGGAGCGTGCCTTTAATCCCAGCACTTGGGAGGCAGAGGCAGGTAGATTTCTGAGTTCTAAGCCTGGTCTACAGAGTGAATTCCAGGACAGTCAGGACTACTCAGAAAAACCCTGTCTCGAAAAACCAAAGGAGAAAATAACTGTGAGGTGATAATAAGAGTTATTACCAGATACATGTATAATAAATTGAAAAACTATGAATATATGTAATCACTTATATTATTTTAATTTTTAAAATGTAGTGGTAGCTATATACTTGCATATTTTGATTAACTATGTTTTATCTAGGTTTTATTCTTTATATTACTAAGTTATATTCTCAAGAGAGAAATAAATACAAACGAAATAATCACTTTTAAGGAACTAAAAGAAGATTATATCCTCTATAATAGTAATAATACACTGTAATATTTTCAGTGATAATGAATAAACAATTAAAGCTTCTAATCAGTAGAACCCAAACCATGAGAGTTGTAAAAATATCTGATGAGTCATATTTTAAAATCTCTCTCTCTCCTCTCTCTCTCTCTCTCTCTCTCTCTCTCTCTCTCTCTCTCTCTCTCTGTGTGTGTGTGTGTGTGTGTGTGTGTGTGTGTGCATGTTTGTGTGTGTATGTATATAAAATACTGTATAATATATTTATAGTATATGTCATATTCTGAGATACTGTACCCTCCCTCAAACATTGTGTGTTAAAACATGATCCTTGTTTGATGAATAGGTTCACTTTGTTCTTGCTAAATCATAAAGATGAACCTTCAATAGATGGCATCTCTGGGAAGTGTATGAAATTTGGAGGACATGGTCATTTGTGTTATGCCTTAGGGGACTATCTCTTTACTCAGCATTTCCATGTCTTTCTCACTCCTTCCTAACTGTCATGAGATGTGTGGATTTGTTCTGCCTGTCCTTCTACTATATTTATCTACTTTTATGTTTCTCCCTTGCTGTGGTCTTACAAATAATGAATCAGACAATCAAAGACCAAAACTTCCAAATCCATGAGCCAAAGTAAATCTCTCTTCTAATTCTCTCAAACATTTTTCAAAATATCATATATCTGATTAACACAAAATAAAAATAATTATGTATATCTACACATACTACACACACACATATATATACATATAAATACATATATATGTATATATACATGTATATATATACATACTGTTATTGTATAATATGCAAATATTGATAGAAAATACATTTAAAGAAGTATATATTATCTATTAATGTATAATTATATATCTGTGATGATAGGTTGATAGATACATAGATGACAGATAGACACATGTATATGCAACAATCAGACCAGCCTGAAACCTGTGAAGTTTTTAAAATATCTTCAGTCATAATTAAATGTATTTTTAAAAGATTTTCCAAGAATTTTGGGGTTGTTGCTGAGCTTAGTAGCCAATTCCCATTTTTAAATGGGCTTTCTAATTCTTCATAAACTATCTCCATGTCACTTAAAACTATTTACTAAAAAAATTATAATATATATAGTCTAACAGAGAGTTGAAACTTTTATCATTGATGTTCTATTAAGCCCACCATGACAGCAGGCTGGAATAGCAATTGGCATCTATGAACCTTTAAGAAAAAATGTTGAGAGAAATCATATTTCTTGAGTATCCTTTGCCTTCTGTGGCTTAACAAAAGTTATATTTGGATGAAAGTGTGTTTTTTTTTTTTCAAAATTGGTAATTTTGGAAGTTCATGACAATACCCTACAAATGTTCCTCTTTAAGAAAATGACAGAACAAACATATTTGCAAGATTTCTAGTTCCGGACACTGGACATATCTAATGATAAAACAGGTTTAATATAAAATTTATCCAGACTTTTTGGTGAACTAAATTTAGTGAACTGTAATTTAGTGAACTAACTTACAAATTGAGCTTTCTTCTCAGTTTCATCCTACAAATGTTTTTACAAATTTTATCACATTGTTTTTTAAGGCTGATGTGTGTGTGTGTGTGTGTGTGTGTGTGTGTGTGTGTATGATTGTCTAACATGGAATCTTTGGAAAAATACAAGCCCTTGATTTTAGCTAATCTATTTAAGGCAGATAGACATGTTTTCCCCTAGAAAATTAATGACTGCTAATATAATCTGGATATGATGACAAGATGAATCATAAAATCTTAGACCAACAGGTTTAAAAACATTTGTTTCAGATGAGGTGATACATATGGCTTGTGGCAAATAATTTTGTGGGATCTTACTGACTGATCTTATAAATGTATACTATAATCTCATTTTAGTTTCTAGAATTTAGTTATCTGGAAATGATTCTTAGCAATTATACATGCATAAATTCTATCACATTTTTACAACATGTAGAAGTTTGAAATTAATAATCATTCTTCTGAATCTTTGGAAAAAATTATTCCAGGTTGGTTCCTAAGATGCTCATTAATTATATAATAAGAATGATTTATTTATCGTGTGTGACCATTTGAGAAAATATTTTACAGCTTAATGAGTTCTTAATTATAATACTCATAAACTTTGTAGTAGGCTATCTATTTGAATAAACACTAAGTTTTATATGCCAAAGTATTTACAGCACTCATCAATCATTATTTAGCTCACTTTAATGCAACAGCTTAATTTTGATAGTTTAGTTATGCAATGATGTCAAAGGCCACATAAATTTTATATTTTGTATGATATAAAATGTAAAATATTTGGACTATATAAAGTAGAAAATATAATAGTTTAGTATTAAACAAACAATAAAAATTTATTTTGATGTTATATACAATATTAGCATTATGAACAATATGAACACCATGATTTCTATTTCCATTTATATTTTCTTAAACATATTGAATATTCTAAAGAAGCATTGTTATATAATTTGTATGTTTTGATATAATATTGAAAACAATATTATAAAATAATATATCTATAACCATTACATGTTAGTATTTGAATATTTTTATCAAGTTTATATTTTATAAAAAATCTATATTTTTCATTATTTTATTTATTCATCCAATTTACATCCTGATTGTTGCCTCCCATCATTCTAGTCTATACACTATCCCTCCCTCCATCCCCCTACCCTTCACTTCTGATAGACATCCTGATTGTTGCCTCCCATCATTCTAGTCTATACACTATCCCTCCCTCCATCCCCCTACCCTTCACTTCTGATAGAGTGGGACACCCCCCTGGATATTTCCTCACCTACCCTCATCAAGTTTCTTTAGGATTAGGCACATCCTCTCCCACTGAAGGGGAAGCCCTGTTAGAGAAAAGGATACCGCAGACAGGCAACAGCTTTAGGGACAGCCACTGCTCCAGTTATTGGGGATGGGGACCTACATGAAAAAATCAATTTTATATAAAACTGTTTTGTTATGATGAGTGTTATGAGTCCTTTTCATGTCTGAAGCCTATTTCCTTGTTCTAGCCTAAAGTTTAGATTCCTGTCTGAAATTACTTCTTTGATCTTGGCTAATATTTAGATTCTTGCCTGAAATTTCTTCTTTGTTCTAGCATAATGTCAGATTCCTGCATGAAGCCCATTTCCTTGTCCTTAGTCAATGTCATATTCCTGCCAAGCAGCCCATTTTTCCTTGTCCTTGGCCCATGATATATTCTTGCCAAGCAGCCCCAAAAGCTCTCTGCCTCTCTCCCTTTTTTATTTCATAAACAAGACTGAGCTGTCTTAGGTCATTCTGACAAGAATGTCTTCCTTACCCATCGTGGAATATGCATTATCAAAAGCAATGCACTTCTGTCTTTGGTTAGTAAGGCTCTGTGCAGAATCTTATCCATCCTTGGCTTCTGCAATTGCTTTGACACAAGAAGTTAAGACAGCTACTTTTGTTAATCATTTAGCAAAAAAAATGTTACTAATGTATTGAATATACAAGAGGATTTAGATAGGCATTTGGAACAACAGATTGATGCTTTTTATCATATTCAAATTATTGGAAGGAGAGTCAGAGTTTAATAGTAAGGAGCCATCTTGAGTGTCATGCCAAATACCATTGGGTTCTTGTTAGTTCTAAAATTTACAGTGGTAGTCATTATAATTCAGAAAAGGTTTAAAGACACTTGAATTGTATTTGGTATAATTCTAACACCTCTCGGGATGATTTAACTTTGCAGAGTGAGCTTATAAATTTAAAGAATGCTGCTCTGTTGAGTGTTGATGTGGTAGATACTGCTGATAAAATTACCCATAGCCTGAGGTCAGTATTTCTATTTTGGTCAAGCTTCATGAATGGCATATATAGATTTATCATACTAGGAATACTTTTTTATTCTGGAAATACTTTTATTCCTACCATTGAATTTAAAGCATGTTTTTAATAACATCAAACTGTTGGCAGACAAAGTACATGGCTTGAACCTGAAAATGGACCTTCAGACAGTTATTAAATTTTAGATCTCTTAAATGACTTTTCCCATCTGAGAATCACTGTGGTGATTCATACTTTAAACCTAGTGGGTTATATTAGTATTGTAAGGGTCCATGATTCTCGGAAGAATGATACCCTGGATTGAAATAGTATGCAAATGCAGAAGTCCAGAATGGTAGGTTCTATCATTTATAAGATGGAGATGCCTAGGTGAGATTGCAAGCCCAATTTACAGCACTTTAGGGGAATTACAGGGAAGAGTAGGTGGTCTTTATCTTGATTGATTGGGTCGACTTCTAGGGGTGTGGGGGTCTTTGGGATTGTCTAGGCTTCTGTGGATACTCTAGAACCCTTGCTGAGGAAGGGGTGGGTTCTTGCTAGAAACTTTTCCTGGCCCTTTGCTCTTGTCTCAGGCCAAGTGGTGGGGCAGCTTCTGATTGGCTGCCGAAGCCTGTGGTTGTTCTAGTAACTGACATGCTTGGACTTGTCCAGTTCTAGGAAACAGAAATTTAGGCCTAGTCTCTTGATCTGACAGTTTGAAGCCTGTTATAGGTTCAGGCTGTCTCAGTTCTCTCATTATTAGTAAACCAATGTATTTCTTTTAATTTTGGTGATAGTAGTGCCTGTGGGCTCTTGAGTTCTTATTCTTCAGTTTCCAGTTACTTTGTCATAAACACAAGGCGAAGTCAAAGGTCAGAGCCTACAAGAAATACTGTGTAAATTCTTTAGCTCTTTTCCTGTCATGCAGAAATTGAAAAATGAAACCATGTCTCTAAGGGAAGCCATCTACCACAAAGAAGGCTAAAGAAGAATTACATGTTGATATTATTAATGTTTCGGTAATTATCTAGATATCAACACATCTATGATATCTAAACAAGTGATATAACTTAGATTTTTTTTTAATCTGTATATGTTTATATAGTAACTAAATTTGACTAGTCTCATAGCTTTTTATTTCTGTGTAGTAAAAATTCCACATATTCTGGGACCTCTAATCATTCTTATAAATATTCAGCATCACGGGGAATTAAGTTGCTTATGTATAATAGTATTAAAATTATGACTATGCTACATATGTAATTCTTTCTTTTTTAACTTTGGAGGCTGTTCTACAAACATTACCCTTCAGTCATGGTTTATTAGCAGAAATGTTTTTTTGTGATTAGAATGGAAGCAATCCATGTGCAAATAGGAGTGTAAAGTTTGTGCAGAAAGGATCCGTATGTGTAAACGATTAAAGCTAACATAAAGCTGTAATTTTGTTTTGACTGTTTATTTATTAAATAAAGTGTTTGGAATTGCAGTGGCTAGAGTAGTCCATTCTGCTATTGGATGTACAGCTGAACTGGAGCCTGTAGGATAACTGTTGCTTTTATAAGAGGAGAGAGGACTGCAGAGGATGGAGACACTGTTCATAAAAAGACCACCATCAGTGATGGTGTAAGCTATTTTACTTTGATCAGTTATCTTTTAAAAAACTAGAAACATCATGCAAGATTATAATACAAGTCCTGTCTAAATCTTCACTAGTTTATGTATCTATTTTTATTTATCCCTAAGGAGGGTTTTTTTCTGAAAACACATTAGGAATAATGCTTTTGTTCTTGTCACCAACATACATTGAACATAGTATAGTTTCCAAAATAAACTTCCAACACATTTCAACATGCAGCTCAATAACGGCAGGCCAAGTCCCATATTTATTCTTGTAATACACAGCTCAGGATAGATGTCCAAATGATATTGTCTTCTTGACAAATAATGAATTCATTGTGTGTTTTGTCTTGATTTGGAGGAGATTTAACCTTGTATACCAGGCTGACCTTGAACTCACAGGCTTTGTGTCTTTTCTCCCAAGTGGTGATATTACAGATATGTGCCACTATTCTCTGCATAAAATTATTTTTGAAATGTAACTTTTTTTTAATTTGCAAGAAAATTGAGAGTAGTGTGCATTTATTTTTATTTTGTATATTTTTGGCAGTTGATTAATCTCAGGCAGGAGTTAAAAATAAATTAATAATATTGATTATTCACTATTTACTATCATATAGTACTATAATTGATCATCTTTGTTGCAAATTTTGTTGTGGAATTTCTTTATGTATACACCAAATAAATATGTTTACAATAGTTAAGTAAGTAGATCAAAATCACACATGGCACATGAATCTCTGGTCAGCAATCATTAAATACTGGTTAATATAATATCACTGCATCTCATGGTCTCTAATTACTACTTTATACAAAGAGCATGCTTACAAAGGCATTCTGTCTATGGGTTGTGAGCATTCATGTATTAGAATGCCAGAATTTAGCTCTGTCCTGTGTCTTAAAATGTGCATTATGATCTTCTCCATTGATGCTTCAGCCTCTTCCATTTTCTATTGTGTTATAGCTGCTCTATCCATGTTGCCATCTGTTTCTGCTAAGTAGTATTATCTGGAATTCTTTGGGCTTATTCATGGCAATTACATTTTCTGAACTAACTGCACATAGCATATTTTTCTGGCCTCCATCTATTTGAGACCTAGCTCAAGCTGTACCCACTAACTCAATAAATGTTTTGTTTCAGTTAATTTTGTTTCCCATTTGTAGCTCTGCTGAAATCATACCTACAGCTCCAGTAGTGCCAATACCTCTTTCCAGGACATGTTCATGCTCCAAAACATCTCATTCTTTGCTGTCTACAATACACGTTTGTTTCTGTTCACTATGAATTGGTCCAGCAGAGCAAAAGTTAAGAATCCTGGTGTGTGTTTCTCACTGAAATGTATTACAAGGCAGTTTCCTTCAGAGCCACCTTACTAGGGGCTGGGTCTTTGACTTCACCTTTACTAGTAAGGAAAGAAATGTACTCAATAATTTAGATAAGTTGAAACCAGTTGTTTTTTCTAATTCACAAGTGACCTTCTGTTATTGTGATATGGTATATTAGAAACTTAGTGAATTATTTTAAATAGTAAAATATGGAAATTTTAACATGGATTTATATCTAAGTTAAGATAACAAGGAAGTAAGGCCTTCAATTTGTTTTTTACTTCAACTCATTTATAATGCCTTCATGATGGAGAAGTTTTACATTGTATTTTTTAAACTGATTTTTTTTTCATCTGCGATACTACCTAGTAAGTATTGTTTAGGGAAAATAAGAAATCTTTGGTGAGTAATATTTTCATTTTTTATTTCTAATTGCTTATATTTAACTTAGTATATACTAATATTTTATTAACATAATTCTAGATTATCTTACTCTTACTTTTATGTTTTAAAATAAAGTTGTTATGCACAACTGAAGATTGGGATGGTCCAATTGATAGTGCACACTAACAGCAAATTGCTTTAACTTAAAATGTTACTAACTTTCACTTTATTAGAAAACTCAAAACATGCATGAACTAAAATAAATACTCAATGGTTTAGAATGGTTCAGGTATTCTATACTGATAATTATATAAATAATATATTAAATTTATAACAGTATAGTTATGTCATAATTTTTAAAATGTTAACATACTGGTTTGTGTTTAAATACAAATTCTCTACTTAGAATACTCAGTAAGTACTTATTGGTACCAATATAGTTACATATTGGTTATGTATGGACATATAAATATAAATTTATTTGAGGAATATTAAGGAAGGAAAAAGATAATACTGGATTTTTAAAAGAAGTTGGTAGATTTTTCTAGATATTCATATATGATTAGCAAATAGTTGGAACAGCCAAACCAGGAGTGTAAAATCTTTGCATGTATAATCTCTAATCAATAACTTGTTAATATTTAATAAGGGTTTCTTTCATTACAATGAGAAATTCTAGATATGTGTGTATGTATGTGTGTGTGTGTTTGTGGTTTGTGTGTGTGAGTGTGTGTAATCTTGTCATAAATTTCACTTTTTGAAACTGATTTTCTCTTATAATAATTTTTCTCAGCTAATCATACATGAAATTCTTTTAAAAGTCAAATAAATATTTATAAATTGTAAAACCTTTATGAGGAATATATGAAATTATGTTTAGCCGGGCGGTGGTGGCACACGCCTTTAATCCCAGCACTTGGGAGGCAGAGGCAGGTGGATTTCTGAGTTCGAGGCCAGCCTGGTCTACAGAGTGAGCTCCAGGACAGCCAGGGCTACACAGAGAAACCCTGTCTGGAAAAACCGAAAAAAAAAAAAAAAAAAAAAAGAAATTATGTTTAGTTTGCTAATATAAAAAAAATAGTTATTCATTAAAATAATCAGATGTACCAAGAACTTATTTCTGTCTCAATTTCTGTCTCACTCACTGCCTCTGTCTCTCTCTCTTTATCTCTCTCTGTCTCTCTCTGTCTTTCTGTCTCTCTCTGTCTCTGTCTCCCTCTCTGTCTCCCCCGTCTCTCTGTCTGTGTGTCTGTATGTGTGTGTGTGTGTGTGTGTGTGTGTGTCTGTATGTTCATTCCTTGGTGCATATTTGAAGGTTTAGGACAATCTTGCCTTTTATTTTTCGACTTTTGGGGGGAAAGAATCATTTATTTATTATGCTTGTCTACAGAATTTAAGAGAAGCTACAATGAAGAGCAAGTAGCAATATTGAAAGGATTTGGTGAGAGGATGGTGGCAAAATACAGGAAATGAAGGAAAAGCACACTAAGGTCCATGACACTGGCTTGCACAGACAATGTTGGACTTCTGATCTCATATTCTAACATTGTAGAATATTTATTAGCTTAAGTTTGGAAGAATGGGTAAAAAAAATCACACTTCAATATGGTTTATAATAGTCGTTTATATTAATTCTATTGTGCATTTGTTGTCAAATGTCAAAGAACTCCACAAATATCTTATGAAACAGGATGACTTCTAAGAGGCATACTCTAAGGTAGATTCAAGGAGACCTAAATTTCATTTTGTTAGAACAAAATTAAAATAATCTGTCCTACACACCCATAGTGTTATAATGAAATCTTAATAAAGAAAACAGGAGAAAAGGAACACACATGGAGTTGAGGAGATGACACTTTAACAACTAGTAAAAACAGACCTTAACTAAGGCTTTGGGCAGATATAGGACTTCTTGTAATTTTGTGTGCCAGTGATACACACACCTGGTGTTCTAATTAGTTAGGCCTGAGAAATTGTGTTAGGCTATAGGTGTGTGAACTCAGAAATTTAATAGTGATGTTCATTTTCTATTTTTTTAGGCACCTAGAAGAGAAAAAATAAAACAGTAAGATTTTTTTAAAAATTATTTTAAAGAAAACCTTAGATTCTAAGGTTTAGAGTATGTGAAGAATACAGACACAGAGCACAAAACTAAAATATAGTATAATGAACACCAAGATAAAAATGAGTGTACAGGTGATGATTAATCTTGATTGTGCACTTGATTGGATTTCAAAATGCCCTGGAGGTTAATATGGCACAATATATATGTGTATTTGTGAGGATGTTTTCAGAGGTAATTAGATCCCCAATGCTCTGGCCTAATGAATGTGTCAACCCACTGAAGATTTAAACCTTTGAACAGACTATTGGGATGTGGCAGAATTTGTGTTTCTGGAAGGCCGGTTGAGCAAAGTCACTGCTAGCATGTTTTGGTTCCTACTCTTATGGTTGCTTAAGACTGCTCCCCTCTGCTTCCAGATTGCCATGATGGGATCTACCCCACCATGTTTTTCATGCCATAAAAGAGCATGTCTCTAAAATTTATGAGTCGTATAACTCTTTCCTTCTCTAGATTGTTTTTTTTTTGTTTTTTTTTTTTGGTGGGGATGGGGTGGGGTTTAAGGATTGTATTACAGCAAACTTATAGTCACTACTAAAGCATGCCATTATCAAAAACTGAGTTACTAAGAGATGAAATGTGAGCAAAGGTTCTGTTGCATATAGCAGTAGGTAGCTGTGAGTAGTAATCTTATCTGGATCCTAGGCTTCTACTGCTGCTGACATCATAAAATATGGCTGTGGTTCTCTTTTGTTTCATTTCTTCTATCTTTGGAAGAATGCAGGAGGAAAAAGAAATTTGTTGAAATTGAACAACAAAAATAAAAATGTATAACTTCTTTAGCACATAAGCCAGGAAAGGAATAAAAATTTGAAAGCTAATTTTTATTTTTTTCTACTGATTTGTTGTACAATAATGAAGATATATCAGAAATACAATGAAAAAAATCTTCCAACAGGATGAAATTAAAACATCTACAGTTATATAAAAAGAAAATAGGATCAATGATTATAAAGGAAGAAAGAAGAAGTTAATTCTTAAGTTCTCTATCAAGCATCAGTGGTTATCAACCTTCCTAATTCTGTTAATGGATTAATTTGCATGTGTTAATCTAATTAACACAGTTTCTTGTTTCATAATGACCCCCAACCTTAAAATTTCATTGCTGCTCCATAACTGTAATTTTACCATTGTTATGAATTGTAATGTAAGTATCTGATATGCAGGATATCTGATATGTGATCCCCAAGGGGGTCATGACCCACAGATTGAGAACTTCTGAGTTAGATAATGAGAAGATAGTGAGTTCCTGTTCTCCTGCTGTTAGTGAGGAAGAACAAATGGCAGTGAATGGGAGAAAAGGACAAGTGGGCCTACAGAGCCTTCTGTGTGCCTCCCATGTACTGGGTAGAACATTCACTGTGATATATGGTTTTCACTGATAAATCCTCATGTGCAATTGGCCAGATGGACAATACCTTTTCTTGGAGACCTTGAGCTCTCTCTCTTCTAGGACCAGCTTAAGAACTACCTTTAAGATAAATAATAAAACTTCTGAGTTTAAGAAATTCTGTGTAACAACTTACGGACACCAACCTTAAGTCAAAAGGTAAAATGGAAGATAACACACCCAAGGACATGATAAGGATCCTGGTTGAGAGGTAGGAAGAAGGTAACCAGGATCTGCCACTCATATGTCCTGAGAAGGCATGTGTGCCAGTGATGCTCTTCCTACACCTTGTTCTCACCACCTGCAGCAATTCAGATAGCTGGTCTTGGGGTCATAAATGTAGGAGAACTGACCTTGCCTCCTCCCTATGGCAGCACTGGGTGGCCATCTGGAGCAGTGCTGAGGAGCTCTCTCTCTGGTGGTACAGATAAAGGTGAGCTGGAAAGCTGAGCAGCTCAGCTATCACCCAGGCCCAGACCCAGGACTCTGAATTGGCCCACCCCAAAATCTGTCTCATCTCTGAATGTTGGGCTCTGTGAAGGTCCCAGTCCTGCTAATCCAAAGCTGTATAATCTCCATGACAGAACAACAACAGGATAACCAGGAGTTCTGAGTGAAGAACTGATATTGGTGGTGTCACAGAACTCAGAGATCTCAAACCAGACCAATGATTCATTGCAATGAATATTTTCGTTTTTATTTATTTTTTATTGGATATTATATTTACATTTCAGATTTTATCCCCTTACCCCATTCCCACCAACACCCAGGAACGCCTTATCCCATCGCCCCTCCTGCTGCTTCTATGAGGGTGTGCAAAGGAGCTAAAACCATCCAGTGGAAAAAGGACAGCATTTTCAACAAATGGTGCTGGCTCAACTGGAGGTCAGCATGTAGAAGAATGCAAATTAATCCATCCATATCCCCTTGTACAAAGCTCAAGTCCAAGCAGATAAAGGACCTTCACATAAAGCCAGATACACTGAAACTATTAGAAAAGAAGGTGGGGAAGATCCTCGAATACCTAGGCAAAGGGGAAAAGTTCATGAACACCAATGGCTTATGCTCTAAGATCAAGAAGTGACAAATGGGACCTCATAAAAAAGAGCAATGAATATTTTCAAATGAAGATGTATGGACAGAGGGTTATACCATAGGTCATAGTGCAATATACTACAGCTTCCACAATGAGATATTTTTCTATGCTTAGATTCCTTTGTTCTTGTTGTGTTTGTTTGTTTCTGTGAGTGTTTTATATGGGGGTGGGGGCAGTGGTTGCACGGGAAAAAGGAAGATACGAAAAGACAGGGAGATGAACAGAACTGTTATGCATGATGGAAAACTCACAAAGAACCAAGAAAAGTCAAAGAAAAAATGTTTAAAAGCCAGGATCACACCCAAAGAAACTAAAATTTTGTGAAAGAAGTGAGCTACTATTTAGGAATTGTATTGTTTGGTAGAAAATTATTTTTCTTTTTTTTGTTGTTTTTTTTATTTGTTTTGTTTTGTTTTTTTTCAAGACAGGGTTTCTCTGTGTAGCCCTGGCTGTCCTGGAACTCACTCTGTAGACCAAGCTGGCCTCAAACTCAGAAATCTGCCTGCCTCTGCCTCCCAAGTGCTGGGATTAAAGATGTGCACCACCACTGCCTGGCTATATTTTTATATTTTTATAAACATTTCCCTGAATTCATGGACCTTTGCTGCTTTTACAGCTTATGACAATTAGCTGTATTCAAATATACATTGACTATTCAAGTTATTTTTGTTTTTCAGGTAGAGATGTATAATTTACTCAAATGTATTTTCAGCCACTTTCCTCTTTAATTTATAACTAAAAGTGTGCCATTTCTACTTAATATGTGACATACACATGTCCATTTAATGTGTAATTTATGAATGTCTATTTAATGAAAGTTTAACTTCAAGACATCCATAATAATGTAAATTGTAACTATATGATTAAAATGTATATTTGTTTTTAAATGGAATTTGAATACTTATGAGACATTATTTAATCTTCTTTCTTCTCATCAACACAAAAGAATGAATGAATCCAATGCTATTTCTTTGAAATTATAAATTTTTACACTTCAGGGCATCATAAAGCATTCTTTTATTAATAAGAAAACAAATATCAGGATAATTTTGTAAAATCTTCAAGCACCTTATTAAGCAAATTTTTCCAAAATATTAGTAAAGAATCTAAGAAATGAATAACAGTGATTTTCTTGAAGTGTGTTACTATTTTAAGTGTCTACTTTAATCATTATTTCCAGAAACAATAAATTCAAAGTAAGTTGCCAGTTTTGTTAAACCTTCCAATGACAAATTTAGAAACAGGGCTTCATAGTAGTTGATAAGAATGTGTATCATCAATGTTTTAATAACTCTCATAGTTCTCTACTTCTTTACTACATCCTTCACCTTAGGTACACTGCATTTGAGCCCTGACTGGTCACATTTGCTATTCTGCTGTGTAATAAACTAGTTAGAACTATGTACTTGTAGAATTACAACTTGGATTTGAGATGGCTTGGTTTTACATTTTGTCTGTTGTCCTTTCACTCATCTTTACTCATTACTATTTAACATTTAACTGGATGCAATATTTATATGAGAATTCATTCATACTATGCAATCAAAAAACAGATATGATTGAAAAATGAATAAACAATTTTGTGGTGTATTTTGCTATTGCCCTTTGCATTAGTATTCAAGAAACTTATAAATTTCATTTCTTTGACACTCACTGAAATTATTGAAAATTCATATTTCAGAATGATTACACACCAATCTTTAGCCACTAATAATAAATATTATTATATATACATACATATATTAAGTTTGGCTCTTTTTGTACTATATTAAATTTAATTGTAAGGTTCATATTTTTAAATTACATTAGTATAAAAGTAACTTTTATACTTTTATTCACCAGAAGTAATTGTCATCTTGGAGGCTTACTGATGAATAAGCTCGATCTTTCTAGCTCTTTCTGAATTCTGGTTGGCTGGTTCAACTCAGCTGTTCTGGCTCAAACTCCTCTCCTGTCTGACCGATTCAATTGGACTTCCCTCAGCTTCTAGCTGAAATGTCTTGCTCAACTTCAAACTAACTCTAGCAATTTGTTCTATTCTTCTGGCTTCTTCTTATTGTCTGGCTTCAACTGCCTCCGTTGACCTGCACCAAACTGCATGAACTTGAGAATGAAATCAACTCCCCTGTACTGTGCTCACTGCACTGACTTCCAACTGACTGAATTCAACTGACTTCATTACATTGCCTAAACTCTATTGAACTGCACTGAACTCACCTTTCACTCAACTGGACTGACTCTCTCTCTCCCTGTATTGCTCATATATAGCTTTTCTTTTCTGTGCTATTCTCATGGCAGTTGAGTGTATACATTCTCTGTCAAATCTTCATTTGACTCCCCACTTTATACCTCAATTAGAAGTCATTGTCTGGGATTAAAGGTGTGTACTAAGGACATGTCTGTATTCTAACCAGTATAGTCATGTTGCTGAGTTAAAATTATCTGCATATTTATCTAATATTAAATATAACATTTTCATGTACTGAACTGGTTCAAAATATGTAAATTCAAAAGAGTTTACTTTCATAGACTATGACTTAAGCAAAAGATAGTCAAGATCTAAAAACAGAATCAAGTACCAGTGTCCTGATGGTGTGTTCATTTATTTAATGTACTTTTCCTGTGAATAAAAAGAGCAAGTATTCTTTACTCCTATGAATAGATTCTAACACATGCACTTCTACTCCCCCCCACACACACCAACATACACATATAGATAGACACATTACTGCATTTATAACTGCCTCTACACACACATTCATACACAACTACATACACCATTTGCCAATACATTAAATGCTGTAATGTGCTTGTAGGAATAAACAAGAGAATTATACAGATTAGAAAAGGAGAGAAAACAGAAAGTTTTCATTTTTAGAAGATTTAAGAGTTTCAAGTTTGAGCAAAATGAAAGGAGGAGAGGAGGGGAAGAGAGAGGAGAGAGAGGGAGGGGAGAGGGGAGAGAGAGGGATACAGAGGAGGAGGAGAAGGAGACAAAAAAGAAGAGAGAGGGAAGGAGGAGGAGAAGAAATGGAGCAAAAATAAATATATTTTCATTAGATATATTTTGGCTTGAACAAGATTATTAGAGAATGCATACATCATGAAAATTCCTTTTGATAAGAATCTTAAAATGAATAACTCCTTTCGCAAAATTAACAAAAAGACATAAAAGTAAAAATGGTTTGAAATTGAATGAAACAAGGCATGAAAATATTAATTAGTTATATATTTGTTTCTCTCATCACTGTTTTTAACAGAAAAATATCAGGGCTTAAAGACAGAGGATGAATACTGCACACTTGGGATTTAAGTCTAGGTACAAAAGACCCATTATTGTCACCACCACCCTTAGTTCATTAGAATGTCATCGTACCTAAAACCACAAACTGTTTTGTTTTATTGCTGTGTTTTTTACCCCAGAAATTTCATTTTGCATTAACGTTTCTGAAAAGGTTGAGATACAATGTATCATGTAGCCTGAACTGACCTCCAGCCCCCTGATCTCTTTATTCTTCCTTCCTGGTGCTACATTTCCCAGGTTGCTCAGCCAAGCCTGGCCAAACACAACAGTGTCTGAAGGTTATTGCTAACCTCAACATCAGTTTGGTATCAAGGATAGACATACAGTAACAAATTAAATATGCATGTCCCTGTCTTTGAGAAATGTGCATTGTGTTCTTTTTCTTTATTCTCTTATTGTGGGCATCTCCCACCTATTCAGCTTCTTTGGCTTTCAAACAGACTTATTTAGTGATTTAAATGCTTGCTCTTTTTTCTCTCTCCTTTCTAGGTTCTTGGGAATGTGTTGGTATTATCTGTGTTGCTGCTTTTTGTCTGTCTGTTTGTTTTGTTCTTTAACTGTTTGGTCAGTGTCTCAGTCAGGGTTTCTATTCCTTCACAAAGCATCATTAACAAGAAGGAAGTTGAAGGAGATAAGGATTTATTCAGCTTACACTTCCAGATTGCTGTTCATCACCAAAGGAAGTCAGGACAGGAACTCACACAGGGCAGGAACTTGGAGGCAGGAGTGGTTGCAGAAGCCATTGAGGAATACTGCATACTGGCTTGTTTCCCCTGGTTTGCTCAGCTTCCTTTCTTTTGGAACCCAAGAATACCAGCCCAGGGATGGCACTATCTACAATGGGTTAGGCCCTCCCACCTTGGTCACTAATTGAGAAAATGTGGTACAGTTGGATCTCTGGGAGGCATTTTCTTAAGGAGGGGCTTCTTTCTCTGTGATAACTCGAGCTTGTGTTAAGTTGACACACAAAACCAACCAGTACAACTGACCCCTTGTCAACTTACCTTGACCCTGTTGAAATAGGTGTGGCCTTGTTGGAGTAGGTGTGTCACTGTGAGTGTGGACTTTAAGATCCTTACTTTAGCTACCTGGAAGCCAGTATTCTGTTAGCAGCCTTCAGATGAAGATGTAGAACTCTCAGCTTCTCATGCACCATGCCTGCCTGGATGCTGCCATGCTCCTACCTTGATGATAATGGACTGAACCTCTGAATCACTAGGCCAGCCCCAATTAAATGTTGTCGTTTATAAGACTTGTCTTGGTCATGGTGTCTGCTAACAGCAGTAAAACCCTAACTAAGACAGAAATTGGTACCAGAATAGTGGGGTATTCCTGTGACAATCTGACCATGTTTTGGGGAGGATTGATGAAGGACTTTGAGACTTTGAGCTAGAAGAGCCATTGGATGTTAAGAGCTCTGTGGGATGTTCTGTAGGAGCTTGAAAGATAATGTTGAGAACAGTGCAAACAATGGAGGTCTGGCTTGTGAAATTTCAGAAAGAAGATTAAAGATTCTTATCAGGGCTGTTGCTGTTTTGATTTGTGAAAATTCTGTGATTTTTGGTTAGCTGGGGATGAAGAATCAACTATGATTAACAGGATACCAGAACTACTAAAGGAAAACCTTTGCATTACTGGGACTTTTGATGCTTGTTTATGAAACTAAGAAATTAGTAGTGATTAAGAAAAGGCCAGCATGAATGAGGTGAAATCATCTGGGAAGTATTTTCAGAGAGTTTAAAGAATCTGTGTTCCAGAGATAGCCAAGGTTATATCATCTGCTGCAGCTGTACTTGGTAATGTAAAAGAATCACCAAAGTGGTATTGGTATTGAAGGCATGAAGGGGTCATGAAGAGCATCTGAGTCTTGGCACTGTGAGAGGCCATGGAAGGCCACTGGCGAAGGTGCAGCCTCAGTTGCAAATGATGGTCCATGACTGAAGAGGGTCATGCAACAGAGTTGAGGCTTGACACCATGAAGAAAGCCTATGAGAGGCTATTGGTGAAGCCTAGTTACAGTGGAAGGCAGTGTTTTGGAGATGCTAGGCCCTTGAGATAACCACCAAAAACATCAGTAGCAGTGAAGTACAGGCAGCTGGAGTCTACAAAACAAGGTATGTGCTACAAAAGGCAGACCTGGAAAAGTGACCCAAGCCTTGGAGGAGCTCAGAAGTTCTTGAGTAGCTCCCAGACACTGGATGGTTAGAGTTTTATTTTGCTTTTGTTTGTCATTTTGTCCTGATACTTTTCCATCTTGAAGGAAGAAAATATTTTAGTGGAGCTCACAGTTAAGAGACTTTGAATTGTAAAAAGATTTTGAATTTTAAAAGAGATCAGATATTTTAAAGGGATTGAAATTTTAGTATGTAAGAATTTGTAAAGACAACCGGGCAGTGGTGGTGCATGACTTTAATCCCAGCACTTGAGAGGCAGAGGCAGGTAGATTTCTGAGTTCGAGGCCACCCTGGTCTACAGAGTGAGTTCCAGGACAGCCAGGGCTACACAGAGAAACCCTGTCTTGAAAAAACAAAACATACAAACAAACAAACAAACAAACAAAAACAAAAACAGATTGCCTGTAAGGAATACATAAAGACTGGAAATTTTAAAATTTTTAGATCTTTAGGATGAAGAAGAAAGTAAGGGTTGAGGCTTAATAATGATGTGTTTATGTGTCAAGTTGACAAGGGATCAATTGTACTGGCTGGTTTTGTGTGTCAACTTGACACAAACTGGGTTTTTTATACAGTGTCTCACTATTGTTTCTCTGGCTATCCAGGAACTCTGAATCTATACCAGATTTGCCTTGAACTTAAAGATTCATCTGCCTCTGTCTCATGTGAGCTGGGATTAAAGTTTTGAACCTCCACGCCTGGCCCGTGCCTAGGAATTTTTGATAGTGTTTAAACTAAAAGCAGCCCTCAGTCTTAAAAGTGCTGCTCTGCATTACCTATCAATTACTATAAAATAACACTTGATGGCATTTTATTAGGACAACATGTTTATTTGACCTCACATAACAGAGAATTCAGTCCAACTTCCAGAGTGAGACACATGCTATGGGACTTTGACATTGCACTGTTACTGTAACAAGAAAACGTGTAGAAACTAACTAGTGGAATCCTCAGCCAGGAATCAAGGTGAAAAAGGAGACATGGAAAAACATCTCCCTGTGGCAGCTGTAATGTCTCACAGAGAATCCCACAGTATACCCTTTTGTCCACACTTCTTTGCTTGCAAGTGTTCACTGCAATGATGTATTGATCTGGTATGAGGTCTCTTGTTTCTCATATGCTATCAATAGTGGACTTCACTGAGACTCCTCTTGGTTGAAAGGGTAGAGACTGGATACTAGGGAAGGAGGAGATGAGTGAGATTGGCATTCACAGTGTGAAATTCACAAAAAACAATAAAGTGTTAAAAATGAAAGCATGGTTTCACAATTCCCTTCAAGGGCAGGCATCCAAAAAATAAGGATCACTGGAAAAATCCTGCCTCTTAAAATGTCTTCTATCTCCTAAAGCACAACTACTTGTCCAGGCCTTCAACTAATGGACCTCCAATGACATGAAACCTCCAAGCTATTTTAGCAATGAATCATATTTAATATATATGTGTGTGCATATATGTTTGTGTGTGTATGCATACTCATGTGTGACTAAAATGATCTAAATATTTTGAGTATTGTCTATATGGATAGACATTTTAAATGTGTAGAGGACATTCAGTTTTCTACTTTAACAGATGTGCTCTTTACCCTGCGTATCTTTAAAGTAACAGAAAACTGTTTTGAAATACATAATTATTCTTATACGAGCCTGAAATTTCTACAATATAGGAATTAGCTTATTATATTCTTGACCTCTTTGTGGTTATGTCATTATAAACTGAATCTTTGTTTCAGTGTAATTAAGCATTATGGGTAATTAGCCAAGAGTCTTCTAAATTGTAGATGACAGGACCTTAAGAAATTCCTTGGGTCATGAAATGCTAATGTGTTATATGTCTTATGACAAAAAGGAATGGTTTCATGGTAACATTTATACATGATATCTTATTAACATTTATACAAGAATAAAGGGACTAGGCTATCAGGGTGTTTTAAAAGGAGAATATATTTACTATTAGCTAATGAATGTTATCAGATAAAAATTACTAGTTATATAATAAACCTAAAGGATGTAAAAATAAATGCCATTTGTTTGTTTAACAATTGCATGATTCAAACTGTAAGATGTGATGCTTTATAACCCTGATGATCCTTAGCCTAGGAGAATAATTGTTCTCACTGGAATCATTACTGCTTTAGAGATTATGGAAGCTAGCTAACTTCTATTTTTTAGGGTGACATCTAAATTGTCAGAAAGAATAAAAGCATTGAAAGAAATCTGAGCAACATTGTTAAGATTATCAACCAATGATGATTTATAGCTGTTTAATGCCCTCAGTTGAGAGACTGGTGTTCAGGGTGACCAGAAATGCAGCTGAAACTGTTGTTTTAAAACCCTTTTATATTTGGATTATTTAGAATAAAACAGAATATCCATATTTATATTCCAAAATACAATTTTCCTTTTGCACATTTAAATATAGAATATTTACTTCAAGACCAATTTGGATCACTGAAAATCAGCCCTTCCTTTTCTATATTGTTGGGACAACAAAAGTTAGTTTTACATTTAGAATTATCAAAATAATACACTTTGAATATCAAGAAAGTTACATGCATTTATTCATTTTATTCAGTTTATAGTAAGAACCATAAATTCACTTTCAGATACTTTGTTTTTCTTCCTACATATTGAATTTACTAATACCTACATACACACACAATTGTGTGTGTGTGTGTGTGTGTGTGTGTGTGTGTGTGTGTGTGTGTATTTGACTAGTTGCAAACTCATACTCTGTATATAAGTAACATTTATGTAGCTTGGTCTTCATGTGGTACTCCTAAGAACAGTGGCTATCTATGGCTCTGTTTCTTTCCTTTGGGGACCCTTTCTCCTACTAGGCTGCTTCTTATCCTCAATAAAAGATGCTCCTGGTCTTCCTGTAACTTAATATAGCAATGCTGGTTGATATCCATGGGAGGCTTCCCCTTTTCTGAAGAGAAAGGGAGGAGGACTGGATATGGTGGGAGAGAGGAGGAGTGGCAGGAAGGAATGGGAAGATGCCAAGGACCAGCCTTGGCTTGGAGAGGGGTTCTGAGGAAGGGGTATTTTGGCACAACAAAAAGAACAATTTCAAGATTCATGCTGACAGTCTTGTGCCCTGTTCCTGCTGGCTCTCTAGGCAGCTCATCAAGATAACTCAACTCTCACAGACCAAACCCCATTTTTTATTTATATATCAATTCAATTGTCCACCTAGTTTCCCTTTTTATTATCCCACCAATCAGTATTTTTTAACTTAGCTCTTTGACTTCTGAAAAAAGAGAAGCAAGCATTTTTTTTTTTTTTTAAACATTGAAAATAAAATTGGAGATCTGTCTCCCTTTGCAAGAACTGACAATATGCTAGCCAGATGGGAACTGACTTTGAGATCATAGCCACCACCATGCCTGGGCCTAAATGTGCTCTGTTGTAGGCTGACCTTGAACTCAGGAATCTTCCTTCCTTTGTATCTTTCTGACAAAAACTGGTTCATAGTACATCTGCCTTTGTTCTTTTATGTCTGTGAATCCCCTCATACAGTTCATATTGCATCTTTATATTTTGCATAGTTGAGAAACTACATATTTTTGAACTCATGTTTCAGAGTTAATTCCCACAGCTTTAAGGGCTGTCCTGAATATCAATCTCCTTCTCCTCTGAGAAGGGGGAGCCCCTCCCATTTGTGTACCAATCCACATAAATCATTGCAAGACTACACACATCCTCTCCCACTGAGGCCAGAAAAGGTAGCCCAGTAGGGCAACAGGATCCACAGGCAGGACAGATCCCTGATCCAGTTGTTGGAGGACCCACAACTCTTCCACAAGACTTCCTAGAATCTAATATTTGGCTGTGTTTCTCTCTGTCAATTTCAGTCAGTTGCTGGGTGGAGCCTCTCAGAGAACAGCTACGCTAGGCTCCTGTCTATAATATAGAAGAGACTCATTTGATATTGTTAGGAATTGGTTGTGTATCATAGGAGAGGACTTAGTTTGGGCCACTCATTGGTTGGCTATTCCCTTAGTCTCTGCATCATCTCTCTGCCTGTACTTCTTATATGGAGAATGAATTTGGGTCAAATATTTTATAGGTGGATTGATGTCATTATCCCTCCACTGAGAGTCCTGCATGGCTAAAGGAAATGGGCCACTTCAAGTTCCGTGTCCCCCAATACTAGAAGTATCAGCTAGAGTGACCCTCACAGACTCCCTGGATCCTCCCCCATCCCAGGTCTCTGGCATGTTCTAGAGATGCCCCCCCACACTCTACTGTTCATTCTCCCTGTCCTCTCTCTTCACCTCTCTATACCCGATCCTCAGTACCCTCCCCATTCCATCTCCCACCAAGTTCCCTCCCTCTGTTCTCCTCTGATAACTATTCACTTTCCCCTTCTGAGTGAGATTCAAGCGTTATTCCTTGGGCCCTTTTTCATATTTACATTCTTTTGGTCTGTGGACTGTAGCATATAGAATAATCATTCTTTTCTTTATTACTAATATCCACTTATCAGTCAGCACATACTATGCATGCCCTTTTGGGTCTGGGTTACTAGACTCAAGATGATATTTTCTATTTCCAGCCATTTGCCTGCAAATTTCATGATGTCCTTGATTTTAATAGCTGAATAGTATCCCATTGTGTAAATGAACCACATTTTTCTATTCTTCAGTTGAGTGATTTCTGGGTTGCTTCCAGTTTATGGCTATTACGTATACAGCTGCTATGAACATAGTTAAGTAAGTTTCCTTGTTGTATGGTTGAACATCTTTTACTTATATACCTAGGAGTTGTTTAGCTGTGTCTTGACATAGAACTACTTCCAATTTTCTGAGAACTGCCTAATTGATTTCCAGAGTGATTGCACAAGTTTGCACTCCCACCAAGTATGGAGAACTGTTCCCTTACTCCATATCCTTGCCAGCACATGCTGCAGTTTGAGTTTTTCATCCTTGTCATTCTGATGGGTATAACGAGGAGTCTTAGCATCATTTAGATTTGCATTTCTCTAATAAGTAAGGACAGTAATTTTGTTTTAAGTCCTTCTTGGCCATAAGAGATTCCTTTATTGAGAATTCTCTGTTTACTTTGTTACCCCATTTTTTAAATTGTTTAATTTGGTTTGTTGGGTTCTAAGTTCTTGAGTTCTTTATATATTTTGAATATTAGCCCTCTGTCTGGTGGAGGGTTGGTGAAGATATTTTCTCATTCTGTAGGCTGTCATTTTGTCCTATTGACAGTGTTCTTTGTTTTACAGAAACTTTCAGTTTCATGAGGTCCCATTTATTATTTTTTGATCTTAGTGCCTGAGCTGTAGGTGTTCTGTTCAAGAAGCTGTCTCCTGTATCAATTCATAGCTATTACCCATTTTCTTTTTTACTTAGTGTTTGCAGTTTTATTTTGAGGTCTTTGACCCACTTCCACTTGAGTTTTTGTGAGGCATGATAAATATGGATCAATTTGCATTCTTCTACAAGCAGACATCTAGTTACTTAAGCTTCTCAGCCTTTTGGCTAGAATCAAGTTTTTTGTTTGTTTATTTGTTTGCTTTTAATCTATTACTTAAAACCCAGATGGGCTATTGGAATAGAGGATGAGATTGATTGGAAAATATGGATGAAAAGTGAATTACAATAAATTTGAAGATAATATCCCCATTCCCCCCTCATTTATTCATATTGTCATTTATCCTTAAGCCTCTTCTCTTGCATCACCTCCCTACTGAGATGGTTTTAAGAGCACAAAAGTAACAGAGCAAGTTCAAGTGAGCACCAAGAAGCCCCTTATGATAGTCAGAATTCAAAGGACTTTCAAACAAATAGAGGACACAACTTAGGTGAATGTGTGTTAAAGATTCCATTTTGGAATTATCTTCATTTCCAAATTCAAGGATATTTAAGGGAAATGGAAGAGAATAACTGACTGAAATCTTTTACACTGATCTTTCAGCAGTTAATGAGCACCTTCTCATTTTTATGAATTTTTCTCAGTTTTTAACATTCAAACACTATCAAGTCTTATTTAATAGGTTTAGCATATAATATACATGAATTATCTATCATGTTCTTGGCTTAAGGAGAGATATAGTGATATCCTATTTCTTTGATTTGAATTTATAGTATAATATCTGAGTGTGAATACTTAAAAGAATATTTTATAATTTTTGAAAAGTATTGGGCTTGGTGTCTTTATGATAAATTTCCCAATTAGATAGTGCTGGGTATAATCAATTTTACTTTTTGAATCATAATGTTTTTATCTATATATTAAGAAAATGTATATGCTAAAAGTATGGTTCCTTGTTTATCTCTGACTAACTTTCATTTCATAATGTATAAGTTCCATCTAATTCATAGTCATACGATGCTGACTCATAGGTCACATTCATACTATAATTTTTGGTGTATACTGGTGGTATTTTACTTGAATCCAACAGTAGTGAAGAAATGCAATGAGATACTTCTGCTCATGGAATTCATACCCTCAAAACAAAAAATAATAATTAGGGAAATCTTTGTGATAAGTTATTTTTATAAGCTGATACAATGAGAAAAAAATGTATTAGCCACAAAGAATTTTAATAAAAGAGTAACTAACATGACTGGATGGGACTTCAAATTAGGTCCAGACAACTGTGAAGTGATAGGCTAAACAACCCTTGCTTAGAGGAAGGAATCAAGCTCTCAGAGACAGAGACAGGGAGGAACTGCATTCTGAAATTTTGTGTAGGAAGTTTGGCTTGGACTGATCAAGGATCAGAAGACACATGGCTCCCCATAGCCAATTTAGCTAGGGCTAAGTTTATACCAAGAGAGATCCTTGAAATACCAGCTCTACTGTTTGTTCTCCTTTCCACAAGCAACTCTTCACTTAAATATAAGTAACTATATCCAGGGTAATTCTAGTTGCCTGCTAAGTGTAAATCTGCTTTTATCTGTATTTAAACATACCATCCTGCTCCCCATTAAATAGAAAAGTCCCAATGGTATTAGCATTATAAAGATGCTCACATAGTAAGTGTTTGTAAAGAAATACTTAATAATTTACATAAAGAAGATATGTGGAAATGTGTACTACAGTAAAATCATAGGCTTTATATTCAAATATTTAAAGTTTGATGTTTACAAAAATTAAATCAAAACTAATTTAAATGTTCTAACATATTTAATATAGAATTAATTTGTTTTTAGATGCATCAACCAGCTATAATGTAAGCTACCTTGTTTCTTAAGTCATGTGTTTTAGAGGTGTAGCAATCTACCAGCTAAATCTGAAATACCGTTGATAAGATTATATTATTTATGTACCAGGGATATTAAAAGAGATGAAAACTATTGGAAAGTTAAAATATGATGTAGTAGTATTAAGTTTTATGTGTGCATAACAGCTTAAATATTGATGAAATATGTGTAAGAAAAATAATGGGGGGGGGAATAAGTAAAGGAATGATCCTATCATTGCTTCATAACTGTGAAATACATTCCTATAGTTATTTGAACTACATTTACTACAGGAAACTCAGAAACAGTCTATGCCATGTATTTCACCATAGATACTTCAACATAAAAAACTAATTACAGAGATGGAGAGGAAAGACAAAGCAAGTCAAGTATAATGCGGATAAGAAGTTGTGGTGATAAGAGGTTGACCAAAAGAAAGTAGAGGTTAGTAGAGAAGTTAGAGCAAAGGGCAGAGGTAGAGAGCAAGCCTATGGATAGCCTGCTGGCTAATCAGATTGAGCTTTAAATCACAGAGAAGCTGTTTGGCTAGATGTCAACCACAAAGGACTTAAAGCCATAGCAGCAACAGTCACACAGAACATGGGAAGAAGAACAAATGCACTGATGTCATTGTCTGTCACCATCCAGTCCCACATAGGTGCCTCTAATCGTGCAGGACTAATTGCAGAAGGAACATTCAGAAGTCAAAGTGACACAGCACAACAATGTCAGAGCGTCCAACATTGAGCACAGGCATAGTGAGGTATGGTGCTGGGAGAACAGGAGAACACCTGCCTATTTGTCAGGTGCAGAAGTGTAAAAACATAAATGTACCACTAGAAAAAGAGAGGCAGAAAAATCTACATGTCTTTTTACAAGAAAAGCCAAATGTTCTCACCAACCCTCAGTAGGAACACATTCAAAAGATCCTGCCTGGAGGCGCTGCAAAAGATAACAGCACACCTAATCTGAAATAACAATCTCAAGTGTGAACTTCCTTGCCTAATTTAAAAATCTAAATGTCATTTTCATCACTTAGCATTCATTATTTCTGAGGAGAAAAAAGATACTTCTCAGGTTGCTTGAATCTCCCTTTAACATTTTTCTTTCACCTCACTCAAACTAGAAACCCACAGAAAACTTATAATGGTGTCTTTAACAAAATGTGTTTATTATTTAAGAGCACCCTCTTGGAGGAAATGGGGAGGAGGAATGGGGTGAGGAACTGTGGGAGGGGAGACCTCGAGGGGGTTAATAACTGGAATGTAAATAAAATAATTTTAACAAGGAATAAAAAAAGAAGTAATATTTCATAGAAATGTCCCATTTTATCATTTACTGAGTAATATTTTAGCAAACAATTTATATCATGCTTTTGTTCATACACCGAGTACATAGGAAATGTATATGATGAAAATATTAAATTACAGTATTAAAATGTAGATAAATGTGATTTTTAAACATATGTTTGCATATGATATGCTTGTGTGTTTGTGTTAGCATGATCAGCTCCTGGCCTATGTGTCAGAGAAAACTTGTGAAAGTTGCATTTTACTTCTCATGACAGATTCTAAGGGTCAAGGTCAGGTCACTATGCTTGGTGGCAAATGTCTACATGCTAATCTGACTCTGAATGAGCACATGTAAAGATCACTGTAAGAACATTATTGTTATGATATGAGAAAAAGATTAAAATGTGAGCAAAACGAAATGCTTCCCTGTCCCCGGAATCACACTTTGCCAATATCTTATTGTCTCTTGTCTCTCCTTCCTGATACATGCATCGGATTTTAGTCCAACTCATCTAGCTTCTCTGTGTTCTTTGTTTTTTTACAGTCTGTGTTTTAGGCACAGTATGCATTTACCTGTGCTAATTCCCCTTTCACATTTCCTAAATTCCTGTCAAAGCCCTTTTAACTGACACCTAGACTTTCTTGAGTAGGTCTGATGATTTTAAAGCAGTGAGGAACCAGAGACGTATTGATAAGATTAACAATTTGACTTTTAGTTGAAGTTACTTTAAATATCTTATTGGAGATAAATATCACAAATATATTTTCCCAAGCTTAAAGAATGTGTTCTGTAAAGAAAAATTACGATGGAAATTGACTTTTAGAAGTTTTTAGAGAGTGCATTTTATTTAAGGACATATTGATTAATCAACTTGAGTTTTCTTCATGGAAGCTTATGCTTGTAGCTACAGATTATAATTTACCATAGAAAAGGATGTTGACTTATTACTAAGGAGTAGAGTTTTCTCTATGTGATGCATTGACAGATTTAGAAAAAAATATCCTAGAAATTATTAGACTCAAGAGCTTAACTTTTTTCAGGCTAGGCATGCTAACTTATCAATTCTCTATTTGTTTCTACCTCTGCTGTATTTCTTTCTCTTTCTCTATTCATTAGAATACTATACTTTGTATATACGAACAAGAGAATCTTAGCACATGTCTATGTTTATCTTACTTCAGAATGTTTCCACCCTGGTTAAAACATCACAGGAAAAAAAAAAAAACAGAACAAAACCTTACCTTATTTAGAAGTTAAGTATCTGCCAAAAATGGTGTTTTACTGAATCCATGGCCATTGCATAGAAAGATTAAACATGCCTTATGTCACTGCCGTCACAAAGGCAGAATTTATGTAGAAAAGTCATTCATATTAGTGGTAAATATGGGCTATAGCCAACTAGTTGAATCCACATTCTGTAGCTTTCTGAAGATTTTCAAGTTATTTCAGCATTCTACACTCAGTTTTCTCTTATTTAAACTGAGAATACTATGACCTATCGTGAACTATTTGGATTGGTGGAGTGAAAATGTGACCATGTCAAAATGATCATGTTTAATAGCAGAAAACTGGTACACAGGTTGGCACTTGCCCAACTTGTGGTGAATCTTTAATTTCTAAACCATCTTCTACTAAGTGACTGGAATTCAGGTGTCACACAAATGCTTGGTATGATTATTATGGTCTGAAACCTCTGTAGTCTAACAAGGCAAAAGTACAACCACTACAAAAAATAAATTACAAAAAATATTCTAAATCTTTGAAGATCAAGAAACAGATTAATAAAATTGACTGTTGAATTGTTTAGTACTCCATGCATGTGTTTTCTTTTAAATACTAGGCATTCACTTGATTTTTCTCTTAAGAGCCCTAAGATTATGAAATTGTAGCTCATTCTTTATAAAGATATATGTGAAAAAATGAACACTCATATAGATTTCAATATAATAGAACAAACATGAAGCAACTTTATATACTGTAAGTCACTAGACTAAGAAATAGGTCATGATGTTTTTATTTTGAATAATAGAAAAACTGAAGGTAAACCAACAACCAAAGACTACACATGGATGGGTCCAAGGCTTCAGTTGCATATGTAGCAGAGGATTGCTTTATCTAGCACCAGTGGGAGTGGAGGCCATTGGTCCTATGGAGGCTTAATGCCACAGCATAGGGGAATGCTACCTTGGTGAGGTGCAAGTGGGTGGGTAGATGAGGGAGCACCTTCTTAGAGGCAAAGGGGAGGGGGAATGGAATGGAGGAATTGCTGAGGGGAGACTAGAAAGAGGGACAACATAAAAATTTTTTAAAGGTTAAGAAAAAGAGAAAGGAAAAAATGTATCTGGAATGCTCACATAACTTTAAACTCTTCAGCTATCTAAATAAGTTTGATTCAACTCAGATAAGGTTTATCATCCTTTACCCTAGGTTTGATTTATTAAAATAGATTTTATTACATTTGTTTATTTTTATCTCTGACTCTTTCTGTCTCTGTCTCTGTCTCTGTGTGTGTGTGTGTCTATGTGTGTGCGTGCACACATGCACTAGCATGCATAAGAAATTCAAATAACTTAAGAATGACTCCTTTACTTCCATCATGAAGATTTCAGGGGTAGAACTGAGGTCTTCAGGCTTAGTGGCAAGTGCAATATTCTCTGAGCCACCTTTCTGAACCTTTTTGATTTTTTGAATCAGAGAGGATAGACATTCTAATCCATAGCTCAAGGGAATTAGTAAGCGCCCGTGGCTTCCTGTAATCTCAGAGTTGTGCTGCTGAAATGTTCAGTGATGCATTTGTATGAAGTAGAGAGAGCTAGCTGTGCAGTATTTATCTGACAAGTGGTAATTTTGGTTGATCTTGTGGAGGAAGATTTTTGTTGTATATGGTCTTAGACTAAAATATTCTAAAGACTTCATGCTAACATTCTTCACGTGATTGTATTCAATATGGGAACAATGAAGAAATGGTACTATCTTGGGAAACAAAGGAAGAGGTTAAATAATATTGGAACATTCTCCTAGCTTAATCCATCTCATTCTCTTGATTATCTATATGGATTTGGTTACAGATAAAACTATGATATTAACCAACTGCTCACTTATCGCAATTCCCTCTTAGTTGTTTCTTATAAAATTTAAACAACATAAAGACTGCACATTCTAAGACTGGTACTTTATTGATTAGAAAATAGGTCCAAGTGAAGTTTTTACTTTTACCTTTTACTTCAACTTAAAATAGAAACAAACAAACAACCAAAAACAATTAAAAAACTACAACAACAACAAAATTGAAACAGAGAGTAGAAGTTTCCCATCAGTAACTACCCATCAGGTAATCTCTCTGGGTTAACCTCAACAGGGATGCTCACAATGTCAGAAAGATTAAAAACCAAGACTGACACAGTCAAAAATTTCCTACGAAAGTAAATAAGTAATACTAATATTCTGGACCTACCTTTGATATAATTCCTTTTGTACTCTTTCTTTCACCTATCTAAACACATAAAATTAGAAATTCTGAGTTTAAGTGCTAAACCTGCTTTTAGTTTGTTTGGATCTACTTAAAATTTTTAGCAGTATAAGACATGAAAATTTTTAACAAATGGATATGCTTTTGAGTAGTTAATATGTCAGAGAGCTCCCCTATTTTAGGTGGCTTGTAAGCATTATGTGCCAAATATCCTCAGATGGTCCCTACTATTTACCCAGTAGCCTTCTTTTTGCCACTTTCTTTTTATCACTCTGATTTATGGTTGTGTTCACTCAATGAATTACTACAATCTTTCTGAAATGGCAAAGAAAATGAGGTCAACATAATACTGAATGGCATTATTTTGTGTGTCCCCTGTGATTGGCAACGACTGTACATGAAGACTAGTGCTTCTCACATGCCTCCTTTAGTATCCATTGCAATCCATGATTAGAGTGAGCATGTTCAATCTTTGTCGCCTTGTAACACAGAGCACCGCCGTTCTCAGCAATAGCATGCTTATATTGCTTGTCTCATGGAATCTGACCCTTTCTAAAAATAAATAAATAAATAAATAAATAAATAAATAAATAAATAAATCTTTTTTTGCAAGAGTTTCTTTCTCTAAACTGTGACAATCTTCCTAGCCTTAGTAATTCATCCATTGCCTCTTGCTAGCTTGACCGATGTCTGTACTTTTCTCTTCTCTTGCTAAATCATCCTCTTCTGTTTCTATGGGATTATTGTAGTGGCTGCTACGTTGAATTATAGATTTCAACCTTGGGGAAGATATGAGTTAATTTAGAGGCTTTTCATAAAGCAGAATAAATGAGCCAGAAAGATGATAGAGGATGTGGAAGAGAAAATATGAAGAATAATTACAGCCAGCAATTATAGTAAATTTTTAGGCCATTTCCAAAGAATAAAAGAAAAAAAGAAAGAAAAAAGATAAGCAAAGCATAGTTGATATTTTTGTGGATGTTTCCCCTGAGTCACATTGTATGTAGTACAAGCTGCCCTGTTATTTATGTCTCTTATACTCCTAAGCATTTTGGTTTAAGTTACAGTGTCTGAAGTAAAAAAATGTTATTGTAGCAATTTAATACCAGAAAATCAATATCTAAAACTGGTAAAGAACCTAGACAGCTATAATCCAAGAAGAAGCGCAATAAGTATGTTCATGATAACTTTCGCCACATCACCCACATATTGCTTGGACAACACTCCCATAGGTTGGTCACCCTGTGTTCTTTATGTCACTCTTTCCATTTTTAGGGCCAGTAGATATTTCTATCCTTTCATTCAAATTTAGTTCCTACTCCTTCTACAATACCAAGTGTTTTCACTTTCTTTGTATTGGATTAGTGCTAGTTTGGATGTCTGGGTATTAACCTACAAGTGCTTTCTCAATCTCAATAAGTACCCAAGGAGATCCATATGAATCAGTAGATGCATGAACATTTTACATAAGCCTTAAAAGTAGGCATTATTCAGTTATTGCAGCCATATACAGATATACTTGTGTCAGTTTCCTGCACTGATTATTAGATGTAATGAATTCATTTGAGGATTTTTGACTGACCGGAAATGCAAAATAGTTTCTAATGGAATAGGCATTTACATTTAGTTGCATGGTTACAACTAAGGTATTCAATATGTAAAATAAAATGCTCTATTAGAGGATATATTAGTATTTACATAAAATACAAAGTATTTATATTAAAGGCATTATTTGACATGTTCTCAGAAAGCCAAAAAAATAGTTTTCTCCAATAAAGTATTGCTGGATGTATCGAACACACATGAAAGCCAGCTACACTCTCAGGAGCAGCTGATGAACACAAAACAGACTTCATGTTGTTTCTATGTACTTTTGGTTTGGTTTGGTTTAGATTTGCTTACTTTTTTTTTGTTTTTAGTTATTATTACTCTTGCATTTAATTCTTAGTTTTAGGTGGATAGTTGCCACTCTTGACTTTTCTTCTGTCTGGGCAGCTCTTCTTCCTGCATGTAGCATCTCTTACATTGAAACATGACCCAAAGAGCCAATGTTCTGTAAGAGACTATTAGGACAGGTCTCCCAAGTGCATCTAAAATTTTTGTTAGTTTCTACTCCGTTTTCTAAATCATTTAGGTTTTGCAGGTTTAGATATGTCAGTAGAAAATTATTTTGAATATATAAATTATTTGAAGTCTGCACTTCATTGTAATTCATTCACTGGAAAGGTCATTTTTCTTTGCGATTATAATAACTTAATCTTTCTGTCAGTTTAAAATTTACTCTGTCTTTCATGTTTACCAATTTCAGCTTGATATTTATTTTGAGTTTGGTTGAATTATTTCTACTTAGAATGCAGTGTGTTATTTTAGTCAAACACATTTTTTCTATAATTCTGAAGAATCTGAATGCTACTTTTGAAATTGTTTCTTCTATGTTCTTTATTTTCTCTCACATTCATAGTAGAACTCTATGTATATTGTGATGTACATTGTGTATATTGCCAATCTATCTCCATACAAATAAGCAGCATGACTACTCCAGGTGTCTTAACCAGTAACCAGTATAATTACTACAAATGTATTATATAGGATACATTCTTAGATGTGTGTGCTTATGGTGTCATCGAGAGAGTATGCGGAAAACTAACGAAGACATTCAGGGATAAGTTCAGATTTTCATAACAACACTTTGGGGCTCAGATGTTTCACAATAGTCACGTTAAGCCCTTCTTATAGAATCTCTGTCACTACCACATTATCCTTAAACTCCTAAGGGACCATCACCTCTCAGATCAACACATCCCAATTCATTTACCTCAGGACATGCATTTAAGCCACATCCAAACCATAGCAATGACCATCGCTGGGGATTAGAATTGAGTGCCTGAAAAGTAGATTTGCTCTTTATATTATGGTTGGTGTCCATCACACAAAGAGAGATATGTGATCAATGTTGAAACACCAATGCTTCATGGATACAAACATGAGTATTTAGAAGACAATGTGAGAGTCTGACCATTTAGCAAAATAACAATAATAAAATCTACCCTAGGGGCTACAGTTTCCACAACAAAAGAAACAATATTGCATTTGTTAAAGGCTTTTTAATTTTATCAAGAACTGATAGTTTTCTTATGTTTATTATTATATATGACCTATATTCATTCACAGCATTTTTTAATCAAGAAATCAAGAGTCTAAGAATATATATTTACATCAACTACTTCCTGGACATCAGCTAGAAACTATAAAATTTAATTAAATTCTGACAGCTTGTACATGGACTTAGGATAATATCCCATTGGCTAAAGGCTCAGTGTTAAAACTATACCCATGGATCCATCCCCAAGAGATATGTGTTTTTAATGGAGCACATAAAAGTCACAGGTCACCTTCATGGCTACAAAAATTTTCTTCAGTAATTTGGGAAACACAGGATAGGGATTTATTTAATATTACAGTTTGAAGAAGCAACAACTATAAAAAAGGTAAGTGAAAGAAATGAACAGGGTACACATATGACTCTTTGGGTACCACATATGGCTCAAACTTTAAATACTTCTCAGTGTTATCTTTTAAAGTTTTTATGCAAGTTCTATTAGGAGAAATGGCTGGTTAAATTGTTTACCATTGGTAATAGACTCAGCATGTTGTCTCTCATTTCTCATTATATGTTCAGCAACATCCTGAACATTCTAATATTCTGATCACATAATCGAGGCCTCTAAAAGCCAACCTTTATGCTAAAGTTTTAAAAGTCCAAATTCACACACTAGGAGTCCAAATAAACATGGCCCCAGGAATAGTGGATAAGGGTGTTACTCTAGATAACCAAATTGTGATGATCCAACTTAATCCCAGTTGATAAGGAAATTATAAGCTCCTTGTCAAGAACATGAGACAAAGGAAAGTATACTTTCTGAATCTCAAGATAGCGTAATATATTGATTGCTATACATAGTATTGCATTTCTCAAGTTGCATCCACTTTGTTCTGCATTCTCATTAATAAATCATTTGATTCTGTAGATTTAAGTTTTGAGGCTTTCTAATTTATCCCTAAGTAATATTATTTCCTTTGGTCTGAATTATATACTCATTATCTTGTATCTATTTATAACTAAATCATTTTGAACAATTAACTCAGTGGCTTATATTCAAACTTTTACATATATGTACATGTGTTTGTGTAACAGTAAGACATGAGACTATCCACTCTAGAGCAAAGTGCTTAGAAGGGTTTAGAAGAACTAAAACAAACAGGGAAATTGCTGCAGTTCCATTTAAATTAAAAACATATTTATAAAGATAATTATTTTTCATTTTTATACTCAAATATATATGAAGCACTTAATATTTATTTTTTTGTTAAAAGAATAGTTAATATCCTCAGTAAAATTACCTATATTTGGTAGATTTTCCCTTTTTTCTCTTAAGTAAACTAATAAAGTGTATTTTTTGGGGGGGGATAATTTCACATTTTATCTAACTTTGCCAATTTATTTATTGTCTTCCAAATTATATAATTCGTGTTTTACTTTTCTCACTGTATTATACGTTTTACACCTTTGTGATCACCTGTACTGTTTGTTTCTCCTCTCATTTTATGAGTAGGTTTTTTTTTTTTTTTTGTATGAAGAGTTCACTTTAAGAATCAACATTTTCACATGACAATTTAAGCTTCTACTTTTTCATTCTCTGCATTTCTCTTCCTTTCCATTGTCATTTCTACTGTTTTGGTTTTATATTGTTTATTTATGGTTTATGTCCTATTTTCAGTAGTATCTCTACATTACCCATTTTTATTTTGTTTTTTGATTAATATGTGTTTAATGGGAATTTTTGTTTTTCACCATGTGTATGTATAAACATGGAGGCTAATGGTGACATTTAATGTCTTTTCCTATTGCCCTACAGGTTTTTTTTTTTAAAAAATAGAATCTCTCCCTGAACTTATTAAAGCTAGCTGGTTCATCTAAAATGATTGGTCCCTACACATTTAAAACCATTTTGTCTTTGCCTCTTCAGTGATGACTGTCTTTGTTCAAATTGTGCTGAGCAACATCAGTGTGTGTCTTTGCCTTCACATTTCCTGACTGTCTGCACTTCTGTTTTGTCCAGCTATTTCCAAAACTCTGTCAGATTCCTTTGTTGCCCTCCTGTATCAGTTTGCTCAAAATACTGTCTATCCAATGAAGCAGAACTGCTCTTGGACATCCACACTCAATAGATCAGGTCATGCTCTGCGAGTGCATAGTTCTTCCATTGGTCAGTATACTATGTAATGTATATGTCTCTTTTTTCATTTTTTTTAAAAGATTTTTCTGTCCCTTTCCATCACAGTGTACTTCTCCAAGTCCTTCCCCCTCTTCCTCATTAACACTTCTATTGGTAGGAGGATTTAAGAGATTTAGGATTTAGGAGAGGATCTGGTACAGAAGAAATATTCAAACTATTTTTTCCAAAAAAGATTGAGTGATGTAATTACATTTCTTTCATGGGGATACTCACAGATAGATATACACATTCATCATAACTGTACAAAACTGTCATTATTTCATATTAACAGAGTTTCTATTGAACACTTAGCCTACATGTAACTTTAGTACTCATCTTGCATCCACTTACTGAAGGAAATGCATAAACATTCCAGTCAGTATTCAACACCTACTTATCTAAGCCTCATTTACTTTCTTGTCCTGTTTTCTAGAATCTCAATGCATCGCGTTTCCTAATGCTTTCTCCTAGGTTGTGAATCCCACATCAACCTCTACACTGTGACCTCTAAATATTATAAATTTAGCTTTAATGCTCTCTCATATAAAATCACTTATAGATGAAGAAAAAATAATATGAGATAAACATTATCACTTTTCAATTCTATATATTACAGTGTACCTTTCAGTGTGATTAATAATTTCATGGCAAGACATAACTTTCTGATTAGTGGCTTTCTTACTAGCCTGATAGGTTAGTTAATGAAGTGATCCAGAAACAGGGTCTTTATTTACATTTTTAGCATGGGTAGAAAAAAAACTGAAAGGTTAATGAAAAAAATGATTGTGATAGAGTGTCTTTCCTAATATGTAGACGCTCTTTGGGATTCATTCCAGAAATTCAGGATAAAACTAATGTCTAAATTTAAATGTTTGACTGACATGTTTAGCAATAAAAACATTATTTTTAATACTCAAATTTTATTTCTTGTACCAGATGTGTTTTCATTAAACTGAACTGACTTCTTATAAAAAGACAGGTTAATGATTTTAATGACACTTGTTTCTGATAATTTATTCAGGAGACTTAGTCACTAATTGTCTCATGAGGGTGTTATAGCAAAGCATTCTCTTCTGTGGACATCTGGATTCTTTGAAATCAAAGTTTACTTTAAATTTCAAGTTTGACAAATGCCAAAGATTTGCTGAAGGTGTCTACCATCTGGGAGCAAAATTATTTCTTTGAATATTTAAAATATTTGTTGAAACAGCCAGAAAGAAAACTCTTTTTGGTTTCCACCCAGTAATATTTATAGATCTCCTTTACAATGCTACCTTGTTCATCTGTGTGTTGTTTTTCTAAGATGTTGAATAATATATTCATGTTTGTGAATGGCAACATGCTTATGTGTGCACTGAAGTTTCATTCTATGATCTGCTTAACACATCTGTATTACATGCTTGGTAAGAAACAGGGAACTTTCATTTGCATAAATTAATTTGCATGTTTCACCAGTAAACATGAGCTTTATTAATTAGTCATGTCACATATTCCATGTTTACATATTCATAGACTCCACTAAACACCAAACCACACATCTACTTAATGTCTATAAAACTCATTACAGCTATAACAAGTACAACTCAGAATTCCCAAAGTGCTTTTTACTAGAAAGCTATATATTCCTTAAACAAATGGCTTGTGTTTTCAATGAAAATGTTGATAGAAGATACCTTAATAATGAAAAAAAGACGAGTATTAATATCTAGATTTCCGTATTCAATTATTTTTTCTTTTATTTAAAATAGAATCTTTTCTCATGCAATATATCCAGATTATGGTTTCCCCTTTCTCCAGTCCACTCAGTTCCTCCCCCACTCTCCTCCCTTCCCGATTCACTCCTTTTCTGTCTCTCATGAGAAAAAGGACTTCTAAGGAATAACAACTAAACATGACAAAATGAAATACAATACGATGAAGCAAAAACTGTCATATCTATGTTAGAAATAGCAAGCCAACAAGAGAAAACAGAGTGAGAGACCTACTTATTCTTTACAGTCAAGAGTTCCATAAAAATATTGAGATAATGGCTATAATATATGTGAAGAAAACCTGCTTCAGATCTGTGAAGAAACTGTGCTTGCTTCTCCTGTCTCTGTGAACCTATCTGTTTCTTACTTAGTTGATTTAGAGGTCCATATCTCCTGGGGAGCTCCATCTCTTCTGGCTCTTAGAATCTCTTTTGGATTCCCTGAACTCGGGTGAGGGATTCGATTGAAACTTCCCATTTAGTCCTTCCCTTTACATAAAGTCTGGCTATGGGTCTCCTCATCCTTTCCCTTCTGCCAGAGGAAGCCTGTCTGATAATAACTGGGTAAGGCACTGATCAGAGGGTACAGTAGAATATCATTAGGAGTCATATACAAACATGCACACTTACACATACATGAACACAGACACACACATGTGTTTGTGTTCTAAAATAAGTAGATCTCTAGGGAATATAGTCTTTGGCTGTGATTATGCAAGTAGTATCATGTTTAGGAACTTAAGTTAAATCAGACATTGGTCAGCTACTCGCACAAGTGCTGTGTCACCATTGTCTTAGCATATTTTGCAGGCAACCAATAGTAGATAAATTGCTTTGTGGCTGCATTGTTTTCTACATTTCTCTTTTAGTAGTCAGCCAAATATCTTCCCTCACCAAAGACACTAGAATGTAGTGGTGAAGGTTCCATGTAGGCACGAGCTCAACATCTCCACGTTCAATGAGTTGAGCGGGTACTGTCCTTGGTAGTGGAGACCCACTCTTCATTTGTGGTGAGCAGCTCTTTGATTTAGCAATATCCTGGCTATTTCATGATTTCTCAATTGAATGGAACCCAGGACATTTTCTTCTATCATATCTTCAATGCCAGATATTTTGCCCTTCGTATTTTTGCAACCTTGGTGAAGCTTTTCTCGGAAGATCCTGTCCAAATTCACAAATTTTCACTTCCAGAATTACCTCAGTTGGAGGTTTGGGTTTATTTGTTTTGCTGTGGTTGTTATTGTTTACATTTTTAGGTCTTCAAAAATTTGTATGTATTTCTTTCAACTCTTTCTGTTTTCTTGTCTTTCTCTAAGTGACTTATTCGTTTCTCCAATTTTTTGTTAGTTTTTTTTTTCTGGATTCATTAAGGGATTATTCATTTTTGCTTTGAGGAAGCCTGTCATCTTCATATAGTTTGTTTTAAGAATTTTTTATTTTTCTTCAGCTGTGTTGAAATATTCAGGGCCTGATGTAGTAGAATAGTGAGTTCTGCTGTTATTGATTGTGCTTTTACTATGGCATCTATGCATCTGGGCTTGGATTTGCATTTATGTATTATGGGGTATAGGTGCTAATATCTATAATTGTCTTTATTGGGAGGTAGTTTTGTTTCTCACTTTGTTTCCTGTATAGATTTTGAGGATTGTAGTAGTTGTATGTTGCCTGTTTTTCTGGCCTACTCAGCTGGTTGGTTCACAACAACTGTCTGATGTTGTTGGAGGCTAGGATACTGGGATTATTTGGGCCAACAAAGGTTGGAGAAGGTCTTCCTGATTTCTTTAACATGGCATCAAAGAAGAAATGGAGACTGCAGCAAGTGTTCTATGCATATCTGAGTATGAGACTCCAACTAATGGAGGAGAGATGTGAATCCACCTTAGTCTATTTGTCCTGCATGAACTAGTCCTTGAGTTAGCATGGGGTGTTTACTGAGTTTGAGATTTGGGACAAAGAAGCAAATCAGGAAAGGAAGGGTAGAATGAGGAAGATGTATGAGATCCAAAGATGGGAACAGAACACAGGGAAGGCTATTAATGTTATTCTGTGACAGAAATGGGGATAAGACAATGGGATCTGATCTTGGGGAAGAGATAGAGATGAGAAAGTCTGTAGGCAGCTTTCCTGGTTTTCTGGTAGATATAGCCTATTACAGGGAGTTGCCTGACAGAGTTGAGCCTTTGGATACAACGACCCAATGATGGGAGGGGTGTTAGGAAGGGATGGTGAGTGAAATCCACAGGAAATGTGGGCAGGAGCCAGTTGGAGGGTGAAGATTGAATCTTAAATTTTATAGAAAAGCTAAAGAATAGCCTGGGAGACTAGATTTGAGTGGGAGGAGGGAGTGGTGAGAGTTTTCCATTAGTTTCCCTGTTCCACTTAGCTGGTGTTCATATTTATTTCCTAAAATGATGTTATGAGATAAGAGTTGTACCCAAGGCTTTATGAATACATGACTTGGACTGAGCCCAGAGTGTTTTGATGTAACTTTCCCTAGGCCTAGGTCTAGAGACTTGTAGCCCCCATACAAGCTATCCACCTGATAAACTAGACCTAGAATATTTCAGCCTCCAAGACTTACTGCTGAGTAAACTCACCGTTTCTAGTTCTTTATGAACTCTGGCTAGCTGGTTTAATTCAGCTGTTCTGGTTCAAACTCCACTCCAAGCTGACTAATTCAAATTGGCTTCTCTCACCTTCTGACTGAATTGTTCAGTTTGGAAAGACTATCTTTGAACTCCATGGACTGAACTCCACCAAACTCTACTACACTGAATTTAAGTGACTAAATTAATTGAGTCTCCCAGAATTGCTTTTAAGTAACTTCTCTATCCCATGTGTTCTCATGATATTTGAGTGTATCCTATCTCTGATTCATTGTGTCAAATCTTTCTCTGATTCATCACTTTGTCTGCCCCTCAATTAGATGTCACTTTCAAACATGGCTGTTTCCTTCTACAAAGTAACCTTATCTTCAATGTTATGGAATAAAGGTGTATATCAAAGGTATGTTTGTATTCCAACCACATCATACTGTAATCCAAGGCATGTCTGCATCCTTACCAGATCATATAGACTTAGACTGTCTTTGGATGTGATTCCTTGTCCTAGCAACCATGTTATGTTGCTGCATTAAAATTTCTTTACAGTTGTCTTCCCAGTAAATGCCTGTTGGTGATGGAGGTTGGTATAATAGGAAAAATTGGGGTCAAGAGTATTGGGGGAAAAGATCTTTGTGCTTCATTGGTGATATAGTCAGAAAGGGAAGGGATCCAACAGTGGGTTTACTGCTACAAAACTAGGGATAAGACAGTGGGTAGGAGATGAATTTTAGGAGCAGTAGGAAAGATGTGTATTCAGTCTGTATATTTCTTGCACTGGAAGGAATGGCCCTTGGATTAAGAAGAGGTGCCTGGTGGGTTTGGGGATTGGGACAAAGCAACAAGTGAAATGTTGGAAATGAAAGATGGGACATCTCTGGGAACCACAGGAAAAAGGAGGAGGGGGTATGGAAGGCTCCAAAGATTTCTGATGCTGAGCTTTGGATGAGACTGGGGATTGGAACTGAGGAAACAAAAATATAATAGAAGGTCTGCAGAAAGCCTTGCTAGTTTTCTGGCTGGTGTGCACATATTTAATTCTTTACTACTATTTCTGCTTTTTTATTATATCAATTATGAGATATTTGAATTTTTGTTTAGATTATGATTTGTTACTCCATTTTCTCAGCAATTAAATTTGTTTTTGATAGTTTTATAAATGGATATGATCCATTCTATACCTTCTCTTATCTCTCTCCAACACCTGATTAGAGCTGAGTCTGCTCTACATATTTCCTACTTTCAAATTCAGAATCCTTGAATAGTTAACTGATGATTATGTTTCACAGAGCATCTGATTTTTGCTAGCTTTTAACATTTATGAAGTATTAAGGCAATTAGAATAATATACTGCAAGGTGTGTCTACCACGAAGTATCAGATGGCCTACTCCATTTTAAGAGCTAATCAAAATTCAAAATGCCTTTGTCTATGATGTTCTGAGGTTACTTCAGCTTCAGGAAGCTGAGTAGCTTATGCTTCTTTATCAATGACTCTGAACAATTGATAACATTGGGCTTGTCACCTCATCAGAATGAATGTTTCATATATATATATATATATATATATATATATATATATATATATATATATTACACACACACACATACACACACACACACACACACACACACACTCTAAGGCACAGAGCTCTGCAATTAGATTAGTGGTCACAATGACAGGAATTAAGGTCTTGTATTACTGGGAAATATTAATTATCCTGAGCATATTTTCAAGTGTGTTCTTAGTAAATGTTAGTTTATAATCTGACCTAGATCTAGAAAAATATTACTTCCTAAAGTTGTAAAAATTAGATCTGCTTTTTGGTGCCTGCCTCAAATATTTAATGAAGATAATATTTGAAAAAAATTACATTATAGGGAGTTGACACAATTATTGGTTCTTGGAGTATTTTAAGCAACATATTTTTTATCAGGTCCATGCAGCTCTCCTCTTTCTCCTCCCAGGCCCACCCACTTACCCTGCCTAGTCAACTTTGCATCTTCTTTAAAAATAAACATTCCAATCAATTTGTGCTGCCTATAGAATTTGGATATGTGCCACCTACTGCATTATGATTGACCTCTCAGGGGTCACACCTTTAAAAAGAATGGTTTATTCTTCTCTACCAGCTATCAATTGCTAAGAGCTGTTCAGCTAGAGGTGAGACTTTGCACCCAACTCCTCTCTCTATAATGGAATTTTTATCTGACTTGAATTTTCACAGGTCTTGTTCTGTCATAACTGTTTTGCTATGAATTTGTGTATGCGTCTGTATTATGTATCTGAATCACACTGTTTCTATATGCATCTTTCCTATGCATCTGATTCACACTGTCTCCTTGTATTCACCTGCTGTTTCTAGCTTGTATATTCTTTCTCTCCATCATCTTGATAATCCTTGTACCAAAAAGAATAGGAGATATAAAATAAATGTCTCTTTATTAAAAGACGTTTTAGTTCAAAAGTTACATATGATATGAATTATATATTATGCCACTCCTATATGTTTTGAACTAATAGAAGACGATATCTTTTAAAATATACCTGATTAATATTAAATAACACCAAAATCATGTGACTAGAACATAATACCTTTCCAAATGTAAAAAAATGCAAATTGGTGAAATCTATAACCAATGGTTTGTTTTCATTTTTGTAGGTATTAATGCTATTATTGTTGGTATTAATAACATCTCAAAGAAAATATAAAGATTTCATCAATAAAAATGAGGCATTTGAACAGAGGTGTGTAGCAATGGGAGATGGGGAATTGGAGGTAGCCAAAAGCAAGTCCCAGATGTCAGGAAAGTATGAGGCTCCCAGGACCCAACGGGGATGAAAGTAGCTGAAATACCCAACAAAGAGGAGGGAGAACCTGTAGAGACCATATTTAGAGGTTAGACAAGGCCCCAAGTTGGGGCATGTGGCCTGTCTAAAGGAAATATGGGGACAAATTGTGGAGCAGAGACTTGAAAGAAAGGCCTCCAGAAACTGCACCACCTGGGGATCATCCCATATACAGACACCAAACCCAGACACTATTGCAAATGCTAAGAGATGCTTACTGACAGGAGCCTGTTATAACTGTCACCTGAGCTCTGCCAGAGCCGGAAAAATACAGAGGTGGATGCTCACAACCAACTGTCGGACTGAGTGAGCTTGGGGTTCCCAGTGGAGGAGTTAAGTGGAAAAAAGGAGTAAAACAGCAACAGCAGCAGCAGCACCACCACCACCAAAACTACTAGTGGATGTTTTTTATTTAAAGTTCCCATACACTTGCCTTTTTCTGTATATGCTAGATATAAAACACTGGGTCTCCAATCGAGTAGTTGGAGAAGGACTGAAGGAGCTGAAGGGGTTTGCAACCCCATAGGAAGAACAACAATATCAACCAACCAGAGCCCTCAGAACTTCCAGGGACTAAACCACTAACCAAAGTGTACACATGGAGGGACCCATGGCTCTATCCACATATGTAGCAGAGGATGGCATTATCTGGCATCAATGGGAGGAGAGGCCCTTGGCCCTGTCAAGCCTCAATTTCCCAGTGTAGGAAAATGACAGTGCAGTGAAGTGGAAGTAAGCATGGTAGGAGGGGGAACACTCTCATAGAAGCAGGGGGATGGGATGGAGGGGGGTTCCAGAGGGAAAACCAATAAAGGGGATAGTATTTGAAATGTCAATACATAAAATATTCAATAAAAAGAAATAGCAAATATTTCTACTTTGTTATTAACCAAACTCTTAACTTCTCCCGATGATGTGATAAAACACTTTAATAAAAACAGTTTAAGAAGAAAGAGGTGTATTTTAGCCTGGAATTCAACATATAGTCTATTATGGTCAGCACAACACCAGCCTTTAGACCCTGGTGGTACTGTATCCACAATCACATACAAAGACTGATAAATGTACATTCACTAGTATTCAGCTAGCATTCTCCATTTTATACAGTTTAGGAACCCCTACCAAAGAGTGATATCCTCTGCAAGGCATGGTTTAAGCCAAGAGAAGAATGCCAGGAACTGAACCTGGATACTCTGCAAGAATAGCCCCTTCTAATGGCTAAAGCATTTATCTAGCTCCTCAAATGCCAACTTTTAAAAATTACGAAATAGGTGAAATTTACATGAGATATATTTTCAAAGTAATTTTAAAGACACATAACTTAGCTTAGCCTGATGAGGAAAGCCCATTTTTCTCTCCACAGAACAAGAAGACTCCATACAAAGCCAATTCTTCCTGATTTAATGGATTAAATGCCCTTAAATTTATAAAAATAAAAACAAATCAGATAATTTTTTGAAGCTTCTTGGACACCAAAAAGAAACAGTGCAATAAACATGGCAGAATTATTAAGATAAGATTTATAAGACTAATAAAAACTAAACTAAGTCTATAATAGCAAATACCCTATAAGACCTTATAAGTAGCTAATTATACATTTTTCATTTCTTTATGTAGATATTTACTTATATCATGTATGTTACCTATAAATACTAATATAAATATTTCAGTATTTGAATGTGGTTGTTTTAGTATGATTGGCAATACATGAAGAAGATGGTCTACAAATTAGTAATACTGAAAGCCAAGAAATAAAAATTCATATGAAGACTGGATATATAATGAACACATAGAAATTAGGGTATTTAACACATAATAGTGATGTTATATCAAAAGCCATTTGGAAAACTTAAAATTCACAGCTAACTACCCCCACACACACTCCTTAAACTTAGGTTCCTTTGTATGCTAGACAAATATCCTTCTACTGAAATATATTCTGTACTATAATACTTTATACTTGTCTGTCATTATCAGAATCAGCTGATTGTTAAGCTTTCTCTGGTAGTTATAATGATGATAGAAATGAAGACATATAGTCATTAGTTCTTTAGGTTTTTGCTGTTGTTTTCTGATGGCTTTTCTCAGTTTGGTTTCTCCATGGAATTTTTAGAAAAGATAATCAAATATTTCAATATTGTTTTGATTTAAGCTATACCAACATTCTACAAAATTTAATACATTTTCAACATACATTGTAGTTATACAAACGGACTTATTTTCCTTTGTTTACTTGAAATTTATGTAAGAAATCAAGTATAGTTAGGAATATATACTATTAGATTATCTTTACATTTGTCAACTTGGGGTGTTTTTGAATTTTCTCTATGGGGTACTGTGTGGTGGATGAGACACAGTGGAAAATATGGTCTTCTTTCCTTTGCATTTTGGACTTTCCATGGAAGACAATAAATAATTGACCTCTTTAGTCTTACAAAGGACCTGATTTGTTGTTTGATATTTGTCTGTAACTAACTGTCCATGGTAGAGTTTTCTGATGGAAAATAATCATGTTGTAGACTCAATATAAAAAGTTGGAAACTAAGTCAATCCTTTAATTCCTGCATTCTCAAGGCAGAGGCAGGTGAATCTCTGTGAGTTCAAGAACAGCCTTGTCTACAAAGTGAGTTCTAGGACAACCAGGGCTATTACACAGAGAAACCCTAGCAACTTACCATTTTTGAATACAAAAAAAATTGAAATATTTCATAGATTCTTAATCTTACTCACATTTTAAGCTTAATTCACCTGGATTTAAATTTGGTACATGACACACATCTAGAAAGTCAACCAACCACTCCTTTAGATTTTCTAATTAAGTGGAATATAATTTTCTATTTTTTTCTTTTTAAAAAATTATTAGTCTTTAATTTTTTTTTTTTGCAGTCCAGTCGTTATCCCCTCCAGGTCCACCCTCTGACTGTTCCTAATCCCATTCCTCCTACTCTGTCTCCAAGAGGATGTCCCCACCCCCACACCACATTCTAACAGAGCTCCCACTCCCTGGAGTTTCCCTGAGTTTCTTGAGGGTGCTTCTTCTTTCACTAAGGCCAGACCAGGCAGTCTTTTGTTGCTGCGTATGTGTCAGGGGCCTCAGACCAACTCATGTATGCTGCTGTTTGGTGGCTGAGAGATCTTTATTTTAATATACTTAGTATTTTTGCTTTATAGCATCCAATCTCAATAGTTTAACCTTGTACATGAGAGCATCAAGGTTATTAAGAGAGTTTCATTCAATATATGTGGTATATGACAGTGTGGTTTGTGTCAGGCAATGCTAATAACTTATCAAATATATTTGAGTATAAATAGCATTACACATTTAAATAATATTCCATTATTGAAAATTTAAGCCAGCCTTTAAGAAAACTGGAGTTGTTTAAATCAAGCTCTAAGGAGCATTTCTCACTCAACATCAATATGAATTTCAATTATTATTGAGCTAATATATAATATCTTACCCTATTTTTGTTTCCATAGAACACATGAAAGGTTTTTAAGGTATGTTCTTAAGATTTGTTTAATTCATTATATCTATTATAATATCTACCTTTCCATATCTCAATGTATTAATTCAGTTTTTTAATGTAAATGCTGTTTGGATTTGAAATGGCAATTAGGATGTAGAGTATATGTTGAAAACAAGAATTCACGAACACAAATGGAGAAGCAATGAGAATAGCTTAGGAACAGTTTCACTCTCAGAAGGGAGTAATTGTTTTTTCTTCTTTTGAAAGTAAACAACAGAAGTAGAAACAGTGATATGTGAGCTGCTTAATTAAACATTTTATAAACAAACAATACTGAAAAAAAAACTTTCAAAATAAGCCAATGTGACAATTCATAGTCTAGGAATCCATAAGTGTCTCTCAATGGAAATAGCTGAGGAAGAGTGAGCAGAATGACATCTGCAAATAGGCTAGTATGTCCTCTGGATTTGCAGAACCCTAGGTGACAGGTGCACAATGATGAATGGACAATTGAGAATAATCAAAGGATTAAATGTCTTCTATAATACTTAGCGAGTTGTTATTCCAGAAATGACAAAATAAAGTACAAAAATATCAGGTGTTCTTTATTGTTAAAAATAAACTTCTGTTTGGGAAAAAATGCAAAGAAGATGCCATCTGGATGTTTGTTATTCTGGTTTTCTTGGGCTCATTACCTGTGAGTATTAAAAAAAAAAAAAAAAAAAAAAAAAAAAAAAGCCAATGGCTTGTAGCTAATGCAGAATTAAAAAGTGCAGTATTGTAGCTCCTGAATGGGAAAGATGGCATCTCTAGACTGTGATGATGGGAGCTTAGTTCCAGTCTGAAAGTCAGTATTTTTTTTTATTACTGCCTGTCTGTAGACATGCAGTGTATAAAAAATGTCAGTGAATAAGGAATGAGAGCAAAACGTGTAATATGAAAGGTCTCATATATTACAGATGTGATCGTAGAGCCTGTCTACATCGGGGGTGCAATATGTCAACTATCATTCACCTCACTAGTTTTCAGCTATCTTTAGTTGAAATATCTTTTGTGGAAATAGGATGGTAATAAAAATAGGGTTGCATTTGATATCTGGTTAGAGATAGTGTATCATATTCTTTGCCGTTTTGAAAGTGGCCTTGAAGATTATACGAAAAATGAGCACCCACATTTCAAGTCACATAAAACCAAAGGTACCTATAAAATTATGTTAGAAAGTCCATGCATGTGCTGTGTATAACTAGATAGCTCCATTTTAAGTAGATACTATCAACATATTTTTACATTCACCTTGAAATACATTTTGCCTATCAGGGAAACTGTATATCACATTTGTGCATTCATTTTCAAATATAAAAATGTAAGAAGACAACAGAAACTATTTGATCTATCAAAAATGATTTTCAATTCAACAAATAAGTTGCATGGTAAAGCAAAACTTGATAAAATAAAAAGTTAAAAGGTGTAGAAATGTCGAGTGTGTGTGTGTGTGTGTGTGTGTGTATGAGAGAGAGAGAGAGACGGAGACAGAGACAGAGACAAAGAGAGATACAAGTATATTAAAGGGTGAAATTCGTTCTTAGGATGTGAAGGATTTCATGAAGTAAAACCTGTGTGCCTGTGAAGCATTCTTAGTTGTAATGTTTATGGGAAGACTATGGAGCTTCTTGGTTTGATTCTTGATCCAACTTTAACAAATAGGATATCCTCAGACAGTTTCTGGAAATATAAGAGGAAGGACAATACTACCTAACCAAACTTAAGATCCATGTGTAATGAAACCACCAAGTGCTAGCTATGTAACCTGTTAAGCATATTAGAAAGTTGGGCTGTTTTCTTTTCCCTTATTTCACAAAATTAAAGATACTAAATTGAAACAGTGCTCATATGTCTCATGTGAGGAGGTTTTTGATGTATATATTTACTGTAATCCTTTTCCTTCAAAGATCTGTATTTTTTAGTATAACAAAATAAAGTATAATAAAATAAAACAAAAACTATCACAGCAAAGATAAACAGGATAAATCAAGGGAAAGAACCCAGGAGAAGGGCCAAGGATCAGAGACCCACTTGTTTGCAGACTCAGTAATCCCATAAATACACTAAACTGGAAACCATAATAAAAGCACAGAGGACGAGTGAAGACCTGGAAAGACCCTATACATGCTACTTGTACTTTGTGAGTCCATATGAGTTTTGTTCATGTGGATTGAGACTGCTGTGTTTTCTTGGTGTCCCCCATCCTGTCTGGCACTTACACTTGTTACAGAAGCAATTTGATGGAGGAAAGACAAACTTTCCTGTTTGACACAGCAAATGAACAAACCTTGACTCAATTATCATATCAGATAAATAGTAGATCAAACCAAATAATGAACTAGAATGTAAAGTATAGAACTATAGAGCACTAGAGGCAGAAAGATAAATGTGTGTGTATTTATGGGACTGTCTTTGATGTTAAAAAACAAATGGTCAAAGGAGAAACAATTGTAACTTAGAAGTCATAAAATTTCAATATTGTGAAATCTCTCAAAAGTCCACAACTAAATGCATACTCTTTTTATACATGTATAAAAGACAATGAATAAAAGATGAGAAGATAATCCAGAGGATGTGACAATGATAAATAAGCTTATGAAAAAAAAATGTTCAGATTCAGTAGCTGTCAGGGAACTATAACAAACACAATGGAGACTTCCTGTTGGGCATGGATCCCTAAAAACCAATGGCAAAGCAAAACAAACCTCTGGGTAACATCAAATGTCAGCGAGGATGGGGAGACTGGATGCTTATACATGATTGTTGACAACTGGCAGGTGTGTCACCAGTCTGAAATATTTCGACAATTTCTTACATAAATATAATGCGTAATATTGTAAGACATTTATTCCAGAGCAATTAAAAGGGTGTTTCACACAACCATCAGAAATAATAAAGTTTATTAATATGAACCCTAATGTGGAAAACAACCGACATTTCTTTTTGACAGACTACAACACACTAAATGAACTGCTCAGCATTCACAACATGAATACTATTTAGCAATGAAGAATAAATTATTCATTGTGACATTGTCACAGTCAGTGGTTATGTGAGATCTGATATTTCCTATCAAAGCTTAGACACATGAATATTTAGTATTGTGTGTTTCCTGTGGAAAATATTATTAAAACTACACTAAGCATATGTTTGTTGTTGTCTTTAAAATTATTGATGAATCATAATTCAATGATGAAAGGTATTAAAACATTTATTCATATGGAAAACTTATATGATTATTTTTAACATTATAAATATAAATAGCCAACAATGAATTTATAAAATAGGTACAAATTCAAATGTTAAAAAGGCATGCATTTTGAGAACTATATTTACTTCTTTTTATATTTCTGACATAAAATAATTACATTATTGTATTAATTATATTCTCACAATTTTTTCTCACTCCAAAGCCTCTAATAAACTCCCACTTCAATCTTTATAATTTATGCTTCTTCCATTAGTTGTTATTTCATGAACAAATACATATTTACATACATGTTCATAAGTAGAACTTGTTCATTCTGTATAATGTACATGTATGTAATAGTATTTCTCTTTAATCATGAAGTATGTTAACATTTAAAATTTTAAAAACAAGACAAAAAAACCTGTGACCATAGAAAGCATTATTTTCAGCTTTGTAAAATATTACTATACCTTATATAATATTTTCCAATAACTTATATACTCAAGTTATTTAATGTATTTGTATTTTTTGTTTTGTTTCTGTAGTTCTCTGTTTTGAATTCAGCTTGTCACGTATGTGAATCAAGCAATCAATCCCTGAACTTCAGTCCCAAACATGTTTTTGACATTTCATTATTAGTTGTAAAGCTACCAGTATATTGTTGTACCTATGCTGTATTCCTTGTAACAGAGTTTGGCGATGTATTACACAATTTTCAGCAATGGAGAGGCAAAGATGTGAGTAGGGTAACATACCCACAAAAAATTTATTTTTTTTCTGAAGTGATTACTATGCATTCCCTCAATACCAATAAATACAACATTCTGAGTGTCCATCTTACCAATGAAGGATAGCATAAGGGAGAATGTAGATATGTGATTGGCTACCATAGACTTTGGACGCTTTCATTGACATGCTTCCCAGTGATAACACTCAGCAGCTGTGTGTCATAGCTAAAATTTACAAAATCTTTCCTGTTTTACTTATTTGGAATAAAAGCACTATTATGAAAATGATAACACAAAATATGTTAATATAATTATAGCTTATTCATCTATTATTTGACACAATGGTGAATGCATAGTCAAAATCAATGTCATGTCTGTCACAGATGACAGGAAATGAGGACACACAAACACGGACTGCGTGATTGTATAGCTTATAGTTTAGTAGAGAAAGAAGTTGCTGAATAAAGAATGAACAGTCAGTATCAACTGGTGACTTATTATATTTAAAGCTTGGTTTTGCCTGTGATTTTTGTGTCATTGTTCAGTCTATTTCAATAAATTGCTTTTTAATGTTTTCTTTCATTTAAATTTCCAGATTTTATATATTAGTATAGCTGTCTGGGTAATTAGAACAAGGGTGTAATAAAGAGCCAAATGTTGTTATGTGCACGCATGTGTGCATGCATGCATGCATGCGTACATGTGTGCCCGTGTGGTGTACGTGTGTGTGTGCATCTGTGTGTGTGTGTGTGTGTGTGTGTGTGTGCATGCTGCTGTCCATTTGTGCCTGCAGGTGTGAAGTTTTGTACGTGCACATGCATATAGTGGCCCAGATTCAACATTTGCTGATTTCCTCTATTTCTCTCCATCTTACTTTTTGAGACATACCCCATCACAGAATCCAGAGCTGACTGATTGGTCAGGCAATAGTTCATGACCTCTGTGTATTTGTGTGACTCTGATCCTGCAGAGCTGACACATATGCAGTCTTGTCCTGATCTTTCATGTGTGTGCTGAGAACTGGTACTAAGGTTTTTAGTGCTTGTACAGAAGAAATTCTATAACCTAACACATCTTGCAAGTCCCTTAAAATAGAAATTTTCATAAAAATATCTTTTTATCAGTGAGGTATTGGAATCATTCTTGTGAAATACTTTTTTTATTATCCTTACTTATTAAAAAATCTATAAATATTAATTTAGTTTAAATATATGTAAGTAATGTATTTATTTCAAGTCAAAAATATGCTTATTTAGTAATATTTGTAATCCTGTTTTATTAAAAATCTATTTCTAAAAATAAAATATGTAAAATGTTACTATTAAACAGATTTAATTTCTTTCAATGTCTATCATGTATTTACATCTTATCTTTACTTTGTTCATACAAACTTCACATTTTCTAAATTATTTCTATTTAATCTTGAGAAAAATTTTTTATTTAATCAATTTTCATGAAGGAATCTATATTTCCATGTTATAGCTTCTAGGTGATTTCCCTAAATTCTTTTTTTCTTGTTTTATTTATTTTTAATTTTTTGAAACAAAAACATAAGTTTATCATTTTCTCGGCCCTGTATGTTCCCTCCACCCATTCCATACCCTTCCATATTCTTCCTACCCCTACCCTTAGTTCCTCTCAAATACACAGCCTCGATTACTTTAATTGATGTTATATGCACATAGAAACAGCTCAGTCCATATAATGTTATGTATGTATGACTATGGGGCTGACTGCTTCTTACTGGATTAAGATTTGCATGGGTTTCCCCTTGGGTAAGAACCACCTTCCACTTTCAACATGCCTTAGAAGTCTGTAGTTCTTTGTCTAGGACTGGGACCCTGTGAGATTTCTTCTGTCGACTTTAGCAAGATTATTGGTATTATCCTTGTTCAAGTCTTATATAGGCAGGCATTCCTTCCCTGACCTTTCTAGGAGACACACTCCTGCTGCTTTCACATTTTTTTCCCTCTGGCTCTTACAGTTTTCCCACCTCTTCTCTGTTATATCCCCAGAACTTTAGGTAAATGAGTTCTTGTGTTATAAAGAATCAGATTGGGCTGGAAGCCTCCAGATTTTGAAAGTCAATCACTATTGTGGAAGATACCATGCATTTGAGACATGTGACCTAGAGGAACCTAACTAGCTTTAACCTGAAAAGTTCCATACTTCGGACTAGTTTTCATGGTATCAGAAGGTCCATGCAAGCTTGTAAGGGAAGAAAGCAACCATTCATTCTGTAAAGCTATAATACCTATGAAATACAACAAAATCCAGCAGAGCATGATGATCCTAAAGTTGTTATAGTGGCCCTTATCTTTATGGTAACCAATCACTATCTAAGAGAACTTGAAGCCTGTTGAACATGAGAGAAGTCATGGCTAGATTTATAAACTTAGCTTATTATTGCCTTTGATTGCCTGTGAAATAAATTTTATCTCACTTTTTTAAAAAATTCATTTGACCTTTAATTTATAGTCCCCTTTATGTTATATCTTTTTCTTTTCTGTATACTGCATTTAGATATGTTTATGCTTATTTTTTTAAACTGTTCTTTTATTCTGGGTTCTAAGAATTGTAGTAGGTTATTTCTAATTTTAAATAAGTTACTCTGGTGATAAATATCATGTGCTTATAAAGGAAACAAGGTAGTTTAGTTTACCACCCAGTTACTAAGAAATCACTCTGATCTTTCAATTGTCTCAAAATATTAGATCTCATATCCTCAAATAGGATTACTTTTATATTTGAAATTTTTACTTTCTTGTATTCTCCCTCAAATAGATAATCTCAGTGTATAAAACATTGCTAGATCGACTTTAAAGCTCCCAAGAGAGCTTAAATGATAAGACTTGATAATGACAATCAAAATCTGTTTATTATTAGTTGTAAAGCTTTGCAGTATGTTGACATTCCTAAAGATCATTATTTTCTCCTTTTATCTATTTCTCATATCTCTCACTTTAAATGACATGTATATGCTTATTCAGTTTTACTAAAAAAACAAATTAAATATCAGAGTAAGTAATTTTACTCACTCTAGATAACATAGCTAGAGTAATATATATATATATATATATATATATATATATATATATATATATGTGTGTGTGTGTGTGTGTGTGTGTGTGTGTGTCTGTGTGTGTGTGTGTATTTATGTATGTCATGAAATCCAAAGAAAATAATCTAGTGTTTGTTGAAGGAAAAAGTCATTATTCTCTCAGAGACAGACTTCATCTTCATAAGGAAGAAAAGTCAGTGTAGTTACTAGGTTGTCATGACTTAAAATTAAGTTTTGAAATCATCTGAAGTCAAGAGAATGGAGAATATACTCTGAATTTAAAGTACAAATAAAATTGTGTCTCTGTTTTACTGCTGATTGATGATATAAATTATCTTGTGTTCCTGACATGGTTATAGCAAAACATCTGCTTCTGGCTTATAAACCAACAAAGTGTACACACATTGTGGGGATGAATAAAATGTGCAATAAAGATGGAAGAGCTTGACATCCTGTGTTAGATGTAATAATAACATGTTTGGATTCAAGGACAGCATTAGGGCAAATGTCTCATCTGTAGCCATAGAAATGCTAGCTTGCCCAGTTGAAATTGAAGTGCAACAATAATTCTTAAAACACTTAGTAAATATTCATTTTTATACTGCACTACCAAAAAAGCAATGCAGCATAACAAAACAGCAAAATGGCTAAGGGGGTTAACTACACTTGCCCTCAAGCTTTATGAACAGAGTTCAGTCCTAAATGTCACACAATAGGAGAAACCAAGATTCTCCAAGTTGTTCTCTGGACTCTACAAATATGCTGTAATCCATGTTCCCTACCCCAAATAAGTAAGCAAAACACTGCTGAAAAATGTTTCCAGGTGCATATTATTTCTATTAGTCATATGCTGAAAGTATATTTGCCATTTGGAAATAACTCAAATTTATGTTGTTTTAGCAAAAAAAAAAAAAAAAAATTGTGACAAGTCTTAAGAAATTGCAGTTAGTAAGGGTGAAGGCTTTAAGTAGGAACCAGCTCAAAGCTGTGATCAATGAGTTATGTAGATTCAGTCTGAGTTATTTCTTAGTCTGTTTAGGTGACTCTAGCTATTGTCTCCTTGATGTGTTATATGAGTATTCTACAAAAACTTGAAGGTGTATGTTGAGCCATGCATTTTCTGTAGGCTAATAATTGTATATCCTGGTGGAGCTGAGACAGGAGGATCACAAGTTCAGTGACTGACTGGTGTGCAGAGTGAAATCAACAACAGCCTGAGTAATCTAGTGAGACATTATCTCAAAATTAAAAAGAGAAAAAAAAACTCCTGGAGAAATACACAGGCAGAGCAACAGGGTAAAAAATAGAGCCCAGTTGAGAATTGGAAAGTTATTTCCTGATGTGTATATTGACTGAGAATATGACTAATGTCAATCAGGATGTAAAAGACATGACCTATTTCAGAAATGTTGAATTATTTCTTACCTGAAATTTTCTTGGAGAGATGCTAACAAAATTCTTCTTCCTCCACACACTTTACATACTATTGATAGACTATAAAATATTTCTGTCAAAGTCCACCATGAAGAATAAATAAATTTCCTGGACTTATGTATAGAAGAAAGGTCCTTGGTTGTACCCAGTAAATCAGTGTGAATCTAAGGCATCTGCCCCACCAGAAAGTCTCATCTTAGAGTGGAAAATGTCTTCCCTTTATCTGTATAGTGGAGTCTATCTTCTTCAGTTTACATTCAATTTTCTGTGTAATTGGTCACCTCATAAGATGACAGTATCAAGTGCAGCTTCAGCTGAATACATAGAGGTAGAAGGAAGATATAGAAAGGAGTGGGTGAGATTTCAAGTGAAGATTTTATGTCCTTCTACATCCATGCCTATGAGAAATCATCAACTGGTCTGATCATAAAAAGCTTCTTTAAGTGGTCAGAGCTGTTCTAATGACAATGCTAATACCTGCTGTACTAGCAAGATGGGGTTCTTCAAGCAATTAATACTTCTAACAAATCAGCATGGATCCAATTACTACACAATAAAAATCATACTGTGGTTTTCAAGGAGTCCTGAGGTCCCTCCTAGTTCTGTGGCTAGAAAAAGACTCAGCAGCTAAGGGGCTTTCCTATTGCTTCAGAAGACCCAAGTTCAATTCCTAGTACCCAAAACACATACAGCTTACAACCAACCATAACTCTAGTTCCAGGGGACCTAAAATGTCAGTTTGGGGCTTTTAGTTTGGTGCCATGGGCACCAACCTCATATGCAATATATATATTTACATGTAAGCAACACACACAAAAGTAAATATAAAAATAAATACGTATTTGAAAATACAGAATTCTACTTCTTGAGGTCTTAAAGCAAAATTAAATCCCTGAAGGGAATGCTTAATTGAGAGAAGACAATTAAGAGTATTATCACAAGGTGAGACAACTTTTAATGTTGTTGATAATATAAAAATGGTGCTACCTAATGTTGATGAGTTCATTTAGAATGGCAACTTCATGTTAAACTGATATTTGTAGATGTATAAACTTTTGGTTTAAGTGTTTTCCTTTTTTTGTTATTTTATAATGTAATTACATCCTCATCCATTTTCTCTCTCTGGATTCTCCCATTTTCCTTTTCTTGCTCGATTTCAAATTCAGGTCCTTTTTTTTCATTAGTTGTCATTGATATATATATATATATATATATATATATATATATATATATATATATCTCAGTCTGTAAAATGTTACTTATACATACATTTTTATAACTGACCACAGTGTATACAGTGTATAACCAGTTGGAATGGTCCTTTGTGAGAAAAATATTAGAATATTTCTGGTACTCTGTACATTTCTTAGTTTTCTTTAGTTCTTTGTGAGTTGTTATATTACAGTGTAACCCAGAACAACAATAGAAGACATGCTCAAAAGAACCAGAAGACCCCATGATAACATTTTATCTCAACACAGCAACTTCATCAAGAGTGAATATCTTTAAGTTCTGTGTTTCTAGCACTATTTTATTTTAGAGGAATAAACCAATTCAGAAGTAACTTGCCCATAGAAATAGAAATAATTTACTTTAGAACAAAATTTCAAACTGAAGATCTGACTCTAGTCTTCAAAATATTTCTCTTTTTTACTTTGGAGGGTTGAGAAAAGCACAAATGATCCCGAATTGTCCAGAAATGTTAAAGCATATTCAGAAGACTTTTGTTTTGTTTTGTTTTGTTTCATTTTGCTTTGTTTTGTTTAGCACAGAAGTCAAGTATTTAAAAATGTTGTACAGGCTAAATAAAAAATAATATGCTAAATATCAAATTATATATAGAATTCAATTCAATTATACTAGAAATAACACATAGATTAAACTGTTGTTGATAACAGCACATTTATTTTGGAAGAAGAGAGTAGCTAGCTGAGATGTGAAGAGAATAATATGTACTCAAATATGAAAGTCATTGGCTTGCAGAATTAGCTTTCATTGGCAATATGGAATCCACAGGTTTAGGACCTTGGTCTACTTTTGTTGGGAACATTAGTAGAGTTAGCTTATCATTTTAAGCCAACTTATCATTGGCTATCCATCAATTATACTTTAAAAATATACATAAAGCATACTTTTTATATATGCATGTATGTAAGTTATTACTTATAATTACTTTTGTATACATAACTTTGGAACAGTTGTCCTCTTACTGTGTTAACACAAAAAGAGCAATTACATAAATATTAACCACTGTTTTAGAGTCCAATTTGAAAATGAGACAATTCATTTGATCATTTCTATGCAAAGTTATGTGCCAAAATAACTGGTCCCAGAAATAATTTATATAAGCATTTCTAATCTCCTAATTACTTTCTCTCTTTACAAATGCACCCAATACCTTAATTTTTAAAATATTATACATGCAGCATAGGTCTCTTTTCAAATTAACTTTTACAACAAATTATAAATGTTGATTCAAAATTAATTTTAACTTAAGGTAAATTCTTTACAAATTCTATTCTGAATGCATAGATAAAGGTAGCCTTGTAAATTATAATTTTAAATTAGTATCTGATACTGTAATAAGAGATTACTTTATAATTGACTAAGAACAAGAATGCATTTGTAAGCAAATTTCAATAACAGCAGAATAGTTAGAAATTATTATTCCAAAAAGCGAAAAAATTAAAACTTGAGTATAATTATCTTGACCTTTGGTGCTTGCCTAATCTAATCCATAGACATGCTTTAGGTTTGCATTTTGCATTGTACTAACTTTGTAATCTAAAGAAGTAATATTTACTCAACAAGATAAGGAATTTGTACAGTGTGATGAATGGGTTAAAAGAAAATACATACCAAATACCAAGTGTGTGTGTGGAGTGAGGGGGTATGAATATAAAGATAAAAAAAACAGATTCCAGATATAAAGATTTATTGGAAAACATTTAAAATAGCATAAATTCATTTCATTTATAGTTATTTAAATTAAAGGTTTTAATTATAATAATCTGCAATTGATTCTTTATTAAGATTGTAATAGACTTATATGTACATATGAATGAGTAATAACACACTAAAATGTTAAATGATCATATAGAACATTTTGAAGCATAAAAGTATTAAAAGCCATAAAACATAACACTGATATCTTTTAATGTTAGCAGAATATATTTTCTTTTAATAATCTACTATGTTCATTCTTTGTGAACTTAAAAATTTAATTTCACACACCTTGTCAAAAGAAAACGGATCAGTTTGGGTAACAATGGATTTGTTCAGAAAAGTTTCCTGTTTATGGATAGAAAAAGAGGCATTGTTTCTAGAATAATGGCAGACAGAAGTTAACTGGAAATGATAATTTTTGAGAGAAAGTATTCCTGAGATCTGCTAGTGTTGATAACTAATAGAAACATTTGTTAAAGAATGTTATATAGAAAATGATGCTACATTTTGCAGTGATCTTACTTAGTTATGCTATAAACTGTGGGCATGTTTTCCAAGTAATTGTTGCAATCAGCCTGTTTTCAAGGCAGTATGCTCATTTGTATATGTAAAAGTGCTGCTGAACAACTTGTCCACTTCCAAATAGAAATAATGAGCAGGTGGGAAATCCATTACTTGCTTCTCTTGAAAGTCGGAATTAACTGAGATCATGGATATTCAGAACACAAAACAAAAAGCAAAACAAGCCAATAAAATAAAATAACCGGCCATTTTGACCCACAGTGCAGAATAAAAATAAATTAGTCACTGAGTTAAATGAATATTATACCAAAATTGTTGGATAATCCCCTGAAATTCCTTCCTGAAAAGGCTTGCAAATACTGGAAGAAGTGAATCAGGCTTTAAGCAGAAGCAAAAGGGTAGTGGGGTTGATTATTGCTGGTATAACAGCTTTAATTACATTAATTGCTAGCACCACTGCTTCTGCAATTGCTTTGACACAAGAAGTTAAGATAGCTACTTTTGTTAATCATTTAGCAAAAAAAATATATTATTAATGTGTTGACTATACAAGAGGCTTTAGATAAGCATTTAGAACAACAGATTGATGCTCTTTATCCTATTCAAATTAGTGGAAGTGGGTTCAGTTTAAGAGTAAGGAGCCATCTTGAGTGTCATAGCAAATTCCAATGAAGTTATTTTACTTCTAAAATTTACAATGATAGTTATTATAATTAGAAAAAAATGTTTAAAGACACTTGCAGGGTATTTGGCATAAGTTTAACACCTCTCTGGATGTTTTAACATTGCATAGTGAGATTATGAATTTAAAGAATGCTGCTCTGCTGAGCTTTGATGCTGCAGATACTGCTGATAAAATTATCCATGGCTTGAGGTCAGTATTTCCATTTTCGTCAAGCTTCAACAAGGGCATATATATATCATGCTAGCCCTTTTTGTTCTGAGAATACTTTTATTACTGCCCATTGTGTTAAAGCTTGTCTTTAACAACATCAACATGTTGGCAGCCAAAGTACATGACTTGAAACTAAAATGAACCCCCAGACAGAGTTATTAACTTAACAGGCAGGCAAGCCAAGGACAGGTATGATTCTGCATAGAGCCTTACCAACCTAAGACAGAAGTGCATTGCTTTTAATAATGCATATTCCATGATGGGTAAGAAAGGCATTCTTGTCATAATGACTTAAAACAGGCTCAGTCTTATTTATGAAATAAAAAAGGGAGAGATGTGGAGAAATTTTGGGGCTGCCTGGCAGGAATCTGACATAGGGCAAGGACAAGGAAATGGGCTTCAGGCAGGAATCTGACATTAGGCTAGAACAAAGAAGTAATTTCAGACAGGAAACTAAATTTTAGTCTAGAACAAAGAAGTAGGCTTCAGGCATAATAATGACCTTGGGCTAGGACAGGGAAGTAGGCTCAGATAATTAGGGCATCCTGATAAACCCTTAGAATCAGTGATTATGGGAATGATCATGGGACATTTTTTTATTGCCTTGCTTGTTTTTTGACTATTGGTGTTTACTCTCTTGCCTGTTCCTTGACTATTTGCATCTATTATATTGCTAGTTCCTCAACCTAGAACTGACCTTAATACTTGCATGTAATTAAAATGGTATAAAAACAAAAAGTAGGAGTGGGGTTGGGAAAAGGGGTTTCTGGAGGAGGGAAATGGAGAAAGGGGATGACATCCGAAATGTCAGTAAGTAAATTATCAAATAGAATAATCAAAGTGGAGAAACAATAACCATGTCAATAATTAAGGTTATTAAATACTATGGACATGATGATACCCATCTGTAATACTAACACTTCAGAGACAGGTGCAGGAGGATTCTGTTTGAGGCCACCTTGGACTACATAGGGAGACTAGGTCTCCAAATAAGCACACATAGAAAATGCAGATGAAACAAATGAAACATTCTTGAATGTAACCTGGCATATGGAAGAGTTTACAGAAATTGTAGTTTTGTCTTAGAGAATATCTTCACATTCTTTCTTCCTCCCTCTAATACTGATAAAATATGATAGAGACCTTATAACATATCCAATAAAAGGTTAATGTTAATGCAACTGCAATGACCAGGTCTTGTGAAGAAATACATATCTCTGTCAACTAAAAGTATTTTAGTAGTAAAATGTATAAAAAGGTTTGGGTATGATAAAATAAAGTGAAAATATGATCTCTAAACTCTAGGAATAGGATGAAAGACTACCTTAGAAGGACATTAAGTGTACCATTATAGCATGACTGAAGGAAGTACATTTTGAAGAAACATAAAAAGTGGAAATCCAAGCAAAGCTCTTGACCCTTTAACCCCTATCAGACAACTGGAGAGGCTGTGAAATAGCAGGTTGGAACAAGCAGCATTGCTTACAATGAGAATCCTAGGAAGGCCATCTTCAGTGTGCAAGGAGTAACTATCAAACACAGAAAGCTACCAGAAGAGAGGACAGAAAGTAATGCAGTGAATCTTGCAGGGTAAAATAATCAGACAGTAATGAAAAGCTCACAGCCTGGACTTGGGCTATATTTCATATGGACATATTCTCCTATAAACCCCACAACCCTCTACATCTGAAAAATTTTTATCAGAGAACATATATAAACCATGATGGATGAATTCCTGCAAGTATAAGGCATGATGCTTTCATACAACATACTTTAGATGATCTCTCAATTTACTTATTAAAATAATGAAATGTAATGGTTAGGTAAAGAATTGTTACCATGCTTATTGTATGAACAAAGGCAAATTTCTGTATGGGTTTAGGTCAGAAGAAAAACACTTTACATATCATTTAGCCTTTCCTTGTCTGAATGCACAGGCACTGAACTTAGGGCTAAGGAGGCTGACTGTGCCTGAACATAAGCTCAGCACCAAAGACTCAAGCACAAGCCTCCGTGTATTGCCCCATGACAAAATTTCAACTTTTGAGCTGTCATGGAGAGGGGAACATTTAGGGGTCTAAATTTTTGTTTAAGGGTCTTAGTTCATTTGTCTTCAACCTGCACCAGGTTAAAGAATGTCAACTGGGCTATAAATCCATTACAGCATTTTCCTGGAAAGAATATTTTAGGCATAACGGTTTTGTGCACTGTGTAAAGGTTATTCTTGTGTTATTTAAATGCTGATTTCTTTGCCCTCAGAACTTGTTTCAATCCAGATACATTGTAATGCTTAGGTCAAGAATCACCTGTCTCAAGTTTGCATAGGCAATTCTTACCATTTATTCTCTGCCTTGTCAATAAATGCTGACCACCCAAGAACTGACAAGAAGAAAGAATAGATCAGACCTTTTCTTCAGCCATGGGAAAGAAAGGGAAAGCAAGTGGGAGTTTCGAACTGCCATGAATAAGAGATGGTCTGAAAAGACAGCATGAGAAGAAAAATCTGAAGCCCAAAGAGCCAGATCAATTATAATATTCGAGTATCATGAGATTGTGCTGGGAAGTAGCCATATTAGCTTAGACATTATTAGATATCATTTAACATCTCAGTATTGAGGTGCAGCTTGAATCTTGGCTGCTTCTTGGGGTTATTGGGAATAGCAAAGGTAAAGAAATACAGCTGCCAAATTAATTCTTTGCTTACATATATATTAAAATAATTCCTTTTACAGAATATAATTAATTCCATGATTTATCATCATCTTTGCAGAATAAATTTGGCTAATGCTTCTGAAACTATGATGGTTTGAGAACTTCATAGATGCATATAACATATTTTTGATCAAATGCACATGCCATTAGCTCCCATTCCAACTCTTCACCATCCCCTGTTTTCTCTTCCAACTTTATTTGTTTTCTATTTTTGTTCTTTTAAACCATCGGCTATAGAAGCATCTTTTGGATCATGGGTAGACTCCTAGCTGCTTTCTCTTTCTAGAATAGCCATAAAACACTGATAGCGCCACAGCTAATGTAGGACTTGATGAGCCCATCCCTTAACCTTAATTACATGCAGTGACTAGTACTGTGAGTTAATGTGCCTGGCTTATACAGCAAATACTTTTAATATTCTGAGATCCATTACTTCTGTCTGTTTTAGTTATTCTGTTCTCTGTTCCATGGTGATCCCTGAGCTGAAAGGGGTGTGATCTAGAAACCATATTTAGAATGGTTCACTCCATAACCTTTTTCTGTATGATGAACACTTGTGTGTATTTGTATTAACCTACTATAAGTAAAAGCTTCTCTGATTAGGGAGAGATGCGCTCATCTATGGGTATGAAGATAAGAATTAAAGGAGAATTATTAATTTATATTCATATTAATTTAGTAGAATAATAGTATTAGATGTTCCTCAAGGTCTATGAAATAGAAAACGACAGGTTTTGGGGGCTTGTTCACAGTACCAGATATGAGTACTGTCTTATGGAGCAGATCTTAAAGCCAATCAGAAAATGATTGTTTTCTCCAGTTGTGTTCACACCATTGTGAAACAGTGGGCATATCTTGCCAGGATATTTCTGCTACTCACAGAGTTCCAGCCGAACGAAATTGCTGTTCTCATTTCTCCCCAGTAGCCTACATAGATGTGTGATTGTACTATCTTCTGGCAGCTACAGTCCTTTGCCCTCTACGTAAGTGTAAGTGTTCAACTGAAACTTTAACATCTGCTGGATTCCTTCCAGATACTGGGCATAGTTGATTCCTGTGTATTTATGTTGCTTCCGCACTTTTGCTCATGACAGATCTATAATCCAGAGTTCAGAAGAAATTGACAGAAGAGCCCTCACTTGTATTCATGAAACCACATCAATTCTATATGCTTTGTTCCCTAACAAAGATTCAGTATTTGTTTTGCTCTTGGATATAAATTAATTTTACAAGATATTAAACCAATACTTATGTTTTAAAAATACAGATTAGTAAGCAGATGTTGCTTGGATTATATTATTATATTTGGATCTTTTATTATAATAACGTCCATTTATAAATTTCCAAATCTCTTCTTCATTTTGGTGACAACTTTTAAAAAATTAACCAAAGTAATCTGTGACTGTTATGCTTATCTACTTCTTGTACAGTAGAATAGTATGGTATTTTTGTGTAGATCTGATGATATTTATTAAGAGTTGATATAGTTTATATAAACATTTTTATGGTTTTGGGCAGACCATAGGTTTGAAACAGGTTTTTTTAAGACTTAAAGAAAAAAAACAATTTTAAAATGTAAGCCTATAAAACAAGTCCATACAATTTACATTATGTAAGTAATATATACATAATGGTATATGATGTATGGTAAATTCTATGAAAAATTTAATTGATAGACAGTTTTTAAAATTGCTTAATAAAACACAATTTAAAAATTAGACACATCTCTGCAGAATTATAGTAACTTTATATATGTATTATATGGTTCTGAAAAGATATATGCTAACTGAATTTTCTGCCAATACAGCAATATATAACTGTACATTGATTATTTTAAATTCAGGATATGACCCTAGAATGTTTACTCATGCCCCTAGTGTAGTAAAAATGAGTCCATAAGTTAATTTTGTAAAATTTGATAAGCATAGACACCCTGAAAACACATTCACTAAAAATTTTTATATCAAAGGAAGGGTGCATGAGAGATGGCTAACTGGTTAGAAGTACCACTTGCTCCTTCAGAGGATCCAGATTTTGTTATGAATTCCAAATGTGTCCCTCAACCATCCTTAATTCCAGATCATAAGAATCTTACACCTTGCTCTGGCCAATATAAGCACCATTGCCAGACATGGTGCTTTGAAAACAGGCTCTCATAGACATTAAAAACTTAAGCACTGTCTGTGAAACCTGGTCCTGAACTGGGCTGCCTTTTGTGGCCACAGTGGGAAAAGATGCACCTAACCCTGCAGAGACTTGCTAAGCAAGGCTGGTAGATACCAAGTTTGGGACCCAACTCTCTCAGAAGAGAAAAGCAGGGAATGTGGGGCTCTGTTAGGGAGGGATCAACCAGGAATCGGGAATCAGTGAAGGAATTACAAAAGTTTAAAATAGTATTTTTTATATTTTCCATACTTGGAGAAAATAAAGTTTGAAACTATAACAGAAATAAATCATACACATAAAGATGTGAGATACAATTTATGAAATGAAATGGTAGACTATAGAGGTTATAAAAGTAATCAAAGGCCAAATGGATAAGAATTACTTCTATCCTCAATCACTAGTGGGAGAGGAAGGATGATGCAGGTTACCACGGACCAGCTTGGGGCTTGGATGTGTCTTTTTTCTATTCATGGTTAAAGATGGAGTGAGAAGAAGACTGACCCATATGATTGCACAAGTGTGTGATGTTTGGTATAAATTGTTGAGACCTGCACTAGCCCCAATTTTGGGGGGCCAAAAATGTTGGGGCCCTCTCCACTCTGCGCTTAGTGGCCACTGTTTCCGGCCCAAGCTGCCTCTCAGGTCTGCAGGTCAGGGTTCAGCAAGAGAGAGAGTGAGGACAGACTCAAAGAATGGAGACCAGACAGAGTGTGATTCAATCCCATTTATTCTTCAGTCTCTCTTCCTAGTCCAAGTCCCAAGTCTTGAGTTCCTAGTTCCTAGTTCCTAGTTCCTAGTTGTACTACTTCTAGTTCCTAGTTGTACTCCTTTTGTTCTCTTCTGAATATCTAATGTCTACTCCTACTCCTAGTGTCTGAATCTCTGTTACTCCAAATTGTTCTTTAGGTTGTACTCTCTAAAGTGTCTGATTCTCTGATCTCGTATATGTCTCACAACTAAGCCACGACTTCAGGTCACGCCTTTAATCATGCCCTTAGGTCTTGTCTCTAAATCTGATCTCTAAGTCACACCTTTAAGTCACACACCTTTAATCTCACACACCTTTAATCTCACACACCCAAGGAAAGTCCTGGGTATCTAAAGCAAATGTTATCAGAGTGTGCTCAGTTGTTGTAGATTATCCAAGTAATCTAATGTAATCCAAGTCTCATGTCAGGGTTTATGGCTCAAGATGGCTGCAAAGCTGATAGCCACTTTCTGCTAAAAGTCAGCTCCCAACAATAAATGATATTATTATTATTATTATTATTATTATTATTATTATTATTATTTGTAACTATAAATTTCCAACTGTATACTTACTAAAATTAAATTTCTTTTTTTTGTTATTTTTGTGTGTTTTTTGTTTGTTTGTGTTTTTTTGTGTTTATTTTTTGTTTGTTTGTTTTTGTTTTTCGAGACAGGGTTTCTCTGTATAGCCTTGGCTGTCCTGGAACTCACTCTGTAGACCAGGCTGGCCTCGAACTCAGAAATCCGCCTGCCTATGCCTCCCAAGTGCTGGGATTAAAGGCGTGCACCACCACTGCTCGGCTAAAATTAAATTTCTATGAATCAAAATATTCTATTGTAACCAAAGTGTTACTTTTTATTGTTCATTCTTTCCTTTTTCAATTATCAGTTATTTAAGCTATCATTTTTTCCATTTATTTATCTATTCACTTTACATCCAGATTGTTCCCACCAATTTCTTTCTAATCCTCCACTCACATCCTTCATGACCCCATTCCCTTCTCCTCTGAGAAGAGGAAGGTCCATCTTGGGTACCAACCTACGGCAAGGCACCATAGGAGTAGGCACATCTTCTCCCACTGAGGCTCAACAAGGTAGCCCAGTTAGGGGAACAGGATCCACAGTCAGGCAAAAGAATTAAGGTAAGTCCTCTTTCCAGTTGTTGGAGAACCCATATCAAGACCAAATTCCACATCTGTGACATATGTGCATGGGGTTGTGGGAAAGATGTTTGTGTTAGGTCCAGTCTATGTGTTTTACTTAGGGTTTCCATTAACTGTAACCTTTTATAAAGTTAAAATGAAAAGGCAGATCACATACCTCCAACATATCATGGACATGATATACATTACTGTTTCAAAATGTCAAAGTGAGGAACTACTGGATCAAAGCAAGACAGGATACCAGCTGGGCAAAGTCCAAATTCTATATCTCTATGTCTAGTGGCACAGCTTCTTTAGATCACCCACTCCTTTCTCCTTTGTTGACTACAGCACAATTCCTTCTCCTTGAACGGTTCTACTAAGGGCTAACATCTTTCTTTGGCAGATATCCAAAGGGTCTGGCTTCTTTAATATCTTGGAGTCTTCAAGGCAACTTCAACATCACAGATTCTTATTTCAGTGTCTGAGATCCCCACATGATCTTATGAGCTCCTCATCTTCGTAGGTAACATCTTAGGCTCTACCCTATATAGCATTCTAGAGTCTGGGTGACTCTACTCCATTTCTGCTGCTGTTCTTGGTGATAATTCCATGGTACTGACATCTCCAGTACAATGGGGTCTTCAGTTGCAACTAGTTTTCACCAATAGTGCTTCATAGGTGCCAAGCCACAAAATTTTTGCATGACCCATTCAGTCCTGGGTCATCAACTTCAACTGATGCTGCATCATCACCAATTGCCTTCCCTAACCTCTTACACTGCTAAGCCTCACCTGCTTTTTCTGACCCCTTTATACCTTCAAAACCAGTACCACCTGGGTGATTCTTACACATTACAAAGTCCAGCTGCCGCACAAGGTGCAACCTTGTCTATCTCTGAAAGACAGTTTCTTTTGACCTCTTAGAAAATACTTCCCAGATTTCACCTCAGTGATGCTAGTTTCATCTTAACCATTGCTAACTTCTTATCTCCAGCTAACCAGCATCATTTGTCCTAGCAACTCCTTCTAATCTTTAGTCTAAAGCCAGAGCCACATGGACAAAGCTGCCAAGTTCTGCTGCTTGCTGGAGCTGGCACATGGCCCCTTGGTTCTAGTACATTATTGCCAGCTTTCTGTTTTCAATGAATTTACTCTGTGCCTAAGCTGAGTTATCCGGGAACTTGATCTTTAGACTGACCTTAAACTCAGAGATCTGAATGTCTCTGTCTCCTGCGTGCTAGGATTAAAACTGTGTACCAACCCTAACTGGACTTCAGCTTTTATTCAACTGGAACTTGCTCTGTCCCTGGCTGGCCTTGAACTCAGATGTATTTGACTTTTTCTCCTAGGATTAAAGATGTTTACCACCATGTCTAGGACAAAGCTTTCCAGGCTCACAATTCCTCAAGATCTGGATCAAAAGCCTGTGTCCTCCAGTGTCAGGATCAAGATCACAAGTGTGCCCTCTATTTCTGGACTGTAGTTCAGTTGAGATTAAAAGTCCAAATGAAAACAATAAACATATAATAATAACATCTTGATATAACTATCCGTTGTTCAACTGGGAAGGCAAATACAATAAGCTTAGCTTGGTGGGATCTTCCTCTGAATTTGATTTAATATCTTTGAACATAGGTTTTAGCTTCATTCTACTTCCTGGTGCCTCTTTACTCTTTGAACCATATAATTTGTATATTTTCCTTTCTAAGTCTGCTACACTTTATCAAAAATGCTCTTCATGAGAGTAAACCAGAGGACAAAATTTATGCTGGGCATCTCTGTGAATTCCTCTGTCAATGCAATTAAACTGAGTCTCTTCACCTTAGCCTCAGGCAGACTCTTTAAACAAGGACAAAAAAGAGCAACATTCTTCACCAACACATCATAAGAATTATCTCCAGAGTTCAAACCGTCCTCAGCACTAATAACATCTATATTCTTATTAGGATGGCCCAATTAAGTCCCACTTCAAGCCTTTCATAGTTTTCCAAATCCAAAGTATCAAAATCCGCATTTCTTGATACAAAAACATGGTCAGACCTATTACAGGAACACTCTAGTTTCTGGTACCAACTCCTGTCTTAGTTAGGGTTTTTTAGTTACTGTGAAGAAAGACCATGACCAAGGCAAAGCTTACACAGGACAACATTTAATTGGGTCTGGGTTACAGATTCAGAGGTTCAGTTTGTTATCATCATGTCAGAAGAAATGGCAGTGTCTAATCAAGCATGGTGCTAGAGGAGGCAAGAATTCTACATATTGTTCCAAAGGCAAACAGAAGACTGTTTCTTCCAGGCAGTTCATAGAAGGGTTTCAAAGCCCACCCCTACAGTGACACATTTCATTCACCAGGGTCACTTTTACTCCAACAAAGCCACACCTCCTAATAGTGCCACTGGCCAAGTTTATTCAATCCATCACCCATGTATATTCTTTGGTTTGGTGGTTCTGGGAACACCCAAGGGTCCAGGATAGTTGACTCTGTTGGCTATCTTTCTTACATAGCATTCCAAATACTATTATACAGGTGGGAGCCATCATGCCAGCTGTAGTGATAGCCAGATATGAATACACCTCTGAAAGAGTCCCTGGTGATATTGAATAAAAAAAGGTCATAGGGGTTTTATATAGTGATGTATTACTTACATTTCTATTGCTGCAATAAACTACTGGGAGCAATGCAGCTTATAACTAAGAGTACACTTGGACTTATGGTTCCAGAAGTATATGTGTCCATCGTCATCGGGATGTGAAGTTTAGAGATGTCTTTGTGATGGGGATATGGCTTCAGCAGGTGTTATGAGGCAAAGCAGTCTGTATTTTGTCTAGCTTAAGTACAGTCTTCCTCATGCTGGAAAACCTCTGTGAGTTTGCAAGTGCAACTTCCCTGTTGTGTTCAGATGGTACTGCTTTATTACAGTTACCTACTACTACTTGTTCTTTAAGTCATTGAACCCCTCTTTCCTAATGATCTGCACCCTCAGCAGAATGGATGTTATACTGATGTATAACAGGGGTTAGCACTTAGTCTGTTGTTCTCTGCACATGGACCAGGTGCTGGTCTCTGTGTTGATTGCCATTTCTATTTCAGGAAAACCTTTTCTGATGAGGATTGAGGGATACACTAATATACGTGTGTTGGGATAAAGCATTAGAAGTTCATTTAATAGTATGTCCATTTAGCATAATAATACTAAAAAGTTCTCCCCTTATCAAAGCAATGAGAGTAATTCTGTTTTGTAAAAGAATTTTCCTCAATAGAGTTGGCTCACTTTCTCCCCCTTACCATTTAAGCTTCTTTCCTCTTCAATAAACAGAAACATATGGTTTTTTAAATCCCTCTTAAGGTATTTAAAATATCAAGACAAAATATTTCCTGTAAACTAGATACCATATTTACTTAATAGTAACTATTCAGCAAAATATTTAATTGATCCAGGAAATAAAAGAGGTTTTGTGTGTGTAACTTAAGCATGTATGTTAGATTCACAATGTGTATCTATTGAATATGAGAGGAGGGAAGAACTTGGAAAAACATCTATTTTGTTGGATAAAGGGAAGCCAAAAGAAAGCTAAGGTACAAAATAGCTTTTGAAAGGAAGACTAACATAAATTATCTTCTCTGTTAAGTACTGATATTCAGTTGGATTTACCAGGACAGATGCTCTCAGCCTAAGAAAATATTCAATAAATTATTTCTAATATGAATCCTTAATATTTTGTAAAACTCACTGCATTCACAAAGAATAAATATACTTTCTGCTATGAATTAGTGTTTATGTTATAAGAACATTATCATGTCAAATCTTTTTATTGAATCACTTTATATTTCAATCATTTTATAACAAACTATATAGTCGATAGAATATGTTACTCTTCTGTGTTAAGGTTTTAGTGGGCATTATCAATGCAGAAGGTTGTGCCATTATTGACAAAGTAACATGAACAGTTGACATAGCACGGTCTTAAGCATTATGCAATATTCTTTCTGTACCAAATGAAATCATTTGGTCAGCCTGCAGTTCACAATATACCCTAGAAAACATATTCTCCAAAATGTGTGGTGAGTATGTGACCCACATTGCTATAAAATTAGAAGAAACTATCCTATTTCATGTAGCTTCCCTTTCATGCTCCCAAAAGTAATTATCTGTCTCCTGTGTGATGTCTCTTAACAGATGCAATGAACTGAAAATGCTGTGTCAAAACTGATCCCCTAAGTGGGGATTGCATATGTATATCCTTCTATTATAAAATAATATGAAGTTGTTTATTTATCATCACAGTAGACAATGAATTATGTGGAAAAAATGTTTTCTCTAAAGACTATGGTCATTTTCTGACTAAGCAAATCATTAAATATGGTAAGCCAAAAGAGAGTGAAAACATAGTCATGAGTATTATTAGAAAATATCGGACACTAGTTTTCTGGGGAGTATAATGTTTGGATCCTAATACAAAGTGGTAAGAAAATTACTCTTGTACAGAGAACAGTGAATTGTGTGACAAACAGATATTCTCAATAAAGGTTTTATGAAAAATTTAGAAAGTAAAGAGAACCCACAGAGCTGGCTATTATAGAAGTCCTCAATAAAACTTTTGGTGCAAAATTGCAGCACTCCTGTGTGCAAGCGTATTGCCTGTGGCTGTCCTCCTATTATCTTATTGTGGAGCCTCTCTGGTGCCAGGCTTCATCAAATGCTAGAATGTGGGCTTCTTAACAAAATGGCTAGTTTTTCTCTAGACTGCATTTTTAAAGAATAATATAATCTTTCTCAGCAGAATTTTGATGGTAAACTACACCCTCTGGAAAACAGCTAGGGTTAGTGTTCTCTTTGATGAAGAAGAGATGTTTCTGTTTATTTGAGCAGGTGTTAAGATAAGCATTTATTATGAAAAGTGAAGAAACTAAATGGAAACCTTATCTGCAAAGATGAAATCAAACACTATTGTTGGAAACAATGGTGTTTAATCAGACTGTTATTAGGTAGAAGAAAAACAAGGAGGCAGTTTAAATGTTCAGTTTCAAAATTTATGCTTTTACATATAAACGGGTAGATGCATATGTTTGAGACAGAATAAGTGACTGCTATTCAGGCCATTAACCATAAAAATATCTAATCTATTAGTGAATTTTATATCAAATTATTGTCATTATTTAAAGCAATTCTGGTTTTGCTGTCAAACATTTTATAGGATATTTGGTTGAAAAACGAGTTATAGTCTACTTATTATAAATATTTGACATACAGCTTGTTAAAATATTTTTTCACATAAACAAATATATAATCCAATATTTAAGGGCATGATTGTATTCACTTAACCAGTGTCCCTCATATGCTAATTCTCACCCATAAAATCTTGTATTGAAATACCTTGAAATCTCAGATTTTTATTAGATCAAATATTATAAATTGGAGAACATTGCTTTGATGATATGTCTTTATCACTGAAGAAAATTAAATTTTTATTAAAGGATTGTGTAAATTCCCTATAATTTAACTTTTTAAATCTCATGAGTACAATAATGAAATATTTCATTACTGTATTTTATTTTTGAGCAGTGTTTAATTTTACAGAAAAATTACTATACTATGTAGAGATTAACATCACATTCCTATATTCACATTTTCTTTTCATTTTTTTATTGATGATTTTATTTATTTACATTTCAAATGTTCTCCTTCTTCCCAGTTTCCCCTTCACAAGGCTCCTATCTTTTACTCCCTCCCCCTGCCTTTTTTAGGCTAACCCACCCACCCACCCACTCTTGCCTCAGCAGCATAGCATCCCCCTATCCTGGGTCATCAATCCTTCACAGGACCAAGGGGCTTCCCTCCCAGTGATTCCAGATAAGGCAGTCTTATGCTACATATCCAGCTGGAGTCATAGGTCCCTGTCTGTGTACTCTGGTTGGTAATTTAGTCCCTGGGAGTTTTGGAGAGTGGGGGGCTCGTTGATCAATATTGTTGTTCCTCCTATGGGGCTGCAAAACCCTTCAGCTACTACAGTCCTTGCCCCCCACTTCTTCATTGGGATTCCTGAGCTCAGTCCAATGTTTGGCTGTGTACATCTGCATCTGTATTGGTCCAGCTCTGGTAAAGCCTCTCAGGGAACAGCTATACTGGGCTCCTATCAGTAAACAGTTCTTGGCATCAGCAATAGTGTCTGGGTTTGCTGTTTGCGGATAGGATGTATCCCTAGGTGGGGAAGTCTCTGGATGGCCTTTCCTCCACTTTCTAGAGGAATTTTAGATCAATATTTTGAGGTAGGTAGGTGGCCCCATCCCTCAACTGGGGGCCGTGCTTATCCACTGAATATGGTCTCTATAATTTCTATCTCCCCTTTGTTGAGTATTTCGGCTCACATACTAGGAGTGGAGTTGAGTGTTTTTATCTAGAACGTTGGTTTCCCAGGACATCACTAATGATTGTCTTTCCACAATAATATTAAATATTGAAATCTCAGGTGTGCGCATGACAGATTTAGAATATTTTCTCGATTGCTATAAATTCTTAGGAACTAGGTAAGGAAACTCAAACTTCTGACAACATATCAAAAAAACACCATTGGATACCATCTGGCTCAGTTAAATAAAATCTTTAGATTAATACAGGTGGATCACTAAGACCTCTCACAAGAACAGTAATGAATAACCAAAAGTATTCTTATTTTTACTTATATTTGTTTGTATTGGAATTTTCAGGAAAACATGTGCTTATAATTTTACTGTCTATATGACAATTGAAAATTCTTTTCTAGAGGCTGACTTTTAGATATGAGTGAATATCAGGGTATTGACTTATTTAGGGTTTTTAATTATTGTGAATAATACCATGATTATATAGGCAACTTGAAAAGAAAGAGGTATATTTTTCCTTATAATTTCATGTAACACTCCATCATTCTAAGAATTCTGGACAGAAGCTCAAGCAAGGCAAGATTCTTGAAGAACAACCTGATGCAGGAGGCATAGAAGAATGCTCTTAGCTTGTTTTCTCAGACTGGTTTCTGTATATATATATATATATATATATATATATATATATATATATATATATATGTGTGTGTGTGTGTGTGTGTGTGTGTGTGTGTGTGTGTGTGTGTTCATAGTTATAGCCATATAAATATTGACATGTTTATTAAAATGTTAATATATTTATTAAATATAAAAATAATTGTTTATAATTACATGTATTGTATTATATATTTTATATAATATAATTTATATAGTGTATGCAATATGTACCTTATTTATTATACATTTTGATATTTTAACATAATTATATCATCTCTCCTTTCCTCACCTTCCTCCAAATCCTCCCATGTACCCTATTGCTTTCTTTCAAATTCATGAGTTCTTTTTATATTATTACATGCATTTGATACAAATATATTCAAAAATATGTATATATAAACTTCTCAATCCTCTTAATGTCATATATGTATGTTTTCAGGGCTGACCATTTGGTATTGGATAACCACTTAAGGTGTTCTTTCCTGGAGAAAGTTATTTCTCACAGTCTCCTTCTCCCTAGATTAGCTTTAGATTTGTGTGTGTGTGTGTGTGTGTGTGTGTGTGTGTGTGTGTGTGTGTGGTCTTGAGGGCTTATGGACTTTCACATTCTTCTTTAGCATGTATATTGTCCTTGTTCAGCTCTTCTTTAGGCAGTTATATTTGGTGATATTTTGTGGATATAACATATCTGACATTCCTAGCAGACATAATCTCAATCAAAGTGTCCAATTTTCTAATTATTAAACTCTTTCAGTCTCTCTTCTGCAATGTACCCAGAGTTGTTTTGTGGTTGTAGATTGGGCTCCACAACTCCATATTTTGATTAATTGTAATATTATAACATTCTCTGTCTGTTGCAAAGAGAAGTTTTCAAGTTGAGTGGTCCAGTGCTGATCAGTGAAAATATTTAGAAGACAAATATTTAGAATCTATTTAGAAATTATGCTGATTTAGGAAAATGATGGTTGTGGGTTCTTATCCAAGATTCATGATTCCACTTGGCTTAGTTAGCTATTTTGCTACATTTCAAATACTAATCATGCTTTCCCTCTTGTCAGTTCTTAAGAGAATTTAGAGAACTGGTGATTACCACAAAAGTATGTAGGGCACTATGCACCTTTAGGGTGATTTTGCCATGCTGATCAATGAGGCTCACAGGGATCATGGATGAGTAGGATTATTTGGTTGCTTCCTTCCCTTAGAAGCTTGCATTGTGACATCTCGTAGTCATCAGGAGATAACTTATAAATGCTAGCTCTCTACCAGGGAACTCTTGCATCAATCCCAAACCAATAAAATATGTCACAGACTTGGTCACAGGCCAATATAGTATGAGCATTTTCTAAATTTCGTTTGGCTTTATATTGTTAACATAAATTGACATAAAACTGCTGGGCAGTGATGGTGCACGCCTTTAATTCCAGCACTTGGGAGGCAGGTGGATTTCTGAGTTCTGAGGCCAGCCTGGTCTACAAAGTGATTTCCAGGACAGCCATGGCTACACAGAGAAACCTTGTCTCAAAAAACCAAAAACCAAAACAAAACAAAAAAGAAGAGTGTGTAAGATCCTACAACGTCAGTTATATGCACTTGTAGGCTGCCTCATATAGGCATTAGAAACCAAATGATTATGATCTCCTGCAGGAGTAGTGAATGCCCTCTAGTGAACTGGCTGAGTCATCTCTATAGGCCCTCATTTCTATAAATACTTCTGACATGAGCATGGTCTCTCTTGCCTGGTCAATCACCATGTGGAGTACTGCTCTCTGGGAACTCATCTCCTGCCTCAGCAAAGGCTTTTCTAGAACCACAGGCCATTCCTTTCTCAGATCTTCTTAGGCGCTTAGAAGTGAAGAGCACTGATATATGGTCCCAATGAAGATCTTTCCTCCTTGAGTATATATATATATATATATATATATATATATATATACACACACGCACACAAAAGTTGATTACAGATAATAGGGAAATGATGAAATTCTCAGAATAGGATGAGTGACCTTCTTTCCTTAGCAATGAATGTACTTAGTGCCAAAGGTGGAGACTCAAAAGCAGTTAAAATGGTGATTCTTCATAAGTGTATAATTTATTACAGTAATGAAATTAGTTTACTTTAAATGACAATTAAGTCATGAAATTACCTTCAAATTTAGTTTGCAATTTTTATGTTTGCAAATTTGCTAGCTAGTCACATAGTATACATGACACTGATATAACATACTGTGCCATGGGTAAAAATTACTTTAAAAATAGTTAATAAAAATTGTTATTTGATAATTTTTATATATTTGCTGATATATTCTATATAGTAATGTATTATATTAATACACAAATACACTATATGTATGTTACCTACATAATATATATTATGTAATAAATATCTGATTTTATATATACATGTATCTATCTATCTATTTATCTGTATGTATGTATATATTACCCTCATTTGCTATTATTCTCCTTTATAACATGAGGACCTTCCCAACATTTATGCCTTAATTATTTATTTAGTTATTTAGTTATTGTGATCCTATGAATTTAACCAGTGTTATCTGTTTGACTATGGGTTTGGAACCATTCATTGGAGCAATATTAACAGGTACATATCTGAAAATCATTGTCTGCAGTCTTCCAAAGAATCCATGAGGAGCCCATATATCAGCAGGCAGAGAAGATTCTGGTGACTGCTCCCTTTGTCTTTGATTGGCTACTGACAGACTCCTTCTCACACAGGACCATGGTAGGCAGTCATTTCTACTGCGATTGCCTTAGTTGTGCTGTGCCCAGCGGAGTGCATTTCACGGCACTTTTTGTACCCTTCTCTTACATTCTTTCTACACCCTTTCTGCATTCTGCCCTGAGAATTTTTTTTTTTACTGCAAAACCTATTTATTACTTCATTTGATATTTATAAAGCATTATAATAATACTTATATGTAAATTATGTTTTAGTATAAAATAGAAATAAAAGTACTAGTTCATTCTTTTCTTCAGAGACAAGAAATGTCAAAAATCAAGTAGTTAATGAACATGAATTGTAACTCACAGCAGAGTTACAATTAAAAGTAACTTCTTTAAAAGTATAGAAACCAAATATTCCCAATAAAATAGGAGGCTGGAGAGTGTGCTCAGTGTTTAGAAGCATGCGCTGCCCTTGCAGAAGTCCAGAACCTAGGTCTCAGTGCTCATGTGTTCCTCTAGCCCCTTTGAGTGCCTATACTCATGTTCATATAATCTCACATAGACACACACACACACACACACATACACCCCACATACGTATGAGGGGTTTTTATTTAAATTTGTTGTATGTTTCAAATTCTTTATTTTTTATACAATATATTTGGATCAATGAATTCCCATCCCTCATCTCTTCACAGATCGTCCCTACCCACCACCAATCCAACTCCAAATATTTAAAGAAAACAAGTAGAAGATATGTTGTGGAAATGTTTGTAAAAATACTAGCTCTATTATTTGTTATTAATTATAATATTGGTTCATTACTTACCAAGTCATGCTTTTAAAGTGAAACGCTTAGTTATTTTTATGCTTGGACACTGGGAAAATATAATTTGCTTTATATCAGGATTCGTGTTATGAAACTTATTGTATAGTATCAAAATTATGAAAAGCTACAATAGATCTGTCACAGTTTTGAAGGATAAAGTTGAATATTATTATGTGCTATATCTTTGTAGTAGTTACCATTTCATTTTGAATATTTAAATGTAGAAGATTATATAATGATATATGCCAGTTATGGAACATACTGTAAAGTTCAAGTTGAGACAGCTTTTTATCTGTAACATGTTGCTACTACAATATTCTGGGAGTGGATATTGAACACTTGAGACCCTCTATTTTAAAATAAGAGTAGAGCTTTAGGAGAAAATATATATTGATATCAGATGAGATAAATAATATGAAAGCTACACATGTGCTTACAATCAAATGGCAGATGTAAGCAAAGACTGACAGAAAATCACAGTCTATCACCCTCCCTACAAAGGGTCTTGAAGGAATTGTCGGTTGTGGGCTTCTAAAGAGATCTTTGTGAAATGTGATGTCTTTAGCTCATTTCCCAAGTAATAAATGAGAAAGATAATCAAAAGAAGAAGAAGAAAATATCTATAAAAAGAGTTGTGCAATAAGTCTGTGGCAAGAGCTTGGATATTAGCCAGGAGGCAATGTTGTCAAGAGGTAGTGTTAGTCTGTAAAACAACCTGTGTGAATAAACTCTAGAATTGTATCTAACTATAAAGCAAGAAAAGAGAGAATGAGGATTAAGGAAAATGGGGAGTTCAAAGGAGAGAAAAGATAGTGTCTAGAAGAAAATGGGGAGATGGAAGAGAAAGAGAGAGACACACATACATACACACTCACACACACACACACACACACAGAGAGAGAGAGAGAGAGAGAGAGAGAGAGAGAGAGAGAGAGAGAGAGACTTTCTTCTGTGACTAATAACAAAAAGATAATGAGCATGTCATGTCTGACCTGATACAGAGAGTTCTTTCCTGACCTTTCTCTAGTGACAATCACATACTGTTCCCACAGTAACATCACAGAAAGAATTGAACAACTTTAATTTCAGCACCTAGCCTTACATTTTTATGCTGCTCAAATCCTACTCATTATCCTTTACTTTCTCCCCCATCCTTCAGATTAATACCAAGAATACCCCGATATACAGCTTATATGAAGCATGTGAATAACAGAAACTTTCCTAAGTACAAAACTAGACTTCTTTAAAATAGTCTATGAGTATATGAGTAACAATCATTTATTCTAAATATTTTGTATTCTGAAAGTATTCTGTGATCTTTCCACCATTGTTTCAAGAGGCAGGTCTAAACCAAAGAAGTGTATGCTAGTAAATCAGGTAGTTAAAAATGAATAGATTATAAATGAAATAATTGAAGGAATAAGAGATACCATTTAGTAAATGTATCACAAGGATGACCATCCAGATTCTTATGTACAGTCACTTAATTAGATTCCACTATACAATTTCTACCCCTGTTATAAAGTGATTAACTGAAATGTAGAAAACAGCCCTTTTCTCAAGGACCAGCTTACTTTACCCACTTCTTAACATTAAATATGATAACATTAAAGCTGTAATAATTCAAATAAAGTAAGGAAAATTATTGTTTCAGAACTTAAAAATATTTCTTCAGGAAACTTGAAGCAATTCTGAAACAATAGTTTAGTAAACTAACGCTATTAGGAGTAACTGTTGCTTAAGGTCTTGCTCTTGTGCCAAGAGGTAGCATCAGAACTTAGTGTATAAACTCTTACAGGAGTTTAAAAACCAGCAAGTACATATGAATAGACAAAAGTTTGTTCAAGGTCAGATGTGATTCTCCTTTTACATAACAATTTGTGATAACTGATATATGTGCAAGAATATACATTTGCATATACTAACAGAAAAATAGATAGACAGACCATACACAATCATAAGCATCCTCAGGACCACAGCCCCTGTAATGTTTTATTGACAATAAGAAGTAACACCCATGAAATAGGGAAAATTTGTGTGATAGTTCAGCCTATTTTAAGGCTTGAGGGTGACTGAACTGCAGCAGAGTAGAAAGCTGTTAGTAACTTCACAGGCAACATTTGAGGAGATATAGGAACTAAGCATTCTTTTATTCTCCTTTTTCTTGGCCCTTTCCTTTAAAGTACTGCTTTATTCTACAGCATGTTCAATATGGTAATATATATTATAAATTTCTGAGTGAGAATTCATGCAATTGTTTCCTAAATTGGTTTGAAAATGGGTCTTTCTTATCACTAAATATAATTCTGGAATTCTATTAAACACAGTTGGAAGAGACACATATATAATAGCAAGTCTTTGGGCTGCATACTTATTGAAATATTATCATGTGGAAATCTTTCAGCCATTCATTTGGTGATGATAATTTTCAGGAAATATAGCATTATTACTTACTTACATTTAAGTGAAATTCCAGACACATTTCGCAGATTCCCTATTTAATACTACAATGTTCATTTTAATACCATCACATCTCACCTAATTTATTCTTCCATAATCTGTCTCTATCAGGACCACTTGTCATTTGTAGGATGTAACCTTAATCCAAAGCATAAATTTCATGTGGATTACAAATTTCATTATATAATACATATTAGAATTTCACAAAATATTTTGCTAATGGATTCTTCTAAAGATTTCCTACTGTTAAAACACATTTGCAAAGGTATTATATTATTTATTCTAATGATCCCTGCTGTGACATCTCAGAAGTATTTTACAGAGACTTTTATATGTGTAATGTTCCATTTATAATAATTTATTTTTCTAATTCTATCAAGTATATGACAAATTTTGAGTACTTTTTAGGTTCTTTAATTGTATCTCATAGGATGCACTAAGAACATAATTTTTATACTATGTTAGATGATTGTGACCCTATCTGGTTTGTCACATTTCCATACTTTCATCTCTTAAATGGTATTATTATTAAGCAGCTATTTTCCATGTTAAGAAACAACTATTTCACAGTAGAGTAAGAAAGAAAATGTATATAGAGTAGTTAGAAATATATTTCAATACTTTTTAAAATAGATTTTTATTTAGTCCTATTATGATTTCCCCTCCACCAACAACTTCCAGATAACCCCACTTCCCTACCCACACAAACTGACAGACTTCCTTTCCTCTGACATTAGGATACAAACAGACATATAAAAATAATAATACAAAATTCAATAAAATAAAAGAAAACAACCAGTATAAGACAGAATATCAACAACAACAAAAACAATCAAACAGAAGAAAAAGAGCTGAAGAAAAAAACGTAAGACATACAGAAGCAGAAATACACATATTACACACATAGAAATCCCACAAATACAAAGCCTACAAACGATAAAACATATTCAAATGACTTATAAGGGCAGACAAAAAGCCTATAAAAGAATTATGAGACAAAGAACTTCTAAAACTCCCATTGAGTTTATTTTCTCTTGTTTATCTACTACTGGACATGGATCCTGGCCTTCAGAGTGGTTTGTGTACCCAGTGAGATGACATTGTAGAAAACTATGTTTTCACTTGTGAGTAGTCATCTATTTCCTATCATCAAAGTTGAGGGAACCCTGTAGAAGAAAAGGCAGAAATATTTTTAAAATAAGAAAGATGAATCACACTGATTAAACAAGGTCTTTTTTTTTTTTTCAAATTTTTTTGGTAATTTTATTTATTTACATTTCAAATGTTAACCCCCTTCCTGGTTTTTCCCTCTGCAAACCCCCTATCCTACCCCCTCCCCTGCTTCTATAAGGGTGCTTCCCCACCCACGTACCAATTCCTGCCTCACTACCATAGCATTCCCCTATACTGGGGCATTGAGCCATCAGAGGACCAAGGGTCTCCCCTTCCACTGATGTCAGATAAGGCCATCCTCTGCTACCTATACAGCTGGACCCATGGGTCTCTCCATGTGTATTCTTTTTTTGTTTGATATTTTATTTATTTACATTTCATATGTCATCCCCTTTCTCATCCCCACCCCATTCCATACCTCCTCCTCCTTTTTTGTCTTTATACTGTTTAAATTACATGCAAATGTTAAGGTCAGTTCTAGGTTGAGGAACTAGCAATACAATAGATGCAAATAGTCAAAGAACAAGCAGGACAATAAACAGAGTGCTCCTGTGATCACTATTTCTAAGGGCTTATCAGGATGACCAAAATATCTGAGCTTACCTCCCTGTCCTAACCCAAAGTCATTTTCATGCCTGAAGCCTACTTTTTTGTTCTAGCTTAAGATTTAGATTCCTGTCTGAAATTATTTCTCTGTTCTAGCCTAGGATTTAGATTTCTGCCTGAAGTTATTTACTTGTTCTAACCTAATGTCAGATCCCTGCCTGCAGCCCATTTCCTTGTTTGTGGCCTATGTCAGATTCCTTCCAACCAGCCCATTTCCTTGTCCTTGGCCAATGTTAGATTTCATGTGTATTCTTTGGTTGGTGATTTAGTCCCTGGGAGATCTGGGGGTTCTGATTAGTTGATATTGTTGGGGTTGCAAACCCCTTCAACTCCTTCAGCTCTTTCAGTTCTTCTCCTAACTCCTCCATTGAGCTCCCTGTGCTCAGTCAGATGGTTTTCTGCAAGCATCAACATCTGTATCAGAATGTTCTGGCAGAGCTTCTCAGGAGACAGCTCTATCATCAGACTTCTATACACAGTAAGGGCAATGAGAACTATGGCAGCATGCACAGAGCCTGCACAGCTCTTGACCTTATGGGTTCCAATGCTGAGTAGGGAAGTAGACTGAAACCTACATCCCTAACACAGAAACTACATCCAATTGTTATTTCAATATTTTAATTTGCTTGTATATTAAGAAAAAATAATTCATGTACCCGAAGTAATGTCAGTAAGTAATTAAGTAGTGTGAAGTAACCAGAGTATATATTTTAATACAAATATATAACCAGAGTATATAAATTTTAATACAAATGTATTTTATATATTTTTTTGTAAATTAACACAAGAGATCAGTAAACTATGTAGTTTGAGCAACTATTAGAAAAGAAAAAATGATGATAAAAGAATAATATTTAGATGATAGAAATTATGGTAATAACAATACTTTTTAATGATGTTTGAATGCAGAAGAACTAGAAGACAATTTTCAAATTTTGTGTGTATCAATTGTTAGCACAATACTATTTATTTCTTAATTATATATAAAAATAAGTAAGCCAATTGAACTTAAGAAAAATACATGCTTACAGCCAACAGCATAATGAAAACACTCCTATGAAGCAGCTGTCAACTTTTGTTTGTTTTTCCTCCTGGGCTTGGAGCCAAACAGCTCATTATAATGTATAAATAACATCAGTAAAAATAGGTAAGAAAAAGAAAATGCTTACCCTTCTGAAAGAATAGTTCTCCTTTAATTAATAACTAGAAATGGAATGTGCTTTATCAATACAATTTGCATTAATGAATACATATCAGAAGCTCAATGCGATTTTTAGTTTTCTCTAATAGCTTGATAGTTCTTTTCTCCATGAATTACATTTCACTTTATTAATCATAGTATATCCTAATATTTCACAAATAACTGTCAAATCAGGCTCTGATTTTATTCTATTTACGACTTATAAGCTTATTTCTTTATGTACACTGAAGTTTGCAATGACTGATACCATTAGCCTATCAAAACCATAAGACATATAATTACCTTCCTTCTTGTCTGGTTATGAAATGTATAATGCTAGTTATTTAAAAGGCAATGTTTGGATTTAAAAAAATAATGTCTAAAATCTGTAATTTATTTTCTTGTACCTTGCTGTTTCTCTCAACTCTCATTGAAAGTGTTAACAATAAATAAACTTTTATTTTATATGCATATTTGGTGAATAGACACACAGTATTTTATTTGAAGCATCCTATCAGCAAGCTAGTCATGCTTATATTACTGTCTCACTGTTAATGTTTTTTTCACATTTTAACTATACCAAGGCTCTAAGTAACCTTTAAACCAGAGTGGCCAATGAGATTAAAGACGTTGTGGACAGGGTAAATTATTATGAAATTATTACACAGTTTTGGTTGTGAATTTTAAATATAACTAATTTACTTAAAATATTCTCTTTTTCATATTCATATGTAGGATTCAGTTTTGGCAGTCTTTCATTAAAAAATTCCCCAAACTGTATTTTATAAGAATACATAGCCTATTAATTTATAAATTTTAAAAAATACATGAAAATCAGACCTTTAAAATCAAAACATGTGAAAATTGTGCTAAAGATCATAGGATGCTATAGAAATGGTTTAGTGGTTTAGTGATAAAGAACACTGACCTGGGTTCAGTTTACACATTTACTCACAACTATCTATAAATTTATATTCAAAGGAATCAACAGCTCCTTCTGACCACTATACTCTTGTACAGGCACACATGTAGTGCACATATATGCATCTAGAAAAAACTACACACATATATATACACATATGTGCATCTAGAAAAAACTACATACATATGTATATCCATATGTATGTGTGTATGTTGCAATAAAGAAGACAAAAATAATAAAGATTATGTAGTGTTTGAGGTCAATAATATAAATTTTGTAATAGTGATTTAAAATTAGCATTTAAATTTTTTTTAGTTGTTTTCAGGAAAAATAGTACAGTCTGCTGAACATTTAAATATTCAGGAACTTTCTTAGTCTTGTAAACTTAACAGTTAAAAAGTATATGTGAGGTAAGAGGACATGAATAAAAATGATCATTACATTTTCAGAAGAGATAAAATGTATGTAAACTTAATGAAAATAAAAATTATAGGAGAAAACCAATTCATACTTTTCTGAGAGAAACATTGCCAAAAATTGTTATACCTATAGATCAAGGTCTTGCTCAGACATCATCAAAGAACCTTCCCCTTGAAGTAGATCTAACAAATACAGAGACCTACAAGTGAACAATGCATGCAGGGAGATTTTAGAATACTAAGTGCTAAATAAGGTATCTTCATCAAGTCCTTCTCCTCATAGTTTAAGGAGCTTTATGAGAAAAGGGGGCAAATAGATTGTAAGAGCCAGTGGGATGAAAGACATCAAGGAAAGAAGGCCTCTAGGTACAATGAGACCTATGAGCACATGAACTCACAGAGATTGTGCAGCATGCAGGAAGCCTACACAGGTCTAAGTCAGATGATGTATCAGTGCTGAAAGAGGAAGACGGCACAACCACCCATCCCTAATCCAGAAACTACTTCCAATTGGCAACCACTTGGAAAGGAAAAAAGAATATGGTTTCTCCCACAGAGTCTCTCTGGTTACAAGAAGCAAACTCAAGGTACCATGCCTAACAGTACATGACCAACAGAAAACAAACTCAATAGTATTTTTGTGTATATTTTTACCAAATATTGTGTTGTTTTGGCATTTTTTATCTTACTAGTCTTGTGCTTATATATTGTGGTTTTCAATTTTTAATTTTATGGGTTTGGGATTTTGTGTAGGTTTGCGTGTGTGTATGTGTGTGTGTGTGTGTGTGTGTGTGTGTGTGTGTGTGTGTGTGTGTGTTTATTCCTGTTTAATGAGAACAGGAGGGGAGAGAGAGAGAAAGAGAAAGAGAGAGACAGAGACAGAGACAGAGACAGAGGAGATCTGGAATGAAATGAAGGATGCAATGCCATGATCCAAATATATTGCAGAAAAAAAAGTACTTTCCATTAAATCAAGTAAGTACAGATAGCCAATAATTATCTGAAAATGTACTTAGCCATCTGTAAATTAAAACTATATTGGTTCTTTTGGACTCTCCAGTCAAAACAGCAGTCATCACACAGCAGCAGATGATTTACAGGGACAGCAGTACTGACAAGTGCTTACAGGTAGTGTTGACAAGATTGAGACTTAATTATCTGGCACTGGCGCAGTCTTTGCCCTACAAGAAACTCTGAATTCTTTAAACTATTTAAGGGCTTGTGAGAAAGAAAGAAAATTCACACACTCTCACACACAAACTTAGTGGATGAAGCAAAACGGGCTGCAACAATTTTATTTTTTTCACTTAACTCTTTTTATGTCACCTAAGACAAGATTCTTTATGTAAGAGAAATAGTTACCTCATTTAAAAAAAAAAAAAAAGATAAAATGTTACACAAAAGGGAGTTACAGCAGGGTACTTTATTATAAGTTCAAACTAGGTTTTAATCTTTCATTCCATAAGCTCATTATAAGTTAAAGCAATAGTTTTATTGGAATAAAATTACTCACTCCTTGCTTATGGCATTGTATACCTGTAAGAAGACCTGTGGCCTTCTCCCTTAACCTAATCTAGAATACATGTTTGATCATTAATTTGTTCCAAGCCTATTTTTCTTCCTAGTGCAGTTCACATGCCTGTAACACATAAAATCTCACTGAACCTTTTTTCTAATTCTTTACTATTTTGCAAAAAGGAGGCACAGTTCTACATTTGATTCTAACTTTCAACTTTCTATCAACTATCTTAACTTATTAAAATTATTTTAATCACTTCAGGAATTATATCAAATTGTTACCAAGAATTATAAAAATCATCAAGTCATCTAAACAGCATTATTACATGAAAGTTCATCTTCATGTTGATTATGTAAGAAAGTTGTCCAATAGAGTGGGCTAATACTCAAGAGTCAGTCATAACACATGACAGGCAGAAAAGATCTTTCTTTGCCCAATCACACCATGTCAGAAAAATTAGGAATACAGCAATGAAAACCATAAGAATTCATGCAGTAACAAGAAGAAATTCTGAGATGAAGCCCCTGGGTCTGTGTCTCTCCACAATTCACCAACTGCTGTCATACAAAGCAGTGGACCATATCTAGGAAACTCACATCCCCACTAAAGCTCCTCTGGCATGGCATCTGCCAGAGTTTCTCCAACTAGGTCTCCCATATGACCTATTTTCACTATCCCTTAGACTATTGACAATGTAATCTAATTTTGTTTAACACAGAGTTATCTGTGCAAACATGTTTTTGCAGTATTAGGTACAATGCAAAGGTATTGTATTAATACAGATATCTGTTAGCAGAGAAGTATAAACAAAATATGACTCATACACACATAATAGTTTTATTCTGTCCTAAAGAATAATGAAGACTTTTGAATGAAAAGGACTAACTGTGGCTCATCATATTGTCACAAAAGATAGACCTAGAAAGCCAAATATTGTAATTTCTTTCAAATGAAACAAAAATGTAGGAGCAATATCTGGGCAAAGGACACAGATAAGCAATATCACGGGGCAGGAAGACAAAGAGGAAATGACATTTGATTACTATGATGGTACTACGTGTTTTGTGGTGAACAAAAATATCATCATGAAACTCATCACTGTGTATAATGAATATATACTATATATATATATATATATATATATATATATATATAGAGAGAGAGAGAGAGAGAGAGAGAGAGATAAAAATTTAAAGTACAAACATGGTTGAGTTTGAATGAAAGTTATAGAACCAAGCTAGAAACTTGTATACTAGTTTCTATTATATTCTGATGTTTGGCAAGGTCATCCTCAAGATGAAGTTTGTACATTTGGCAATAATGTGTTGAAATGACCAAGATGATAATGAATCAGAAACCTAGCAGTAAGTATAAAAGGTATTTATGATAGTGGGGAGAAGGGCATGTAGATTTTCTTAGCATTTCCTAAATATTATTGAACTTAATAGAAGATTGAAGATAAGGCAATCAATCATACACTGAACATGGATATATTATAGAGATTTTAATTCAATAACACCATGAAGATGATAAGAAAAGTGAAAAATTATTTAATTGTAATAACAGACTGGATAAATATAAAGTGGAATAAATAAAGACGTGGTATAACCAGCTAGAACCACAAAAGTCTTTAAGAATTAGTCCAAATTCACACAAGGGAATTCCATTTGAAGTAATTTACGTGATATAATTAGTTAAATGTCTGAGATCACAATTTTATGGCAAACAAAAGAACACATACTAAAATTAAAACTGAAAACTTTCTACAGTTAAATACAAATATCATAATGTTCAACATGTCCAGTTTTCTCTTTTTCATAATGTTATTAAAACATAATGTTATTTTAAATAAAATAGTTTTAAATAATATAATTGTAATTATATTAAAATAACATAATGTTATTTTCATGATTATTATTAAAAATTTTAAGACAAATTTAGAATAAGAATTACATTTGTCATAGAATTTGTTTCTTCTGTCCTTAGAAGTTGTAGAAAGAACATTTGATATTTCCCCAGAAACGGCAGAGATCACTTCAGAACACATCTTTTTCAACAGGCCTTTCAGAATATATATAGATTCTGACTGTGAGGTTTAGTGAAGAAAATCCCTGATTTAAAATATTTTTATGTTATTTATTCTAGCTATCTTATCTCCCTGGATTCCAGAGAACTCTCTGTCTTCTTAACACTGCAAATAGTATTAGTGTCTTCTTAAGCATCATTATATCTAGAAAAATCCCCTCAAATTCTCTCACCTTGTACATAAAAGAGAAACTTTTCTGGTGCTAACGTTTTCTTTATAATTCTCAGATTTAACTTGCACAGAATATTATTATATTACTATTTTTAAATCTCTACTTGCTATCTTTGCTTTTTGCTCTCACCTTAAAGACCTTTTTTGACGTCTGCTTTTGCTCTTCAATGAGAAATAAACAAAAACAGCACCATTTATTTATAAAGGAGAAATAGACTCTTTCAAGGAAAATAATTGTTTGACTATTAAAGAATACCACAACCTTATGGCTTTCTTTTTTAAATGTAAAATGTCTCTTGTCTCAATTAAATGAGAACTGTATAAAAATATGCCTGTTGGTTATCATAATAATTTTTCATTGATAATAAAATTTTCATATAAAGTTACTTATTTTTAGTTGGTTTCCATGCAAGGCATGAGTGTCCTACCTCTGTTTCTGCATTTATCTAAGTGAATTTGTTCCTGCCTAGCAAGTTTTAGTTTAATTCATTAAAAAAACTACTTCTCCTCCCATGAAATACTGAAGTTTACCATTTCACAATCACTCCATAAAATTCCCTTCTCCTCCTTCCCTCTCCTAACATACCTTCCTTTTTCTCTTTTCTTCACCATTTTCTCTAATTCCTTCCTTACTTTGTGTTTCTCAGGGATTACTTCCTTTTGAGAAAATCACAATGTTATACTACCTCATTGGTCTCTTTTCTACTTGTAGAAGGTAGAAGTTCATGTCACCATGTTCTCTTGATTCTTCTTTTATGATTAAGATGTCTCTGGGGCAGGGAAATGAAATGACCCCCTAGATAAATTAGTTGAAATGTGTGACTCAGATGTGTGAAGAGTAGCATTTGCATCCCAAGACTCTATATAAAAGCCAGGTGTTCAGAGTGCATGACCCTAACCCCAGCAATCTGGAAATAGAGACAGGAGAGCCTGAGGCAAATTCTAGCCTAGCCACATTCTGTGAGTTCCAGTGAAAAAAGAAATGGTACAAATATGTGCCAACAAACGTGTATATGCATACACATGTATGCACACACTACACACACACACATTTACCCAGGCCAAATAAATACTTGTCTGGATGTACATAACATCCCTTCCCACTTGCAGAACAAATCCTTATCCAAAAAGTTTTTTTATTTTAAATATACCTTTGTACATTGAACCTAATAGTTATCCTCTTAATTGTTTCAAATGTGCCTTAATCATGAATCACTTCAACATTGTTTTCTGCAGATGTACTGGTTGATTAACTAGAAAATACTACAAAGCTACTCATGAAATTTACCTACAATTTACTCTTCCTCTTTATAAGATAATAACTTTTACTCTCAATTTTGAAGGCCATATTAAGTGACAAATACTACATTTTTTTCTGTGTCGTCAATGAAATTAGTCATCAAGCCTATACAATTTTCTTTCATGACACATCACATACTTATCAGAAGTCCTATGTTATTAATAGTTTTTAACCCTTTACAATAATTCTTCAGGATATGTCCTGAAACATACTACAAATCATCTCATCAGTGAGCTGTTTTAATACATTATATTTTTTCTTTCATAACTTTACTTACGAACAACATTTTCAGCACAGCAATCACTGTGTTCCTTGCCAATGAATGTTGCAAGCATTCAAACATATATCTCTAGCTGTTTCCTCTCCAAATATTCTCAATTAGACAACTCAAACATGAACCAGAAGCAAATATCATTAAAGTGGCCATTGTCCATCCCCCCACAATAACTTCCTGTTTAAACTAATTTTCAATATTTTCATATATTTGGCTTCTTACTTTGTTACCATACATGGGATGCATTTTTCACTTAAATTCAATCCTAATTTAATTCTGTCTCATCAACACTATTTTTAGCTGTGTTAATCTGCCCCAGAGACAAATGTTTGTCAGGTAGAACACGTGTTTCATGATTTTTGTTCAAGTGAACCAGGTTTTCTAATACCAATTGGTAATTAGCGGTTTAAATTTTTATATAAATGGAAATATTGGATAATCTTTATACTTGTAGCAATATTATTAGGCCTCTGGAAACATTTGTTAATAATCACATAGATAATGTCACATCTAACAAAGTTGAACTAAAGTATAAATGAAATATTTATTCACATAAAATCATAGATTCTTATCAAATTTGGAAGGCCTATCAGGTTCTTTATCACCCCCTCCCCTTAGCATTCAAAGAAGTGCCCTCTATTGGATGCAAAACACTGTGATCTTTCCAATCTCTTTGGGTTTTGTTTGTTTATTTGTTTGTTTTTGTTTTTGTTTGTTTTTCTTAAATTATCATGGATTTGAGCTCACTGTTTTCTCAATTTAGCTCTAAGAAAATTATGGCCAGATACGCATTCTCTAACTAACCTAAAAGTGAACTATATTTCATTGCTTGTAGGATGGTATGGGGAATCTGAGAGTCACCAAGAAGGGAATCCGACTTGAAGGTATATCTGAGTTTCTACTACCATTGTATGTGAAAGAAATTCATTCCCGAAAGGTATGTGATATGGCTTTGGCTTACTCTAAGATAATTTAGAGTTTATATTTTCACTCAACAGAGGAGCATCAAATTTCCTTGTCTCCTTCCTTTTGAATTCAGTTTCTTTAAGCTAAAGACTTATTTGAAGAAATTAAAAGAATCAATTGATGAACAATAGAAAAGATTAGCTTTAAATTGGCAAAACAGAAAGCACATGAACTGAAGCTCTTAGCTGCTTATACACTATGAATTGTGTTTCTTTTAATCTCTTGAAGTTAAATGCAATGGTAGCATTTGAAAAAGAAGTTTTTATGAGTTTTAAATTATTTTCTCAGGAAACAAACACGTGGGTGAATTATCCATTCAAAGCATCGTACATTTTCCCCTTAAATGTAAAATGTATTTCCAAGAGAACAAAAGTTTGAATATAAAAATTAAATACAATGTTTTAACTAGTACCAGAATGTATACCCTTTGGAAAAATTGATTTATATTACATATTTCATCACTTAGCAGAATGTTAAAAGAAAATAAGACAAAAGCTTCATGACTGCGCATTTTGACTTAAGATTTTTTACTTAGAAGGTAGAAAGAAGTCTGTGGCACCCGTATGTTTCCAATCTATCAGAATGGTTTTTTGATATGTGTCCATAGAAATGGATTTATTAGAATAGAATGAAAACATTATTATATAAAAGTGACAGAAATGAATTTGTTTCATATAAATTTATTTTATATTAAAATGTTTAATTTGCCAATATACTATATTAGGAAATTACATATTTCATCACTTAGCAGAATGTTAAAAGAAAATAAGACAAAAGCTTCATGACTGCGCATTTTGACTTAAGATTTTTTACTTAGAAGATAGAAAGAAGTCTGTGGCACCTGTATGTTTCCAATCTATCAGAATGGTTTTTTGATATGTGTCCATAGAAATGGATTTATTAGGATAGAATGAAAACATTATTATATAAAAGTGACAGAAATGAATTTGTTTCATATAAACTTATTTTATATTAAAATGTTTAATTTTGCCAATATACTATATTAGGAAATTTATAGAGTAAAATATCACTTAAATGATTTCTCTTAAGTCTTTTTTCCACTAAAATCAAAATAGAATGAAGAGGATTTATTTTTTAAAAATTAATTATGATGTTTGTATCAGTGAGTTTTAATAATATATGAACTATCCAGAATATAGACTATACTTCATTTAGTACACTTTTAATAACATATTCAGTTTAACATTACTTAACAGATTTCAGACAGACCAAAAAAACCAATAGGAACATGTATTTATAACTGATGTGCATGATTAAACTTTAAAAACAACTAATTTTTTTTTAATATTTGAGATAGTTTTAATGGATCCAAAGTACTTAGATACATTAGGGTATTCCATAATTCAATCTTTTTTCAAATTTCTCCTGTGCTTGTCACTATTAAATAGTTTAGTGCAATTAAAGAAACTTTTGATAGAAATGAAAAAAACACTTCCCCTACATAAGAAATAAATGTAGTGGCACAGGGAATTGTTGTTGTTGTTTCCCTTTTAAATACATCTTGCTGAAAAGCCCAGAGGTACCAAAGGTGGCATGCCTCTAAAGTTACCCAGACTGATTTGTATTGTCTATCTGGGAACACAAGTTAAAGATGGTGAAGACCTCTGCCAATGAACGGGTTAAAAATGTATCTTCTGAGGGGGGAACTTTTGACAGTATAACCAAAGTTGTTCTCTGAAAACATCGATGAGAACCCTTTTTATCTCTGGCCCACATACTACAGAGTATATCAACATTGTAACCTGAGAATATTAGGTAGTGGCAATTGAACATCAAATCATTTGACACAGACTAGCTGATCTCAGCTGCACAATCATCTCTAAAGTCTGCTATATAGATTGAGAGATACAATCTAACACCAGCACCACCACCACCACCACCACCACCATGTTACATACCCATTCTTTGCTACTGGTCATCTGTATGTCCTGCGGTTTTTCCTGCTAGTAATTAGCAAGAAAAGTACAGCATGAGAGCTGGTGACCTCAGTGTTCAGAGAGGACATCTGGACTAACAACAGAATACAAAATAGACTTAGTCCTTGGAAGATTTCACTGTACATGTACTACAAAAATATAAAGCCAATATCTATTTTATAATCAGTGTGCACAACACTAAACTCTTGTGACCCTGAGGTCTGAGGACAGCTTTTAAGAATGAGTTTTCTCCTTCCACAACAAGGGAATAAGGGGACAGACTACAAACAGTCCAGTGTGACAACAAGTATTTGACCTTCTAAGACTTCTTATTATAATTCATTTGCCCTTGAGTACATATAGTTGTTTATTATGGCTATAATGCTTATTTATTTCACTGTTTGATGTAGAAAGACACACCATTTCCTTTGGCTTTAATTTTCAAATTAATAATGGCAAAATGTATTTAGATGCTTATATCTTAGGATCAGGAGATAAACACAAGTCACTAATAATACTAGAAATGAAATTTTAATTAAAAAATTTGAGATATGTGTCTCTTAAGTATTTTCCATAAATTTTCTAAATTTTTGTTACAATGTTTTGCTTATTTTGTGTCTGTGTATGTCAATGTCAGTGTGTGTGTGTGTGTGTGTGTGTGTGTGTGTGTGTGTACATAACACTGAAATTGTGTGGCTCTGAAGTCTGGGGACATGTTTTGGGAGTCAATTTTCTCTTTCCAACACATGGAGTTGAGATAGGACACACATAGTCTAGTGTGACAGTAAGTACTTTACCTTACAAGACTTATTGTCAGACCAGCCTTCTCAAACATTTTCTTGTATTTAAATGTACACAAAATTACAAAACTCCTATAATATTTAGGTAAGAAATCTATTAGATTCAAAAGTCATCTTAAAATATCATGATAAGCTGAAAAGTTTACATCATATTATTTTGATTTTTATATACATCTCTCCTCTTAATTTCAGCCTTCTGTCTCTTTCTATTTAGCCAACAGATAGTATTTAAAATCACATTCTAGTAGCAGGACACTATGGCTCAAGCTCATGATCCTAGCACTTAGCAGGTGGCTGCAAGGTTGTTGCCATGGGTTTAAGGCCAAAATGGGTTCCATGATGACTCCCAGGATAGTATGGGTTTTATAGTTATTTATGAATTTAATCCAACCCATAAAAGCCAGATTCCTTCTGAATAGAAAGTACTCCTCTCTATAAACACACATTATATTCCCAAATCTGATGACACATGGACTGGATTTAATTTTCCAGGAAACTCTTTATCTGCTGCACCTGCTACCTCCCCCTGCCCTCCCTCCACACACACAAATACCACTACCAAGAATATAGAGAATATATATATATATATATATATATATATATATATATATATATAGAGAGAGAGAGAGAGAGAGAGAGAGAGGAGCAATTTGGCTTAAACAAACAATATAAACTACTATAAAATGTCTCCTATTTTAAACACCCAGCTGAAAAAGCATGATGATCACGATGATGATAAATTAATTATGAAATTCTCTGGCATTTATTTGTATAAATCAGTATGTGTCAGGGAGAGTGTATCTGTATGGTGGGGCGTTGCTGTGGTCATTGAGAGAGAAAGAAAATGAACTTAATATGGTAATACAGAGGGGGGTAATAGTCACTTGCTTGTGAGAGTCCTACCTATGGCTTCATGTGTGACCTCTATAATGACTATAAGAAGTACCTTCTTCCATTATCAGAATAACTTTCTATCTTACTCATTTTTTAAATCAAAACTTTCTAAGCAGTCCACAGAACAATGTATTTACAATGCATAGTATATATTCTACTTTGAATATAGTTAATGCCTTACTATAAATTATTAAAATTGAACAATATCAAGCAGTTCTAAGCAGTTTGTGAAATTAAATGCAATATTTTTATTCAGCTAGGAAAAACACAAAAGTTGTATAACTTGGGTGACTGAGAAAAATGATTCCACATGTACGTTCAAGGCTTATATTCTAATATTATGACAAAGTATCTTTGAATATCAGGAAATTAAGATAATAGCATTTGAATGTAACTGGTGTGCATGATGTTAATGGGATTAAATATACATTTTAACTGAATGTAATCAATAAAAATTGCATTGTGCTATTTTATTGAGCCTGTAACCATATGAGACTAACTGAACCATGACATCATGACATTGTATTGTTTACATTTATTTCCCAGCTAATGATATTTACATAAATTGCTATGTCACTTGACAGGAATCTCAGAACTGTGTAAGACAGTCTAATAATTATTCCCAAGCAGGTACTCGCAGATAATTCCAACTCCAGTGTATTGACAGGAAGGCAACAGTCTTGAGTCACTTGACTTCAGAATGAACCAAGTATAAACAAGGATCTAGTCGTCTTATGTCCATGCTTGTGGGTCTACTCCTGTGATCCTATCTCAGTGCTGAATACTTTTAGTTCTGTGCTTTGTGTGTTGGAGTCATTATACAGGTCACATATGAAGCCACGGTTAGGACTCTCACAAGCAAGTGACTATTACCCCCCCTCTGTATTACCATATTAAGTTCATTTTCTTTCTCAATGACCACAGCAATGCCCCACCAAACAGATACACTTTCCCTGACACATACTGATTTATACAAATAAATGCCAGAGAATTTCACAATTAATTTATCATTGTGATCATCATGCTTTTTCAGCTGAGTGTCTAAAATAGGAGACATTTTATAGTAGTTTATATTTTTTGTTTAAGCCAAATCGCTCCTCTCTCTCTCTCTCTAATACATATACATATATACATACATATATATACATAATACATATATACATATATGTACATATATAATATGTATATATAATACATATATATTTCTTACATTAATAGTAACAATACCTTAACATCTAATTATCATCATCAAAGTATTATTAAATATTTGCAAAACTAAAAGGATGAAAAAACATATTTGTAAAGAGAATGTTGTACACACTGTTTTAAATTAATATGGCATTTAATAGAACAACCCAAAGTCAATTGAAAAAGTGCTAGCTCAAATACATTCTTTAGCATAATAGCATTTTTAACCTGGTTTTATGGTTAAGAATTAATGATTGTGAATATGATTGAGGAGCTGGATGCATTAGCCTCATGATTAATGTCACAGAGCATTTGTTAGCTCCCTGCAGTGTAAATTGAGATGATTATCTCCTCTCAAATCTCTTCTCCTCCATCCCCACTTTCAGTTTTCACAGTATCACTTTAACTTTGTCATAGCCAATATCTGCATTCTGCTCTGCTGGTTTACTACCTGACACTGTGGCCTTGATTCTGTCTATAGGTGGTAGCGCAGCCATCAGTAGCTTTTTCTTTGCTGTGGACAATCCTGTAGGCATCCAGTATTCTGATAACTCCTTGTGCTCGTGTATCAATTATTGAAATATCTACCCTGTCTCATTGCTGCTTTCAGTGTTTTCTGAGAATATCAATAATAGTACTTTCCTTTCCTTCAGATATGTGAGTATTCATCTAGTGGAGAGTTGTCTCCTTTAGCACTGACTGTTGCCATGGACTGTTAAAGAACACCCTGATGCTATTCTCCTGTTGATGGTGTAATGTCATAAGGAGATTCTAGAAGAGTTTGAATTCACTTCTTCCACTTCAGGATAATTTGTACTGTTATGCCACTTAGTAGTTTTAGTGTTGTTTGCTGGCTGGTGATTGGTCATTGTGAGAGGAATTGTCATTACTCTTTCTAGAGATCTTCTGGCTTTATTCATCCAGTAGCTGATAGTACAAGTACTGGTGGCTTTGCTTAACAGCTAGCTTTCAGTCTTACTGAGTTCCTTAGTTCAGAGGAAGCAATCAGATTTACATCACTATATCTCAGTTTGTTTAAATGCTGTATACTTTTCTTCTAACCACAAGTAGTTCTCATCCAGCTCTGCTCTTCTGTGGAATTGATTTCTCCATGTGAATTTGTCCCTCACTCTCAATAACTTCTATTTTATAGTGATATTTTATAGTGATGTTTTTATGGGTCTGCAATCTTCATTTTGATATTATAATTTACTTTAATCTCATTGTTCATTCTTAATTACATGAAGTGTAGATAAATTTTGTATTGCTTTTAAATGTTAAAACAGACCACTTAGGAATGACTATTTGCATATTCTGATGGGTTAAAATTTTATGTAAGACAAAACAAGCTTTTGTTGCTGTTGTTTCTAAATAGGGTTACAGAGCCTGACCAGAAAGAGTAACATAACTTATGTGCACTCTCTTCTGTGGGTCTGTTGAGCCCCTTACTCTCTTGTACCAGGGTGTGGATGAGTAACTCTGTAGTTCCTGTGGGCTGTCCAGTCTCTTCAGAATTCAGCATGTGCAACATTCAGTGATGCAGGGGCTGGATTATCTCTGGATCTTGTTCTTGCTACCCCTTTTCTCCATGCAGATTGTAATGAGTTTGACCTATGGTGAATACACAAACTACTGAAAGTCTTAAAACATGTGGCTTAATTTGTTATGTAGTATAAGAGAAAGAAATTGGAACATTCCTGAGTTTCAGTGTACAGTGTTAAGTGGGAATTGTCTTCATTTCCTTTTACCCCAGCCCCTCCCGATACATTCCCTCTTTCCTGTGATCTTCACTCCATCTAATCCCCTCTCTTAATGAACAGCCAATAGATTCCAATACCATAGTACCATAATCTGAGTAGTCCATTTCATCATTGGTCTTCTATTCTGCATTAGCAAATGTCTTTATTTTTTTCATCTCTATTCTGCTCTACTGACCTACTTATGAAGATGCACACTATAGCTGTAAAGGGTATTCTTACAACTAGCAGAGATATTTGTTTGCTATTTGTGGCTAGGAAACATTTTGCCATTTATGCATTATTTTTCTTTTGGATGAACTTGATCATCAGCCATCAAATTTCATTAAATTCCTGCTGGGAACATAATGATAGTTACACTTGGTTTCATGTAAATGTCATCTTTATATTGTGGTGTCTTCCCGGCTGGGAACATAGCTTCTTCTCTCAGTATACTAAGGAATTCCTCTGCATTTCTTAGAAACTCTTTTTAGCATCTTCTTATTGGCATTACAAATTCCTTTATAATCACTTAATGATCCCTACTAGCTGTGTGAATGAGTTTAATCACTTAGTGATTCCTACTAGATGGGTGAATGAGTTCCACTCTCTTTTCTCATCAGCCTTTCTGCTTGGATATAAAGAAAATAATTTCTTGCTTTGTGAATGTTACTTAGGAATTTTTAAAAACACTTTAAAATAATTATTCTAAATAAAACAAAATTTTTGGATTTTTAAAATTAAATTATTTTATTTATTTACATTCCAAATATTGTCCCCCTTTCCTGTCCCTCCTCCCAGATCTCTTCACCCCATTCCCATCTCCCTTTCCTCTGAGAGGGTGCTCCCCTAACCACTCACCCACCACACCCACCACCTCACCACTACCTTCCCCATTCCCTGAGGCATCAAGTGTCTACAGGATTAGGTACATCCTCTTCCACTGAGGCTAGACAAGGCAGTCCTCTGCTAGATATGGGCTTGACAGCATTGACCAGCCCATGTATGCTCTTTAGTTGGTGGTTTAGTGTCTGGGTGCTCTGAGGGTTCCGGGTTAGTTGATATTGTTGTTCTTTCTATGGGTTTGCCATCCCCTTTAGCTTCTTGAATCCTTCTCCCAACTCTTAAATATGGGCCCCTGAACTTCAGTCCAATGGTTGACTGTAAGTTTCTACATCTGTCTCAGTCAGCTGCAATAGAGCCTCTCAAAGGACAGCCATGCTAGGCTCCTGTCTGTAAGCATAACATGGTATCAGTAGTAATGTTCAGGGTTTGGTGCCTGTCCATGAGTTGTATCCCAAGTTAGCCCATTCACTGAATGGCTACTCCACTTTTGTTTCTTCATTTTTTAGACAGGAACAATTCTGGCTCAAACATTTTGAAGATGGTTTGGTGGCCCCATCCCTCCGCTGGGGGCCATGTCTATCTACTGGAGGTTGTTTCTTCAGGTTCCATCTTCCCACTGTTGAGCATTTTGGCCGTGTCATCCCCAGTGAGTGTTGGGAGCCTCTCATGTCCCAGGTCTCAAAGAATTCTAGAGGTTGCCCCTGCTGTCAACCTCAGCTGTATATTTCTGTTCATTCTTCTGATTTTCTGGGCTTCTCTCCGGTCTCCTCACATACCTGATCCTATCCCTGTTTCCCCTCTCCCTTCACTCTCCCACCCATGTCCCTCCCTCCCTCTGATTCCTGTGATAATTTTCTTCCCCCTTTCAATCCCCTAGGTGGGATTGAAGCAGCCTCACTAGGGAATAAATTTGTATCACACCTTCTTTCCTTTCCTCCCTCCAGCCCTTTCCAGATACACTTCTTCAAACTATTCCCACGACACTCAAGTTGATGTTTGGTTTTTTTATTATTATATTTGTTAGTTACATCTGTGCACGCACATGCACGCACACATACACACACATACACACACACACACACACACACACACACACACACACACACACACACACATATTCAGGGCTGACCACTATGTATTTAACAACCAACAAAGATGCTCAGTTATAGCAGAGACTAATTCTCCTTCTAGTAATTAATAATTTCCTTTGGTTCTTTGTCTATGGATGAGAATTCACTATAAATTTCCCCTTCCACATTCACATATGTTGTTATAATGTTTTTAATATGGTAGATTAAACAATATTGTGTTTTATTGCTTATTTTGATTGTGATATTTGACTTTGAGTATTCATTAAAGCTTTGGGTTCTAATCCCTGTGTTTAAACAACAAATTTGTGATTCAGCCTTGTGCCTTGTATAAGTTTTCCACCATGCACAAATTGAAGTTCATAACAGCCTATAAAACCTTAATACTGCACTATTGTGGTTATTATACAATGAAGTAAAACTTTAACAATTAAATTTGATACTCAATACTATAATTATCATTCTTGATTTATTGAAAGATAAATATATGCTGAATGCATTGTGCGTTTGGGGAGCTTCAGTAAATACTTGGTCATCAATGCAATTAGAAAAGAGTCAGGTTTGAAAGTACAGCTTGATCAAGTGGAAAATTATATTTAAGGTAAAAGAGGAGAAATTTTAATATAATTGAAAAATTGCTTTTGTTTGTACAGGAGGGAAGAGTGAGAGCGTGCAAGAGAAGGAAATTGAGAAATTATTTAGGGATTGTTTTTGTCTGTTAGATATGTAAGCAGTCAATTTATGATGTCTGGATGTCACATAACAGATAAATTCTAAAAATTTATTAAATTGGAGTATGTGTATATGTGTGTATACTCATGTGCACATGGCAGTAGATTTAATTGCATATGTTATTAAACATTCAACAGGAATCCTAAATGAATGCAAATAGAAAATGTAAAAAGTGCCACTTCCAAAGTTGAAGAACTTGGGAAAAACTAAATCAAGAAGGGCAAATTAAGAGAGAATGTAAACAAGATAAACAAGGGTGTAGTGTTATGGGAGGCAGAACAAGGATGCTATCTTCAGGGGAACATGGGAACAATTGCTTTCAGCCAGCCAAGCATCAAGACGACTGAAAGTCCATCTTTTGCTGTCATTTTGATTAAAGTTCAGTCACATTTTGTTTTCACATATTAGATTTCTAGCAGGATGATGCATACCAATTTCCTCATTTAATGTTTGGAATAAGTCACAGAAGGCATACAAACTATATTAATTGTGAAGCATTCTTTTATAATTTGAGTCCACTTTTTTGTTCAGAGAGACCACATACTAAAATTACTAGTAATTACTTTGAGTATTTTGCATGTGTTTGATATTAGTTTGTTGCCTACACACATTTACATAGATCACATGATTACATTGTTTTTATTATTTTATTACTTTTATACGAATCACTAAAGGATCCTACTTTTGTTTTTCTTATGATCTAAATCAGTGTAATGACCTAACGTTTCTTGATGATAAAGTACAGCTAAATTCCCCAAAAGAGGATTAGAGGATTAGTGGGCTGGGTGGGGGTGGGTTTTTTTTTGTTTTGTTTTTTTTTTTTTTTTTTTTTTTTTTTTTTTTTTTTTTTTTTTTTTTTTTAGGCAAGTCTGACTAATTTGAAACTTTCCAGGATGACAGTCAGAACTATTCAACCTCCACATGCTAATTTTCATGGTTTGATTCTAATAAAGTATCTATCTTAGACTGATCTTTTAATCTGCAAGCTTGTTTCTTTGTGTTTTTCTCCATTTGGTTATTCACACACTTTACTACAAATAATCTTCTTTCTGTTTTTACTTAGAACAAACACTTACTTTGGTCCTTTAGAGTCATTAGAGAGAACAGCATAGATTCCTATTTGTAGATATATCAGCAGACTTGGAAAATTCAAGTGGTGCATCCAAAACTCTGAATTCCAGCAGAAACTAGGACTTTTTTATGTGCCTCATCTTTGTAAAACTCTCCTATAATATGTTTTAGTCATTTATAATGAACAATTGCATTCTTTCTGATAGTATTACAAATAATAGAACTTTATTATTTTAATTTTTTTTTAAATTTTTTTCTGGAAAAACACCCCAAAACACTTTAATTAAAGACAAGTGCAAGCACCCCAAATGAAGGATTATTGTTACAACACTTGTTAGCTATAATTTTAATTTTTAAAAAAATACATATGGAGATTTATTAATTTAACATAGCAAAATTAATTTTATTTTTCAATTTAAAATTTCCGTATTTTTGTTAGCATGTTTTTAATAACAGAACATGGAATGTGATTTGAAGATTTTGAGAACTATTTATTGGAGATGCAGAATCGTTACTGCACCTCTAAAATCAACAATACAAATGTAACAAATATTGGATTTGTAATCATATCAACATATGTGGTATATATGACTTTACTATGGTTTACAAGACATTTTTCTTGCTAATGATAGACCCTCTCTAAATTTATGAGATCATAGTATTCTCATAAAAGTCAGACTGGTAAAGTAGATGTTGACATTAATTGCTGTATGAAGATTTATATCCTGGTTTAATACTACATTAAAATAAACACCAGTGTAATTAAGATTTGTACCCACTCAATTTTAGATTTAATCTTTACACAAGAAGCATCTCAAATTAGGATGCATTCTTGCAATATATTATAGATTCTACATGTCTGAATGCTTGATCCACTAAGTGATAGATTTTTTTCATATAGAACCATAGGTCAACATTCCCAAATTGTCATCTGTTGCAAAACTCCATACTTATCAACAAACTTATATATCTTGATTTTATTGATTTTGTTTAATTTTCTGTTTCAGTCAGGATCCTATTGATATAACATAAATTAGTTTAAATTTGTAAATAATGAAAACTGTTTTGTTTGCTTTCATATAAAAATCTGATCAGTTCAGTTTTATAGTCATACAGTTAAAATTAACTCAAGATTTAAAATTGTTGACCAAGTAAGTAAATGTTAATTAAATGTTTGGCTACTTTCATTAAGGAATATGTATAAATCAACAAGAAGAAAAATGTATTGTCTTGGCTATGACTTATAGCTGAATTTGAAATGCATACACACACACACAATTTCTGCGATGACATTGTCATACTCTTAATATGTAACTTTATAATTACATAAATAATTATATATAATTATTTATTTTTCATTCCTCTCAAGAGTAAAACAATTATTGAAATTACAACAGATTATTTGTATCATAAATTGGAACATACTACTCATATAATTACAGTAAATTTTTCTTCTCTTTATTACCCCAGATCCTCCCGCATCCTCCTCCTTGCTATTTTTCAAATTCATGGCTTTTTTCATTAATTGTTATTAAATACTTATATGTATATATATATAAATTCCAGAACATAACCAGCTCACTCTTTATAATGTTACTTTTATGAATATTTTCAAGGCTGACAATTTGGTATTGGATAACCAGTTGTTCTTTCTTGGGGAAAACTACATCTCTTTTTTTTTTTTTTTTTTTTTTTTTTTTTGCATTCCTGAGCAGTCTGTAGGGTTGTTCTTTGTATAGGGTTCTTTGTATAGGGTTGAGGCCTCTGGGGATTTTTCTCAGCTTCTTTGGCAGTCTACTTTTGATGTCCTTTTTCAGGTCATGTTAGGGCAGCCATGTTGGTGAGACTTTATATGTGTAGCTTCTGACATTACTAGGTGATATAATCTCATAATAAGCTCCCTGATCTAATCACCCCATCACTTCATCATTGTTTCTTGAGCCTTAGGTATGGGAGTATTTTGCAGATGTATCCTGAGCCTTAGGTGTGGGAGTATTTTATAGATGTATCCATTTCCACTGTGCAAACATTTTTTCATTTACATTGGATGTAGATTACTGCAGTGGTCTTACTCTGTTGCAGAGAAGGTTTCCATGAAGGGGAATGAGGACTGAACTTATCTGGGGATAACAGGACACATGCTTAGAATACAGTTAGAGATTATATTGGCTTAGTAAAGTGTTGGCTGTACATTCTCTTCCAATTCCATGCTTTATTTTGGCCTGAATACTTGGCTAGATACACAGTATCAGTTTGTTTTTATATTGTGTGTGATTTTCTCAGTGGTTTCTTTGTAATATAATTGATACTTAACACAGCATACTCTAAGTTATTGTTTTTCCATTTTCTTTTCTGGGAACTGTTATTTTTGTTTTATTAGTCCTCTATTCAGAAATTTATTTCTGTGTTCCCATTTTCTCTCTTTACTAACTTTTTAATGTAAAAAATATTTCATTTCTACACTCAGGTGGAATTGTAAAATCTGTATATCTACATACATATTCCTCAACATTCAACAATTTCTGACTCTTTTTTTTTAATTTTAAAACTGTCTACCTATGAATTACTGAATGAACTAGAACTCACTATAGATAAACCTGGCCTCAAAATCCTAGAGAACCACCTGCTTCTGCCTTCCAAGTAATGAAATTAAAGTAATTTTATACTATCGCTGGATAAATTCTGAGTTTTAACTTTTTAAAAATTTCTATTAAAAATTATTCATTTTGAAATATTTTTCTTCTCTCTTGTAAGTGACTTTTTGGTTTTCCTTAGAATAAATAATAATTGATTTGACCCTTCATCTTCCAACTTGTTCCTTTTATAGATTTGTTACATTTCATATTTGTTTTGTATTATTAGTTCTTTATCACTTTTTTTATATTTTATAGCAAGGTAATTGATTTCTTATCACATTGTCAGTCATACTTGGTTTTTTTTTCAAGGGGTCAGACTGTGCAATCTAAATGTACCCCTGAGTACCCTGAGTTAACATTATATGAATCCATATGTGATGTAAGAACCTCATTTTTTTCAGATGTTACAAACTATTACATGTATGTCTCTCATATATTCATTCACAAATGCTATAACAATTAAATTTAAACAGTTTAATATCTCTTAGAATTAAAAACATTGGAGGCATATTAATATTTTCTTCAATGTTTGCTCTCCAACATGCATTTATCTCTCATATATCTACAAATTTTCTACTGTTATCTTTTTCTACAGAAGAAAAAGCTTTCTTCAAATTTTAGTGCATTAAATACTGGTTAATTAATGTTTTCTCCTGATTAGATCAGAAATTTTTATAAAACTTGGAGCATTATTTTCTGTGTAGAGGATACCCTGATGATAAAATTTCAGTATTTTACTATATTTTTTTCAAGTATGCTGAGGTAGGTTTTTGGTTTTTTTGTTCATATACAATTGACTTTCTGGCAGACCCCACTAATAGTAGATTCTTGAGTAAGGCTTTCTTGAGTCAACTCCATGGTTAGTGTGCCCTCCAGACATAGTTGCCATTTTGTGGTCTCAATGCTAATTAGTGTGTTCATAACCTCTCTCTTAGCTTTCAGATTTTAAAATAATTGTCCAGTACCCTGTGATCTCATGTCACCATTCCTCAGTTGCCCTTTGTTCATAGCCATTCCATAAGACAGTTTCCATGCAATATTTCTTTGCATTTAGACTCAGACTATGTTTAGAATTGTTGTAAAATGGAGTTCTGTGAAACTCCCTCTATTGCTTCACTCCACCCCCAAAGTCTAGCCACCTCTCCAGCATTGGATTCCCTTCCATTCGATTCTATAACTATGCTTGTCACCAAAGTCTAACAACTACAATTGATAGAAAGTCTCCATAAACATCAAGTTCACCAGATCACATTCCACAGCAACATGGTGCAAATCTATGCTTTCTGCTCAGAGTAACTCAGGTTATTTAATATAGTTGTCCTGGTTGCAGTTTATTTTATACCACAAGGTTGAACTCCACAGTTTACTGACAACAAGAAACAATAACAGCTACTCTTACCTATCAAATTTTTAATATTTAATATTATCAATTACAGTTGGCAATATGCTAGATTGTATCTAAGGAACGTATGTACATAAAATCATTTAATCTTCTCGGCAATGCTATACAGTAGATGCTGTTATTATCCAAGAAAATTCAGGCCTCAGAAACACTAATCAACTTACTTTGGTTTGTGCAGTTGAAGGGATCCCAAACTCTAACTTAGCTATTCTAGCTAAGCAACAATCCACAATCCTCATAAAATATCTCTTCTGTTCAGAACATTCCTGAGAACTACAAGATCAGAACTCTGTCGAATATCTCTATCAAATACTCATTACTTCGAAAGCCAATAAAGCAATAGTGGGATTGTGTTAAAAGAAGAATATGGACAGAATCTGAGTTGTAAATTATACTCTACTGATACTTAAATACCATTACTTTTACATATGGAAACTACACCATTCCAGAAATATTCTATGGTGAACTGTAAGACAGCAGTGCCTCTTACAGTGTACTAATCTTGTTATAGTCATCCATATTATGTCCTTATTCATTTACTCTATAGCATTCCACCTCATTCCTGCATTACACTTGCATACTTTATTTAAAAATATTTTTGAAAAACTTTTTTGTATAATAAATAAAGATCCATGGTTTTTTGAGTAGATGTCTAAGAAAGAATTTACTGACTTATATAGAAAATGGCTTTTTAAAAAAATCATCTAAATCATTTTCATTTGTCTTTATTCATTTTTCACAGTCTCTAATATTCTTAAGGTTTCTAGTTCCTGCATATCAGTGTTAGCTCTTCATATTTTAGGTCTTATTATTGTTGTTGTTATCATTATTAGTATCAGCATTCTAAAGGTCATGAAGTAGACTTTAACTGGAATTTATCTAAATGTCTAATAATGATTTCAAATGGTTATGAACCATCTGTATGTATTCCAAGATGATGGACCTTTTTATATAATTATCTAGACCACTTATTAAATACCATTTTTTTGTTTTTTGTCTTGTTTTTATATTAGCTTATATCCAATAAAACTTGTCATTATAATTGGATTTATTATTTTATTAGTGGGTTTGTCTTATAGGTTTTTTCTTTGCCTTATTAAAGAGCTCATTTTTTCTTATTAATATTTTTCAAAGGGAAGAGTGTCAAATACTCTTAATATGCAATTTGATAATTTTTGAATTTTCATTTATGATATATAACATCAGTGTTATATCTGAAAATTCGTTATGATCTCAAAGAATCCTAAAATTATTTTCTGTGTTCTTATCTAGACTTATTCTTTTAGAGTATTTTTCTATTCAGAGGAATATTTTGGTTTTGAACAATTTGAGAAATTAGTTGACAGGTAACCTCCATTCTTTGATAGTCATACACAGTACTATGTTTTTTACACATTATCTATGAAATTTTTTATTTTCATAAGTGTTCTAATTAGGCATTTTTAATTTTTACCATTTAAAGTACAACCCCTCATAACACATTTTCATATATGCATGCACTATATGCACACATGCATGTAGTCATACTAATATTAGACACTATATTAGATATTAGATAAATATTGCTTTCTGATACGAATAGATATATACTCATAGTACACAGATCACACAGAAATTCTGATATTATCCTTGGAAATGCCCACATAATTGAAGATTTATCAATCTACATTATTATTTAGTCAACTTTTTAGAAAGACTAAAATAACAATAAGTATTTGCAATGTTCAGTGGTTAGGATAGAATGAAACTATTTCAATTTTTATAGAAAATATAAATACATACTGGTATATTTCTAGCCCCATCTTCACTTACTATTGGTCCAGTTGTTAGAGAAATTTTATAATTAGACTTGACATTGCCAAAATAGATAAAAATATTCATTCAAATAAGTAAGCTTAGATTCCTCTTGATTGTTGAAGAATTTTCTGTTTCTACCACTTTCATCCCCAGAAGAAAATTAAAATCAAAGAAAGTTGCATATGTTAAAGCTGCTCAGTCTTTCATGTTGGATAAAAATACTAGTAATTGTTAGCCTTACTCTTGATAAATTCATATCATACATCCTATATGAGTTAGTGTCTAGACTGCTCAAAGAATTCAGAACATTGAATATCAAGAAAATAAATAGCCCAGTTAAATGAGGAATATAGAGTTAAACAGAAACTTCTCAAAAAATAAAACATAAAGAAGATCATGAAACACTTAATTATATATCATTAGCCATTAGAAAAGTGAAAATAAAAATTACTTTGAGATTTCTTCTTACCCCAGGCTGAACAACCATGATCAATAAAACAAATGAAAAAAATTAGCTTGTATGCACGGGAGAAAATGGAAATATTTATTCTTATTTGTCGTGGTACAAAATTGGTATAACAACTCTGTAAATAAATATAGAGGTTCCTCAAAAATCTGAAAAGAGATCTACTACAATTTCTGGCCATACCATACTTCAATTAATATTCACATCATTCTACAGAGATATTTTCTCATCCATGTAAAATGACACTCTATTGATAGTTGCTAGATTGGAAAAGACCTATATGTTTATCAACTTATATAAAAAAAATATATGGTGCATTTTTAGATGTATCCTATTGGAATATTAGTCATCTGTTAATAAAAAATGAAATTTGCAGGTAATTAAATAAAACTAGGAACAGTCATCCTGGGTAGGGTAACTGGTGCTTTGAGTAAAAATGGCCCCCATAATCCCATAGGGTATAGCTCTTTTAGAGGTGTGGCCTTGTTGGAGTGGGTGTGGCCTTATTGGAAAAAGCATGTCACTGTGAAGAAGACATTGTTGTCTCATATACTCAAACCAGGCCTAGTGTGGCAGTTTCTATCTATTGCCTGTGAATAAAGATATAGACTCAGCTCCTTCTTTATTACTATATCTGCATGCACACCACTATGCTTCTTATCATGATGATAATGACTGAACCTCTGAATCTATAAGCCAGCCCAATTAAATGTTTTCCTTTATAAGAGTTGCAGCTGTCATGGTATCTCCTTAAAGTAACAGAAACTTCAATTAAGACAGTCATTCAGATTCAGACCAATATTGCCTATATTCTCTTATACATAGGTATTAGACACTAAAATGTGTGTGTGTGTGTGTGTGTGTGTGTGTGTGTGTGTGTGTGTGTGTGTGTGCGTTATTCATAGTAAACTGAGCGGTTAGATAATTTATAGGTACCAGAGTGCAGAGTAGGGACTCTTGTAAGAATGGGCAAATAGAATATATTTTCATAGAGAGATAAAGGAGAAATTAGAATAAGATTAAATAGAGAGAGAAGGTGGAGAAAAAGGTAGAAGAGAGGATGTGAAGAGGGGTAAGTATCACTAAAGACCTTTCAGAGATCTGTATTGAAATCTGCAACTCTAGAAGCTTGCTGAAATGTATATATTTAGGAGAGTAATTTAAATGAAGTTACCATATACTAGAGTAGACAGTACCTCAATAAGGCATCACATACAACCAAATAAAAATCTCAGTACCAGGAATGGATTCCATCTTTTGAGTTGTTGTCCAAAGAGGTCCCATAAACATCTGCTTAACATTATAGGCTATTGCCAATACTGTTGGTTTCCTTCCATAACCTGTATGTAAGACTTTGCTACTGAAAACACATCATTCATGTGCTATTAACCAAGGAGAAATGGAGCTGGTGCTCAACTGGAAGCTTTACCCACAATGACTACTGTTCATATTGGTGTAGGGTAACATACATGCTAATGAAGGAGAAAAGTAGTCATTGACCTCATTTAGTTCTAACTCTATGAGCTACAAGAGCAACTTTCCTGCAACATACAACTCCTGGTACAATAGTGGCATGAAGGATGTGGGAGTAATCAATTACATTTGTAACATGTGTTTAAAGCCTACATCATGAGATGGAAACCCTTTTTAATAAAGCCAAGAACCTGAGAATATATAGGTCATGGTCCATAGTGGGAAATCTCCTATTATTGTTATGCTAAATGAGTATAGAAGTAAAATGATGCCTCAAAGCATACTACTGTACCCAAAGACCAGAACATTGCTCACCTTTTATTAGGTGAAGACCTACTTTCAGTTGTTACTAAATAACACAGACACCTACAACCAGATGACGTATAGAAATGAGAGCCTTTGAAGTACTCACTCCTAAATGGTATGTCTTCACCAAAACTCTCTCTGCAAGGTAAAATTGGTAGTGGATGATTCTAAGAAAGGAGCATTTATCCAGACACAAAGGGCTGATGCACATGTAAATTTACATAGACTGACAGCATGAACAATACCTGCACAAGACCAAGACGAAGTGAGGCAAAATCTTAGCATGGAGGATAATTGTGCACAAAGCCCCCACGACGATCTAAGAATTTGCCACTGAGAGAGGTGGAGAGAGGAAAAATCAGTTTTAATGGAATTACACTGAATTATCATATTCTAGAGCAGGCCTCAGTTCTATGAGTAGATGCCCAATAGAAAAGAAACACCATGTTTCTTTTTCTCTTTATTTTTGTTTGTGTGTTGCACATTCTTTTCAGCAATTATTTTGGTTTAGTTCTGGATCATTTTTAAGAGGCATAAATAACATGATTTTGATCGAGGAGGAAGAGAAGCAAGGGTCTTGAAGGTGTTGGGAGATGAAAAATAATATGTTCAAATATACTTCATGAAATGTGTTAACGAAGAAACTATTTCTAAATAAGCTGTGATACAGACCAGGAAATATGGTACATCAAAGATATCTGTAAGTATAAAGTGCTTGTTATACAAGTATGGGGATATGAGTTACCATCAGTAGCACCAGTGCTAAGACACAAGGGTGGCAGTAAGTATACATAATTCCAGTACTGGTAGCTAAAGAAAGAAAGAATCAGGACCAAAGTAAGATTGTGTTTCAAAAGTAATAATAATGTAGAAATGCAATTGGTGAAGACCTCTAGCAAGCTCTGTCATTTACATCCACCTGTACACTTCCTCCCACATATGTAAACAAATACAAACACACATGTACACACACACACATACATACAAAGAAAAATAGCAAAATATATTGTAGAGAACAGAAAGAAACTATCAATAGCAAAGACAAAATATTATGATGTAATAGAATATGTGCCATTCTTTTAGAGAACAGTATCTGAAGGTCCCCAAATAAGCATTATATGCTCAGGTGCTTAGATATTCTCTGAACTTTTCTGGAAACCACTATGCAATGAAAATGAAAGCTAAAGAGGGACCTGCTCATGTGGCATACTTTTTTAGAGTTCAAGGGAAGGATCAGCAGTGCAGACGTGTTACCCCAAAGCAACAAGCTTTATACTAGTAGGTTTGAAACACTAGAGGAAGTGTGTACGCATTCAACAGTGTATTGGAGTGCAAAAATACACACCAAAGTTCAAAGTCATATCTTGCAGATTAAAATAGTAAAATCCTCTATTAAGTCAATAGGAGGACAAAGGCACTTGGTGTGATAGATGCCACTTTGGTAACTAGGACTAATATCTCTTCACCATAACCTTAAGATTTTGCCAAGTAGTTGAAACAATAGGACAAAAGGTAAGATTATCAAGATTATAAAAATAAAGAAGCACAGTTTGTTAGTGATATGAGACTCTATGGAGAAAACATAAAGAGAAATTTATATCAAGCTAACAATAGATTCGGTTAAGATTATCTGTGTTTATAATTCTACTGCATTCCCATATACAAACAACCATCAAAAATAAAATGATATAAAAGAAAAGACGTAAATATCACTTATTCCTTCATAGGCCTGCAAAGGTAATTTAAATCCTTTGTTTTTTATTACATATCTAACATGTCCATAAAATATTGCCTAGGTATTTGATAATGAGAAAACATGTTATTTCAATCTGACAAAGTAATTATTAGTATCCTTTGATTTAATGATACAACCAAACATCTTTCCATGGTTTGCTCTTGAATCAATAGATGAAAAGAAATGATGTGATTCTGTGCCATTCACATGATAATTCTAGAAGCTGACTTCATACTATCACCCTGGGCATACTATTGTGTCAATGGTTACAGATTTCTGATAGAAAAAATTCTACATCTGCTATTATGTAATTCTATCTTCTGTCACTAGGCCATCTCTGTGTTATTCAGATAGCTTAATCCCTGTGTTCAACTAAAGAAACTTTCCCACCCTCAAACCTCTATGGTTATCCAAACCAATTAGCAGCTCTCTTATCCTTATTTCACACTCCCAAGGAAATTCCCACAAAGAGGGGACTTAATGTCCTTTTTGTGTTCCCCATATATATTCCTTCAGCAATCTGCTGAAGCCCTTAGGTCTCTGAAAAGTAGGCTGAGTTTCCTCTCATTAGGATGTGTCAGCATAATAATCTTTGTTTCCCTGTGCCTGACCCTTGTGACATCACCTGTAAAATAATCCCATATCCATATCCCAAATATCTGTTACTTAGTAATTTTGATCCAAAATAGAAGGACCACAACAAACCTATACAATGTCATTTTATGTTTTGTGTTCACTGCTTGAAGTACATAAGAAGGCAGTCAGGATGTTATGTTGCAATGCACTACTGAAGAATAGGATGTTGTTAACTTGGCTTAGGTAGTTTGAAGATGCTGGATGCATTGGAGAATAAATAAGATGATAAACTTTTATATTCACAAGAAGTAACTATTGTATATACTCATTGTTTTCATTGGCATTTTTGTACCCAAACTAAACAATTTAATTTTCAATAAATATTTGAGTCACTGATGAGGACATCACTGTGAATATAAGCACCAAAGTCACAGGGTATCTCTGCACAATAATAGGCTTTTGGGTTTTATTTTATGTGTTTAATTATTCCCAAGGCTTTTATCTATGAGAAAATTAAAACTTCCCTTGACTCATATCATGCTCATTAACTCAAATAAAAAGACAAAATGTGGTTTTCTTATACAACAAGCATAGGCTATTAATAAATTTGGGTATAGCTATTCTTACAATATCATACTCTTTGTTCTCAGGACTCTTTATTCATTTACATTAGATATGAGTATATATTTTTCCTTATATGTTAATTCCCCTACCTTAAATATATCTTTCTGACAACTTTGCTTAAACTCAAAGTGACCATTTTACATGTATTTCTAAATAATTTCTAAAGAATAAATGCATCCTATTTATCATGGGTGAATTTTTATGATTACTACCCTGAAAATATTAAGTTGATCAATATATGCTCTATGTTTTGAAATCTAAAGTACCATTTAAAAAGTTAGAAAGGTATATGACACTTATGTATTAGGTCCACTAATGTTTCTTTTGTTCACTACTGTGACAAAAGAATAGCAATATTCACATCCTAATGAAAATTTATATTTACTTGGTTAATATAATATATATGTATATATATATATATATATATATATGTTAAGTATATTTTAATAACTTCAAGAAGAGAAAAATTACTACTACAAAAACCACTATTAATACTATTAACATCATTTTATTTTATAGATGAAAAACTATAATTAAAAACAGTCATAAAATTTGTCTATGTTCGTACATCAATTAAATGTTAGAACCAGAATTTGACCCTGCTACAGAATGATAAGTCTTCTATAGTATTCACGAGAATTTTTATGGACTCTTTTGGGAGCTAACATATGAAAAGGTTTTATCCTTCATCAATATCAGAATATTTACTGAATACCTACCTTGTACTTTATCTTCAAGACATTTTGAGTTTGTGTGCACCAGGGGTTTATTTCTGTCTTTGACCTTTGGTTTTTTCCATATATTATTTCTTTCAACTTTCTTAATTTATATTGGATTCTCCAATAATTTTTGTTTGTGGCTCATAAAACGCACCCATGTTTTATATGATATTAGTTTCATTTTGGAGGTAGAAACATTAAAGACAGTGTCTCATTTATACTTTTGCATCTATCTCTTAGTGCTGTGTCTAAAATATTACGTTGATGTAGCTACTAAAGAATTGAGCACTGAAGATAAAAAAATCATACATATTGAGGTTTAATTAGTGAGGATAAGTATGATAAAATACTATGTATAAAAGAAACTTGGGGAGTTGTGTTTAATTTATCTTGCTACACTCAGATCACAGTCCATCCCTGAAGGATGTTAGGACATAATTTCAAGACAGGAATCTGGAGGCAGGAACGGAAGGCAGAAACCATGGAGGAATGCTGCTTATTAGACTGCTTTTCATGGCTTACTCAGGCTGTTTTATTAAGGACTACCTTCCCTGAAATAGCACAAACTCACAGACAGCTAAGCCCTCCCAAACCAGTTATTACTAAAAACAAGACATCCCAAGGGTGGTGCACAAGTCCACATTTTGGAGGAAGTTTATTAATTGAGCTTTCATCTACCCAATAATTACATCTTCTGTCACGTTGGCACAAAACTACACAGGATATAGGTGCATGATGTGTGTGTGTGTGTATTTCTTTTCTTTCTTTTTTTTTTTTTTGTTTGTTTTTTTGAGACAGGGTTTCTCTGTATAGCCCTGACTGTCCTGGAACTCACTCTGTAGACCAGACTGGCCTCGAACTCAGAAATCTGCCTGCCTCTGCCTCCCAAGTGCTGGGATTAAAGGCGTGCGCCACCACCGCCCGGCTTTTTTTTTTTTTTTTTTTTTTTTTAGGTTTATTTATTTATTATATGTAAGTATGCTGCCTCCAGACACACCAGAAGAGGGCATCAGATCTCATTACAGACATGTGGTTGCTAGGATTAGAACTCAAGACCTCTGGAAGAGCAGTCAGCGCTCTTAACCACTGAGCCATCTCACCAGCCCCGTGTGTATTTCTTTGAGTCTGGGAACCCCTTGGCCATGTTTCTATGAATTTTGGTCAGTTTTTCAACTTTGTAATAGCTGATACCTATTTCGAGAACCTTCTTTAATGAAAGTTACTCTTATCCATGAATGTCAGTTAATTACTTATAATTAGAAAACATATCAGTTTGATAAAAATCACAGGAGTAAGTTCTCTAGAAGACTACGAATTCTTTAGCCATAGATATTTGAAAACGTTTACAGGAATGGACATCAATCTCCCCACATTGATTAGGCCAACTCTTACTTATTTCCAAGATAAAAGTACTATCATTTAATCATTGAAGGTAGCTCCTCATCCTGTCATTATCGTGGTTCATAGGCCTTCCACCTGCTCTTTGCCCTTAGTATCTTACATAGCACCATCCAATATTGTAAGAGCCAGCCCTCAGGGAACAGGTTTCCAGGCCAATTCCAGATCAACTTTTCCTAGTTTTGTGTCTCCAATGTACATCAGTAGGAACAGAGCTACATGCAAACTCTGGCAGACAACCAATCAAGGGCAACAACAGTCCACATTGTTTTGGGCATCTCTGGGACTCTTCTAAGTAACAAAAAAGGAAGATTCCCCATACCTGGCACTGATGTTTGTTCTACAGAATCTATGGGTTTGGTGGGGAAGCATTATTACCTCATTTATATCTTCTTTTAAACTACAGACATAGACACACATACACACACACTCACATGCACACACATGATGTCTTTTTAAGTGTATAAAAACAAGGCTTCCCATGACGTTTTCCAAACATCTTTAGATATATTTATTTATTTATTTATTATTCCTCCATTTTCCTTCTTATTTCTTTTTTCCTTCTTTTTTTTTTTAAAGTTCATAGCCCATTTTTCTCATTTCTCCTACTGTCCTCCTCTCTGGACCTCCTTCATCTCATGCCTCTATAAATCTTTTCTATATTTCTTGCCTCTACAGCTACTTAAAATGCAAATAGGAAATCCAGATCTAAAAATCCACAAATAAGAGAGATAATGTGCCAGTTGTATTCTTGTGTTGGTTTAACCTCAATTAGTATAATGTTTTCCTGTTCTATCCTTTTACTTCCAAGTTTCATAATTTCAGATTTTTATAATCTATTTGTTTGTTTGTTTCTGGCCCTGGAACTAGGGACTGATATACTATTTTATATATCAAGACCTGACCTCCAGGTTCTCTCAGCATCCCTCAGGTTCTACCTGGCATACTCTGCCCCCAACCATGAACTTCCCTCTGAGGCTCTTCTCTATATAATCCAAACATTTGATCTCTCTTTCTCTTCTCTCTCTCTACCCAAACACCCTTTCTCTTTCCTCTCTTTCCCTCCCCATGGTGATATCTCTGGTCAGTCCTTCAAGCCAGTGAACTTGCCAACCAGATAGCAGTTTCCTAATAAAGCCTAACTTTAATATAATCTAACTGGCATGAATAGGTTTCTTTAAGGGTAACCAATAAATAATATATTACTATTAAATTTCCAGTGTATGTATGTACCACATATTAAATATATGTTAATAACTTGAAGAATATTTAGGTTGTGTCCATTTCCTAGCTATTGTAAATTTTAAAAAAATTCTGAGCAAGTATCTCTGCAGTATGATATAATGTCCTTTGGACATCTGTTAATGAGTGGCATGTCGGATCATAGGGGGAATTCACATTTACTTTCTAGAGATTTCTCCACTCTGATGTCCACAGTGGCTGCACAGGTTTGCAATTTGCTCAACAGAAAATGGGATTCTTGTTTCCTCACCTCACACCCTTCCCAGAGTTCACTGTCAATGATTCTTTGGATCATAGCCTTCAGGACATCATTTCTGGTGTAGATGAAATCTCAATGTAGTTTTCACTTTCATAGCTTTTGTGAGTATTATTATAGTATTATTGATATTGCAATAGCACAGAAATCTAGTAAATTAATGGGGCTGGAGAGATAAATTTGTGGTTAAAAGTATTTGCTGCCTTTACAGATAACTCAGCTTTGGGACCTGGTAACCCCTGGCAAATAACAGCTTTGGCACCTCAAATGACAATGGGCTCCATTTGCTCATGATAGACCAGTGTGAGTCACCAAATGCCACTGAGTAAGCAATTATGCAAGTCTTCTGGCATTACAATAGACATTAATGGGTGTAAATATGATAATGCTTGCAGGAATTCCCTCCCTCTCTCCCTCTCTCCCTCCCTCTCTCCCTCTCTCCCTCCCTCCCTCCCTCTTTCCCTCTCCCCCTCTCTCTCTCCTTCTCTCCCTCCCTTCCTCTCTCCCTCCCTCTCTCCATCCCTCCCTCCCTCCCTCCCTCTCTCCCTCCCTCCCTCCCTCTCTCCCTCCCTCCCTCCCTCTCTCCCTCCCTCCCTCCCTCTCTCCCTCTCTCCCTCCCTTCCTCTCTCCCTCCCTCTCTCCCTCCCTCCCTCCCTCTCTCCCTCCCTCCCTCCCTCTCTCCCTCCCTCCCTCCCTCTCTTCCTCTCTCCCTCCCTCTCTCCCTCCCTCCCTCCCTCTCTCCCTCCCTCCCTCCCTCTCTCCCTCCCTCCCTCCCTCTCTCCCTCCCTCCCTCCCTCCCTCCCTCTCTCCCTACCTCCCTCCCTCTCTCCCTCTCTTCCTCTCTCCCTCCCTCCCTCCCTCTCTCCCTCCCTCCCTCCCTCCCTCCCTCTCTCCCTCTCTCCCTCTCTCACTCCCTCCTTCCCTCCCTCTCTCCCTCTCTCCCTCTCTCTCTCTCTCCCTCTCTCCCTCTCTCCCTCTCTCCCTCCCTCCCTCTCTCCCTCTCTCCCTCCCTCCCTCTCTCCCTCTCTCCCTTTCTCCCTCTCTCCCTCTCTCCCTCTCTCCCTCCCTCCCTCTCTTCTTATTTCCCTTTCTCCCTCTCTGCCTCTCTCCATCTCTCTGTCTCTCCCTCTCTCCCTCTCTCCCTCTCTCCCTCCCTCCCTCTCTCCCTCTCTCCCTCCCTCCCTCTCTCCCTCTCTCCCTCCCTCCCTCCCTCTCTTCTTATCTCCCTCTCTCCCTCTCTGCCTCTCTCCCTCTCTCCCTCTCTCCCTCTCTCCCTCTCTCCCTCTCTCCCTCGCTCCCTCTCTCCCTCCCTCCCTCTCTTTCTCCCTCTCTTTCTCCCTCTCTTTCTCCCTCCTTCCCTCCCTCCTTTGCTTTTCTTTCTGTCCCTCTCTCTCTCTCTCTCTCTCTCTCTCTCTTTCTTTCTTTCTTTCTTTCTTTCTTTCTGTCTTTCTTTTCTTCTTTTCTTCCTTCCTTTGTTCCTTGTTTCTTTCCTTTTATATTTGCTTTTCTAACATTTATATTTTTTTATACATGTGGCAAAGGACAGGGCCTCAGTAAATAAATTCTACGTGTTGGATTTCTTCTACCGTGTTGGTTATAGGGCATGAACTCGAGTCATTAGGTTTGGAGATGACTACTACTTCCCATTGAGCCATTCTGTCAATCCTCATATGTTGTTCTTGAATAATAAATTAATATCATGAATACATCGGCTCTATAAAGATTAGCCCATTATTTTAGTCAAAATGTTCACACAATGCAGTTAATTTATGTTTTCTAAAACTTATTTTTTCAGTGATTTAATTTTCACTTTACATCCTAGTCGTACTACCCTCCTCCTTAGTCCCAACCTCAAAAATCTCTCTGTACCTTACACTGTCCCCTTCTCTCAGAGAAAGGGAAGCCTGCCCACCTTGAGTACCACCTAGCCTTGAGACACCAAGTTGCTTTAGAACCAAGCACATCTCCCATTGAGGCTGGACCAGACTGTTTAGGTAGGGGAAGGGGATCCAATGATAGTTAACAGAATCAGAGACAGCCTTTGTGCCAATAGTGAGGGCACACATATGAAAATCAAGCTATATACCTGCTCCAAGTACGTAGGGGGCCTAATTCTAGCCCATGTGTGCATAGGTTGGTGGTTTAGTCTTTGTAAGCTGCATGGATCCATGTTACTTGACTCTGTAGATCTTGTGGTGTCCTTGGACCCTCAGACTTGTTCAATCCTATCCCTACTCTTCCACAAAACTCCCTGAGCTCCGCCTGATGTTTGGCTGTAGGTCTCTCCATCTATTTTGATCCCCTGGTGGATGAAAACTCCCCAGTGACAAAAGGAGAGTGGATAATAATAATAATAAATTAGAAAGTAAAATAACATAGCCACTGGCTTTTCAGACACTGCAAATGGACAAAGGGAAAAAGATTGATCTTTTCCAGAATTAGTCATGAGTGAGTGTGCATAGGCGTGTCAGAGACAGAAGAAACATAGTGGGTTTGAGGACAAGATTACTATTGGTAGAATGAAGACAAAAAGAGGATTGAACAAGTATATAATAATATTCTTAAATTAGTAGGGATTTTGAAGAGATGAAGATACTTTTAGTCTGTATACAAGCTGGAAAAAAACCCACAATCTATTGTGTTATATACGTATGACCTATAAAGCCATATACGAATCAATGCCATTTAGAGAAGAATTTTGGAGGATCAGTATCCTTCAGGGCCAATCAAGCTTCACTTAGAGTAAATAGCAGCAAAATCTTTTAATGATATTTCCAGTAGAAAGCTGTTATTTTCTCCATCACATTTACTGCATCCCGTGCTTGAACAAATAAGAGGTACTAAAAAGAAGTCAAAGTAAAACACCGTCAATGTGGCTTTTATAGCTACTTGGAACCAGAACATGCTGAATTCATAACATGGATATTTCGAAGTCACAAAGTAAAGACTTATAGATCCATTCTCCTCATGTTCAACATTTTTTTTATATGAAGCCATCCTATCTCTGAATCAAACAAAGCATACTTAGTTGAACCAATGTTTGTGAAGGGAGTCAGTGATATTCCCTTAAATACACAAGAAATAAAGAAAAGTATTGTTTGGGAAATGGATGGAGTACATTGATTTTAAAAATGCAAAACTCAATTATGTTGATAAGGAATAATTTTCTTGTATGTTTTAGAAAGTCTACAATTTGAGTATATTTATATCTTTATCATAGCTGGTATCACAATCTAATTCCATTTATATGTTTTGTAATGAATTTCAACTTCCTTTATCTTTCATAATACACACTTTACATAAAGAATAATGGTGTTTCCATGTGTAGTTTCACTAAGAAAGTTAGCTGTGGCTATCTTTTGTTGTTGTTGTTATTGAAGACCAGCCTTAGTCCATGGTGATCTGATAGATTGTTTCAATCATCTTATATCTGTTGAAGCTTGCTTTTGTCTGATTGTACGGTTGATTTTGGAGAAGGTTCCATGAGGTGCTGAGAAGCAGGTTTCAGAGTGAAATGATCTGTAGTATTTGTCAAATCCATTTCATTCATAACTTCTGTTAGTTTCACTTTGTCCTTGTTTAGTTTTTATTTCCATGTTGTATCCTTTGGTGAGAGAGAAGTGTTAAAATTGCCCACTGTTGTTGTATGAGCTTCATTGTGTGTCTTACCTGTGAGCCTTGTTATGAAGGACTTCCTGGGAGTCAAGCTGTTTCTGGGTGTGTGCTGGGTTTAGGGGAGCTGGAGCACCTGAACTGCTCTCAAGTCCAGTTGTGGACAAGAAGAAAGATGTGTTTCTGGAAGGGCAGATAGGAACTGCATTTGCTGGGCCCCATGGGGGGTCTCAGTTAGGACAAGTATTGGGGTGGGGGGAAATCACCTGTGAGCCTGGTTGTGATGGATCTCTTGGGAACCAAGCTGTCCCTGAGTGTGGGAGGGGGTCTGTTGCAATAAATTATTTTAACAATATCTACTATGTAGCTCTGGATATCCTGGGACTCACTATGTAGATGAGGCGGTCCTTGAACTCTCAGAGATTCATGTGCCTCTGTTTCAATAGCTCTGGGTTTATAGATGTGCACCCCCACTCCTGGTCCAACTTTTTATTACTATTGCAAAATTATCTCATTTTTCCAATGACAAACTTGATATGTAATATATCTGATACTGAATGAAAACAATATTCCATTGACCATATACTTGAAATGATTTTCTTAATTATGTAATAAAATGTTAGTTTAAATGATTACATCCCAAGAATGTGAAGCAAAAATTTTTTTTATCATTATGGTTTAACATGCAGATTAGTAATGAAAATGTGTTCATTACTCTGGAATAACAATGATGTTTGATGTTTGTGTTTGATATCCTACATTTTATTCTCATCTTCTCTCTTTCTCATCTCTAATTCTGTTCCAAATGTACAACAGAAAAATAAAATAATATTTCATATAATCTATGTAAGAAAATCCTAAACAATAACTAACAGAACTGTAAGAAAAATCAGAAGAACAACAAAAAAAGTCTAAGAACATAATTTCCTTGTTGGAAAGATCTTCAAAGTCAATTTCATTCTAATTGTATTTCCTACAGCAAGGACACCAGTATTAGTTATCATTACCAGTGTCATCTCTTAATGTTTAAAAGATAATATATAAAATGCAAGTGCCATTAAGATACCATCAGAGATTTCAGATTTAAAATCATAGGAACAATGGTACTAAAAGATGTTAAGGAAATATTCTTAAAGACCTATTTTATGTGAATGTACTATATCAATCATAAAATATGACACAATCTATTCTCTTAGAAAATTTACTGGTAACAATAGTCATTCCTTATAGAGAGCAGAATTTATAGGCCTTATATGAGAGAATAAGATTTTACCATGAGGTTCCAGAAATATTTAATCCTGTTGATTCTTTAATAATATATATAGCATCAACAATACTTCAAGTTTGACCTACCTTTTAACATTAGCATTTTTGTAACACTCTTCATTTATATGTCCTTTTGTGGTCTTATAACTAAATTTATTTACCATCTATAGTTATTTTGCTGTGATTGACAATGATTCAAAATTTTTGTAAATTACCCTCTACTTAGAACTATTAAAAAAAGATTATATTATTTAGTCACTTAATTATGGTTTGATTCCCATTTGAACAAAATTGCAAATCATGTAGTTGAAAAAATAAAATATCTCCTTGACTTCTAAAATCCAAATTATTTTTAGAAAATAGAAACAAGTTTTGGAAAGGCTCAAAGTTCATTAAATTTTCAATTTAAACAGAGTTAACTCAAATTACCAAAAACTGAGATAGTACATAACAAGTCACATTGAAGAGTAAGTTTTCACAGATGATATTTATATTTATTTTCTCAAAGAAGTAAACTAGCAAAAATGAAATATGAAAATTGAGCTAAAAACATATTTACTAAAATTTTAGAACTGGTGAATATAACAGTGACTGTCAGTGAAACTTACCAATAATTTCTGAGATGGTGCATTTTTCATGCATTATTAATCTGTTTGAAGGATTACATGTGGTTTTTAACATACAAAAGTTATCAATGGCACTTAATGATGTCTAACACTATGGTGTGATAATGATCCATGTTAACATATTATTCATGTATGTTGCCCTTAATAAAGTAATTTTAAGTTTTATTTCTTTTGTGAATAGACTAGTGTGTTACCCAAACTTGTCTGGTCCAGACACTTTCTACAAGAATATTAATATATTTGCTAAAGTATGAATTAAAGACAAAAATTTATCTAGTAAAGGAAAATGATTTACACAAAAGATTTTGATCCATGTGCATATATTTGCATTGGCCTAGATTTGAGGATGTTTGGACCTCTTAAACTCTGTATTTCAAAACTTCAAATTTACTTAATATCTTGTAAAATTTATATATGTTTTATTTTGAAACATTCTTTATTTCAGCTCTCAAATTAAGCCTAAGGCAAACACTTTTTTTATACCTCCCTTTGCTGCTCTCAAAGAATAGACTGTATTCTTGATGAAGTACTAGCAGACATGAGTTTTATTCTAGATCCTGATTTGTAGAGACTTCAACCTAAAATGGTAGTTAATGTTAAATTGTATGGCAAGAAGGAAAATGGAGTAATATCTTCCTATGATTACATTTGACAGAGATATTTCCCCATTAGAACCAAAGTCATTCATTTAACACATTCAATTACCAGGAGTGAGAGAAGGGTATTATAGGCCATCATGAGCAATTACCAGGCTTTCTGTTCAAAGGACTATTAAAAAACACCTTGAGTGTTATTGCTCATATATCCCAGGAGTTCTGTTCATATATTAAGTGCACCACAAACACACATTATATGTGGAGATAGCTCACGGCAGAGCACCAGCCTCTTTTTATGATTTGTTAATGATACACTGTCACACTCAGCGACTTAAATATATGACAATATTCAGAAGGAAATCAATATGTATGTGTCTATCACATTGGTAAAACACGAAGTGTTTGGGAAATAGCAATCTCCACAATATAGTAAAATTTGAATCTCTGTTTGTGTATTTTCTGTTTTCTTTGTGTATACTTTTGAATTACTATAATTTAACCATAAAGGACAGAGTCTTGCATTGGTAGACATCTCATGAGGATGTTATTGTATTCTAATGACTGCTACAATGTTCAAACTCAATAAAGAAAACCAATGCTATATAATTTATATAGCTAAGCATTCTTTCCTATTCTCTGTTCATAATCTACTACAGTACACTGCAGATTTTATTTCCTGCATACTACTAATTAATTATACACTAATTCTCTAATTTATTCAAAGATGCTCTAGTCAATACTAAAAGACAGACACATAAACAAATAACAGTGATGAATTACTATTATGAGGTAGGGTTACAAAAAGCCATTTGTGATGAACTAATAATTCAGTAGAAATAGAAAATGTATGAAAAGGAAAGTGTGTAGCAATAAACATTGTACAGATCATTACTATCTGTTGAAATACTTTTGTTGAATTCATAAAGAAAAATAAGACCTTTCACAGAATAAATGGTAGAGCATTTAAATTAACAAGAATATCATAATACAATAACATAATACAATAACACTGATTCACATTGTCCAGAAAGCTAATGACCTCTAAGAAACTGCTAAAAATGATTGAATAGAATTGTGTTAACCACAGGTTTTAATTGAAGGTAAGATAAATATATACCACATCGAAAGAAAGGATATGAAATGATGAATGACTCAAAAAGAAGTGTCAGATAATTATAATTATTCCTAATTCCATCATATTTGATCAGGTATTTTTGAGATGTTTTTAGAGAAATATTTTTATATACATGTGCTCTGGTGCTCTCCAAGATACCCAACTCTAGCAAAGTAGTTAAGGCATTCGTTTTAACATGAGAATGTGGTTCTGTCCACTAAGATCTCAGAGCTCAATGGATCAGTGTTTTCCAGCATCATGAATTTGAAAGCAAGAAATGCTTTTTAGAGTTCTATATACCAAAAATGTGTAGTGTTCCTATTATGTATCTTAAATCTAAATTAAAGTCTCAGTAAGGATAATGTTAGCCCTATAGAATGGACTCTTGGGCACTTAGGGTAATCAAAAATTCAACACCAAATGTAAGAGATGCCCAAAAGAATATTAGTGACATTAGAGCATCCCCTTCATGTCTCCTCCAAAACTTCTTACATTCTAGCACTGAAAATAAAGAAAAGGCCAAATGGAGAAGGACAATAAAGCGGCCTTTTCATCCAAAAGATGCCATGCAATTAGGCTCCAGAGAGACAGGAAGGCATGTACATGAATTTTCTAAATGATACTTTGGTTATATTAATCATCATGAGAAGACTTTCCAGTTCCTAAGAATATTCTGATTGGGTTTTAGCCAAAGAGACATGGAACAGGATATTCCATTGAGAGGATTAAAATATGCAATGCAAGAACAAGAGTTGATATCCTACAGGATTACAAGTAGGTGCACTACAGAATTTGTTATGGAAATTTCTAAATATCTGACTGAATCAATGGCTGAAATTTAACAAAAGGCCTACCATTGGTCTTCCTTAATTAACAATAAGCCTCTAGTTTTGCCACTCCATGTTCTTTGTGTTAGACCACAAATTCAACTAACCAAAAGCTCAAACTGAGGATTCATGTTGAATCCTAAACTTCTGAGTGTCATATGAATTTTGTATCTTTGATGCATTCTAATTGTTTAAAGTATATTAAAACTAAGATTAAGAATTAAGTTTGCCAAACACTAGGGAGTAAAAAAATTCAGGATGACAATAATGTTCAGATCATTATTAATACATTTTTGAGAATTGCATTACATTCTAAATAACAATATTCTCTTTTGGAATCCTTGAGAATAATACTAAATAATGACTTAACTAAATGTACTCAGTAAGAGCACATTTCAAGGTGTTAAAATGAATGTTTAGGAGGCTTCAGAGTGAGCATCACTCAAGATTGAACTGTGTTTGGAATAAATTTGGAGTTTTTTTTTTTTTCCAATACACTAACAAGGTGAGGAATCTAAGACAAGTCTGCATCAAATAATCATGACAGCAAGAAAAATAAAAAGACCGACACTAGCATGCAGAGGTTTCCATTTTTCATAACCTTGCCTCTGTTCTGCAGTCAAGCCCTTTGCAGCCCTGTCAAATATTTCTGTTTAACGGCCATCAGAGTTTAAAGCCAAGGGCTGATGCATATCTTAATATTTCATAAGATGAAATATTTATGTAAGCTAACTATCTGCTTCTACTCTCCTGAATTAACAATCGATCTAAAGAATTCTGAAAGATGGCCAGGTGTTAGATCAGATTGCAATTTCTTTGGCTTCTCCACTGAGATCAGAACATGTCTTCTGTTATATTCCATTCCTTACTTCTTCCTGACAAGCATTTGGAATATGGTAAATCCTAGGAGCATTGGAAAGTATAGCATCAGAAAGTTTGTGTTCACAATGTGATTTTAGCCTATGTAAGAGAAGACTCAGCAGTAGATATTAGAATATATTGAGATACTGAGTCTACAGAAGAAAGAGATACCAAAGAATTTTAGCCTGAAGACTGTTTATAAAGAATAGCATCATAAGTATAGCAATCTCTAAGAAATGTATAAGCATGTCTGGTAAATATTTTCATTCTCTCATGAAAAACAACAAAATGTATTTTTTATGTTTTTAACATAATGTTACTTTATCATTGACATGATATAAACTATTAAGTAAAATATCTTATTATGATTGCCTATATATGTTATTATAATTCTCCTTAGTATATATATGTAATATTTGTGATGTGTATGGTATTGCCTGTGTTTCTTTCCTTCATTAAGGATGACTATTTAAAGTATACTATTTTTTTATTAATTTTGAGGTTATATATTTTAAATTTTTTCTATATTAGTATTCAAGAAGATTTACATAAAAATTCTCAGGCATTAAATATAGAGAATGAAGGTTGTAATGTAAATAAACTTTCATCTTGATTTATAAAAATCTGAATATGAATGTAACTTACATTAGAGAACATCACAGGAGAATAGATAAATAATACATTTACTGAAGTTTTGAGAAGTGGCAATAACATGAATTGACTGCCTATTTCAAGGATAGAGTGCAGTAGAAATGTCTGGAATTTGAGAATCATTTCAGGGAGATAGAGAACTTCTCCACATTTTCAAATCCATAGATATTTTATGGACAAATAGGAAAAGGACATATTAGTTATTTTCAAAATTTTATAAATTTAGTATAATTCAAACATTATCATTAATACTAAGCTGACAAAAGGCTAAGCCAGAAGAAACCATATTTCAGTGGTTTTTCAACCTATGGGTCCCAATGCCTTTGGGGTCTGAATAATACTGTCACAGGGGTTGCATGTCAGATATCATGCTTATCAAATATTTACATTGCAATTCATGGCAGTAGCAAAATTACAGTTATAAAGTAGGACTAAAAATAAATTTTTGGTTGAAGGTCACCACAACATGAGGAACTGTAATAAAGAGTTACAACATTAGGAAGGTTGAGAACCAATTTATTAAAATTGTAACTATTATTATTTTTATGAGTATTTCCAACTAAAAAGTAAAGGCCTTAATAAATTATTATTATTAAATATCATTGAGAGAAAGCTTTTAATTGTAGAACTTAGATGGTCAAAACATTCCTTAAGTAAAATTCCAATGTAGCATTTTTGTTTAATATTAATTTCATTTGTTCTTAATCTGATATTAACATTCAACCATTATGGTTAAAAGCAAAATGTTAAATTATTTTGTTGCCATTTCCATGAATTAATGACAATCTTGTATGCAACTTTGCAAAAAAAAGTGTATTATCATACAAAGCTTCATGGGAAATGGCCAGTTATTAAAATCTTCAACTCAATAGTAAAAACTTTAAATGCTGTGTTAGAGGAACATGGTTGCCAGGAGCTTAGCCCTGTGTTGGATCTTCTCTGAAGCACCCCATTTGGATGGGGAGCTTTGGCAGGGGCAAGACTTGATCTCATGAGAGAATAACGTTGCTTTATTTATTATCATCATCATCATTATTAGCATCATCATCGTCATTATCATTATTATCATTATTGTTATTATACTTATTTTCTTTACATCCCAATTCCACAACATTTTTCTGTCAGTCATCTCCCCTCCCATTCTCCTCTGAGTGGGTGGGCCAACCCTGGTTATCCCTCAACCTTGGCACAACAAGTCTCTTTGAGGCTAGGCATATCCTCTTCCACTGAGATTAGACAAGACAACTCAGCTTAGTTGCTTTTTATAATAATGTTTACCTGTCTTGACTCTAAATTACTATAAAGCCAGAAGCTTCAGGCCTCCAGGAGAAGACCTGTTGCCTAATAGCTGGAGATTAGGTAAAGGGTTAATTTCTAGGGATTTTTTTTTCTCTTGACCAGAAGCATTACCTTTCTCTTGCCAGGCAGGAAGAAAGTGTGGAACAATAAACTTTTATCGAACAGGAGAAAAGAGTCAAGCTGGCAGAAGGAAAAATGTTTACACAAGCAAATATGCACAAATACACATTCATTTATGCACACGTACATACAAACACATAAAATATCACATTGTTTGTTGGGTCCAACAATCTGTCTAATCAACTCACACAGACACACCTATGCATACTTATATATACATATGGAACAAAAACCCAAGCGCCAGTGAAGAAAGAAGTCACTCATTCTGAATGAAAAATAAACTTCCACCTTTATTGCATAGAGGAAGAAAAAGCTTCTACCCTTTTACTGCTAAATGAATTAAACCCAAGTCTTGAAGGAAAAAGCCTTGTTCTCTTTAGTAGGCCTGCCTTGCTGTTGCAGAAAAACCTATTCCATCCCATGGTAAGGAGAAGCCTGCCTGCTTTTTCTCCTTTCTCTACAGGTTCCTTGTTTCTCTTCATGTCTCTCTTATGCTATGTTATATTTTGCTATGTTCTGCTGTCTCTCCTGCTTATTTGTGCTTCACCTTTTCTTCTCTTCTTCTTATGACTTATACTTTCTGCTGTAGTTTTAATTCTCTTTTTGCATTTTGTGTTCTGCTCTCTCCTTTGTCTCTTAATGTCATCATTCCTAGTATAAGTACTTTCCCAAGACATATAATGACATTGTATTCTAATTATCAAGTGTTCACCACAAGTTTTAACATCAATTCCAATCATAAATTCAATAAGAAGTTTACAAAAGAGATGTTTACATGTGTTTCAATTAAGACTAGTTATGTAGCTAGACATTCATTTTCTGTTCATCGATAGTCTAAAAGTATAATTCTTGTGTCTAAGTTAACATAGAAGTTTTGTATAATAAACCCATCAATATTTTATCTTTTATTGTACCTACAGTTTATGGTTTTTCTTTCCTTTACAAACTAAAGGAATATATTCCTAAGTTGTAAATGACTGCTTTCTATCTCAGGAGCAATTAATATGCGAATCCTGGCAGAGTTCTAATTGCAGGTTTCATATCAGAGAGCTCTCTAATTGCATCCCTAATTATAAAAAGCTTAATAATTACTAGTATCATTTTAGAAATTCTTATAGAATCATCATTAGAAATTAAGAAATCATCTTAGCCAACTAAGTATTCAATGCAGATAAGTATTTATATAAAAGTCAGTGATAAGGGATGCTTTGTCTTTTCTTGTTTTACTTATTGTAACCAAGTTAATGTTTAACCCTATAAATTGAAAATAATGTTTATCTGAGTTCTCTGTCCTTCACTTTCTGAAGAAATGCCATAAATGGTCTCTACAAAATTTATTTTTAAAAATTCTAAACTTCAGCACATTTATCATACTATTTCATGATGATAAATGCTGTTTATATTTTTATTCAATTATTTGATGCTTTAAATTGGCTTATGAGAAAAGAAGACAAAACCTATATATAAGATATATAAGAAAATATCTTGAGTTTTGTTACTTTGAGTTTGTTGAGTTTGTTCTGAGTTGAGTTTTAAAAATCTATGTTTGTTTAAAGTTAAATATAAATTTAAAGGACAGACACGTGCTAATGTATGGCTCTATTTTATCTATGCTATAACTTTCAATACTAGGTTACTAGGTACCAGTAGGTATTGAGTTTTAATAATTAAAATAAATAAATTTAATATAAACTTGACAATTTTTTTCTTCTATAATTCTCCGTGGCTAATGGCAACTGTATTTGACAGGGTAAACAATTCCTCTGATATAGAAGGCTCTGTCGTTCAAAGATCATTGAAAAATGTAAGACAAGTAAAACTATTATGAATGGAAATTTACCTATACTTTGTTTTTAAATAATGATTCAGCTTGCCAGATGTTTGTTTATGATGTGTAGCTTCATTATTCATCGTTCAATAAAATAAACTTCATTGGTTACACTTAGTATAGTCCTGTGACCATTCAACGTGCAGATTTTGTCACCCACAAGTCATACCCTAACATCTCAATGACCTTACAGTTCACCATGTTTCAATAGCTTATGACAAAAGCAAACAAGAAATTACTTTAATTCTTTTTAAAAAAATAATTTTTTTTTCATACAATATATTTTTATTAAGGTTTCCCTCCCCCAACTTCTTGCATGTCTTCCTCATCTCTCCACCATCAAAATCCAGAGCCTTCTTGTTCTCTTCATTAGAACACAAGCAGACCATGCAAAGCAAACAAATGATCAGGAAAAAACTAGCCAAAGAAATAGCACAAGAAACACATATAGACACAGATGCACACACACAAATTCATGAACCAAAGAAATTCCATAAAAACATAAAAGCAGAAACAATTCATTGTGACCCAAACACCTGTAAATTAAAAAAACAAAAATGCAAAAACTTCCAAAACCACCTGAACACCAGTGGTGGAATAGGCAGGGCAGAACTGGCCCTGCACCTCCCCAGCTACTGTAAGGATTTCCTCAGTCAACAGCTTCTGGTTTGGATGCAGGCAAAGAAAGACTCATTCTCCCTATTGGAGGATGGGTTTCGAGAAGGGCTGGTCACTACCAATCTGACCATGCTCCAGTGAGCACAGCACAAAATAGACTTGTTTTTTTTCCCCCCATGGTAGTGGGAAGAGTGAAAGGGAAGACATGGGAAGACTGGAAGGAGATTGCAGTTGGGGAATATGATATGAAATTCCCAAATAATCAATTAAAAATAAATTTAAAAAATAGTATTTAGTTCATTTTTCTGTAGGCCATTTTCTGGGTCACAGGACCTGACCTTAAGTATGGTTTGTATACTCAGTGAAACTACACTGGGGAAAAGTAATTTACTTTACAAGCACTTATCAATTAGAGTTAGCCTCTGTGTTAGAGATGGGGCATTGTGTCAATTTTCACTGTTGGGACCCCATGAAGCTTAAACCTGTGTAAGTCTTCTGCTTGCTACCACAGTCTCTGTGAGTTCATGCCTACATTTTTCTTCTTGTATTTAAAAGGCCTTGTTTCCTTAGTTTCTTCTATTCCCACTGGCTCTAACAACCTTTCCACCTCCTCTTCCACAGAGTTTCCTGATCTGTGGAATTTGATGGAACCATCCCTTTTATGAATGAATGTTCCAGGTATCTCACTCTAAGCACATTGACAAGTTGGGGATCTGTATATCAATTTCCATCTACTGCAGGAGGAGGCTTCTCTGATGATAGTTAAATAGGATTCTTATCTAGCAGAATGTCAGTAGTAATCCTTTTTTTGCTACATTCTTTAGGAAAACAGCCACATTTGGTTTTCCTCTAAGACCATGACCACAAATATAAGAAGTTATGTGGCATTTGACTTTCTGGTTCTAGGTTACCTCACCAAAGATAATAGTGTTCAGTTCTGTCAACTTGACTTTTTGTATTGACTAAAACCAAGTGGCTGCATACAAAAATAAAGGATTTTTCTTAATTAATTTTAAGTGGAAAGATATATTTTTAATCTAGATCTTTTGAGGTATAAAGATCCATTTTTAGTCTGGGTCACACTTGTGGCAGTTTATATAAGGACATGGAGGAAGGAAGCACTTGTTCTTTGACTGCTTGCTGGCAAATCAATTCTGTTACTTGCATGGAGCATATTTCTTCAGGATTCTGGCATATACTGAAGATCAGCCAAGACACCCAGCCATATGGACAGAACAACTCCTGGAGTCTTGGACTTTCCATTGGTAGACAGACATCATTGAACTAGCTGCACCACAGTCTGTAAGCCACTCTAAAGAATCCCCCATATTAGAAAAAGTAAGTTGAAAGAACCAGCTTGGCGTTCTTGCAGTGGGGATAGGCAAAGAGATGAATATATTAGTATATAAACATATTTTAGAAAATGTGCCTATATTAGTAATAAAAACATATATCAACCTAGAGTCACATGCCAGGAAGGTATGTGGTAAGAAGATATCCAAGGATTCAGAACACCATCTTACATTTCTGAAGGTCATAGCCAACATGAACCCCCATAGCATGCCCACACTGGAGCCAAGAGTTGATGTCTTGAAGGAACGAGGCAAAAAAGAGTGGAGAATAATGTTACATAGTTATATGAGACTAGATGGACAGGAAAGAGGAAAGTGGGGAGGGGGATTACATAAAACCGATTTTAAGAAATGAAGAGGACACATCTCCCTCAACTCCAAAACCAGAAGACAAAAAAGCAGCTGGGATTACTGGCAATAGGCACTCAAATTCCTGCTGTCCTGACTCTATTTCACCTGTTTTCACCACATTTCAGTACATTCATTCTGATCATTTCACAAATTGATTATTTACTTAATTCTAGACTGCGACTATGACTGAATATGTGTGATCTCCCTTTAATTAATTGATCATCTACATTTAGAAGACTATATTACAGGCATTATAAAAAGTGCCATCAGAAAAAGACAAATACATTTTATCTTCTAAGTGGACAAACACACTCATTCTACTGATGTATGATGGGGCAGTAGAATAAAACAGGCAAAATTTTTTATCTTGCTATTTAATAATGTAAAATATTTATAATTATGAAATTCATATTTTATTTTAATATGAAAACTGAGATATACAACAAATGCAATAATTTCATGGGAGATGAAATAAGATTTAGAGAAAGAGGAAGTCTTTCATTTTAGAAAGCTAGCTTAAACAGATTTTCTTTCATTACATTTCAATTGCTATTTTTCCCCAGTTCAGTGACTAGAACCTCATGTACACTGATCATCTGCTCTACTATAGAGTTATATCTCCTCATCTGCTTCACTTACTTTAATGCTATAAGGTATTCTGTTTCCTTCATTCAAAATCCTGGCTTGAATAGCACTAAGTCAAAGTGTATGAAAGACAGGACAGAACACTATATACTTTCACCAAGTTTATTAAAAAATATGAACAAATTTTTGTTTCTGTGAGATTAATGCTAGTATTATAGGAATGGTTTTGTTAAGTAAGTTACTTATAATCATTCAATAAAATTTTATAACAGAGTATATAATATTTCCTTAAGTGCCAAAACACTGGAAGTAAAGTTTCATTTTTTTCAATATTAGAAAGAAACAAAATGTTAGAGATAAGGCATATTTATTTTTCATGGTTTCACAGTCTTTTACTACTATTTATGAATTTTACTTCAATCTTTAAAATGTTTTTAGGTTTGTAACACTATTTTTGCAGAAGTGTTTATAAACATTTCATGTTTTATTTCTCAGTCTGATGAAAATTTTATGCATTTTACTTCTCATGCATAACAAAATAAGAGATAAGAAACTACACTCTGATTATTTTGCAGCTGGGAAATGACTCACTGATTTCTTATATGTCATCACTTCTGTACTTTAAGAAAAACATTCCACACAGTCAATATCAACTAATAATATATCAGTTAATTTATTATACATGAAAAGTTCTGGTTTCTATGTTTAAATATGAGAGCTTGTTTTATAAACAAATGTATTAGTCTTCTCTCAAAATATCGCTTAAATGAAGGAACAGCTTTAAGCACACATAAAAAGAGTTGGCTGAGTATATAAATTCATTTGTATTTCTGTAAAAAAAATTATCAACTATTGTTGTTACTGATGAGATTACCTAGGAATCAAATAGTACTCCAGAGCATCATGTTTTTACCTTATGACAATGTTACACAGATATTTTGTTCTACCTCTGATTGTATCTGTGATGGTTTGTATATGTTTAACTCAGGGAATGTCAGAATTAGGAGGTGTAGCCTTGTTGGAGTAAGTGTGTCACTGTGGGCATGGGCTTTAATAACCCTTGTCCTAGCTGCATGGAAGCCAGACTTCTCCTAGAACTCTTCAGATGAAGATGTAGAACGCCAAGCTCCTCCTGCACCATGCCTGCCTAAACGCTGACATGATCTTGCAGTGGTGATAATGGACTGAACTTCTGAACCTGTAAGACAGCTTTAATTAAATGTTGTTTTTATAAGAGATGCCTTGGTCATCCTGTCTTTTCACAGCAGAAAAACAGTAACTAAGATAGAAGTTAGTACCAGGTACTGGGGGATTGCTGTGATAAGCTGGACCATGCTTTTGTTTGGAAGAATGTAGATTTTCGGACTTTGGATCTGAAAAGCAGTGGGATGATTTCAGTGGGGCTTAATGGACTATCTGAGTAGGAATATGGAGGAATTTGTTACTGAGAGTGATTTGAACTCTTCAGACCTAGCCCAAGAGGTTTCAATGTAGAAGAATTTCATTACATGGCATAGAGACTGTTTTTGGTGGTATTTTGGTGAAAAGTGTGGCTTTTTTTGCCCTTGTCTGAGGAGTCAACCTGAGGCTAAGGTAAAAATATTTATATTAATTGCATTAATATAAAGAATATTAATATAATATTTATATAGGGAAGAATAATTAATATAAGGAAGAATATTAATGTAATATTAATATAAGGAAGACTCAAATAACACCAACAAAGATATTGTTCTCCTGTTTAGTCTTATGATGAGTGTTTTAATGAAAAGGAGCAAGCTGAGAAAGGAAAACTACAAGTATTAAAGTGGCACCAGTAAGTAGAATGGAGATGAATCCTACTTTCTAGGAGATAACAGATAAAAGGAATCATACTTTGGTGTAAAACCCAACCCAGCTAAATCTAGGTCCAGGTGTGGTGGTACAGACCTTTAATCCAAGGAGACAAAGCAAAGCAGATCTCTGTGTTCAAGGCCACCCTGGTACAGAGAAACTTCCAAGTAGAAAACAGCTTAATCTGGGTGTGGTAGACCACACCTTTAATCCCAGAAGTTAGGAGATAGGCATGCAGATCTGTGAGTTCAAGGTCAGTCTACAGAGCAAGTCCCTGGATAACTGAACTTAGGCAAAGAGTAAATTAATTGAAAACAGAATGATGGTGATTGTAATATAAGAAGAAGGGCATGTTCCAGTCCCAGCAAGCACAAGCACTGAGCATAATCAACCATGTGGCTCTGGGTTTAGAAGCAAGAATAAAAAGGACTATTGAGACAATTGATGCTGGTTAGCTGGACCTAAGAAATTAGTGGTGATTAAGAAGCATCACTGATTAACTGTAAGCATTTGAAGAACTGTGTTCCAGAGATAGCCAAGGTTGTGCTGCAGCTGGACTTGGGAATGTGTAAGAATCATCCACTGGTTTTGAAGGTATGAAGAAGTAATGGAGAGCACGCTCAGAGGCCAAGGAAGGCCATTGGTAAAGATGCAGCCTCAGTTGCAGTTGACAGCCCAGGACTGAAAATATCATGCAAAGTAGTTGAAGCTTGGCACCATGAACGGAGCTTATAAGAGGCTATTGGTAAGCTTAGTTGCAGTTGAAGACCCCAGCATATTGGAGATGCCAGTACCATGGGATAACCACCAAGAACAGCAGCAGGAGTGTTGTAGAGTCAACCAGAGCCTAGACTGCTACAGAGAGCAGAGCTGAAGATGATGCGATCCAAGAAGATCATATGTGAATCACAGACACTGAAACAAGAAGTTGAAGTTGCCTTGGAGACCCAAAGATGTTAAAGATGCCATAGCTTTGGTATACCTGCCACAGACAGCTGTTAACAGGGAGTAGAAACAGCCGGGGAGAAATTATTATTTTAATTATGCTATGGCTAAGTATGGCCCCCAAAGTTTTATGTGTTTTAACAAGCCTATGGGGGCCAGGGAGTGGAATGTGATGGTTTGTATATGCTTGGCCCAGGGAGTGGCACTATTAAGAGGTGTGGCCTTGCTGGAGTAGGTGTGTCACTGAGGGAGTGGATTTTAATTCTCTTGTCCTAGGTGCCTGGAACCCAGTCTTCTTGTAGCAGCCTTCATTCAGATGAAGAACTCTCAGCCGCTCATGTGCTATGACTCCCTAGAGGTTGCCATGCTCTTGCCTTGAAGATACTGGACTGAACCAGTAAACAAGCCTTAACTAAATGCTGTTCTTATAAGAGAAGCCTTGTTCATGGTGTCTGTTCACAGCAGTAAAACCCTAAGACAGTATCTTATAAACAATAATGTAATCTAATAAAGGAACAAAATCTAATCTCAATTTCTTTCTCTCTCTCTCTCTCTCTCTCTCTCTCTCTCTCTCTCTCTCTCTCTCTCTCTCCCTCTCTCTTTCTCTCTCTCTGTGTGTGTGTGTGTGTGTGTGTGTGTTTGTGTGTGTGGTGTATGGTGTGTGGTGTGTGTATGTGTTTCTTGTATGAATGCCTACAGGAAAACACATAAAGAAGAGTGCAAAAATATGATAATATACTCTTCTGGGCACGAAGTTGCTGTCTAAGATCATACCATATAAATAAATTAAACAATGTTGAATCTGCTCAACCATTATTTCTATTTTCAATACGTATTTATCTTATGAATTATTATTTCATTGTTTATCTAAGAACTACTACATAATAATTATTTTGGACTCTAGTCTATTTACAGAATCAATATTATGAAATAAATTCATAGAGACAACTCCTGCACATGTATTTTAAAAAACATTTGTATTTTAACAAAACTTTCAAATTTTGCTAAAAGAAAATAGAAAAAATCAGAGGGATGAAATAAGGAAAGGAATAAGGAAAAAAAAACAAAAAGAAAAACAAAGAACTAAGTCATGAGAATTTTGGTAAATTACCCTTAAGCATGGTTGGTAGATTCTTCCCTTTGTAGCTCTTGAAATCAAGAAACAGCTGAATAGCAGGAAGATCAGAAAATCACAGTGAGATGATGCAATGTTTTTCTTAACTTTCTGCTGTCCTCTTATGTTAAAGGAACTTTTATTCCACTTGTGTAATTGTTGTCTCTGAGGCTTACTGCCTCAGTCTGCTTGAACATAGGCCTAGTCCTGGAAGATTCTAGCCTCTGTACAATCTAATTTAAGCCCAGAATGTTTTCTGCCTCTGAAACTTACTGCTGAATAAACTCACTCTTTCTAGTTGTTTCGGAGCTCTAACTGGCTGGTCAACTCAGCTGTTCTGGCACAAACTCTTCTTCAATCTGGCTTCTCTCTCTAAGCCTCTGACTGATTTGTTCTGCTTGGCCTCAAACCAACTCTAGCAATATCTTCTAATCTGGTTCCTTCTAATTCTCTACTTTGTTCTGGCTTGAGCTGTGTGTAGCTTGTACTCTCTTTATTCTGTCTCTGTAAAACGTTCCTGGTAAAACTGTCTTCTCCTTCTCATCCTCCTCCCCTCTCTCTACACTACCCCTCAAGTAGTTTCCCTTTCCTGTCTCTTGTGAGAGTTGGGCATAGCCTACTCTGTCGAACCTGTTCCTGATTTGTCACTTTGTCTGCCACTCAGATATTACTTTCAAGCATGAGTGCATATTTCTACAAACTAAATTTATCCTTATTTGCAAAGAGAGTATCTGTATTCCAGCTAGAGGGATAGGAAGTATATGCTAAGGCTGAGTCACACAACAGCTTGAACCTGGTTTTTCTGGGAAGCAGCACAATCTCAAGGTTTCACAGTGTGATTAAATATCCCACAACACGCTTAAGCTTATGTTAACTTCTTCAAAAGTTACTGATTTTAAATCACAGGAGTCAATACAAACCTTCTCTACAAGAATGTGTCTTTATCATTAAAGGAGGCCCGTTAGAGTTCTCACAAATCTTTTTTTTTTTTTTTTTTTTTTTTTTTTTTTTTTGGTTTTTCGAGAAAGGTTTCTCTGTGTAGTACTGGCTGTCCTGGAACTCACTTTGTAGACCAGGCTGGCCTCGAACTCAAAAATCTGCCTGCCTCTGCCTCGCAAGTGGTGGGATTAAACAAATCATTTCTAAACTAAACTAAACAAACAAACAAACAAACAAAAACTAAAGAATGGACACCAGAATTTAATAGAAACAGAGACTCACTAGTGTAGGTATCCTGATTGCTTCAGCAATTAAAATTTAAAGGCACAGATAACTAAAGGTTCAGTATAGCAATGTTTGAGAGAAATTTTAGAGTGTAGCAATTTAAAAAATAATACAATTGTCATAATTGATAACAAAAGATAAAAATATCTATCCATAAATTAGTATTTTAGTATACAGCTTAACAGCTGACTACCACAGCTTAAAAGGGAATTGTTAGCAAAATAGAGAAGCCCTTCACTTCACAACTAATGAAATGGATAGTATGAGGAGAAATCAAGATAATAAGAGCAGAAAAAGACTCCAGTGAATATCCAATATATACTGAGAATACTCAGTGGAGATGCTGCTGAAGAGATAACAGATGATAGTGCTTTAAAGTGATGAAAGTTAAATTATCAAATTCATAAAATTCATAGAAAATTTTATATTGAGTTAGTTATAATATCATCTTCTTATGAACACTTCAATGAAAAACATTAAGATAGCAGATTGAGTCATTAAACTAATATCATTATGTAACGGAATTATTCCTTAAAATGTTAGGCATAAGCTTACCAGGACACTGATTTTCAGATTTATTAGGATTCCAATCCAGATGACAGCCAAACAGTATTTGTAAATGTACCTTTAATTCAAGATCCATCCCACTACAATGGGGATATATATATATATGCTTCTTTGAGCCATAATAGAAGACTTTAATATTTCCTCACAAATCTGCATGGCCTACATAGCTGGATTTGATCTATAGTCTAGATGAATTTATTCCTAAATTATAAAACCACAAAATAGAACATTATTATGTATAAACACCTAAAAGACATGTTAAGAGAATGATGCCTAAGATTAAGTTGATTTTAGAAAATGATTGTGGGTATAGCACAGTTAAAAGAACATCCTGGTAGCATATGCAAGACCCTGGGTTGAATTCCTATTGGCCACACAAGAAAGAAAATAATAAAAAGAAAGAACTATTAGTGAAATGTGACCCATAAATGTGACTAAAGAATGAAAATTATGGAAACCTATAGAAGAATGAAGGACGACATGTTAAGGCACTGAAGTCATTGGCTGAGGTGATAAAACGTGAAGGGGCATTTAGGTCTTTATAAATATTTCCTTGAGAATTTCATAAAACATGTTTTTATTATATCCATCCTTCTCCTCCAAATACTTCTCAGAACCAATTGTCTTCCTTTCCCTTACAACTTGGTGTCATTTTCTTCATAAAACCAGATATTCTTGCATGAGTGGCCTCCCTCTGTAGTTTGTTTTACCAGTGATTACACTCTTAGAAGAAATTGACCATGCTTACACAACAAAAAATTACCAATACTTTCTTAGCTAGGAATACAAGTGGTATGTGATTGCTCCATCCATGTTGGGATATTGTGTGTCTTGGGCATCCATTGGTCTTGTGCATACCGTCACAAGAGCTGTAAATTCGTAATTGTAGCAGCCCTTATGTATCCAGAAGACACTGTCTCATTGTAAGCATTTAGTGACATTAGACATTCTTTCTACACAGCCTCTTCTGCAAGATCTATGAGCATTCGCAGGAGAGTTTGCATTATAAATATATATCTCATTTAGAGCATACCATTGATAGTGCTCTATTGTCATCATCTAAGATAATTGTGAGTCTGTATAAATCATTATCTACTGCAAACACATTCATTTCTGGTGATGATTGGAAGATACCTTAATCTGTGTGTTTGATGATAACTCATTAGGAATTGGTTTGATTCTAAAACAATTTACATCACACTACTAGTAGATCTACCCTAGAATTTATAACTTGAGCAGCCAGCCAAGGGTTCTAGGACTGATAATAGTGCCATCCTTATAGGTTTCATTTTATGGAGTTGGCCTCACAGTCTAACAGAATGTAGTTGGATAATCACCAATCTGTTCCAGTATTACATCAATGTCTCTGTTTTTCCCACCCAGTCATGGTTGTATTTGGCTGCAGCCACAGATAACTAATATTAATAATTTCTTTTCTTTTTTAGTAGTGTATATAGCACCTTAGAGCCAGTAGAAATGAAGCTTAAAAGTGGGTACCAGCTTGACTATTAAACAAGCCTAACTAATAGAACAGCTCTATGTTCTATTACTCAGATCTAGAGTCATTTCAATAATATAATCTTATTGCTAAGTTATTGAATGTAAACAAAATAATAAACAATAGCCTATAATGTTTGGGAGTCTTTTGGCCATCGCTAAGGTCAATTCCAAAAAGAAGTTATCCATTCCTGAGACTGAAGTTCTTACTTGTGGTGATGTAGGAGCATTGTTGCCTTGTTAGAAGATAACCGAAGTTAAGTTCTTTTTATATGTATACACAGTTTCTACAATTTTATTCATTTGAAAATTTAAAGTTATTATTATTTATTACCCCGTGTTTCCCAATTTTCTCTGCTTTCTCCTCCTCAGTCTCATTTTAATCCTTCTTAAAACATTGTACATCTTTTCTTCTTTATATCAGTTTGTTTTGTCTTCTCTCCTGAAAAAAGCCCCGCTTTGCATGCAATTTCTATTTTCCTTAATAACTAATTAATGTTCTATTCTCTAGTCTCCTTTCTCTCATATATATATATATATATATATATATATATATATATATATATATATATGAAAAATAATCATATATATATAATGGTCTTACTATTAAGTTATTGAAGGTAAACAAAATAAGTGGCAATAATTTGTAATATTTGACTCCCAAATGTTTGACTTTGGAACCTCACTGAGGTCAACTCCAAAACAAGTTACCCATTCCTGATTATGTATATATACTCAGGAATATATATATATATATATATATATATATGAGAAATATATATATATTTACATATATATATGTATATATATGTATATATATCATATATATATACATATATATATATGATTCAAAGTACATGATTATCTTAATAAATACACAAAATTATTTGATGAAATTCAACATTTCTTGATAGAAAATATTCTAGAGAGTGTAGGAATAGAGAAAATATAGACCTGTTTGGATATAAGCCCAAGAGCAGTATATTTGAATTTTGTGTTGCATCTATTAGCAGTTTAGCATTCACTGTGAGACCTTCAATCCATTCCAAGTTGATGTTGCTCTTGGGAATAATAGATGTTGGTCTAATTTTATTTTTCTATATGTGGATACCCAGTTTTTCTAGCACAGCTTGTTTTAAATGTTGTCTTCCCTTCTGTATGTAATCATGACATCTTATCAAACATCATAAGGCTATAAATTTATGCACAGATAATTGAGTCTTACACTTTGTGTCATCATGTCATTGATCTATTTGGCTTTGTTATTGTTCCACCATCATGCTTCTTTTATTTTTATAGCACCTCAATGTAGTTTCAAATCGTATATGGTAATCCATCCAGCATGATTCACTTGATCAAAATTCTTTTTCTACTATCTAGAGGCTTTTGTGCTTCTATATGAATTTTAGAATGATTTATTTCTATTTCTGTAAAGAATGTCATGTCATGTGGATTTTGGCTGGAATCACATTGATAATGTAAAATGCTCTGATTCCTCCACCCACATTTCTAACACTTTGACTTTCTTCTACTGTCTTTTTGTCTTGCTAGCATTGCAAGAAGTACACTGAAAGAAATGGGAATAATAGACCAATAATTGATATTTATCAAATTTTCATTGTGGTGGCATTAATTGGTCATTTTTTATATTTAGAAACATGGCAGCTGTGGGTTTGTCTTATACTTCTCTGATTATGTTGATGTATGTTTCCTCTACTCCTAATCGCTCTAGGATATTTCCTATAAAGGAATGTTGAATTGGATCAAGTAATTTTTGTGCATTTATTTAGATGTTCATGTACCTTGTTTTCTAAAGGCTATTTATATATTTTATTATAATTACTGGCTTATGTATTTCAACCATCCCCACAAATTCAGTACATCAATGCAACCATGGAGTGTTGACTTTTTTCAATGAACCTGTATTTGTTTTGCAAGTGTTTTATTTAGGCTTCCTCATGTCTATGTTAATCAGGGATATTAGACAGTAGCTTTTTATGTTGATGTGTCTTTACTTGGTTTTGATGCTACTGGCTTCATAGGAGTATGAAAGTGATCTTTTTGTTTTATTATTTAGTTCATGAAAAATTTAAGTATTTTTCAATACTTCTTTGAAAGTCTGTTATAATTCTGCTATTAATATATACAAATCTGAAAACCTTTTTAATAAGGGTTTTTTATTACTGTTTCAATCTCTTCATTGTGAAGTAAAATTTGGTATAGATAAACCCAGTTAATAGTTTATCTTATGTCCTAGTACCTATAATAAATAGTTAGTTCCTTTTTTATAACCTATGGTTAATTGTTTTACAACCTCTTGGGATGTGTTCTGTGTAGGAGAAAGTCTGGTTACTATCTAAGAGCAATTAACTTGTGACACTTGGGAGACTGGCAGAGTTCTCATTGCAGTTTTGACTATCAGAAAGGGACCTAACAGAGTCCCACTAGAAGAGAGCTTAATAATCACAAATATAATTTTTGGAATTCTTATAGGATCACCATTACGACTTAAGAAGTCATCTATTTGTCTATATAGCCTCACTACAAGACCATACATCTTAATAAATCTGCTCCAAGGGGGTGGACTATTACTTAGTAATTGTTATTATGTTTAATAATTGTAATTATGTAATAATTGTTATTATGTTTAATAATTTAATAACAATTAGTAATTGTTAATATGTTTAATAATAACAGGAAAAGCATATTAATAACAGAAATCTTTCCTAAAGATTTTCCTTACTGCCTTGACAAGTAAGAATGAATCTGTTAGCTGACTATATAATAATCTGAAGCAGGCCATCTCTGGAAGATCACCTACTAGTTATTATCTTGTCCCATTATTGCTCCTGACAGACAAAGGCAAGTCTTATAAGGACAACATTTAACTGGGGCTGGCTTACAGGTTCAGAGGTTCATTCATGTATCACCAAGGCAGGAGCATGACATCATTGAGGCTCTTAAAGCCTATACGGACAGTGACACAACTACTCCATCAAGGCCAGATCTCCTAATAGTACCACTCCCTGGCCAACCATATATAAACCAACACATTCCCTTACAATATTTCTTTTATATGTGATATAATTAATTCTGCTATTTGAGTCCATTCTTTATTTTGAGTAGCTGGGCTATGGGTCTGTCAATTTTGTTTACCTTCACAATGAACCAACTCTTAGTTTCCTTAATTCTTTTAAAATTTCATTGTTTTTATTTGTTAATTTTTGTTTTCATATTTACTTGTTCTCATATAGTGCATTTTTGTTGGTTTGTTTGTATTTTCACAAATTCTTTAGTTCCATCATTAACTAAAGTATTTGTGCTTTTTTATACTATCTATTTGAGGTGCTTAGAACTATAACTACCACTCTCAGTCCTGCCTTTGATGTATTCCAGATATTTTATTGTGTTGTGTTTTTAGTTTCATTTAACTACAAGATTTTTTCTTTTATCATTTCTCCTTTGACTCACTCATCATTCATTAGCTTACTCTCTATAAGTTCACATGATTACCCGAGATTTTTTATAATGTTAATTTTAAGTTTATTAAACTGTGCTTACATAGACTACTTGAAATTATTTTAATTTTTCTCTTAGAATATCTTTTGAGCTCCAATATGCAGTCTGTTTTAGAGAAATTTATGTGGATTGATGAGTAGTTTGTGTGCTTGGGTAAATTATTCTAGAGACATATATAACATTTATTCGAGGTATGATGTCATTTATTTGTTGTCAAAATGATCTCTTTTTTGGATAAAGTACTATATTGAAATTAACTACTATTACTGAGTGGGAGTTAATTAATATCTTGAAATGTAATAGTACTCTTTTTAGGGAAGTTGAGTGCCAGATTTTGGCACTCATATGTTTAGGATTGTATGTCTTTTTGTTTGATTGTTCCTTTGATCAGATTGAAGAATCCTTGTTTACCTATTCTGATTCACTTTAATTTGAAGTCTACTTTAGCAAATACCTAAATACTGAATGCTTTTTGTATCCCATATCTATTTACTTGAAAAATTTGTTTCCTCATCCTTTTATTTTGAGCGCCCTGTACTTGATGATGAGTTTCTTCTAGACAATAGAAAGGTAAACTTATTTCTTATTCCAACTATTATTTGATTGAAGGAGTTGAAGCAATTAATATGTAAATGTGATGTTGACTGGTGTGAGTAGATTGACTTTATTTTGATTTTACTCTGGCATTGTCTTCTGAATTGTATTTTATGTTTCAGTAGTTACAAATGTCTTTGTCTTCTTTTTGTACCCTCTTGACTATTCTGCCTTTCGGACTCAAGTACTGCTTTCATTATTCTCCTTAGGCTGATTCATCCATGTTCATGAATTCTTTTAGTGAGTTTATATCATGGAAAGTTTTTCATTCTTCTTTAATTGAGACATAGAATTTTGCTGAATAGAGTATAATGAGTTGACATTTTTTGTCTGTTTTAACTTTGAGTATATATTTTCAGTTACTTCTGCTTTTCAAGTGCCTATTGGGAAGCCAGTTGTTAATTTCATGGGTATACCTTTTTAATGTGACTTGTTTTCTCTTGCTGATTTTAATACCTTCTCCTTGTTATTTATACGTAATGTGTTAATGTGCTATGCCATGGAAGTTTCTTTCTGGTCAAGTCTGTTTGGTGATCTGTGTGCTTCTTGTACATGTATGGGTTAGTCTTCCTTTTAATTTGGGGTTTTTTTCTGTGAGCCTGTTGAAGATATAATTTGTATCATTTATCTCACAATCTTCTGATCCTTCTATCTATAGAATTCATAAATGTGTTCTTTTTATGGTACCAAAGATTTGCATTCTCTCTTAGTGTATTTTATTATTTTCTTTCGTAGTCTTCGATTTAGTGGTTTAGTTACTCTACTTTTTCTTCCATTTCTAATATTCTTTCTTGTGCTTGATCCATTCTGTTGATAAACCTTTCCGCTGATTTCTCTGTATTATTTAAATTTTCAATTCTATCTTCTTTTGATTTTATGCTTTCTTAAGTATGTTTCTGTTTTTTCTTTACTCAGTTTTCAAATGCTGAGTTGTCTTCATTTAGACAAAATAGTGTGTTTTTGGATTTCATTCTCAAATTTATTCACATCCTTCATGTTTATTAATGTTTCTATCCCTGTCTTTTCTGACATCCTTGAATTCTTTGCATATACTTTTCATTGATCTTTTAAAATATGGGTTCAAGGTTTAATCATAGATATCCTCACTGAAGAAAAATGTAAATTTTAGGAGTTTAGGGGAAGATATATTGTTTTGAAGTTTCTTACTGTTTGAGTTTTGTAGTATGATCTGTGAATGTGGATCATTCTGTTGTTGGTTATTTGTCTGATGTGTGATTCTAAGTTGCCTTTGATGAATTATAAATGTAATTCTTAGTCACCAGATGTAATTATCAACTTGAAAGCTTACTACCTAATAAATTCATCCTTTATAGTTCTTTCTGAACTCTGGCTGGTTCAACTCAGCTATTCTGTCCCAAATGCCTCTCCATGCTGATTCAATCTGGCTTCTCTAAGCTTCTCTCTGAATTTCTCTGCTTCACCTCAAACTAACTCTGGTAATTTGTTCTAAAATTCTGACTTCTTATTATTCTCTGACTTCAACGCCCTTTGCTGACCCACACTGAACTTCATGGACTCAGGAAGGAGGTCAACTTGCCTGCACTACACTGGCTGCACTGACCCCCAACTCACTGATGTACTCACTCTCTCTTCCTTTGCTGCTTTTACATAGTTTTCCCAAGTGAGTTGAGCGCATCCTATCTCAAACACATTCTGTCATTCTGTCAAGTCTTTTTCTGCCCACTGTTGTTTGGGATTAAGGGTGTGTCTAAATGATACTAGCCAGAGGGATTAGAGGTGTATGCTAAGGGGATGTCGCCATTCTAGCCTGATTGTACAGACCTAGCAGGTGTTTGGATGTGATCAGAGAAGCCATGTTGCTAGATAAAAATTCTTCTTCAATGAGTAGAAGCTAAGTTCTCTTACTGATGCTGCCCATATTTGGCTGATTTAATATCATGCATGAGAATTTTGTAGGTTGATTCTTTAAATAGTCAGTGTTTTATTTTATTTTAATTGGTGTAACAGAGTAGTTCCAATCAGTTGCAACCACAACAGCATTCAAATGTGCCTCCCAGCTGTGTCTGCACTATGAGAGTATGGTCCAGCTGGTTAGGTTCCTGAGAGATCATTAGGCTTGGCAGCTGCATGAGTTGCATAATCCAAACTAGGCCTGGATATTGGGTGATAGGATAGTCAAAAACTATCTGAAGAATTCACTAAACTGGGCATGTACATGAGCCTTGGGATGAAGGCTAAATCTTTAATTATAAAACTGATGTTGCAAGACTATAAAAATATTTAATATTTTTATAGACTATTTAATATACATCCAAGAATATTTGTGTACATCCTACAATTGATCTATTTCATGTTAATTGGGTGAATGGAATGAGGCTCAATGTGCCCTAATTGGAACATTTCTAGGTTTGGTATAACTTAATAATATCTTAACTAATCTGAAGTTTAGGGTATGTATGTTATGGGAAATAGTTCAGAATAATTTTTGATTTAGAAAATTGAGGGTTTTTATTCTCATAGTATTTCTTTAGTCTTAGCCATATACAACTTGACCCACCAATCTTGACATGAAGAAGAACAGAGTCAAATCTATGCACATGGCTCATACAGATAGGAAACCTCTTGTGGTATTCCAAACTCTGAGTTTCTTTAATTGATTCATCATAGCCAATTTTTATGCAAGTGTATAAAGCACTAATATACTCCTCCCATAAAAATCTACCCTTCAGTTCTTTGACCATCCCTGATCTTGTCAGTCTCTGGTTTTCCCTGAGTTTCTTTTGCTTCTACTTCTCTGTAATTTGTACATATATTAAAAACTTACTCTTTTAAAAGAGAATTTATTTTTCTGCTTGTATTAATTCTGACCAAATTGTACAAATGTGTTGACAAACATCTGCTCTGAATCCTAGATCATAATCAGAACATTACTTTCATACTATTCAACAGATATATGTACAATGACACCATGGATGTGACTTCAGAGATAGTCAAAAATATTGAACCTAGACTTGATCCTGGGATGCCTCTAGGAAGATCTTCAGATTATTTCTATGTGTACTGAAGATTTCTAAGCACTTCAATATGTATACCCAGTTATGCCTTCTCCTGTCTGGTTTTATTCAGTAAGTCTAATGAACACAAATGCTATAGTTATTATTTTTTATAAAATAAAGAATAAAACTAATATTTCTTTCAGCCCAGAGTCTTAACATCATTAGAGCTTTTATATATAAAAAGATATAGAAATTGAATTATAGGAGTATAAATAAAATTTGAAATACCTGTTGCAATTAGAAGAAATAAGCTTAAGAATATATCTTCCCCACTGTATGTATTTAGTCGAGGAAGAAAATATATGAATTACTAACAATTTACAAACTCATGATTGTTTGAAGTGAAGGGAATAATAGCCTTATTGGATCTGGACATGGTGGGGCAGGTCTGTTATTCCACCATTTGGATGGGAGAGGCGGTTTATGTGCGTTTGGGATACCTGTAGTAGAAAGTGAGAGTCTATCTTTTTTTTTTTTTAAATCCCTATCAAGCAAAAGTAAGGTTTAACCATAAGTAACAACAAACATGTATTCCATAATCTTGTTTTACCTAATATATTTTGTCATATTTCACTTGTAATATCGGAACTGTAACTAGTCTGTTCTCTCTATAAATATAGAAGTATTATCAAAGATATTTGTTAAATAGAATTGTCTTGGATTACTACTGTGAATAAGAAATCTCAGGTTAGGCTGTTACAATGTCAAGGAATAGTGATGACATAATTTTAATCCTTCTAAATTCCTTTTCTAGATAGAATCTCATGTAACTTAGGTTAGCCTCACACTTACTTTCTAGCTGAAGATAACCTCCATCATCTGATCATCCTGCTTCCTCCTGATACCAGAATTCCTAAGCCATGAAAATACTAACATCCAGTGGTATAAATTATACATCAAATTCAAAAGCAGAAAGCCAATTTATCAAATATAAGGAATATAAATTCTGTTTGTAGCAAGCCTTGAATGGGTCGAAGAGGCCCAGAAATGGTAGAAGGTTAATCTGCTTTTCTCTATCTATTGATTCAAATGGTAATTGACAATTATTCTCTCTGTTACACTCAAAGCAATGTTAGACTAAATACTGGAGAAACCTCTAGCCCAGTCAAAGTAATTGTAGTAGCTTTGTACTTTTTGACTTTATAATCATTGTTTATTTTCACTAAATAATTTTCTAATTTTTCTTGTTTTTGTCATGTTAGAAAGCTGTTTGAAAAATATCCCCTATACTATCTCATATTTGAATATTTGGTTCCTAGTTGGTGTTGCTCTTCGTGGAATCTTAGGAGGTCCAGGATTGCTGGTATAGGTTGAGTAGTGAGGGCAGGGTTGAAGATGAAAATCCTGACACCATTCCCAATTGTCTCTTTGCCTCATGCTTATGTTTCAAGATGTAAGCTCTCAGCTTCTGGCTCCTACCACCCCACCATGCCTACTGAGTGCTGTTATGTTGTCCCTACCATTATGAACTCTTACTCTCTGCAATATTCCTCTATAATTATTTGGCCATGGTGTTTTAGTGTTTTATCACATTTTTTAAAGATAAAATACCAAATACAAAAAAAAAAAAAAAAAATCTTTGACTTTCCTCATTTCATTCAGGAATTAAGTTTCATTATAGATTTAGACCCAAAGTAGACTAAAAACATGGTTCAAACATTTTCAAATATTTGGAGATTTAATAACCCTACCTTATTTTAACAGAATGGAAAAAAGATGTTTGATTATTTTTTTTCCAAGGAGTGAAAACTCAGCTACATGAATGAAGATATTTCCAAAGAAAAATAACCTAAAACTCATTATCTCTTTCCCTACTTGAAATTAAAGATACCCTTGAAAGCAAATATATCTTATTGAGAAACTTAATTTTTCTCAGTTAAATGTGTCACATTTTTAAAAAGTAAGAATTAGAGTCAGGAAACTTGATTTTTTAAACTGTCAAGATTCGGGGAATGAAAGGTAAACTAACTTATTAAAAAGCTGTTTTTGCTTCTTCTTTCATTGCACACCTAAGACATGAAAGTTTTTTTCATATACAAATGCATACCCAAAATTTTCTATCTGTCCCTCTTTTAATCCTGTCCATAAACATACATATTCATCATTGTCATTCCGATTGCCAGAAAAATTTGCTAATTTTGTTAATTAAAAATAGAAAAGCTATACACTACTTTATATAGGCTGAAATATCTACCAATTTATCTATCAATTCATATAATCTCTGGATCGTTCACAAAAAATTTGTAGCACAAAATTTTCCGATGTTTTAAATTTCCTTGTGCTCTTCCAAGTAGGATCTAGTCTATATACATCCTTCACAGGCAGTAGGAATCTTGCTCTATTGTCTTGTGTAGTACAAATGTATAGATCTGAACATGCTGAGTGGGCAGAGTTGACACCTACAACTAGGACAAGGGCAAAAAAAAAAAAGACAGAAGGGACATAAGTGAAGAAAATGGATACATTGCCTATAGTGAGAGGAAAAGCTGGAAAAATGTGTTTAGTACTACAAATACTGTCTAAGAAGAGGGATCTCTAGTACCGCTGTGTACCTGATTGATATAAAATAACAATGTCTTACTTACTTTACCTTAATCTTTATTTTTGGGTGGAGATAAAACCTTTTCCACCCAGAGTCCTTAGTTATGAAAACAAAATCATCCTGTAAGGCAACCCATAGTTGATATTTGAGTTCAAATATTCAATAGGTATAGGAATGGAGTAAATTAGATCTTATGTATTTGAAAGCTATGGTAAAACTGTTTCCTGTAGCAACTCTCTGAATACACATTCATCAGTGGGAACAAGAATAAGGAAAGCCAAAATAAAATAATAATAAGGAAAGCAAAATACACTGCCATAATCATTGTATAACACCAAGGAGACAGGTATTATCTAACAGCAAATTGAATGTGCAAAAACATTCCTAGAAGTGAATGTCACAGTGGGCTCAGTAAGAGTATTGGACAAGAAATGAATAAAAAGTTAACTTTTAATAAACACTCTCTCTGTCAGGACTACTTCACATTCTAATGAAATTATGAAACCAGAATTTGGAGGCATTCTTTTAACAATCCATACCACTATATTAAAAAAAAAAACAATTTTAGTAATTAAATCATTTGTTTGCTGAAGGAATTAAATTCAAAATCTTGTTATCTTGTTATTAAGCAAATTTGTTTTAGTTACCTATTTTTCTTGTTCTTAAGTGGGTTGAATAAGAGAAGGAATAGGAAAAAACTTCCTCTTTGGAAGAAGAGACTAGGAATACAAATTAAACCATGTGATAAGGATTGTTCTACTTGAAAGCATTTCAGAAATCTTCCCATGAGGGGTTAAAAAGTAAAGAACAGAGAAACAAAAGAGGTAGCCAAACCTCTAAGGTTTCTGTGATCTCAACACAAATCTAGAGCCCACCCAAGAGTGATTCACCTCAAATGTACTCTGTACATTTCATCCAGTCAAAATCTATTTGTTGACCCAAAAACCATATGTCATACATAATAAAAACTGTAGTTTTTCAGAAGTCTACATAGAGAAAAGTAAACCACAACACAATCCACATTACGGATAGTTCAGTTAAGTGGAAGACTTGGACACGTAAGTGATTAAACAAAGCAGAATGCCTACGACAAGTACTATAATAGACATCAAGCTGACTGCTTAAGGAAGTGGAGGGCATGAGGGGAATTTTAACTAGAAGAATAAGAAGGATGTCCATAGAATTCAGCTTTGAGCTGGGATTTGAAAAATGAGCATTTCAACAGTCATTCAGCCAGATAATAAGAAGTAGATGTGAATTATAGTATAGGCAGAAAGAAACTAAAACTGAGAATGAAGAGAACAAAGAGAAATTTGGGTAAATATATGTTGTGAAATGAAGCTAAGCAAGTAAAAATGGATGATATCATAAAATACTTGCATGTTACTAATATCAATTTGTCTAACAAAAAGAAATATTAAGAGATATCTTGTTTTAATGTTAGTGTGCTAATAAATTTGTACATTAAAATTGTTTAGAAAAGTAACACCATATAAAACGAAGAGTGAAGAGTAAGCAAATATTGTGGATAGAGGGTAAAAAGATTGTCAGAGCCTGAGGTTCAGGGATTTCCCTGTGAGATTATGTTTCCTAGTAATTGTAGAAGATAACACTGTGAAATCTTATGGACACAACCACCCTAAGGTGAGCTGAATGAGGAAGAAACCAATAACCATGCTTTACTGGGTAGAGGAAAGCACAAATGACCTTAATACAGCATAAAGTACTATAATACAAGCAGATGAGTAAAAATGGGAGAGGAAGTGTTACTGCCCAGAGAAGAGCCTGCCAAGTGGTTTTCCTGTGGTTAAAAAAAAAATAGTCAGGTCTGACAATACACGTAAAAGTAACACTATATTGACTCAACAGGTTATATTTACATATATATATATATATATATATATATATATATATATATACACATATGTGGGGGTGTGGGGGTGTGTACATACAATAACAACTAATGTAAAGAGGACATAAATTTGAAGGGAAGAAGAAAGCGCTGTATGGCAGTATCTAGAGGGAGGAAAGGGAAGAGAGAGACACTGTAATTAACCTATATACTCAAAAATAATAATAAATAAATACAAAGAATAGAAGACCCACAAATCTAAAGCTACCTGATTTTGGACAAAGATGTCAAAAACACATTTTGGAGGTAACAGCCTCCAAATAAAATGGTGCTGTGAAAACTAGGTATCTACATGGAGAAAAATGGAACTCAATCCTTTTCTCACCATGCACTAAAGTTAGTTCCACATGAAACAAAGTCTCACTGTTAGGCCTGGACTGCTGAAACACTGGATAGGTACTGTCTGAATACACATCATACAGGCACAACTAAATGCATTTTGAACAGGACTCCAGTTGTTAAGGCAATAGGCAATATGGCCAACAGTTGGTCAATCTCATGAAATTAATTTTTTTTTTTTTTTTTTTTTTTTTTTTTTTTTTTTTTGCAAATGAAACCATCACCACAGTAAATAAGCAGCACAGACGGGTTAAATCATTGTTAGCTTTACATCTGCCAGAGTACTGGTGTCTAAAATATGTAAGATTTGTAGACCATACATGAAGCAAAAACCCTTATTAAAAGTGGTACTGGGAACAGAGTGGAGTCCTCAAGAAGAAGAACACATAAATGGCTAACATGTCCTTTCAACATCCTTAACCACTGTAACAATGCAAATTAAAATAACATTGAGAATTCATATTATTTCAGTCATAATATGTATTATAAGGAAAAATAAAGGGACAATGAATGCTGATGAGGATGTGGAGAAGAGGAAATCTTATTATCTATAGAGGTAATGCAAGTTTCTGTAGCCCCTATCTAAAACCATATGAAGTTTCCTCCAAAAGTTAAAGATAGAACTACCATATGACCTACCTATATTGCTCCTAGAAATGTACCCAAAGTATGCATACACTACTACGGAGATGTATACATTTCTGTGTTTAGTGCTGCTCTACTCATGATAGCTAGAAAATGGAACCTGCCTAGATGTTCATCAATGGAGGAATGAAGAGTGAATACGTGGTACTTACAGACAATGGAATTTTATTTAGCAGTAAAAAAGAAAAAAAGTATAAAATATTTAGGAAGCCATAGATCTTAAAGAGAACAAGAAGAAGTAGAAGGGAGAAAAAATAAAGAGAAATGATGTTATTATATTAAATTTAAAAAGCTAAAAAGAAACTGTTCAGAAAAAACAATAGCTCTTGAAAATATTCTAAGTGAGGAAATCCAGGTTGAGGAATTTAAGTCTCCTTCTCCTTATATCCTGGTAATAGTTAAGAATTTTAAAGTACTGTGCTTAACATGTTTTAATAAAAGCAGATTACTACATGAGTTAAGTTTGCAGTATAACACTTGTAAAGTACTTATTGACCCTTGATGTGATATCACATAATAATCCTCCCTTATTTTTAAAGAAATTATAAAACATAAGTGGATAATGCTGTTTGTTTTAATATCTATAACTGGATACTAGTGTTCTCAGGTTTGAAGCACAGGAATAGAAGAAAACATTAAGAAATAATATACGAAAATAGATACAAATAAGATATTAATGACCCTCATTTTCTCATAGAAAGGCCCATGAAGAAACAGCCACAAGAGAACACACAAGATGTATTAACATCTTTGTTTGGAGTAATGTTTCTTACATGTTATTTCTTAAATAAAGGGTTGATTTTGCTGTTGAGGCACAATGGAAACTAGCTATTAGTAACTACTCAGATGCATGGAATTGTATGATTTCGTATATCATGTTAGATAGCTCACTGAGTTGTCATGATTTTTTTAAATTACATATGCATTTATTTGTAATATCATGAATATTATATAAAAGGTTGTTATTTGATTTAAAGATACACTAGTAATGGCACTAGGCTCAAAGTAAACACTGTGCAGATCTCTAAACAAATATAAAAAAATCTGACTGATTTGGTAGTGAATGTGCTGCCGTGGTAGGAACTTCATTGCCTCAAAAAAACAAAACAAAACAAAACAAAACAAAACAAAACAAAACAAAACAAAAACTTAAGGATTGAAATGGCTTAATAATGCAGTTTTATTCACATGAGCCTATTGTAGAGAATTGCTCATCACCTCTGATAGCTCTGTTTATAGTTTTAGTGAGTACAAAGATTGCTGCTGCTACCATAGTAAAAATTTAATCTGGATATAAAAATTTAATTCTGAGAGGAAATTTAGTGGAATAAGTGGAATGGAGTTGAGCCAAGGATAGAACTTCAATAGGATCCCTATGGCGAGGGCAAAGTGAGCTGACATGTTGTTAACGAAAATGTACAATGATTAAACCCGCAGTCCTAACAGGTCTATTTCTGTATTAGATCAGAGGAAGTGCCTATTGACTGTTGCCTTTTAAATTTACTTTACGTTGGTCTTAAGTTCTTTCATACAGCAATAATTCTTACAATATTTTCACAACCCATCACTTAAATATACCAGTATATTATGCATTTTATTATACTTATAGTCATGTGTGCTCATTTTAAATAAGTTTAGGAATTCCAGGGAAAGCAAAGAATCTCATAAATCTTATGAATATAAAAGGTGATATACATCAAATACTTGGCTATGATGTAAATGGTAATTCAGCTAATCAACTATTCACCACTTTTGAATTATGAGAAACATTTAGGTTTGTTTTTAAACTCAAATTATTATTTAATATATCACACTTCTTTTGTTATTTAATTTTGAGATTGTACTTTAAATACAAGTTTTCTCCCTTTCCTCTCCTCTCTCAATACCCTTCCATATAAACTTCTATGCTCTCCATAAAAGGCATTGCTTCTTTTTATAATGATACTCTTTAACATTATCCTGTATTGGATTTTTATCATCACAGAACATAATTATTTCATGTATATACATGGGTTGCACAAACTTTTATCCATGTGTAATTATCCAAAACAGCACTATTCTTACTGGGTATAAGTATTTGTCTGAAACAGTACTTAGTGGAATATCTGTGCTATTAAAATAATTTGGGCATGTAACATGGTAGAAATAATCTAATTGATTTAAAGTGATTTAATGTTTTCAAAGATGGATGTCTATACTACAGGTATACTTATGGAAAAATGACTGGATGTATTCTTTACATAATTCGTTTATTTTTGTAAGGTTATGATATGATTGTATCATTTCCTCATCTCTGTATTTTTAATGCAGTCATAAAACTTCATTTCTAGCTAAATAATCTCAATAGGAATAAGAAACAAAGTGAAAGTGAAATCATATATATATGTATATACATATATATATATAAATATATATGTGTGTGTGTGTGTTTGATCATCTCCTTCCATACTTGCATATAGTTAGAAGAGTTTAAGATAGCTTTAGAATTTTATATAATATAATATAATTATAATATATATAATTATAATTATATATATAATATATATATAATATATATTATAATTATATATAATATATAAGTATAATATAAGCCCATGCATAATGAAACAAAAGCATTAAATCCTAATGTTTAGTGTTTAGGTGACTTGTGTATAAAATATATGTAATGAAACACACAGATTTAAAATATAATAACTAATATCCATGTATATGAAAAACTGTGATATTTATCATTTTTCTCTTGACTTAGTAGAGTTATTGTTTCTGTCTCAATCTATTCATCTGAAAATTCATAAATTATTTTTTCTGAACAGCTGAATAATAATCCATTGTATAAATGTATCACATTTTTATTAACCATTGATCAGTTGATGGACAACCAGGTGGTTTCTACTTCTTGGCTATGATAAAGCACTTGTATAAGCAAGTTTCTCTGTAATATATGGAAAATCCTTTGTGTACATTCTCAAGTAGCCCAACTGCATTTTGTGGTAGATACGTTTTCACCTACGGACAAGCTTCTGCATTAATTTCCATAGTAGTTATACCAGCTGGTACTTTCATGAGTTATAAGAAAGTGTTCCTTTTTCCCAGACACTCGCCAGCATCTGTTCTTATCCATTTTATTAATGATGGCTGTTCCTTATTTTTGTAGTTTCAGATTATAATAACTACATTATCTCCTTCCCTTTTCCTCAGTCCATACTCTCCCATGTATATGCCTTGATCTCTTTCAAATTATTGGCCTCATATATTTTGGTTGTTGGTGGTAGTGGTAGTGGTGATAGTGTAGATAGTCAGATAGTACTGACTGAATACAACCAAGACTTGAACAAAGATGGCAGCAATAGACATGTTAACATGGATAGGGGACTTTGGGCCTTTCTGATTGGGGTAAGGCAACATCAAGTAGTTCTCTTCATTTCTCTGTTGGCTAAGGACATTGAATACTTTCTAAGTACTTCTTAGAGGTTTGTGTTTCCTCTCTTACAAAATATTTATTTAGTTCTACATTCCATTTTTAAATTGGGTTGGTTTTTGTTGTCCTGGTAGATAGTAAGGGACCAGAGAGTAAAAAGGTTCTTCCAAGGAAGGGGATATAGACTATAATACTATGGGGGGGGGGTGTAGTTGAAACTAAAACAGGAAGACTAAAGGGTGTTGGATAGTAGGTTATAAGATAGAATATGGGAAAGGATAATTAACAATAAATATCTTTCAAAAATCCATATTGAAGCTACTCTTCTAGTAGCTTCATATAGAATCATACTTCATATAAAAGTGTGGAAGACAATACTTCCAACTAGGCATTATATGCTATCAAATACAATTCCCAGTATGAGAAATGAGTTACATATTTTAAGAAAAGGAATCCCATAGACTCCCAAAATTCTACAGGATATAACTAATGTTATGATATAATCCTCCATATCTTAACAGTAAACCCAGGTTGATTACTGAAGACACCACTTCTTATGACAGAAAATGGAGAAATCTAGCTTCACCCTGACTAGGTAACCATCATACTGCTTGAAGATACTATACACAGTATCATGGGTGAAAATTAATTATTAATCTCAACAAGATATGAACCCTGCAGGCTACAATAACCACTTATATGTTCATTGGTGCAATAGTTACAAAAGTGATAAGGGAAATAAAAATCTATTTCTTTTGGACTTATGGTTTTCTTTATGCTATAGAATCTATATCTGATACTGCTGTTGAGGCCAAGACCTGGAGACTACAAAGGTCATAAGCCTTAGAGAACACACAATAATATTTTATCTATAGATCATAACAGGAAAATGACACCTGATGACATATTACTACACACAGAGATGTGTATCACTCAACTCTCACCAGTGTGGCTTCTTGCCCTGATGATAACTGATCATATGATAACTGATAGAGCAGAAAATAAGAGTCTTCAGAATGCTTAGCCCTGAATAAGATATTTGTAAGACATCCCTGCCCAGTATTCAATGTCCTTAGCCAACAGAAAAGTGAAAGTTAGAACTACTTAATGTCGATGTCACCTAATCGCAACTTGCACAACTCACACTTCCTTGCCTCGGACACTGTACAATTCATAGAGCATTCCCATATAAGGAAGATGGACTAGGTAATAGAGAATTCATTAATTAATTGTGTGGGCTTTTAAACTTAATCAACACATAGCAAATACTGTTGGCTCCAGGAGAAATAATGGATGTGATGCTGTGTAAACTTGATTGCCATAGACTAGGTCATTTTGGGGCACAATTCAATAAACTACAAGAAGATAAAGATGAATATAAAACACAAGACAAGTAAACTGTCCATGTGAGAGTGTTTTATCATATTTTCTATGTGGATAGAAAATTTATGAGTTGAATCAACCAGTATTCATAGTGATCAGAGGAGATAGATTTGAGGAAATATTATTTAATAATAAAAGCTGAAAGTTGCCTAGACATTCCCCATTGAACCTGGATGGGTTATCTTTGTCAACAAGCTTACATATCATAAAGGAAAGCTTCTTTTTATCTATACCCTTGGTTAAAAGCCATAAGTTGAATTGACTCTGTTGCTATCCATCAGATGGTTAATGCCTGGGTATAAACATTGAAGTGTTCCATTCTACTAAAATTATTTTGAGATACCATCTTTTTATCCAGTTCACCCAAATGTTAATGCCTATTGATTGATTGAGATAAATTGAGATAACATATGATTTCACGTGTTCTGACTACAGTTGTGCTTTTGTTTGATTTTTGTGTTTCATACGTATTTCTTAGGACAGTCCATTGGTCTTACAGTCTGACAGAAATGTAACAGTGAACGCAAGAAACCACATGGGGCAGCTCACTGGACAGCTGACAGTCGGTGAGTGTTTGGAGGTAAAGTTTGATCATTCTGTCTTTTATATTCAGTGGTCAATTTGAATTCCATGTAGCTAGATTACTTCTCTAACTCATAGACAGACCTGTCATTGCAGCCCAGTTGACTTGCACATGAACTAATGTGGTCCCAAGTTAGTTAGGATTTCTAAAACTGAGTAGTTATTAGTGTATACACAAACACACACAAACACACACACACACACACAAACAAACAATTTTATAAGTGTCAGTACTTTCAGTTTTGACAATGCTTTTTGTTGAGATTATATATGAAGGATTTAGTTATTGAAATACAAATTAAAAAATACTAGTATTTTTGTTTGTTTACTTCTTTTGTTTTTTGAAATAGGATGTCATGTAGACTAGACTGGCCTCAAACTGACTATGTAGCTGAGGATAACCTTACCCTTCTGATGCAATTGAATACATCTCCCAGATGATGTGCTTACACTATACACAGTTCAATTCTGTGGATTGATCCAGAGGCTTCCTGCTTACTAGCAAACACTCTACCAAGAAACATCCTCAGTCCTATTGGATTTTACTACTATCAAATAAATGTTAATTATTGACATTTATCAAAGCACCATATGTAAATATTTCATTCAGTTTTGTATAAGGAGAAAGGCAAAGCAAAAATCATTTGTAACTATGTAAATTATGCATACTTGATATTCATATATATATTCTGCATTTCAGGATTTATCTACACTTTTTATAGTATGTATGATATACATACGGTACAAAAGAATCAATTTTCAAATTTGAGGAATGAATTACTCTTTTTAGCAATAAATTAATAATAATTCCTAAATTATATGTTTTCACTATTTCTAATTGAATTTTGGAAATATACTAGTCACTTATGTGACATGTATAAGTAGAGATGTTAATTGTTTATACATCCTCTTTGTAAATATAATATATGTTGACCTATTATATGTTTTAATTAAACTAAAAGTTTTAGTTTGTTAGTAGATAACTATTAGTTGTCAAACATATTTTGTCATAAAATATATTGCTTTTTTATAAAAGAAGCCACTAAAATAAATTTACTAAAATTTCAGGAATAAAATATTTCTATGTACTCATAAGTGTGCCTGAATCCTCAAGATCTCACTGTTAATTTCAATAGCAATTGTGACTGTTTCAGAGTAGTGTAAGCTGGCATGAATAACTGGGAGGTTTTTCAAGTCAAAATTTACTCATAGTTAAGAACTCCTAGTAAAAAAGGATCTTTATTGCATTCAGTTCTCCAAAGCTGAAATAGTTCTTAGTGGAACTGTCAAGAGATAAGTTAAAAGCACAGAAACTATATTGCAAAACTACACTGTCAAATAACAGTTACATAATTCCGGCCTGTAGCATGAAGCAGCAGTTTGATTACAGGGTGTATAGACAAATGCCATTTGCATTTCATTTTATGCATGAAAAAGATAAAGGATATATTTTACTTGCATTTTAGCCATTCTAGAAAACTCTGTTAATGTAATGTTAATATTATTCAAATGAGATAAAAGAGAAAAGGAGAGAAAAAAGTAGTTTAACTTTAATGAATACATCATAGCCAATTATTTCAGTGATTAAGTGATCTAAGAAAACAAATAAAAACTGGGGATTTGGGCATACTGTTGTTGACTCCCATATTTTTTTGATTCCTTGTGGCTGTCATAAAAATCAAATGCACATTAACTAAAGAGTGGGCAATAATAAATTAAAACATCTGCTATATCAAGGTATGTTGAGGCACCCTCTTAATCCTACCATGTGGGCAGTTGAAGTAAGCAGATATCTGTGAGTTTCAGGCCACTCCTGTCTATATAGTGAATTCTATATAGGATCAGCTAGGACTACACAGTGGGGCATTTTGTTACATACAGACTTATATAATTAGAAGTCAAAGTGAATCTGGATATCAATCATTTTAGTGAACTCTAAACAAACAACTTACCTTTCGTGGAGATCAAGCTTACCCTTTCCTAAAATGGCATGACACTTAATTTGAATGCTTCTAAGAAAAGTGGGAGTGGTTTTGGTGTTGTTAAGTGAGAGGTCATAGTTCTATGTTGAATATATCATTATTTTGGTGGTGGTGATTGTAATAGGCTTGTATCACAGTGCACTGATATTCTGTGAACGGTTCCATCATGACCTTCTATCATATCATCTTTCTCGTGGTACTTAAGTTACATGGGACACACCATGACTGTTGCCAAGTGTCTGTCACAGATATGTTACACATCATATATTAATATCTCTATCTTGGAAAGATAATTTTTCATCCTATAGTCGCTAAAGGTGAATACATTCTTGCAACATATTCTTGCAATATTCTGTCAAGTTTTGTTTTTAGAAAAAATTTGTTGATATAGGGAACATTTTTAATCCTCTTTCCTCATTTTTTCCTCTCCATTCAGTTTTTGTTTAGTGGTATGGCGTTGATTATAGAGTTTAGGTATGAAAATATTTAATATTAAAATATAATACCTTTAATTCAGCATATAGTTATAGATTATAGTTTTATTCATTCTGCAAATCTAAGATTACCTAACACTGTATTGATTTCCCATAAAAATAAACAGTAAAAGATATTAAATAGTTTTTTTTTTTAGATTTTATTACTCTAATATATTGGAAAGGAAAACTTACCTCAGTGTAGCTATTTGTTCCATTGTGTCCTTCAAAATGCTGTTTAAGAACAAAGCAGAAACTGGTCTACCTTGAGTATTTCTTCTTTATTACAAGCCAACTTTCTTTCTTAGTTCATGTAAAGGAGACCTCTAATATAATCCAGAGATGAGACATACGTGGTATGTTAATTCTAAGGCTGTTGTTCTACATTTGAAATAAAAACCAAATTATTCTCCTTCCATAAATGCATAGGAAATGCAATATACTTATACTTGAATATATAAATATATGTATAGACACATATGCTATATTTTTATTGAATATTATATATATATAATTTCAAATGTTATCCCCTTTAGCAGTTTATCCCACCAGAAACCCGCTATCCCATCCTCCCTCCCTCTAACTCACCCAGGCCCTCCCACCTCACCCCCTGGCATTTCCCTACACTGGGTCATTGAGCCTACACTGAGCCAAGGACCTCTCCTTTTACTGATGTCCAACAAGGCCATCCTCTGCTACATATGTGGCTGGAGCCATGGGTTCCTCTATGTGTACTCTTTGGTTGGTGATTTAGTCCCTGGGAGCTCTGGGGGTTCTAGTTGACTGATATTGTTGTTTTTCCTATGGTTTGCAAACACCTTCAGCTCCTTCAGTCCTTTCTCTAACTCCTCCATTGGAGACTTCATGCTCAGTCCAATGGTTGGTTGTGAGCATCTGCCTCTGTTTTTGTCGAGCTCTGGAAGAACCGTTCAAGAGACAACTATATCAGGATCCTGTCAGCAAGAACTTCTTGGCATCCACTCTAGTGTCTGTGTTTGGTGACTGTATATGGGATGAATCCCCAGGTGGGACAGGCTTTAGACGGCCTTTCTTTCAGTCTCTGCTCTGCACTTTTCTCCATATTTCCTCCCTTAAGTATTTTGTTCTCCCCTCTAAGAAGCACTAAAGCATGGTTTAGATATACTTAACCTATTCTCTTTAAACTTTGGGTAAAAAGTTAACTTGACAAATATTTTTGTGAACTTATTAAGATAGAGGTTTATCTTAAATAGGCTATTTAATATCAGAGTTTGACCATCATATCTATAATTCTGATTTGTCATGGCTCTTTAAGTTTGGAGGAGGTAAGTGAACTTAATTTTCTTCCTCCAAATTTCTCTTCTTAGAATAAAGCTGAAAAAAAGAAATGAGATTGTTGTTGAGAATTTTAAAGACAGCACAACATCCCCAGAGGTCAGAATCCTTGAAGTAAAAACAACTTTCTTAAACAAGTCCCAGGTCAACATTTTCTATTGTTTGATTTATAATTATATTTGTTCTCAAAGCACTTATTTTTTATTTTAAATTTATCTTTATTGGATATTATTTATTTACATTTCAGATGCCATTCCCTTTCCCCATTCCCCTCCCTAGAAAACCCCTATCCCATACCCCCTTTTTGTTTTTGCTTTTATACAATATTTTTTAATGTCAATCAAAGGCTTTATAAGTTTGATAATGCTCAATATCAATCAAAAGAGTAACCTAATACCCAATCTAGATATATCAACTATCTTTGACTGGTGGAGACATGTGAATATCCGCCTCCATGTCTGGCCCCCCTCTCTCTTTCTCTCTCATCACCTAGCTCCTCTTCTCCTCTCCTCCTCTCTGTACTCCTCCCATCTTAGCTCCTCCTACATATCACCCTTCCTGTTAAAATAAAATATTTCTTTCAAAATACAGTTAGAGCATAACTATACCAATTTATGTCAGTAAGGTGCAAGATAGACCTAATACCCAGTCCATCATTTTGTTGACTAAGCAGAACCTCTGTCATCTCTCCTAAATAAAAGATTTAGTTCTGAACCTGGCTTTTTTTTCTTGGCTTTAGAATGAATGTCAGCTGAAAACCATCCTCTCAAACCTTTTCTCTCAAAGTAAATAGCAAGGATTGGCTATGAGACTATAAGTTTTCAACCCCATCAGAAATCCAGAATGACTGAGTTAACTGACATTATTGGAAGCACAAAGCATAGCTTCTAAAACATAGCCAATTTATAGAGACCACTGAACACCTGGACAGTCCCTATATTACAGAATGTTGGAGCATCCAATCTTCAGCCTTCTGGCCCAGGATCATCTGACAGACCTAGTGATGCAGAATTATTAAGGGCTGATTACTCTGTCTTGGCAGATATAATCAGTCGACTATTCTGCAAGTGTGTCCTTTTTGGACAGTATTTTGTCTGTAGATGGAAAGAGGCAATTCTTGCCTAGTGGCTGTCTCACCACAATTGGAATAACTGCAAAGATGCCTTTTACCATCTGTATCTCCTTAGTGCTACCTGCCCTGTCCCTGACTAGAGCCTGTTTTTCCTATTATTTTGATTGTATCAGAACTTTGTGGGGGTGGGAATCTACTTTGTGTATCTACTGGGGTAAGCGCTGGGGCTCAAAATCTGCTCAGTGCTCAAGCTCAGACAGGATACTGCCCGAGTTAGAGCACCTGGGATCCCCATTTTTCCTGGGTTCTTAGAGATTGGGGGCAGAGCTGTCACCCAAGATCTACTCAGTACTCTGGCCCAGACCAGAAGGAACCAGTGTTCCAGGCTGGGAGTGACTTCCTGGATCCTTGTGGGTCCCAGTTACTCCCTGTTTGGGGTGGGCCTTGCTGTCTGCTTACCTAAGATACTGCCTGAGATAGATCACCTGGGATCCCTGCTTCCTCTGGGTTCTTGGGGATTGGGGGCAGAGCTGCCAGCCAAGATCTGCTCAGTGCTCTGGCCCAGACAGGAAGGAACCAGTGTTCCAGGCTGGGAGTGACTTCCTTGGTCCTTGTGGGTCCAAGTTACTCCCTGTTTGGGGCGGGCCTTGCTGTCTGCTTACCTAAGATATTGCTGAGTTAGAGCGCCTGGGATTCCTGCTTCCTCTGGGTTCTTGGAGATTGGGGGCAGAGCTGCCACCCAAGATCTGCTCAGTGCTCTGGCCCAGACAGGAAGGAACCAGCGTTCAAAGCACTTATTTTTGTATAGAAAAAATAGTGTGTGGCTTTAGATATAATATGATCATATTATCCTGATAATATTCATAACTTTCTTTCAAATAATGTAGATTAAGCTCTCGACTACCTTTGTGAAACATATTTGATATGCTTAAGGAGGCGCTATAATGTATTAAAAAGAATAAAGGACATTTCTTTGTGGTAGTGTAATACAATTATAAATTTTAGTTTAATATAAAATTTATAATTTATGGTTTAACAGTGGGGTTCATATATATATATATATATATATATATATATATATATATATATATGCATGTAACACCTAATGAAAAAACAGATCATGAATTTAAAAGAGAGAAAGAAGCAGTATAAGTGAGACTTTAAAGAGAGGAAAAGACAAAGATGTTTAATCATAATCTGAGTGAAACAATAAAGGTATTTGGGCATGTAAGAACTGGAATATAATTCTTAACACTTACTTTTAAAGTGTACTTAAAACCACAAACCTGTGCTTCACATAGCATCTGACATGTTACTATTATTCTCTTTATTTAATTTTCAGTCAATTTGGAAAAATGAATTCCCAATAAATTAGCTTCTGGCCACTGCTAGAGTTGGTGTCAAGGATTATTTACTCGTGTTCTGTATTATTAATTTCCAATTAATCAAATTCAGTGGTGTAAAAAATGCATTAAAACCCTAATTTCAGTCAATCTTCTCAGTCTCAGTTATTATCTGTAATTATTGTGTGATTTAATCATGTGTATCTTAATAGACCTGATTCTATGTCAACAAAAATACTACATACCATTTCCAAGATATTTATAAAAGTGATATGTGTATTTAGTACAATTTTCTTAGGTATAAATACCTAATAGTATATAGGTATAAATATAAATAGTATGATTACGATGGTAGTCATCTTACAGCAGAGTTGACTTTGGCTGACTCAGAAAACTAGAGGAAATTGCTTTGCCTGTCCAGAGAGACTTGAGAGGGATTTCAGAGTCAGAAGACAAGAATAACAACTCACTAGGTATAGAGGTTCAAGAGGTTCAATGAAACTGGTAATCATGTGTACATAGGTAGATTTATCACCAATTCTAATATTAGAAATAAATTCACATGATATATGTTATATACCAAGATGTTCCAGAGAGCAATTTCTAGTTTTAAAAGGAATATAGTTTAATAATGAATTGTATTTAGCCAGGTAAATTCTCTCCATGAGAGGCTGGAGGCAAGTCTCCTGACAACCATGCACACAATACATGTATACACTTCTTGCAACAGATGTAAATGGTCCATGGATTATGGTTTGTGTTATGTATATGATAGTGATTATGATTTTCAGTAGGTCTACATATAAATGATTCTGAATACTTGGCCAAAATCCTAAGCAGTCCTTATGAACAAAATAACTGTGTTTTACTAGAATATCTCAATGGCTGCTCTCTACTACCTTTAAAAGTAAAAAGCTACTTTTAATTTTAGCATGAGAAATTTGTTTGATGAACCTTCTGACTACTTAAATTCCTCATTATTTAGAGTTCCTTAAAAAATGACATTGTTTTTTCTATGCATCATATGTTTTTATTTTCATACATGCAGAATTTTAAAATTAAGAATGTAAAGAAAAGGTAACGAAGTCAGCATCCTCGATATCCTATTTTTCTTCAACTTTTGGCTCTTAAAAAAGATTTTAATTGAAATTTAATCCACAGAATAATTCAACTAGTCCAATTAACGTTTTGTGTGTCACTACTAAATATCAGCATGTTTTTTCCTAGATGAATGGAGAAATATGTAGATGAGAGTTTTATAATAAATATTTAAAGACCCATAGAGTGACATGCAATCTAGTGTTAAAGCAATTACCATGAACACCTGGGAATCATTTAATTGACTGCAGATGGTGTAGGACAGGCAGAAAGTAGAAACGTACATATTACTCTCACACAGAAAATTTATAGTTTTTGTCAATGACTTATTTTGCATATGACTTAGATATATTGGAATGGTCTTGAGCAAATTAATAAGAATGGATATTTTCTATGAAATAAGCTATGAAAATATTATAGAATAGACCAAAAGTGAAAAGAAATACTCTCAGGTTTAATACTACCTGTAAATTTCAAGTGATTAATGGGTTGTTGATTTTGATCATTATTAATTGTTTAATTAACTCATTAATATTAGTTAAGTTGATATGAATTGGTTTAATATTAATTAATCATTCTGGAAAAGTTGTAAGTGGAAACAGATGCCTATTATATTCAAGAGCAAGATGAAAGGATTAGAAATTAGGATGCTTAATTTAAGTAACTCGAAGGAAAGACGCTGGCATTCAGGTTTTGAAAAGTTTTAAAAGAGAATCCTAAACATGTATATTTCTTGTTTGACTTTATATTATTTCAATTATATTTCTATAAATGAATTTACAATCTTGGGTGTTTTCTTTAATCGAAACTTGTTTGGAAATTCAATTAATGGAGAACAAAATAAGTATATAAGAATCTTAGTAACTTTATATTTGAGTAAAAAGAAATATAAGACAACATCACATATAAGAGAACATCACATAAACACTCAAAAGTGCTTATTTCTAATTGTATTACTCTTTTAAAACAGGAGAAATAGACTGTCTCAAAGTATTTTTTTAACTATCCTCCCTTTTTAAATAATAAAAACACAAAATTAAGGAATGTGGGGTTTTTTTTCCTGCCAAAGTTGGACACAAACAAATTTGGGTGGTCACTTTTCAAGCCCTGCCTACTGTCTTTCCAGTTTCCCTGAGCCTTTGTCTAAGATATGGACTGTAGATCTGTTAGCCTTTTTCTAAGAATGATCTGTGTAAATCTGCTAAAGACTGTTCCAGAAAGAACTGACCTCTGCTTCACAAGGTCAACAATGAACAATCTGAGAAAATAGTCCATCCTCTTATGTCAATAGATCCCCATGCTTCCACTGATAGAAAATAGACTGAAATTACCCTCTTTTCAAACAGAATATATCCTTTAACATATAGACTGTGGTAATCTGTCATTCTCAAAGGAGTAAATTGACTGTTTGGGAAAAAGGGCAAATGGAGCAAGTGATAAATGGTACTTCCTTAAGAACTCATCATATAAGTGGCACATTACTCCAAATTACCAGTATTTGTGGATGCCAGTCCCCTTATATATGAATAAAAAGAAATAAAAGTCCCACAGCACAGTGTAATGCAAGAACACTTGCTTAACAGGGGCATTGCCTTAGGATTAATTCTGGTAACTAAAAAAAAAAAATGAATTTGTATATATGTGTGTGTGTGTGTGTGTGTGTGTGTGTGTGTGTAAAATCTAAGTAATTATTTCAAAAGTTATAATGTTGAAAAATGGCTGGAAAAATAACCACTTTCTTAACCTTGTGACAATAGACTATGCTTATTTAAAGAATGATTATAGCTTACCATCTTAGTTTAAATTTTAGGGAGATTTGCACTAAAGTGCATGTAGAAGAATCACAAAGCTTTGCAAGGAATTAAAATGTAGCAGGAGAGAAACAAACTGGAAAATTGTACTTCTGTGCTTCATATTTTACACTTTAAGCTTAATGACTACATAGCAACTGGAATTGAGGAGACTGAAGCTTATCATTAGGCCAAGCTGTGTTGTTAATAAATCTCTCTTTGTAGATCTGGGCTTTCAGGTGCCCTTGTGATCTACACATAGCTTACTCATTAAATTTACAGACCTGTGTTGTTTCTCTAAATAAATTAGTTTGAAAATTCCATTAATGGTCAACAAAATTCACAAGTGTATGAATGTGTGTGTATGTGTGTATACACTTCATACACTTGTGAATATATATATATATATATATATATATATATATATATATATATATGAATAAACTTTCGGAATATACCCTCAGGATTGTTTCCTTTAAATAATTAAATATCAAAGCTACTTGCCAAAGACAGGGAAGAGGGAGATTAACCTTGGGGAGTGAGTGTAACTTATATTAGAGTAGCTCTATTTAGCTTACAGTAGCTGTTCTCTTTTTATTTAAGTTTTTAAAGTTTCCATATATATGTATATGTTGTTGTGAATATGTGCCTCATGTGTTTATATGTGACGAAGTCTGAAGATGGTATAGAAGCTCCTACAGCTGGAGGTTTGAGAAGCCATTAAATCCCAGATGTGGGTGAAAGGAACCTAGTGTGGACCCTCTTCTAGAGCAACAACTGATCTTAGCCTCTGAATCATCTTTTCGGTCTGTTTTCATGAGTAGTTTTGGAGAATTTCAAAGTCAAATATTATGTGTATCAGAAGAATAAATGATATTTGGACTAGAAAATGATCAGAAGAGGAGAAGAAAATGGAATAATTCATATCTCCATTTATTTGCCCTTTATTATATATTTATAATACATAGTTCATAATAATGAAGCAGCATTATAAAGTTTTCTTCTGACTTTCTAAGATTTAATGTGTCTTTCACCTTCCATTTACAATGTATGTAGTACAAGGAATCAAACCCAGGACCTTCTTCATGGAAAGTAATCATTCCATCACTGATCTACAAACCCAGACACTCACTGGCAGCAGCTGCTTCTCCTCCTCTTCCACCTCCTCCTCTTCCTCCTCCTCCTCCTCCTCCTCCTCCTCCACCTCCTCCTCCACCTCCTCCTCCACCTCCTCCTTCACCTCCTCCTCCTTTTCCTCCTCCTCCTCCTTTTCCTTCACCTCCTCCTCCTTCACCTTCTCCTCCTCCTTTCTCCTCCTCCTTTCTCCTCCTCTTCTTCTTCTTCTTCTTCTTCTTCTTCTTCTTCTTCTTCTTCTTCTTCTTCTTCTTCTTCTTCTTCTTCTCCTCCTCTCTTGCTCTCTTGCTCTCTCTTGCTCTCTCTCTCTCTGTCTCTCTCTTTTCTCTCCTCCTCATCCTTCTCCTCCTTCCTTCTCTTTTCCTTCTGCTCCTCCTCCACTTTTTTCTTCTTATATTTTTTTTTTCTTTTTTTCTTCATTATCTGGTCTTTGCTTAAAATTTTTAGCCCAGACTGAAATTCGAATTGCTATCCTTCTACCTCAGGTATAATTATGACTGTGGTGAAATTTCAGGCCAGCACCACCACATCTAGTGAATTAGTGTAGTTTAGTTAAAATATTTAAATAGATTTTAATTCCATTATAATTTTTCTGCAATATTATCACTAGATGTTTGACTGTATGTTTTAATGAAATCAGGAATATCTGATTCTAATTCCATATGCTTGCTTTTACCCTATGCATAAAGTGAATGCTTTGATCATTCTTTCATGGGTTATTTGATTGTTCCTATTCTCAGTTCACATTTATACTATAGGTTTTATAAATGTTTGCAAACACATTAGTATAATAATCTACAAACAGTATTTTTCTTACTTTTACTTTTATCTTACCACAAATCAGCAAGAATATGTTAATTGATCATAATTTTACAAGATATGTTGTCAGACAAAAGTAATCCTTGCAGTTGGAAAGTGGAAGTAGACAGATCATCTATGTAAATATAGGAGATTTGAGACCATTCTATCCCCCCTCCAAAATATTTAAGACTTTACTTTCTCCTGTTGTGCTATTTAGAAAATAATTCCAAGAATAGAGCATGGTGAGTAGCCGTTTTTCCCCATAATTGCTCTGATGAACATCCATATGTTTCTCAAAAACAGATTTCTTGAACACTCAGCAAGTGAGCTGTTAAACATTTTTACATCCTAATAATACTAGAGTATTTTAGATATTTATATCTAGGGAATAAGTCTTTTAGTAATTTATGCTAAAAAGATAACCATGAAATTTACACAGCTTTGAGGTATCATAATCACAAAAATTTAAAAGAGAATAAAATTTATTGAAAATCCTAATTAACAGAATGAATACTAAGCTATGATAATTTTTATGAGGGTACTCTGAGAAACATTTGCCTATACTATACATTTAAATATGTGACATAGAAATTCTAGTCCTAGAATTTTATAGGCTAAATCAAAATGTGTTCATACAACATATATTATTAAGTAAGAGTTTACATCAGTTCTAGGTGAAACTGCCAAATTCCTAAGTCAACTAAAATGTTCAAATGCACCTCAGATGAATACAAAATTACTCAGAGTTACAGGACCACAGTGGAATTGTATGCCAGAATTGGCAGCAATGGCAAATTATAGGAAACAAACAACAGGAAAACCTGTCCATATTATGTTGAATGAAAAATGTCATTTGATAGTTTATATTATATGAATTTTGTTTGTTTTGAGGAGACAGCTTATCACAGTGTATCCTAGGCTAACTTTAACTCACTAAAATTTCCCTGCCTTAGTCTCCCAAGGGCTAGAAACTATAAGCCAGAGGAACTGTGGTTGCAGTATACAGCATTTCCCAAGAAGGAATGAGAAGAGGGTGTCACTCAGCTTCTGATCACTGTTGATGGTGGAAGCCAAGATGGTCTTAAAAGATCTGCTAAAACTTCTACCCATGATTCACCATTCTTAACAGAATTAGAGACAAAACTCAGAGATGGGACTAAATAACAAATTGAGTGCAAATTGTATTGTAGGATGAAAAAAAAAACACACTGAAGAGACAGCAGGTTCTTTTCTTTTCTTTTCTTTTCTTTTCTTTTCTTTTCTTTTCTTTTCTTTTTTTCCCTCGAGATAGTAGGTTTCTAAAGAGACAGTTGTGGTACCTAGGCTTTGGGTAGTTTCTTAACAGCACAGTTTAATGAAATGCAAGATTATACACAGATTAAGCCAAGGAGAATTCTAAGAATGGAATATGTTGGTCTTTTTGTATAGTAGGATTTACTCCCTTTTCTTTCGTGGAAGTATTGGAATTGGCATGACAATATATGATGGGAATGATGAATTTTTCAAGGCTAAAGATATTGATTTGCCATTGTAATGAAACAAAACACAATTGGTGGACACTCTGGTCAGTCACTTTGGTTACAAGTGGTTGGGAAGTCTGTTGGTTGGTTGGTTTGCTTTTCACATGGTGTCTTTTGCAGTAATGTCCTGTGGTTGAGTTCCACATAGTCAAATTCTCCATCTACCAACTCAATGCCTGTCTAGTCTGCTTCACCATTGTGGTTATAAATTATCCAATTCTGATACGTTCATTGAGAATGAAGATTTACCTAGGTCTAGAGTTTCACAATCAGGGTGACAGCATCGGTCTGCTACTATAGAGGCCTCATGATAGAGGCATCACAGGAACAGAAGTACTGCAGGATTGACGGTTTGTTCATACAGCAAGACTGGATGCCACAAAGTGACTAACGACTATCTGTGATCCCAAGACATTTTCATGAATCTTTTCAGGGGGCACATCATCAATGTACCTCATAGTAGGCACTGCCTTATTAACTTTCCACTACTTCCACATTATCACCCTGAGAAATAATCTTCCAGCACAAAACTCTGGGCAAATAATACAGTCAGACACTACCAGAAGGTGCAGGAAATGCCTGTCTATAGAGGAATAGAACAACAGAATTTTCTGGATGGTGAATGGTTGTTCTATAACTGAATATGACGGCATTTACACATCGTTAACAATGATAAAAGTATATGCCAAGAAAAACATCAACTTACCGGTCTAGTATTACTCCTTAAAGGAAAGTGTGAAAGATGAGAATATTATGCATACATTATTTACTAACACGTGAAATCAACGTCTACACTATTTTAACTATTCCCTTAACTTCTGTACTAAGAATTTGCAGTTATGAAACAGAAAGATTAGCATGATTTTGTTTTTAGTTTTTAAAATTCAATGGAAGAATAGATTTTATTGTGAACATTAGGGAAAACATTAATTATTCAGTTAAAAAACACTTACCCATTTCTGTTAATAAAAATATATTGCTAATTACTTCCTTTGGAATATTACTCATCTAGCAGAGTTAGCCATGCACTCTGGGGCCCTTATTAAGTAAATGAGAGTTACAAGAAAATACTACATCATCCTGGCAACTTATCTGGTAAAAGAGTTGGTTCTGAGGAACTAAATTGGCAAATAATATCTACAGAGGATCAGTGCTGTTTCAATGAGTAGCTCACATTCTCAGTGAGATAGAGATTTCATTACACACAGAGAATGACATGCATTTTAAAACTTGTGACCTACTTACTCTGGAGATTTTCACTTCATCATTTTGGTTCAAAGTAGTGCACCATAATGGTAAGGGTTGTTACATACTGTTTAAAGCACAAATAAAAATATCATTGAAAATTTTCTTATGTAAGTATAAGAAATATATATGTATCATACATACATATATATTATACATAGGTACTTAATTTGTATTTATGGGAATATATAATTATGTATATTTAATTATACATTATTCTATATATAAATACATATAATACAATTTTAAAATATGAGTACTTATATAATTTCTATGTACTTAACATGAGACACTGAAGAATTTATCTGCTTAAGAATACTCCTTTGTTGTTATAATCTACTTGACATTCACAGAATAAGCACAACTGATTTGGATTTAATATTTCCTCCAAGATCTAATACTCTTTCAAGCTGCTGGTTTCAATTCTAAACTTTATTAGAAATTTCTGTAACTATACTATTTTATATATCTTTTTAAATTTAATCTTTATCAATTGCTATGTAATTGGCTTTGTTTCAATTTGTGTTTAAAAACATAGCTTTCTAAGTGTGTTTTACCTACATGTATGTATGTATAGCAAATGAAGTGTTTATAAAAAGATAAAGAGATAAAGATAGTATGTTCTGTGGGTGTGTGGAGAGGTATGGGGAAGGGGATGTCTCAGCGGACCCATGTAGAGGCATCACTTCCCATGAGGGACCAGTCACACACCGGTATAGTAGAGAATAGAGTTTATTGAGGACATGGGGAGGGGAGCCAGGAGGGGTTAGTAGAGGGAGAGAGAGAGAGAGAGAGAGAGAGAGAGAGAGAGAGAGAGAGAGAGAGAGAGAGAGACAGGCAGAGGAGTAGAGAAGTAGAGGCCGGGCCATGACCACGTGCAGAGAGAGGAAGAGGGGGGAGAGGACAGAGAGGCAAGAGGGTAAGAGTAAGAAAGAGAGGGTAAGAGAGTAAGAGATTAAGGGAGAGAGGAGGGGGCAAGCAACCCCTTTTATAGTAGACCAGGCCTACCTGGCGGTTGCCAGGTAACAGTGGGGAGGAGCATACCTGGGTGTTGCCAGGTAACTGTGGAGGTGGAGTTTAGACAGAATACTAACATTCCAAATACATACAATTTTCTTCAATAATTCAAATAATTCATATTTCTAGTATATGAAATTCCTCCATTATTTTCGTATTTTTGAATATTTTATTTCCTTAGAATATGTGAATTATTTTTATGTGTGATTATGTTATATTTTATTTTGATTAATTTTACTCTTAAATTGTCATGTCTTCCGAAACGTAGCTGGTATTAATGCGAATGTCACTTTCATTTCCTCAGAAGATGCCATCAGATGAGAGCTGTACCCAAACCATTTGAATGCATGGCTTGGGCTGAGTACAGAGCACTTCCTGTTCTGTCCTAGCCCTATCCCTAGGCCTGGAACCTTCTAGCCTCTGAACAATCAAATTTCTCCAAACCCAGACCTTGAAAAATTCAGCTTCCAGCCTCCATATGATAATCTATGCCCAGAATTTTCCAGCCTCTGACAATTCCTGTTGAATAAACTAACCCTTTCTAGCTCTTTTGCATCTGTTGTTTGCTGGGTTAACTGAGCTGTTCTAACCCAAATTTCTCTCCAAGCTGACTTATTCAAAGTAGCATATCTCAGATTCTCACTGAATTGCTCTTCTTGTCCTCATTCTAATTTTGGCAACTTGGTCTACTTCTCTGGCTCCTTTCTCATTCTCTGTCTCATTCTGTCTTCACTTGTGTCTAGCTTCTGGAAAACTGTCCTGGTAAAGCTGCCACAAACCTTGCCACACACCTTGCCACCTTTCTCTCCCTCATTGACTTAAGTAGCCTCTCTTCTCTGTGTTCTCATGGGAGTTGCATTTATCCTATCTCTGACTCATTCTGAGAAATCTTTCTCTGATTTGTCAGTATGTGTGCATGATCTAAATAGACAACATGTCACATGTGTGTGGACAACCTCCAAATAAAGCTTTCACAGTCTATCACCTTATTCTTCAAATGCACAAAGTAACAAGTGAACAGTTTAATTGACCAGGTCTCAGTGTCATCCATGTTGATTTCAAACTCAGTGTGACTTTACATCTGGGTGCTGTCAAAACCTATCGAGTATTTTATTCTTGATTCAAGTTCAAATGTTCAAAGATGGCAGTGTTAAGGTTCCATTTAGTGCTGTTTAGTTGAAGGTTTTTTGTTTTGTTTTGTTTTGTTTTTTGTTTTTTTGTTTTTGTTTTGTTTTGTTTTGTTTTGTTTTGTTTTTTGTTTTTCAAGATAAAGTTTCTTTGCATAGCCCTGGCTGTCCTGGAACTCAGTCTGTAGACCAGGCTGGCCTCAAACTCAGAAATCCACCTGTCTCTGCCTCCTAAGTGCTAGGATTAAAGGTGTGCACCACAACTGCCTGTCAAAAAAAATTTTTTTTAACTAAGGGAAATAATCAGCTTTCCTTTAGAATGGCATTTTTTTTCTTTTTGCTTCTCATCCATAATCAAATGGTATTTAGAACAGACTGTAAATCTTTTGAAGACAACCTTAGAGTGTGCCAAGTTTATATGCCTTTTTAAACATGGGAAAATATAAACTATATATCAAACTCAGAATTCAAAATTACTATGTTAATAAAGAGAAAGAGAAAATATTGGCAATATGTAACTAATGAAAATTAAATGCACTTTGTGAAATACTTTGTGGTACTTTGTAATATATATATATATATATTTAATAAATTTGTGAGAAAGCGAAAGTTGCATGAGAGGGGTTGGAAGGAGGAGGTAAAATAATTATATTATTATAAATGTTTATAGTGTCACTTGATAAGCACAGAAAATAATGAATATCAAATACCACTTAAAAATACGTTTCATTTCTTTAAAAGGAGAGTATTTACTAGATTGTGAGAAATGTTACTGAGGTAACAATATACTTAAGAAAAAATAGTAGGTTTGAATTAGTTTGGTGAAATTTTTGAAAAAGAATATTAAGTGGCTGTAGATGTAATTTAATAAAAACCATAATTTACACTATGTTGCGGGAAGTATTTAAAAAGATCGGCAGTTCCTGTGCCACTGCCCGCACCAGTGAGCCACATGGCACCAGAGCTCCAGAATCACTCCACTCAACTCACTAAGTTCTCACTGGCAGGTCATTACCATGCCAGCCCTGTGCTTCAAAACTCCCATGCCTTTCTCTCTTGAACTCAGTTGAGTTGCCTTGAGAAGGAAAACATCAATAAATGTAGTTCAGAAACAATGGTAACTCAATCTCTGAGCGCAACAATTAGAATGCTAATCTTGTAAACCAAACCGTATTAAAGGTGAATCCTTGTGGATTTGCCCTAAACAGGGAGACACTAGTCGCTACATCTTGCTCTACTGGGATCCTGTCTGAACCTCTGCTAACCTCTCCCCTGCTTCTTCTCTTCCTCTGTCCAACCCAGAAGTCTCACCTCCTTCTCAACCAGTTATTGGCTCCTTTATTCACTGGGGGATGGTTCAAAAGAAGTCCTGAGTACAGGACTCGTTCCTTGTTCCAGACAGCCCCTCCTGGGAGAGCAGAATTAACACAAAAATGCAAGTGGCACCAGGATCATCCACAACAACACTGCTATCTATTATTTTCCCATTCTCTCTTTGCTATGTCCTTTCCTTTTGGTCATTTTATAATATTTGTGGTAAGGTAATGAAAGTACCATTCTGTAAGACCATGAGAAGCTATAAAATTACATGTTTATTTTTCTCTGTAACTGACAAAATAAAACCAATAATATAAAGAACAATTATGTTATTCTGATTCTTCTTAGATATAATCAGGAAGTGTGTACTTATTGGTGCTCCTGTCTGCCAGTCTAAGATCATGGAAGCTACTATCAGAAACTTTAAATACCTCTCAGATTCACCTTCCCTGCATCCTTCTGTGCTAGGGAAATCACCTGTATTTCTGACATCAAGTTCACATATAACATGCCCCCAGTGACAATCTTATCTGCTCAAAAAGAAAACAGTATAACTTAATAAAAATAATAAAATTGATTGTTCTGACCTTAGTACTTTTATTATTTAGTGTATACATTTCTGGCTATACAAAATGATCACTTATTTTAAGTTTTTCAGAGAAAGTCCATTTCCAAGTGGGAATATTTGGGTGTGGCTTTCAAAGCTGATTTGTTCCATACCATATATCACTTTCAGTCCAAAAAGGGTGAACTATGTTTGTTTCGAAAAAATGTTTGAAACTTGTAGAGAGTGGCAAGATAATCCCCCAAACATGCTTTTCATGTCAATTAAAACAGGATTAATGAATGGATATACCCAAAGAGTGGCTAACACATGATGTACAGCTACAATAGATTTAGGTTATGTTCCTTAGAAACGGAGTAAGACAGCTGCAGACATGCATAGTATAGCAGAATGCTTTTGAGTATTCACAGTCAAGGAGCTAAAGAAGACAAGAGGGCAGAATGGGAGAAGAAAAGTAGCCTTCTCCCCGAAAAGTTATCCTCCAAGTGACATTACAAGGAATAGATCATAAACACATTGCAGGGAAGTGAGCATTAATTCACACCAGGATGGAAGGCAAAAGAAAACAGGTATAAACTGCATAAGCCTGAACCTGATGCTATCCATAAACCATAGGATTTGGCTTAATAGCTTTCTATATTCTAACTATCTGGCTGTAAATAGTATCACACTCATTCTGACACTGAGGTTATTTTCATGATTCAATGAGTTTATGTAGAAGTTCATAGCACATCTAGATAATACAGGGTTAACTCCTGTCATTTATATGATAGTTGTTTCTTGGTGTTAAAGCAGCAAAAAATAGTTTTGTTTGTTCAATATTGTCTTAACTTACATTGCATATTGTAGATGATCAACTAATATAACATTTAATTCTAGCATCTTAGGCTTATTAAGAGTTATAATGATTTGTCAGCATCAGCAGGTGCTTCTGCAGGTCACGACTTTTGAGAAATTGCTGCTGGGTGCTAGGCACAATTAAATTACCCATAGCATCTGGCCCCATAACAAGACACTGACAAGACATTAAGGTTTTATATTTATTTCCTTTTAGTTTTCTGACAAGCTAATGGTTCATTAATTCTGATAAAAATATATTATTCTGGATGTGACTGTTTTAGATGAACATAAAAATGAGTAGCGAATTTAATGTCTCCATCGATTGACTTATCTCACATGAATATTTATTAAACATCTAAACAGCAATCTGAATTCTGTGAGGCATATATTTATTTATTATAATTATTTGTTTCTCCTTATGTTAACTAATAAATATAAAGCAATTCTAGTGATTATAGAGTTAAATTAAAAAATTAAGAAAATCTGACACATGCATATCAAATGCTCAGGCACAGTAATTAGTACAATTTAAGGTTAGTATAAAGGTAGACACATTAAGGCTAACAAAAGATAATAAAAACCTGTAAACACACCATGTACTTATAAAAATGCAATAAAGGACAGGGATGCCCTTTCATACTACTGACAAAATATTCTTTTAAATAAATACAGATGATACTTGTAGAATCAAAGTGTAATTCTTTACAGACTTACACTTACTTTACTTAGACTTTGTATACATGCTGAGGCTGCATCAAAAGTCAAATTGTGCACTAATGGCTTTAAGCACAAAACAATAAACTTTGGAAACAAAACTTCATGATTTGTTTGGGCTTGTTTGGAGACCAACGGTCTTGAAAAATGCTTTGTTTCAGGAGCTGCTGGAAAGAGAGTTGCTAGTGACTTAAATGCACAAAAATAATGTTACCACAAACTGAAAATCCCATAAACGAAAGTGGGCCCATACTGTATCAACCTAAAGAGGAACTAAAGGGCCACCTCACCACTTAACTTTATAAATAAGGTCACCATTGAAAGCTGTATGACCTCTCAAAGTCTCTTGAATTGTCCTGAGAATTAAATCAACCAATACATAGAAGGTGATTTGGTGTTTAGTAAGTAAACACATCAGTCCATTTTACCTCTATTAAATCACTTACTATAATTATTCAATGTTTTGTGTTTATTTGCCAAAATACACTTGGTGCTGGCTTACATTGGAAACTGTACTGAGAATGGAAATACCAACCCAAGGAATAAACCATGAGGGCATCTAGTGGGCATTGCAGGTGATACTCAACTGTCAATTTATCTCCAAATGTCTATACATGGTAAGTAAATAAAATCAATAACTTATACGTTATTTTACAACATATGAATTCCCAGCTCAGAATATTAAATTAGAGAAAGTCTCTGGCTTTTTATGTATGCAAATAGCACATATATAGAACTCGAATATTAACTTGTCCTACACTTTTGTGTCTATAAGAGGGGTTTATATTTCTCTTTTGGCTTTTGTTTCTTCACAGTTCTAGCCTCTCTAGCTTATGTAACTTCTCTTCCCACTGTGTCTCATGAAGCTCAGGCTATCCAGGAACACAACCATTCCAATATTAAGATCTTAGACATGATCTATCTAAACTAGCCAGGGCCACGTGCCATTATTGCAGAGCCTATGTGTCCTGAGCCAAACTCTGATGAATGTATCAACCTCACAAACACTACAATGACATAACTGCACCAAATAACCCTGAAATGTTTGAGCTTCTGTTGTCCCTTTCTTACCTCTCATATGTCTAGTTAGCAAATGTCGCAGTAGTATTCCCCCTTAACCCTTCATCAGACTCTTATAATTGTGTATAAAGTGGGAGCATCTTAGAAGTTTGATACAAACCAAACTCAGCTACATAATCAAGATTAAGGTCCTAAACATGATTAAATCTCCAAGTCAAATTTGTTATCTCATCTCTCATCTCCTTCCTCTCCTCCTCTTCCTCCTCCTCCCCACCTCTCTCTCTCTCTCCCCCCTCTCAGATGGAACCCCACTTCTGATTTTCTAAGTTTTAAAGAGAACTCATAGATTTCACATTCTCTTGTGTCACCTGCAATGATTAGGCATGCAGCTCCTCACTTCTTCATTGCATATAGTAATAATTATTTCATGAATATGTCATAATCCATGTTCCTATTTCCTTAGCATTATTCAGTTCCATGGTGTGTTATGAAAGTATAAAATTATTCTTAAGCCTTTTATTATAGAGTCTCTTATATAGTTTTGGGAAATTACTAGAAGTAAGTAGAGTTCTATATGTCGATTAAGGGGGCAGTTTTTAATTCTAAAATTCTCAGTCTGTCAATCATGGGTCATAGAATGTCCACAACTGAATAGCTCATTTCTTCTTTATTTCAGTGATCTCAGTCTTCAGAAAACAAACTTTAAAATCTTTCATTAGTTTTATTATTTGAATTTTTTGTAAAGGTTTATATTACTGAATCCAGGACAAAATTATATTTTTGCTACTTGTTATGATAAGCAAATTTCTCTGTATTAAAACCATGGTAAAAATGTGTGGCATGAAAACAGGTGAATTTCAGTTAAAAACATTTCTACATAGTCATTTTAATTTTTTTATTATTACCCTTAATATTCAGTGAATTAAATTATTCCACTAAAGGTAATTAAACATGTCTTCTTTTCTGTTGTTGTTTTTTTTTTTCAATTTTATTTTCTTACACAGGCTATTCTTTTCTTAATCATTTATGAGCTACCCTTCCAACACTTACCTATGCCCTTTTATGATTTTATGTCATCTATTCTCACTACTGAGATTTTAACATTGATTGATTACTTATTTGTTGAAGTTTTTTCTTTCATCCTAAATGCTGTTCCTTTGTTTCTGGTTACCTTGTTTTTCTTTTTTTTTAATCTCCTGATAAACCTTCATTTTTAGGACTCAATCTTGATTTGTTTATGGTATATTTTAATATATTGTTATATATGCTTTTCATAGAATTTGTGCTATGGTTTAGCATATATGTGACATACATATGTATATAGAGATATAAAAGCATATAGAAAATTCATAACAAATACATTGAAATATATATGTACATATACAAATAATGTACAGATTTTAATATTATCATAATTCAACTGTAGTATTGAAAATATATTTCCAGGTAGAACTCCTTAAACTTCTCAAGTTTACATTTAAATCAATTTCATTTCATTTAAAATATTGAGAAATAAACTAGTTATATGTAGTTTTCAGACATCTTTTATTTTTGTTGTTCTTCTTTCATTTGTGAGTTCCTGGCTTTCTCCTAATAATACATGCTATCTGCTTCAAGTGCCACTTTGCGATTACTCCTTATGGTTAGATGTGAGAGAAATGGATTCCTCTGTTTTGACTTAATTGTGAGAACTCATACCCTTCTATTTCCTGCAGGATAACCTAACCACATGCAGAATCTGATGTTTTCACTTCCCTTTTTTAACCCACTTTATTCTGGACTGCATGTTTTCAGATGATAAATTGGCTCATAGGGGAGCAAATGTTTCCTGGTGGCTAATAGATTCCTTCGGTTTGGCTGATTTCAGTGTTTTGTTTATCTTGCTCAAAAATGTAATTTTCGCATGTAAGATAGTTTTGTATTTATTCAATTTTAGCTCATTTAATACCTGATTCATGATTTTCTCCACACTCAGATTCCATATATTATTTCTTTGAAAATTTTTCTATCCTCACTCTTTATCTCCTTATAAAATAATACAAATGCCAGTCTTTCCATTGTCCCTACAACCCTGGGAGTCAGTGTATTACTCAGTTTACCTCTTGTCCCATTCTGATTCATTGTATTAACATATTTTTCATTTTTAATTGAAAATACATTCTTTCCTCATCTAATATATTCTGACTATAGTTTTTCCTCCTGCTACTCTTTCCAGTTTTTCCCTGCCTCCACTCCCCTCTGAACCAACTCCTTTTCTTAATCTCATTAGAAAAGAGAAATCTTTTAGGAGGCAACAAATAAGCATGAAAAAGTAGAATATAATAAGATGGGGCAAAAACTATTAAAGTTGAACACAGCAAGCTAACAGTAGAAAAAAATTCCAAGAGCAGGCACAAGAGTCAGAGACCCACTTGCTCTCACAGTCAGAAGTTCCCCCCAAATACTAAACTAATAGTTATAATGAACAGGCTGAATTCTTGGTGCATATCCATGTAGGCCTTGTGCTTGATGCTTCAGTCTCTGTGAGGTCATAGACACCTTGCTTAGATGATTAAGAGTGGTTTGTAATCCTGATGACCTCCATCCCCTCTGACTCTTAGAATCTTTCTGCTGCCTCTTCTGCTAGATTCCCTGGTCTCTAAGTGAGGAGAGGGATTTTATGGAGACATCCAACTAAGACTCTGCATAATGTTTGATAGTGGGTCTATGTATCTGTTCCCAAATGCTGCTGGAAGAAGCTCCTCCTATGTCTTCGTAAGGCACTGATCTATTCAACTAAAAATTGAATATAATTATAGATTTTTTTTATTGGTTGCTTGGTTGGTTTTTAACAGTCATGTTTGGTTTCACCCTAGGTTTTCAGACTAAGTCTGTGGTTCTTGGTAGACAGTGTTGAGTGTGTGTTCTTCTTTTGAAATTGGCCTTCAGTCAAATCAGCCAGCTATTCCCACAAGTTCTGGGCCACAATTGCCATAGCATATTTTGCAGGCAGGAGAGATTGTAAGCCAGAGGTTTCGTTGCTAATTTGGTGTCCAGATTTCTCTTTTGGTATCCTGTACAGTACATACCTTCATCAGAGACGAGAACTTAGGGGCGATGGCTTCATGTAGGCACCGGTTCACCATCTCCATGTTGAATTAGTTGTATAGATGCTGTTCTCAGCAATGAGGCCCTGCTGTCAATTTGTGGACAGCAACCTTTTGTCTGTCCACAGCCTGGATCAGTTGTCAATTTACATGGGACCTTCTTGGTCAATACCTCAATTCAGTGCAACTTAGACTTGCCAATGAAAGCCCTGCCTGACTTCAAGAGATGGCCAGCTAATACCCTGTTTGTTTGGTTTTTTTTTATTAGTAGGAGTCCTACTATTATTAGGATCACATTCATACATTCCAGAGAGATTCTACTGCACTAGGTTCCCACACTAACCTCAAAAGTCTGCCAATTCCAGGAATTTCATTCCCCACCCTTTGCTTCCATCCCATCTTCAAGCCCATGTGAACCCTCTTGATTTAATATCTATCCATCTCCATCTACCCATAAAATATATTCTATTTTTCCATCCTAGTAGGATGCAAGCTTTTCAATCAAACCTCTCCTTTTAACCTAATCTCTTTGGGACTATAGATTGTAGCTTGGTTATTATTTACTTAAGTCTTAATATCCACTTAGGAGTAAGTACATGTCATATTTGCCTTTCTGCTGTTGGGTTACCTCACCACAATGATTTCTTTTGAAATAAGAGCTACTATTTTGGTTTTTTTTTGTTTGTTTGTTTTTTGTTTTTGTTTTTGTTTTGTTTTGTTCTTCAGGTTTTGTTTTGATTTTGTTATTTAATCTTGCACCCAGCCACTTTGCTGAAAGTGTTATTCAGGTGTTCCCTGGTTGAATTATTAGGGTCATTTATGTATATAATTCTATCATCTGCAAATAACAATAGTTTAACTTCTTCCTTTCCAATTTGTAGCCCTTGGTCTCCTTCATTTGTCTTACTCCTCCAGCTAAAACTTCAAGTAGTCTATTGAACGTATATGTAGATAACAGACAACTTTGTCTTGCTCCTGACTTTACTGGAATCACTTTGAAATTCCCTCTCTTTAATTTGATGATGGCTAAAAGCTTTTTGCTGCAATCGCCTTTATAATGTGTGTATGTGTGATATACATTATACATACAAAATGTATATAATATATATAATGTATATTTTATAGGCATTATATATAATGTAATATATATGTGTATACACACACACACACACACACACACACACACACATATATATATATATATATATATATATATATATATATATATATATATATAAATTTATGTGCTTTGTATTCCTAATCTCTCTGAAATCTTTATCATGAAATATTGGAGTTTTAAAATTATTTTATTTACATTCTAGCTGTTGCCCCTCCTCATAGTCCTCCATTCCACAGTTTTCATCCCACTCTTCCTTTATCTTGCTTTTGAATGTGTGCCCCTTGACCAGGTCTCCTCCTTCCCCAGTGCCTCAAGTCTCTCGAGGATTAGATGTATCTTCTCCCCCTGAGGGCAGTCCTGTGCTATATATGTTCCCAGGGACTTGGACCAGCCTGTGTATGCTGCCTGGTTGGTTGCTCAGTCTCAGAGATCTCCCTGGGGTCCCAGTTAGTTGAGACTGCTGGTCTTTCTATGGGGTCACTTACCCTTTAAGCTTCTTCAGTCTTTCCCCTAATTCAACCATAAGGTTCCCCCCTCCCTGTGTTCAGTCAAATGGGTGGGTCTGCATCTGTCTCAATATCCTCTGTAGGATTGGTTTACTAAAAAGATATTGCCCATGGCTCCACCTGTATATGTAGGGAAGGATAACAGTGTCAGGCATAGGTGGGTGAGGAAGTCCTTGGTCCAGTAAAGGCTGGACACCCCAGTGTGGGGAAAATCGTTGGTGGTGGGGATGTGAGAGTGGGAGGGTGGATGGAGACATATCCTCATAGAAGCAAAAGGAGGGGGAACGGGATAAGGGGTTCTTGCGTGGGGGTGAAAGGGGATTATATATGAAATGTAAATAAAATATCCAATAAAGAATTAAAAAGAAAAATATTGTTTAAATCTGGTTTTGTCATGAAATATCTTGGTTTCTCCATCTATGGTGATTGAGAGTTTTGCTGGGCATAGTAGCCTGGGTGGGCATTTGTGTTATTTTAAGGTCTGGATGACATCTGTCCATGATCTTCTGGCTTTTAGAGTCTTTGTTAAGAAATCTGGTATAATTCTGATAGGTCTGCCTTTATATGTTACTTGGCCTTTTAATATTTTTAATATTCTTTGTTTTGTTCATTTAGTGTTTTGATTATTATATGAGAAGATTTTCTTTTCTAATACAATCTATTTGGTGTTCTCTAGGCTTCTTGCACATATATGGCTGTCTCTTTATTTAGGTTGAGGAAGTTCTCCTCTATGATTTTTACTGAAGATGTTTTCTGGCCCTTTGAGCTGGTAATCTTTACCCTCTTCTATTTCTTTTATTCTTAGGTTTGATCTTTTCTTTTTGTCCTGATTTTCCTGGACATGGATTTTCATTTTGGTCTGAATTTCCTGGACTATATTTTAATGTTGATGGCTTAGGGGAAAAGCCCCTTCTTACTTATTTACTCATGAACTATATGTAATTGTGAATAGCCATTACAGAGTTTTTTATTATGAGTATCACTTAAGCATAAATAATAAGCATATTGATAAAAATTAAGTTCTTATTGAATATAAATTTATATCATCTTTTTCACTTATGTATTCTAAACATTTTCTCTTCTATAATACATCCATCAAAAGCATGTTGTAAGTATTCAAATGGTATTCTATTGTTTGGTTATTCAATTGATTATCAAATACTTTATACATGGTGAGAGAAATACTCCCTTTTATAACTTACTAACTCCCATTATTATAAATAATGTTAACATTTACAACATTGGAGGACATATTTTGTGTGAAGACAGTAACACTTCCATGGGATAAATTTTCAAATATTAAATCAAAATTTAATAATTTTGAAAGAAAAACAAATAGAAATCTGTAAGTAATTAACTTCTTTATTTTGCCTTTTATAAAGGTAACTCCTATATTCATGATAATAAAATTAATGGAACTATCAATCTGAACAACTAATCTGAGAACAGCTTTGATTCAGTAAAACAGACTGACTCCTTTGGCCACTTGATAGTGAATGTGATTTTGTGGCTTATCTTCTTTTTAAGCTGCTAATATGAGGTATATGTTTTTGCTTTTAGCTCTTCATATTTGTTTTTTTCTTTTTTTCTCCCCTCTATGCTTACTTTAGACAATTTCTCATTGTATGAGTGTAATTTCACTTCCATACAGAGTCCTAAATTACCACCTTTTGAATATTTTATGCTGCTGGATTTCTACTTGAAATCAATGCAATTAATGCCTTAAAAAGTGATACACACATTTTCAAACGTTAGTTAATCATGTTAATTATGTGTATTTCTTTTGAATTATCTGTTCTCCTTTGAAATCGGCATGGAAATTTAGTGTCTGAAACTTTCAATAGAACTGATTGGTTGTCTGGCAAACTTCCACTATAATGGAGTTCAATAAAGGCATTTCATTATGTTAAGCTAAACATGGTTAGTAAGAAATGCATTGAATATGGGCATTTAGACTTTTGTAGTAAATGAAACTTGATTAGATTTAATCAGTTTCATTTTCTCTTTGTGAAAAGGAACCATTAACAGAGCATCCCACTGTGTATAAATGGAATTCAGCATATTTCACCTTGTTCAGTGGCAAGAAAATCTTCTAGAGAAAAAGCACTCTCCTCATCATCATCATCATCAGACAGTTCAAACTCAATGTGGCTGCACCAATCCCACCTTAAGCTGCTTCTCCAACAACTGTACTTAAACAAACAAAATAAGTTGGGCAAAGGTGATCCTCTCCTGAAGTGACATAAGTTTATAGTCTATGGAAGATGGCTTTGGTGCGCAGAATTAATTTTAAAAATCTGTTTTTATAGTACAAGCTCATGAATTCTGCATTACCAACCTAGTTTAGATTGTCCTTCTATTTAAAGTAGGAAACCCATCTCTCATAAACAGAAAATTATATTGGGTCCTAAGAATTTTAAATAAATGGTCCTCATTTAAATAAGACTTATTGTAAAGTGAAATGTTGCTCAATGTTGACTCGACTTGAACAAGCTTAATGTAAGCAACACATACTTAAATGTGAAAAATTGTGGAAAATACTTCCTGGCTGTATATTATTTACACAGCTTAGCTCTGTAACAGAAATGATTGGGATAGATCTTGTTCTACTGCACTGTAGATATGGGATAGTTTTAAAGAGCATGAGGAACAGAGCTCATAAAAATGAAAAAACTCAATTCCTAAACAGACATTTTTATCAAGGCTTATCAAAACTTACATTTAAACTGAGAAATTAGTTGAGTGAAACTTAATTGACAGTTAATTTTATCCTCTGTTGAATAAGTCAGACTGCCTCTCAAACTAATTTAAGCCTAGGAGAAAAATAAAAAATATGTTAAATATCAACTTTTTAAGTGCTTATCATCACCTAGACTCTGTGAAAATTGTTTTCTCCATTGTTGATACTATAAACCGTAGCTTTAAATTAGCCAGGTGAGTTATTAATCACTCAATATAGACAAAACTTTAGACATGTCACAAAGTTAGATGTATAATTTTAACTCCAGGTGCCCATATCCATGGGGGCACTGCCATTCTGGGCAACTTGCTTGTCTCAGTGTGAATAGAAGTCCACTAGTCCTGTCTCTAGATCATATGCCATCTCCAAAACTATGAGATTCGGACTCTGAAAGAGACAGACTCAAAAGAATTATCTAAAAATGAGAAGGATGGAGACCGTGAAATTCACTTGTTTCTAGAAATAAAATGGTTTTGCTATGCTTAAACATGTGATTTGGGATAATTATTCTTACCAGGTACAGGATACCAGTGGCAGCTATCCAGAATCGATAGCAGGTGAATAAAATAAATCCATGGAAATGATCAGGAAATGAACACAGTTCAAGTGAAAGTTTCGTACTCATCTACCTTTCAGTAAAGTGTTCATAGTTCACACCATAAACACCAAGCCCACCTCTTCAAATCTTCTAAATTGGACTATAATAATAAAATGCCTTCAAATCTGGGCATTAAATGTTTCACTTTATCTTAATATGGTTGATTTTATCTTTGAGTTTTGATAGCCTCCAATGTTTTTATTTAATATTCAAGTGAGTAGAATAATTCTAGTTTGCTATTATCTAAATATGTATTTTTATTGAGTAATGATTATGTTTATTTATGCATCTTTTAATTCAGCAAAGGATGAAAGTATTCAATCACTGGCTGACTATACCACACACAGTGTTCCTCAAAATAAATGTTAGCTGTATACATAGACTAAACAACAAAATTAATTTCTATTTCATATTATATAATATAAACAGCAAAATTTTACTAAAGCTAGGATATGTGTTTTAGTTTGATTTTTGTCACTGTGATAAACATGATGTAGGAAAGCAATTTGGGGAAAAATGAATTTATTTCATTGTACAGTTTTACGTTCCAGGTAATCACTGGGGGATCTGAGTGAGGGTAGGAACTCAAGACAGAAATCTGTTGGCAGGACTGAAGCACAACCCATTCCTCCACAACAAATGGAGGAACCCATTTCCTACAAAATGATTACAAATCAATGTTTTTTGACCCCACTTTAAAGTTATATTATAAAATAATGTTAAAGATATCTTCTTTATCTAGATGCTTAATATACTTATATCACAAAGGTGATATTTTTGATATTAGCTTTTAAATGTTTAATTATAAAATGGTACAAAGAAGAAAGCATTAAATTAGGTAGCAAAAACATGGGCTTTAATATCATCTATGACTTGTTAAAGAATTCTGAACACTTTTCTTGACCTATTTTGCTCTAACTATAATTTGAGGTACAAACATCAAAATGTTTTTAAAAGAAATAACACAAGTAAAAAAATTTTTAAGTTGCTACTCAATTCTGCCACAGTCAGTAAGCTAGTATTTGGAACTGAGAATTAAATTTGGTTTTAAACTCTCTGGGGATTTGTATTAAAAACACAGACCACAAAATGAACAAAACTTCTTGTATTTGACTCTATTGTTCTCTTTGATACAATCAGAAAAGCATACTGGCTCATTAAAGAATAAACATTCTCCTCTATCCCTGAGCTGTAGGTTAATCTTGGCTTAATGAACCTTGAATAACATAATAACAGACAATAATTTAGAATTATTGCCAGTGACTGGAGATAAAGAATAAATAGATATGTAAATAATAAATAATGATAGAAAAATAGAGACATCAATTATAGAACATGGAGAGTAGAGGACAGAAAGAAAATAGACATGTATTGGTGAAAGATGATAAATAGATTTAGGATACATACATACATAAATATAGATATATATACATACATACATACACAGATACATAGATATGTTTATAAATATATAGATGATGAATATATAAATATGATAAGTGATAGACTAAATATAGATAGCTATAGGATACATACATAGAAACATAAATACATGGATAGAGATAGATAGATAGATAGATAGATAGATAGATAGATAGATAGATAGATAGGCAATAAAATATATTAGATTTTCCTATCTGGTAAAAGAGAATGAAGACTTCCTTAACCATGGGTCCATATCGAAAATCAGAACAAGTGATCCAACAGTGCAGCTGTACTCTGAAGGACCACATGAAACTCAAGAAGAAGGAAGACCAAAGTGTGGGTGCTTCAGTCCTTCTTAGAAGGGGGAACAAAATACTCAGGGAAGCAAATACATAGACAAAGTGTGGAGCAGAGACTGAAGAAAGGACATCCAAAGTCTGCCCCACCTGGGGATCCATCCCATATACAGTCACCAAATGCAGACACTATTGTGGATGCCAAGAAGTGCATGCTGATAGGAGCCTAATATAGCTCTCTCCTGAGAGGCTCTGCCAGAGTCTGACAAATACAGATGCAGAGGTTCAACCATTGGACTGAACATGGAGTCCCCAATGGAGGAGTTAGAGAAAGGACTGAAGGAACTGAACGGGTTTGCAACCCCATGAGAAGAACAACAGTATTAACTAACCAGACCCCTCCCCCCAGAGCTCCTAGGGACTGAGCCACCAACCAAAGAGTACACAACATGGCACCCATGGCTCCAGCCCTGTATGTAGCTGGGTATCAATGAGAGAAGAAGCCCTTGGTCCTGTGAAGGCTCATGTGAGGGTGGGGAAACAGGAGTGGGAGGGTGGGTGGGGTAACACCCTTGTGGAGGCAGGGGGAGAGGGGGATGTGATAGGGGATTTCCCAGGAAAAAACTGGGAAAGGGGATAACATTTGAAATGTAAATAATGAAAATATCCAATTTAAAAAAAAATTGAAAACTTAAGAATCAATGGATTTTTTTTATTTTTAATTCAGATTTCCTTGTGTCAACACAGGTGGCATGTATTCCTTACTCTGCCCACTGAATCTTCTTTGGAAACATCTCCACAGGCATAGTCAGAGCTAAAACTTCACACTCGGCATCTTTAATCTACTCAAGGGGATAGCTATCACAAGGTCATATAGCCAAGTATGGAAAATGGACATTTTCAACACTTGCTGCAGGAAAATCGGCAATAATGTTAATAGACAGAGGGAAAGAATTAAAATGCATCACAAGTAGGCACGGACTTCTCATGAATCTGTCACTCTCTTGAGGGAAAGAAGAGGAAGAATGCAGCATTCTATAACCTGATTAGTAACAGATGAATTGGGTACAAAATAGAGGCATGGTGGTTACTAGCATAAAGGAAGGAAGGAAGGAAGGAAGGAAGGAAGGAAGGAAGGAAGGAAGGAAGGAAGGGAGGGAGGGAGGGAGGAAGGAGGAAGGAAGGAAAAGGAAAGAAAGAAAAAAGAAAAAGAAAAGAAAGAAAAGGCAAAGAAAAGAAAAAAAGAAATCTGGTTTAAAAAGTAAGATGGGCACACAGAGCAAAATCCAGTATCAATTACCAGCTACAACAGAAACAATCTAGGTAGTATATCAGGCACTCTCTCTGTCCTACAGTCTACCATGTGCCAATGTCTTATTGAAGGAAAGAAATAATTTAAGTTCTGAAAATGTGATCATTAATGATCGATATGAAAACTCTTGGTTTCCAGTGGGTTTGTGATTCTGTCTCAGGCTTCCCTTCTACATAACCCTCCCTAATTTCCTTGTTTTTCCTCTGTGCTTCAACTGTACTCTCTAATCCGTACTATCAAAAATAATAATTCTGTTGGAATTACCTAGTGCTTTACCCACAACTCTTTCTAAGAAGTAAGGCCTTTGGTGATAAAAGCCATGTCTCAGTTGAAACCATCTCCTTAGCACTCACTCCATTAACAGTTGCCTGTATTCTCCTGTAGGGGAACATTCTCATGGCAACTTGAATATACATGAAAGAAAGCAGTTAAGTTTGGGAATTCTAGGGTGTAGCATTGGAACTCTGATCAAAGTTTTCCATTATGATAGCAAATTCAATTTTCATTGAAATATCCCTAAAATATGTGATATATACAATTTAGAACAGCTTAAAATTGATTCCAGGGAAGTATATTTCATGAGCACAGTAACCAAAAACATTGTAAAGAATGTGTCTTATAAATTATTTATGTAAAAATCTAGAGATTTATTAGTATTAGAAATGAAAAACGATTTATATTAAACAAGGTAAGTGATTGCATCATCTGTAGCCCCAGTAACATTACTCATTCATGAACATGGGTAAGAGAAAAATGCTATCTTCCCTCTGATATTACAGCATACATCAAATTGTTTTGTATTAAATAATGTCTTTTTAATATATCTTTACAGATTTCACTTTAATGAAAAGCTGAAGAGGCATAAATGTGTCACCTGCAAATATAAGACTTAAAACAAATGTACTTTTCTAGTATTATAAAATATTTTAGGATAGGTCTTCCTAGGAAGAAAAAATGATGAATTTGTACACATATAAGTGAAATTCAATGTAACTCTTTCACTAGATTAATATAACAAAATACAGGCGGGTCCATCAATCAAAAACTTTCTTCAAAGAAAAAGGCATTCTTCTTTGAAAAATGAAAGAACTTAGATAGAAACACTTTAATCAAATATTTACATTTATTCTCACATCAATGCAGCTTTATAATAGAATGACCAGCACTTGACCAAGGTGCAGTATTAACAATTCTTTGCGAATGACTATTGTACTCATTTTTTTCCATGTTAAAAGCCAGGAGATAATTAGACAGGATTGGTGTATTAATTATTCCTAGGTGCTACAGCATATTTCCTTACAGTGTCTTAAAGCAACAAAAAAATTATTATCCTGTTCTTGGAAGCAGTACTCTCAGTAGTTGACACTACTAAAGTGCTGCTAGGATAGTGATCCTTTGGGAGATCACAGGAGCAAATATGTTCTTGACATTTTTGAGATATTTACCTAATTTCTTGGCTAGTCGCCATTGCCATATTCTTGGCAGCAATTGCCAATGGTTAGTAAGCATAATCGTTTTTCATATCACTATACTATAAGTCGTTGAAGCCTTCTAAGTAATTCCATGAACACTTGTCCTCTTACATTGAGATCAATCTTCTCCCTAAACTAAGAGTGATCATATATAACTGTTTCCAAACAATATACTCAAAAATTCTAAAATAAGGGAGTAGTGATAATAATATCACTTCCTCAAAGGACTGACCTAATAATTACATTTAATAAGCTTTCAGTCGTCATATACCTGACATGTTAACATCTCTAGTAATATTCCTTGTCTATAACAACCAATAAAAGTCTATTTTCATATGATTAAATTAATCGCTTTAATATTAGTTGCGATTTGACCAAAGCATAGGTCAAATAACCACCACCAAAATCATGATATACACACAAGTGTATGAACCACAATTAATGAAAACCGAGGCCATGATTTTGAAAGAGAATATGGATTGAATGAGAATGGGAGGGATGAAATGGAAGAGAACAATTACGGGGTTATAGTATTATCTCAAAAAAATTAATAAAAAGTCAATATCAAGCTACTTAGTGATCAAAACAGCCATCATAGCCTGAAGTCTCTCAGAACTCCCTGATTCTATGGATCCATCAGTTGCAGAATACGATGTAAGCATCAATGTAAAACGTTCAGCTTGAGTCTGGTTTCTTTCATTTAGAACATTTACGCTCACTCACATTTTGTACTGGTCAGGAGTTTTATTTCTTTTTTCTTTTTTACTGCTGAGGATATTTTGTTTCTTGGTTGTACCACAGTTTGTTTATTTATTTATCAATTAAATTACATTTATTTCATTTCCACATTTTTCAATAATTTTTGGTGATCTGAATTAAGACTCTTATAGACATACAGATCCAGATTCTATTTGATAAGGACAAATGCCTTCCAGTCCAAATGACAGATCTGTTTGCCAGGAACGTAAAGGGTTTACTGACTCCTAGATGAACAGTTGCACTTACTCCATTACCACAGCAGGATTAGGCCGGTATATTTCACATTTTCTACCAGTCTAACATATATGTAATACCTTTAATTTGCATAACATTCATGAGTAATTGTATTGATTCTACTCTTATGCCTTGTATTTTCCTGGACTGTGATTTTAATAAGATATCTGTGTGATAGTTTGGGGAGTTATATTTGTAAGTTCTTTGATAATCACTGAAATTTGTGATTTGTTTTTTTGTCACATACTTTGAATTTCTCTGAGTTCAAATGCGTGTTTTTTTCTCCTCTTTTATGTAGCATCTGCTAATTACTTTAAAGAACATTTTTATTTTGAAAGACATAAATTCATCTGTTTTTTAATGAATAATATTTGCCATCATTGTATAAAGGTGTTTGACTTGTGCAAAGTCACTAAATTTTTCTTCTCTGTTCTGCTCAAAAGTTTAAAGTTGATAAGCCATTTGACTTAATATAACTCTCATGAATTTTATTATAGACTATTCCTCTTCTTTAACATAACAGTTTAGCACTGACAAAAATTATTAGACTTTAAAGATGATTTTATGTTTTTATTTTATTTTCTTAGCCTATTTTTTGGTCATTTTATACATACTTCAAAATTGTCATTCATAAAGTATTATCTGTGATTCTGCATAATGTCTAATTATAATGACTACCACTGTAAATTTTAGAACTAAAATGAATCCAATGGTATTTGGCATAACACTCGAGATGACTCCTTACCCTTAAATTCTGAACCTCCTTCCAATAATTTGAATAGGATAAAGAGCATCAATCCATTCTTCCAAATGCCTATCTAAATCCTCTTGTATATCCAACACATTAGTAACATTTTTTGCTAAATGATTAACAAAAGTATCTGTCTTAACTTCTTGTATCAAAGCAATTGCAGAAGCAGTGGTGCTAGCAATTAATGTAATTAAAGCTGTTATACCAGCAATAATCAAGCCCACTACCCTCTTGCTTTTGCTTAAAGCCTGACTCACTTCTTACAGTATTTTCAAGCTTTTTTCAGAGTGCCAAGATCCTTTAATACTCAGGGTAATAAAACAAAAACTGGTTGATAGACTCCCCCGTAACAGACATGCTAGGTTTCAACACACTAACACAATTAGAAAGTGTACAATCAATGCAACTTATGTTAAATACTGTAGAAGAAACAAAAGTAATTTTAACATGACAATTAAAAGAGCCTTAACACATGCACTAACACTTGTTTGAAATCCAGATCCTGTCACAACTTTATCTCTTGTTAACATAACATCATAGAGAACTGCAGCTAACTTCCAAATATATCTCTGAAAATGTCCATAACCAGCCTTCCAAATGAAGACTGTAATTTCCAATATTGGATTGATTTCTAAACCAGTCCATGATTGAGTCCAAATAACTGGTCTCATCCACTGGGCCATGGATGAACTGGGTTCACCTGAAAGGAGGGCTGGAAGTGAAAAACAGACGGAGAAGCAAGAGAAACATAAGGCCAAAACAAAATTCTCTGATCAAGGCTCAAAATTTAATAGTCCGCTCTTGTATATAGGGAAGGCCCCACCTAATGCATCCTTTGTTTCAGCCAGATTATGGGATTATGTTGCAGATTATGTTGCAAGTCAAGGTCATTGGGCAGTCTATTTTTCTAAGTTCATGTAGGAATTTCCATGTGTGGCCAGAGTAGATGATTCTACCTAGTTCACCAGGTCTTTACAGCCTTCTCAAGGTTGGGGAAGGGCACAAAAATTTAAGAAAAATACAAGAGTCATTATAACTTCTTTTATTCTCTGTCCCACAAGGTCTAAAAACTTGAGGCAAGTCAGCTTGTCTGTCTGGGATATAAGCAAGCAAAGGTGGGCCAGGAACATATGTCCAATACAGCTCTCCAGTCACCCTTGTCAGGGCACTCAGCAAGCTCACCGGTCAGCATGATTCTTTCCCAGCATCAGCATGTCTCACCAATTACTCGGGAAGCCACCATGTTCTTTCAGCATCCTGCAGAAAAAACACAAACATGCCCTTTTCCCCATATTAAATACCTGATTAGGATCATGCCATATACTAGTAAGTGGATCCTTCCCTTTCACCTATGCATAAGGATGCCTAGTTGTAGGGTGCCATAGACACTCAGCAGAAAGAACGTTGGCATCCAAACTTTTTAAAATTTAAAATAAAAATAACATGATTTAAATAAATTTGTTGTGTACTGGGATATACCTCCCCTTTTGTTTATTTTTTGAAGATATCGTTTTAACATTCCATGTGCCTATTTCACAATATCTTGTCCTTAAGGATTATAAGGAATCCCAGTAATATGGTAAATATCAAATTGTTGACACAAAGTCTCAAATGCTTGACTGTAACAGTTCCATGATCTGTTTTAATCTGATTTGGAACAGCCAGCATAGAAAAACCATATAGGTGATAACTAATTACATTTTTTAGTTGTTTCTCCTGTTAAAGCAGTTGCCTAGAGGGATTCAATAGTCACATGTACATATTTTAATTGTTCAAAATCAGAAATATGAGTACCATTTTTTCCCTATAATTGATGAGGTATGAGTCCTTGAGGATTAACACCATTATGTGGTACAGGTAGAAACTGATGGCATTTAGGACAAATCTTTGCAATTAGACATGCATATTCTCTAGAAATACAAAATTGTTGTGTCAAGCTATAACTATTTTGATGATGAAAACAGTGAGATTGTTTGGCTAACTGTTCCTGTGTAAGGCCTATAATCTGCCTGGTATACAAATCTGCCTTGGCATTGTCCAAGCAATCCAGTATGAACTCTTAAATGCCCTATAAAGTTAAGGAACAGTACATTCTCTTAAATTGAGTTGTATTTGCATAACTAACTGCAACGTTGAAATTTGAAAATTAGCAGTAACAACAACAAAAAAAAGATCAGTTTCAAGTAATTGTAAACCATCAGCTATAAATTGGCTTTCAGTATAAAAATTAAAAGCTTGATTTTTCAGCATTTCTTTTTTTAAATTAGATATTTTATTTATTGCATTTCAGGTGTTATCCCTTTCTCCATTTCACCCCTGCTCAAAACCTCCTAACCCGTCACCCCTCCTCGTGCTTCCATGAGAGTGTGCCCCCACCCACCCACTCACTACTGCCTCCCCGCCCTCACTTTCCACCACACTTGGGCATCCAGCTTTCATGAGACCAAGGGCCTCCTCTTCCACAGATGACCAACAAGGCCATCCTTCCCTACATATACGGCTAGAGCCATGGGTGTCTCCATATGTGCTCCCAGGCTGGCTGTTTAGACCCTGGGAGCTCTGGTTGGTTGGTATTGTCACTGTTCCCATGGACCTGCAAACTCTTTCAGCTCCTTCAGTCCTCTCTTTAGCTCTTTCATTGGGGACCCCATGATCAGTTCAATGTTTGGCTGTGACCATACGCCTCTGTATATATCAGACTCTAGCACAGCCACTCAGGAGACAGCTATTTCAAGCTCCTGGCAGCATGCATTTCCTGACATTCACAACAGTGACTACGCATGGACTGGATTTCTTTGTGGGACAGTCTGGCCACAGACTGTTGGGACTGTTGGGAGCCGACTTTTAGCAGAAAGCGGCTAGATTATCTTTGCAGCCATCTGGAACCATATACCCTGATAAGAGATTTGGTTTTCAATAGCCTACAACAGCTGAAGCACACTCTGATATCCCACATATTTTGTGTTGCTGTTTATTGCCCCTAGCTGCAAGGTGCACTTGGTAGCCACGCCTGCAAGGCATGCAGTTCACGTGCTGTCCACGTGCTATCTATGCCATACACGCCTGTAAGGCGCACGTGGTATGACACACATGGATGCACGTGCTATCCATGCTAGCCATGCCTGTAAGGCTTACGTCATATCAACACCTGCAAGGTACGTGGTATCCAAGTGCCTACAAGGTACATGGCAAAAGCGTATAAATACCTCAGAATTCCCTTCAATAAAAGAGATGTGGTAAGAGACTTGATCACACCCTGTCTTGTCTCCATTCTTTGTGTCTCCTGCCCCAAGAGCCCCACTCTCTCTCTTGACCAGAGCACTTAGCCCCAAAGTGTTGAGGCAGAGTACGGGTCACAACACGGCCAGCCCATCCTTCAGTCTCTGTTCCATACTTTGTCTCCGTATTTCCTCCTGTGAGTATTTTGTTACTTCTTCTAAGAACCAAATTACTCCCACTTTGGTTTTCCTTCTTCTTGAGCTTTATGTGGTCTGAGAGTTGTATCTTGGGTATTTCGAGCTTTTGGGCTAATATCCACTTATCAGTGAGTACATACCATGTGTGTTCTTTTGTGATTGGGTTACCTCACTCGGGATGATATTTTCTAGTTCCATCTCCTTGCCTAAGAGTTTCGTGAATCATTGTTTTTAATAGATGAGTTGTACTCCATTGTGTAAATGTATCCGTATCCATTCCTCTGTTGAAGGACATCTGGGTTCTTTTCAGCTTCTGGCTATTATAAATAAGGCTACTATGAACATAGTAGAGCATATTTCCTTGTTATATGTTGGAGCATCTTCTGGGCATATGCCCAGGACTGGTATAGCTGCTTCCTCAGGTAATACTATGTCCACTTTTCTGAGGAACCGCCAGATTGATTTCCAGAGTGGTTGTATCAGCTTACAAACCCACCAACAATGGAAGAGTGTTCCTCTTTCTCCACATCCTCACCAGCATCTGCTATCACCTGCATTTTTGATCTAAGCCATTCTGACTGGTGTGAGGTAGAATTTCAGGGTTGTTTTGATTTGCATTTCCCTAATGACTAAGGATGTTAAACATTTCTTAGGTGCTTTTCGATCATTGCAGTTTCCTCAGTTGAAAATTCTTTGTTTAGTTCTGTACCCCATTTTTAATAGGGTTATCTGAGTGTCTGGAGTCTGATTTCTTGAGTTCTTTGTATATATTTGATATTAGCACTCTATTGGATATAAGATTGGTAAAGATCTTTTCAGAATCTGTTGGTTGCCATTTTGTCCTATCTAAATGCATCCTTAAAGCACTATGGAAATGTCTCTGAATAAAACTTAATTTTTTTTCATAAATACAGAACAATGTATCTTTTCTGTGAATAGATTTTGGTAATTTGTGTCTTCCAAGAAAACTTTTAATTTCATCTGTCTTATCAAATTTCTTGTTATAGTTGTTCATTATTTGATTTTTGAATAGATATCTAAATTAATTTAACATATAATAGTTTACGTCTTCAAATTTTCTTTCTCATTTAAATCTACCTAGGTACTTATCAAATGTATTAATCTCATTGATATTTTCTACTGCATTTCTCTTTTCTGTTTTGTTGGTCTCTATTTTCTCTTTCCCCTAAGTGCTCTTTTGCTAAATGTTTGGTTTTAATACATTCTTCTTTTTGTTGTTTTAGAATAAAAAAAGAAGTCATATATTTCTGACTCTTCTGTTTTTCTTAAACACATTTAAGGTTTATAAATATGAACGTAGGCCAGCCTTAGTACTTATATATTTATTCTGCTCTAAGTACTTCCCAGTTGATAGTTTTAATTTTTTTTTTTAGATCACGGAACCATATTTATGAGTTTTTGGTTATGACAGGGTTACATCCTTAAATACACTTTATAAATTATAAGACTGTAGGTCAAAATATCCATATTATTACTACTAATCTACTAAAGTATATAGATGAGCTATAGTGCGTTGTAACATTGGGCACCTTGAATTACTGTCCCTACTGGTCCTTGGCTCTAGAGCACATTGTGCTGCATGAAGTATACAAGAGTTTCTCTGAATGTCTATTGTTTTCACACAGTTTAAAATCTCAAGCTCATGGCAAACCATCAAGAGGTTACCTAAATTTTAGCTTCTTTTTTAAAAAATGTATTGGAAATTGTATTTTTTACAATATAGATGTCATCCCCTTTCTCCATTTCCCCTCCCTAGAACCCCCTATCCCATCCCCTTCCTCCTTTATACTCTTATACCATTTTAATTATATACAAGCATTAAGGTCAGTTCTAGGTTGAGTGTCTAGCAATATAATAGATGCAAATAGTCAAGGAACAAGCAAGACAATAAACACAAATAGTCAAAGAAAAGGCAAGGCATTAAACCCAACTACATGAACACTTCCATGATCACTGTTTCTAAGGGCTTATCAGGATGACCAAAGAATATGAGCCTACTTTCCTGTCCTAGCATAAGGTCATTTTTCATGCCTGAAGCCTACTTCCCTGTTCTAGCCTAAAATTTAGATTCCTATCTGAAATTACTTCTTTGTTCTAGCCTAATACTTAGATTCCTGCCTGAGATTACTTCTTTCTTTTAGCCTAAGGTTTTAGATTCCTACCTGAATTTACTTTTTTATTTTAGCCTAATGTCAGATTCCTACCTGAAGCCTACTTTTTGTCCTTGGCCAATGTCATATTCCTGCCAAGCAGCCCATCTCCTTGTCCTTGGCCCATGTCAGATTCTTGCCAAGCAACCCCAAAAGCTCTCCACCTCTCCGCCTTTTTTATTTCATTAACAAGACTGAGGCTGTCTTAGGTTGTTCTGACAAGAATGCCTTCTTTACCTGTCATGAAATATGTATTATCAAAAGCAATGTATTTCTGCCTTAGGTTGGTAAGAATCTATGCACAATCTAGAGGATTTAAATAGGCATTTCAATGAACAGATTGATGATTTTTATCCTATTCAGATTACTGGAAGGAGGTTCAGAATTTAAGGGTAAAGAGCCATCTTGAGTGTCATGCCCAATACCACTGGATTCATGTTAGTTCTAAAATTTACAATGCTAGTCATTATAATTAGGAAGAAAATTAATGACACTTGCAGTGTATTTGGCATAATTCTAACACCTCTTGGGAATGTTTTAATGATACATAGGGAGCTTATGAATTTCAAGAATGCGGCTCTGTCTGCTGAACTTTGATGCAATAGATACTGGAGATAAATTTACCCATGGCCTGAGGTCAGTATTTCTATTTGGTCAAGCTTCAACAATGACATGTATAGCTTGATCATGCTAGCTGGGTTTTTGTTTTTGTTTGTTTGTTTGTTTGTTTTGTTTTTTTGTTTTTTTGTTTTTGTCCTGGGAATATTTTATTTCTGCCCTTTGTGTTAAAGCTTTCATTTAACAACAACATGATAGCAGCCAAAGTACATGGCTTAAACCTGAAAATGGACCCCCAGACAGAGTTATTAAATTAACAGGCTGGCAAGCCAAGGACGGGTAAATTTCAGCTTCTTAACCTCTTGGTGGTTAAACTGCGTGAGAGTATTAAAACAGCTTTCTTTAGCACTACAATAAACTACTAGTTTGAAATCAAACACATAATTAATCTTGGGTGTTTGTGTATGAACTCATACTTCTTGTATTGCCTGAATTCACTACATTCTTAACTTTGAACACACCATTGTGTCTTCTTCTTTCTTACACACCATACAATGCCAATCAGCACTGCCTAACATCCCTCACCTCAGAGCAGAAAATACTATGTTATAGATTGAAGTGATTTTATAGCACATGCAAAGTTTTGTCCTCTGGTTTAATTATTGAAAACAGTATCTTAATATTTCTCTACTGTTTTTACTTAGCCTAAAAGAATTAAGGTAGTATATTCTCTGAACAGATCATCTGAGAATGACTTCAGTATGTGCATTATGTGCCTGTGTTTGCTTGTGTGACAACGTATATGTGTGTATGCTGTTGTACATACACATGCTCATGCATGCAGAGATCAGAAGTCAGTCTCAGATGTCTCTTTCTATCATTCTTCCACATACTTTGTGAGATAGGATCTCACTGAATCTGAACCTTACCAATGAACTCCATTGGATACTAGTAAGCCCCAAGTATCCTACAGACTTTGCTCAGGTTCTCACCTCTCCCCAACTCCCCAGGGAGTTGTGAACACAGGTCTTTTATAATTTTAGAATTCATGGAAAATAAACATAGGTCTTTTAGAATTTTTCATAGGTCTTTTAGAATTTTTCTAGAGGTTTTCTGACCCTGATTGGAAATCCCAAGAATTATTTAGAAAACTAACACAGCTCTTTTAGAAGGTTCTCTAGCAGCTATCCAGAGAAAAAGCTGTCTGTAGAGCTAACACAGCAGTTTTGGTGTAAGGGTTTGAAAATTGCTGAAGGAAGACCCCAGACTCAGATAGTATGGAAAAACAAAGAACATTTATTCTGCAGATACAACCAGCATGTGTGGGGGGTGGGAGGTGGGGAGGTTAACCATTCTTTGAAATGGAGACCCCAAACAGAGGTACACAGGCCTTCTTATAGGGAAATAGGGGACTATCTAGAAAGATTAGGTAATCTACAATTTCATTTGTAGGTTATAGGGAGTCACAGGTAGTGAGTGGTCTGCATTCCTTTGTTATGAACATTCAACCATGTGATGAAAAGGGGCTAGTATACATGGCCTGTTTTGAGATAACATATTTCAACATTTTTGTGGTTATCCCCAGGCTATTCTTTTAAGAGAGGGTTTTATGGTCTTGTTCTGGATTTTATGGTCTGTTCCTAGAGCTGGTGTCTTTTGGCCTAGTTTCTCAGATTTATGGTCTATTCCAGAAGCTGGTGTCTTATGGCCTTTTTTGAATCAAGCATGGTCTGTAAAATGGAGACAAAGGGGGTTTATGTTGTCTTTTCATTAGAATGTTTTCTAGCATCTATCCAGAAGAGAAAGCTGTCTGAAGAGAGAACACAGTTCTTAGAATTTTTTTTTTTTTTTTTTTTTTTTTTTTTTTGCAACTACCCAGAGGAAACTGCTGAAGAATATACACAGCTCTTTCAGAATTTTTCTGGCTTTCTGATTTTGATCAGAAAACCCATGAATTACTTCTAAAATTTTTGTAGCAGGATTTCTGACTTGGTCAGAAAATCCAAGATTTTTTTCTTTTTAACAGGTTTTCTGACTTTGATTGAAAAACCCATGAGCTTTCCAGAGAGCATTTAGAGTTTTTTTTTCCTAGTATGAAAGAAAGGTTTTGAGCAGGGAGTTGTTTTGAGCAAAGAACTGTCTCAAGCAGACTACAGAGCCAAGAGTGATCTACAGAGAGCTGTCTAGAGAGCCATCTGGAGCAGAACTCAGGCTATCAGCTTGCACCCATGATTTGAATTTGAGTCATTCTTTTCACTGCTCCCAGATACCCTTTCTGTCAGAACCCTTCTCCAAGCCTGGTCCTTGGCAAATGCTGACTGGCTTGTACAGTTTAGTTTGTTCACAGACAACTTCAGCTGTAAATTCAGTAGTGGAGTAGTCCTGTTACATCCAAAAGAAGCACTATTTTTTCCCCAGTCTTACCAGAAAAAAAGGGCTCTTACAATCTTTCATCCTGTACTTCTCTCTGATCCCTGAATCTTCAAGGGAGTGAATGTACTGTAGATGTGCTGGTTGAATATAGATTTGAGCATGAACTTAACAGAAAGAGGGGCATCCAGAAAAATGATATAACACACTCACAGCCATGGGTGTGGATATGCAAATTGTATCAAAATGGTCATAGATGTTATTTTGGTGGTTTCTCAGGTTATTATCTTTAAACACTTGCTAGAGAATTTAAATGAGATACAACAAATGTATATAACAGGAATACAGCTGATGAAGTAAAGGCCCTATTTTATGGGGATGCATGAAATTTTAAGAAATTTATTGTTAACATTAACAACTGACAGTTATGAATTTTGTGAAATGACTATAAAGTACTAAGATATGAATAAGGTGATAGATACTCAAGGTTGTATATGCTCAGGCTTTTATCAAGGTTTATTGATATTTTAATATTATCATTTGAAAATCTCACTATATATGCTGACTAGTTTTATGTTCTTAACACAAGCTAGAATTATCAGAGAGGATGAATCCTTAAGAAATATTCTGGTAAGTGTGGTCTGTGGGCATTTTCTTAATGATTGATGTGGGTGAACCTATCACTAACTGGTAATCATGAATTCCATAAAAGAAGCAGGTTGAGCAAACCATAAGAACAAGCTAGTAAGCAGCACCATGGCCACTGTATCCATTTCTGCCTCCAGGTCTCAGCCCCATTTGAGCTCTTGAGTTGACTTCCTTCAGTAATGAACAATGATGTGGAAGCATAAGCCAAATAATCCCTTTCCTCTCCTGGTTGTTTTGGGGCATAATGAGTCATTATGACATCAGTAACTTTAAGATATTATATAAAATATATTATTTCTATGTGGAAAAACTTCACAGAAAGTGTGCTAGAATTCTGGACTTTCAGCTGTCAAGAGTCTACGTCTTTTCCCCTCCCATGTCCACATTATTTCCCTTGTCTTTCATTTCTTTCAGTAATGAAGTTCATTGTAAGTAGGTTGAATTTTCTGTCTCCCACTCTTAAAGTACCTTTGACGAGGAATGACGTTGGTAATTCTTGAAACATCACTTTCTTTTCTGAGCTTTGCTTGATATTGTCCTGAATATGTGTCATAGCCTCTTGGAATATGTTTAGCTTTACTATTTTATCAGATGCAGTCAATAAGTTTATTTCATTCTTAAGGTAGAAATCTGTACTGAGACTTTTAAGATGTCTTCATTTCATATCTGTAGGAATAAATCTATCTTAGAATTTATCAGGAAGATTTTTTCAAGTTTCCTGATATTACATTTAAACACTTCCTTGATTCTTTAGTTCCACTGATCATCGGAGCTGTCTTTGGAGACAGGTAAACGGGAGCTAGCTAAGGGACATTTGTCTGTGAATAAAGTTAGCAGGATTTTTACTGCCTTGGGTGAACTGAAGACAAAAGATATCATGGGAAATAAAAGTTTGACAATGCATTAATAAATAATAAAGAACAATATATAGGAAAAAAACGAGAGGTTCTGTTAGATGAGAAGTCTTTTTTCTATTGATTCTGTAGATGATATTAAGGGATATATTATGAACTTAAAGGAGATAATAAAATAAATTCTGATGACCAAGAAACTGGAAACCTGTGAACACATTTTAAAATTTGTTTTTAAATAGTAAAATTGCACCAATAGGAACTCAGGTTACTGTTCTCAACAGTATCAACTTCTCCTAAATACTTCCATAATTTTTTTCACCTGATGCATCATCTCCAACCCCTGTTCTAAGGACTGAGAAAGAAGGATTTGAGCTCTTTGTGACTATTTTCTAAATATTTTTAAATATTGAAAGTAATTAGAAACATTTCCAAATTCTGAGAATTATAACACTGTTACCATGTTCATGATTGTAAAAAAAAAAAAAAGCTTAAACTTTATATTGTTATGTCTATAAGTCTAGCACATTTCAAACATTTAATCAAGCAATTATTTGATCTACAAGAGAAAAGGCACAGGGTGATCTACTGGTTCTAAGAGAAATAATTAATTGAGATTTTATATATTAATTTAGAAGACTTGTTATCTTCCAACATTTTTCAGTAATAAATATAAGAAACATATTACTCTGTACAACTGGCTCCCTGGGCTTTGTTAGAGTTGGACTTTTGAAAAATAAATCAGCCTAATGAAATGTTTAATTAAAAATACCTCTCACCCTGTTTAAATTTATAAAAGTTTCTTCATTAAATTCTTAAATATTCTTTTCACAGCATGTTCTTTCCTTGGCATTAGAAGTAATTATGTATTGATGAACATACTTTTGAATTCTTTTTCAATATACAAAAGCCCCGCATCAAGTATTCAAGCAGCAGAAACTGATTCCTTCTGAAAACAATTCAGGCGAGAAGGTGTCAAAAGGGCTTTGTATTAGGAAAATATTGGCTCTTTAATAAGTAGGGTTGGAAAAATCAAATGTCCACATTATGAAGAAACTGCAACCTTTCTTTTAATGATATGCAAAACTCAAAGTGAAACACTTAATTCAAAATCCTGAAAATATTCAGCAATATGTAAAGAAACTAAGTATATCATGAGAGTCACACAACTAACACCACAATTCTACAACCATCCTATCATCACCAATAATGATGATGATAATAATAATAATAATAATAACAACAACAACAACCTTATAATAACAATAACAACAAAAGTCCTAAAAGCCCACCTGCAGGCATACATCTATCTCCTTCTTTCCACTGAAATTTCAATTTATTTGCATAAATTTATTTTAAAATATTTGAAATATATTTGCACCGTCAGCCTCTGTAGAGGATATTTCCCCCTGTTGATTAGTAGTATTCATTATTTATTGCTTCTTAGCTCTTTATGGCCAAGTTAATACCTAATGCCTAATAACTAACTCCAAGTTGTACTTAACTCGTCTGTCTGCCTCTCACCTTTTATATGTCTCACTTCCAAGTCACGCCCTTAAGTCACACCCTTAGTTTTTATCTCTAAATCTGATCTCTAAGTCAGGCCCTTAAGTCTCAGCTCTAAATCACACCTTTAAGTCTCACACACCCAAGGGAAGATCCTGGGTATCTAAAACAAGATGTTATCAGAGTGTGCTCAGCTGTTATAGGCAATTGTAATCAAATCTCTTGTCAGAGTATATGGCTCTAGATGGCTGCAAGGATGATAGCCGCCTTCTGTCAGCTCCCCACAGTTATGCCTCTACAAGGGAATAGAAAGGCATGTGGAAGTGAAAGTGTGGTAAGAGGGACAAGAAAGATATAAAATGAGTGTATGATGATCAGTGGAACTCGGCTGTTCTGAAACATGGGTAGTTGACCAGGTTGGCCTAGAACTCACAGAGAACTGCCTGCCTCTGCCACCTGAGTACTTCAATTAAAGACACAACCACCACTACCCGGCTTCTCTCTCTTTTCTTAAATGGCTACAAACACATTTTGTCCAGCTCTATCATACTGCTGCACTTACAACTTCTCCACCAAATTAGCCCCAAACTACGGGCTAAATAAACCAACTAGTAGGGTACTCTGTTCTCAGAGAAACTAAAACAGGGACAATATGATCAAAGCACATTGCATGATGAGCGATCACAAGAAACCTTTTATTCTACAAAATCAATACACACCAATACTCATTTCAAGTGTGAAATGCTAAAAACGGGTTGCAATGAATGAAGCCTTGCTGTTGCTGAAGGAAACCATTAAAATATGTCAGATGGTTAAATTGCATCATGAATTAAATCATTTTTTCTAATGTAAAAGTATAATCCAAATGTGCTACCTCATCATTTTTTTAGAGATGAATGAGGATTTGGTGCTTCTATGGAAACCATAAATAATTCTTTTCAAAGGAAAGAATATTAAGAATTCATGTAACAATCAGCAAATGCATTTGCAGTACATAACACATCACAAAAAAAGATGAATAGTCACCTCACAAAGACACAGTATCATAGCATTTAGCTGACAGACTAACAATATATTATGATTTCAATTCTTCAAACTATTTATAATTTTTTACCTTCAAGTTTATTCTTCTTTTATATTAAGTTCACTTGCTACAACACTACCTAAAAGTCATATTTCAGATAGAAGACAGAAAAGTTTTCAATGATTTAAATTAAATAGCAATATAAATTATTATGTTAAAAATTTAGAAACCTAAAATATTAATAAGCATACCTTAATGACATCATAAAAACATTGAATGGCAGTGAAAGCATACTGGAAGTCACTTTATAAAGCAGAGAGAAATGCTCGGGTGCCTTTGTAATAGTATTTTAATAATATACAGTTTTTCTCTACCCATGTCTAGCTTCCAAATGATGAGGGTCTGAGACTGTTAGATTTTTTTCAATCAAACTTATAACACAAAACCTGGGCAACCATTGATCTATTCTAATCCTCTAGGCTAATCTGGCTACCTCCTAGCCAAATTCTTGAGATACTTGCATTTTTGTTTTGGTCTCATCTTTGAGTTTCAGGTATGTTCTCCCATGATGTTTCCTGGACCAACCCCTGCTTCCCATGGTAAATATCTCTGATTCCTCTCTCTCCCAGCCTTCTTATAGTTGTCAGAAGTATTGCCCAGTTCTCTCTTCTGTCCAGACACTGATTGATCAGCTTTTATTAACAAGGCAGAGAATAAGTGGTAAGAGTTAGTTACATAAACTTGAACAAGAAATGTTTGAAATAAGTATTAGAATGTCATGTCTGGATTGCAACAATATGTGTGGGCAGAGAAATCAGTATTTGAATAACACAAGGATAATCTTTACACAATGCACAAAAAAGTTATGCCTATAGCAGTTCTCTACCAGGAATGGATTATATGTAACTTTTATTTTGTTATACAAAGAATATACATGCTCTATAAATGACTGTCATTATATTATTTCAATTAATTGTCAAACTAAAAACAGTTTTTGTTTGTTTTTGTTTTGCATTGCTTTTTTGTTTTTGTTTTGTCCCCTTCTTATAAATCAAGACTGATGATCTTTGAGGATGAGAAGAGTCGGAAAGCTGAAGATTTCTAGGTGGTTTTTTAATGTAGACAAGTATGTGAGAGCTAAAGAAGGAATGAAACAAAAAACTTAAAATTTAAGGAAAACTAAAATGAGAAAGTATAAGACTTCTACCAAATAAATGTCAATACAAAAAAAAAGGCATAGTCAAAATGAGAGGAATGAAGTGACTGATAATTTCAATTGGACAGTGCCAGTCTAGATGTTTCTGTCTGTGGGAACAACATTCGCTAATATGTAGCAAACCTAATAAACTAATGCAGGTCACCTAGAACATACACATATTGACATGCACACACACATACACATTTAAAGTTTCACCATATATTTTATAATAAGAAACTTAGATATTAGTTCAAATGAATATGTTCCTGGGGAAGGGATTCAATATTATCTAGCACATACTTTCTGAGAAGAAAGACAGAACCTAAAATGTTTTAATTATTTATCTTAGCAACTTAAAGTTTTCTTAATAAAAGTAAATACCAAACCCTCATAAATTCTTTATTCTATTAATTGAATATTTTCTCAGTAAATGTTTACTCCTTCCAGATAACTCATAGCTAACAAAACAAAGAAGCAATCTCACTAGGTCTAGCTCAGTAAATGATGTCATCAGTCTGTCTTACAGGAGCATGGGTGAGGGATTACACATAAGGGCCTGTGGAACTCCAAGGCAGAGGTGCATCAGCTAAAAAAAGCACATTGGGATGGGTGACTGCTCATGAAAGCTAGATTGCTGTGCTACTGGCAAATCTGTAGGCCACTCAACTACAGCATCTCTGCAAGGTCTCCATCAGTCCTTTCCTGCCTATAAAACTAGTCAGGACTAGTGAATCTTGGGATTTTTGATTTGTCTTTGTATTTCCTGAGATATTTATTGTCAATGAGGTCATTAATGTCCTGAGTCCTAGGACCATAGCCTTTCCATCAGGAATGAATGTTTCAGATCAGAGGAAATAGCTGCCCAACGCTCCATCCATTCCTCTATCTTTTACAAAGCTTTACTTATTATTTATTTATTTACTCATCTTCACTTTGAGAACTTTATAAATGAAGGTTGTATAGTATCATTTCTGCCTCCCTCTGCTTTCTCCAATTCCTCCCATGCCCCCCACCACTTCATTCTCAAATTTATAGCCCCTTAGTCTTTATTTACTGTTATTACAAATATATTCACACATACTTAAAATTTTAAAAACAACCCGCTGAGTTCATGCAGTGTTGCCCATATGTATATGTGTTTAGGGCTGAGAGATTGGGCTTTTTCATTCTCTCTGCTTCCTTTCGCGGAGACTTGAAAGGGATATCAAAGATTTATTCTTCTTCTCTGAGTGTGTGGCCACTGTGCCATGGCAAGAATCACCTATTCTCAGCACTTTGTTGAATTGCTAGTCTCAGCAGCATCTACTGCCCACTCAAAATATAAAGGACAAAAAAAGAAAAGATTCCCTCCATCATACGCTCTGAGTGTAAACACTAATGTAGAGGAGGCAATTCCATAGGCACATGATATTCTTTTAACAAAACAGTAGCATTTGCTTCTCCACTGGTGGTTCTGACCTTCCTGCCCAGGGGCTTTTGCCCTGGCTTTCAGTACCAGACAAGAAATCTTTCCTGGAGAGTACACATTAAATCCAATAGCAAAACAGTTGGTTGTACTCATAATAGCTATCTCACAACTGAATTAACAGGCAAACCATGCTGGTTATGCTGGTAGTAGAGTACGGAGAAGCTGTGACCCAGAAGGCTGGACAGTGATAGTTCTTTCTTTCACAGAGTCCTGTATATTCCCTTCTGGGTTTACAAGCATCAGCCAGAGGGAGGTGGTTCTCGTTATTTGCTGTTCGACTTGTTCAGATCCTACACACAAATCATGTTGAATTGTTAACGAACAGCTGTACAAGAAGCAATACAACAGTCATTCCCCTCATCGTCTTCCCCCACCCTTGTCTGTTTGTTTTTGTCTACAATAGGGTTGTATGTAGCTGAACCTTGCGGGTCTCTGTTGCTGGAGCATAAGGAAGTTTTTCATGGCTGGGCCCCCAACAGACCTGTGGAGTCTGGGATTCTAAGAGCTTTGTTTTCATGGAGGATAATAGATGGTTTGGATGTGCACCCCTTCTTAAGCCAGGGTGAACCTGACTTAAATAGGGAGGGAGAAGGAAGGAGGCACTGGGAAAGGCCTTTAGGTAATTTTATTAATAAGGAAATCTCTTGAGGCTGAAGCTTGTAGTCTCTGCCCTCTACCTGTACTCTTTGGAGGGGCTGGATCCTATGTGACTGAAGGCGCAGATTAATGGAGTTCCACTACACGTGTTAGAAGCCTGGATTCTGGGAGCTTTCTGGGAGCTTGGTGGAATAAATGCCCGTTCCTTGCAGGGTCTCCGGGCTACTTCCAGCCAGCGCTTCTACGAAAAACCAAGACCCCTTTCACGGCCCTACAGAACCTGGAGTCATCTTGAAATTGGTGGTTGAGGATGACTATGAGAAAAAAGATCCTCACTGTGTAATAGCAAATGCAAATAATAACAAAAGTAAAGGAGTTTTCAAAATCCAATTCTACTAAAATGAAATACCAACTTAGAGAAAGGTCAGAACTCTAAGGATTGGCAGGAGAGAGTGGTTTTAACATGTCTGATCATGAGACATCCCTACATCTTTTTTCCCATAGGTTGGGACAATCTTCCTGCTCTTCTAGCATAGCCCCTACCCTAAATTCACTACACAAACCTTTATCTATTGAATATCCTAGGGCTTGAGACTGCACCTTTCTCAACCAAGCCTCAGTAATGTATCAGACAGCCTATTACATTTCAGCTCCCGTTTTTCTAAGGCAAGCAGGCACCACTTGCCAGACAGAAAAGAGGGGAACCTAAGGTCTCCTGTTTATTTTTAATGCATTGAAATTAGATATAATTTTTAAACTTATTATGAAAATGGATCACAACAATATATTTCTTACAATTATATTGAACCTCTGATCTTTCTTCTTTCATAGCCATAGTCCTGGGATTTCAGATACAAAACTCATGCCAAGTTTTGCAATAGGCTTTATTACATACGAGGCTGGAAATTCTCCCTGACCAATAACTTAAAATGAAGTAACACATGCCTGGTACTGAGATTTTCACCCAACAACGTTGTGATTCCTGACAGTGCCTTTTTCCACCTATACAATTCACACTCAGAAGGTCTGAGGGTCTGAATTAAAGGCCTGTTTCACACACACACACACACACACACACACACACACACGGGGGTGGGGAAGAGACAAAGAGAGAGACAGAGTGAGAGACAGACACAGAGAAATAGACAGAGACACACAGAGAGACACACAGCGAGAGACAGAGAGGAGAGAGACAGAAAAACAAAGATACAGACACATGCAAAAAATAAAAATTAACACATGAAATAAAATATTTACTATTACAGCTAAAAGGGCATTTGAAAATCATACACATAAGTAATAAATTGGAAAATGAGAACAATAAAAATTAATTTCAACAGAAGTTAAACTGCTAATTCATTAAGTTTAAATGAACAGAGCCAAATAAGCAGATTTTTAAATATTAATGAACACAAAATAAGTGATCTATCGCTGAGCAATAGATAATTCATAAAAAATTATACAATTAAAAATGTGTCATTCTGCAGACTAAACATTACTCATTGACAAGGCATGTGCCTAAGGCAAAGTGACAATATGAACTCCAACAAGTTGGTGCTAACAGCTATCCTTCCAGGAGGTGTTAGACAAAATTATTTTTGTGTTTTTATATGCAGGCTTTTAAGTTAATTTTTAAAGATGTATCTATTTGTATTTAATGCTTATGAATGTTTTGCCACCATGTAAACGTACCAAGTATTTATAGGGCAGAGATCAGATGATGGCAACGGAGCCCTTGAAACTGGAGTTACAGATTGTTCTTAGCCACCTTTTGGTATTGGGAATCAAATACCATTCCACTGCAAAAGCAACAAGTGTTCTTAAGGACATGACTCTGCAGCCCATTTCTAGCTGATTTTTAAAAATACAAATGAAGATCCAAAGGCTTGATGGTATAAATTATAAGTAAGGAAGTGGTACAAATGGTTACAAATAACAGAATCCATCACAGATAAGAAGTAAACCTTTACTGGGGAGTAAGTGGCTCAATATAAACTGTTAGATTAGTGGGATGTTGATGGATATTATTAGGGAGAGAGATCAAAGGACAGAGGCAACCCCCTGAATTTGAGCATTTTCAATGCTACATTAGTTCTTGGGAACCAAAGGGCAGTTCTGGCCTTAACCCATGGGTTAGTGGCTGTAGGGAGTCAGGACAGTCATAATTGTCAAAGGTTCCCGGGAGAACTGCAAATCCAAAGACTTCAGAGTCAGGAGTAAAGAATCCTCCAGCAGGGTGAGAGGTTGATCATCTTCATTTTCTCTCATGTCTTTCCATATGACAGATGGTTTAGTATTCATTTAATATATAAGTGGTGTGTGTGTGTGTGTGTACATGTGTGGGAATATTCACACATGACATAAATTTTTATTAAGAAGGGATGGTGTAATCAGTCCTTGGCTGCACCTTTGCTCGTGGCTGCTAACAGTTGCTCAGATTGTTCCACTTACTCTAGGTATGGATGTGAGTCCCCACCCTCTTGATGAACATGGGAGCACACTTGCACTTGCCTACACTCAGGAGCTCCAAGGTACACTACTCACAGGCTGCAAAGAACACACCTCTGAATATTGATCTACACGAACTTGGTGTGTTTGGTGATGTTCTCTCAGTGCCAGCTGGCTCACATCCATTTTCATCTTGTAGTCCTTGTTGCAACCTGTAAACAGAAGGTACTGCAGAGCCCTGAATGTTTGTCTCCAATGGTGACTGAGGTTGTTTTTTGATTTTAAAAATTATTCATATACCTCATGGAAATTTTAATAAGAAATTTCTGATTGAAGAATTGTAAATCTAGTTTTGCCTAGAAATTTTCTATACTCTTTTTTTAACTGATATTTTTTAAATTAATTTTTATAGGATATTTTATTTCCATTTCAGATGTTATCCATTTTCCCCATTTCTATACTCTTAATAATCTTCAAGAGCATAAAAATGTTGATACACATATAAAATTAAAGTACAGTAATGTAGGATGTGATAACAGATTATACAGTTGTTGAGAAAGACACATAGGAGACAGGAAGACATAACCACGTAGATCATTGTATACTTTTCTTTGAGTCAGTCTTAAAGGGAACCTAGAAATGTCTTTCACATGTATTGTTTAAGCATCCTTGGATGTTCTTGTCAAAGAAAAATTGCCAGTTCTAGTATTTTACCAGTCAATATAAAAAAGTGAAAAGATGATAGTTTATTATTGTTTTATTATACTTAATGTAGTTGTACCTTTGGGCAACCGGATCTTGTCTAAAACAATGTGATAGTAGACATAAACAATTGCTAGGTAACCAAATACATTTCAAATACATTAAGTTCACTATCAAGATGTTTAATATATTAGTGTTAAATATCAGTAGTCCTAAAGACTGATTATATCTTCAATTATATATTTTTACTTTTTTATTTGTTGATTTAAAAGGCAATGTATATGTGATGCTATATAATTATTTTCTGATATGAAACATTTATTTACTATCATGTCATTGTTAATTACTTGCAATTTTGCCATCTGTAATTATGCTAATATAGTGAATAAAGTGCAGTTTCAAGTATTAATTTTATATCTGTTTTGCAATTGGATGATTTTTGTATGCATTAATTTATGGCTTAGATGCTTCTCATCTATTCTGCATGCATAAATGTTGTGCAATTCGTTTATTTGCTTTGCTCATTTAAAGTTAATGAATTAAAATTTCAACTCCCTTTGCCAGAGCCAGGCACCACTTTATAGAAGTTTCTAATAGCTTATTTCTAATAGTTTATTTGTAATAGCTTGTGTGACAAGAAGTATAATATTTTAATATTCATATAGAATCTTCTGAATAAAGACTTTCCTCAATATTCTTACAAAGCTCTTGGTATTCTGTGAGTGTATATAAAGTCTTCATGTGTGTGTAATCAACTAGTGCATGTCAATGACATCAAATGCAACTTATAAATCAATTTAGGACAGAAATTGAGTGGTAATTGAAGATGGTAATATGTTATAAATGTTAAAGTTTTATGTGTAGAAGATCTATAATAATTTTCAGATCACTGAGGCTCAATGTGTACTCAAGTCTCTGGGAGACACATGTAAACACTGAGATATATAGACCTAAAAGTCAAATTTGTCAACACATTGACCTCAATGTTTTGATTCTCTCTCAGTTAAGTTACTACTGTACAACGACTAATGGCAAAACATACATTAAACCATGAATAGATGAAAACATTCAAACGACTCCCACCCTCTGAGATAATATTCAAAAAACCAAGATGGTGACCAAAGATAGTAAGTCTTCAATGTTTGTTTCAATATTTTCATTAGATTCTGTAAGAACAGTTAATCATTTAAAAAAATAAAAGATAAATGATTTTGATCGATTATCACTTTCTGTACTTGTTTTCATTTGCTGCAAAAAAAAATTCAATGAAGGTTGAAAACAACTTTGTTTCTGAGTATAAGGGCAAATGTTCATATATTCTTGATAGGGATTATGCTGGTTTTAGTAAATTAGTGGTAGGAGATTCACCTCCAATTAACATGTATTCACTAGCACACCAATTGCTTCTTCAGCGCTGCATGGTCATTAACAATTAGGTTTTTTAAAAGAGTTCCTTAATTTGAAGGAGATTAGGAAGGGGCACATGGGAGGGTATGGAGAGAGGAACCAAATAAAGAAATAATTAAGTTATAATCTCAAAAGTTAAAAAAAAAACTTTCCAAAAGATATAATATTTTAAAGATATAACTCATGCTTTTTTAAATCAGCCTGCCCAAGAGAGGAGTATTAATTTTGTCCTATTAAACATAGGCCTCGTTGAGCATTTTCAAATTCTTTATATATAATACCAAAATATAGGAAAAACAGTCACCCCATTCTCAACATAAAGGTTTTTTTTTTAACAATTTAAATATAAATTACATTATTTTCTGCTTTCAGTTTTCTCTAAAAGCCCCTCCTTTTTACCACAACCAAGTCTTTAGCTCATGACTTGTTTAATGTTCATTAGACACAATGACCTTAAGAACATGTCACTTCCTCCAGCCTATGGTGAGTTGTTGGAGGAAAACTCAGCTAGCATTGAGGAAGGGAACCAAAAAGGAATGGAAAGAGGGAAGAGTTGAAAATTCACCAGCTAGCATTTGCCTACTAAGTGTCACTTAAAAACAAATATAATACTGAATAAAAGGATGAATTGAAAATAAATGCCTGTGGTCCTGAGTGGGTAGGGTTTTACTTATGAATTAGCAAAAAGTAGATGATGCATTTGTAGAACAAAAATGGGAGGTGCATAAGAAAATGTGGAAAGTCAAATAAAAAAATCAACACTGTGGAAAAATTTCCTACTTTCCCAGTGTGTAAGGAATCTCTTTGTCAGCTGAAACTCATCTATAATCCAGTTAGATCTTCCTGCTGCATGCCTTCTAACTTGTGAATTAATCTTTTTCCAAATATGGAAGTTGGTCTTAGGATTTTTGGATGGATTGATGAGGATAATTTAACAACAACAAAAAAAAAAAAAACATGAAAATTGTTTTCTGTTTCTACCTTGAATTGCACTTTAAAACACTAAAGTACCTTATATTTCAAATATAGAAAAAATCAATTATTAAACTATATTATCATAGAAAATAAAGTACAGCCAAACTTTTCAATTCATCGACATTAAAGGGGTAAGAAGATATCGACAGAAAAATTTATGGAATGTGGGGTAAAGAGATACTAATTACTGGTGCTTTAGAATATGCAGTAAGGTAGCAAGGTGGGTATGGTGTTCTGCACTGCAGAGAAAGATGTGAATCATTGAGGCCTCATTTAATGAGCATCTACCATGTGCCAGTTGAAGGGAATGACTAACCTTTGACTCCAGTAGACATCAAAGCAGATATTGCCTCACCTGTTAGTTTGCCAGGTGTTTTGATCTGGCTGAGCCCACAGACCCTATTAGAACAGCTTTAAACCTATAAAACTAATATGCATGACCAGTTATTCTAATCTGAAAACATTTTCTGAAATCTGAGGGCATTGAAAAAGGGTAACCACTTAAAAATGTTAATTAAGATGTAAAACATGCAACAGAGATGAACACGAAGACCGATGTGTGGATCTCTTTTCTCTTTATGAAAAACAGTGTATGCTAATGGTGTTCTACATACCAACTTCATTTTCAAACCTTCCCTCTGACTGCAGGAGCTGAGGCTGTTGAGGCACAGTGTAAAAGATTTGAAGTGAGAGGAAGTGAAGACGGCAGGGTACTGTTTTCTGCAGATGAAGATGAGATCACTATTGGGGCTGAGAAGCTAAAGGTTACAGGTACTGTAATGGAGGTCTTTAATTTTTTTTAACCTAATTAAAGCATACACAATTGCAGAGAAGATTCTTTACATGACATTTGATGTCCTTCCTGAAAATTGTATCTACCATATTATAATACCTAACATTTAGTATCCAAATAGTCTTCAAATAAAGTTAATAGGTGTGGTTAAAAAACAGAGTCCAGAAAGCCTTATTACTGTTCAAAATGTAAATCTGTGTCACTCAGCTAACATAAACAATGGGCTAGGTGTTATAAGAATATATGATTAAAGATGACATATCAAAATTAGAGGTACCATTATCTATTCTTCTGCTTTCCAGAGAAAATTATTCTTGAGTATAGTTTCTGCCTATGTGAACCTTCCATATTTATGTAGCCTTTTTGTATATCTAATATATATATATCCCCAACTCTCAGAAAACCAAACATGGATACCTAAAAACTTATGCTACATCCTTCCTTACTTCTTTACCAGGATATCATTTACTAACTGCAGAGCAGTTTGTTCTTGCTTCTGAGACTTAAATATCAAAGACAAATATATTTTATAATTTCATGTACATAGAAGAGAAAACTAGGCAGAGCACAGAATACAATATGAAGGAATTGACTGGTATCCTCACAGATACTTTAAAGCAGTACCCCAGTCTTCTGACCAATAACACTACAAAGAGACACCAACTCCAGGGTGCTCCATATAAATTACGTAACTATTCTGACAAGACTTCAAAGTACATGTGACAAAAGATCTGTGTGAACTGTAAATTAGTCACATGAAAGTTTTCTATTTAAGCAATATCCAAAGGAAATAAAATTAAGATGAATTCTTTCCTCACTTTCGTTTACTTTATGAATGTCATTTTTTCCAATGCACTCTTATTTCAGACAGAAGTAGATGATTTCAACAATGGTTATGTTTATGTATCTGAAATAAAATCACTTTCATGGTGCTAAAGATTTTAGGATGTTTATATTTAGGCTACTTAAGGTACAGATGGGTATATATTAAAGGTCCCTCTCTGACCTGAACATAGCTGTCTTAATTTTCCATGTGGCAACCGATTTTTTTTTTTACTTATAAATATTTTTTATTGGATATTTTCTTTACATTTCCGATGTTATGCCCTTACCCCATTTCCTTCCCCCAGCCCAAGAACCCCCTATTCTATCCTCCCTCCTCCTGCTTCTATGAGGATGTGCCCCCACCTCTCCCCCAATCCCCATTCCACACCCTCGAATTCCCCCATACTCAGCATCCAACCTTCATGAGACCAAGGTTCTCTTCTCTGACCTGACCTATACCCAATAAGTCCATCCTCCCCTACATATACAGCTGGAGCCCTGGGTCCCTCCCTATGTGCCCCTAGGCTGGTGGTTTAGACCCTGGGAGCTCTGGTTGGTTGGTATTGTTGCTTTCCTCAGGGGGCCACAAACCCTTCCAGCTCCTTCTGTCTTCTCTCAAACTTCTCCATTGGGAAACTCTTGATCAGATCAGTGGTTAGCTGTGAGCATCTTCCTCTGAATATGTCAGAATGGCAGACCTCTAAGGAGACAGCTTTATCAGGCTCCCATCAGCATGCTCTTCCTGCCATCCACATCAGCATCTACCTTTGGTGACTGCACATGGGATGGATACCCAGGTGGAATGGTCTCCAGACGCCCCCTCCTTCAGTTTCTGTCCCACACTTGTGTCCATATTTGCTCCTTGAGTATTTTGTTACTCCTTCTAAGTAGGACCAAAGCACCCACACTTGGTCTTCCTTCTTCATGAGCTTCATGTGGTCTGTGAGTTGAATCTTGGGTATTTCAAGCTTCTGGGCTAATATCCGCCTATCAGTGAGTAAATACCATGTGTGTTCTTTTGTGATTGGGCTACCTCACTCAGGATGATATTTTCTAGTTCCATCCATTTACCTAAGAATTTCTCTAATTAGCTGAGTAATACTCCATTGTGTAAATGTACCACATTTTTTGTATCCATTCCTCTTTTGAAGGACATCTGGGTTCTTTCCAGCTTCTGGCTATTATATATAAGGCTGCTATGAAAATAGTGGAGCATTTATCCTTGTTATATGTTGGAGCATCTACTGGGTATATGCCCAGGAGTGGTATAGCTGGGTCCTCAGATAATGATATGACAAATTTTCTGAGGAAACACCAGACTGATTTCCAGAGTGGTTGCACCATCTTGCAATCGCACCAACAATAGAGGAGTGTTCCTCTTCCTCCACATTCTCACCAGCATCTGCTATCACCTGAGTTTTTGATCTTAGCCATTCTGACTGGTGTGAGGTGGAATCTCAGGGTTGTTTTGATTTGCATTTTCCTAATGACCAAAGATGCTGAACATTTCTTTAGGTACTTCTTGGCTATTCGAGTTTCCTCAGTTGAGAATTCTTTCTTTAGTTCTATACCCCATTTAAAAAATAGGTTTATTTGGTTGTCTGGAGTCTAATTTCTTGAGTTCTTTGTATATATTGGATATTAGCACTCTATCAGATGTAGGATTAGTAAAGATCTTTTCCCAATCTGTTGGTTGTCTTTTTGTCCTATTGATGGTGTCCTTTGCCTTACAGAAACTTTGCAATTTTGTGAAATCCCATTTGTCTATTCTTGAACTTAGAGCATAAGCCATTGGTGTTCTGTTCAGGAACTTTTCCCCTGTGCCCAAGTATTCAAGGTTCTTCCCCACCTTCTCTTCTATTAGTTTCAGTGTATCTGGTTTTATGTGGAGGTCCTTTATCCACAGGGACTTGAACTTTGTACAAGAATATAAGAATGGATCTATTTGCATTTTTCTACATGTTGTCCTCCAGTTGAACCAGCACCATTTGTTGAAAATGCTGTCCTTTTTCCACTGGACAGTTTTAGCTCTTTTGTCAAAGATCAAGTGGCCATAGGTGTGTGGGTTCATTTCTGGGTCTTCAATTATATTCCTGACTGTTTCTGTACCAATACTAAGCAGGGTTTTTTTTTGTTTGTTTTGTTTTTTTGTTTTGTTTTGTTTTATCACTATTGCTCTATAGTGCAGCTTGAGGTAAGGGACAGTGATTCCTACAGAAGTTCTTTTATTATTGAGAACAGTTTTTGCTATCCTGGGTTTTCGTTATTCCAAATGAATTTGAGAATATATCTTTCTAACTCTGAAAAGAATTGAGTTGGGATTTTAATGGAGATTGCATTGAATCTGTAGATTGCTTATTGCAAGATGGCCATTTTTACTAAATTAATCCTGCCAGTCCATGAGCATGGGAGATCTTTCTATCTTTTGAGATCTTCTTCGATTTCTTTCTTCTGAGATTTGAAGTTCTTGTCATAGATCTTCCACTTACTTGGTTAGATTCAAACCAAGGTATTTTATATTATTTGTTACTATTGTGCAGGGTGTCATTCCCCTAATTTCTTTCTCAGCCTGTTTATCTTTCAAGTAGAGGAAGGCTACTGATTTGTTTGAGTTGATTTTATAACCAGCCACTTTGCTGAAGTTTTTTTCTTTTTTTTTTCTTTCTTTCTTTCTTTCTTTCTTTCTTTCTTTCTTTCTTTCTTTATTTTTTATTTTTTTATTAGATCTTTCATTTACACTTCAGATGCCATCCCCTTTCCCCATTCCCCCCCTTAGAAAACCCCTATCCCATGCCCCCTTTTCCTTTTTGCATTTATACATTTTTTAAAAAAATGTTAATCATAGGCTTTATAAGTTTGGTATTGTTCAATCAGAGGTGTAACCCACTACCCAACCTAGATATATCTACTATCTTTGACTGGTGGAGATACATGAACATCTGCTTCCCTGTCTCCCCCCTCTATCTCTCTTTTATCACCTAGCTTCTCCTCTCCTTCTTCTTCTCCTCTTCTTACTCCTTTTCTTCCTCTCAGTACTCCTCCCACCTTAGCTCCTCCTACACATCACCCTTCCTGTTAAAAGGAAACTTTTCTCTCAAAATACAATTAGAGCATAATTAAGCCAATTTGTACCAGTGAGGTACAAGATAGTCCTAATACCCAGTCTATCCTTTTGTTGACCTACCAGCACCTCTGTCATCTCTCCTAACTAAAACATTTAGTTCTGAAACTGGCTTTAGGATGAATGTCAGCTGACGACCATACACTCGGATCTTTTCTCTCAAGGTAAATAGCTATAAGTTTTCAACCCCGCCAGAAATCCAGAATGACTGAGTTGACTATAATTGTGGAAAGCACAAAGCATAGCTTCTAAAACTTAGCCAATTTATAGAGACCTCTGAACACCTGGACACTCGCTCTACTTCAAAACGTTGGAGCATCTGTTCTTCTGCCTTCTGGCCCAGGATCATCTGACAGACCTTAGTGCTGCAGAATTATTAAGGGCTGATTACTCTGTCTAGGCAGATATAATCAGTCGACTATTCTGCAAGTGTGTCCTTTTCTGGACAGTAATTTGTCTGTAGAAGGAAAGTGGCAATTCTTGCCTAGTGGCTGTCTCACCACAACTGGAGTAACTCCAAGGATGCTCAATTTCTTCTTAGAATTTAACATAGGAAGCTGTCCGGAGCAGACAGGTCTCTAATGAAAATGATCATTAATACTGAAATGTTTGTCATGTCAATTCTAAGGATTTCTGATGTTTTGAAAACCAGCTATCCATGTAAGGTAATCTGGACTGTTGCCTCTTAACTCCACTCAGCTATTTCTAAATAAAACATAGAGAACACCCTTATAATAAACTCCAAGTCATGAATTTGCTATAGTCCCTTAACTCACAGGCTGACCATCTCAAATCAGTTAAAAAAGTTAAAGAAGGACTGGGTCTAAACTTTGTATTCCTAAGTGTGTTATACTGGTACAATGCCTATGAGAGTAACAATATTCATCTCACTCTTAATTCACTAAGAAGCTCATGCCAATGAAAACCTTAAAATTTGTAAACAAAGTAAATTGGTGCCATTTAAGAATTTATATCTTCATCTTGATATTAATTATACAGATTTCTACTAATAGGTTATGGCTATGCAATAAACCCTAGCTAATCCTCTCTATTCCGACAAAACCACTACTTTTCCCTAGAGAGACAGCCCAACATTTACCACCTTAGTCCCCATGCCCAGGGAATAGGGGCGCTGACTCATCATTAGCTTCTTCAAGCTGATTATGGGCGTTGAGATATTAGAAGAGGAGTGGGGGGGAGAGCAAATTGACAATCCTCTGATGATGGTCTCCCTACAACCCCCCCTTCAGATTCTGACCCACACTTTGTCTCCATATTTGCTCCCTTGGTTATTTAGTTACTCCTCCTAAGAAAGACCTAGGCATCCTCACTTGTTCTTTCTTCTTCATGAGCTTTATGTCGTCTGGTAGTTGAATCTTTGTTGTTTCAAATTTTTTGGGCTAATCTCCGCTTATCAGTGAGTAAATACCATGTGTGTTCTTTTGTGATTGGGTTACCTCACTCAGGATGATATTTTCTAGTTCCATCCATTTACCTAAGAATTTCTCGAATTTATTATTTTTAATAGCTGAGTAATATTCCATTGTGTAAATGTACCACATTTTTTGTATCCATTCCTCTGTTGAAGGGCATCTGGGTTCTTTCCAGCTTCTGGCTATTATAAATAGGGCTGCTATGAACATAGTGGAACATATGTCTTTGTTATTTGTTGGGGCATTTTCTGGGTATATACCCAGAAGTGGTATAGCTGGGTCCTCAGGTAGTGCTATGTCCAATTTTCTGAGGAACCGCCAGACTGACTTCCAAAGTGGTTGTACCAGCTTGCAACCCCACCAACAATGCAGGAGTGTTCCTCTTTCTTCACATCCTCGCCAGCATCTACTATCACCTGAGTTTTTGATCTTAGCCATTCTGACTGGTGTGAGGTGGTATCTCAGTGTTGTTTTGATTTGCATTTCCCTGATGACTAAGGATGTTGAGCATTTCTTGAGGTGCATCTCGGCCATTCGAGTTTCCTCAGTTGAGAATTCTTTGTTTAGCTCTGTACCCCATTTTTTAATGGGGTTATTTTGTTGTTTGGCGTCTAATTTCTTGAGTTCTTTGTAAATATTCGATATTAGCCCCCTATCAGATGTAGGATTGGTAATGATCTTTTCCCAATCTGTTGGTTGCCGTTTTGTCTTGTTGACAGTGTCCTTTACCTTACAGAAGCTTTGCAATTTGATGAGGTCTCATTTGTCGATTCTTGATCTTAGAGCATAAGCCATTGGTGTTCTGTTCAGGAACTTTTCCCCTGTGCCTAGGTATTCGAGGGTCTTCCCCAACTTCTCTTCTAATATTTTCAGTGTACCTGGCTTTATGTGAAGGTCCTTTATCCACTTGGAGTTGAGCTTTGTGCAAGGGGATAAGAATGGATTAATTTGCATTCTTCTACATGTTGACCTCCAGTTGAGCCAGCACCACTTGTTGAAATGCTGTCCTTTTTCCACTGGATGAATTTAGCTCCCTTGTCAAATATCAAGTGACCATAGGTATGCGGGTTCATTTCTGGGTCTTCAATTCTGTTCCATTGATCGTCCTTTCTGTCTCTGTACCAATACCAAGCAGTTTTTATCACTACTGCTCTGTAGTACAGTTTGAGGTCCGGAATGGTGATTCCCCCAGAGGTTCTTTTATTGTTGAGAATAGTTCTCGCTATCCTAGGTTTTTTGTTATTCCAAATGAATTTGTAAATTGCTCTTTCTATCTCTATGAAGAATTGATTTGGAATTTTGATGGGTATTGCATTGAATCTATAGATTGCTTTTGGCAGGATAGCCATTTTTACTAAATTAATCCTGCCAATCCAGGAGCATGGGAGATCTTTCCATCTTCTGAGATCTTCTTCAATTTCTTTCTTCAGAGACTTGAAGTTCTTGTCATACAGATCTTTCACTTGCTTTGTTAGATTCACTCCAAGATAATTTATTTTATTCGTGGCTATTGTGAAGGGTGTCATTTCCCTGATTTCTTTCTCTGCCTGTTTATCCTTTGAGTAGAGGAAGGCTACTGATTTGTTTGAGTTGATTTTATATCCAGCCACATTGCTAAAGTTGTTTATCAGGTTTAGGAGTTCTCTGGTGGAAGTTTTAGGTTCACTTAAGTATACTCTCATATCATCTGCAAATAGTGAAATTTTGACTTCTTCCTTTCCTATCTGTATCCCTTTGACTTTCTTTTGTTGTCTAATTGCTCTAGCTAAGACTTCCAGTACTATATTGAATAGGTAAGGTGAGAGTGGGCAGCCTTGCCTAGTCCCTGATCTTAGTGGGATTGCTTCAAGTTTCTCTCCATTTAGTTTGATGTTGGCTACTGGCTTGCTGTATATTGCTTTTACTATGTTTAGATATGGGCCTTGTATTCCTGATCTTTCCAAGACTTTTAACATGAAGGGATGTTGAATTTTGTCAAATGCTTTCTCAGCATCTAGTGATATGACCATGTGGTTTTTCTCTTTGAGTATATTTATGTAGTGGATTACATTGATGGATTTCCGAATATTGAACCATCCCTGCATTCCTGGGATAAAGCCTACTTGATCTTGATGGATAATTGTTTTGATGTGTTGTTGGATTCGGTTTGCGAGAATTTTATTGAGTATTTTTGCATCAATATTCATAAGAGAGATTGGTCTGTAGTTCTCTTTCTTTGTTGGGTCTTTCTGTGGTTTAGGTATGAGTGTAATGGTAGCTTCATAGAATGAATTGGGTAGTGTTCCTTCTGTTTCTATTCGATGGAATAACTTGAAGAGGATTGGTATTAGGTCTTCCTTGAAGGTCTGAAAGAATTCTGCACTGAAACCATCTGGCCCCGGACATTTTTTGGTGGGAAGATTTTTAATGACTGTGTCTATTTCTTTAGGCATTATGGGACTGTTTAGGTGGTTTATCTGCTCCTCGTTTAACTTTGGTACCTGGTATCTATCTAGAAAATTGTCCATTTCATCCAGATTTTCCAATTTTGTTGAGTATAGGCCTTTGTAGTAGGATCTGATAATTTTTTTAATTTCCTCTGTTTCTGTTGTTATGTCTCCCTTTTCAGTTCTGATTTTATTGATTTGAATGCTGTCTCTGCGCCCTTTGGTTAGTCTGGCTAAGGGTTTGTCTATCTTGTTGATTTTCTCAAAGAACCAGCTCCTGGTTTTGTTGATATTTTGTATAGTTCTTTTTGTTTCGACTTGGTTGATTTCAGCCCTGAGTTTGATTATTTCCTGCCGTCTACTCCTCTTGGGTATACTAGCTTCTTTTTGTTCTAATGCTTTCAGGTTTGCTGTCAAGTTGTTGATGTATGCTCTTTCCACTTTCTTTTTGTGAGCACTTAGAGCTATGATTTTTCCTCTTAGTACTGCTTTCAATGAGTCCCACATGTTTTGATATGATGTGTCCTCATTTTCATTTAAATCTAAAAAGTCTTTAATTTCTTTCTTAATTTCTTCCTTGACCAAGTTATCATTGAGTAGAGCATTGTTCAGTTGCCAAGTGTATGTCGGTTTTCTGATGTTTTTGTCCATGTCAAAGACAAGTCTTAATCCATGGTGGTCTGATAAGGTACTAGGGATTATTTCAATCTTTTTGTATCTGTTGAGGCCTGTTTTGTGACCAATTATATGGTCTATTTTCGAGAAGGTACCATGAGGTGCTGAGAAGAAGGTATATTCTTTTGTTTTAGGATGAAATGTTCTATAGATGTCAGTTAAGTCCAATTGGTTCATAACTTCTGTTAGTTTCATTGTGTCTCGATTTAGTTTCTGTTTCTATGATCTGTCCATAGCTGAGAGTGGGGTGTTGAAATCTCCCCCTATTATTGTGTAGGGTGCAATGTATGCTTTAAGTTTTAGTAAAGTGTCTTTTATGTATGTGGGTGCCCTTACATTTGGGGGCATAGATGTTGAGAATTGCAAGTTCCTCTTGGTACATTTTTCCTTTCATGAATATGAAGTGTCCTTCTTTATCTTTTTTGATTACTTCTGGTTGAAAACTGATTTTATTTGATATTAGAATCGCTACTCCAGCTTGTTTCTTGGGACCATTTGCTTGGCAGATTGTTTTCCAACCTTTTACTCTGAGGTAGTGTCTGTCCTTTCCACAGAGGTGCGTTTCCTGAATGCAGCAAAATGTTGGGTCCTGTTTACGTATCCAGTCTGATAGTCTATGTCTTTTTACTAGAGAATTGAGACCATTGATATTAAGAGATATTAAGGAAAAATGAGTGTTGTTTCTGTTATTTTTGTTATTGGCATTGGAGATATGTTTGTGTAGCTACCTTCTTTTACAGTTTTTGGAAGATTACTTTCCTGCTTTTTTTAGGTTGTAGTTTCCCTCCTTGTGATGGAGTTTTCCACCAATTATCCTTTGAAGTGCTGGGTTTGTGTTGAGATACTGTGTAAATTTGGATTTGTCATGGAATATTTTGGTTTCTCCATCAATAATGATTGACAGTTTTGCTGGGTATAGTAGTCTGGGCTGACATTTATGTTCTTTTAGGGTCTGTATGATATCGGTCCAGGATCTTCTGGCTTTTATGGTCTCTGGTGAGAAGTCTGATGTAATTCTTATAGGTCTGCCTTTATATGTTACTTTGCCTTTTTCCCTTACTGCTTTTAGTATTTTTTCTTTGTTTTGTACATTTGATGTTTTGACTATTATGTGGCGGGAAGTATTTCTTTTCTGGTCTAAACTATTTGCAGTTCTGTAGGCTTCTTGTATATTTATGGACATCTCTTTCTTTAGGTTAGGGAAGTTTTCCTCTATAATTTTGTTGAGGATATTTACTGGTCCTTTAAGTTGGGAGTCTTCCCCCTCATCTATTCCTATTATCCTTAGGTTTGGCCTTCTCATTGTGTCTTGGATTTCTTGTATATTTTGGGTTAGTAGCTTTTTGTATTTTGCATTTTCTTTGACAGTTGTGTCAATGTTTTCCATGGTATCTTCTGCACATGAGATTCTCTCTTCCATCTCTTGTATTCTGTTGGTAATACTTGTGTCTATGACTCCTGATCGTTTTTTTAAGTTTTCTATCTCCAGGGTGTTCTCCCTTTGTGATTTCTTTATTGTTTCTACTTCCATTTTTAGATCCTGCATGGTTTTGTTTAATTCCTTCTCCTGTTTGGTTGCATTTTCTTGCAATTCCTTAAGGGATTTTTGTGTTTCCTCTCTAAGGGTTTCTATCTGTTCTTTGAGAGTGTTATTTATGTCTTTCTTAAAGTCCTCTATCATCATCATGAGAAGTGATTTTAATTCTGAATCCTGCTTTTCTGGTGTGATGGGGTGTTCAGGGCTTGCTATGATGAGGGAACTGGGTTCTGATGTTGCCATGTAACTTTGATTTCTGTTGCTTATGTTCTTGCGCCTGCCTTTTGCCATCTGGTTAATTCTAGTGCTACCTGTACTTCTGTCTCTGATTGAAGCCTGTCTTTCCAGTTGTCTCGCTTGTGTTTGGTCTTCTAGGAGTCCAGATGTCTTTGTGATTTTTTCCAGCTGCCCTGATTACAGTAGTATCTCTAGGATGCCTCAGGATATGGTGCCTCCTATGTAGCAGTCCAGCTAGATGTCTGCTGTTCTGGGTGTAGTGTCTCCTCTTGGATATCTCAGGGTATGTTGTCTGACACTCTGAGTTCAGTTGTTCCTCTGTGGCTCTGGGTTGAGCGGACCTTCCAGTATGTCTCAGGAGGTGACCGGGGTCCACACAACTGCAGACCTGGTAGAGGTCTGGTCCGGGACTCAGACCCGGGAGATGGGCAGAAAAGGGGTGCTAGCTGGCAGGGGTGCCGGGGAAGGGGAGCGGGGAGGGGTATCTGCTGGGTTCTGAGCACTCAGGGAGCCCAGCTATGAGCTCAGGGTAGTATGTGGGTTTTCCTACCTAAAGCTGGTTGTGGAATCTGTGGATCCCCCGAATATGTCTGGCGGAATCCGGGGTGCACTCACCCGCAGGCCTCAGACCGGAGGAGGGGCAAGCAGCAGAAGGAGCGTGCTAGCGCTGGCTATGGGTTCTATGGATCCCCCAGAATGTGTCTGGCAGAATCCAGGGTGCACTCACCCGCAGGCCTCAGACCGGAGGAGGGGCGAGCGGTGGAAGGGGCTTGCTAGCACTGGCTATGGGTTCTATGGATTCCCCAGAATGTGTCTGGGGGACTCCTGGGTGCACTCACCCGCAGGCCTCAGACTGGAGGAGGGCTGAAGTTTTTTTCAATCAGGTTTAGGAGTTCTCTGGTGGAAGTTTTGGGGTCACTTAAGTATATTATCATATCATCTGCAAATAGTGATATTTTGACTCCTTTGTTTCCTGGTTGTATCCATTTGCCTTCTTTTTGTTGTCTAATTGTTCTGTCTAGGACTTCCAGTACTATAATGAGTAGGTAGGGAAAGAATGGGCAGCCTTGTCTAGTCCCTGATCTTAGTGGGATTGTTTGAAGTTTCTATCCATTTAGTTTGATGTTGCCTACTGGTTTGCTGTATATTGATTTTACTATGTTTAGGCATGGACCTTGAATTCCTGATTTTTCCAAGACTTTTATCATGAGGAAATGTTGAATTTTGTCAAATGTTTTCTCAGCATCTAGTGAGATGATCATGTGGCTTTTTTTTCTTTGAGTTTGTTTATATAGAGGATTACATTGATGGCTTTCCATATATTGAACCATCCCTGCATACCTGGGATAAAGTCTACTTGATCATGATGGATGATTGTTTTGATGTGTTCTTGGATATGGTTTGCGAGAATTTTATTGAATATTTTTGCATCAATATTCATAAGGGAGATTGGTCTGAAGTTCTCTTTCTTTCTTGGGTCTTTGTGAGGTTTAGGTATGAGCATGATTGTAGCCTCATAGAATGAATTGGTAATGTTCCTTCTATTTCTATTTTGTGGAATAGTTTTAAGAGAGTTGGTATTAGGTCTTCCTTGAAGGCCTGATAAAATTCTGCACTAAAACCATCTGGTCCTGGGCTTCTTTTGGTGGGAAACTTTTAATGATTCCTGCTATTTCTTTCAGGGTTATGGGACTGTTTAGATGATTTCATTGCTCCTGATTTAACCTTGATACCTAGTATCTGTCCAGGAAATTGTCAATTTCATCCAGATTTTCCAGTTTTGTTTAGTATAGGCCTTTGTAGTAAGATCTGATGATTTTTTAAATTTACTCAGTTTCTGTTGTTATGTCTCCCTTTCAGTGCTACTTTTATTAATTTGGATACTGTCTCTCTGCTCTCTGGTTTATCTGGCTAAGGGCTTATTTATCTTGTTAATTTTCTCAAAAAACCAGCTCCCGGTTTTGTTAATATTTTGTATAGTTCTTTTTGTTTCTACTTGGTTGATTTCAGCCTCAAGTTTGATTATTTCATGCCATCTATTCCTCTTGGATGTATTACCTTCTTTTTGTTCTAGAGATTTCAGGTGTGCTGTTAAGTTGTTAGTGTATGCTCTCTCCACGTTCTTTTTGTAGGCACTTAGAGCTATGAGATTTCCTATTAGCACTTCTTTCATGAAGTCCCACAAGTTTTGATATGATGTGTCCTCATTTTCATTAAATTCTAAAAAGTCTTTAATTTCTTTCTTTATTTCTTCCTTGACCAAGTCATCATTGAGTAGAACGTTGTTCAGTTTCCACCTGTATATGGGCTTTCCATTGTTTTTGTCATTATTAAAGACCAGCCTTAGTCCGTGATGATCTGATTGGAGGCAAGGAATTATTCAATCTTTTGATGTCTGTTGAGGTCTTTTTTGTGGCCAATTATATGATCTATTTTGAAGAAGGTACCATGTGGTACTGAGAAAAAAAAGTATATTCTTTTGTTTTAGGATGAAATGTTCTATAGATACCTGTTAAAACCATTTGGTTCATAACTTCTGTTAATTTCATTGTGTCTCTGTTTAGCTTCTGTTTCCATAATCTGTCCATTGCTGAGAGTGGGGTGTTAAAATCTATTATTGTGTGAGGTGCAATGTATGCTTTAAACTTTAGTAAAGTTCCTCTTATGTATGCGGGTACCCTTGCATTTGGAGCATAGATGTTCAGAATTGAGAGTTCATCTTGGTAAATTTTTCCTTTGATGTGTATAAAGTGTCCTTTCTTTTTGATTACTTTTGGTTGAAAGTTGATTTTAGTTGATATTAGAATGGCTACTTCAGCTTGTATATTGGAACCATTTCCTTGGAAAATTATTTTTCATTCTTTTACTCTGAGGTAATGTCTGTCTTTGTCACTGAGGTATGTTTTCTGTATGCAGCAAAATTCTGGGTCCTGTTTATGTATCCAGTCTGATAGTCTATGTCTTTTTATTGTAGAATTGAGTCTATTGATGTTAAGAGATATTAAGGAAAAATTATTGTTGCTTCTTGTTATTTTGGTTACTAGAGGTGGAATTATGTTTGTGTAGCAATCTTCTTTTGGGGTTGTTGGAGGATTACTTCCTTGCTTTTTCTAGGTTGTAGTTTCACTCCTTGTGTTGGAATTTTCCATCAGTTAGCCATTGAGGTGCAGGATTTGTGGGAAGTTAGTGTGTAAATTTGGTTTTGTCATGGAATATCTTTGTTTTCCCATCTATAGTAATTGAGAGTTTTGATGGGTATAGTAGTCCGGGCTGGCATTTGTGTTCTCTTAGGGTCTGTATGATATCAATTCAGGATCTTCTGGCTTTTATAGTCTCTGGTGAGAAGTCTGGTGTAATTCTTATAGGTCTGCCTGTATATGTTACTTTACCTTTTTCCCTTACTGCTTTTAGTCTCTTTTTTTTTGTTTTGTTTTGTGCATTTGATATTTTGATTATTATGTGATGGGAAGAATTTCTTTTCTGGTCTAGTCTATTTGGAGTTCTGTAGGCTTCTTGTATGTTCATGGACATCTCTTTCTTTAGATTGGAGAAGTTTTTCTCTATAATTTTGTTGAAGATATTTTCTGGCCCTTTAAGTTAGGATTCTTCACTCTCATCTATACCTATTATCCTTAGGTTTGGTCTTCTCATTGTGTCCTGGATTTCCTGGATGTTTTGGGTTAGCTTTTTGCATTTTCTTTGACAGTTGTGTCAATGTTTTCCATGGTATCTTCTGCACATGAGATTGTCTCTTCTATCTCTTATATTCTGTTGGTAATGCTTGCATCTATGACTCTTGATCTTTTTTCTAGGTTTTCTATCTCCAGAGTAGTCTCCCTTTGAGATTTCTTTATTGTTTCTACTTCCATTTTTAGATCCTGGATGGTTTTGTTTAATTCCTTCATGTGTTTGGTTGTGTTTTCTTGCAATTCTTTAAGGGATTTTTGTGTTTCCTGTTTAAGGGCTTCTACCTGTTTGCCTGTCTTCTCCTGTACTTCTTTAAGGGAGTTATTTATGTTCTTCTTAAAGTCCTCTATCATCATTGTAAGAAGTGATTTTAATTCTAAGTCCTGCTTTTCCAGTGTGATAGGGTGTCCAGGGCTTGCTATGGTAGGAGAACTGGGTTCTGATGATGCCAAGTAACTTTGGTTTCTGTTGCTTATGTTCTTGTGCTTGTCTTTCACCATCTGGTTAACTCTAGTGCTACCTGCACTCACTGTCTCTGACTGGAGCCTCTCTTTCCAGTTATCTTGTTTGTGTCAGAACTTCTCAGAGTCCAGATGTCTCTGTGATCTTGTGATCCTGAGCTCCTAGTTGGAAGAACTGCTGGAACTCAAGCTGCCTCTGAGACCTTAAAATCCTGCTGCTCTTAGTGCAGTGGTTCCTCTAGGATGGCTCAGGATATGGTGTCTTCAAGGGAGCAGACCAGCTATGTGTCTGCCCCAGCCAAAAGGACCAAGACAGGGGTGGAAGGGGAGTGGTATTCTGGGAGGGTGGGGTTTGGGTGTTTGTTGTTTCCCGAGGGCCCCAGGGTTCCAGTTGTAGCTCTGGGGCATAGGGTAGTGAGAAGGGGTTTTTACCAGCTACTCTGAGTGCAGTGGCTTCTCTAGGATGTCTCAGGATATTGTGTCTTCATGGGAGCAGACCAGCTAGGTGTCTGTCCCAGCCAAAAGCGTGGCAACAAAATTTATGATGACAAAATAAACAAGCAAAATAGTGGACAACAATTTGATAGACACAAAAAATTTATCACAATGTTTTAGGGGCTTGGCAGTCTATGTTTGCATTTGAATAACTCCAAACTTTTAGAGCAGAGATCATACTTAGACTCACAGCAGAGTGTGATGTAAAACTGATACTCAGTGAAGGTGGGAAACAAAGCTATGAAAAGGAAAAGATTGTGAGGATGAAAATATATTCCTCAAAATAATTTCCATAATGACCTATAACTCCAAATTCATCCTTCAATTCATCTACCCTCAGACTTATCCATCAATTAATCCCTGAGAATGTAGTGCCCTTAAAGTGATCAGTTCTCAGTAAACCTTTAACAGATAAACTATCAGGGTGCAATTTTAGATTCAAGCCATAATAAACAACATCACTGCTCAATTGCCATAATAGATAATTGTTTATTCAAGAATCATAATTAATTTATTCTTGAATGGACTAGTTTTGCTTGGTGGTAATTCCCTTGAAGTTATCTAATTATGTATCTGTTCTTAACATTCCTGAATAAAAGAGAGTTTTAGACTTTAGTTCAAAATTATCCTTCAAAACTCCATTTATTTTGCATTCCCTACTATGAGGTCAAGATATCACCTAAGGCAATTATCTTTTGAGACCCAGTAAGCACAGAAAGAACATGAACCTTTCTACACAGCAAACTCAAATTCAACACTTTCAGGCTGCATCCATCAAGCAAAATCAGCACTTTCATTTGTAGTCCACATAGAATAGAATGCTAGCAAACAAAGGGAAGGTAAATGATAAGTCTGACTTTGGAAGGTGAAAGTCTTCAACTTAAAGGAAAACTATTAGTTTGACGCAGACATCTGTTTTTGCCTTAGCAGAAGGCATAAAGTAGTGAAGTGCATGAGGAGAATGCATGTCTCTTGTCTCCAAATGACAGCAATTAAAAGTGGCAGCCTATAAGAATAGAGAAATCCAACTGCATGTACCCTGTGCCCTCCTGTTTGTTTGAAAGCCAAGAGCATCTCACCTCCATGTCTTTCTAATGGAATGATTGCAAGGATAGACAGGTTCCAGGGCTTGTTTGACAACACAAGAAAGGATTTTCTGAAGGGCTGCCTTTTAAATTAAACAGTGTGCTGCTGGGCTAAAATCAATATTTTCTGGTTTGTTTTTATTACCTGGCTTTTGTTTTTCCATTCTTGTCTATCACATTAGCCCACTGTGATGAGGTCAGCTTTACAATCAGCCTTTCCTTTGTTCTTCAGAGCTGTCCAAATCTGAGAATATGATACCTTTCAGGCACCAGAAAGAAACAGTTTATCTGAGAAGGTACATCTCTTGTTCTCTACTGGCTGTATTGCTTGATAAGAAATGTGATGTACAGTCACTTAATTTTCTCTAGGGACACTTTTTCAGGTTTATACACTCAGAGTAATCACTGTGCTCAGTTTTCTAGTTGTTTCTTAACCTTCCTAGTGAGGGAAACTTCAGAGACATTAGACAATACTGTTCTGTGCCCCCTCTAAATTTCTTAATGAAAAGTGACTACCAGTTTTGAAGTAAGTATGCAATTCACAGCCATTTTCACAAATGAGCTGTCATATCAGAGGTCTTCGCTGCCAGACATTTCCATAGCTTATTTTCCCCCAAGTTCTGTTAAAGCAAATATTGAAAGTGCAACTGACTAATGTGAAGTATGTAGGTGTCCATAATGAAAGCCAACTCATTTTAATTGTATTTGAATTTCATCATTTAAAAATACCTATTTTAAAAAGTAACTTCTCTGAGTAGCAATGTCAAAAAATTCTGTTTGATGTCCAAAGCTCTTCTATGTGCTAGAGATAGGAAATTTCTTTGAGATATAATTAATTTTGCTGTGGCATAAATTGTCCAACTTCACATGCATCATACATTAGCTGGGCATTTTTGCAGTATCTTTTTTCCCTTACTTTCTGCATGTAACAGGATAATCAAATCACCATGACTCTTCAAAGATCACACTGCTTCTCACACATCCTAAGGATCCTGACTGCAGGTATAGTGTCTTCAACCTTTTACTTCCTGTGGAATTCTCCAACTTCTTTTCTATTATGTTTTTCTCATTTCACTTTTGTCCATTAACTAGGAAGTGTCTCCCTTTAATTATTCATGTGACATCTTAGTTAGGTTTCGACCATTATGACAAAACCCCATGACCAAAAACAACTTGAAGGGAAAGATTTATTGTATCTTAAAACACATAGTTCATTGTCCAGAAAAGTTGGGGCAGGAACTCAAAGCAGGAAGCTGACGGCAGGAACTGATGCAGAAGTCATGGAGGTAGGCTGCTTACTGGCCTGATCTCCATGGCTTGTTCAACTTACTTTCTTATAGCACCCAAAGCCACCAACCAAGGTGTGGTACCATCCACAGTGATCTATATCCTAGCATGTTGATCTTAAATCAAGATTATGCATCATAGTTTAACTCCCATGCCAGATCAGATTGTGTCAATTTGACATATAATTAGGCATCACAAATAGCCTTGCCATATTTTGCTATTTAGTCCACATAGCCAAAGAACTGGACATTTCAGGAGAAAAAAATCTCCTAGTTCACTGATGAAAATGTTAATTACATATGCAAAGTCCCATTTATCATGTAATATAAAGTATATCCTATCTATATTCACAAAGATATAAGGCATAAATTTATTGAGCTGATGGACATCAGTTAGATTTACTCTGCTTAACACACTGGGAAAATTATTGATTCTTTCAAGGCCTGGTTTTCTTCTTTCAAGTAGTATTTTTTTAAATGTTCAACATGTTGGATTTGGGTAAAGAAAAGAGACAAATCAAAATAAATTGAGACAAACCCTGGGTCAAAATTGTATTTGGTACATGCTATTTCTACTATAATTGTAATTTTAAATATTCCTACTATTCTTATTTGTCTTAAATTTAAATAGTTTAAAAAGAAATAAAACACATTGAACAAAAGATGAAAATGGGAATAGAAAGTAGACAAACATCTAGGAATTGCAAATACAAATTTATACCAGTTATTTCGTATTCACAGGTAATTAAAGACTCCTTTAGAAAATGTAAAAGAAATAGGAGAAGGTATAAAGTGATATTCATGGCTTTTGTGGACGGGATCATTTTTGCTGATGGAGGTGCTGCTGGTGTGTTGCTGTATGCTCCTCTGGATAGACCCACATCCATGAACATGTGGATAGACCCAAACTCATGCACATGTGGATAGACCCATACCTGTGTATATTGGGTAGACCCACACCCATGCACATGTGAATAGACCCATACCTATGCACATGTAGATAGACTCACACTCATGCACTTGTGAATAGACCCACACCTGTGCACATGTGAATAGACCCACACCATTGCACAGGTGAATAATCCCACACCTGTGCACATGTAGATAATTTCACACCCATGCACTTGTAGGCAGCTTCAGTTGGACTTAGTAGGTTATAAAAAAGAGAAGGTCATGGAGTTGGGCAGTAGATTCCTTTGTGAATAGTTCAGAGGAAAGAGAAGGAGGCCAGCAGTAGAAGTATGGTGGATATAGTTGAGATGCATTGTATAAATGTATAAAATTGTAAAAGAATAAAAATTACAAAATTTTTAAAAAGTAATATTATTTATATTACCAAATAATAACTTAGGCAATGTGCAATTTTTTTCTCATACATAGCATGACAAAAGCAAATATACTGTTTAAAAATATTACCTATTAACAATACCAGCCCTAGGTGGTCCTTAAATGAGGAGTCTTCTTCAAGTCATATCATAGCTATTACACAGATAATTTTGTACAATAGAAAAACTTTATAGTTCTATAGAAGTAAAATATTGTTTTGTTATTGCATCATAAGATAACCAAAGATTCATTATAAATAGATTTTAAAAAAACTTCAAGGAAGATTATGCCTCCATAAAGAAATGATCTTTTCAAGATAGATTCACCATTGTTCAAAAGCTAGATAATGCTTCATTGTATCAAAATATCAATAATATTACATAAATTGAATACCTTTTATGTGTCAGTTAAAAATTTCAGTGTAAAGCAATACCTTAAAATTAACATTTTATAGCACATAAGAAATCTACAGGTATTTATATGAGATAAATTTAACTGTTGAGTTACTATGAAGCAATAAGTCTTATGTGAAACTGACATTAATAGTGTGCCAATCAGATACTATGATAAATGTTGGCAGTTGTGAAGTAACAAATTTTAGTAACCATAAGTGTTTAACAATATTTTTAATAGAAAAAGGTACAAGTTGTAAATCTAACATACTAATTAAGTGTTGATGCTCAATGGTGGTGAAAGGACTCATATATAATTTGAAAATGACTCCATGACTCTTGATTATCTTAGGTTACTGGAAATAATATTTTTAAAAACTTAATAGAAGAAGCTAAAGTGATGACTCACTGACTGCTCTTCTAAAGGTTCTCAGTTCAATTCTCAGCAACCCCATGGTGGCTCACAACCCTCTGATGCCCTCCTCTGGTGTGCCTGAAGACAGCGACAGTGTACCACATACATAAAATAAATAAATCTTTAAGAAAAAAACAAAAGAAAAATTTTAATTCTTGCTCACTAGCAGCTAAATTCAGAGATAGTTAAAAGTGAAATTGTGTTAGTGATAACAGAAACAGGCATTCTCAGTATCCTGATATGTTGTCCACTGTGAAGCAGGAGGGCTGCGAAGGTGGTGAGATCTGTCTGGACAGAGATAGAATCCTTAAGTGTATTGGTACCCAGATGCATCTGTGCTGGAACGGCAGTGACTTCTGGGACAAAGAAGGTAATTAGTATCTCAGTCATCAATTCCTCATCCATAATATATGAGGATAATAATTGCTTACACCTTACTGAAGTATCTAAGTTTGAAGTAATTATGGGTCCATGCAAACATGATGCTTGACACATAGTAAGGTAACAGCAAATACTGGAGGTTATCATAGATACATGTTAACAGGAGATAAAGTTGGAACAGGATCTGGATTTCAAACAAGTGTTAGTGCATGTGTTAAGGATCTTTAATTGTCAAGTTAAAATTACTTTTGTTTCTCTACAGTATTTAATGTAAATTGCATTGATTGTACACTTTCTAATTGTGTTAGTCTGTTGAAACCTGGCATGTCTGTTATGGGTGTATACCAAACAGCTTTTGTTTTATTGCCCTGAGTATTACAGAATCTTGTTTTTTTTTTTTTTTTTTTTTTTTTTTTTTTAAAAAAAGCTTGCAAGTACTGGAAGAAGTGAGTCAGGCTTTAAGCAGAAGCAAGAGGATAGTGGGATTGATTATTGTTGGTATAACAGCTTTAATTACATTAATTGCTAGCACCACTGCTTCTGCAATTGCTTTGACACAAGAAGTTGAGACAGCTACTTTTGTTAATCATTTAGCAAAAAAATATTATTAATGTTTTGAACATACAAGAGAATTTAGATAGGTGTTTAGATAGGTGGATTGATGTTCTTTATCCTATTCAAGTTAGTGGAAGAAGGTTCAGAGTTTAAGAGTAAGGAGTCATCTCAAGTGTCATGCCAAATACCAATGGACTTGTGTTACTTCTAAAATTTACAATGATAGTCATTATAATTAGGAAAAAGTTTAAAGACACTTATAGCGTATCTGGAATAAGTCTAACACCTATCTGGATGTTTTAACTTTGCATAGTGAGATTGTAAATTTAAAGAATGCTGTTCTGCTGAGCTTTGATGCTGCAGATACTGCTGATAAAATTATCCATGGCCTGAGGTCAGTATTTCCATTTTGGTCAAACTTCAAGAATAGCACATATAGCCTGATCATGCTACCCCTTGTTGTCCTGGAAATACTTTTATCCCTGGTCATCATGTCAAAGCTTGTCTTTAACAACACCAACATGTTGGCAGCCAAAGTACATGAATTGAAACTGAAAATGGACCCCCAGAAAGAGTTATTAATTTAATAGGCTGGCAAGCCAAGGATGGGTAAGATTCTTCACAGAACCTTACCAATCTAAGACATAAGTGAATTGCTTATGATAATGAATATTCCACGATGGGTAAGGAAGGAATTCTTGTCAGAACAACCTAAAACAGGCTCAGTCTTGTTTACAAAATTAAAAAGGCAGAGATGTGGAGAACTTTTGGGGCTGCTTGGCAGGAATGTGACATTGGTCAAGGACAAGGAAATGGGCTTCAGGAAGGAATCTGACATTAGGCTAGAACAAAGAAGTAATTTCATGCAGGTATCTAAATCTTAGACTAGAACAAAGAAGTAATTTCAAGCAGGTATCTAAATCTTAGACTAGAACAAAGAAGTAATTTCAAGCAGGAATCTAAATTTTAGCCTAGAACAAAGAAGTAGGCTTCAGGCATGAAAATGACTTTGGGCTAGGACAGGGAATTAGGCTCAGATATTTTGGTCATCCTGATAAGCCCTTAGAAACAGAGATTATGGGAATGATCACAGGACTTTGTTGTATTACCTTGCTTGTTCTTTGACCATTTGTGTTTATTGTCTTGCTTGTTCTTTGACCATTTGTGTTTATTGTCTTGCTTGTTCCTTGACTATGTGCTATTAGTCAATTGTATTGCTAGTTCCTCAACCTAAAACTGACCTTAATACTTGCATTAATTAAAATGACATAAAAGCATAAATAAATAAATAGGCAAAAAGTGGGTAAATAAGCATCATTAATGTTGTGTACTAGTTAAATGATTCTCCTGCTCTCAAAGTTTTCTTGTAAAAACATTACACTCCTTTATCTTTTTGCTTTCCTTTTATTTTCTCTAAACTATATAACTATATAAAATGATTTTGAACATATCATATAAATTATATGGAGTTCAACGTAAGAAAATCATTTGATTAGGTATTTCAAGGTACTGGAGTGTAAAACATTATGACAAGTAGGAAATTTTTGAAAATACATTCCATAATAAATTCTTTAAAAGTTAGAACATTATAACAACTAAATTATTCAAATCAATGGCATACAATGCCAATCACATCATAAGTTTTGCCACTGATGAGGACAGACATTTGCAGAAGTTCATTCATTCACTCCACAATACTGAGAGCATTTTATTAGTATCCCTTGGCACACTGCCTCTCAGAATAAGCTACTCTCAGGAAATGAGCACAGTGCTCAGTGGCAGACAGAGGGGAATTAGATCAGTGTCTCCTTGCATATAGTCTACTCTTGTTAGTAGTTCACTTTATCTTGTCAGTAATTACCTGTTTATCCAACACTTGTAGACTTTGAATAAGCATTTTTACAACAAGATGAAACCTATAGGATCTGATTAAGTTACTGGCCAGATTTATTTGGTAGGCTTGGAAAAATTAGCGATGAAGGTAAATGAGCATACTGTGTATTGGACCCTTCAACTAAATCATAAATTGCTCTGAGAATAACCTCTGCATCTTTATGTGTCTATGTAAATTGAAGTTTTGTCTAACAAATGAGAAGAGAAGGGATAAAATTTAGATGGTAGCTTTTGAGATCTATTGCATATTGAGAAGACATCCTGTTAGCATTTTATCAGCTGAATCCTCATAATCATGTGGACCACTGTCCTGTAATGGAACTCCCTCTGGCATGTGAAAATACATGTACATCTCAACTCCGTCTGAACACAAATGCATGCATATTTTTTGAGTAAATTAGAAAAATCTACCAACATCATGTGACTATCATGGATAACCAGTGCAGTTTTTCATATTCTGTAAAACATGGAAGGGAGACAGGAAAAAAGAGAAACAAAGAGAAAAAAAAGCATATGAATTGAAGAGAATTTCTTGTACATTTTAAAGTTACTAGTGATTATCCTAGTTCCCTGTGGTTACTTTAATTTTTTTATTTAGCTGACTGCTTTTTAAATTATAGAGGCTAGAAGTTTGAAACAATTTTCACTATGTTCAAATCAAATCTTGGTGTTAGCATTCTCAAAAAATTGTACATTTCCCTTTCTAGTTTCTTGAAACTTCCTTCCATGCTTTCTGGTATTTGTGTCGTTATTTTGATTTTCTTTATTTCTGTTAATTAAATTTTTCATACAATATATTTTATTACAGTTTTTTCCCTCCCCTAACTCCTCCCAGATCTTTCCCATCTCTTTATCTACTCTACATCATATGTTTTCTGTGTCTCTTTGTCTCTCTCCCTTCCACTCTTACAAACATAGAAAACAGAACAAGAACCACCACCACAACAACAACAACAACACACACACACATCAAGGAAACAACAACAGAAGAATAAGATAATTACTCCAAACCAAAGTAAAAATTTACACACAAAAAAATTGTTGTCCATTTTGTGTTGGGCAATTATCCCTGTGAGTGTGGCCTGATGGAGTGTGCATGATAAGGTCATTTGTGATTTTATAAACACAGGGATCATGAGCACAGTGATTCTCAAAGTTTGTCTTGGAATATAGTATCTTTGGAAAGTGACTAGCTGAAAGTGTTTATGAAACTTACCCAAAGGGCCAATTAACTAAAATTTTCAAAAAATAATTTAAGACATAAAGGTTTATTACAAATGTAACTTAGAATAGCATCAATTATCGACTCTTCATTTTTCAAAGTATCAATGTAGAGTTGTTTAAAATTTGTCAAACAAATATACAAATCTAAAATGAATGCTTTTAATATATTTTCAGCTTCCTTTCCCTAACAACAAAGTGGTTAATAAAAGAAAGAATTGCACAGAGTTGAGCTGAAGTGATGATTCTAATCAAAAGACAAAATCATATCATATGTTGTACAATATGGTTAATTGAAATACCACTACCTTTAACTAAAGTACTTTAGCATGTCCCTAGTAAGTTAGAGTACACTGTACATTTTGCTCTTGATGATTCTGTTGGGTAAAGGAAGTTTATTTTCTTATTCCTATTTAACTCAGTGATGCTGATTATTGATGAGAATTATGGAAAACAATAAGGTCCTGTCAATATGAGAATATAATGACATATATAATTACATAATTTACTTAAAGAGATTATTGGTTTATTTTGATATTACAGACACTCATTGTTTTTTACTTTTATTAGCAATATCATATGTTAAGGGTGTGGAACAAAGCAGATACATTGTTCAATTCTTGCTCTAGAACTGGAAGGGACCATAACTCCATGGTCCCTTTGGATAGGTCATTCATGACCTACAACATTGCATTTGTCTCCATAAACTAAAAGTTGTAAACACCCTATAATGCCATCCAGTAGACCAAACTTTAACTACATGAGATTTTGGAGCTTATTCAATATTTAAAAGATAACAAATATTAAAGTTTTAAGGGATTTGTTTATTCCTTTAGATATGATATATAATATTCTTCATCAATAAATTACTGTATGAATTTTGTTAATTGATTTTATAATGCTAAGGCAAATTTATATTTCTTTGATATTTCTTAAATAATGAGCCCTATATTTTCCAAATTTATTACTGTTTTCAGCATAACATTTTATAGGACTGCTGACTACTCTCCATTGAACAAACAATAAGGACAAAGCTCATTCCTGGAAGAGACTAATTCTCTTTGTCCCAGTATTCATTAGTTCCCTCCAGTTCTTTGCCTACAAGATTTTCTCCCTTTCCTGTTACAGTGTCATTTATAATGCTATTGCTTCCATATCCTTTATGCAATTTCATAGATTACATTCTGGTCTTCCCTTTTAAATGCAATGTTCCCTGAGCCATGGATGCATGATTTGCTATGTAGATTTAACCACTGGGGCTGGAAGCGATCGATCTGTTAATCTATGCTTTGGGTTTGGTTGTGTTTTTCTCTACAGTAGTTTCCATTTTTTTTTTTTTTTTTTTTTTTTTTTTTTTTTTTTTTTTTTTTTTTTTTTTTTTTTTTTTGTAAAGAGAGGCTTCTTTAATGAGATGGCAGTAGCTGTACTTACCAGTGTGCTTAAGGATACATTTTAAAACATAGTAAGGAATTATGCTGGTTTAGCAAATTGCAGTAGTGGATTCTTTCCTAAGGTCTGTGGCTTTCATGATACTAGGGAATTTGGCTTGGTTTCTGCCACAAGGCTTTTTTTTTCTCCTGTTGAGTGAAACTTGAGTCCAAGTAACTATAAAGCTGTTAATTATCACCAAATGTGAGACACTGTATTTTTACCATATCTTCCCATGCTAAAAAAAATATGATTACTTGGTGTTATAGGACCATTTAATTACTTTTCTACCTTGTCAACATGCATAGTCTTTTTTTCTCCCACAGAAACTAAAGCTTATAAAGGATGCTTTCAGGTCTGATACAGCTCATTTCATTTAAGTTCTATGTCCTCACAGGTACCATCAGCAATAGAGACCCACCTTAACCTCTGAGAAGCAGCTAAGGGCTTTGTTGATAATATACATTGTTGTAGGTGTCACGTGGACTAGTCTGACCAACCATGTGAAAGGAAATTTCTTTGCCAAGCTTTTGAGATCTTTTCATCTGTAGTTCTTGTGCTTTCCTGGGAAGACTGTCAGCCTGAATGATATAATTTCCTTCAGGGTCTATATAATACACACATACACATATATGCATTATATATAAATATATGTTTGTGTATATATTGATATCTATATGTATATATGTCTATGCATATAGTATGTATGTATGTGTATGTATATAATGTATTTTTGGGTAAATTTAAAATAGTACAATTTATTGAGACTTTATCAAACAACCTTGTGTTACTTGTTTGTGTTGCTTGTGTTACTCCCTTCCTTCTATGTTGACCTTCCTTGCTTTTCCCCAACTGGAGCCTCATTTTCAAGATCCTATCACATGTGTCCTTTACCCTGTTAATCATTTACCTGTCACTCTCACTGTTCCTTTCTTTAAAGGAGAATGTATTTTCAGTTGTAGAAATTTATTTGAATAGAAAAAAATGACATAGCTAATAACCCATCTTTAACTACTACTGTGATAGGCTTTGGAAAGAGGATTAAAGGAATAAAACACCCTATTCTTACTTTTCTTGTTTTAAAACACCAGCGTCCAAAAGAAGAAGCACCCCCTGGGTACCATATTCAAATTGTGTGGAAAAAATCAATTTCTTCTTTGTCTCCATTCTAAGAAAAAGTAAAAAGAATCAGAGTCATTGTCATTTTTGTTGAAAAGATGAAAACTAGGAGTTCCTCTTGTAAGATATAAGAAGAATTACAAATATAATTTTTAATATGATTATTCCATCCATTGCCCAATACAGTGCAATTCTCTCCATTTGTAGGAGCAAATCCATCTCCTCACTTGCTGACAAAGAACAGTGAGAAGAGTTATAGTATTTATGTTGTCAAGTTTTTAAAAACAAAATCTTACTATAATTGTTAGACATCAAAGGTTCCTGAAAAATTATGTTTTCCACAACCTAACATTATGAGTAAGAGCTCATCTTTAACTATTACTATGATTGGCTGTGGAAAAGGGGGTAAAAGAATAAAACATCCTATTCTTACTTCCCTTGTCTTAAGACACTAGAGTCCATAAGAAGAAGCATCTCCTGAGTACCATATTTAAATTGTGTGGAAAAATCAATTTCTTCTTTGTCTCCATTCAAAAAAAGAATTAAAAAACATTCAGAGTCATTCTCATTTTTATTGAAAAGCTAAAGACTAAAAGTTTTTCCTTGACAGATATAAGAACAAATACAAATATAATTCAGAGATTTCCAATAATTTTTAAGTTCCAAGATGAGAACTGAGGTGTCCTAACCTTTCTCTTACACTTACTCATAAGTCACCTCTTCACCATTTCTATTACTCTCTCTGTAGAACACTTTTGTCTAACCTCTATAAAAATATATAATCCAATGATTAGATAATGACTACTTAGTGAGTAATGATTGTAGAAAAAACACTCAAGATATAGAGAATAAAGATCACCTTACCAAAAAGTACACTGAAAACAGGTTTGGTGGTTCTTGTTAATACTAAGCCTTACAAGATAGAACCTGTTAGACCTCTATCATATGTTAGAATGTTATTTTTAATGACTTCCATTTCAGCCATGAATACCCTGTCCTCAAATAAGAGCAGAAGGGGTAGGAAAAGAAAGAGAACTAGAAAGAGGAAAAGGAGATACATACAATATTATTTCTATTTCATTAAATGTTTTCCTAGAGATGCTTAAAGGATAACATTCTAAGTAATATCTTCTATGTTCTTGTATATATGATTTAATATAACACATATTTTTGTATAATTTATCATGTGAGTTCATGACATATTTGGAAGTGAGGCAAATGAGATTTTTATCTCCTAATAAATATTGAGAAATTATTAAAGGTAATATTTCTAGATAAATGTTCAATTCCTTATTTAATTTTAATTTCATTTGAATACTATTTAAATTTATTTGAACATTTAATTTGTTTTGGTGTATAGTTCCAGAACAATAAAATATTTGATTAAAATTACGTCTTATTTATTTGAAATTCAAAACTGACTCAATACACTGACAGATTTGATAAATAGAGCAGTCTGACACTTGAGGGAATTCTTAATTAAAGAAAAATTATTTTTAGCATTTGATTTCCCAAGTTTATAGTGAGCACCTGGCTTACACAATTTGGATCTGATATTTATCAAGATGATTTTAGTGATTATTAATTGTTGACAATGTCTGTGTCTTTAATTTGTTTTCATTGAACAATTTATCTGCTTTTGTGCCTGTTTTATTAATATGTCACTTAGCATAACTTGAGGTTAGTGACAATGATATCTCCAGCAGTATTTTTAATTACTCAAAATTATTTTAACTAGATTGAGATATTTTGTTTTTCTATGAAGCTGAAAATTATCTATTTAAGATTTGTTTTGGAATTTTGATAGGAGCTGCATTGCATGTATAGATTGCTTTTGGTATAATAGTCATTTTTCTATGTTAACAATACCAATTCATGAACATTTTTCTCTTCAATTTTTTTCTTTAATGTCTTAAAGATTTTAATCATAAAACTTAGTTTCTTGGCTAGAGATACCTCAATTTGTTTTATTTTATATTATTTGAGTCTATTGTAAAAGATATTTTCCCTAATTTCCCAGTCTGCCATTTGTACATAGAAAAGCTACTGGTTTTTGTTGTTGTTGTTAATCTGCAACAAGCCAATTGCTGAAAGTGTTTGTCAGCTATACAAGTTTCCTGGTAGAATTATTAGGGTCTCTTACAAGTACTATCATATTATTTACAAATAAGGATACTTTAACTTCTTGCTTTCTAACTTATACCACCATGATCACTTTCAAGTTTTGTATTGCTCTAGCTAATACTTCAAGTACTTTTTTGTATAGATACAGAGAGAGTGCACAAGCTTTCAGTGTTCCTTATTTTTGTGGAATTTCTTTGAGTTTTTCTTCATACAGTCAATATTGACTATGGACTTGCAGTAAACTGCCTTTATTATGTTGATGCATGTTCCTTATATTCCTAATCTCAATAGTAGCTTCATCAAGAAGGAGTGTTGGATTTTGTGAAAAGCCTATTCTGCATCTAACAGTGTGATCATGTGGTTTTTTTTTCTTTCAATTTGATTATATGCTAGATTTGTTTATCAATTTAGATGCTGAACCATCCCTGCATCTCTGGCATGAAGCAAACTTGATCAGGGTGGATGATTTTTTGATATATTCTTTGATTTAGTTTGCAAGTATTTTATTGAAAATTGCTGCCCCTATGTTCATATGGGAATTTGTTTTGTAATTGATTCTCTTCACTGTGTCTTTATGTGGTTTGAATATCAGGGTAGAACAAATCCAGAAATCTCCCTTCTGTTTCTATTTTATAAAATAACTTGTGGAATATTGGAATCAATTCTTTGTAAGCCCGATAGTATTTTGCACTAAAACCATTTATACTTGAGCTTCATTTTTTATTCTTTTATTTTTGGTTAGTAGACTTTTAATTACAGCTTCTACTTCATTAGGAGTTGTAAGTCTGTTTAAGCTTGTCATCCAATTTTGATTTAACTTTGGTGGGAAATATATGTCAAGAAAATTGGCCATTACATTTAAATTTTCCAATTTGGTGGAACACAAGCTTTTCAAGAATGTCGTTGTGACTCTGGATTTCTTTGGTGTTAGTTGCTATGTCTCTCCTTTTTATCTCTAATTTTATTAACTTAGATTTAATCCTCAATCACAAACTTGGGTATTGATAATTATCTACTTTTGCTTTCCACTATACAGATTCTATGCTGTTACAGTGGGGTGAACCAGTGTTTGAAAACAAATATTGTCACTGTTATCTAGTTATATTTCTGTCACCTTGTCTGGAAAATTTTCATAATCATACAGTACTAGAGATTAGCATTTGAACTTTGCACAAGGATAACTATCCTATCAGGATGTTACAGTCTGTATTAAAATGTCAGTCATTTTCCTCAAGATATGTAAATGTCTGTCTGGGGATATTCTTTCAAATGCCATCCCCATCAAAATCACAGAATTACTAATTTAGCTGAAATCGTTATGTTATCTTTCAGGACCCATAATAAGGAATGTTTAATTTGCAGAATTAGAGTATCAAAAGAATGAATCATTTAAGGAAGCGAGTGTTTTAAATTAATTGAGATCATAAAAATATACAAGCAGTAGGTGTCCTACAAATCGTTTTCTTATGGGAGAAAATAACCACTAAGTCTCAGAGACAAGCCAATGCCAATAGCATTTACTTCATGAAGAAAAATCTGTAATGCAGGAGCTTACCATAGAAAACCCGAAGAGTTTTGACTCTCAAGCATAACATGCAGGAAATAAAATTTAAATCCTTGAAAGCAGTCTTCCTCTGTGACTCTACATCCAGGTATGCCTTAATAGTTATTTTAAAGAGCATTAAATAGATCTAATCCATTTCCCTATAATGCTACATTAGTTTAAGACATTGTAAACCTTGGCTTCAGTTTCCTCTTAACAATGCTATTGGTGCTTGCAGAATTGACATGATTTATATTTCCCTCCACAGTATGCCTAGCCATAATTATTTGCATTTCAATGTATAGTTTTGAATTCTATTATATTATCAATGCAGTGCTGATGACATTTATGAAACAAGCATGACATTCTTAAGTCAAAATATATGAGAAAGGATGAGATCAAAAGAAAATAATTTCTAATCTGAAAAGAAAGATGTACAACATTTGAAAAAATGTTATTTTACAAAGTAATTTTGTCATACGCTTTAAAAAAAACTTCATTTTTAAAGAAAAGCATATTCTCTTTTTCTCATTTAAGTTGTAGAAAATCTCTAGTTATCTGGAAAATCAAGGAGAGTCAGCAAGTGTGCTCAGACTGGGTGTCAATTGACCATCTTCACAAGATGCTGGAGTCCCTGACCTCTTCAGACAACCATGACCTCAGATGAACTCAACTGTAATGAAACGAATTAAAGTGGCTCTCAGTTTTAGATAGTGCCTTAACTCCACAAAAGTCAAAGTATCATGGAGTTCTTTGCTTTCTGACGACCTCTGTGAAGCTCTCTGATAGAGAGTGGCTAAGTCCTGTTTGAAACCTCTCTGTAAACGTCTAACACTGCGTTGCCCTGAGCTCACCATCGGCGGTTTCATCATGCCCTCTGAGATATGGGATGTCTGACCTGAGTGTTTCAACCTATCCTTTTTCTTAAATCCACTTAGCTGTGAAATAAAGCAACGAAAGAGATGGGTCTTTGTTCTTTGATCAGAACAGAAGGTGAATTCCTTTTATCTAAAGCAGTAATAATTTAATCTTAAAAGTACTTAACATGGGATATTCAGATCCTCCTTCCTTGGCTCATCTTTGTCTTGTACTCCTTGTCCAATGTTAAATTTCTAATTAATCTGCTACCGTTTTTTAGTTGAGGGAAGAAAATTTGATACCCAGATTTCAGATGATAAATACTGCATGTGTACAAACTTGCTTCTGTTGATGGCTGTGTTCACGCTCCCTGCAGGAACTGAAGGAGCAGTATTTGGGCACTCTGTGGAGACACCTCACATCCGAGCAGAGCCATCTCAAGACCTCAGGTGAGTGTTTTTTTCTACACTGTGTCATAGTTCTGATAAGTTACTACTTTTGACTCATGAATAAGTTAAATGGTGCTTGTGCTATGAACTTGTACAAAAAAATCACTATCCCATAAGTTCATAGTAGTCAGATACTTGATTCAAGATAGTGAGTGTTTCTAACTTATCTCTTTTCCTAAACATATATGACATGAACACAAAAACATACTAAGGACAAAGAGTTTTAAGGATGAAAACAGACAGCTTTCAGGGAAGTTTAGAGGAGTGGTGTTTAAATTAGGCCTCCTGGGAAATTAGACATAAATGAGATACAGGATATAGATAAATAGGCATAAGGAAAATAGAGGAAAAATGGACAAGAGAAAATATGAAATTGTCAAGACACAAGGAGGGGAATGCACAGACAAATAGACACTGTAATTATCGTGTAGTCATGTTTTGTCATGCCATGGTACACCAGTCTAAAATCCCCAATACTACACGGTGTCTAAGAGCCTCAATGGTATACAAAGGCAATCCATACCCAAGCCATTGTGAGGTACCAACATAATGGAGCTATTTCTCAAGACAATCATGACAACTTTTATTAAAAATTATTAAGAGAAAATATTCATAACTACTGCAATAGATATTCTTAACTCAACAAATAGATTAACATTTGATGAACAAAGATGGATTACTTAATTTCTATTAGGGAAATTATACTCCAAAATATATCTGCTGCAGTGATTTCATAAAAGGCAACACTCATGACACAAAGAAAATGCACATTAACATCACAGCTATTAGATAACTATTTAGGAGACAGAATCTTTTGATGGTTCAAGAAGAGTCCTTATGCTCACAGAAGGATGTTACTGCAGAAAACATTTGTATAGGAGCTACTCATAACTTAGCATGTTTGTATCCCCAATGCTGTGGGAGAGGAGGAGTAGGGAGACCAGAAGATCCTGTGACTTTCTGGACACCAGCCTAGTTATAGGTTCAAGAAGAGGGTCTGTCTCAGTGGGATAAAGCAATAAGTGATAGAGCAATAAGTGGTAAGAACTCAGTGTCCTCTGTCTTCCAGACATGGGCTCAAATGTGTATATGTGAGTACACACATATATGCAGGCACAGTACATACACTACAAACACATAAACCACACACACACACACACGCACACACACACAAATACATTTTATTTCATTATTTAGCTTTTGTCATTGAATAAGCAGAAGTATGGTCAAAAGAAAACAGAAAATTGATGTGGGTTCACATCTGCTCTGCCACTAGGCATGGAATGAGGAGAGTTTGACTGCACTTATCACACTCAGACTCCAGGGCAGGTGTTGGCACCATTCTGGGATAGGAAAACTCAGTCTGAGACATGGAAAAGCCAGAGTTGGTTTCGGGGTCCCGGGCCTGAGATGAGGCTGGGACTGAGAGTTCTTAGACTCCTGAACATCCACTGGCCAATGGGAACTGTAGAAGAGCTGAGGAGAGAGAGAGAGAGAGAAAGAGAGAGAGAGAGAGAGTGTTAGGGGTGGGAGGAAGATCTGGGAGCTAGAGACAGCATCTAGCCTTGGGGGTGGTGCTCTGGCTTGTCTCAGAGAAGATTCTCTTTAGCTTGGTGGAGGCAGGCTGTAAGTGCACAAGAGGCCTGCTATGGGAGATTTAGCTGCAGCTCTGTAGGCAAAGAACTTCTGCACATTCCCCATGGCAACAAGTATTCCTATGACTCTGTAGTAAAGATGTTTTTTTTCTTTCCATTTAAATGTTAAAATTAATTGAACTTTGGCATTCAACAGTATGTGTATAGTTAGGATGTACCTAAATATAAACTACATGCATTAGAAGGGATCGATTCATTTGTTAGTTTCTGAGTCCTAAAATAAACATCTTAGTTCTTTTGTTTTAATAAGTATGGTTACCTTATGAAAAATAAAATCACTATATGAATAGCATCACCTATGGCTTTAAGTGGCTTACCGATCTCTCAACCTTTGCAGTGGAAGTGTGAAATAAATTACAGGTGGTATATGAACTTTCTGATTTTTCTCTTCTGAGCATCCATTCCTTTAATATTGGATAGGCTTGGCTTACCAAGTACTGCCGAAAAAGACTGGCTACTCCTAAGATGAGTGTTACTAATTTAAATTTCAAAATGGAAGCAGAAGCAAAGTGCAGTGATAATTGGGCTATTTAATTATTCATGTGTGTACTAAAACTTAAAGCAGAGTGTCAGCGACTTTGACATATGCTGCTGTCAGTTTTCAATTCAGGGCAACAGAAAGTACTCTTGGCTGATGCAGTGCAAATCAGGCACGTCAAATGGGTTGGCTGCATAAAGAAAGAAGTAGACAGACATGATGCTGTCCTCAAGAATAAGCTGTTGTAAGATACAATCGAGTGTAAATATTTACTCCTAAAAATGTGATTTTGTACAGTTTATTCAGCAGATTTAATAACTATATAATATGTTCTGAGTTCTGTATAAGGTTTTATGGAAACTATAGATTCATACGTAGAGCCTTTCTTTGGTTTAATTTTAGATAATATCACTTCATTTTAGAGCCTTATGTAGCAAAACTACTATTAAGTATAGCCAGATATTGATAAAGGTATATATATATATATATATATATATATATATATATATATATATATATATATATATGTAAGTTTTATTATTGTGTATAATGTTTCTGTTTGTTAGACATTATGGCAAAATGCCTAAGAATTTTCCACAATGTTTTTTGTTTTTCTATCAAAAAAATTACTTTCAGTTGCTGTCCAGTCTCACCAATACTTGGTGCTACTAGCAATCTTACAAATACAAATTCAAGTCATGTATAGGGACCTGCTGGTGCTGTATTTCTGTTCTGTTTGCTATTATCCCATGGCTAACAATATGAGTCACTTTCATCCACATATCTGACAGCCACAAATCTTATCTGATGTATTCACATATTCTGTAAATATTGAAGGAATTTTTATATATACTTGTAGCATTTGTGATATGTCATGTTATGGATATTATTTCTCAGTCCATTATGTATTCATTTTATTGGTGGTTATTTAGAAAGTATATTTCAATGTGAGGATATTGTTCACAGTTTTAATCATGCACTACTTATGACACACTGTGGCCTGTGACACTTTTAATCTCTCAAGCTACAAAGGTATTTCATTGTAAATCCTTAAGGTTTCAACTATCTTATGCTAGTGTATGGTAGCAACTGAAGTTTATTCTGCCATACAAATATCCAGTTATTCTATTATTATTTGCTATAAACACATTGGATAACTTCATTGCCCTGGTGAAGGTAAAATGTTTGTAGAAAACAATCTGTTTGTGAAATATGTTTTATTTCACTGTACCAATGGCTGTGCTGTGTCAGTTCGGTCTTGATGACTGCAGCTTTGGAGTCAGGTTTTAAGTTCCCTAACACTGTACTTTGTCAGGATTGCTGACACTAGCATAATAATCCTGAAAAATTGAAACAATCACCATAATATTTAAGTGTGTTTTAGGTAACATATGGATAATCAGAGCATATAGTCCTTAGTATTAGTGTAGTAATTATAGCTTAACTATACAGTAATATTCCAGTATTAAAATTAGTTGGTGTTACATTACCTTAATTATATGGCTAACCCACTAGAATAAAAATGGAAATATAACTTCATATTACTAGAACTACAACATTCTGTTTTTAAATTGCTTTAAGCTATAAGTAGATGGATGATCACTAGAGAATTTAACAGCAACTGATATTTGAAGTAGAAAGAATTCGTAGTTACTTATTCCAATTCCTGTGGTGAATTCTCTCATTATATTGATATGACTTTTGCACATAGTAATTAATTTTCACTAGTTTATGCTTCAATTCCTACTTTGCCCTTTGAGAGTAATTGGCATGACGATAGAATTTGCAGTAGCATGTTCAATGTAAGAAGTGTTTTTCTATTGTCCTATTATTTATATCATACCTCCTAGAAGTGCCTGAGAAATTTTACTTTGAAATAATGAATGGAATGCATAATTACACAGTGTCCAACCTATTTTGATAAGCTGTCATGGCTAGTTAAATGCTTCTTACTTCTAATTTTGGAAACTTTGTCTAAACCTATTTGTTCAATAGCATAGTTGGCAGACTCTTTGAAAGTGTAAAGAAACTTTAACTTAATTGCAACGTTTGTCTTAATTATAGCCAAAATATAAAAAACTTATTCCTCTTGTGGTTTACCTGAGGGACAATACCCAGTGTATATAGTAGAGAACTGATTTCTCTATTCAGCACAATGTAAAGAGACAATGAGTCACTACAGATAAAGTAGATGCGCCTTTGTGACATTCATATAATAACAAATACTGAAGGTAGATAACTCAGATAATCTATATCTCTATACATTCAAAATGAAATTTTCCCACTCACAAAAGTGCCAGTTATAGTTTGAATTGTTTACAATGCCAATTGTAATTTGAAAGGCTTTGGATCCATATGTCAGGTTAATATGTTATTACATGACTTTCCCCATAAAAATTGTTTATTTCTATGTATTTATTTTAATTCAGGAAAGCTTATCAAAATTTTAAGATTGGTTCAGTTTTCATGTGCTTAAAAACACTTGAGAGCTGCCAAACATCATGTTCAACATTAAATCAAAATATAAGTAAGAAATCCTCAAATTAGTGTAGTAAATTTTATCATATATACTTTTAACTAAATTCTATTTTTGTAATTAGTTTGAAATTATTTGTGTATATTACTTGTTTAAACACTGCTTGTTATTCAAAACAGAGTATGCTATTTTAATAACACTTGTATTTTTTACAATTATTACATTTAATTATATCAATACTAGCAAAGCATAAATAGAGACTTATGTAATTTAAAGTCATAATGACTTTGGCACTTAAGCAATTTGGCAGCACTGTAAAATTTCTATCATTTGTTAATGTCTAAACATACCAGGTAATACATAATTTTAAATATTTAGCAATTACATGTTTTCAGAAAAAAAATCTTGTTGCTAATAAAATGAAAATCATCTCATATAACATAATTTACAAATTTAATCTTCCTTGCAGTACCCCCAGGAAATTTCATTTTTCTCTTGTTATCTTTTCTTTTCTTTCTTTTTTTCTTTTTCTTTTTTGGTTGATTTTTGTTTTGTTTGTTTGTTTGTTTGTTTCCATTTGAAGCTCATGCCCACAACTATTCTGAAACATCCACCTCTTTTTCCACAGACTACTGACATAAAAAAACAGGCATCCTACCTACCATTCAGCTTTGACCTCAGGTAGCAGAATACAGATCACTCTTTAACGAATATCTTAATTATCCCTCTGTAGCTCCCTGTTATATGAGTCAATCAACTAACCTTTAGCAAATAGGGGTAAATAAGGATTTTCCATTTCCTTCCTATAGTTGGTCTTTTATTTTTGTTCAAAGTCATTTTTACTACAGCAAATGGCTTTCTTTTATTTTCCAAAACGTCTTTAAATTTAGAAAATCCAGATGATTTCTATCTGTTTTTATGTCATTTGTGGGGACATTCTACTCATCAAGTGGATGCTCAAAAAGAGGTCAGTAAGACGTCATGGGGTCATGGGGAGGGATTCAAGAATAATGAGAGAGAGAGAGAGAGAGAGAGAGAGAGAGAGAGAGAGAGAGAGAGACAGAGAGACAGAGAGACAGAGAGACAGAGAGACAGAGAGACAGAGAAACAGAATAACAGGGAGGGGGAGGGACACAGAGAGACATACCACACAGTCAGAGACAGAGACACAGAAAGAGACACACACAGAGACACAGAAAGAGACAGGGAGAGAGGGAAGGAGAGAAAAGGAGGCAGGGAAGGGCAAGAGAGAGAGAAAGCACAAAGAACAGCCCTATGACTTGCTAGTCACACACTGACACATGCCACATTACTCAAAACTTATAGCAACAACACAGAACTCATCTCTTACCTCCCCAAAAATAAGATATTTCTGATCTAAATATGAGTGACAATGTCCTGAAAATACTCCACCCAAATTCCATATTTGAATGTGGAAATGCTTTTATGGAGTTTTGTCGCTGTTGTTACTGTTACTGGATAAAAGAAATTCAAAGCACCTGCAAGATATACTAATAGCAAGCGCAGTCTGTTGAGTGCAGCAAATAGGGACATTTCTGTCATAGGTTTGAAATAGAATCTCATGGCAGTCTTACTTTGGGTGTTGCTGGAAAACAAGCAACTTCCAAAACTATTTTTCTGATAGTCATGATGGTATTAGGAAATACACAGAGATTGACAGTGATTACCTCCTGAGGGAGTTAAAGATAGTCCAAAGTCATTTAACTCTGGGTCAATAACACTCCTACTGGCTACCATCATGGAAGTTCTGATAAGTCAATCAGACTAAACTAAATCTTTAGGACAGATATAAGTTTGCTTGGTTCAAAAAGTAAATACTGTCAATTCAGAGCAGATGAACCTGAGACATTGCTTCTAGCTGACAGCCCTGAGTCTTCATCTTTACATATTTTGGGCTGAGGACACTTAAATCAATAGTACATTAGAGTAGGTTGGCCATGAGTATATCTAATGCACAAAATAAATATACATATTATAATCATTTCTTGATTAATCATTTGATAGAGATCAAAGTGGAAAATCTTAAGCACTCAGAATGCTCAATGCATTTAAAGTTATTACTAAATGTCAAACACAGCATTAACAAAGCATTCATAATCTTCTGCACAATTGACTATAAAATGTAAGAGAAAGAAGCTTGACTTTTCTCTTCAAAAATAAATTGAATCTTTTGGAGTACTGGGTAAAATTTTATATTTTTCTTCTACTTAAATGTGTGCAAGTTACCTTTTATTGAAGATTGGAGCCATAATCTGTCTTAAGACATTAACTTATCTTTAGGTATGTTCTTACTTTACCTAAGTGCTATGTGAATGACTCAATCATATCAGCCATGAGGGATTTCAATAATGATAGTGTTAACCAACAAAACACTAAGAGGGCGTTGGCCACAGATACCTTCCTTATGGCAGTGTGACATTGTATGTAAAGATTATTAAATATAACTTCAAAATTCAGACATTACATTTTGGATGATGCGTGAAAGAGGTTAGTAGTAGGTTCTACGAAGTAGTGAGACTTTGAGTACATTGTTTTTCAAATTTCCTGGTCCGTTTTTATTCAAAGGAGAAAATATAAGCATAGCTTATAAACAGGTATTTTGAAAAGCCTTATAGCTTTAGTTGCTCAAGTGAGTGATAGAGATGAAGTTTCAAGGTCAGTTTCATAAAGTAGAATAAGGCCAATATTTACAATTGTAGCAATAACTTGTAAATGTAGAGTGTCCGCTTGGATATCACCTTCAAGTCTGTAAGTGCAGTTTCTCTGTTGAGCCTTTGCTTTTCAGAGACTTGTTTCATGAAGTTCTTTGTGCAAACAGCTCTGGGTCTTGTCTCAGAGGGGAAAAATCACTTCAGACCATGGTGGTGGGAAGACTGAGAGAAGCCTTTTCCTGATACCATGAGATGAAAAGAAATGAAGCAGCTCCCTCAGCAACAGAAGAGCGTATCAAAAGACAAAAACAAATGAGCAAACAAGCAACAACAAAACCCAGCTGGTGGCCTCCACTTCTCCTGCTTGGAATTTTATTCTGCTGTCTTTTGACTTCCCCCTTGCTGAGTTTTCTTCCACAAACTGTTGTCCTTTAGTCTGAGACCATTGCAATGAAGCAATGAAGGTCACTCAACACATAAGATATGATGTTTTTATGTTCATTTCTTGATTTTTAATGCACATTTTGGAAAATTTAAATTTGACAAAATTCTGAAGGGGCACTCTTGAAGGATTGCAATAATGATAACAATAATGATTTTCATTTATGTTTTTACATTCACAAAACTGAAACTCTTTATTGAAAATGCCACATTATCCCAATTTATTTATTAAAACCCCATCATTAATATTGATAATACATTAAAGATTTAAACATGTAAACTCATGATGACCTACTTTTTGATCATGATAAAAAGCACTAGCATAAGGAAATGTTATTAAATTATTATATATGAGAGTAAATAATTGATAAGAACAAATGAAGATTTTATAATGAGCCAAAAAAATAGATAAAGTAATGAAAAAGATTGTCCTAAAAATTAACTGGCTTGAAATCATTGTAACAAAAAGTGAGAATATAGATTTGTGCTGACTCTGTAATGATAGTTAGTTAAATCTGGTCCACTGATTTTTTTTTTTTTTTTGTCTTTCAGTTCCTTCTAAGTTTTCTCTTTCATAAATACTTTGCTTTCCTTCAGACTTGAATCACCAACCAGATCCTTGATAATGGAGGCCCCACGCGGGGTCCGGGTGAGCGCAGCTGCAGGTGACTTCAAGGCTACCTGCAGGAAGGAGCTGCATTTGCAGTCCACAGAAGGGGAGGTGAGTCTCCAGGCAGGGTTGACCCGTAACTGCTGAAGGCTCTGCCTTCTACATCACTTGAATCAGGTTCCAGAAGACACGCAGAGCTGCTTCATGAGAAATTACAAGCTTTGGAAATCTTGATGCCTCTTTAATACTATATTCAACAAGCTCCTTCTACTAAAATGTACTCATTCCAAAGACACTTTTAAATAGACCTACAAATACTTATTGCTTTGATGTTAGCTTTAAACATTAGAATGAAAGCAGTCCCTCTTTATGTGTCTCTCTTTGTATCTTTAGACTGTTTCTTCCAAAGGTTAATCAGCTTGTATTGTTATAGTCAGAAAACAAGAATTTTGGAAAGAATGCTCATGCCCAACAGGATCACTATTGATAAAAATAATTATATAGGTATTTCAGAATGCCTGAAGACAAAATTTGGAAAGTTTACACTATAAAAAAATTAGTTTTCTGCATAGCTAAGTACAGTTAACCCAATTTAAATATTGCACAGGGTATACATATGTCAAAAATTGTATAACATTCACTAATTTACATTTTTATACTTTTACATATCTGATTAAAATTACTTTAGAAGAAAGAAAATGTTTTTACTAAAGAGTTTTGACTTTGGTTTATTTCTTTCCCTGCCTAACATCAACAAGACCACAAAAGGACAAACTGATCACTTATCAAAAACATAAGTCCTTACCTTTAGATAGATTCTAAACTACTTCATATCATCAGATACAGTATTCAGGCATTCAAAGTAATAGTTGAAATGAAGAATGAATTGTACAGAAAATGCAAGGCTGTGCTATGGACTACCTCTGTCATTTTAGACACAATGCTAGGAGAAACTGCAGATTTGGCATTAAAGGAAACACACAAGTCATAACTGTAAATGAAGAGTTTTAATGATATGACCACATCCACAATGCAGTAACAAACAACAACAGGCATGCTAGAATGTTGTTGAGGGAGACTTTTGATTCCAAAAATTGATTAACATTTTCAAAGAGACAAATCCTGTTGATATCAGCAGGTACAAATGAAATAAACAGATTCTTGTTAGGGATGACAGGCAGCAGCAATGAGTTCCAAGCTCTGGGGTGCGATTCTAGTCACAGGATTGGGTTTCAGAGCAGATGGATTGTATGGCTTTATGGGACAATACAGAACAGGCATACAAATTTCAGAGGTTGGAAAGTGAACAACATCACAGTAACTGCATTGGCAGAAGAGAGAGAGGTGGGCAAGCCAGTCTGTGCTGCCACCTGGAGAGGCTCAGGAATATGGTGTTGACATCAGTATTTCAGTTCTTCTAGCTTCCTGCCTTATGTTTCATTTTGATGAAAACAAATCTCCTTCCAGCAGCCAACGTGAATGGATTCATTAAAAAACTTGTCCCTTTTACAAGTGTGAAGAAATTACCAAAACATATAGTTAATATATACTCCACCTCAGATGTGGAACAAATAGCCCACGGTGAGGGAACCAGATACAAAGCAGCTCTGAGCTTGTATTTACAGTGCAAGCCATGAGCAAGAGCCATTGCAGCTGTTGGTGTTAGGGGACTAGGGCAGGCCATGCAAGATGTGTGACTTGGGGCAAGGCCCTGGCTTCATTTGAAATGAGGGCAACAAAAGACCTTTGAACAGTAGAAGGGGTGTGGTTCAGTTTGAACTTCTTGGAATGTCACCCCAGCAGTATGATGACTAGAGAGAGAGACCCAAATGGATGCGCACTGCAGCAAAGCCCACAACAGAAGTCCAATGAGAAATGTCTAGGGCAAGGAAAGAGGAATTCAGCACTTGCTCATCCTTCCTTTACTTCTGGTCTAGGCAACTCAGAGTCTATTTTTAAGAGTAAGATAAGGGTGAATGAGATAGCTTAGTGATTAAAGGTACACACTGCCATGTCTGGTGACCTCAGTTCAATCCCCAGGACCAAAGGGTAGAAGCAGAGAAATAACTTTAGTTAGCATCCTCAGACCTCCACACAGGTACAGTCACACACACACACACACACACACACACACACACACACACACAGGGAGAATGAAAGAGAAATACAAAATAATCAGTGTATTAGAAATTATTAAATAAGTGAAGTAATTCCCCAAATGGAAAGATTAGTGTAATTGGTTGTTGAAACTAGTTAACGTTTAATAGATAATTTAAGCATGACGATATGTAAAATTATCTGTTCTTGTCAAGATTTCCTAAATCACCTGATCTTTAGGGAGACTTTTCTGAATGTTTTAAGAAATGATTTTACTCATTCTTTCACAAGTATTTAAAAAAAAAAAACAGGCAATGGAGTGTGCTTTTAATTAATTCCCTCCCTTTTCAGTAATGCCAATTCAGCTGGTAGTCTTTCTCTATATAGTTTTCAAACATGACTAAGAAGCTAAATACAAAGACCCTACCATGGCCGCTCATTTTCTGTGTGTATGCCGTGGTTGTTAATAACTGTTTTAATAACTGGGCTCCTTGAGTAGATTAGGCAACACTACATTTCATGTTGAAAACTTGTTCTCAGAACTCCACTACTCAAAGTTGGAAGACATCAGCAGAGCCTGTGGGCAGAGCACAGGGTTGTAAATCTGTTCAAAAATCATAAGCAGCAGTAGTCTCTGTTGGCATGCAATGTTCTGTAGGAGGTACCATGCTGAAATGAAATGATTTTTGGTTTTTGTTTGTTTGTTTGTTTGTTCTTTTCTTCCTAGATTTTTCTAAATGCAGATTCAATCCGGCTGGGAAATCTACCAATTGGTTCCTTTTCTTCTTCACCCAGCACCTCAAATTCTCGACAGACAGTGTATGAACTGTGCGTCTGCCCCAATGGCAAACTCTACCTTTCTCCAGCTGGGGTAGGCTCCACCTGTCAGTCCAGTAGTAGTATTTGCTTGTGGAGCTGAAGCGACTGATTTCTCCTCACACCAGAATAGCCTTTTGTTCCCGTCCGTCTGCTTCACGGTTTTGCTCGGTTTCCCCTGTGATCAGTCCAGAGTGTCTTCAGATGGACCACAGAGCAAACTGTTCCAGTATCCACCCGGATCGGCCTTCACCTTTCCTGATTCACCATACTCAACACACATAGTGTGACTGACTCGGCCGTGGGAAAAACATCTTCAGCAGAAAACCTGGATCGTGACCTTTGCTCGAAAGGGAGAATAATTTAGGTGCCTTTGCTACGTGGAGTGAAGCACACAGTTTTAGATTTTTGCAGAACCTGGCTGTGAACTGCGCACGAACACATTACCCAGATGAAATTCCCAAATCTACTGGCGACATGAAATGCTTAACCCCGTCAGAAGACTAATTCTGCAGTCCGAAAGCACAATTTTTCCATTCATCTTTTTTGGATGTAAACTTTTATCCCCGAATTTTAAATTTTTGAAGCATTATGTAATGCTTGCTTTACTAAAAAATTAAATTCAATACGTGATTTTTAACTAAATGAAATGACGAGACAGAATCTCTCCCTGAGTTTTTGTTTGATTGTTTGTTTGTTTGTTTGTTTGTTTCAAATCAATGTGTTGGTACTCTTTGTCTACTAAGTCTGGAATTTTGTACATTAGATAATTTTGAAAGCTCTCAGCAATATAATATTTACAAAATTAACAAAAATGCCATTATGCTGTCATTTGTCAGATCTGGATGGCCTTATATAGTATTTATGTGGTTATTGCATGTGACACATTTGCTTTTAACAAAACATCATAACTGTTGCGATAGAAGACAGGAGAGATATACCAATGGTGGAAATTCTTCGGATATTTCTTTAAAAATTCACATGGTGTCCTTTACCCTTAGGTTTTAATAATACTCTTTTTGTTTGCTCCATTTACATTAAACTTGATTTTTACGTGCAAAAATTAAGCCAACCTTTAATTAAATGCTAATGTGATGCATAATACTGAGTACTGATTCAGTTTCCACAGGGATGCCATCTTCCAATTTAGTATCTGCCTTTTAATTTGCGGTTAATATTTAAGAAGGTTAAAAATTAAACTATAAATTCCAGAAAAGAACATGGTAAAAACACAAACATGCAGAAGGGGTGTTGGACATGTGCTTTCTCTGTTGAGGAATCTAGTCATGTTTCCATCTGACTGTTAGCACTTCTGCCAGACTGTTACACTACCCTTACATCATGAACTTAGCTCTCTCCACTCTCTGCTGCTCATTTTTATAAACGAGTTCCTAACAAATAACACCAGAGTATTATAGCTTTGTTCATCGCGGTACTCTTAAATTCACATTCTTGAAACCGACAGAATACAAGAATGTAAAGTTGTATTGTAGATTTCCTAGTTTCTGAAGGTGACTTGATGATTCTAAGGTAAGTTCTTAATTTTTTTCCCATCATCCCCTTCTTGCATCTGTGTGCACTATTAACATAGTGGATGGAAGTTACATTTCAGGACTCTGTGATTGCAGAATCTTTGAAAGACTGTTCTCTATAGCTGAGAGTGAAGCAAACTATTGAAATCTGCTGAAGTAGTTTGGTTAGTAACAGTGAGAAAATTGGATAATACAACCGGCAAAGTAATATATTGGCCAAAGCCATCTCCTTTGGATTCCCAGCATTTCCAGTAGCAGACAAAGCTCCATATCACTGAGCACATTTCATAGTATGCAGACAGCTCTGGAAGGTATTGCACTCTGATCATTTTTAAAAGAAAAATAGTATTGGACTTGTGCTTTGGGGTTAGTTTATAAATCTGTAAATTAATGTCAAAATAAGAGCAGAGATATATAATTACTTGAAAAGTCATAACAGAGAGCCTAATTCATTTCTGACAACATTTACTATATGAAGTTTACACATTACTCTTAGCAAAACAGTCACAGAGTGTGTAAGGCACAAAATTTGAGAGTCGAGAGTCGTGAGAGTTTATCACTGTGTTATGTTGAACAAGACAGCCTGCATTAATTTGGGACATACCAAGGTTTTAGCCATGCTAAATTAAAGCAATTAGAGAATTTCCTAATCAAAGGATGTTAATTCTTGTGATTTGCAAGTCTCCCTTGTTTCTAAAGTCTTTAACTAATCAATTAAGCCAAGTTCAACAATCTGAGAATGTCTGCAAACTTCAGTTTACACAGAAACAGTTAGAACCTTTACAACAAAAATATTAAATCATCTTCTGAAGCCTTCTTCCAGGATGAATGAAAAGAGAATACTCAGAATTTATATGCATAGGCCAAGATGGCAACGATGAAGGGTGGTGAGAAAACAAAGTGGGAAGGGCAAATTATACACTAGGACTGATGGCTTACACCCTTAGCTTCAAAACTTGGGAAGCAGAAGTAGGAGGATCTGTGTAAGTTTGAGACCAGCATAGTCCATAGAGCTAAGGCTATATATAGAGACCCTGTATCAATCACTTATTCCGTAATCAGAGAATAAATGACACACAAACAAATTAAGAGAAATGGCTGGCAAATTTTCAACTCTAAAATATTCTGAAATATCCAGACACTAAAGAATCATACAAAGTCAATTCCTGTTAAATAGAAAAGAATGTTGTCAATGACTTCCTTATACGATAGTACATGAATGGCTTGAATTAATTGTTTGACTGCTTTAAGATTCTTTGGTCACAGTAATATCAAGGTTTAAGCTTCTATTCAAGGCATAGAAGATCGACTCTGAAGTCTTTGATTTCCTAATAGAAAATCATTGTTACTTTGATGATAAAGAATACAGAAACTGAAGAAAGGATTTATCTATTGCTTTCCAAATGCAGTTTTACAGATCATAATGAATGCAGAAGCATACACACACACTACACCTTAATTAAATGATCCAAATTCTATTTTCTTTAAGTCACACTTAATAAATATTACTGTTAGTTTTGCCATGATGAACTCTGCTCAGCTAGGTTGTTTCTCCTATCTTAACTTCATGTTTAGTTTAGATCTTGTACAGAAGAACAGAAATGGAAAAATTTCAGTGGGAAAGTTGCTGGCATTTCGATTATGATCTACAATGTTATAAATTCAGATGCATTTTAAGTTCAGTTTCTCTGGGGCTGAAAAGAGCATGCATTGTTATTTTAAGTTCATAAATGGTATGAACTTGAATGACGAAATTTTAAAGCATACAGAAACAATCTGAACACACTAAAAACATTACAAAATTCACTTTCAGTAGTTCATGATCTATTTACCAGTATCGCCAAAATTTGTCACTGGACTTAGTAGTCTTGATTTTTATGATGAATCATAATTTTCACACTACAAAATATACTTATTTCTCTAAATGATCTAAGTTTAGAAAATGACAATGTTCAAGTACAGTACAATTTTGAAATCTTAGAAAGTAGTGCCATAAATCTCTGAAAATATGTGTAGGAATTCTGAATTGGGTTCTGGTTATAAACTCTCTTTAAACTCTCTTTAGAAATATCCAACCACTTTGGCTGCAGTCTCTGTGAGAAAAGTATATTAAGTGAGGTATTTCTTTTTGGTCATGTTCATCTCTTAGTTATATTGATTCTTTTAAGAAAATATTTAATGATATTCTCTGAGTCCTTGAGACTCTGCCAACTATAATTTTTGATGATCTATTCCTTAAAGAGCTGTTCATCAATGTCAAAAGCAAAATTTCCCAGCATCCTATTCTTTTTCACCATATTCCTGGATTTCCACTTACCAATTGAATATCAGTTCCTTTTGAGGAAATCAGGTTTGGTTGATGTTTTTAGAGATACGGATACTATTAAGTAAAAGAAGAATGGGTGTAGCTGTCACTTAAAATACTGTATTAGATCTTTAAATAACACCTGCCAAATATAAGCATCCTGCTTAGTGTTCTATTATTATTGACACTCGTCAAAATAAAACCATGTCACATTTGGGAAAAATGTGTTTAGACCAATATGGCCAAGTACTGAATGTTTTATATCAATCAAAATTCCTTCATATTCTACCACCCTAATATCTACCATTCTAATGTCCCTGTTCAACAGTGCCTCATTTTCTAAACACAACATTGGTACAGTAATATCACTAATTAATTTCATCAGTGTAAACATAGTATCTCTTTGTAAGGAAGCAATAGACAGGAGAAGATCTGATGCTGTTAGCATTATAGTTCATAGCATCTAATGTCAATATTACATTTAATTATAATTGAACCTATTTAATGGTCTAATTCTCTATATACAACCACCGTCACCAAACTCATTTTTGAGTTTTATACGTTTGAGATATGGTTTCCTTAATTGCCTGTAGCTTTGGTCTAATTAGAATTGCTCATGTAACCAACTTAAACATTCATTAAGCCATTTGCTTCATACCTTATCATATATTATGGTAATGATTACTGCAGAATATCATTATCAAAAAATAATATCACATTTATCCCCAATTATAAATTAATGAATAATCTCATTGAACACTTTTGTAGATATTGCTTTAAACTGCAGTCAAGTAGTCACTGAAATGTCAAAGACCAAAGATCAGGATTTCTATTGTATTTAGCTCTAGACCACTTTGCTTCTATTAATTTATTAAAATAAGTAGGAGTTATAATTACAAGGAAGTAAACATGCTTCTGGCAGGAGTATGAGCTGCAGCCAATAGTTACTGCTTTAGTTGTAGAAAGAACATGTCAGTAGTATGCTCTGCATATTTTTTATACATAGGTAATGAATGCCTCAGTATTCTTAAAACAAGGAAATAAAGACTACACCCAAAATGGCCTCAGGATGGATTAACTTGGTTGAGTTTAAATTTTCATTGCTTGCCAAATATGTCTCTGGAAAATATAATTAATATCAAATACTTCTAGAACTAGAGGGCTATTTTTTAAATGTTAATTGATATAGGTCAATCTTTGGCATTGTAAAGACAAACACTAATGGATGTGTGGTACAATGAACTGTGATTCTTCCTGGGTTTCCAGTTTTAAATATTTCATTTATTTGAATATTTATAAATAAAAGTCAAACAGGGTTAAAGATGTGCAAGGATATTTCCTAAAAATGGAGACACAATTTGGAGTTTGTTTCTTTATTTATACAATTCTTTAAATCAGGTCCATGATTAATTTATTTTGTTTTGTATCTTTCATGTAAATGTTTTCTTGTATATATAGATATATGAAAAATGGAACTATTTTCGTACACATACTATGCAATATGTTTGTACAATTGCAAAATTACCAAAATTACAAAAGCTGTGCTTTTGTACTCTATCTTGCTTTATGTAAAAAAAAAAAAAAAAAAAAAAACCTTTTTCTATTTTAAAGGACTCCTTCCTATGAACTGTAGATAACATACTTACTCAACAATCAGTCTATTGTACCTTTTGTTTAGTTTGGGTGGGGTCTATTTCTTTTGGGTGTAAACAAAGCAAAATTTTGGCAGTGGGAATTCTTTTCTCAGAAATGAGTCCATACGAAGCATGCAACAAGCTCATATCATTTAAGATCTTTCTTGTAATTCTTGTATTTTTGTCCTGATTTCGGTGCTACTGTGTAATCATGATTAAATGTGATAGTCAAACAAAGAGGATAAGAATTCAGGTGCTATCATTTCATTTATCTTCCTTAAAAAACAAAACAAGTAAATTGGAGAAATATTAGTCTTGAATAGAGACCTTTCCAATAACATGTTTTCTGATAAATACCACTTCTGTGAATATATGTCCATTGATAAAATTAAGTTTAATACATACACTTGATCAAATTCTTCACCATATTTTTTCTCTCAAACTTATACCCAGTAGAACTAAGAATCTGAAAATGATTTAACAATAGGATTAATTCACTTAACAGGAGATTAGCAAACAGTTTTATCTGTTCTGAAATTCTTCTGGTTTGTACTGGGATAAAATTAGACAAGTGTGTTATGTGTACAAATACCTATATGTTTATATGTGTACTAAGTGCTAACCCAATACACCAGAGCAAATATAAACACAGGTGAATTAGCATCTCCTATTTTATGTTTCATTTCTTCTCCTTTCTGTTATATTCAGTAAAGACTGTTCCAGTTTGAAAAAAAGAACGACGGAATGTTGTTACTATAGAAGAATACAGACAGCCTATTTCTATATTCCCTTGAGAATGGCATTCTTTATCAACTTAAAAAATAAGTTAGTATCCATTGAAAGTATCTTTTTGGAAAACAGTGATAACCTTCTTTATTTCGTGTCCAATTATTCTTATAAAATGATTCAACTTTTTAAAACAAAAATTCAACACTTATACCCAGCAAGGTTTTTCAAATGTTAACTCTAGGTAGAATATAAGAGAATGCTTTCAGTTTGAGTATCATATATTCTTTGACTGTACTTAACCTTCAAAAATGATTTGAACGGTTTCAAATGTTTGTTTGTACATTTATCTCTGTCAGATCCTCTAGGCTACTTGCCAGCAAACCATTGTAATATAATAATGCCTGGTTTGGTACACACTTTCTTTGCTGAGGGAGGTTTGGGAGGGAAGGAGAGGAAAGGGGAACAAAATGAGCAATTTTACCGATATTCACGATATTTTTTATAAGACCAAATATAAGTTGTTGTTTTCTGTAGCATCCAAGTGTATGGCACCAGCTGGTTTATCTTACAATTCAATTCAGCTGTGAACCCAGACCATGTATGGCAAGAGCCTAGTCCTAGTCCTACCCTGCTCCGACCTGCAGAACTCACATTACCCGCATTTGTCTGAAAGCTACAGATCAGAAGTTCCCTTAAACCTTCCTTAAATTTGACAGTTTGCTATGGTGATACAGGAAAGAAGCCCACTTAAACTGTTGATTACAAATTGCAAAGGATATTGTAAGGCTCTGAATCGACAATTCAATGAAGAGGTGCTAAAGAGGAGTTCCGAAAGGCTCTGAAGTGTGGAGCTGGACTGGGTGGGCTTCCTTACACATCCTCACTAAGCAACAATTGACTAAACCAAGAATTTGAGACCTTATTACGTTTCATTGAGTAGGCATGGCCACTTTTTTTTTTAACATTACAATGTAATTTTTTTTAAAAGGAGGGTTCACTTAGTACTTTTTTCCTAATTGTATATTTTATTTATTTACATTTCAAATGTTATCCCCTTTCTCGGTATCCCCTCTGCAAACCTTCTATCTCATGCCCCCTTACCCTGCTTCTTTGAGGGTGCTCCCCCACCCACCCACCGACTCCTGCCTCACCACTTTAGCATTCCTCTACACTGGGGCATCAGGGCTTCACAGGACCAAGAGTCCCCCCTCTCATTGATGCCAGATAAGGCCCTTTTAGCTCCTTCCCTCAACTTCTCCATTGAGATCTCTGTGCTCAGTCCAATGGTTGGCTGTGAGCATCCGCATCTTTATTGGTCAGGATCTGGCAGAGTCTCTCGGGAGACAGCTATAACAGGCTCTTGTCAGCAAGCATTTATTGGCATCTGCATCTGCAATAGTTTCTGGGTTTGGTGTTCACATGTGGGATGGATCCCCAGGTGGGGCAGTCTCTAGATGGTTTTTCCTTCAGTCTCTGCTCCACTCTTTGTCTCTGTATTTTCTTTAGATAGGACCAATTTTGCGTTAAAATTTTGGAGATAGGTAGGTGGCCCCATCCCTCAAGCAGGGGGCCATGCCTAAACTCTGGATATGGTCTTGACAGGTTCTCCCTCCCCTTTGTGGAGTATTTCAGCTAATGTCATCACCTTGGGGTCCTGGGAGGCTCTTGCTTTCCTGGCATCTCAGGCTTTCTGGTTGTTACCCCCAGTTCTCCATCTCCCATTGTAACACACCTCTGCTCAATGTCCTGACCCTTGGTTTCTACATCTCTTCCATCTCCTCCCATTGCTGATTCTGCCCCTTTTCCCCTTCCCCTCTTCTCTTCCTCCCAAGCCCCTCCAGCCCTCTACTTCCCTTGATTATTTTGTTCCTCCTACTAAGTAGGACTGAAGCATCCACATTTGAGGAAGACCTCAGATGATAGAAAGATCTCCCTTACTCATGGATTGACAGGATTAATATAGTAAAAATGGCCATCTTGCCAAAAGCAATCTACAGATTCAATGCAAAATCCCCATCAAAATTCCAACAGATTCAATGCAATTCCCATCAAAATTACAACTCAGTTGTTCATAGAGTTAGAAAGGGCATGACCAATTTTTAATTTCATCATCCTCTGGGCTCTACAGAGAATGAGCTATGGGGATGGAATTTCCCAACCGCATCCCACCTTCAATAGCCATCTTGAGTTAGAATGCTGCTGCTCAGTAGCTCAGGAAATAACAACTGCCATGGGATTTCTTTGTCAGGAGCCAGGTCAAAAAGCCAACATTACTAATACCTCTTCTTATGAGGTCATAAAAAGTCTCTATCTAAGACAGATGAAATTGTACAGCCGCATATATGAATACACTGTATCAATATGCATAATTTCATCTGGGTATATTGGAAAATGGAAGTGGGATAAGAATACTTAGCCAGATAACTCTACTTCAATATCTTAAAACATTTTGGCATCCTGCTAAAATGTTGCTACAAAAACAGTACCTATTTGAAGGTTAACATCCACATTTGCTACTCAAAAGCAACTTGAACTCACACTCCATCTCATCCTCCTGAGCTCATGAATATCACATGTCAAGGGTATCTCTTTTCAGACAGCAGGACAAGGTTTAAAAGGAAGATAAACTTTGACATCATTTTTTTTCCCTCCTAACAAGACATGCTGCCATGTAGATGGGCCTATGGTGGTAAATAGGACTTGCCACTCCAATAATCAATAGGGATATTTTTTAAAAGTAAGCATAATGAAGTTAAAAAGTTACTTTAACTCAACACAAGAAACACTTGATATTAACAGCACACTACACGTTAACAGATACATTACACCATTAGTCATTAAAGAGATACCCTTGACATGTGATATTCATGAGCTCAGGAGGATGAGATGGAGTGTGAGTTCAAGGCCAACCAGTCCGACAGAGAACACCAGTGTTAGTCTTCAAAATTAGATGAAAAATTGCTTAAACTTCAGCTGAACACACACACACACACACACACACACACACACACACACACACGTTTGAGAATATAGCATAGTGAGAATACATTTGTCTAATACTTTCTGGTTTGGATTTACTCTCTTGTACTGAAAAAAAATTAAAGATCCCAAAAGAAAGAAAGAGCATCAAAGCATTATAGCATTTGCATATTTAAGTGAAGTAAATATGCCACTCCTCCTTATATATATTTATCTTAAGTTCAAAGATTTGTTGTTGTCTAATACTTATTCTGAAATAAAAAAAATATAAAAATGATTTTATTTCATGCATGTTGCTTTAATGCATAACTTTTATTTGATTATAGTTAACAATTTTATTAAAATTTCTCTCACCTATTAATTGTTTAAAATTAAGAAAACAAGTCATTAAATGATTACACACTTAAAAGAATGAGATCTTAATTAATTAATATAATACATTAAAATATGCATAAACTGAACAAGATGTGAAACTATCAAGCATTACTTGAAAGGATATGAGGTATTTAACTTGCATTATACTTGCAAATATATACAGCTATATTACAAAGATTTTATGAGAGCTCTGTATCCATGAATGTCTAGCAATGTTTTTAGCACATAGTCAGAGCACATGTCATGAGGTAAATTAATCATAGAAAAAATATCTTGGTGAAATCATACCATTTAAATTCTAAAAATCAAATACAAATTCAATTATTTCCTCATACCTAATTTTACTAAGATTTAGAATGAATAAACCATCACAATTAAGAGGATAGAAATGTTATAAGGAAAGTTGCCTATTGTCTTTCAAAAGTAAATATGGAAACATCATCACAAAAGAAGATAAAACCAAAATTCTAGAAATATATTCTCCTTGTCTCTTTGAATTAATCTATTATCAAATAGATTCTACTAGAATATACAGATAATCTTGAATTTATAGCCAACTTAGTATACTCCAATATGTCTTCAATGTTTAGATAGAAGTATTAATATAATTTAATGTGAATATTTGAAAGTGACCTGTGTGGCCAGGAAGACAGATCAAAAGGTAAAGTGCTTTTCACAGTATAAGGACATGAATTCTGACACTGGCACCATGGAAATGCCCAAATGCCATGGCTACCTACCTGCAGTCCCAGCACTGGGCAAATAGATCCCAGCTTCCCAGAATAAGCTGTCTAGCTAGACATAAATTGAATAAACACACACTGGGTTCAATGAGAGATCTCTTCTCAATAAATAAAGGGTAACTGAGGATGATATAGAGCATCAACCTCTGGACTCCATACATTACATATATATGCATCACGCTTACCTGTATATATACTCCCCTATACAGAAAACATGCACCACACACACACACACACACACACACAAAGACACCACATACACATAAAGGAAAAAGTAGGCTGAAAGCCTTGAAAAATAAATGTAATAAAAATCGTATTTGTTTTAATCGTATTTTTGTTTATTATTATTTCTTAGATGTCAGTTTCTTTTCTAATGAGAGAGAGAAAGGGTTTCGATCCAGAGGATCACAAAGTAAGGAAGAGCTTGAATGAGCTGGGGGTGGGGAGAACTGTAATGAGAATATATTGTTTGAAAAATATCTTCAACAAACGCAAGTGGTTAATAATAATTAATAATTAATAATAATAATAATAATAATAATAATAATAAACAAAATGATTCCTAATGATATTCTGCTATACTCATCAGGGTGACTTGTCCAGTCATAATCAAAGAGGCTTCCCCTGGCAGCAAATAGGAGCAGGTGCAGAGACCCAAAGCCAGGTGTTATGCAGAGATCAATCAGTAACCTTCAGAGATGGGGAAACTGAAGAAGAAGGCTATAAAAGACTGTAAGAGTCAGAGGGGATGGAGGACACCAGAAGAATGTGGCTCATTGAATCAACTAAGCAGGGTTCAAATGGGCTTAAAGACAGAAGTGGCAAGAATGGAGCCTGCATAGGTCTGCACCAGGTCCTCAGCATTTATGCTATAGCTGTTAGCTTGGGGTTTTGGTGGGACTCTTAACAGTGGAGCAGGTGGGTCTCTGACACTTTCGCCAGCTATTTGGATGTGTTTTTTCCTATTGGGTTACCTTGTCCAGTCTTGATATGAGGGCTTTTGCCTTGTCTTGTTGTATCTTGCTTTGTCTTCCTTGGCTGTTGTCTTTTGGAGTCCTGCTCTACTCTGTGTAGGAAATGGAGGCCGAGTGAGCTAGAGGATAGGGGAGGTTGAGGGAGTGGAGGGAGAGGAAACAGTGGTCGGGATGTATACCTTGAGAGAAGAATCTATTTTCAAAATAAAAAAAATTTAAATGTGTTAACTGAATGACAAATGAATTTGTTAGTAGTTGAAAGAACAAAATAAAATGTTAAAACAAAGTAAATCTCCTTTTTTATTTTGTCTTCTATATTCTAAAATTATTTGTTGTGATTGTGAATGTCTATCCATCTTCGATTAAAATACTTAGACATAAAATTGCTTTGTCATTTTAAGGAGGTTAGAAATTTAAAATCAAAACGAGATTCTAATCACCATGTTTCTTTGCATGTCATGTGAGGAACTGGTACTCAAAGCTAACTGAGGGCTTGAGACAGTCTATCTCACACATGAAACTACTTTGCATGCTCAATTGTCAGCATCACAGAGCTATGAAATGGAGCACACAGGAGGATGATACTAAAAGCTCTTCAGAAAACAGTGACTTGATGACTAAACATGGCAGCTAATTGGGAATGGTCCTTTGGTTATGTCTGGTTGGCTCTGAATGAGCAGTGATGTGATTTCAAACTCATTCCAGTAGACAATGGGCCTAATTCTTTGAAATAGAAACAAAGGGGTTTATACAATTAATGATTTAAGACACATCCATGTTACTTGGATAATTTTAGAGTTGCATATTTTTATATGTTATACACAATTTTCTTTTACTCTAATGAGGAAGCATGGCATATAATCAAAGTAGTGAATTTGAGGGAATGAAGAACAGAGATGACAAGTTGTCAAGCACTTGATAAATTACATTCTATCATGTAATTCAAAATGCAAAATAAAATTATATGAGTTATAAAAATTGTCTAATCTCCCTGAAATGACAGTACTTAATAAACTATTTTTCAGAGCATTGAACAAAAATACATGTCTTAGCATATATCACATATGACAATTAGAAAAAATAAGTTTGATTGAACTTAATTACTCCTGTTTTTATACACACCCAAATAATGCTTGTTTAAGGAAATTAGCTAATAATTTTCTAGTATTTTTTCAGTTTTAATGCATGTACCTCTTCATTTATTTACTACATCACATTGACTACCTGTACATCAGATACAATTGTGAGACTGTTGAATAAATTACACCTATTAAAGAAATATGGCTGAAAGTTAAATTAGTGTTCCTGTGCTGACAGGCAATAGCAGATCATAAATAATACAAAAATTAGCAGGCATATATAATAAAGCATCATAATGTTGTAAGTTCTCTGAAACAATATGTAACAAACAATGGCATGGTGAGTATTCCCATAACAATGAACACAGTAAGAATATAAAGAGCCTTAATATTTCAAGACATAAAGGCTTTTTTCCCATATTTATAGTATTCTGTTGTAGTGTGCTTCAAGAGTCTAGAGGGTATCATGCATGTGTTGAAATGAGAAATGAAAGTTAGATACAAGTGTTCGCTTCAATTTTTTAATCAACAGCTGAATTCCAAACCTGAAACTGATGCCAGCATCTCCATCCTGACTTTCTGTCTTCTACAGACATTCTCTAAGCAACACCAAGAGTGCTGTTGACCTGGTCTCCAGGTCACATGTAGAAAACTGTATGTATTTGAATGTATGTGTAAGAACTTGTCTAGTATAAGATTTTTATTCAATATGGAATGCCTCTCTCAAGAAAAATGATATTTTAATAAGAATTTCAAGTTTTGATATCAGAAAGAGGACTCTTAATTCATAACATGATCACCTTTTACCAGAAAACCACAGTTACTCTGAATTATTACCCTTATAAAATTATTGCAAACATCTGAGTCTTGTCATGTTAAAGAATATCTACTCTCTCTCTCTCTCTCTCTCTCTCTCTCTCTCTCTCTCTCTCTCTCTCTCTCTGTCTCTCTCTCTCTGTCTGTGTGTGTGTGTGTGTGTGTGTGTGTGTGTGTCTCTTTCTCCTTGTCTTGTTCAGTTTTTCTTGTTTGTTTCTTTATCTGTTTTTCTCTTGATGGGGCCCTATCAGAATGAATAAACTGACCTTGTTATTATAGTAAAACACAGATGGCAAAAGAGTCAAACTAAGGTTAATTTCATGGAACTAATGTGATTATATTAAAAAATGCAAAAACTGCTAATTTTAAAGATTATGTGAAAGTAAAGTCAGAACAGTGTTTGAACCTAGAAGCTATCTTTAAAGTGGAGTAGTTGCCTTTTATCTACATATTTTAAAATTAAAGTTGTAATTTAAAGCTTTCCAAAAAGGTATTTTCTCTTCCATGTGTATCTATGCTACAGTGGGGAAAGTCATTTCACCATTAGTTACACAGGAAATTATTTATCTGGGATTATAAAGAGTAGACTTTTGTGCAGTGGTCCCTAAATTGTACTGTCATGCAGATGCCTGGTCAGAGAGTTCAGATACATGGTCAGAGAGTTCCAAATAGTTCCTGGCTACAGACCAGTAATTCTGCCTTGTTAAGGAAAGAGTATCTGTGTTCAAACTTGTGAATAAATCATAGAAATTAGTTGTAGGTTGAATAGAAAACCGAATAAAAATGAATAATTAAAAATAAACAGATGGGAGTCAATTGTTCTCAGTTAACACACATAATTGGCTTTAGATGAACGCTAGTATTTGCATATAGATCCACCCATGGTAACTTCAGGCAATTAATATTTCCTCTATATAATATAAAATAAATATGGATTCTTTAAATTCTGTACTTGTGCAGGTCATGTTTCTCAGTGTTGAATATTGAATATATTGTTAGGAAAAGTTAGCATTTTCCTGAACCTTGTGTTCTAAAGACAAGGTCACAGTATCCATCTGGTAGATCAAACTGCCTGTAACTCCAGCTCCAGTGAAGCCTGATTCATCAGAGAACACCAACATTCATGTGCACATAGCCCACATACACATACACATGATTAAAAAATAAGTTTAGTAAAACTAAATTTGTATATTTGAGTACTTTTTAGACTTTTTAAGAAATTGAACTTTTTATATAAAATAAGAATAAGATACATAATTGTCTTCATTATATTTTTTGCACATTTCTCCAAAATATTTATCATACAGCATATGATAACCTTCCTTGATACAAGCAATCAGAGCATGTGGCTGTCAGTTTAATCAACTGGATGTCCTAGCTGTAAAGCAGCAGCAACTGCAAGAACAAAAGCTGCTTCCTAAAAATTTAGGATTCCTAGTACTCAGTTGGTATTGGGGTCAATTTTAGTACAACCCTCCTTTGTAATAGCTTTCATAAAGAAACTTTAAATAGCTGAATCCTATTTTCATCACACAGAAATGTCCTACTCTTATCTAAACTTTTACCTTTCAAATGAAGATATAGGGATAGAATGGTATTCGTCAAACTGACTTTCTGCTTAAGTGAAATGTGTAGGAATCTTACATTACCTGATTGGGACACACCCTTAATTAGACTTGGAAAACTGAGGAGTAATATAATCCGTCATCCAGCAGACAGTTAATACCTCTGGGAGACTTTCCCTTGATGGAAAACCTATTTTTTAACAAAATAAAAACAAATAAATTTTAAGAAATCAAATGTGTGATGTAAGAATGTTCTGAGAATTTTAATATATTTTGCTTGTTTTTTATGACCTTGTTATAAAAAGTTATAAACTAGTAGTGAATATTTTAAAAACCTGTTTTCAAGGCCAGAAAAAGATGGTTCTGCTGTTAAAGGCCCATACTGCTCTTTCAGAGTTCTTGCATTCAGTTCCAGTGCCATGTCTGGTACATGAACCTGTCTATAACCCCAGCTCCAGCAGCTGTAGTTCTTCAGAGGATACCTGCATTAACATGCACATTTGCCTAATACATACAGTGAAAAGTAAAATAAAAAAAATCACATTTGCATATCGAAGCATATTTTATACTTCTTAAAAAATTGAAATTATTTAAAATAAAAGTTCAGTAGTCCTCATTTTTAGCATAACAAGAAAACACATAAATTTTATAATATAAGTCAATTTATGGAGGTAGACTAACTTCTGTCAGTTTGCCTGATGCACTAATATAATTTTAAGGTGTATGAATGTACTTCTTGCAATATACCGAATAGTTTAATTTTGAATAATGCCCTTAGATAAATTATTGCTATAACAAATTTCTTATATTCTAATATTATTTTTATAAATTGCACTCTATATTTTTAAAGCATTTATATTGAATTATTAAATAATATACGTATTTTAAATTCTTATGTATAACATTTAGATTCAAGTAAATATGTTTAGTGAAAATTATAGTTGCATATATCTGTTTCATATTAAGTAGAAATACTTTGTATTAATTATTTTATTTACTTACATCCCAAGTGTTGCTCTCTGTTCCTGTTCCTCCTCTCAAAGATTTTCCCCAATCCCCCTCCCCCTTCACCTCTGAGAGGTTGCCTTTCCCTCCCCACCCTGTACACTCATATCCTCTTACCCTAGAACATCAAGTCTCTACAGGATTAGATGCATCCTCTCTCACTGGAGCCAGACAAGGCAGTCCTCTGCTACATATGTTCTGGGCTGGAGGGGGCAGGGGGTGGGGTAGCAAGGACCAGCCACTGTATGCTCTTTGATTGGTACCTTGGTCTCTGAGAGCTTTCTGGGTTCCAGTTAGTTGACACAGTTGGTCTTCCTGTGGGGTTGCCATCGCCTTCAGTTTCTTCAATCCTTCCCCTAATTCTTCCATAGGGGACCCTGACTTCTGTCCAATGCTGTGTTTCAAATTAAATGCTTTCTGTATCATATAATACATGTTTCATACTAATTAGAAACCCCATCCTTCTTCAAAATTGAGCATTTTAGGAATAATTTTTGTTTTATGAAATAATATTATAAATAATATAAAGTTGTGTGACCAAATAAATTCTGGACTTAAATAGTTATTGGGGTGGTGGGTCTTTTCATGGTTATTTTGAAAATACATTTTTATTTTTCATTACTAAAGATATTGTGCAAATGTCTACTTTTACTGTCACTTTATCTAAAAGAAACAGATGCAGGAGACTGCAGTAGCGACCACCAGTGAGACTGGGAAAGAGGCTGAATACTGACTGACATTACATTGAGAAAGTGTTTGTAATTATTTTTTCCTTTGAACATTAGTTCTACAAAATCCCAGCAGTGGGGTGGGGAAAGTTAGAAAACGGTCTTGGCAACAACAACAGTCACAAAGTGTCTGAGCAAGTGACAACAAACCAAATAAGCATAATTATAAATAGAAAGCAACCTGTCTTCTTGTGAAACCTTCCAGCATGGACTGAGTAACTTGCAGAATGAAATAAATGGGGTGTAAACTTTATTTAACCATAGGCTCTGTTGTACAGCAATGACAATGCCATTGGATCGTTCATCATTCCAACCTCAAGACTTCACAAGTTGTTCTTTTATTTCTCACTTTTAAATATGTTAGCCTGGTATTGCTTTCACAAAGAAATGCAATCTACTTTGGCATTCCACCCATAGTAACAGTTAATGTTGCACTTAGAATATTGTGCACAGCAGGTAAAATCGATTTGATTTTCTGTTTGTTTGTTTGTTTGCTTGCTTGTTTGCTTGCTTGTTTCTTAGTGAGGATAGTACAGTTCACTGTACTTGTCTGCTTTTATATCAGCATACAAAGCAGTTCTATGGTTCATCATGGAGTTTTCAAACTTTTTTACTAAGCTCCCTCTGTGTGTGTACCCCAGTTCTCAGCACTCTGCTGCATGTGTCACTGTCAATTTGCCCTACAGACATCACCTACCTATCTTTAAATCCTCTTTAGCTATCTCATGGTGGAATTTCCTTTCTTGTTTCATGACCTGTAACCACCCATCCAGCCACCCATGTATCCCAGTATATAAATATTAAAATCTAAAATTAATCAATGTGAAATACTCATCTTTGTGAGTGTATGTCACCGACATTAATAATTTCCCAGTCCATCAATTTTCCTTCAAGTTTTATTTTGCATTGTTGTCTGAATAAAGTCCCATGCATATTTACCATACTTTTTTATCATACATTTGACTGAAGGACATACAGGCTGGGTCCATTTTCTTTTAATTGTGAATGTGATTATATCAAAAACCTAAATAGGATTCTAGGGGGAAATATGCCAAAAGTAGAAATTAAAAATGAGCCATTCTGAACTGATTCAAAAATAAAGGTTATTGAATAAGAAGTTTGAAAACATACTAGATCCTTTAACACTGGTGGGTTCTATGATGAGAAAACTACAGAGGCCCTGATTTGGTTGACTTTTGTGCCATCTGTAATATATCTACCCACATGATAACAGGCTAGTCTATGTTAGCTAATACACATTTCCACAAAATGAACCGGTATGTGTTAACTAGGCTAGAATCAATGGCTCATCAATGTCAGCTTGAAGGGTTTAGATATATTTACAAACATGGACTAATTTTTTCTTTTTAATTTGTAACATGTCAATAGGAGTTGGAAAATATTTTATTATATTTAACCATTGGGGGGAAACAAAACCAACTAGTACCTAACAAATGTTAGAGATTCTGCTTCTGCACGTCTGAACTTTCTAGCCTAAGTCCTGATCAACAAAACAGTGATTGAAATCCAATTATGAATAGGGAGCCTAACTTGACCAAGCAAACTATGGTCATTACTTCATAATAGATACCCATCTGCTAAATAAACATTTAAACAGTACAGGTGATGACAGCTAGTATACTCTGGTACAACAGCTGCCTTTTATCATACTGTATGTTCACTTAGACACTAAGTCAGTTTGTAAGGACTGAGTGCTAAGGTTATTTTCTCTCTCTCTCTCTCTCTTTCTTTCTTTCTTTCTTTCTTGCTTGCTTGCTTGCTTGCTTGCTTGCTTTTTGTCAGACTTTCTTGCATTAAATAATATAAATATTGTTTTGCTTTCCTTTCATAACATATAATTTACTGAATTCCAAGTTCAATCCCCTGACATGTACACACACACACACACACACACACACATACAGGCATACACACACTCACACACACAGAGAAAATAATGTTTTAATTTTTATTTTCATGGATTTTATTGCCCCTTATTACAGATTAGTGACCACACCCCACATTCCCACATCCTGGCATAGGCTTCCTGCATCCTTCTTGAAATACTAATCAAATTTATTTAAATTCCAAGGGTAAGTTCTCATCTTTTGCAGCTTCAGACTTCTGGCCTTTGGGTTGCTTTTCTCTACACTACTTCTCAAGAAACTCTTTCTTGACCCAGATAGGAATCTGGGTCAGACATAACACTTACTAGTGTCAAAGGTTTGTTAACAAAATCTCAATTACTCTGCTAACATGGTATGCTATAGCCTACACTGCAAGTTTCAAGTGTGGCACTAATCAGTTTCTGTCATGCCCCCGCTAGATCAGCAAGAAAGACGCAACAAACCGGATCCTTCTCAACAACCTTTATTGTAGAAGTGCTCTTTTAGATTTCAGGGAGAGACCTCGAATGACCAGAACGGGCTGCTTATATACCCCCAGCACTGGGCAGAGATAAGTGCATGGAGGTTCACGATTGGTCCATTTGCAGTGTTTCATTAGCATACACCTCAGCATACCCCGCCTGGGAGGGGGTGGTTGGTCAGGTTCGTGGTACCCTAGTGGTACCTCATTTGCATGCCCCGTTTGGGAGGAGCTGGAGCCAAATTCCAAAGTGTACTGCGCGTGCCTTGGCCCACCGAATCTAAAGCGGCAGCCCTGCAATTTGGCAGCTGTTCAGTCAGCCGTCAGGTGGGAGGCTTACAAGTTTCAGATTTACCAATTAGTGTGCTCTTTTTAAAATGGCCACAACCACCCATCATCTCCCACTAAGAAACACATGCTTATATGTATTCATTACATTTCTAATAACTGTGATGAAATATCTGACAAAAGCACCTCAAAGAAGAAAATGAGTTGGAGGCGCTCTCAGTTTGAAGGTGCCAGAAAAAAGGTAAGTGGCAGGAGCCAGGGGACTGGTCACATTCATCCATGATCAGGATATAAAACAAGCTGATATCAATGTTCCACTTTCTTTCTTATTTACTCCAGGAACTCCTGCTATGGCATGGTACTGATTGTATTCCAAGTGGGTCTTATCTGGAGTAAATCTTTCTGAAAACACCTTCACAGGCATACTCAAAAACCTTTCTTTCTTCTAGTGACTCAAATGTAATCAATTTCCAAAGACAATGAACCAACGTAATATATGACACCATAAGTCAATAAAACTTGGTGTTTTAAGTATTTATTTCTTTGGCAATGTGTATGGGTATGTGTGGGGCCATGAAAAGATAACTTGGTTTCTGGTGTGGCACAGGCCTCGAACCGCGGACCTCAATGGGGCTATGGCAGGTGTTTGGCCATGCCCCCAGACCCCAGGTTCCTGACACACCATTGACGCATGATTTTCTGTCACAGAGGGCAATACAGCCCCTCCTTAAGAGAGGTTTGTGTCACCTAGCACAGGTAGAGGGTGTGACTACAGGCCTCAGCCTCAAGAGATTTACATACTGATGAGATACCTGAAGGGCAGAGGGCATAGCCAATTAAGCATTCTACCCCAGACTCTCCTCCCTCCTCCCTCCCTATTAAATTCAGGTCCTCCCTGACCTAAGTGGCGGTGCATCCAGATTCATCTACCATCCCCATGAAAATGAAGCCTTTTGGAACCCTGGACTTTCTCATGTCTTTGAGCTACCCCTCTCACCCTTCTATGCTCCGGTCCAGTCTAGCCTTCATGTCCCTAGTCTCAACTCTGCTGCAGGTTACAATGGTGATTGGGAGCCCAAGAGCTTGAGACCAGTCAGTTCCCAGCCACCTCCTGGCCCAGGGGATCCCCAACTCAAGAGCCCTGCACCCCTGCAGATTTCAGACTAAGATTCTCTCACACCAGGCACTAGCCATGCATTGCCTCCCAGCCCCAGCCCAGTTGGGGCAGAAAACATGCAGGAACCACAACTGCCCAACAGGAATCAACTCCCATGCCCACTCGTGAGCTATCATTCCCCGCATATGTGTGCCTACATGTGTGCACCACATGCCTCTAAGTGCCTACAGAGGTCCAGCGAGGGTGACAGATCTACTGGGATTCACTAATATGGATTGTGGGAGTAGAATCCAGGTCATGTGCAAGAACTGTTAGCCATTGAGCCATCTTTCCTATTCCACACTTAAATTTTAAAGATGAAAAGTCTGAAGGGCAAAATGCCAATGTTTTATTATGTTCAAAGAACATGCAGCCTTGGTGCTCAGAGAGAAGGGGGGAGTTGGGGAGGGTGAGAGAGGGAGAGAAGAGAGGGAGGAGAGAGAAGAGAGGGAGGAGAGAGAAGAGAGGGAGGAGAGGAAGAGATGGGGAGAGACGGGGAGGGAGAGATGGGGGAGACAGGGGAAAGACGAGGAGACAGGGGAGATGGGGGGAGATGGGGGAGACGGGGTGGAGACAGGGGGAGATGGGGAGACGGAGGGGATTCATAGGAGAAAAGAAAGGGATGAGGGTACTCATACAGGCCAAATTCTCAAATGCTGTTTTTGTTTTCATTATATCCATTCAAATGAGCTGAACAGATCCCTATTTTAACTAAAGAAAATCAATTCATAGCAAACTATAGTCACCATCATCATATGCAATAATTCCATTATTAAAGTAGGTGAAGTACTACAAGAATGGTGTGTGCGCTCGTGTGTGTGTGTGTGTGTGTGTGTGTGTGTGTGTGTGTGTGTTTAAATTATGCATTGAAGTATTGTCATGTAGCAGAAAAGTTCATTCTTTTTTAAAATTTTATTTAATCATTTTTTACTGTCTAGATTTTATCCCCCTCCTAGTCTACCCTCTGACTGTTCCACATCCCATACTTCCTCCCCTTACCCCCTTACCCCATCCCATTTCCATGAGAATGTCCTCATCCCCCAGGCAACATCTCACCAGACCTCTCCACTCCCTGGGGCCTAACATCTCCTGAGGGTTAGGTGCATCTTCTCTGACTGAGTCCATATCCTTCAGTCCTCTGCTGTATATGTGTTGGGGAACTGTTTCTAAATTAATAGTAGTTCTTTTTAAGCAGTATTCAATAGTAGAGTGTTTGTCTAGAAAGTGCTGTGAGTCAGGGTCAACTATGCAGTTAAAGTTCAAGTATTTGGGAAGCGGGGCTGGATTGTATGTGGATGATACATTTTAAAGGCATTCTATGACTCCTGCAACTGTAAGATTTTGTAATAGGAATTGATGGATATCTCGATCCATTACTGTGTCTCAGAGCACATTCCTGAGAGCAGCTCACAGGTAACATGCTGCAAGCCACAGTCACCTCCAATCTTGAGCTTGCATATATTCAGAGCAAACCTCTTAAGCTCTTCTGGGTAAAAATGTGAAGATCTCTGGACAAAGTAGTTTAAGCTTTTAAGATAAAACAAAGAAAACCACTTATGTAGAGTTTTGGTTGTTTATGTGTTGGTTTTGCTTTGTTGGTTTTTATTTCTCCTGAGAAATGATGATTAAACAGAAAGGCTGATAAACATAATGGAGTAAGTTACTATAAGGATAGCTATAATGGAGTAACTGTAAGAACACGTGAAATTTTATATCGATTTTCAAATAAACCCTTTCTGTTTTCCAAGAAAGCATAATAGTAAAGCTCTTAGACACAAATACATTTTGTTTATTTTGTTTCTATTGTATTTTACAGACTTATAGCCCTACTCAAAGTATTTGAAGAAATGTCAGAAAGAAAAATGAAACACCCACTGACTTTAACACTAGCAGGTAATTGGGTCAGAAACTCCGAACAAGACAGAGTCATGAGATTAGAAATCCATTGGGTGTCAGAAATATCAAAGAAGTCACAGGACTCTGCCAGAATGCCAAGGAAGAAGCCAGAGTCAATCTTATCTGCAGTGGCAGTGGAACATGGAGAAAATCTAATGGAGCATTTGTTCTGAAGATTAGGAGTTTTTCTTAGTAGAAATAAAAGACTAGTTTTTCTGGGAAACTGATCCTACTGTGAGGTATTTGAAGATCTTTGCTTACTTTGTAAAACTTATGTGAGCAATGAGCTAAGCATAAGTTTGTATTTAAACAAACATAATTAAGATTCAAGGACTTCTCAGGCACACATCCTATGGGCTGCTGTTATACTGGCCCTCTTCCTAAAAGTAACAAGTTTTGTGTTTCTAGGAATTCGATATTTTTACAGCTATTTCAGGTTTTAATGCCCAGTTGTCCAAGGTACCTCCCTGTAATATCTTTTTAAAATCAATTTCTGTGGAATCAACATTTATGTCCCAATTTTATTTCAGATTTTAGTCATTTGAGCCTGTCTCTTACCACATACTTTCATTTAGTTCAATATGTATCAAGGAATTGATACTTGGATGCAATAATTTTGGGTTTTCCATTCTATTTTTTTTTAACTAACATTTCTGTCATGTGCATTATTTTTACATGTGTATGTTCAGGCTCAGTTTGTTCTTGTTGTTTAAACTAGATTTTAGAGTGCTGTATTTGTTTTTCATCTTTACTTTTCAAATTTCCATTTTGATTTATTCTTTGGCACATTTGTTATTTGAAAATATGATGTTTATATCCACAAATTTATAGAAGCTTCAATTTTCATTGTTATAGATGCCTAAAATTTTTCTGTCATCACCAGAGGAGACATTTTGTGTGATGTATATGTCTCACTTCTATTATAATTTAGTTTATAACCTAAGATATGCTTCCCTGAAAGTGTTACTGGAAACTTAGAAAAATTATTCACATTGCTGTCATTGGATAAAATGCTGCTTATGTGCTATGATATGATTGCAGAAAAGAAGATATTATTCTTGCACTTAATAACAAATCAATATACATTGTGCATTATATGATTTATATAACTTATGTACCAAAAATTGCAGGCCAAAAATATGTCATCTTCACTACAATCTATCTTATAAAAATATGATGTTGAGGTAAATATAGTAGCAAAACTTTGATGAATGTGATAAAAGCATTATACCACATAAGCTTCCCAGGAGCATTTTCATGTTAACATGACCTTTCAAAACTTTGGTTCTAAAACATAAATAAATGATAGTTGTTTTAGAATTTTTATGTAAGTACACCATCCTCTTTCTAATTGCAAACCAAGCACTTAAAGGAAGGATAATTTTGTTCAAGTACAAAAGTGCTGACAATTATTCCAAGCATAATGTGGAAAAAATACATCAATACATCATGGAATAATAGCCTATAACGAATAAACTATGTACATAACATAAGAGCTAATTGGAAAATTTCAAATTAGCTATCCATTGTAAAATTATTAGTATTTTTGTTCCATTAAGCAAAACATAATTACCAACACTCCCAAGTAAGATACTCAAAGAGATAATGTGTTACTCTGTCATTATCATGTTAATAGAACAAGTAAAATTATGATATTAGTAGTACTAACAATATTCAATTACTTCTTAATTTTATCATGTTCTTCATTTTAGGTAAGTATATAACATGCAGAAGCAAGAACAGAAAAAAATAACAAACGAAAGTCCTCTGCAACCAGTCTGTAAGCAGTTGAATATTAACAGGTTTTAATAACAGCATTAAAATTGAACTACAATCTCACAATTAACAGTTTATAAAACTAGGGACTGAATATTTTGGACACTGAATACTGTTAAAAAAAAAATGGGATCTGAGTCCAGGGTGTAGAGATGACATCCTGAAGAGCCTTGAAGGTCATTAACATGTAACTACCTTACATCTGTGTTAGTTGCTCTTCCTGCTACTATGATAAATTAATTAATTAATTAAAAAAGAGAGAAGGTATAAGTTTTGGGTTTCAAAAATATGATTCATCATTTGGAATGTCAAAGCATCAGGGATTTAAAGGCAGTGGACACATATCACATCAAATCCACACTTAGAAACATTGAGAGGAAAATGCAAGCTTACTGCTAATATCAGAATCTATAACCACAAAGTCTCATCAGTGTGACTCCCAAATGTGCCCTTCCCCCAGGCCTGAGTAGGTGGCAGTTTGCAGTGGATTGCCACTGACATCCAGTTACTGCTAACTCATTTGCCAGGGTCTTGTGGAAAGACCCCTTAACTAATCCTTGGTGTGGTCCCGATCCTGTTTTAACTTGGGGTCGTGGGTCAATCGACATTTTTCAGAAAAAAGAAAATGGAGCCTGATGGCTGCCAGAAGACTGGTCATTAAGTAGACACAGATCTTGAGCCTAATAATTATGATTCTAGTGATAAGGTGGCTCAAAATCTTTATCAACCAGTGGCATATAATCTCCACTCTTACTGGAGAGTGTTTTTTATCATTACAAAGCCACCCACTATATACCTGGTGTCTAGACATGTGTCTGATCCCTGCTAATTAGCAGTTGGATTAGATACTGAAATATTTCCACTTCCAACCTTATTTTCTACATTACTTAGATAATCATGTTGCTTTTAACCTTTGAACCTTGTATTTTAATCCTCACACAGGATTGCTCTCAACAAGCTCAGCTATTCATCCTGGCAGTTACACATTGCTGTGAAGAATTATATCTAGTGCATGCCCACAGATCCTTTGGTCTAAATGTGGTCTGGGTCCAAAGATTGAGCCAATGATGGCCGGTTAGCCAATGATGGGTAAGAGTGTTTTGAGCTCCTATAAACCTAATACAGAGGCATACATCAATATGCTATGTATGTTTTCCTCAATGATGGGTAATTATAGGAATAATTTTTAGCTCCTATAAACCTAAGGCAGAGACATACATCAATATGATTTCCTCAATGACAGGTAATATAGGAATAATATAAAAGCCAACCTAAGCCAGACACGGTCACCTGGTCACTCTAGACCCTAGATGGGATGAAATATTGTGCCCGTCCAGATATTGACACTGCCATTTTAAAAAATTAAGGGGGAAAACTGTGCCCTTCCCCCAGGCCTGAGTAGGCCTGCAAGTAATTTACCACACTAGACCAAGCAACAGTAGGACCTGAGATGCATTGCATTACCAGCCTTAGCTTTTTGGAGCCTGCTACCTGAACTAAGAAGAATGGACTGCCTACTGAGCTAGCCTTGACACCTTCCAGACTGCTATCTCCTTGCCCAGCCCCTGAGATGAACTGAGAAGAGACTCTGGGGAGTGGCGCTTCCCCTTTATATGTGAAAGCAAATTATTAAACTTCGGGCCTTGATCAGAATACTTTGTCTTGGCCCCATGTTTCTCTCGCCCTCCATTCCCGTTTATTCCTAGGCTTCCTAGGAACAAGGACAACCAACACTGATGGAGTTGTGAAGTGGGCAGACAAAAGCACAAAAGACCTCTATCACAGGAAGAACCATAGGCAACTAAAGAAAGGTGGAAATGGGAGAGGAACTCATCCTCAGAGAAGAGCTCCCCAGTTGGTTGTTTTATGACAAAATGTCAGCCCTGAAAACATACATATAAATAACATTACACAGACTAAGCAGGTTATATTTAGGAATAAATATATACATGTACACATACTTATATACAGAGATAAACACACAGAGAGGGACACAACATTTAAGAAAAACAAAGTCATGAGTTTAAATGAGTGGTAGAGATATGGGAGTGTTTGGAGAGAGGAAATGAAAAAGATAAATCTTGTAATTGTAAACTCAAAAATAATACAAAAATTCTCAGAGTATTTAACAAAACTAACATTTGCAAGTAGAAAATCTATTAACTGAGACTCTTTAAAAATCAAAAACATGTAACATACTTACCAAACATAATAATATAGAGTGAATTTCTTTTTCAAAAGAGGAAAAATCAGAGCATAGCAAGGAATTATCTGTCAAAAGCAAGACCAAAATCCAACAAGTGACACTCCAAATCCAACATCTTTGTTTCTAACATCTGAAGCTCATGACAAAATTTAGCTCCAAATGATGTAGGTTAACCCAGCCTTCCAGTTCAACTGCCTGTCATACACATGGGTTTTCTCTTGGACCAGCTCCATTCCATCCCTGTGACTATGTTCCTGGCATCTCCAATATCCTAGACCCTCCATTGGTATTTAGGCTTCACCTTCAGAAAATTACTCAGTGGCCTCTTAGGTCTTCCTTGCATGGACTCCAACCTTGATACACATCATCTTGTCTCAGCTTCTATTCATAACTTTGTCAATTTTTAATTTTTTTCCCCTCAAATTCAGTACCAAGTGTATAACACTGTCAAGATTTTCTGTCAGCTCATGAATTGAGCTTAGCCTCTTTGGACCACAGCTACATCAGAGTCTCAGTACTGAGCCTGGAGAAACACTCCTATAAGAGTTACTGTTGAGGAACAGAGAACCCTCAGAGGTTCCTTCTCAGTTCTGGTCTATTGCTTTTTACATAAATTTGCATATTTATAAGTCTGAGACTTTGATGGGTGGGATCTTGCACTCAAGGCTTCGTTTGCAATGCTAAATTCAACAGTACTAATCTTTATTTAACAATTACACCTACTTTGTTGTCTACCCTCTCCTGGTCTGACACTTTTAAGTAAATCACAGGCCTAGTTAACAAATTAATTCATTGTCTTCATACAGCTTCTTGGGATCTGGACAGAATGAAAACATGCTTGGCCAAAATATCACATGAATGTCCCCAAGGAGTTCTTTTTCTTAATGTATTTATTTATATATTTATTCACTTTACATTCTTCTCTCCTCCTACTCCCACCCTCACACTGCCCTCCCCCCATTCCCCCTTCTACCTGTGTCAGGAAGCACCCCCCACTCCCATTGTATACCAACCTGCCTTGGGACCTCAAGTGACTAGGTGCAGCTTCTTCTACTGAGGCCAGACAAGGCAGCCCAGCTAGGAGAAAGGGGTTGAAAGGGAGAAAACAGAGTCATAGTCACACACTCCTACATTCTACTTGTTAGGGGACCCACATGGAGACCATGCTACACATCTGTTACATACATACAGGGGGCCTATGTCCAGCCCATACATGGTCTTTGGTTGGTGGTTCAGTCTCTGTAAGCCCCTATGTGCCTATATAGTTAACTCTAGGTCTTCTTGTGATATTGTCAACCCCGCCAGTCCCTCAGCCTTTCCTCCCAATCTTTTTTAATTGGATATTTTATTTAAATTTCAGATGTTATCCCCTTTCTCCATTTCATACACCCTGGAAGCCCCCTATCCCATCCCCCCTCCTCCTGCTTCTATGAGACTGTGCCCCTACCCACACACTCACTCCTGCCTCCCTGCCCTCGCCTTCCCCCACATTTGGGCATCCACCCTTCATGGGACCATCCACAGATGCCCAACAAGTCCATCCTCCCCTATATATACAGCTGGAGCCATGGGTCGCTCTCTATGTGCTCCCAGGCTGGTGGTTTAAACTCTGGGAGCTCTGGTTGGTTGGTATTGTTGCTCTCTCCATGGGACTGCAAACCCTTTCAGCTCCTTCAGTCTTCTCTCTAACTCCTCCATTGGGAACTCCATTATCAGTTCAATGGTTAGCTGTGAGCATCTGCCTCTGTATATGTCAGGTTCTGGCAGACCTCTAAGGAAACAGGTATATCAGGCTCCTGTCAGCATGCACTTCCTGACATCCACATCAGCATCCTTTGGTGATTGCACATGGGATGGATACCCAGGTAGAACAGTCTCCAAACGGCCCCTCCTTCAGTTTCTGTCCCACACTTTGTCTCCATATTTGCTCCCATGAGTATTTTGTTACTTCTAAGAAGACTCCTCACTCAGTTCTTATACTTGTTCTACATTGAAAACTCAGGAGCTGGGTCTCTACTTGCCACAGTTCTCTTGGAATTCTTGTTTTCTGAGTTTCCACCTGAACAATCCTTTAAATTCTGCTGCTAGGACTCAAGATACAACAAGTTATTTCAACCCAAAGTTCCAAACTCTTCTGCATTCTAGCACAAGACACTCTCAATGGCCTAACTATAAAGTAGTATCCCAATTCTCAGTACTGAGTTTTCAAGTACTGTTTCTTTTCTAATTGTAATAAAATGCCCCAACAAAAGGAATGTAAGGAATAAAGGGCTTACTTTGACTCACAGTTTAAAGGTACAATTAATTGTGGTAGTGGCAAGGAAACAGGAATTTGAGACAGCTCCTCATATTGCACTAAAGCAAGTCACATAAGACCAATGAATACATGGTTAAATACAGATGTTATTTATAGTTTATTTTTCTTAATTAAAAGATAGTTGTGTTGTTTCTCATGGTGCTTCACCCAGATATTTCTTGTAGGAAAAAATATTGTTTTTCAACTGTTGATATTTTTAGCAATCACCTACCCCCAGCTTACATGTCGCTAAAATGTGCTGTCATTTCCAGATTACACCGCTCCTCAGAGACAGTGCCCATCTCTCATTGTTAGCTTTAGTTGCTTATTTGATTATTTGTCTATGCAATAACGATTAGGAGAAGAGAGAGGAAGAAGAATCTTTTAGAGAGAATTTTTTTAGTAAAGAACTTTCTTAAGAGATATTTCATAGAAAACTTTTTAGAGAGAACTTTTTAAGAGAGAACTTAGAAATAAAGATTAAAATCACATTTCAAAGTGTCCCTCTTTCTTCCTGCAACTTTGACTATCAGGCTGAGAGTTAGAGCTGTGCAGTTCTTGTGGAGATAGTACAGGCGACTTTACTTAACCTCTTCTGTTTTACTGTGAGGTGCTAAATGCCAGAAAGTGTAGCTTCTGGCCTCAGAGGAACTCTGACAGGCAGGTCAGCTACTGCAGCAAAGTGACTAAGACTTAAGATAGGTAAAGGTATTATTATTAAACAGCTACCTAAATATATCAAAAGACCAAGTCTTCTTCTCGACTTACCTCAAGAGAAAACCACAAAGATGGCCAAGCATGACCTCCGACAGAGTTGGGGTATGGCTATATGAGAGAAAGTTTGCACTTGGGGCTAGGCTTTCAGCTTTCAGAAACTCAAGTCAAAACCAGTTCTTCACTTAATTCTTGCTGCCTGTAATTCAGATATAGAACCCTGAGTTACTACTCTAGCAGTCAGCCTGCATGCCACCATACTTTCTGCTGTGACATAATGGACTAAACCTCTGAACTCTAGTTCTGCCCCAGTGAAATGTTTTCCTTTATAAGCATTGCCATGGTCATGATGTCTCTTCGCAGTCTTAAAACCCTAAGCAAGACACCATTAAAAAAAAAATGTATCTTATAAAACTTGTAAATCAGTAACTGCTAGTATTTCAATGTTTTAATATGAAGCTGACTAGAGTGATGCTGTTACAACAGAATGCCTGTGACTGTAAAAAATACACATTGGTTTCTACATAGTTCTGGAGACTGGGATTTCCAAGATGAAGATGCAAGTTTCTTTTTACGATGTTACCATACAGTTGATAGAATGGCATGGATAAAGACAACTGAAAGAGACAAAGAAGTCAGGCTTACCCATTGTTATGTCATTAACTCTAGTCATTAAGGTGACACTGGACACTAGTTAAATTCCATAACAATGAAAACTGGGACAGCACAAAATCTCAGGCAAAAATTTTAATTGGTAGGGGAAAAAAAGATGGAAGGGAACAGAGAAGACCTGCAATCACAAAAGACTCAGGCTGGCCACAGATAAAGGAAAGAGGTTCTTAATATCAGATTATTAGAATAATAATAAGCACTGAAAACTTCTGTAAAGCATGCATATGGTATTTTTAAGAAATCACCTCATTATACATAATGATTTTTACAGCTTGACATGTATATCATTGTTCAGGTTGTGTTGGTAACATCATGGTGTCAGCATGCATTTGATACTTTATCATATCTTTTCTGATAAGAGGGAGGGTAAGCATTTCAAACATTGTGGTTAAGAGAGAAGAGCAGGTTAGATAACTGGTGATTACAGATATGAGAATTTGACCTCTCTTGCCCCCATAAAGCGCTCTCTCTCTCTCTCTCTCTCTCTCTCTCTATATATATATATATATATATATATATATATATATATATAGTAATTGCAAATCCAACATAACTTAGTGACATTTTACCTATGCAATCATGTAATACTATTCCAATGAAAATTGTATAACAACATGAAAAAGACATATATTCAAAGTACTAAAAATGAAATATAAGCACCAACGTTTAAAACAAACTCAAAGAATTTATCTTGTCCCCTAATATGAGATTCAAAAACAGGGCTCGAGTGGCTTAAAGAAGAAGTTACTAAACAAAATAATTGTAAGCACATTAAGCATGTCAATCTAAGGCAGGCAAACTAGGAAAAACTTACAGGGTGACAAGCAATTGCATTCTAAGTGTCACAATTTACATCTCCTTAAATCACTTGAATTTTTCAGTTTTCTACAATTACAGAGTTCTGCAATAGGGAGCAGTTTAGCTCAGGCAGATAACCAGAGAGATATCTACCGCCAACCAAAGGCAGAGGTGAAAAGACTTCCCAGAACTGCAGCTGAAGAGTACTTCATTATATGCAAGTATTAAGGTCAGTTCTAGTTTGAGGAACTAGCAATACAATAGATGCAAATAGTCAAGGAACAAGCAAGACGATGATCACAAATAGTCAAAGAACAAGCAAGGCAATAAACAAAAGTTCCATGGACACATCACTATTTCTAAGGGCTTGTCAGGATGACCAAAATATCTGAGCCAACTTCCCTGTCCTAGCCAAAGCCATTTTCATGTCTGAAGCCTACTTCTTTGTTCTAGCCTAATACTTATATTCCTGTCTGAAATTACTTTTTTGTTCTAGCCTAAGATTTAGATTCTGAAACTAGAACTGACTTTAATGCATGCATGTAGTTAAAATGTTATAAAAGCAAAATGGAGGAAGGAAAATGGCATAGGAGGTTCTAGAGAGGGAAATAGGAAAGGGGATGACATCTGAAATGTAAATAAATAAAATATCCAATAAAAAAATAGTACTTCATCTTTGTAAAGGGCAGGCTTCAGCATATACAATTGCCTTTTCTTTCATCCCACTGAGTAGTCTATCAGTTTGGGGTTTTGCCAAGTTGGGAATCATTTATCATTTAAGTGAGGCCACGAATCAGGATTAAATGAGTAAGATTTCTCTATCCTCCTAATTCTCTTCTCTTTCCTAGCTAGACTTGACCCTTCCTGGTGAAGCTAAAGACAAAAATAATCGGCATGTTAATGCAAAAAGCACAGGTCTCTCCTCAAAGGAGGTAAAAGGAAGTTTATTCTGGAGATTAATTTGACTCTGCAGCCAAATATGAGTGACTATGAGTTGTGAAAACACCAGATTCCATGTTACAATGGTATAACAGTTTTCTGTACTTTTATAGTAACAGAACAAAGAAAAGCATAAACAGGATTCCAATGCATTGTTGGAAACAGCAGATAGGCAGAACACAGCGAAGTGGGGAAATCTCTGCTCTAGACGTCAGATGCTATCTGATGACACTTCTAGATTTTGATTGATAGATGCTAGTGGTCTGTTAATAGATTATACAAGATTCACCTGATAGTCTCAAGATATTAGACCAGAATCGGAGATGGGCAAGGAATGGCAGATAAAAGGGTAAAGAGAGTCCAGAATATATTGTAATTAGGCCCTCGATTGCAGTATTCCAAGCTTTCTATGTAATTAAATTTTTAATCCATTAGTCAGCCTTGGAGGCAGTCCACTGAAAGGGAGTAAGGTGGCGGTTTTCCAAGTGCTATGATTCATGAGTGACAGGAAGACAGAAAAGAATGTGCATGATAAAGTCAATAATAGATAACAGTAGCTGAGAGAGAGAAAGTGAGGTGGGGGAGAAAGGCTGACTGTAAATGGATTATGAGGATAGTCATGTTTCTATGGCTCACATCAGTCACATCAGATATTCTGATTTGTCCGAGAAGTATCACCTAAGCCTTATAAGAGAAAACAAAGCTACATTATACACCTTATTGTATATTCGTATACAATATTTTCTGACTCATATCTATATATCTCTTTCCTGCCTTGTTCATTGACCAAGCAGCTGTCCACTGCTCAATTCAGTGCCTGGATTCCTGTGCCTGCTTCTGATTTTGTTCAACCATTTGTGGAAGCAATAGCATATGAGAGAGAGGAGAAAGAATATTCATTCCCACTTTTAAACCTACTACTTTCTCTTATCCCAACTTTGTTTGGCATGGCTTCACAGTGAGCTTCTTGTCTATGGTACCAACACCTGTGCATACTTAATTCCATGGTTTTCTGCTTCCTTTTTGTTTATTGGATATTTTCTTTATTTACATTTCAAATGTTATACCATTTCCCAGTTTCTTCTACCCTCCCCCGGAAACCCCTAATTCCATTCCCCTTCACTCTGCTTTTATGAGAGTGTTCCCCTACCCACCCACCAACTCCTGCCTCCCTGCGATCACCTTCTCCTATACTGGGGAATCGAGCCTTCACAGGACCAAGGACCTCTTCTCCCATTGATGCCCCACAAGGTCATTCTGTTACATATGCGGCTGAAGCCATGGGTCCCTCCATGTATACTCTTTGGTGGAGGTTTATTCCCTGGGAGCTCTAGGGGTGTGGTGGGGGTCTCTTTGGTTGCTATTGTTGTTCTTCCCACAAACCCCTTCAGCTCTTTCAGTCCTTTTTCTAACTCCTCCATTGGGGACCCCTTGCTCAGTCCAATGGTTGGCTGCCAGCATCTGCCTCTGTATTTGTCAGGGCTCTGGCAGAACCGCTCATATTTCCTTCTTGTTGGGCCTCAATAGCAGCTCTGTTGTAACCCCTTAAATCCATCACCTTATTAGTGCATACTGTTGAAAATCTGTAGGATCTTCACTATTTCTCCTCTGTTTCATAATCTTACCAGTATCTCTGCAAAGACCAACTTATTAAATTCTTTCACATTTCAATGCTGAGTGTACCATCTGTTTCCTGCTTTGACCCAGACTCATACATATGGGATCTGTCAGAAATATCATCCAAACCCACTGAAGAGCTGATGAAATGTGATTGAAGCATTGGTCTGAGAAAAACAAAGTAGGTTTATTTCTTGGAAAAAACTAAGTCTTACTCAATGAAATACACACACACACACAGAGAGAGACACAGGTTTAAATATGCATAAAGTTACATATATTCCTATCAAAAACATTTAAAATGACATGATTCACATTAGTTTTATGCCAATTTAACAAGTTAAATTAACACGAATAATTTCAATATAAAATCAATATAAGTTACCTTTTTAATTATATACCACATTCCACATTTTTGTAATAACTGTTCTGTACTAAGAAAAATTATCAAAGGAGCTGGTAAATGGGGAGGCATTTCATCAGAATCCATGTAAATGTCCAAGGAAAAATGCATCTGTAGTTCAGGCTAGCCCTTTTCTTTTCTTTCTTCTTTTTAAAAATGTTTATTTATTTATTTTATGTATATGAGTACACTGTAGCTGTCTTCAGTCACATTAAAAGAGGGCATTGAATCCCATTACAGATAGTTATGAGCCACCATGTGGTTGCTGGGAATTGAACCAGGACCTCTGGAAGAGCTGTCAGTGCTCTTAACCACTGAGCTACCTCTCCAGCCCAAAGGCTAGCCCCTTTAAAGGAAGAGACATACAGGTGGAAGAATTGCTAGAGGCTCATGACATGCCTTAACAGGTAACAGGAGAGACCCTGTGTCAATAAGAGATAATATGAGAACTGACAGCCAAGTTTGCCTTCTTACTATACACATGTGCTATAGATGTGTGGCCACACAAACAAGGATATGTATGTACACAAAGTATTCAGTACACTGTAGACATACAACTTTTAATGTTTCATCTTATGCTACTGTTTAAAATATAAAAATCAATTTACCCAAACTCTCTGAACATAACTAAGCTCTTCCAGTGAAGAAACAGGATAAAAATTGACTGGCTGAAACACCTTACTACATTTGCACATTAGTTTATGAACATATTACAGTGAAAGTATATTTTTGATACACAGATTTTGCAATTTAGTTCCTAACAAATTGAAGGTATTATTTTGTTCATACTATGAAACAGTGTTATCAGCAAATTATTACCAGAAACTACCATTCACTCTATGATTTAAATTGCATTATAAACCTTAAATTCACTATTGGTATTTGCATTGCTATTTGATCACATTCATTTGCTTCGTAAGCATCCAGTGTAAAGAAGATATTAATGCCTTGGATAACGTACTAGCTTCAGAAAAGTTTCTCATCTTACTTTTGTTTGTCTTCATTTATTTGTAATTAATGTCTTGTCAGTCCATATCTAACCATTATTTATGCATGATAACGGAATTAACTAAAATACTTGAGAAAATTTCTGACCCTTAAATATAAATGAAATATTTACCTTTATTTTCTGTTATAATCTTTATGGTGAAAATTTTATATATAAATCTCTGATACACTTGCCCTTATCTTTGACCTGACATAGTTTATTTTTATACAAGTAGCTTGCTTGATATTTTATCACAAGTACCATTTTTGAACCAGAAATGATTACCATGCATGCTTTCATCAAAATAAGCCTATACATGTTCAGTATATACTGAACAAATGACTTTAACAGACTTTTAGTAGACTAACATGGGTATTTTTAGGTAACCAGGAGTCTCAGACAGATACCTATAATGATTACATTATTCAGCCATCTAATAATAATGCTCTAATTTATCATTTTTATTTAAAATTTTGATTAAAACATTTAAAAGCTTATACTCCATTGCAAGGAAAAATAATTTCTCATAAAATAACTAAATTCTTGACATATACATGGGCAGCCTTATAATAGCAATGTATATTGAAATTATTTGTGTTTTATCATCAGTAATATGTCTTTCCATAGCCATCAAATGAAAAGGAATATAGGAGATTGTTGAATCATTCTAAGAGAACATAACAAACACATGTAATCATGCTAGAGAGAAGTTTGTCTGTATACAATGAAGCAGATATTCATTCCCAGTAACCCCATGAGTCAATCTTTAGGATCTACCAGAATCATCATATTATGTTCTGATTTTACAAGCTTAGCCAATGGCTAAGGGAAACAGTCCCATTTTTTCTTTGATGTGCATAATATATCATGTACCTCGATGATGTGAGCTTCCGAGCAATTATGTCCCTCAATAGAAATCACCATGTGTATTGAAAGCAGTATTGTGAAACCATTATAACTGGGGCTAATAACAAAAAAGTATATAAATTCAAGCAATCAGTATGTGAATATTATTAAGTTTAGTTTCCCCTAGTACGTATATTATCTATGCACACACATGTAGAGAAGTAAAAACCACATTAAGGGAAAATACAAGATAATAAAAACAGAAGAAAGGGTTTGAGAAAGAAAAGGAAGAAAAATTAGTCATCAAGTGTGGACTTGCATGATTTTGAAATGAGGGACTAATAAAGGCTTTTATTCTTCTACATTACACCACTAAAGTGGTTAAATTTTACTATAATTTATACTGTGTATATTTACTTCTGTAAAAAATAGTCACAGATTATTATTTATTTTTCAGTCTCTTCTTCAAACTTCCTATAATACATCCTATCTTTGTATAATTGTTAAATTAAATTTTCTTTGATGGTACCTTTATCTGATCTATTTTAATATGTAAACAAACTGCACCTCAGAACATATTCTTGAAACAACTTGAGTTTTAGTCAATTGCAGCTACCAATTTTTAAGACCATGTTTATTTAAGTTGCCTTATCACACTATGCCCAGCTAATGCTAATGCCCACCTGTAAGTAATGAAGTGCTAGATTTTCTGCATTGGTGGTTGGAACTCTCTGAACTTCTGGATTTTAGAATGTCTAAATTAGGAGCCTTCTTTGTTCAAACTATTAAATTCAGCTTACCCCAAGTTATTCTTTTGATGTCCCGAGTATAATTTCAACTTAGTATTCAACACTACAAGTTGTGAATGAATATAGATCTAAGTATTTTTGTGTACCAGCAATAACTGAATTGAAAGAGCATCCATTTCTTCAATATGTGTTTTTATATCAAATTTCTATTGCATGTATTATAACTAAACAGTTGTAGCATGTGAGAAAGATTTAAAATTAAGAAAATTCACAGGTGTCTCCTAAAAGCACAAGCAGATGATATGGCCAGTCCGCAGGGCATTTTCCTGGTTGATTTTCTACACACCAGACAGGAACAGCTGCCACTGGGAACAGACATACTTTCTGTCTACTGAGAGAACAAGTCAAATGACTTCTGAACAGGTAGACATAGTATATTTGGGCATATATTAAATGCTAACAAAACAATATCCATTACATTTATACTAAAGTATGCAAATGTATACATGTATAATATTTATCTAGGCTCCTTATTAAAATTTATTAAACATTGTCTTGTTAGTAGAAAGATAGTCTAGGCAAAAAATGTGTGCAAATTTGATGGCAAGACCCTATTATTCGAGAGACTATATACTTGAGTCATAGGGCATGGAACATATGTTCTGACCTGGAATCTTCATTTCTACTGGCTAGGTTTCATAGTCATGGAAAGGAGAATGCACACTACCAAAGCAAAGAAGAAATCATCAAACTGGCCAGCAGAGAACACTTCGAGCTCCAATAACAACTAGCTGGCAAGATATGTCCACTGGTGAAAGAGCTGACACAAAATGCCATGGGAATATCGAACCATTTTCTGATTGGATTTAAGGTTGTACTCCACAGGTTGAACCCTATTCCTGGAACCATTATCGGGGCCAAAATCCTGTGTTTACCTAGGTCATAGGCATTAGGGATTAACCTTCTACCTTTACTCTGCAAAACAGATATAGCATCAAAGTCACTCCTAGTGATTTATTGCTATATCAATATCTCAGTGTATTTCATCAGGAAAGATACTTTTTGCAGTAGTTGGCAATTAACTCAGAGACTGACAAGTGGCCAAATTTCAGAAAATAACAAAGAATTAAATGCTCATCCTGAAACATGACCTCTACTTGACAAACCCTCTTCCAAAGGCTCAAGGATCATGACAGAAGAGTGAGTGGAGAGATTTTAAGAGCTGGAGGTAGTGGATGACCATAAAGAAACAGTGTTTTCCAGAAACAGCCGCTTAGTTGTACATGCAAATTCACAATGACTGTGACACCATGCCAAGACCTATGCAAACTTAAGTCAGACAAAATCTTATCATAAAGACAGGAGGTGAGTATAAAGTTCTGTGTATAGATAAGCAGCTGTTGGCAATTGATAGCTGCTGGGAAATTAGGGATTTATCACCACCAGGCTGACCACACTCCAGAGAATAGGAAACACAAACTGAACTTGATATGTGTGTGTGTGTGTGTGTGTGTGTGTGTGTGTGTGTGTGAGAGAGAGAGAGAGAGAGAGAGAGAGAGAGAGAGAGAGAGAGAGAGAGAGAGAACAAGATGACACAAAGTTGGTTGCATAGTATGAAGGATGGGTAGATATAATAAGAGTGAGGAGATGGCTAAATATGACCAAAATACATTATATTACATTCTCATAGAATTATTGAAATGCCGGATTCTGATGCTCATAATTATGTCATTGTTACTAAAAGGTTCTGGTCAGAAAAATTCGTCTTCCAAATACCTTTATCTTTAAAGATAAAAGACTTTTCTGCACGTTAAATCCTAATAATGCATCCACATTTTATAAAAGAATGTTAAAAATACTGTTTACTATGTATTAACCTTTCCCTCATCCTCTTGTTAAATATCAAAATTCCACATTCAAATTCTAGGATGAATGGGAGTTCCCTAGTTTCTCACCTATGTCACGTATGTCATCAGTGGTCTTTCTTGCTACTCAGTACATGAAAATGTAATGTTTGACCAACTATTTAGATTTCTGCACATTCTGCTTAAGGAATTAAGACTCTCTTCTCATTAAAATAGCTCTCACTGTCAAAATCATAGATAAGATCCTTTTTACATGCTCTGCTAGTCTGTTGTGTATATATGTTATTGAATTGTGTTGTTCTTTCTCTTATTACTGACATTAATTCATAGAATGCACGAAAGATAAACTATATCTTATTTGAAAGCTTTTATTCATCACAGAATTTGTTTTACATAGCAATAATCTAGTAGCTATAGTTTGAATTAATAGATGAGTCAGTAAAGAAAATAAAGTCATACATGCAAGTGTCTTAATGTACTTTATTCGAACAATATTTTAAAGGTAACATTATATTTCATTCAGAGTTGCTCACACTGTCAAGTGTCCATCTTTCTTCTCAATTTGTGGGTTTAAGGTTTCACAATATTGGTTTAATCCTTTCTACTTTAATAAAGTTAAAAACTAAACCCAGAAACAGAACATTCCTAATGAAACACACTTTTTAAAAAAATTCATTAAAATGTTATTTTATCAAATGTCTAGAAACATTATTTCTGGGCACTACATTTCTCTTATTTTTAGAGTATAAAATATTAATCACAAGGAAAAAAGAACTGTTCTTTTATCATGTAATCTCATGAGCTAAGGCTAGCCATACAAAGGTTGACTATGCTGTTAACAGATTTTTAGATATGCCAATTTACAGTGATTTTTTTTTCAAATATTGATGCTTTTAGCATGATTTCTGCTTTTCAAAGATTAGCATTTAATTTTGAATTCTGGCACACAGTATATTATTATTCATTGACATGAGGAAAAGACATGTTTATGGATCTATAAAATTAAGAGCATGTTTCTGTTGAAAGGGGAATCATTAATGAGTTATGCAGGCTGTTCTCATTTACTTTTGACATATTCATAAAAAACAAGTTATTTATTCAGGAAAAATACAGCCAACCATAAAACATATCAACCACGTTTTCAATCTTCCTTACATTTAAGATGATTTAGTGGCATTACGAATGGCGATGAGAAATGGTTTCAGACAATTTATGACTGGTCCATTTTCATTTTTCGTGGTTCAGAAGTTGTTCAGTAGTAAACAGAATTGTCTTGAAATAAGTGTGATTCTTGAAAGACAGAGTTAGTAGGTGCTGAATATCATAAGGTTTAAATATTTGTTACTTAATGGGATGACACTGTCAGCTACCTTATGTTGACTTTACTCTGTGATCTAATGAACCTGCATCCAAATCCATTGTTACACTATCCAAGACAGAGAGCCACTAGTTTATTCCCCTGGGTAGCATTTTAAAGAGTCAGAAAAAAATTCCTTGCTCCAGAAGTCACAATTACTCATTTGGGTTCGTTCCATACCAGGCATCAGCATTTTTTTCTTACCAATTTCCTGAGTAGCTTGGCTATTGATGTATACTCTGGCACCTCTGGAGAGTCCCTTAATGGCATCTGGAATAGGGCTTAAAAAGCAGACCTGGTGCCTCTCCTGAACAACTTTCAATGAAGCAATGAGACAATGAGACAGAGTGGCTTCTCTTTTACATGTATACTAAGGGATCCATGGGAGATAAAAGCCATGTTGCTATCAAGGGACACAAGTGAAAGGTGGGATTCTTGGTCATTTATAGGAAAGCTAGTTTTGGTTCTAAGAAGAGCTGTCCTCCAAAGGGTTGGACAACTCAACCTAAGGTTCGATTCTCCCGGGAAAGCTTATTTGGTACCTCTAGAGTTTAAAAGGGTAAATAAGGCATGAATCCCCCCCCCCAAAAAAAAATGTGCACTGAATTATGCCCAGAGCTCTGGGAGGGAATGATGGTGGTATTTTTCCATAAGCTTCTGGCTTTGCTTGTAACTTCTTGCTCAGTTCAGAAATTTAGCACAGCATGGTATTGATCATGAGGAACCATTAAGCCTAAGCCACAATTCATATATATATATATATATATATATATATATATATATATATATATATATGTGTGTGTGTGTGTGTGTGTGTGTGTGTGTGTGTGTGTGTGTGTATAACCATAAAACAAATCACAGCAAAAACACACTGAAGAGGGAAGTTTTGCTCTTTAAACTCTTTCTTAAGAGTATCAAGGTGTACAGATGCCCTCATTATGATGTTTATGTGTTTTTTATGTGTTTTGAAAGGTCTGTGGGGCTTTCCAAGAACTGATACAAAATCAGGTTTACTGACTGAAACATAATTCTTTATTGTGATCCTGAAATGTATTGTTTGTTCCATTTTGCTTATATGTTTGATATATCTTCTTGATATATAGCACACACTGGCCTGGAAATCCCTGTGCAATTGCCTGTAAGCTCGTGAGCTCCTGCATGCTGAAGGCTGAGACAACATGCACAAATTAAAATGGCTGACAGTTTATTATTTGTTGTTAACATTATTGTAAAGTTCATTTAAAAATCTCCACAGCGATTCATGTTCACAACACTGATTTTAAGTGACTTCTCAGACATATAAACCATAACTGAAAGTTTCTAGACTAGTTAGCCCTATTTTTATATAAGGTTGCAGTATTTAAGCATGAAAAAATTTTTTAAAAATCCCTATAGTATATAGATTTACATATATCTCGAAAACAAAAATAATTATGTTGTTTCAACAGAAGGTAGAACAGCAAATTAGAAAATAGTCCAGTTATGATTTAGGAGATAACATTAGTCCAGTGTTGAATATAGTGTGGTTTGTTTGTGGATAATAAAATCCTCAGCTAATAGGGGCATTAAAAATGAGTGTTTCTTCATATCAAATCTACTAAAAATATTCATATATTAGAAAACCTTTTTATCATACAAAAACGGTCAGCTCAATTTTGGCCTATAGGATCTGAAGGGTCTAATATTATCTATGTTTTTGGAGGACATAGATCTTTATATTGTTTATTGTGGTTTGCAATTCATGCTTCCTAGTATATAGCATAGATGTTATGTTATTTATTTGTACAATAATGTAAATTCTTACCCATACATTTTCTTTGAATTTGACTGATCCCCGGCATTGGCACAGAAAATGAAGATGCTGATTTTATATTAAAATATAATTTCACAGCATTTACCAAAAATATAACAGACTGATAGTAGAAATGTAAACATGTATGAAAAAAATTAAACCTCATGAAAGACAAAGAAGCTCCTAGTACCTTGCAACCTGTGCAAAGAGATGAAACATAAACAAGTCTATTTTTAGCATTTTCTTTAAAAAAAAGTCTACTTAAGCTGGAGTTATCTAAAATGCTTGTCACACAAGAGTAGCAAACATTGCCTTACTCATCAAAAGTCTTATCTTCAAATGCATTTTAAGGAGAGCCTCATGATGAAGGACCAGTGGTCTGATCTCCAAAGGAAAGACACACAATCAGTACTGTAATCTTAAAGTTAGACAAATTTAATTTAAATGTAAAATCATAATATCACTTTTGTAAGACTTTAATACAAAACAAAACATACTCTCTTTTGGCTTTATTCAAACTCAATCTTTTATTATTAAGGTGTATTTCTTGTTAGAGAAATATAATGCTCAAGTTTCTGGTTCATTTTTCTTAATTTACTCTGATAATATTTAAAGAGCAATATGATATCATTGACACAGTTAGAGATGCTTTAACAAGCCTCTTAGTATTTTATTTTAGCTCCCAAAACTGATTTTGATTGGCTTCTTATATAACATGCTGTTAGAGATATTTTTCAAATGCTTAACAATTTCAGATTCCCATGCAAATTAATAATATAAAAATAAAAACGTGAGACAAAAGGCAACCTTGACAGGTAAATGTTTTTGTAAGACCAATGCTTCCTGAGTTTGCATGATTTGCATTTTCCAAGATTCTAAGACTTCAAGTGCCCTTTGATCTTCCACACATCTATTGCAGGTGATGAAGTACCCACAGAATTTAACACACCTCCCCACCTCCTTTGGAAGTGTCTGGATCAGGCCCCAGTCATAAATCTGCTTGTCATCTATTTAAGAATGCATTAACGAATCCAGGAATGAGGTACTAAGTCAATTGTATCAATTTAGCTTCCAAATTTAAAAAGTTAAAAGGATGATGTGCCTAACACTATTATTAAGACAACCATGAAATGAAGTTCCCGTCCTCGTGACAAGACTCAGAAAGCCAAATCGAATGGAAATCAGTCAGTTTCCTAATAAAGGTCTGTGTGATATTAGTGGTTGGTTTGGAATAAGCATAAAGAACATAGAAACCTGCTCAAAGAGTTCAGATAAAGGCACTCAGCTGCCGCAGGGCAGGGATGCACAAATGACAAGGTGGCACCAGAGCTGCTTGTCTTGGATTTGCTCTCAAGTTAAAACTGTCAAAAATCATTCCACTTTTAAAAGCAAAAGTTTCCATGTATCGTTTGGAAACTGTTGGGACGATTCAGCAGCATACTTGAAAGGTTCCTTGTGGTTGGTAAAATAGATCTGGCAAGATGGCAGCAGCATCAATTACCACGTCTCTCTTGAATGGTGACATGGCAAGGGAGTAGGACAATGATTAATAGAACTACTTACTAGGTGTCCTGCTGGATGGGCAGTATCTATGGGACATGTCCACAGAGGGTAAAGGAAAATCAATTCTGTGATGAAATATTTGGGCAAAAGACAGAGACCTGAAACGGAGTCCCCTTAACAATTCAGTGAGAAATAGCGTGCACGTTCCAGATTCTGGTGCAGGGCAGAAAACGCATGGAAAAATGGGAGTGAAGGAAACTGTGCACTCTAGAATCTGGGGCTGGGGATGCAGCACAAAACACATTCTGCATCCTCAGAAATCTTAAAGAAAGAGTTAGAATTTGGTACTTGTCAGCTGTTTCCAAGGCAAAACTGAGAATCTTAAGAATGAGAAACCAAAATTTTCCTGTACATGTGATGCCTTATCTCAGCTGCATTGCTATCCCCAGCCCTGAAACAGCATCCTAGCTTTTCTTATCCTAACACAAACATTTAACTTTGAAGTCTCCTTCTCTACCCTCATTTACTATCTCTAGTTACAGAGTCCAGATTGGTTTTTTTTTTTTTTTTTTTTCAATATCATGATCTATAGGATTCACACTGCCTGTTTCATATGGGAAATAATCTTGTTCATCCCCAAATGCTTCCCTCAGGAGTTTATTTTGCTGGAAAATTTTCTTTTCTTTTTTTTTTTTTTTTTTTTTTTTTTTTGATTTTTTTTTTAGACACAACAAAGGACTTCTTTTATATCATTTACTTTTCTTTTGTTTTCAAATGTCAAAAGCAAACAAAGAAGCAAACAAAAAAAAAAAACAAACAAACAAAACCAAGCAAACAAAAAAAAAATGTTTCTTACCAGAAGCTCAGTATTAGACTGAAGTACAGCATAAGTAGAGAACAGGAAATCCTGGGACGAATTTCACGTCCTTGAACAACTAGAACAGAGGTTCTCAACCTGTGGGTCACAACCACTTTAGCGGTCAATGAACCTTTTCATGGGGGTTACATATCATCCATCATATCAAATATTTACATTAAAATTCATAGCAGTAGCAAAATTAAAATTATATAGTAGCAACAAAAATAATTTTGTAGTTGGGGGGTCACCAGAACATGAGGAACTGTATTAAAGGTTCGCAACATTAGGAAAATTGAGAACCAATGAACTAGATAAATAGATGGTGGATGGGTGTAGAGAAACGGCATGCAGTGACTGCTCCCAATTTGTTAGAAGGGGGTAATATGGGATCTCTGTAACACTCAACATACCGAGACACCTAGAAGGCACACTTTCTCAGCACAGAATCCTGGTGTTCTGCCAAGCTACAAACCTGAGGAAGTGGTTTTCCAGATCCTTTCCCCATGAAAAAGTAACCTTGTTTATAATTATAAGAAGCAACACATCAAAGAGTTTGACTGCAGACACATTTCTCGGTCTGCAAGGAGGTTTGGATCACTTTGAACCAAGATAAGCTATTGTTAGGGAAACAAAATCTGTGGAGAACTAGAAGCTGTGGGAAATCTTTATTCTGCTCTGTCTATAAAAGATGCTGCAACATGGAAAACACGATGCATTAGCCCACTGTTGCTGTGCATCCCCTGTGTCCTGATTAATGTGACCTTCACTTGGGACCCCTCAGTGCCCTAGATGTTGACAAATGGGCCAAAGAAAGAGAATGGAGTAGACACTTGACTGGCTGCTAATTGAAATTATTTTTCTTGAGAGTTACTTGGTAGTCTTGCTGTGTCAGGAAGCATTGGTGAACCCCAAAAGACCACCAAGGAGCAGATTCCAATGCAATCACACTAGGGTCTCTTTATTCAAGCTCGACCTTGTGCCACACGACTGCCTGGGAGGGTGCAGCCCTGAGCTCTTATGGGACAAGGCTTTATAGGAAATGTTGAGCAAATGAGGGGAGTTTAGCTGCAAGCATCTAATTGCATGACTATTGTAAACTGACAGGTGGATATTCTGAAGCAAAACCCTGAATAATCACAAACAATGTGAAAGTACATCTGAAAAAATCAGACAGATTGACTGTTGCTAAAAGCAGCTAGGGAGTAATTCTGGGACGTGGGCCAAGGACAAGCCGTGGGGTCCTGCCTTGTACTTGGATGCAGCTTGGGATCAATGGCAGGTCAAGTTCTCAGGCTTTTTTTTTCTTTTAAGATAGAGTCCAGTCCCCAAATGGAGTAGGTTTGGCCTCTCCCTCCCCCCACCCCTCTCCTCTGGTACCTAGAAGGCACAATCATGGGACTTCCTGAAGCTCACATGCTTTGTTATAGAGGGACTGGTAGTGACTCTTCATTATCATAAGTTGAATAGTCTCAAGTCTTTTTATAACAATATCTATTGTTTATCTCAGCCCATAATAATGTTTGTTTTGTAATGTTGGGGAGCATATCTTGGTGTCAATGCCAGCTATATCTAATCTCATGAAAACAGCTAGCAACAGGGCTATGTCTTCATGACTCAGATAATTTAAGCCTGGATGTATTGGTGACCTGAAAGGACTGGACCGTCATATTTTAGAGGGAGTTGGGTTTGTCATCACCCAGTCTTACTGGTGTCCCTGAGGTTGAGTTTCCTTCGGCTGGTAAAGGTTATCTTCAGCTGCAAACGGATGTGTGGTAGATCTCATCAACCTTCAGGATGGTGGGTGTGGTCAAGATGATTACATAGGGACCTTTCTTAATGAGGCTGTAATGATTTCTGGCAAGAGGGGGACCTGTTTCATCGAGAACACAAAATTTAGGCCAAACACGTTTATGAGCACATTGGACACCTTTGAGATGATCTAGCAATTGACAATCCTCAAACTCAGAGATGGCCTCTGCCTATATGTTTAAAGTAATGAGTGGGGGTATCCCTAACACGATTTCAAAAGGGGTGAGCAGCATTTGGTAAGGGGAGTTTTATATCCAGTAGAGGGTAAAGGGAAGGAAAGTTATTTAGTCATCGTCAGTCTCCTAAGTTAATTTAGTTAATGTCTCTTTTAGGATCATGTTTATCCTTTCTACCTGTCCTGAGCTCTAGGGTCTGTATGTACAATAAAGTTTCTAGGCAATCCCCAGAATATTGGGTAATCCCACACTTACCTGAGATACAAAAGCTGGCCCATTGTCTGGCCCTGTCATCTGGGGAAACCCATACCTTGGCAGTATGTCCTCTAAGAGCTTCTTTGTCACCATGAATGTAGTTTTATGTTTGGTAGGGAAAGGCTCAGTCCAACCTGAAAAGAAATGAGAATTGCTTTAAATTCCATCCCCAAAGTAAACAGGTTCTACTATTTTGAAATATTACATTTCTTTCTCTATTGATTTTTCCATGCACTTAAAAAATGAGTATATTTAGTCTAGGCAGAAAAAAAGGTATGTAAAATTTCTACTTTGAGTATGCTATTTCTGTCTCTATTTTGTGCAGATTCCTTTATTTCACAGTTAAAAAAAATCATCTTCTGCATTTGTTTTCATCTTCCCACTATTCAGTTTAAATTGTTGAAATATCAGTATTTATAATTACATATTTCTCTACATGCACATATAACCACATGTAAGTCTAGTACTATGTAATATATAGCCACTCTGTAAGTTTAGAATATTTGTTTTTGTTTTGCCTTGAACATAGCCAACATATGTGTTTGAACTTTCCATTTTTATGCAACAAAATTACAAAAGAACTATACCTTTTCCCCTTTCCTTATGCCATATATCTAACACTGTTGTTATTGTCTTTTTTGCACTAGTTGACATCCTTGTATATGCAGTATTATTGTCTTGTTCGTTGGAATTGTGTTTCTTTTTTTGGAGTTCAGGTGATCAAATACAAACCCGTTCACATGCTAGGCATACTGTGCCACTGAGCTGTATTGCCCTCCTAATTTATGGAGGAAAGCTAGATTTGCACTCACTCTGTGATCCAGGCTGGTTTTGAATGTGCAATGCTTCCACCACCTAAGTGTTTTTATAAAAAGTACTGCAGTAAAAGTCCTGGATAGATTTGTTGTTGTTGTTTTTAACTATTTGTGAAATGAACATCTCTTTATGTTCAATATTATAATTTATTCTTCCAACAGTGCCTCTTATATTCATTATTTATCTTGTATCTGTCATGTTGTAAAAAGAAATTTATAAGCAACAAATATTAACCTTGTGTCTTCTTGTCTACATACAATTACCCAAATCCTTAGTCTGTTGATTGATTTTGGTTTTGACATCTGTTAGCCAATTTCCTATAATTTTACTAAAGCTTGCAGGTTTCTGAATCTTTAGAAAAATATCCCAAGGACGAATATTTTTTTTTCCTAGAATACATTCCACAAGCTGCTTGTTGATTTGTTTTTTCTGGAAACTGATGCTTAGATGACAGAAAATCATTTTGTTCCTACTATTTGCTAAAACGTAAGGATGAGAATCGCCCTTGACCTTGTTTTCTGAGTGAGTGAGTTCTGATTTGCCGCTGTTCACAGTAGAAGCTCGGTTTAGTTCCAACACACACATGGTTCTGCCACACTCAGATGTGATTTAACCTGCTACTGTTTCACCCTTAACATCCTTTGGCTTTAAACATCAACTAATGCTAATTTGTCTAACACTTAACACTGATTTATCCTATTAGAACTATGTGTCTTTCCCCCTTCCCCCACCATCTTCTCCTAATGTTTTAGTTTTGCTTTTGTACGTATAATTTGGAAAAGTGATCTGAGGTTTCTCTCCTTGAAAAGCATATTGCTGATCTGTGGCTGAAGGACTAACATGAAGCAGTAAGACAGGGATCTGTCAACATTGTAAACATATGTACTCTTGAGTGGCCATGTTCATGCTCACGCTATATGCCATTTCAGAAAAGAACAGGGACTTCATGAATTTCTCATACCACAACACTACATATTCCACCACCACTGCAGGGAGTGGAATGCCTTTCCTAGAACAAATTTTTAGTATTTCTGAGTTTCTAAATTTGTCATGTAAGTTCTGTAGGTATTTCAATAAGAAGTTAAGGGAAATCATACTTGGAGCTGCTTAGCAAACTTTTTCTTAAGAAAAAGAAAAAAGGACATATGTTACTTAAACTCTAAAATACCGACCCAGACGATTTGGTTTTATTCATAATCTAGATCTTACTTTTACTAAAATGTTTGCTCTGAATTGAAACCCTCAAGAGAACAAGCCAACTCTTAGGTTGTGAATAACTGAGAACCAAGCATGAAAACACTGAAGCCATGTTGCAGGTTCAGTGATAAATATACTAAATGATAGGCTTCCCTCAGTCACCGTAGTCCCTCAGGGAGGGGGAGAGCCATATGAGCCCTTATGCTTCTGTAATGAAATAGTGAGGTGTCCCATCTGTACAGGTGATATAAGAACTAGTCTATACTACACTAAGCAACCTCCCACCCATGCTAGGCACATAAACTTTTTTAATCATAGTGGGATACAGATATGAAAAAACATGAACATAGTAAGAGAACTTATTAGAAAAAAAGAAGAATCCATGGGGTAAGGAAGAAAATGTAAAAAAATGATAGCAGAGTGTCAGAGGTACTAAAATAAATCTCATAGATGTATGAATCTATCATAATTTAAAAATGAGAAATTCTATAGAAAAAAAGAAGTTTGTAGAACTAGAAAGAACAGCAGCCCTAAAACCTCTGGAATCTGTTAGGATGAATATTACAAAATTAAAATATGAGCAAGTGTGTCTAGATTTTTTTTTAATTTAATAATGTGAATGCATGTGTGATGGGGTTGTGCGTGTGAGTGCCACACTAAATGTGATCAGAATGGGATGGAACATTTCCAGCAAAGGTCTTGATTCTCACTTCTTACATAATCTACCCTCGAATATGGTAAGGCTTTTTCATGTAAGAATTTTACTCCCATGATTAGATTGTGATTTCTCATAAAGATGTAATTGAAGCCAGCTGCAGTGGTGCAAGCCCTTATCTCCAGCCGTCAGGATGCGGAGGCATGTGGATTTCTGTGGGTTTGAGGAGAGGTCCATCTAGTGAGTTCCAGGGCAGCCAGGGTTACTACAAAGTGAGATTTTGCTTTGATACATACTTACACATACATGCTTACAATGCAGATCTCTGACAGGGAGAGAAAGGTTCAGAGAGCTTTTGAAATGAGAATGATACAGACAATTCTGTATACAGCTGGAAGAAAGCAAAGAAGCCCTTTATGAGTCACACATAGAGATCTAAGTGTAGTGAGGATCAACTTCCCCTGGGAGCACTTCAGCCACTGTAGGAGGTATTGAGGTCTGCATTCTCACAAATGAGCATTCACAGAACCTGGAATGTTACACACAGAGTTGTTCTTTCAAGCGAAGGGATGAATAACCTGTTACCTGGCCAGAATGCTGGGAGCTAATGTGCATTCTGGATAGGTGACTTTGCACTATGTGGCTGGAGCCCACGCTGGAGTCCTCCAGACTTACATAAGCTTATTATTTTTAAATGATAGAACCTATTTTACATACACTGGTATGTGTGCTTTGCAAAGAATTTCAATGTCTAATCTTTAGTTTACTTTATTCTTTAAGGAATAAACATCTGGCTTGTATGTTTTGTTGTACACTCAGGATTGAGTTAATTATTACCAGAAAAGGTTTCACCAAATCATGCTGTGTTTTAATATGCCTAAAATAATTTACTTGAGGTGGGGGTCAGACTCTTGAAGTTTGAATCAATACCACCTACTTGGTCCTGTTGAACTGAATCACCTTCTTGCCTTCCAGGATCATTACTTTGCTGGCCATGGTCATAGCAGAAAGCCCTTATTGTCAGGAGCTATCTAGGACAGGGTAAAAGAATGCAGGGGATTTTCCTGGAGATAGCCCACCATTTTTTGCATGACTGAGATAGGTCAACTCTGAGTCGTAGAGCCTTCAGAAATTTCATCTCAGAATTGCTTCTTGCAGCTGATATGCCCTTTCCTATCACTGTTCCATCACATAGTGATTCCTGGGTATTAGCCCACCCTATTGAGCACATTTCCTGCAGACCAACATAAAGATGCACTTTCATGAATTAATACTGTTTAGATAAATTAATGATTTTATAGAATTCCTGATTTGATTCAAATAATTTTAGAAAGAAAGCTTTAAGAGATGGTTTTAATTGTTTTGCCAGAAAGATATAATAAAGTTAGAATCAAGTACAGAATGTGTCCATTCTTCATAGTATAGTAAGGGAAGTGTGCATAATAAAAAAAAATGAGTTTTCATAATTACATTGAAAAGAGAGATAGGCTTGGGACAAATTTGTGATCAAGAAAAAGCATTCATTCTAGGGCAGATGCAAGGAAGTAACCACAGGTGTTCACTATGATAAAGTGAAGCTATGTTAAACTGTTGCTTTGAACTTATAATGAGTTTATAGAATGAACCACTGCTTCGAACTTAATATCAACATCCTTCTGTGATCCCCCCTTTTTAACTATCTATAAAGTAATTTTCAAAGAACTTTTATCTATATAAAGTTCAGATAGAAGAAATAAAGTATTGCCTCTGTACCATCCATTTACCAAATGTGTGTGTGAAAGGGTTAAAAATTTTTAAACCTTCCACAGATGGAGTCAAGAGTGCAGATCAGCTTGTTCTGCATTCTGGATCCTAGGAAACTAGCTATCCACAAGACAAAATAAATGATAGATTGAATAGAGTTCAGAGCTAGGAGTTCAAGATAGCGTGACCAAGTGCTATGGGTACCAGGAACTAAAAAGTGACCATAAGATAAAATGAATAGGGTTTGAGCTGAGAGTTCAAGTTAGCGTTCTTGTGCACCCTGGATACCAGGAGAGTTTGAGTTGGGAGTTCTCAGTGTGCCCATACATCCTAGATACCAGGAACAAAACGAACCACAAGACAAATTAAATAGTGTTTGATCATTTTCTATTTTAATGAGGATATTTCCCCCTCGTTTCCCTGGGTTGCGGTTCTTACTATAAAAACTCTATCTTTTCCCTAAGTGGGGGTCATACTTCACTGCTTGCCTCTGTGTAGGACAGGCTGGAAGTGCGACCTCAATGTGTTGATTGAAACATACCTTTTGCTGTTACATCAAGTTCGGTGTCTTTGCAGTTATTAGGGTGGCCGTGAATTCCCAAGAGCAGGAGGGAGTTCTTCCCTATCTGTCAGGCCTTACATGTGTATGCACACACACACACACACACACACACACACACACACATGTCTGTTTGTCTGTTAGTCTATGTATAGGTATGCATGAACACTTGCAGAATAGATGAGACAGGTAGTCAGTCCTCACCAGAATCTTCGTATATTTGAGTGTATGTGAGTCTGTGCATATTGTCTGTGTAAAAGATTTAATTTCTTTTCCTCTCTTTTCTCTCTAGTTCACAAAGTGTTAAGGAGTCCAAGCCTCTTACTTGGCCAACAAGAGGCTTATAGGCAAGGGAGAAAGGAAATATAAGAATGAATCATTTACTGATACCAGGAATTAATTCCCAAATGTATATTTGTCTGTCTGTCTACACATATGTATACATAAGAGCTAAGAGTTCAGAGTTTTCTCACTAGATATTCTGTCAGCCCAGATAATTAAATTTTGTTCCATCAGTAGTATTGACTCCATAAATTGCCTATCATTGTTACTGACCCCTGTTTGCTATCATCATGACCCAAATTACCAATGCTGCTTCCATATTTTCCAACTTCCCCAGGAACTCTGTATATGCTGAGAATGTCACTAGCATCCCACAAGCAATCGCAGTCTACAATCAGACAGCACAAAGAACAAAGGCAAGGGATACAAAAGCTCTGCAGCTACAAAGTCCTAAATTTTGTCATCAGCTTCCATGAGCTTGACATAATACCCTGGCTCTTGAGATGTCCACAGTCGAGCTTATATCTTCTTGGCATCCTGGGTTCCCAATACAAAGACCCAAATAATTTACATCCAAATTTCACATACACTGTAAAGTAATAAATGTTAGCTACCTTAAGCTACTATGTTTGGTAGTCTCTTGGTGTCTTCATGTGCATGCAGACATGCTACCTACTAAGCAACTTTCCCAGCCTTATGGCAATTCATTCATAAGACAATTTATAACACACATAGGCAATAATGCTGATGTTTTGTAATTAATTAGCTAAAATATTTAAAGGCTAACGCTGATGATCAGCTACTAATTAAAGATGCAGATCAACTATTAATTAAATAACTGTCCAGTCCATGTTATATACCATATTTCTTGGGCTGTACACAATGAAGCAATGATATAAAGAATAATGTCCATGTTACATACAGTCTTTCTGGGGCTGTACACAGAAGAAATAATCTGTAGCCTTGGACTGAAAAGTAGAATAAAATCTGAAGGATTTGCCTCTGTCCATTATGACTCTATGACATGGTGTACACCACAGTCAGGTACTAATACAGAGTTAGATATGATTGGCATGTATGTAGATCAGCATAATTAATAAAAATAAACTAACCAAAAGCATGCTATACATACCATCTAGTTTTTAAATCAGAGAATAAAGGTCTTCTTAAGATGATCCTGTAAGATTCAAAAGTCCTTAGCTAGATATGTCTGTCACTTACTCAGCTAGACAGATCACTCACTTCCTCAAACTTTAACAGTGTTCCTTTATGTTGTAAGTAATCTTGTTTTATCTCACCAATAGATTAGAAATGGTACAGAGTAGCATCCACATGTGCTCAGACAATATCCCTTCAGCTGGCACATTTTGCCTCTGCCTGCCTCCTGTGCCTATAATTCAGCTGGCAAGACCATCAAAGCCATCTCTCCACAATGCACAGGGTCTCACTCCATTTCTTCAAGGATGTATGAGCATTCTCCCTCATCCTTGTGAATTACCAATTTGTTTACTCCTGTTGTTTTCAAATATATAAAGTCTTCCATTGGAAAAAAAACCAACCAGGTATTTAAATAATAAATACCTCAAGCCCATCCTGTTATTATCCTGTTTTTCAGCTTCCCCATCAGTGAATCTTGAAGGAAATCCAACTCCTCTTTGCTCAGTCTATCTTAAACTTACATAATGATAATCAGGTCCGAACAATTCTTGTCAAGGCCACCGCAACCTGTTTCTTGTTAAATCTAACTCACAGTTCTCAGAGCAGACAGCATCTCTCAGGGGCCTTTGAAACAGTATGAGAGTTACTTCCTAAGTTTTTTTTTCTTTCCCTGGGCTTCTAGCCAATGTTCTGCCTGGCTTCTGTGGCCCACCCACAGCCCCTCAAGCTGCTTCTGGTATCAGTCTGTGTCCTTGACTTCTGAAAGCTTTTCTTCATCCTCACCTCTGTACTTATTTTCTCCCTTTCATTTCGATCTAGTTTAATCTTCTAGTTTAAAATTGTAAACATGCATGTCCTTTGAGGCTCAGACTGGAATACACACTCTCTTTCTTGTCAGAAGTCCAATATTGCAACGATTTAAACTGTACAAAAGTATCCACCAGTTTTATTGTCATTGACTCCGATAGAAAATACGTCTTGCTCAGATCGTTATAACTGCATCCCTAGTCTTTCTCTCCTGCATTAACCTTTTACAAACAGGTAGCCTCAGAGACCCAGCCAGAGGTGAACTACATCATTTCAGAACTTTCATTTTTATTGAACAAGATCAATAATACTCTTCCTCATCACTCCTAAGCCTTATGTGGCCACATCTCCTCTGTCATCCTCTGGGCTTCTCCTGTTCTTTAGATCTAAAGACCGTTCCTTCAGAACTCTTAACCATGGTTTGCCATCTTGTGCTGCCAGACCTTCAGTTTCCGCCATCTCTCATAAATTGTGTTTACTTAGTTTCATAATTATCTCCTCAAACATGATCAAGCTGTAGAAACAGCCTCTGAAAACACTAACTACCATCAGAACACATGTCTCAACTTCCACATTTCTGCTTCTCTTGCTCTTGATGCATTTCCCACAGCACTTTTCCACTCTGATGTACTGTATGTCTAACATTTCCCTGACAGATGATTGATTCCCTCCCAATTTGGAAATGATCTTCTACTTACAACTATTTTATCTGTTTTCTTATCTGTTGGATTACCAATTACTGCCACAATGCCTGGCAATTACCATCTCACATCCTGGTCTTATATATGTAGGTATCCCACAAATGCTCATTGAATAAATCTGCACACAGATTCCTGAAATGACTGGTAAGTGCTACAATACAAACACAAATAGAATATATGTTTTGAACTTTTATTATATAGTATATGTATCTTTTGAATTTACCATTTCATCTTACTTGGATGGCTACAATATATGACAGAAGAAATTGTAGCTCTCTGGAATACTGTACTGGAAATTTCATAACTTATAATGAAAATATTTTCTTTCACCTGAACTTTAAAGCATATGTTATCTAGTTTACTCCTGCCGGTTTGGTTTCAAAAACATATTCTAAATGAAATATCCAACAAATTCAGGGGTAAATGCAGTCATTTTGACACCTTATGAAAAATGAAAATTGAAACCCATAATCAATAAATAACCTGGAGACTATAAGCAACTGTCAGGAGAAATAACTTTGCTGAAGACCTAGTCTTGATCCATAACTCAGCACTGCCGTCTATAGTAGTGAAGAAGAGAACTGCTTCCGGCTAAATTCTATTTTCTTCATTTCTAAGGACAATTTTCCCACTGTATGGGAGGGACTCACCACAAAATAGATTATAGGTAAATACTTAATGATGATTAGTTTGAGCAATTTCTGCCTTAGCCACATAATATATATCTAACTCTTGTCTGCACTAGGTAGCTCGTTTTAATATCTAGGGAGAACAAATGGTTTGACATAGAATATGATTTTCATTTTGGGGTTCTCATAAGTCTCTCCCATTTTAAATATAGATAATACTGTTGTAATAATAGTGGTGTTAAAGACTATAGGTCTTGATTAGGATGTAAATATATATACTATACAATTCTAGCACCTAAGGCCCAGGTATCATTATGAAAGGGCCGGTGGTATAATTGTAAGAGCCAAAGATATGGGGAGTTTGCTGTAAGATTGTCTCTTCTAGCCATGTCAGAAGACACATCCTTGAAGTCCCACCAACATGACTGCTTAGTCATGAGCTAACCAAGGACAACAGCAATAGACATGCTACGTGAACAAGTGAAAGCTCACAGGCCTCAACTCCACCGAAAGAACCGTAAGCAATTAAGGAAAGCCGAGAATGGAGAAAATAGTCTTCTCTGGGTGACAAAGCACACCAAGGAATTTTCCAACACCAAATGGTTATGCTTGAAATCTTCATAGAATCGACATTATACAGACTAAGCAGGGTTACATATAAAGAAGACATGAATTTGAAAGAAAGAAAGGGTGATGTATGGGAAGGTTTGGAGAAAAAAATTGGATAGAGAAAATGGTATAATTATAATGTCAAAAATGAAAGAAATAATTTAAAAATTTGTGAATGGTAAAGCAATTTTAAATATATGTAACTGATTGAGGTGGTAATAAATGCATAATAGCTTATGCATACTGGAAAAGAAATGCCAACACATCTATTATAATGAAATGCTTTCTTAGAAAAGAGTATGATAATAAACATTACGGATTTATAAGAGTGTGGAGTCACACTGGAATTGTTAATCTTCTTTATCACAAATTATGTGGTCAAGCACTGTGAACTCTCACTGTCTAGCTACATATCCAATGACATGCTAACATTTCTTCATAATGTATCCATGGATAATGTCATCGAAGTAGTGGTGCCCCCACACAAGTTGTGACATTAAATGAATCAATGAAGCAAATCGTTTGCAGCAGTCTGGTACTCTATAACTATAATGTCATTTTAAAAACTTTATTATTAATGATTCTAATTTTTCAAGAGAAAGCTTGATTTAGGTGATCAGGAATACTAAGGGATATAACAATTCTGTTTACTTTTGAGTAAACCTGTTTAGGTACAGCTGTCTCAGATGCAAAAGAAAGAATCCTTGGATAACACTTGCTAGCCTAGAACTTTTAATTCTATCCAAATTTAAGATTATTTTCTAAAATAATCAGGCTATTAATTTTCAATTCTCATGTAGTTGCTTAAGTATGTAAAGCAGGTAAATAGCGAGTAGGTTTTAAGTATTAACTAAAATACAGTGAATTAAAGATTCCTGAGAATGGTCAATTCAAAATACTAACACTGAATAGCTAAAAATTTGTAAATATTGAGATAACATATGGTATAAATTTCTTTTTTTTTACTATTGCAATGATACCATTCTGATTTTTAGCAGGTAAACAAAGCAAAGAACATGATACTTTTTTAACTAACTAATATATATATATATATATATATATATATATATATATATATAATTCAATGACTCCACCTCCCCTCCTTGATTCCCTCTCAAATCCTTGGTTTCTTTTTTCTTCATTATTTTATATAAGTAATAACATATAAATTCAAAGTATTGAGTCTGTTTAAAGTTCTTTGCATATGTTTTCAGGGTTTGGCAACTTGATATTAAATCAAATTTAGATAGTCATTATGAGGGAAATCTAATTCTCCTGCTCTCAGCAGCCAATAGTTGCTTGGAGCTCTTTATATGGGGGTAGGACCATGTGTATTCCCTTAAACCACACTGGGATGTCAACTGTTAAGTGTCATTGTTCACGGTCTTGTTTAAGTAGCCACATTGTTGAGATTTCATGGTGTATCATAGCTAGGAGGGATCAGTCTTATAGCAAACTTCCTTTTGCCAGATAGACGAAACAAACTTCAACATAAAGAACAAGCTGGAGGGTTATCATTCCATATATCAACATATATTTCCAGGCTATAGTAATAAAAACAGTACAGTACTCTAATATTTTAAGAAAAGTAAATGGGAAAATGTCATGCATATAAATCAATATCTTCATTTAAATATAAAAATTTGAAGCTATGTATGTACAATTGCATATCCACATGACAATCAAAATAGGAAACATTTTTCTCCTTTCAGAAAATCCCACCATGACACTTATGGACTACTCATCTTCCCAATCATAAAATCCCAGCTTCATATAATGTCTGATTTGCTGAACTTTATTTTAGATTAATTTTACATGTTTGACAATTTTAAAAAGTTACAATGTATGGTGCATACCATTTTGATTTTGGCTTCTTTAGATCAGTGTAATGTTGCTGGTATTTTTCCATGTTGTTATTGGGCATTTATACCCCTTTGAAATTATCTAGTAATTTTCTTTTATATAGACACATTGTGATTTGTTGCTCAATTTGTCTACAAACTTGCCAAGACACTTCATGAATTTTGTCTATTTTGAGCATTTCTTCAAATTAAAGCCCCTGTGCATATGAATGTAAAAGTCCATCTCTGAACACACATTTTCATCTCTTGTGGGTAAACACCAGGGAGTAAAATTACTCCTAAGCATACATATGCCTTTTATGCAACTGCCACACTTCCTTTTTTGAGATATTTTTATTTTACCCTCAATACATATTCATTTCACTATAAATTATTTGCATGATAACTGAAAAATAAGCCACTAAAAGTTAAAGTTCTTTTATTTTTATTTTATTTATTTATTATTTATTTATTTATTTATTTATTTATTTATTTTGAGACAGGGTTTTTCTGTGTAGTCCTGGCTGTCCTGGAACTCACTCTGTAGACCAGGCTGGCCTCGAACTCAGAAATCCGCCTGCCTCTACCTCCCAAGTGCTGGGATTATAGGCCTGTGCTACTACCGCCGGCTCTTTTATTTTTATTATCCAGTATTAATAAAGTGCACTGGAGAGACAACTCTTCTCATAAAGGACTTAGCATGCAAGAATAAGGACCTGAGTTTGATCTCCAAGATCTACATGAAAAAGTCAAGTGGTCTGGCAGAAGTTTGTAATCCCATTTCTGAAAGAGCTCCTTGAAGCTTACTGGACAGACAGTCTAGCATGGTTCAAGTTCCAAATAGAATGAAAGAAAGGCCAGGAAACTTGGGCTGTATAAATGTTTGTTGTTGTTGTGTTTTGTTTTTGTTTTTATTTTATGGCAAGAGCCTACAATTTCTTTTAACAATAAATTTCTTATTTAAAAGGTACCAAATATCATATGTCCATATTCAATTTAAAAAGTTTCAATTTTGTAAATCTTGATATGCTGTTTCAAGTCTGTAATTCACCTTGGAGAAATCATTTACTTATGATTTAGACTAAAATTCTTTAAATCATTTTACAGAGTGAAATTCAGTTGCCTCCAACCACACCTTCTCATATAAATATGCTCCGGAATTTATATACTTTTCTCCTCTCTCCATTTTAGATGTTAGAAGGACATATTTACATTACTGTACACTTTTTCCAGATTCTGAGGAAGCTTCTGAATTCATTATCAGAAATTCCTGCAGAACACTGAGTCTGAGTGACTTAAATAGACACTACAAATGAACCTGGAATATTGGTTCCTAAGTGGTTTTGGATTAGCTATTACTGCCGTGTGAATTGTGGGAACTCCTTGCTTTCAGAGCAGCTAAAGATTCCATAGACTTCCAGGTGAGGAACTGTGACTCTGTGACTCTATGTAGACTCTCTCTCTCTCTCTCTCTCTCTCTCTCTCTCTCTCTCTCTCTCTCTCTCTCTGTGTGTGTGTGTGTGTGTGTGTGTCTGCATGCTCACATATGTGCATCTATGTGTGTCTGTTGTGTTTGTCTGTGTGTTTCCGTCTGTGTGTTTTTCTCCATATGTGTGTCTGTTATGTTTTTTTATATTGAAATATTTAGCCACTAATAGAACTTGAACTCCATTACCATTTTCTTCTCTTTCTGAGATGTTATTGAATATCAATTAGTTACACATTCTGTGTTTAAAGTAAAGATCACCTTATCAGTTCCTGATGATCTTATATCCACAGGAAAAAAATGAGTGACATCAGCCCATGCCTGTTTGCTCATAGACTTGGTGTTCAGGATACTCCTGAGATGGTTCTGGACAGTGGGGTGCAGTTTTCTATTTTATTTTGAAAAATTACCTCATTCAATGCTGTCGTGGCAACAGTAAAGCACAAGAGATGTATCTTATAGAAGGAATACATTCACTTTGTATGTGATGAAATTATAAATGATGGACTATTTCAGAAATAAGAATAGTTGGTGGGAATTATAATTATCCCATTAAGGACACCTGAAAAGAAAGGTTTCATGGGGTTTTAGCAATGATTTTGAAACAGAAGTGGAAAGAACAGTAGATAAGGTAGCAAGAGGTTGGAAGAGCAGTGGAGCATCGGCTGCTCTTGAAAAGGACCAAAGTTTGATTTTCCACATCTGACTCATGGTTCTATTATCATTTTCTAGCCTGATGGGCAGCTTTACTCATGTGTGCATGATATGTACATATTTAAAAATACAGATAAACATTTTAAAATATATATGGGGCTGGAGAGATAGCTCAGTGGTTATAGCACTTGCTCTTGCATAGCACTCAGATTCTATTTCCAGTGCCCACCTAATTCATCACAGCTACGCAAATCTACAGTTCAAAGCATCCTATGCCTTCTTTTGATTTCCGTGGGTACTAAGGAAGCATGTAGTATATACAGATATAGGTATAAGTATAGTTATAGGTATAGTTATAGATATAATAGATATACAATAGAAAGATATATAGATACATAGATACATACATATATATGCAAAGAGCTTTAAATATATATATGAGTTTTAAAAATACATAGATTATTTAAGAATGAAAAAGTAAAGTAATGAACACGAATAAAGGAAGGAAAATAGTATTTGTTGGGAAACTAATCTGTGAAAGCAATAGTTTCTAAAATTACCAGATTAATATTAATTTATTTATAATATGAAAAGAGAAAATCTCTAGTGGTAGATAAGTGTATGTAAGAACATGTAGACAAGAATTACAGAGATAGTGACAACAGCTAGTCTGATATAATTAGGGAGAAGGCAGTTACGTGCCTTCATGTCGCATATATAAAAATTGTTAAGTTGATTCATGTACTTCTTTTTTTCACAAGGTTATTGAACAATAACAATTTTGTGGAAAGTAAAGTGGGAGTATATAGATTTTGGAAAGACTACTAACCCTCAATCACAACAGACAGGCAATCCACCCCATAAAGATGACCATTCCTTGAGAATGTAGACATGGCAAAAGACCTTAACAAATACATTTAAGGAAGAATATTGTTTTGCCTGTGAGTCTGATCTCATCAGAACACCTCTTACAATCATAAGATTTTATCTTGCTAGAGTCGAAGAGATATAACACAAAGAACCGTCAGGGAGTTAAACCAGAGCATGGATCACAGAGATACATGAGCAGAAAAGAGTTTAACCTATTCGTCCTGAGTTTGATGATGAATGTTATTTGAGTCACTGACTCTAAGAGATCCTGGGCAGAGAACAAGGACAGAAGGAGCATAAAATTGTTAATCTTCTTGAAGAATGCTCCATGCAAATGAATTCCATCACTCCCAGAAAATAAGATATACTGGTAGGCTGAAAGATAAACTAGTGTCTGCCTTTTGAGATCCAGAGGGAAGCTTTATTAAGCTATATCTGCATGCATAAGTGCTTACAGAAATGTGAAGTAATAACTTCAAGGTGTTGTAAAATTCCCCATGTTTATTTTGAACTACAAGGGGAAAGAACAAAAGAACCAAAAAAAAAAAAAAAAAAACATAAAAAGGCAGCAAAACAAAATTCACAGACATATGAGGATATAGACATAGATATATTATAGATATATGAAAGCAGACACACTGGCAAGCATATGAAAACTTCACTCTAATGATTACAGATGTTGGTGCTGTGTAGCATGCTGTCTCTAGCAGTTTGCAAATTGCCCACATAGTATTATCCCATAGAAAGCAGAGATTTTTATCAACTTGACAAAATAAACATGATGTGTGCAGGGGGTGGGGAGGTGGGTGGGGAGTAGTGTTTACAGGATTTTGTGTACTTTGGTTTTGTTATACAGTCTCATTAGTAGTACCAACTGGACTTGAACACATGATGTACCTCTTGCCTCAGTCTCTTCAATGCTGGAATCACAGGCATGAACCATTAAGCTAGCTTGATAGAACTGCTTTGAAATTTTGTCACAATGGCAATTATGTTTCTATTTCATGAGCTGAAAAAATCTTTTACGAGAATTTAATTTACTTATAATTCATTTCCATTTCTTACATTTGGTCATCTCATTGGGAATCAGAGATGTTTTCCTTTTCTAAAAACCAACATAATACTTATTAAGCTATATCATTTTGCTGAGTGCATTGTAAACTCTCTTTGAGAAGATGGAGGTTTATGAAAATATTTAATTTTCAAAATTGCATGTTGGATATGGCTCGTATGTTAAAATACCTGTGTCCTTAAATCATTTAAAGGGATGAAAATTAAGATAGAAGTATATCTTCATCTAAATGCATACACTAATGAAACCATCAAAGCAATCAAGAAAACAATAAATGCCTCAAGCAGTCAATTGCCTAAAACTTTTGTGAACTTCTCTCCATATCCTCACCACACCCCCAATGTCACCAACTCCACTGGAATACATGAATCTTTCTGTCACTGAATATTGGTTTGTGTTTTTTAGAATCTTTTTGAAGTTGGATCATCCAAAGTAAATTCATCTTTTTGCTTCCTTCATTTATCATTAGTATTTTAAAATTCATATGTGATTTTTTGAGGAAATATAAATACTCTTATCACTGATCTTTGTTGCTCAGTCCCATCTCACACACAACAGAACTGTACATCTACCTTGTTGGTATATACCTGAAATGTTTCTGGTTTTGAAGTATATCATGAGTTAAATTGGATCCCAGAAAAATATATTTACCTAACTCTGAATGGCCAGTGTTTCAGGATGAAAATTAATTGTAAAGTAGGGTCATTGTGTATGAAAAATTAAATAAAACTAATTATAATATAGTAGATAAGCCCCTAAAACAATATAGCTCCTTTCCTTAAAAATCAAACAATTAATTACACAGAGAAAATGATCTATTGATGAAAACAACATTCTCCACTAATCTACAAATAAGTATGGTAGAAAGTCTCTGTTTATCATCTATTTATCATCTAACTATCAAGTTATCATTTATCTATCAATTGATCATCTATCTACCCATTAACTATATATTATCTATCAAACTATCATCTACTTACTAGATATAGTTTATGTGATTATTTATTATCTGCCCATAATCTGTGTATTGTCTATTCATCAATGATTATGTGTCTACTATGTAATCTTCTATATTACATCCCTTACTTGAATTGATAGAATCTGTAATTAAGGCTTTATTAAAATTAATGAGAATTTAAATCTGAACTTAAGGAAAAGCATTTCATTTTGACACATTAAATGTGATCTTTCTGGAGGTGTTTCTCTAGCTATCCTTCATAGGTTTAAATGTTCATTAATAGTCTTAGTGTGCTAAACACTTCATTGGAATGATAACACTGAATGTCTCAGTGCCTTACCAACAGCTGCAGAAATCATCGTGTGCTTCCTCAGGCTTCACTACTTGTGTTAATTTAGCTTATTTTGTAATTAACTCTTTTCGTAGACTTACCATAAAACAACAGTTGGAGTTTTCTTTGATGGAATTTAGAAATGGATACAGTGTTATTATGTGTTCTATCTCTCCCTGAATAAGCTTTGACAGGATATATTTTTCAGGACAACCCATACTTCCTCCAATACTTGTACATGAGGAGAAAAAAATAGAGGCTTCAGATTTTCAAAAAAGTATTTATCTCTAAATGAATATATTTCATTTATTTTGTTAATAATTCAAAGTAGCTACAGCTATAACTGGCATAGCTCTACTCTAGAAAATCTGGAATTATAGTAAACATGATACAGAATTTTTTATGTAGATAAGATCTTTAATTTAAGTGGATTAAGAGGAGATAACTCACACACTTGTCTATGATATCCCTTATCTGTTTCCCATTTCCTTTTGATTCTGTTGTCTTGATTATTTGAAAGAGAATTATTTAAAGTCCCGTTATAATATCTGTAGAAATGTTATATATTTTATTGATTGTTCCATAGATTATAATGTGTATTGTTCTTTGCATTCCCTAACTATAGACACCATAACATATTAAGCTTTATAACACTATCCTTATGTACATGATAAACATACTCAAAAAAATAATAAAGTCTTAATTTTCATTGAGATAGACAAAATAGCTGACTTCTTTTTCTTTGTGCCATTTAAATTTTGTTTGTTTGTTTGTTTGTTTGTTATTGCATCTGAACTTTGTGGGGAAGCCTATGTTTGCCCTGGTACATTGGTAAATGTAGAGATAGTCTCTTGTGTACTGTGTGAAAGAATGATCTGTCAATAAAAACTGATGGCCAATAAGCTGAGGTAAGATTAGAAGGTGGGACATCTAGCCGGAGAGAGGAACTGTGGGATAGAGGCAGAGGATTCAACCTGGACTCAAAGGAAATTGGATTATGAGACTGAAGAGACGTGTTTACCTCTTCATGTGCCATGTGTCAAACATACAATAGTTTAAATGGGTTAAATAAGTTATGAGCTAGTAGCAGAAAACCTAGTTTATGGCCTAGGCATTTGTTAAAAATAAATAATGACCGCAAGTCATTATTTGGGAACTCGGAGGAGGGTGGAAAAGCCCGAGGTTACAGGTACTCATGTGATGGTTAGAGAGCTTTAAGGAATGTTCTCTGCTTCCGGTTTGCATGGGCCCCAGAGACTAAGCTCACCTCTTCAGGATTGTGCAGCAAGTGATTTAACTTCCAAGCTATCTTACATGTTCTTCTTTACCTATTCATAAAGAGTCACAGTGTTTGTTACATTTTATTTTTTTTATAGGAGTGTAGTCATGCAACAAGCATTGTGGAGGTTATAGGACAATTTAAAGGAGTCCATTCTCTTCTTCCACCACGATGGCTCCAGAGAGTCAAATCAAGTATTTAGATTTGTGGCAAGTGCCTTTAGCTATTGAACCATCTCACCAGCAACCAAATTCACATTTCAGTCTAATGCGTTTCTCCATGAACCAAAGAAATTATTGCATATAAATCAATGCAATCTGAATAAAAAGATATGCATGTTAACATGCTTCTCTAATTGACAGTTCACATCCTAGGAAGATACTTTCATTGGAGTAGTCGTATGTGCAGATGAACTGTTTACATTCTCAGCCCTTACACAAATTCTTTTTATACATTCAAATCACTGCACACCTCTGAGTAACATGAGTGATGTTTCCAAGTTCCATTGATGAAGTTTGTTCATCTCTAGTTTTGGACATCACTGCCCAGATATGCTTATGCAGAATTAGAAATCTAAAATTGATGTTTACTTAACTTATAGAATTTACAACTTTCAGCACACTTGGGACATTTTCAGTGTTTACTTTTCTGCTTCATTATCTCTCTCCTTTGTTTAAATGAATGCAATTACTAGCAGTGTTTTCCGATTGTATAAGGAATCCCCTCAAACCTTATCTAGAGCCATAACCACAAACACATTTAAGTTAGGGTTTGTGCCTCAGAAAGGAACTGCAGACCATCTCATGGCCAACCCAACTCCCATAGCACTCTCTGCTGCCTCTCATTGCAGCAGCTCTCTGATTCTTCCAACACAAAAAGGAAAGATTTCTTTAACATGGACCACATGAGCCACAGCTGTCCAATAACAAGTCATGCATGGCTTCAGCTGTCCCAAGAAACACAGGGAAGAGGGGAACACCTTATCCTTTGAGTACTTTTACTCTTACACAAAAATTTGATTGCTCTTGATTATTTTAGAATGCCTTTGGACAAATATTTATGTCTTTTATTTACATAATATTTATTTATGTGCTTTGTCAGAAGACTAAGCATGCCATTTTGTTGTTGTTGTTGATTTGTTTTTTTGTTTTTGTTTTTGTTTTTTCAAGATAGGGTTTCTCTGTGTAGCCCTGGCTGTCCTGGAACTCACTCTGTAGACCAGGCTGGCCTCAAACACAGAAATCCACCTGCCTCTGCCTCCCAAATGCTGGGATTAAAGGCATGAGCCACCACTGCCCGACATGCCAATTTTTTTTTTAACTTTAACATTTTCTGTTACTTGAAGTGTGTGGGTATTTTTTCTGCATAAATGTCTGACCATACCATGCATAACTGGTGTCCTCAAAGACAAGAGAAAGGCATTGAATTTCTTGAAGTTCATAGAGCTACATATGGTTCTGAGCCTCCATGTGGATGCCGGAAATCAAACCTAGACCTTTTGCAAGAATAACTAGTGCTCTTAACCACTGAGAATTTGCTCCAGACCTGGATGGGTATCTTTTCTTAGAGAATGATTCCTTGAGAATTTTCTTTTTCATACCAATAATGTAAAGCAAAGCATCTATTTGAGATAACTTAAGGTTATGAGTCCAAATTGTCTCAGATTTATTGGTTATGACTATTATTTAAAGGGAGTAAATTTTATCCTCAATAAATTAGATGTGATATCTTGCTTTAGTTTTAAAATTTCTATACAAGTTTTATAGAGACCAAACCTGAAAAGATTTTATTCCTTGTAGACTTGATAAGAGATTATACATGATGATGACAATGATGATGATGGTGATGATGATGATGATAATGATAATAATAATAATACATACATACATAATAGATAGATCTTATAATGTAATAGGCTTACATATGACTTTTTCAAAATTTTCAAGTATCTTTAATGTTAGTTATCCATCCCGAAATGCCTTCCTCTGCCTTACCCTTCCATCCCTCTCCTCCGCATGAGTGATGTAAAGAAAGTGCAAAGTGGAGTAAAAAATTTAGGACATTTGATTTTAGTTGATCTCAAAACTGTTATTCTGAAGGATAATACAGAAGTGAATATCTGAGTCAGGACTAAACTCCTAGACATAACTTGACTCAATTCCTCTCCCAAAATGTGGTTTTCACTTCCTTCTCAGTGCTCATGTGTACATCTGCCCTTGGTGGACCGGGCTTTATAACCAGCTTCTTCAGCAAGGTAACAGACAGCAGATGCTCGGAAAGGACACAGCTCCCAAAGAACAAAACAGCCAATGTGCCTCCCATTTTGGCAGCACAACTTCCAGGTTTTAGCACTTTCTAACGTTCATTTTTTTTTTCTCATTATTGCTCCTGCTCTGTTCATTTCCAAAGCAGCTGTGAGAAACAAAAATTTGGAATATTTTTATCCTTATACCATGATCAATGTTTTTGATCAATGTGTTTAAAATAAACACATTTTCTTTACTTATTTTATTTGTATGCATTATACACAATCAACGTGATGTTTTGTAAGTTACTTATAAAACACCTTGGCTTGCATAGCTGTCTCTTGGTGTATGGTTGTTTGGGATTTTTTAAGCTTCATTTTTCCCCATGTGAATGTATGTGGGTGGGTATCTGAGGAGGCAAAAGGAGGGCAAAAGAGAACCTTAGATTCCCTGAAGCTGGAGTGTGAGATGGTTGTGAACAACCCAATGTGAGTACTGGGAACAACTTGGAATCTATAGACAAACAGCAAGCACACTTATTTGCTAAGACATATCTACAGATCTGAATATATAATAATTTTTTCTATGATTTTTGTCTATTTTTCATATTTTCACTTATGCCATAAGTGAAAACTGTATTCTGCTGTACCCTAAAGTAAAAGTTAAATAAGGGAGAAAAAAAGTTCACTTTCTTGCTAACTGCATTTTGACCTAAATGTACTTGCCTTAAAATGTACCACAATGCAATATATTTTCAACTTTCAGGAATAGTGCATATTAATTTTATTCCTAAGTATATCATGTGAATAAATATAAAAAAATTCTCAATTATAATTATATATATATATATATATATATATATATACATGTACATCATATACATATACATCATGTATTTTTTTCTATCTTCCCAAAAAAGAGCAATTATTTCAGGTGTTAGATTATTGCCCCTGGCATTAGTCAATTTAATGACATCTTCCTTATACAATTATACAAGGAAAAGTGGGCTTCTTTTTAATAATCCACTGGAGCAGTAATCTTTTCTTTTTCAATTAAAAATTAATTTGCCTTTAATGAAGACAAATAAAACATCAAATCTAATTAAGTATGTGCAAAAGGTGGCATTAGCTTCTGTTAAGAGCCTTCCCAGACAGCACACTACAGAATGAGTAGAGCTGAAGCTCATGTCATGGTACACCTCCCCATGGATGGTCCTAGGGGTAGAAACAGCTACCAATCATTATTCTTCGTTTTGTTTTAATTGTTTTTAATAGATGAGCTAGAAAAAGTATGGCACATAATGCATCCTAGTGCTTTGCATAAAGGGAAACAGAACAATGTGCCAGGTGACAAGATTATGATAGGGTATTTTAAGAATGGTTCCTAGCCAGGAAATGAAACAAGGGTATGAAACTGAGGTAGTGGCAGATGTGGAGATGGCTCAGTCTGTAAAGTGCTTTCTGTGCACACATGAGAACTTCATGTGCAGACAAAGTCAGTCATGGTGATTCATTCCTACAATCCTAGCACTGGAGAAGCAGGGATAAGTTCTCAGAGCCTGGGTGTCTAGGTAGTCATACAGATCCATTGAGCTCCTGGATCAATGAGAGACCATGTCTCAAAAAACAAAAGAACAAACAAACTAGTAAACAAGGTATTAAGATGCCTCAAAAATAAACAAACATACAAACAAGCAAACAAGGTAGAGAGCTTTCAAGGAAGACAGCTGGCTTTGAATTAGGCCTTCAAATGCAGAAGCATATATTTACATATTCATACCCATGCACAAATAAACACACATGAACTTTTACACATGCACACCACACACACAAGGTGAACAGACAAATCAATAAATTGAGCTAGAAAAAAAGAACTAAAGAACTAAAAGGTATCCATTGAATTGAAGAAATAATAACAAAGAAAGTCAAAGCATGTCCAGAGGAAGACAATTTGTCCTAAAAATTAGGTAAAGGTTGAACTTATTAGAAAAATAAGATGATAGTATCTGTCTTTGTCAAAGTCTATTAAAGGCAGACTCTTAATTAGGGCTGGCTTGCTGTTTAAGAGGTTCAGTCCATTATTACCATGGCAGGAAGCCTGACAGTATTCATGCAGACACTGTGCTGGAAGAGGTCTACATCTTGATCAGAGAGCAACTTCTTTTCTACACTGGGTGGAGCTTGATCATAGAGACTGCAAAGCCCACCCCACATCCATTGAAAGACTTCCTCCAACAAGACTCCATCTATTCTAACAAGGAAACACATGATCGATGGGGACCAAACCTATTAAAACCACCACAGTGACACATTCTGTCCTGGAGAATCATAAAATTATTAAGAAGAAAAACAGAAATGAATTCCAGTAGAATAAAATCTCAAGTAAAGTGGACAAGGAGCTGAAAAGATGGCTCAGTGGTTAAGAGTACTGGCTGCTCGTCCAGAGAGTTCTTCTCAGTAGCAACACAGCAACCCACAATCATCCACTACAGTCCTAGAATATCTGATGCCCTCTTCTGCCCTCTATAGGCCATGTAGGCATACAGTGCACAGATATACATGTAAGCAAAACACCTTAACACATAAAAATAGAGTATGAGGAAGCCAATACTCAAAATTATATGCTGTTTCCAACTGCCTCCTACTAACTCTCACTACTCATCAGAGAAGCTTCTTTGTGTAACAGATAGTGACTGATACAGACTCACATCTGATCAAAATAAATGACTGATGAGTGCTCATCCATAATTAAAATATATACATTTACACAACCTCCCAAGGCTCAAGGGACTATCACAGAAGGAGGAGCAAAAAGATTCTACCAGCTAAAGTCCAGGGATGATTCTGAAACAAGGTCTTCTGGACATGCAATAACCTTGGACTCACAAGCTCTCATTATCTGTGGTTGCCAGCTCAAGACTTATATAATATTAAGTCACTTAACAACTCAGTATAGAGAAGGAAGGGGCTCATAAGGCCCTACGCACAGCTAGGGAGCTCTTGACAGTTAATGGCCAGCGGGGAAGTAAGAGTCAGTTTTCTTTAGCAGTGTGACTGATGACCATTGTCTGTAGATAGCACTCTGTAGCTTTGTACAAACATGTACTGTACCAATTGTACTAAGGGCGTCATTTGAAATAAATGAAAGAAGATATAACATTGAGAAATAGTGTGTGTATGACAGCAGTGTGTGCTGGGAAGTTCCAGGAGCAATTGATGAAGACACCAGAGAACATATATTATCTAAATATATTGTATTAATGTATAAAATTACCAATTAGTAAGTAAACTGAACTGAGATGAAAATTTTATAATGTTTTATGGAAAGTAGAATAGTTGCAACATGTACAGTATTTCTTGTGCTAGATTCTAAACAGACACTAACAGAAAACAGGTTATGCCTGTGTATCTGACCATGCTTTACATTTTCAGCATATATGATTAAAATAATTGGTTTAAAACACCTTAAGAAAATTGTTTATTTATCATTTCTAAAAGATTTTCTTCTTTTGATGCATATACAGATCCTTATTTCAGAAGATGAGTGTTTGGCACTGCTTATTATAAAAACTGGCACATAATGTGTCCACAGCTGTGTCTTATACAGTAATGATGTTTTTATAACCATAAAATGCTCTAGTAAAGTTTAGTAGAATCATGCATTAAAAACTATCAATATTTGAAACAGTTAAACAGGTCAAAATATCAATGTAGCATATATTTAAATCAATAATTTAGCTTAGAAGAAGTCAGTTTTTGGCATCCATTATCTTTTCTGCAATAATGATCAATGCGTAGGAAAAATTAGAATTGACTTGAAAATTAACTATATAGCATCAACATAAACTGAAAAGGACCTCTTATTTTTAATTTTCTTATTATGCTTATTTGAGTATATCATAAGGAAAAACAAGATAGCATCCTCTTAAATTTTAAAGAGTTTAAATTAAGATGGGATTAAGTTGTATCTACTTCTTCTGTTGATGTGTTGGTGGTTTATTAGTGGTTCTCTTGGATGCTAAAGCAAAGACACTCTCTGAACTAGCTGGATACCTTCCCTTCTAGGCTGCACAAGTTTGTATATCCCAGCTAACTTAGCTGAAGTAGCTTGTCTTTTAAATCTATCACAGCAGCCAAGATCATCACCTACTCTGATAAAGAACTTGCATCCATAGACATTAACACTCTATTAATAATTAAAGATCCATGTCTGTTGTATTCCACATGTATGGTTCAGGTGAATAATACTAGATACTACTTGAGATGTTTGGTATTGAATTAACAAATATAAATAAGAATTGCTCCTGTCCTTATAAAATGTTGGTCTGAACAACAAACTAAATCATCACAACTAAGCTGAATGAGTAAAACTTAAGGGGAATAATAAACAGCAAGATCTATGGAAGAATAAATGGCTGATCAGATATTTGTTGTTTGGTAAGATGAACTACAATGGCTTGTGAGCGAAGAACTGAAGGGTGGGACACCATTAATAAAGCAAACTGTATTCAGGAAGAAAGCATGGTCCACTGTTAGTGAGATTTCTATTTCTGCTAGGTCAAGAATATATGAGTAGAGTCAAAATGAATAACCCCAATGTATGACTCTCATTTTTGGAACTGGAAACTTCCTGATTTTGAAGATTGTGTTTTATTGTATTATTTTATTATTTTGGTAAATTATCTAATCTTCTGGAGATTAATTACTGTCTCTGCAAATTTTAGTTCATGATTATGAAGGCTACCAGTATACAATTCCTATGCTTTGAACAAGGTTTACAATGAAGTGGGTGGTTGATACTATTCACCTTTAAAATAAATTTATAATCATGGACTCAAATTTATGTTGGTAAGTACATGAAAGAGGGACTAAAGGTCAAATTGTTAACATAAACAAGAACATTAATTTGGAAGGTAGTAAATCAAAGAAGATAGAGGTGAGGGGCAACAAAGCCTGATTTCCCATAAGGTTAAGAATTGAAGGCTCTTAAAGAATCATGGGAAGTCCTACCAGAACGCAGTTGAAAGCAAGTGAGTTCCAAATTCAAGTCCAGGAACCCTTGGGACTTATTACATCAGAGCAATTTAATAATCACAAAAAATAAAAAAATAAAACAACAAAAAATGTTAAAAACACATTAAAGGTCTGAGAAGAGAGTGGCAGTTTTAAAATACAACTAGCATAAGTTATAGAATGATGACTAGAGAGCATGAAGAATGATTGGGCTTATTTCAATAAATAATTGCATTAGATTCAAATGAGGCCACTTGTTCTTAGATAGAGTTCAGATAGAAGTGTTCATTAAACAAAGCCTTTGGCATGTGGTAGGCGCTCAGAAATAGTAGACATACTATTATTAGCCTTTCTGAACAAGAAGACGTTGCCATCACACTGCAAGGCAGTGCTTTGTACAGTGTCATATTCGAGATTTCAAAATAGTCATTTTCCCATATTTTTATAGGAAGAAGTCTATTAAGTTTTATGTAATTTTGAGTTCAGTTAATGATGATTTAATTTTTTCCTCAAATCATGCTTATAGGCACTGCAACTGTAGCTTGACAACAAAATCTGTGTCGTGAAACAGATGGTTGTTGGCTGTTTGTTGCTAGCTGTTGGCTTGACTTAGATGCTGATACTGCTAAATAGCAACCATAATAGCACAGGGTTTTCATCTACACCAAACGCGATTAATGTAAGGATGGAAGACATTGTTGAGATGCATTTCTCCTGAGTTAATTGGGCTTTTTTGCTAGATCAAAGTCTGTACAATTAAGGCTTATTTTTTCCATAATATTTACAAAGCATTGCCAATACATAAGTGACTACCTCTCCTCTTTACGTGTTCCAAAAGCTTCTCCCTTTTCTTCCATTATCCCCCATGGGTTTTGGTGCTGGAAAGGGAAAGTAAAATCTGATATTTTATTATTGCCATAACCATAAAAAAAACTATTCATGAAATCCCTTGATTTAGTATTTCTTTCATGATAAATACAAATTTACTTATAGACAGGCAATATGAAATAATGGTAATAAAGTAACAAGAAGAAATGCCACATGAACTTTAGTGACAGATATCAACATTCTTATGACATATTTCATATTCCATCTCCAAGCTCAACATTACTCACTGTAATATATCATAAGTTGTTATATCATAATTGCCAGAAGTACAGTGTTCTTTCTATGATGGCATTAACTGGCATTGTAAAATAATGTTTAGAGCAGCCAGAAAGATAGTAAAGTAGTGACTGGGACAGTATGAGAATCTGAGTTTTCTTTAAGGGGCTGGCCATTCGGTGTTTGACTATCTCCAGTGAGAATATGGATAACAAAAATTGGACTTGCTATTTTTTTTTTTACTTCTTTTATTTTGGGGGAGGTTACAAGTAGAGAAGAGTGGACCTGGGAAGACTTGGAAGTGATCAGGGTACATTATATGAAATTTCCAAATAATCAATACAAATATTATGTAATCAATAAATAACCATAGTAGAAAATTTAACATTCAATGTAGAAAATAAAAAAGCAAAGAATCTGAATTTGTCCAATGCCAACACTTAGAAACAAGCCAGGTTCATCAGTGTGTGACTGTATTTCAAAACTTCAGAGGCAGGAGAGTACCTGGCCTTGTTGATGAGCTCCTCTTGCCAGATGGGTGAGTATCATGTTCATTGAGTTCCTTCGACTTAAAACAAGGTGGATAGTGAAGAAGAAGACACCCAATGTCAGTGTGTGGACCCCACATACATGCACATTCCTCCCAACACACATTAACACATACATGCACATCCCTCCCCACACACATTAACACGTACATTTATAGAAAAGTTTAAAACATTTAGATAACGAATATATTATTTAGTGTTAGTGCATTGGGTTGGGCCTTCAATTCCCATCACGTAATTACAAAATAAACATTAAACATCACACGGAATATATTCACCTGAATAGAATACTTTATGTTGTTTGCTGGTAAATTTTAAAATGATCTTTATTATTTATTTTAAAACAGATTCTCACTACATATCCCAGGCCAGGTGCTACAATGCTTGACACTTATTTCCAGCTTGTTTGTCCCTCGTCACTCATCTTTCCCCTTTTCTTTTTTCTTTTTCCTTTTCTTTTTCTTCTTTTTGTGTGGTGTGGTTGTTTGAAAAAACAATCTCCACTAAAATATCCAATACACGGTGGCCTCTCATATATGAAGCCACTGGGCAGCAATTACATGGCAGTAAACCTAGGCATGTGTTTGCTTAATCTGCCCTTTGGAAAAGGAGACAACTTCACAAAACTTTTACATCTTTGTAAAGTTGAAGGCACAAAGCATGATTCCTTGAACAGAGGGACAGAAGTCTGATTCTTGCACACAGTGCAGAGTGCTTTCAAATGTCACTTTCCTGCAGGCAACATTAACATTGAAACATGGATCCATAATCGTTTTCTTGCTATTGAAGGCACTGATGGCACAGACCTTGCCAATTATGACCTCACTCACTTCAAGACAAACTCACAGTTAGAACATCAATTAAAGTCTGAATTTATTAAGATATCTTGTCTTTCCTTGGCAGGAGCCTATCACTCTAAAGCTAAAGTCAGCAGCATTGATAGTCCAGGATCCATTCCTTGTCACACACTTCTGTGAGCCAGAGATTTTTACCTCCAGATTCTCATTAAAATTAGAGTCACACATGATTTTACTTCATGAGCATCTTGACCAATATCATCTAATAAAACTTTCAAATTGTATCCAAGCCAAAGAATGTTCTCGACATTAAAGTTTACGTTAGGTTAAAATTAAAGCATACTAATCTCTTTTAATTGTTCAATTAAACGGATCTCTCTTTTTCTAGAGAAATAATTAAACTTTATATAAACAAAAGAGCAAAAATTATAAAACTATTATGTAAATATGTTTATATACAAGACTTTAATTTCCACTTAGATACAAGGAAGTTAAATAAATATGATGGCAATACAGCATGTGTATACTTCAGCAAGATTTTATAGTACTATTTCTATAAGAGTACTTGTGTCATCCACAATCTCAACGTATTTAAAACAATTTAAATGTATTGATTCAATAATTTATAAATATATAATTTTTGAATTTAATAACATATGCATGTATCTTTCTACTATATATTTGTTATAAAATTGTCCTGAGGTATTGATTAGATTTGACCGATAGAGTACACTTTAAAAAGGCCCAATTTTGTTGCAGTCATTGTGCTCCCAATCCACCCTGAATTCTGATATTTTCTGGATCTTTTTTTGCTCTGTCAGAGTATTAGTTATTAGTATTTCCTCTTGAGGACTGTAGAGGAAACAGAACATGATTGAGACATAAACAGTTAAGTAGTAGTGAAAGCTAACTGAAGAGGCTACATCAAACTATTTCAGATTTGTAATTTGAGAGAAGTGGAGGGTAAATGGAAGACAGGAACAGAGCAAAAAAAATTCAATGTCTATACTGAAATTGAAGAGTTAAGACATGTGAACCCTTAACAGTGTATAGTACTGAATGCTTTAGCTATCTCTCTCTTTTTTTGAGATTTTTTTTAGTTTTCTTAAATTTTACTTTCCAAACATTAAATTTACTCATAGAAACAGTCTAAAAATGTACAATTTTTCTTTTTAACAAAGTATAATAAAACATAAAACCCTCCCCAAAACACAATACTTGACATTTAAGATTCAAAATCAAATTAGCAGAATATTAAATATTTACAAAACTATATATTCTAAAAATATTTATAAAGTTACCTGCAATTTTGTAGAATTGACAAAAGAATTGCTCAAAAATGGGAGAATTGGCCTTCATTCCTAAAATGAAAATATGCCAAATAGAATCTATGAAGGTTTCAATCTTGGTACCAACACCTGTGTGTGACAAATGACCTGTGCTGAAGACTTGTCACTGCCCCCTTGTGGCAAAGCCGTGCCGTGTGGCCATGGGCCTGCCAGTACAGAGTGTGGTTTCTGAAAGACTGCGAAGTGTTGATTATAGGTGCCTACATTTTCAGTGAAACCCTGGGACGGGTCAGCAATTCCATCTCTGGACTGATGGTTTCTTGGGTCACCTGATTTGCTCTACAGGAGTCACCTGCACTTTGGAAAGGACAGCTGTCCCTGCTCAAGTTCCCCAAGACTGGGGATGAGGTTGAACAGATACACCGAGGCCCTGCAACCTTTAAAGACTTCGGCAAGTGACGTCACCCATTAGCTGGCTGTAAAACTAGCACATGAGACCACATGCCAGAAAGCAGAGACACAAGGACAGAATGAGGAGGGCGTGACCCAATTCCCATCTGGCTGTCCTCACAGCACTATCATGGTACACATGCACGTGTGTGTGGTACAAACCAGGCTGACCTGCAGAAAGGACCAGATGCCCAATGAGCTCCACATGGAAACTTCTGAGTGCTGTATTAACAGGCCAGCTGCTGTCACCTTTGGAGATGATGGTGCCACTGGATTCCTGATGCCCAACCATACACTTAGGAACAACTGTAGTCACTGTGAGCGCTAGATCACATCCCTCACTGCCCTTCAGCAATTAGGAGTTTTCAGCATTAAAATACTATTCAATTTTCACTATTGACCATGAAATAAAAACTAGAAAGGAGAAAGCACAGCATTTTTTGAAAGATCTTGTAAATTTATGGGTTTTTCTGTGTCTGCCTGAGTCTACACACACCATGTCTATGCATGTGCCTGTGGAGGCCTGAGAGGGCTTCAAATGCCCGGAATTATATGAAAGGCAGTCATGAGTCTATGAAGTTGGTGGCTCAGGATAGCACTTGGGTCTTCAGAGGACACAGCAAGTACTTTGAAATGCTGACCCACCTCTCTATTTTTTTTTCTTGACTCAAAAGATTTCTATCCTTGGTTGCTTAGTGCCTTTTGCATGGACAGAACCTGCCAATGGGATTAAGAAAGCAGAATTTCTTCACCCCAAGACTGGAAGCAGAATGAAGTGGTAACCAGAAGGCTCCAGACAAGCTCTGGCCAAGAAAGGTACAGTTTCATTGACCCACTTTCTCTAACCTGATCCTTCTACTATAATTCCACAGACTCTCAAGGATCTATTCAAGTTGTGAATCCATCAATGGATTAAACTATGCATTAGTAAATACCTTGTTTATCTAATTATATCTGGAAATGTCCTTTCTATAAATCAAGAGGTATGTATTACTTATTTCCTGGAACTTCATCCTATTCAGGTTAACAGTCAAGACTATCCAAGACACAGAGTAGTTCCCTCATGAATGACCCTGCATCATATTCATTTGCATTATTTGCATTTTCATAAGAATGATCATGTCATTAAAAATTGTGAAATTACAGAGAGGTCACCTTTCAAAATGGCTTTCTGTGGCATAAAATTTGAATCATTTTAGCTATTCCTCCAAATATTACCACAATAGAGACTCTTTTAAATAATTGCTGGGTACCTTATTATTTTCATGTATTTCTAAGGAGATGTCAAGGCCTAGACATTCAGTTTTTGTACAGGTTATATTTTAAAACAGACCGGACTTGAAAACTAATCTTCACTATTTAACTGCAATGAACATAAAAATTATTACCATTTTCCAAACTCAAAATTATTTCTTAGAATAGAATAAGAGCCAAGTTCATATGAGCAATTATCTATCCCAAAAAATAAGAGCCAGGTTATAAAATAACAGGTTATTTTATAACAAGGTGCACTAAGATTATGCATAAGCCCGTATATCAAGGCTGAAGGAGGAAACCTGGTAGGAGAAAAGGGGTCCCAAGAGCAGTTGAAAAAATCAGAGAAACCTTTGGCTTCTACTAGGAGACCTGCAATAATATGGAAGCAGTCTAAATTCTTATGTGCTGCTGTAACAAAAATACTAAATACTTCATCATCTATAAACAACAGGATTTGTTGTTGTTGTTCACAATTATGAAGAAAGGAAACCTGAGACCCAATCATCTCAAGATTTTATGTCTGTAAAGTATTTTCTAATTCCAAGTTAATAATTTACTGCTGCTTCCTCATATGGTAGAAAGCACAATACAAAAATACCTTCAATATACCATAAAGAGTTAAATTCATAATACTATGAGAACAGGTTGGTGTTATAGTATATATTTTAATTGACTTTTTAAGACTGTACTGGAAGATTGGGTAGATATGTCTGGCAGAAGATTAGGTTACAATAAAGATTTAGTAAATTTGATGAAAATTCTTTCAAAGACAATTTAATAATGTGGATCTCTAGCTTCGAAATACAGTATAAACTCAGAAAGTAATAAATAAGAGAAACATTGATATCTGACTTTGACCAGTGAATTCCTTTTGTGTGCACACAGATATGTCACCCAGCACTGGACTCTTTCCTAAAGTCATTCAGAAGTGGAAAGCAGAACACCTCTGAGCAAAACACAAGCAAACCCAAGACTTTGGTGCTCATATCTTTTTACTTTAACAAGGGGCACTATGTAAATTAACTACTCTAATAAGGAAAAAAAAAAACCTGATGTATATAAAATCCCCTCAGTCAGCATTTCATTAGCAATTAAAGTATAGTCTGATTTCCTCTCCAAATTCCAAGCCAAATTAGATATAAAAGTATAGGTATGTAGGAGCCAAAATAATACTTTAATAAACGAGAAATCAATACTAATGAGAAATATGTATTCATGGGAAGCTGGACTTCCTAAAACCATTTACCTAGACCTGTGCATCCAACTGCAATGGACTCAGGTAGCTGGTAGATCATTCCTGAGGGTCTATCTCACTGGTTATTAATCTGTGGATCCTGACCCTTTGGGGGATTGAAAGACCCTTTCACAGGGATAGCATATCAGATATTCTGCATGTCAGATAGTCACATGGTGATTCATAGTAGCAGCAAAATTAGTTTTGAAGTCGTAATAAAAATAATTTTATGAGAGTAACAGCATGAGGAAACTTGAGAACCATTGTTAATTGAAAGCATGTTCTTAATGGGCACCTCACTTTCCAGGCATAGAAGTGATTCTATGTTAGTATGATTTTCTAAGTTGATATTTGGAATTTGCTTTTTCCTTAAGAAAATAGCAAAAATAAGATAAGAGTCCAGCACAGTTAATGCAATCAAATATGCCACAATGTTAGTTAACCTTTATCACTCGTAATCTGTTTTTCTCTAAAGAAACAGATCTCAGGAGAGGAAGTAGAATAAAATCCCAAAGTTTTATTTCTTAGGTAGGAAATAATCCATTTTTAAATTCATGGTGTTTCTGAATAGTTCATTACAAACATATCAAAGCTGAACTTAGGTAAAAAGATCTCTGGAGCATCTTTCTTTGAAAATATATTACTAATTTGATGTAGTGCCAGGAGCATTATGTATTATTATGAGAGCTTGTCCTGCCATCATATAAAAATGTGGAGACAGTAAACTTATTTCTTGTCATCTATATCTCTGTCCACAACCAGAAAAAAAGATTGATTTAAATATATTTGGAATTCTTTTGCTAGTCATTAATTTTTCCCTAAAATGACTGATTTATCTGTTTGGTTTAATTGCTTTCTTGGCTTGTTAAATGATACTGTTTTAAGCAATTCTAAAATGCAAGGCCTGTCTACACAGTATTCCACATGACTGATTGAAGAATCAGTTTAGATATGACAAATGGAAAGCAAATTAGAGTTCACAGTGAAATTTTGCTAGATACTGGGGAAAGAAGGTCCTTTATGCTAAAAAGAGAGCCTTGGGCTCCATATTAAATGAAAAGTACGAGTATGTCTTCTCAGAACATGGGTTGTATGTTTTATACATCTGGGGTAAGAGAGCTCCACATGAGGGGTACAAATTCCACATACTATCTGTCAGATGTGCACAATGACCAATTTCTGTTCTTAAAAGCTCATGATTCTTGGTCCCATAAAGGACAAACACCAAGTGGGGGAGAATGTGAGGGTAGGGAGTGGAAGTGGTAGAGGGGTAGGTGAGGGCACAGCCTCATAAAAGCATGAAGAGGGGGGATGGGATAGGAGGTTTCTGGGTGGTGGGGGGAAGTGGGGTAATGGGATAAAATCTGAAGTGTAAATATAATACCCAATTAAAAAAAGCTCATGATCTCACTTATGCCCATTTAATATTCAACACTGACATAACTGCTAAGAGAAATTTCCATGTGTTGATTCAGAAAAACTCTGGCAAAACCATTCCTCCCATTCCTTCTTTATTACTCTTGAAAGTCTAATTTCACCTGATAAAAATCAATTTGTCTAATGACAAAAAAGTAATTAGATATATGCAATTCAATGCTTTTTTATCTCATTGGCAGATATCTACATAGATGAAAAATTGTGTTAGCAATATTATAGCGAAGTTCGTAACAGGAATTTAGAGACATGAGATTTGTCACCATAGGCATGGCCTGGTACTGACCTTGCTGTGACCAGAATTGAAAATGACTACTATTTATTTGTGTTATGTCTTTCTCGGCCACACTGATGTGTACAGAACCAAAACAACTTAAAGTGAACTGTGAGGCAGGACATCTTCATATCTTTGCATGAGAAAACCACCCAGGATATTTGAAAACAAAAAAAAAATCTGGCTATAATTTGAATTTGAATCTCCCAAAGTCCTTGGCATTAAAATCCTGCTTCCTAGCTTGTGATTTTCAGGTGATACTGTTATAGATGCCAATAGGAAGAAGTTGAATCATGGGAATTTGCCCTGGAGTGCAATAAGGAGAGTAAAATACTCATATCTTTCCTTGCTTCCTGGCTTCCATGGGCTAATCAAACTCTTCTATAATGACCTTCTGTAATGATGCACTGAATCATGATAGCTCCCAAATCAAAGGGCCAGTCAAGCATGGGGTCCTCTAGGCAATGAGCCTAATCTGATATTTATTGATTTTTTTCTCTTTTTAAATTTTTAAAAAAATTTTATTTAATCTTTTTTTTATACTGCAGATTTTATCCCCATCCCTGTCCACCCACTGACTGTTCTATATCACATACCTACTCTCTCCCCTCCCTCCATCTTCACGAGGATGTCCTGACCCCCGAACCCCAACCCCAACAGACATCCCCACTCCCTGGGGCCTCCAGTCTCTTGAGAGTTAAATGCATCTTCTTTGACTGAACTCAGACCCAGCAGTCCTCTGCTATATATGTGTTGTGGGCCTCATATCAGCTGGTGTATGTTGCCTGGTTGGTGGGCTGGTGTCTGATAGATCTTGGGGATCCAGGTTAATTGAGACTGCTTTTAAAATTCTTTTATTCACATATTCTATTGGCAGTAAGTTGTTAATATGACACCAATATAATGAAACACATCTTTTGTACTTCATTTGAGTTATACCAATTTGGTTTTAATTTTGTGGTCCTGGGAATTGAACTTAAGGACCCATGTATGAGCAGGCCACTAAGCTACATCCCCAATTAACCTTAGTTTTAATTCTAGAGTCTTGTTGTAAATGAAGATTGCCATAGAATATTTTGTTTAAAGCAAGACTGTTGCTTAGTGTACAATTTAATGACTGGACTAAAGAATCAACAAGGATGCTCCTAGTCCTTGATGAGCAAAGAGAATTGTCTACATAGATCTTGGGACTGTCAGTCGTCTAGTTTCCTAATCAGGTGAAGAATACAGTGTCTCTAAGTTCTAACTAGAAACATGTTATAAAGCACATGCCCCTGGGATCTGAGTCTTTCTCCTTCAGAGGCTGTAATGCTGCAGTTCACTAGCTTCTGGTGAGGGCCTTGAGTGGCCAATGCACTGCCAAGGCTCTCTTCTTTTAAATCACTATGTTTTGAAGAATCATAAAAGATTATGTATGCTCTGTCCTCAGGTATCCTAAGGTCTATAAAATCATTCCCCTTTTATTGAACTGACTGATTTTACTTTACCTTGGGGCCAAAATAAATGTAGAAACTTTTCTGATAATACAGAAATAAATGTGAGTTTTTGGTTAGGAAATTTGCTTTTATTTGTAATTATCCACAAGTGTTTGAGATATTTAGAGCACACACATTGTACATGGCAGAGATATGTACTTCCTGGCTTGAGGTTTTTAATGATTTTTTTCTCTACAAGGTATGTCAAAAATGAGTAAAGGTTATGAGGATTTGTAAGTATAATAATTCCAGGGCCAAGCCCCAGAGATTCTTATTTCTTGTTGGTTCTTCTTGAGGCAGCAGAGGGGGAAGAGCATCAGCAGGGGTGGGGGGGTATACTTGGTTTTACAATATATTTAGTGTTGCTGTATAATAATCATTTACCTATCTTAAGTCTAAGTCACTTTATTGTGATAGCTGACCTGTCTTATGAGTTCCTCTGAGGTGAGAAACTGTTTAGCACCTCATTGTAACACAGCAGGGAATTAAGTAATGTGGGCTTTGTTCTATCTCCACAGGAACTGAGCAGCTCTAACCTCCAGACTGCTAATTGAAGTCACAGGAAGAAAAAAGGTCAAGTTGAAAAGTAGTTTTAGCTTTCATTTCTATATGCTTACAGTTCAGTTCTGTCTAAAAAGTTTGCTTCAGTTCTTTCTCCTATCTTTGACCTCAGTACTTATGCATCTTTCAAAATACATGATCACATGGTAAAATGTTCACTACAAGTTTACACATAAATTCAAATCATAAATCAAATAAGTTTACAACAGAGAATGTTTACATACATATCCATTAGGAGTAATTATCTGGCTAAACATTCATCATCTGTCCCCAGCTTTATAGGTTCATGGAGAGCAAAAAAACAAAACAAAAAAAAAACAAAAAAAAAACAAAAAACAAACAAAAAACAAAAAACAAAAAACAAAAACAAACAAACAAAAAAAACCCTGCTAAAAACCATAACTTCTGTGACTAAGATATTAGCGAAGTTTTGTATGGATACACTCAGTCAATATTTTATCTTCTGTCTTTACACCTACAGTAGGTCATTAGTTCCCTTTTAATGACCTATGGTTAATGGTTTTACAGCCACTTGACATATGCTCTAAGTTGTAGATGCCTGGTTGCTATGTCAGAAGCAAGTAACTAAGGACACTTGAAGATTGGCAGAGTTCTCATAGTTTTGAGTATCAGGATTTACTAGCATTCCTATTATAAAAGAGCTTAATAATTACTAATATAATTTTAGGAATTCTTGTAGAATCATCATTAAGAATTAGGAAATCATCTATTTGTCTATATAGTATCACTACAAGACAATACATCTTTGTTGTTCTGCAGGAATTTGTTCAAAATAGTGGGCTAATACCTCATGATTGCTGCATAATATTTAATAATAACAGGAAAAGTATATTAATAGCAGAAATCTATCTGAAAATTAAATTCTACTTCAGGTGGAAATCTGTCATAGATTTTAATCCAAAGTGGACCCATCTCAGGAAGCTCACCTGCTAGTTTTTAGCCTCTCATAGATGACTCCTGACATAATAACATCCTAAATCTGTTCTAAGTATTTAAAAATATTAACATATAAAATATCATCAGAAATAATTTCTTCCTTGCAGCACCCCTTACATGTCACAAAACATGATGCTATTTATATAAGGGCACCAAGGCTGTAATTTGTCTTCTTGTCTAGGAAGTGGAAGGGATATTCTATTTCCTTTGTTAGTCTTGCTGCAAAATATGTAATATTGAGTAAATTCTTTCTGTTCAGTGTATAGTAGCTCATGTCTTTCCATGCTTGGAAAGGTAAAAGTTTACACCATTACTCCTTTCTATGTCATTTCTTACAATTTTCTTAAGCCTAACTTCAAGAGAAGCAAATGTTGATAATATATTCTCATCAATAGAGCTCAGACAATTATCTAACAACAGAGAAAAATTATTGTCCTTTTTGAGAGTGTGTGAGCAACATCAATAGTTAAACTAGGACAAAAGAGGAAAATCCAGAGCTGCCACAGCATTCAGTGGGCTATTGTTATCATTAGAACTTGGGGTCTATGAAGTTCATCTTCCTGATGACCCCAGTATGGTACTCACTCTCTTTCCATCCTCCCTTGGTACTTCCTTTGTTCTCTCCTTTCCACCTTTCTATTTCACAGCTTGATTTCCTTCAGAGCTGGATTGCTAAACTGACAGCTGAGTTAGGACTGTGCTTCTCATCTCTGTGACTTCTGCCTGTTCCTGCTTAGCTTCATTCCTCAGAGAGTTAGTATCACTGCCAGCTTTGAATCTGCCTAGTCTTTCTGTAGAGCTTGTATAGCTATCCCAGGAAGCACTAACTTTCCCTTCCCTGATTACACTCTCTTCTTTAAATTTGTCTGAGAGGCATACTTTATTTGTTGATATATCATCAATACATTGGGAGGGCAGGATGTATGACTGTTTGTCACATGAATACTGAAGAGAAAGCAATTTAAGTCAGGTGTGATTTCACAAATATCTCCAAATGCAGAATTGCCTTGGTAAATTCTTGATGGGATTAAATTTAGTTCTTGTGTTTTTAAATATACATTCCGACTGGTTTACATATAATGATAATAGATAATGACATGATTTAGATAACTCATTTTAATAGATTTCAATTTATTCTGACCCTAAAGCTATAGTTATTCATATGCTAAAGGACAGTGATACATTGACTTATTAAGATTCTGTGTTTGTTAGTTTCTGCCATCTGAAGTCAATAACTGGACCGTAGTCAGTCAGATCATAGGATATAAAGACTCTGAGTATTGCTAAGCTTTCAAGTTAAGTGTTCTCTTTTCTAGAAATGAACTGTGAGCAATGATTTTTCAGTTTCTTTAGTACTGAGGGAGGATCAGGCACTTTTAAAGTAAAACAGAAACATTCATTGTATTAACTAATTCACTGTATTAACTATTACATTGTTTTTAAAAACCTGCCATAAGAAGTAATTAATAACATGTTAACAAATTAAATGTCATATCACAAAAAAATTTTTTTTCAGAGTAACAACAAACACTGCTAGACAATTTGTTTTCTGAACTAATTTACAAATAAAGTTAACTTGAGTTTAATGGCATACTTAATTTACAGGGTTATATGATAACTATATTCTGTACAGAAGGAAGAGAAATTAGTAAACATCTTCTAAGCAACATATAGAATGAAATTGGTCTGGGGCAAGCTTCATATACACAGCATTCAGACTGAGGGCCACAAAGATTTAGTGGGGCTCCATCTATATCACAAAGGACACTTGTACACAAAGATCCAGGACAGTCTGAAGGAGTCCCTGTGTTATTAAGAAAAACCCTTGTCTTAATTAGGATTTTACTCATGTGAACAGACACCATGACAAAGGTAACTCTAATAAGAACAACATTTAATTGGGGGTGGCTTACATGTTCAGAGGTTCAGTCCATTATCATTGAAGCTGAAACATGGCAGCATCCAGGCTGGCATGGCAAAGGAGGAGCTGAGAGTTCTACATCCTCTTCTGAAGGCTGCTAACAGAATACTGGCTTCCAGCCAGCTAAGATAAGGGTCTTAAAGTCCACACCCACAGTAACACACCTACTCCAACAGGGACACTCCCTGGCCACAGCATATACAGACCATCACATTTCACTCCCTGATCTCTGTAGGCTTGTTCAAACACATGAATTTATGGGAGCCATACCTACCCATAGCATAATGAAAAATACATTTAGTGCAACTTCCAACCACCCCCATAGTCTATAGAAGTCTCAATGTTGCAATCTCAAAGTTCAAGGTCTATTCTGAGATTCCTCCAGTCACTTAACTGTAATCCCCAAAGCAATACAAGAAACCAGCTGGGCAAACTCTAAACTCTGCATCTCCATGTCCGATATCAAAGTGGACTTGTTGACTGCAACAAAATTCTTTGTCCTGGGCTGGTTTCACTCCCTGTTAGCAGCATTCCTCATCAGATAGCCCATGGCTCTGGCATCTCGAACATCTTGGGGTTTCCTAAGGCACTTCAATGTTATAGCTTCTTGTTTCGATGTCTGGGAACCACACTTGAGCTTCTGAGATCCTCTAAAGGGCTGGCATCACTTCTCCAGCTCTGCTTTCTGTATCATTCTAGGCTCAGGGTAATCCACTCTACTTCCCCTGCTGTTGTTGGTGACCAACCCATGGTACTGGCATCTCCAATACACTGGAGTCTTCCAATGCAACTAGGCTTCACCAATAGCTTCTCATAGGCTCTCTTCAGACATAGTGTCATGCCTCAAATTCTTTTCATAACCCCTTTAGTTCTGGGTTGTCACCTGCAATTGAAGCTTCACCTCCACCAACGGCCTTCCCTGACCTCTCACAGTACCAAGCCTTAGCTGTTCTCCATGACTCCTTTATACCTTTAAAACCAGTACCACCTGGTACATTACTAAGTTCAACTGAAGCATGAGTTACAACCTTGGCTACCTCTAGAACACAGTTTGTGTGTGTGTGTGTGTGTGTGTGTGTGTGTGTGTGTGTGTGCTCTCAGAAAGCAATTCCCAGAAGCCTTCACCTCAGTGATGCTGGTCTCTTCTTAATCATTGCTAATTTCTTAGTTCCAGCATCAATTGTCCCAGTAGTCCCTTTTATTCTTGACTTTAAAGCCAGAGCTACATGGTCAAAGATGCTGAGTTCTGCTGCTGAATGAGGCTAGAACATGCTTGCTCTTGTGCTATTATATTAGCACCAGCCTTTTTCCCCAACTCCTTCATTGCCTAAGCTTGGCTGTCCTGGAATTTGTTCTGTAGTATGACCTTGAACTCAGAGGTCTGCACAGCTCTGTCTCAAGTACCAGTAATGCTGGGATGAAAGGTGTGCATCACCATGCCTGGACTTAAGCTTTCCTTCTCCTAGAACTTGCACTCTTCAAGGCTGGTCTTGAACTCAGAGATCTACTTGCCATTACCTCCTAAAATTAAAGTGTTGTTCTGCCAACCCTGGACCTAAAGTTAGCTGGGTGGGATCTACTTGATTAACTCAATTTAATATCCTTGAATTCAGAATTCTGTTCCATTTCACTTCCTGGACCCTTTTTAATACTCAAATCATTATCTTATACATTTTTCTTTCTCAGCTTGCTATGCTTGTTTAAAAGTATCTTCATGAGACTTCAGGAGAGAACACAGTCTATGATGGGCATTTCTGAGACTTCCTTTGTCAATGCAATTAATCTGAGTCTCTTCACCTTCACCTCAGGCAGACTCTTCAGACAAGGGCAAAAAAACAGCTATATTCTTCATCAAAACACCACAAAAACAATCTCTAGGCCGCATACTAAAGTTCCTCTCCACTGAAACCTCTTGGGACAGGTCTGCACAATTTAACAAATCACACACAGCAACAAAATCTTCCATACTACCCTATTAAGATGGTTCATTAAGCTCCACTTAGTACATCCCATGGCTTTCCATATCCAAAGTCCTCAAATCCAAACAAAAAGATGGTCAGGCCTATCACAGCAATACCCCAGTCCCTGGTACCAACTTCTGTCTTAGTTAGGGTTTTATTTCTGTGACCAGACACCATGACATAGGCAACTATTTTAAGGACAATATATAATTGGGGATGTCTTACAGGTTCAGAGGTTCAGTCCATTATCACCAAGGCAGGAACATCACAGCATTCAGACAAGCATGGTGTAGGAGGAGCTGAGAATTCTACATCTTCAACTGAAGGATGCTAACAGAATACTGCTTTCCAGGCAGCTAGGAGTATGGTCTTAAGTTACTCACAGTGACACACCTACTCCAACAGGATCACACCTCCTAATAGTGCCACTCTCTGGGCCCAGCATATACAAACCATCACGACCTTCAATATTCTTCTTCCATTACCTACTGAGAGTGTTTGTACTTAGTCTCAACATACTACAGTTCTTCAATATCCATAAATATATGATTTACAGAATAAAATTTTAATGTTCTATAAAATTTTACATACTACTGTGAGTGGATATTCTTGTGTAAAACCAGTTCTATAACAATAACTTAGCAAAAGAAATTAACAATTTGAAGTTTTATTTTTAATTCTCATTTCAAGAATAAAATTTAGTTATGCTTTCATGTACGTTTTAAATAGAAATGTATGTACTCATTAAATAGTTATTCTTATTAATAGAACTTTTATGTAATTATATCCTGTCATTTCAAAAATGATGATGATTTAAATTTTCAGAAAATTACTGAATTCTGTGTAATTAAATTAGCTGAGAAGTTAACTATGGGACCTGTGGATATGACATTTACATTTGAAGTTTGACCAAGGCTACACTTCATCTTATGTGAAGGATAAAGATGGATACATGCCTATTTCTTCAGTTACTTACATCTGCATGTTTCTCTGACAAAGTTATGTATGATCTTTTAGTGTAAGAGTCAACAAACATTTTTTTTATAAAGGAGCAAACATTCATCATTTTTGTCCCCCTGTCTTAAAAGATATTTATCACAACCTCTCCAAGTAGTAGTACAAAGAACATGCACACACATAACACATTAAATTGTGTTTACTGACAACCTAATTGTGTAAAGCAAAGAATGTACTGGATTGAATGCTCAGAATGTGGTAGGCTTAAAGAGCAAACAAATGAACAAATTTGAAAATTTTTAAAGCAATTACTTCATCTTTTTCTTACAATTTTAGAAACTTTGAGCTACCATAGAACTGTATAGGGAGCATATAGACACTTTTCCTCAAGACAACCACTAGAGAAAGCAGAAATGTTGTCATACAAGGATGTCTCTTTAAGGTGTGTGTGTGTGTGTGTGTGTGTGTGTGTGTGTGTGTGTGTGTGTGTTGTGTGTATGAACATGCATACTTCTTGTGTTTTGGTATTTTTTTGTCTTATTGGGAGTTTTTGTTTGTTTTCTTTTATCTTTGCTTACTGAGATTTTATATATAATGTATGTTAGGAATGTAGTTAGGAATGGAGAGAGGTGAAGATGATCTGGGAGGACATGGAGGAGATAAAAATATGATAAAATGTACTGTGTGAAAAACATTGTAAAATAAAAAATGATTAAAGAGAGAAAGAAGGTGTGGAATTGGGTAGGCAGGGAGATGTGCAAGACCTGGAGAGAGCTGGTGTGTAATCACAATATGTTCTATAAAAATACTTTTGAAATTTATATAATTAAAACCTAAAATAAATATAATAAATAAACAGATTAGACACTCATTTTGAATTCTTAGATTTAGATCCGGTGCTGGTTAGTTTTTTGTGTGTTTGTTTCTTTGTTGTTTGCTTGCCTTTTTGTGTTTCCATATTTGATTTTGTTACTTTATTTTCTATTTGTTGCTTTCCCAATTTGACAGAAACTAGCATCCTTTAGGAAGAGGGAACCCTCAATTTCCTTACCGAGAAATTACTTCTATCAAGAAGACCTATATGTAAGTATGTGAGAAGAGTTCTTGATTAACTTGATCAATTAATTTAGAAGAGCCCAGCTCACTGTGGGGAGTGCCTCACCCCCAAGCAGGTGATCCTAAGCTACACAAGAAACCAGGCTGAGCAAACCAAGGAGGAAGCTCACAAGCAGCATTCCTTCATGACCTCTGCTTCAGTCCCTGCCTCAAGTTCTTACCCTAGCTTCCCTCCATGATGAACTCTAACCTATAAAATGTGCTAAAGCCATCCTTCTCAAGTTGCTTTTGGATATGGCATTTTATCACTTCCCCAACAGTACTGGAAAGCAATAGGAACTGTAGCCACTTATGACCCCTGAGTTCAGCAGGGTTCTTTGCCAGTGTACTACAATATATAATGGGAAAACACTACAGTAATTATTGGTTATTGGAATTAAGTGAATTTTCAAAGTTTTTTTTCTTTTACATTTATTTCATTTTAGTTTGTGAGAAGGATCATGAGGTCACAGGATAACTTTTCTGGAGTCAGTTTTCTCCTTCCACTTTGATTTCTGGAATAAAATTCAGGTGACCACACTGTGTAGAAAGCACCATACTCTTTGAAGAACCTTCAAAGCCCAAGTACATCATACTTTAATATAGAGTAGTTTTATTGGGATTTGGTTTTAACCAGTAGCTAAGGAAAAGATGCTCATAAACAGGAAAAATAAATGATTATAGAACAGCTTATGGTGTTATTACATGAAATTTTTTCTTGAGTATTTTCCCCATAAGTGCTACAATTATATATGTAGAGACATTCATTTCAGGTATGTTAAAATTCAGTACATAACATTTCAAATACATCGGTGGCATATATGTATATGTATATGTATATGTATATGTATATAGACATGTGCTATATCCAACAGGTTCTGCCTGTTCAACTCTTAATTACCATAATTACAGCATTTAGATTTAACGATAGTCCCTCAACATCTGAACACTATAATAAAAACTTCAAATTCTTTGTGATTTTTAATTTTTTGTTGCCTTTTAAAGAAGCAGCCAAGAAGAAATCAAGAATTATTTTAAAAGATATTTGGATGTAACTCATTCCCATCTTCTTTCACATGTCACATGGTTAACATTTAAGAATATTTTACATTAGCTAGATACCAAGAGAATATTTAGTACCTTCTTTCCATTCTTTGCTTATTAGAAACCAGTACTGAAGCTTCAATCAAAAAGGAGCTTGTCTTTGATGGTCCCAAGCTCTAATTAATAGCTTTAATATAAAATTTGTTTCTTTAGTGTCTTAGTCAGGATTTCTATTCCTGCACAAAACATCATGGGGAGGACAGGGTTTATTGAGTTTACACATCCACCTCGATGTTCTTCTCCAAAGGAAGTTAGAACAGGAACTCACACAGGGTAGGAACTTGGAGGCAGGAGTGGATGCAGAAGCCATGGAGGAATGCTGCTTACTTATTTGTTTACCCTGGCTTGCTCAGCTTGCTTTCTGATAGAACCCAAGACTTCTAGCTCAGGAATGGCACTACTCACAATGGGCTAGGCCCTCCCATCTTGATCACTAATTGAGAAAATGCCTTACAGCTGGATCACATAGAGGAATTTCCTCAATGGAGGCTCTTTTCTCAGTGATAACTCCAGCTTGTGTCAAGTTGACACACAAAACCAGCCAGTACATCCAGAAACATTCATCTGTTAACTCTTCTTTTAAAAGACTTGTTTATGTTTCAATATTAAATAGATGGATTTATTTGCTACAAATTTGGGCCAGTAGAGTTAATTATCAAAATAACACATATTAAATTAAAAAGTATTTAGGGTATTAGCAAATGAAGTCTACAAATTACACAAACTCTGAATTATTTATGCATGCAAAAGTATCTTGAAAGGTGAAAAGTATTTTATAAAATGTCATCAAGTGTTATTAAGTCCCTTCTACAACTGGAAAACATTATAGCTGATTGAAAGCCACAGTTACACTGAACATTTATTTGTCTCCTTCAAAATTAGGTAAGGAGTAATATAGAATTATTTATAATTTGTTCCGTAAGGATGGGGAACAAGTAAGTAAACTGGAAAGATCTTTAAATGCTATTATTAATCTATTTTTTATATTCTTGCAGTGTCTTAAAATGTGATAGTAGCAGTAATCACTGTATTATCAACATATTTTCCTTGCATTATTCTCCCAGATTTGGGTATTGAAATATGTAAAAAAGCAAATACTTAATTCCTCAGCAGCCCCTCAGGCCTTGCAAAAAAGGAAACTGACTTGGTGACATAGTCTGTGTAGGTAGTATGACTGGGAACGGAATGCTGAAAGTTCCTCCAGGCTGCGGGAATGTAGAAAGTTCCTCCAGGGGGAAGTTAGGCACAGTGGCTGTGGCCACAGGTTATTAAAGGCCTTCTCCACAGTTCTTTATGCTGCGAACCCAATGACACAAGAAAGTCCTTGGGTTTTTATAGGCTTTAATGTCATGGCAGATGGTGGTTGGAACTGGATATGTACCCTGTGATACTCAGGGCAAACCTGAGTTAAATAGGGAGGGAAGGAGGGGGAGGGGCTTAGAAAAAATGTTTAATTGTCTCAGCCCTCTGGCCTTCAGGCATCTCATCAATATGTAAATCTCTCTAGGGCTTAAGGTCTGTTCCTGGTGACTGATGACCATAGACCTCTCTGTGGGAGGAGCTGTGGAGAGTTGAAGCTAAATGAAAAAAACCAGGGCCCAGGAGCAGAGCCAAACTCCAATAAGGGTCCAGGGATCCAGGCTTATGCTCAGCCAAGCATCCAGCTGTTTCTCACAGCCCACTACCCCACAACTCCCCCTTTTTCTTTTATAAAGGAGAGGTGTCATCAGAAAAGGTGTCTCCTATGTTGGGAACAGTTTGATACTGAACCAAGACCTGATTGGTAGTTACCTTTGCAATGTTACTTATCTGTTGCTTTTGAAACTGAATGAGGCAGGGTACCAAGAGAAGTAAGACTCCAATAGCTAGTATGAGGCAAAGGAGGGGAAGAATCCAAGCCATAGAGTAAGGGGAGCTGTGGGTCAGGGTGAGGAAGGCAAGGGATCATTGAAACAATTAAACACAGGTGGTACAGTTTGAGGGTAATAACATCTGATTAATCTAGATAGACATTATGTTTTCCTTACTAACATGTAACTTTTAGCTATTTGACTTTGAAAAGAGAGTTTATCTGTAGCTGGAAAGTTTGGATCTGTCTTCTGTAGGAATCAGTGTTTGTCTCTGGGTTTCAGTGTATGTCTTTGGAGTCTTCAGCATGTGCCTCTGGATCTCAGTGTGCATATCTGGGTCTCAGAATGTATCTCTGAGGTCTTCAGTCAGACTAGATAGCTGGAAGAAGGTAGCTTGGCATCCCAGGCAGGTTTCAGGAGATGGTATTGTCTCTGTTGGACTTGTGCGAGTATCTACAGAATAATTACAACAGGGAAGCAGCATCCTGGCAGGGGGATCTCTGTAAAGGGTGTGTAGCAAGCATTAGGATACTTGGGAGCAAGCACATCATGGTCTGTCATTGAGATCCTAGAAAACCAAAGGTTTTTGAGGAAGTTTTAGTCCTGGAATGTACCTTTGAGTCCGTTTTGGACAGCTGAGAAAGAAAACATCATGTTAAATATGTATCTGGGGTAGGCAGCAAGTTTGTCTGTAAAAGGGAACTAGTTGTTAATTTAGAGCTGAAAAATAGTGATCAGCATGTTGATTTAACCTGTGGAAGTAGATTAGATGATGTTTGAACCTTAAGAAAATCTTAAAAAGTTGAAAAAAAATGTTGGACATATATCACAAGTGTTAGAGAGAAAAGGAAGCATTAAAACAAAAAGCAAAAAAATTTCGGTTGAAAACTACTCACATTGTTGTTTTAGAAGTTCCTGTTAGGGAGAAAAGGAAACATTTAAAATTTTTGGTTGAAAAACAGGAACATTGTTGCAGGTCTTCCTGTTGGGGAGATGAAGAAGTAATGGCAGGTTTAGAAGCAGTGGGGGAGGGGCTTGCTGTGCCATATGGCGTCTGGGTGCTCTTGCAGAGAGGTCCTGTATTCCCCCTTAGTTTTTCTTAGAAATCTTAAATGTAAAGAAGGAGAAAAAGTCTAACTTTAAAGAAAGCTTAGAGGAAGAGACATAGAGGCTTGATAGGAGAGCCAGGAGTCAGAAGGAGTGAGAGGCTGTGTCTATGGGAGAGACATGTGGAAGCTGGGTTTGAGCCAGCAGGTCTTGGGAGAAACTGGCAGGTGGCATGCAGTTTCTCTAGGCTCAACCTGGAGTTTTTAGCCATGCAAGAGAAACTGTCTAAGGAACACAGGGTTGGGTAGCAAGCTGGGTTTTGCCCCTGTTGCTTTAGACAAGCTGGCTAAGCCAAATAGCTGTAGCCTGCCATAAATGATGGGAGAGCAGGGAAAGAAGCTGCATGGCAGGGTGCCGAGGACTAGAGTTTGGAGCCAGAGAGAGAGAGAGAGAGAGAGAGAGAGAGAGAGAGAGAAAACAGTCTTAGCCACGAGAAGGAGTCCCTCAACCAAGGGAAAGAGTCTTAGAACGAGGGTTGCAGCAGACACTGAGGCTTGAAAGACAGCTGTTAGCTGTGAAAGAGCCCCCTCTGTGGAGCTGGAGTGATGGGCAAAGTAGAGGCTAGGGAGTCACTGCCATCTTGCCCTTGAGCTGAAGAGCACGTGGAGAGGGAGAGACAGAGAGAAAGAGAGAAAGAGGAGTTAAAGCAGAGAAGTTCACCAGGAACACATGGAGAGAGGAAGAGAGGGACCTAGTCTTTTTTAACTAGGCAGGAGCTAGTGATAGCTAAGAATTAGAGAGAAGATGCTAGCAAGGAACACATGGAGAGAGAAAGAGAGCGGGGAGACAGAAAGAAGCCTGCCTAGTCTTCTGAACTAAGCTGGGGGTTACTCACTGTCCTGGAGTTTTGTGGAGAGGCTTTTATGTGGGCACCAGTGGGGAACATTCTTGGAGCTGGCTGTGCCTAAGTTCTCTACTACCTGTAGGGAACTATGTAGGCCTTCGAGTGAGCACGCACAGGTGTGAGTCTCTGTTGCGTTGTGGGTCTGAGAGTCTGTCATGACTTAGTCAGTTGGTACTGTGGCTCAGCATGGCAGAAGCAGAAGCACGGGATCTTTGACTGAGTTGTTTCCACACCATACCGATGGGTGCTTCCGGCCCCATCCGGTGGGGGAAGTTCTCACTCAGTCTGAAGTTCCATGGGGTGCAGAGCTCTTGGATGGGGACACCTGGGCAAGAAGGCTTACAAGGATCGACTGGTCTCAGATTCCTGGGCTCCCAGGTTCCGCTGAAAGCCATGGAGGAGTTGAGACTGGGGGCATGCAGGCTGGACCAGCCTGTAGCCGAGAGGGGTGAGAGGGAGAGCTCTGGGAGTGCCCCATGGGGTGAGTGTCACTTGGCAGGGTCGGCTAGCTTCGTTGAATAGGTGGGGAATGATTAGCTCATCTGTGGGCACAGGCATGACTTCTTGAATCTTGTTGGGCTGTTGTGAATACCATAGCTCCAAAGAGACTGGAGCATGGGAGTCTTGACTGAGTTCACTCTGCACAGCACCAGGCAAGCGTGGCAGGACCCCACCTGGTGTGGGAAAGTCTCAGTCTGGTTCTGCAGGGGCACAGAGTTTTTGGATTGGGGATCCCCAGGCCTGGAGGCAGCCAGAGACCAACTGGTCTCAAGCCCTTAGGTTCTCAGATGTCAATGAGAGGTTGCAGAAAGACTGGGGCTGGGGGTATGTGGTCGCATGACTGACAGGCCCACAGCCAAGAGAAATGAAAGGGAAGAGAAGAAAGAGGCACTGGCACCACCCTTCATGAGAGACCTGATTACTGTACTCACTTAGTAAACTCAGCTAGCTTGCTTGAAGAGGGCTGTCCCTGTGGCTGGAACTCAGAGAGGTCCTCCTCGATGACAGCACAATAGTTGAGACCTTTTCCATGCTTACCCATGGTATCAATTTCTGTAGTTGTGTCACTGTGCCCCACATTAGGCGCCAGTTGTGGGTAGGGTGGTTGGGACGCTGAAAGTTCCTCCAGGTGGTAAGTTAGGCACGGTGGCTGTGGCTACAGTGGCTCATTAAAGGTCTTCTCCATGGTTCCTCACAGCACAGCCCCAATGACACGAGAAAGTCTTTGGGTTTTCAAAATGGCTTTATTGGCATGACAGATGATGGTTGAATCTAGATGTGCACCCCCATGAAACTCAGGGCAAACCTGAGTTAAATAGGGAGGGAGAGAGGGGGAGGGGCTGGGGAAGAATGCTTAATTGGCTCTGCCTTCTGGCCTTCAGGCATCTCATTAATATGTAAATCACTCTAGGGCCTGAGGCCTGTTCCTCCTGACTGATGGTCATAGACCTCTCTGTGAGAGGGGCTGTGAAGGGCTGAAGCTAAATTAAAAGAACAAGGGCCCAGGAGCAGAGCCGAATTCCTGCCGTCCAATAAGGGTCCAGGGTTCCAGGCTTATGCTCAACCAAGCACTCAGATGCTTCTCACAGCCCACTGCCCCACAGTTCTGTACCAAGAAGAACTCTTAGAGGATGGAACAAACAGAAAACAGTTTTCAAAGGACACGTGGGAAGATATATCTAATTATATAACTTATTTTAAAATCGGCTAAGGATATGATATAAAAATCTTACCAGATTGTCCTTTTTCAAGACAAGTGAAGTTTGATTTGATCACAGAAGGATGAATCACTAACAAGCACCATATCTCTTGCTCTAAAAGGTAGTACCTAGAGATATGTTTCATTTCTGAACAAATACTTCTTTAATTTATTGTTTGAGAATTTCACATATGATATGAATTAATTCATTCATCAATTATACCCTTTCTTTCTTCTCTTTTTGCAACTCTTCCTTATGTCCATGTTGCTCCTTCTAAAATTTATGGCCCCTTTCTTTATTATTGTCATATATATATATGCTTATAAATATAACCTACTGGGGCCTATTATGTAGCGCTTAGTTTGTGGTTGACAGCTTGAGACTAGATAATCTATCAGGGAGTGGGGTTATTTCTGGAGATGATTGATTTCACTCTCTCTGCAGCTATTAATTTCTTATATCTTTTCATCTATGGGCAGAGGCTTGTAAAATACTAATATAATAAAATAATAAAAATAAAATCATATATATATATATATATATATATATATATATATATATTATAGATACTTGTGTACACATTTGTAGTAATTATAGTGAACTTGGCTCTCAGGGACTCTAGCCTCAACATGACTAGAATAATTTGATGTTAACTTTGATGGTGTTAAGGTAGAATCAAAAAGTTTCCTCAATTAACATTCTATTAATTAATTACAAAAAGAGATTCTATTTGGTTGCTGTTTCATTCTGTATATTTTAAATAACTTTACCTAGATTCAAACAAATATTTATTAATAAAACAGAATCATTACAGTCATCAGATTTTGTTTTCTGCCAGTGAAAATTAAATTCATTAGTTCCAGGAACATAAATCCAAACTCCTGGATTCTGTTAATTCTTGAAAAACATTTTTTTTCATTCTTCTGATTGTGGAACTTTGCCAAAAACAGAGTTGTCAAGATGAGGCAAGAAGAGCTGGGGAGCCTATGAGAGATCAAGTGACTATGAGGAGTAAGGGGAAAGTTCACAGCCAAATTTGTTCAACTTTTGGAAATTAGGTTTTGTGACAGGCTGTTCATAATTTTTAGGAGATCTGGACCTTTCTGTTGACCAAGTCTGACTGAGACATTGCCACCTGGGATGTATCTCATCAACTTTTTTGAACATATTTCTCAGATGAATCATTTTCTGGCATTTGGAGCTATAGCAAATTGACTGGCAGCGGATCATCAGCGAGGATGGTACTCCTCTGGACCAAGTTTGGCTCTAAGACATTTCTGTTGGAACTGCTTTATCTAACCTCTTTGATGGTCACTATTGGTTGTTCTCCAGAATTTACTTTTTAGTGCACATAAAAATCACATGCAGGAATGATTTTTTTGTTTTATACTATAAGATCTTCATTCAAAATTATGATTCTATTTTTAAATTTTCATTAGTTAGTGGGGCACACATGTTAAAAAAAAGCTTTTGCCCCTTTTCAGTTTCTGTCAGTAGTAAAGAACCATTGAATGGACTACACTGAGGTTTTTATAAGTTCAAGACATTGTGAAGAGATTCTCTGACAATCGCTCTCAAATGGCACCCATAAGCTTTCAATGGCTGACTTTATACCTGTCTTCAAGGCTCTCTGTTCTTTTGCAAAAGTTCTTGAACCACCATGGCACTTTCTCTTTTTTCACAGTTCCTGAGTGAAATAGGTTGATTTTGCAAGCTGCCTCCTCTGCTTTACAAAACATATTAATTGAAAGTCACTTAAATTTGTTCTTTGTGTAACACCATTCCCATAGTATAAAACTAACAGCAAATAATCAGTCTTTGCCAAAAAAAAAACCTGAAAAAGTGACAAACATGTATCAAAATGATGAATGATAGACTCATACTTATTAAGAGTGTATTCTAATACCAAAGGGTAAACTACAACCCTGTGACAGCCATGATTGCTTTTTGCACCAATCTAATATTACATTGAGTATAGGGCATTGACATTTTGCTTCCCTCTATGGAATAGAGACTCATCTGAAATACTAAACTTATTTGTTAATAATATTTCTTTCCCCAAGTAGTAGTATGTTATGTGTATGTCTTTCAGAGTTCTAAATACCTAGAAAAATATTGCAGGTGCCATTTATTGCTGATCTGCTTTATATGATATGGCTAAAATAGAGATTATTGATCTTATGTAGAAATGAAAAAATTTGAATCAGATTGACTGATGACCACTTAATTTAAAAACATACTAAAATAGTCTGAATTTTATGTTATCATTAAGACAGAATTCTTTTTCTTTAAAACTCTAAGAAAATTTTTATTCTTCTGAACATTGTCTCACTCTAATTTCCAAATTCAATATTTGTACTTAACATACATTGCAATTTAGGATGTCACAATGTTCATTGAATTATTTATAAATGTATTGTGGAAGAAAAATTATGGTACTTACATTTAATAACATACTTTATATGTAGTTGTCAAAAATTGTGATGTTAGATTTTTTAATAAAGAAAAGTAAATTTGGGTTTTAAACAAGAAAATAATAATACATTCCTAGACAGTCTGACTAGTCACATATAGCTGAGCAGAACAATGCACTGAAGATAACACTGTTTATATTAAAATACCTCTGAGGAAATGGATAGTGCAGTAATTTTAAATAATGAATTTAAATAATAAGAGTTAGAAAGAATGAGACATGAAACATACAACCTTCTTTCTAATTTTCTCCAAAATGTAAAAGAATATCAGTCTTTCCAAAAGTGTGTGTGTGTGTGTGTGTGTGTGTGTGTGTGTGTGTGTGTGTTTGTATACACTTATCTTCTTGTAAGTACACTCTGACATGGACCCAGTATGGAAGAAGTACATACAATAAATCTCCCTTCCTAAAGTTGTCAGACCAGACTCTACTCTGCACCATGCCTTTAGTATTCTTGTGGCTGATAGCAGATGGCATTTGCATAATGCTTAGCATATGCCTTGTGCTGTTCTAAGCATATCACATGCATTATCATGTCAAATTAAAAGGACAGCCTGACCCAGCATGAAGAATATAACCCAGCAGAGGAATGTAACCTCCTCAGTGAATTTCTGGCTTGACTATGTGTGTGAAGCTGATTTTTTTGCCTTTCTGGGACCAGAATGGATCTGATCTATTGCTCCCATACGGCTCTATTTTATAGGTTCAGACAGTTCTTCATTTTCCACCCTTTTTAGGTCCCGTTCATCTGACATTATATTTTGTTTCTTTGCTTTCATCCTCTCTTGTACCTTATATACAAGCCCCTCAGCTTCCATGGAAGGCTTGTCAGACAAAAAGCAAATGAAAGAGGCATGAAACCTAACTGGACATCCTTTCCTTCTGGGTGGTAGCTAGCTGGTCACTCTTCAACTGATGTCATGTTCTAGATTTCAGAGCCTTTGGATACATTAATCATCATATTCAATGAGCAGGAAACATCAAGCTCTGGCTTAACTAAAAATTATTTTGAAGCCCTAGAGCTCAGTAGCAATAAATAACATGCAGAGGGTGTTTACTTGGTTCTCTTTGGCTAAATCTTAACATTTGGAGTTTCTAACTTTATATTGCTTTTACAAAATTTTGAAAATATAGGCGCCTTGCATACCATCTACACACATATGGCATTAACTATAGATGACAAACAGGAGTAAAGAAGGTATTCCAAACAAGATTACTGTATACCAAGAGGAACAATTGCAAAAATACTCAATGACTGTATCAGACAAACATGCCAACCACAATAATACACTATATTTTCTGCTGCTTGTTCTATATCAATAGGCTCTACTCCTAGAGAGTTCTTTGATATGAGACGTACAAAACCACAAAGAAAAAAGTTCTCATTTTTACTGGATCTGAACCATCTGTGTGTCACAGGTAGTCACTTTCAAACAACAGGGATTGCAATATGAGAAAAAAAAAAGGAGATTTGGAAAAAATCAAAGTAGTAAGATTCCCTTGACAACTTAGATTTTCCATAGATAATGGTATGAGCCCACTATAAAATTTACAAAGAGGACATGAGTAATCAAATAATGAAAAACACTACACAAGAGTGTAACTGTATGTAATTTCTAGAACTGAATTGGAAAAAGCTGAGTAAGGCAACATAAAAAGAATAAACATTATTTCATTATTTTATAATAGCATGGAAATATGACAATAAAAACAGTGGTACACAAATGTCTACATTTAGACTGAAGCATACTTAATTAGAAAAAAAGTACTAAGATTTTTGAGATGAGATAGTGTTTAAGTAAGAAACTTTCAATAGCCACTCATTCAAGATATAGAATAAGTGTGTCCTGCTCATATCCTCTAGTTCCAGGACTCTATGGAAATGCCATTGGGGCCTCCTCCTCTGACTTAGCTTCTTCTTGTCATTGGATGTGCTTATAAAATCTTCTTTATTCCTGATCTTCTGGTTGGAACTCAGGCAGAGTTGATTGAACCATTCTCACAGCTGCCTGTTGTCCCTGGATCTTTCCATTCAAACTTTCTTTACTTGCTTTTATTCATAATAAAGCTGTATCAGAGTCTTATGCTCCCTCCTTCATACTTCTTTCTTTCTCCATTTTTATCACTTATAGACATCTTCCCCCATCTCATATTTCTTCTAAATCTAATTGCTTAGTATTCCTACAGGAACCAAACTGAACAAGATTGCAAAAATGCACCCTCAAAATATCTCAACAAATTGCATTGTTTCCAGGCATTAAGGGCATTAACAATCATAACATCTGTTCCTTTAATTATTTTTCTGCTTAGTTTCTGTCTCCTGGCCATATACCTAAAAGATGCACTAGCATCCCACAAGGACACTTGCTCAATTATATTCATAGCAGCTTTGTTTGTAATAGCCAGGAACTGGAAACAATCTAAATGTCTCTCAACTGAAAAATGGATAGAAAAAAATGTAGTATATTTATACAATGGAATACTACACAGCCAATAAAAACAAGGACATTGTGAATTTTGATTTTTAAGTCACAACTTGTGTTGTATTCAAGCTTCAAAATGTTCTTCGGGAATGCTCGCACTATATGTTCTTTTCACAAACTCTAACTCTGAAGAAAAATATTAATAATTTTCTCAGTTGAAATATTTTACTTAAAATTAAGGTGGTTATCACTAACAAGAATTGAAACTATTAACTCAAAAACATGATGTAGTTTATTTCTAAAGATGAAAACTTTTGCATATATCTCAAATAAGTATGATAGTCATGACAGGAGCACTATATTTAGATGACACTGAACAAAAATGGCCTCTGAAAATTGTTGGCTAATTTAATATAGCATAATCATCTAAACATTTTTGTATGTTTTGAAGTTCACACACAAAGTTAACAACTTTCAAAGATTCAAATTTAAAATCACTGATGTTGTTAATCTACACACAAAGTTAACAACTTTCAAAGATTCAAATTTAAAATCACTGATGTTGTTAATCTGCATAAGACATTTAGGATAGCTTTTCCACGCAACTAAACAATAATGAAACTTTTAATGGTTGAACTTGTCAAGAGAGCTTTAATGTCATAATTATTTCTTTAAATGAACATGGGTATTTGCTGGCACTTGAATTTGTAATAATCTTTCAGTGTCTCTGGAATAGAGACGGTGAAGACTGTTAGAAGTTGTATCAGATTCCCTACTTCCAAAATATTTTCTCAGCAGATCTACTCCTTTGCTACATAAATTTCCCATCTACACAACATCATACAATGTAGAAAAGCAGAGCTAAAAGAGGGAGACAATAAAGAAGTTGACACCCACTAAACATAGACACCAAAGGAGTTCACTTTATTGAAGGCTATCAATTGAAAAGAATCCTTGTATCCATATATCTTGTATCTGCTCATACACAAATGTCTCGAAGACATGTCACCTTTTAAAACCCATAAATTGTATTCTTTTGTATTACTTTCACTAATAAACACCAGTTTTAACTATAAAACATAAAATTTTAGTATGTATAGTATTTGCCGAGATGTTTGAAATACATTTAATATTTAATACATTTTAATGCAAGAACTTAGAATCATCTCTTAAACATAAATTTACTAGTCATAGTTCTTTTATATTATCATGAGCTAAACACCCTTGCAGCATAGATATAAAAAATAATCTATATTGTTGCAATACTGAATAAGACAAAGAAGGTTGGTCATTGGATACTGATATTGTACTTACTTAAAGATAAAAACTTATAATGAATAGTTACACAGCAAGAGTGTTCGAAAAAGTGATCCTGTACTGAATGGGTATCTCACAGAGGGAAAAGAAAGAACTATGAATGGTTGTGCCAAAACAAACTGATAAATATTTCAGAATATGGATCTACTACCTTGATATTATAACATATTTATCAAAATAGGACATGAAGTGTCTTCTAATAGTTTTATATTTATTCATATATGTATTAGTTAAATGTAAATAAAATTTAAAAACCCATAAACTATCTTCATCTTCTATTGCTCTGAAGAGACACGATGACCAATTAGAAAAGAAATTATTTAATAAGGGGCTTGCTTACAGATTCAGAAGTTGAGTTCATTATCATCAAGACAGAAGCATGATGAGAGGCAGGGATGGTGCTGGAGAGGAAGCTGAGAGCTACATCCTGATCTTTAGACAGAGAGAGAGAGGTTGGCCCTGACCTGAGTTTTGAAACCTTAACATTCACATCCACTCAGCAGTGACACACCTCCTACACCAAGGACACACCTACTGCAAGTCCTTACCTCCTAATCCTTGTAACCATACCAAAGAGTTTCATTCCCTGCCCCATATAGATGAGGCTATTTACAATGGCTTCACAGAGTTATATAATGTATACATTAAATGTTAATAACAAAAATACCACATTTTCAACATTTTGTTTTAGAGAAAATCTCTAATAATCTGTGTATAAACAAAGGTAATATTCCCGAAATTACTCACAGATTATAGCTATTATCTATTCATATGCCCGTTTCCCTACTTTGTCCTTTCTCTAGAATCTCAATAAAACTAAATTATATAGTGGTATGGATTCTGGTCATTTCAAGTGTTCTGCAATGGTGTCTTATTAGTTATTTAATTTACATTTATCTGATGATATGTGATATGTGTACTTAGTGTCTCTTATGCTTAGCATATGTTATATGTGCCTCTTTTGTGAATGTTGTTAATGATTTTATTCAATATTTTAAGTAGAAGGCTTTTGTAGTATTAAACTTTTAAAATTCTTGGTAAGATAATTATATGTGTGTGTGTGTGTGTGTGTGTGTGTGTGTGTGTCTGTGTGTGCATTTTCTTCCATATTGTGCTTTGTCTTCTCATTCTCTATCAGTATCCTTTAAGCCACAGAAAATTTTTCTTTTAGTGAAGCCTGGATTATAAATATTTTCTCACGCTGATTATATTCTTGACAATGCACAACTAAACTTTTTGTACCTAATAGTTTCCTATGTTCTATTCTAAAAACCTCACAATTTTGAAATTCAGTTTGTTGCTTCAGTTCAATGCATTATAGTTCATTGTTAAATCTATGATACATTTTGAGTTCGTTTTGATGAAGAGTATGAATTCTGCCTCTAGATTCATGAAATTCTAACACCATTAGTTTTTGGGTTTTTTTTTTTTTTAATTGGGTTAGGGAAAAGGACCGAAGCCCTAAGGGCCAGCAGAAAGAATGGAAAAGGGCAACCTCAGGAGGTAGGAGGTAGGGGGACCTTCCAGAATGCACCAGAGACCTGGGAGGTGAAAGACTCTCAGGATTCAATGTTGGGGGAGGGGGGGAGCTTAGATGAAATGATTGACAGTAGGAAGAGGGAACTTATAGAGCCCACCTCCAGCAGGAAAACAGGGCATCATATGAGGGACGGGGTTGCCATCCCACAGTCAAAACTCTGATTCATAATTGTTCCTCTGAAAGAACTGCAGGGATGGAAATGGAGAGGAGCCTGAAGAAAAGAAGGTCCAGGACAGGCCGAAAGTGGGATCCAGCTCAAAGAGAGATCCTAAGGCCTGACACTATTATTGAGGCTATAGAGAGCTCACAAAAAGGGACCTATTATGACTGCCCTCCGAAAGACCCAACTAGCAGCTGAAAGAATCAGATGCAGATACTTGCACCCAACCAATGGATAGAAGCTGCTGACCCCTGTGGTTGAATTAAGGAAAGGCTGAAAGAAGCTGAGGAAGGCGACCCTGTTGGAGGACCAGCAGTCTCAGTTAACCTGGATCCCCGAGATTTCTCAAACACTGGACCCCCCAAAAGGCAGCAGACACCAGCTGATATGAGGCCCCCATCACATAAACAGCAGAGGATTGCCGGGTCTGGGTTCAGTCGGAGAAGATACACCTAACCCCCAAGAGACTGGAGACCCAAGAGAGTTTAAGGGTCTGGTTGGGTGGGGAGCGGTGGGTGGAGACATCCTCGTGGAGACAGAGGGCGGAGATGTATAGAATGTGGAACAGTCGGAGGGTGAACTGGGGGGCAGGAGAATAAAATCTGGAGTGTAAATGAATAAATAAATGATTAAAAAATACTCTTAGCTTCAATGTTGTTTTCTTTTTTTCCTTGGTTACATAACACTCAACTATATTTATATGGTTCAACTTCTCGGCTCTAGGTTCTATTTTGCTGATGGATTTTTTTATTCTCAATTTAGGACCACACTGTGTTATGAATTTTGTTCATTCATCGCAGGTACTGAAGCACATACTGTCTTTCCATAGTTGTTAGTTTTCTCCTGGAAGTTCTGGGTTTTGGCCATGCCCTGCCACCTTTAGAGTCAATTCACTGAAATACAAAAATATCTGCCAAAAGTGTTAACTTAAGATCAAAAGGAGGTTCAAAGATTCATCTTTTCTTCTAATGCTTTTCTCTGTTGCTCATCCATGTTTCCAATTTATTGGTTCATACATGCAGAAAAATATACTTGAAACACAGAAAGCATCTTAGGAAATTATGGTTTTTAAAACATACAAAATTTAAGTTTAAATTTGAAAAAAATTAAGTATAAGTATGTTGTGGTATTTACTCTGATGAAACTTGAGGAACTATGAGGATAGTTATTTGATGGGACAATTTAAGTTCTAAGGAAGAAAATGTTATTTTATTTGTTTGTTAACCATATAATTTCAGCAGAACAAAATGAACATAAATTGGTCTCTCATAAAATAAATTCCAAAAAAGAAGTCTGAATTTATGAGCATGAACCTCTCTTCCAGTATTCAAAATAATCAGTTAAGTGCCTATGAATAACTTTATAGTTAAGTTAAAAATATTTCTTCAAGCTGAATGTATAATGCAAAATGGTGTGACTTTTTGACCATAGTTAGAGTTATGAAAGAACCTCATATTTTATTCCTATTACTTATCATCATTATTTGCATATTATTGTTCTTTGTGTTACATGAACAGAATACAATCTACCAGCAAAACATTACATTTACTTTCCCAAATGTTTAGTATTATTTTACAGACCATAGAAAACAATTCTCTTTTTTTTTTTTTTACTAATATCAGTAGTAAATAATGATTCTTGTGGTCAATTAGAAACTTGGGAAAATTTTATAATTTGTCTTTCATGATCTCTCCTTATAGGTATACATATGTATACATATATCTTTGCTTATCTAATTTGGAATTATTAAATTCTGCTGTAATCACTTATAAAATATCAATTTTTTATCATTCTCTCCTTTGGAATGCTGAGGTCCTTTTTTTAAATTGGTTTTTGGATTCACATTTAGGTTTAGTTAAAATTCCTATATTATTTACATTATTGTCTTAGAAAATTCATTTGGTCTTCCCAAGAGAATGAATATGTGCTCAATTATAAAGTATTTCAGTGCTGAAAGTCTTGACTTGTTTTTTACAATTATTTTATGCATGAGACCTACTCTGTCTCATGAGAGCATTTTTGTAATCATACACAGGGAGAGTTCTCCACTGAGATGACTGCCTCTTCTTCTTCTTCATTCTCAAACCCACCCCTTTCCCTTGTCTTTGATTTTTATTTCTGTGACTTCCTCAGTTCACGAATTTTGACTGAATGGAGTCACCCAGTATGAGGCTGGGACTGGCTTCATTTTGTTCAGATTCTTGCCCTTGGGACCATTGTACTTTTTTCATGTATTAATAAATCACTACGTTTAACTCTTGAGTAATATTGCCCACTGTGGATGTTACACAGTGCATGAAGCATCTACCCACTAAGAAAGTTTGGATTATTTTTCGTTTGCTTGTTACAAATAAACATATAATGAATAATCATACGGAAGATTTGTATATTCTTTGTTTTCTTCCCTTTTTTAAAAGCCAATAATGCATTTGCTGCTTTCATGGTAAATACACCCTATTCAGAGTAGCTGAACCATTTTTCATACCTGTACATGAAAACTCCAGTTTCTCTGCATCTTGCTAGCAATTGGCATCTTCATGTTTTATATTCCAGCTCTGCTCTTAGCATTCCATTGCATTATTTGTCTTCTCACACTTTAACTTTAAGCCTATAAGTAAGTATAAATAAGTTTCTTATGGACAGCAGGGATCTAAATATTTTGTGCACTCTGTAAATCTCTCCTATTTTGAATATTTAAATTAGTGAGCATATGAATAGTCTCAATGTTTTGTCTTCTATCATCTTTCAGAAGCCACTAGTTCCATTAAAAAAAAAAAAGATTAGGGCCCCATGAGCTCCTCTTCCATTTGTAACTGATTACTAACAGGCTTGCCTTGTATAGGAACAGTGTAGGGTAGCATCAGCAACAGTAGGTACCTGTTAATAAGTCTTGGGTAGTTTCAGTGCAAATAGCATCACTGGCTGTGAGCTTGAGAATCCAATGGCTGTGTCATGCTCAGAAGTTATCATTTTGTAGCCCCCTTCCCTATCCTTCACCCTTACTTTCCCTCTGTCCACTCTTCCACATGTACTGTGGACTCAGAATAAAGCTGGTCCCATCATGTTTAAAAAGTATGAAAGAAATGAGTGGTAAAAATTTTCTGATTTGTTTTTGGTTTTGGTTTTTTTTGTTTTTTTGTTTTGTTTTGTTTTGTTTTTTTTTTTTTTTTTTTTTTTTTTTTTTTTTTGGCTTGGTTTGGTTTTCTTTTTCCTTTTGTTTTTCTTTGTTCTGTTTTGATTTGTTTTTAGAGACAAAGTCTCTATGTATAATAGCCTTGAATGAACTGGAACTATCTCTGTAGACCAGACTGGCCTTGAACTCACACAGATCTGCCTGCTGCTTCCTCCTGAGTGATAAGATTAAAGGCATGGAGAAGTAGAACTTTTAAGGTATTTCAAGTAATTGTGTCCTGTGATTTATTTACCCACTCTCACTATGAACTCAACACAATGACTTGTAACACATAATAACAAAATTATGAGGAGATTTTAAATTTTTTCACAAAAAAACACGCAAGTGCATTTCTCAACTGATAGACAAATTCATTATCATAAAATAATAAGTTTTCAACATGTACATATTAAAATTTCATATGCAGTCTATAAATAAATTATTGATCAATTAAAATAAAAATTCAAAGAAATTTTATGTATGTGTTTGTTCAAAACTTCAAATTCATCACAAAAAATGAAAATAAGGAATAAAAGCAAATTATTTCCTTTGTAGTATTCTTACACAAAGCATTTGTCTTTAAAAACCAATAAGCCATGACTATTTAATGGGAATGTGAGAAGTAGCAAAATGGGAATTCTGAAGACATGCAATTTGACAATCTAATTATTTGTTAGCATTGAAGATAGGCACACTCTTTAATCATTATTTATAACTGTAACAGAATGAAAACTATTTACAAATATTTATCTTCTTGTTATGGTTGACTTTTCAGTATTCTAAAATTAATAATGTAATATAATGTAATGCCATTTGAATTAATACTTTAAATAGCCTATTATAAATACTAAACAAACAGTTCAAAATTAATTTAGACTTAAACAATATTAACTACTTGATGAATGCAAATAATTATTTTTATTGAGATTAATTTAAATGGCACAGTAGCTAACTGTAATCACAAAACTTTAATAAATGGTTCAAATAGCAAAAAAAAGACAATAAAAAAGCCATCTTTTAAAAGCAGAGAGAAAACATTGCTCCAGAACTAGGACAGTCATAGTCCTTGAAATTTCAAAATAATGCGTGAAGGGATTTACTTACTTAAATAAAAAGAACAAGGTAAGGATCAAGCACCAGTGTCTTTGAATGTTACTGATCTATGTGATCTGCTAGTGAGCATAAGACATGGTGAAAATTCATTTCATGCTTGTCTATTCTGATAAAATTCATGACTGAATTGTTTGAAAATGATCAAAATATAGAATGATTATAGGAAAGGCCCCCAAATATGGGTCAAACTGGAATCAAGGCAGATCTTCGAATCACTACAAATTGGCCTACCTTCATATTCTAGCCTTGCCAGAACAGTGTGAAACTTTAGCACACATTTTGATCAACATAAGTGCTAATAAATAACATTTGGAAAAATTAATGGACAATAAACCACACTAATAAGCCATTCATTACATTACATAGAATAGAAATAACAGTTTGGGTAATACAACTTCTCATGTTAGCCTTCTCAAATTCTAATTGTTCTTAAGCCTTCCCACTAATTAATAAAAGTGATTTGCATTCTCAAGCTCTATATATGGTTTAAAGAATGAAAAATATCAATCTTGTTCTTTATTTGGCTGTATCTCTTAAAGCTTGTTGGGAGAGCTTTAAAGAACATATTCCTCTAATTTAGAACAACTGGCTTTTGAGAGAATGGACTTCCTCCACATTATTATTTTTCCATTAATTAATTGACTTATTCACTTTGCATCTAGATTGTAGCACCTTTCCTCTTAGTCCCCCCTTACATAACCCCTCCCCCACCTCCTCTCCTCCTCCCAGATTTTGATCATAGTTTGAGAGGGGGATTTGCTTTGGCTTTCATGCTTTTCATGGTCTTTGTTGAATTTTTCAAAATAATGTCCCTGATCATTCTCCTTTACTCTATTGAAGTTTTTATTCCCTCATACCTTAAATATGAATATTTTTCACTGATCAAGTCTGGACTTTTATTTTTTTATCCAAACTTATATACTACTAGTGAGTTATACCCTGATACTTCCATCTTTCTTGCTTTAGGCAGAGTATTTTTGTAAGCCCAAATTGTAAACTAATTATTGGGCATTTCTATTAACAGTGAATTGTGTTCCACTAAGAATCTTACTACCTATAGTCTTTGCTCTCTGTTAAAATAAGTAGACATAACATCCTCAAGACACCCACATTAAAAATAATTAGTTTATATTTAAATAAGGAAACCCTTTCTCATTACTAATATCAATCTGTTGTGAAAACTGATCTGAATTCCAACCTCAAATTATATAGATTCATTTAAAAAAAAATCACCCTCACTATGGTCTATCTTAATTAATAAGTTCATGATTTGCCCTGAAATTTATACAATGACACACCAAGAGGGTTCTAATATTAGGTATAGGCTTCTTTGACTCTATTCTTTAAATGCAATCCAGTGACTTTTATGAAATTATTTTTGATTAAGCCAATCTCATTGCTACTAACATGAAGCTCGACACTCAGTACTTGTATCATCTGTTCATACTTCTCTTCCTAACTACATCACAAGTTGATCCTCCTATTTTTACCCTTCCTTATTACTAATTTTTTTCATTTGCAGTATTTAAACAAAATGGTTCACCCTCTGTCAGTCAATTCCTGAATATTGTACTTCAAATTTTAAAATATGGTTAATTCTACCAATTGTCCTTGTGTTGTACACAATACTAGATATCTGTTCTCCATAACTTTGTCTTTTAGATAAAGATTGCATATTAGAACGGGAGGGAAGATTACCTTTGCCTGAGTTCCCAGGGTTTTGGGTTGCACCCTCCAGTGATTTACATGCTTCGGAACAATCTCTTCTATTTCTGTTCCTCTGGAGATCTTATAAACATAATTTGAGCAAGTACTAATAAAGTACTGAAGTTGCAGTGTACTGTGACTAATTAATTTTCCCCCAAATAAATGAGATAATACATGCCTTAATCTTGTCTCTTTCTTTGCAAGTGAACATATTTATATACACATTCATGTATTGTTATAAATTCTATACTTTGACCCTCAAATCATCTGAAATTTATTTTAGCCTTCATTATATCTTAGTTTCTATGCTAACAAATATTTATATTCTAGTTACAGATATGGAAAAATCTAAAATGAATCTTGCACATATTCAATTGACTAAGGCTTTTGTATATATGTATACTATATATACATATTTATATACAGTATAAATATATATGTATGTATATATTTATGTATTTATTATGTGGTCGTGTGTGTGCATAAGTGTGGGTGGTGTGCATGCACAAGAATATATATGTATGTGCATATGTGATAATCAGATGTCTTCTGCCTTCTTCCATCAATTTCTACCATAATTTTTAAGTGATATTTTATTTGTACAGATGTGTATGTATGTGTTTATCCTTGTGTATGTGTGGGTACCAATAAAGTCATAAGAAGGCATAGGATCCTTGAATCTAGAATAATAAGAGGTTGTGAGCCATCCAAACTCCAGTCTTCTTCAAGAGAAACAATCACTTTAAAGAGCTGAACCATTTGGCTAGTCATATTTTTTGAGAAAGGGTCTCTTATTGAGCTTAGAGTTCAGGGATTCATTCAACCTTAATAGGCTTCATGCTCCTGGAACCTTGCCTTCACCCTAGTTCAGGGGTAACAGACCCATAGGTGCTGGGGTTCCAAACTCAGGGCCTTGTACTAGTATAGCTTTTTGCTTTAGAAACCATCAACCTTTAAATTGGCAATTTACATTTTTTTTCAAAATAATCTAGTTTGAATTGTCACACAACACTATTTAAACATTCACATATATACAATTAATAAAAAATGAACTTAATTTTTAGAGGGCACACCTGAAAAAGAAAACCAGGCAGGCTGCCTGTGATTGTCTTCTCTTTCTCTCTCTCTTTGGTCCCCCAGGTCCAATCCCCAGTCTTGTCCCCAGCCCTGCAACAGAACACCAGTTGAAACCTTCCCTAATCCCTACCCATATCTCCTGTGATTCCCACAAACCATCCTCTTCTAATGCTTCCCCTTCACTACTTCTTGCTTTGGCCCAGACCCTAACTCCACAAAGCTTCGTCTGCTAACCCAAAGGCTGCTACTCTGAGGTCAAGAAGTAGGGTAAAGGCATACAGTATAAGGAAATGAATAAAAGAGTTCAAGACAAGAAACTGAAAATAGAATCAATAAAGAAAACCCAAACAAAGGGAATTCTGGAAGTGAAAATTTAGCAATTTTAAAAAGAACTACAGAGGCAAGCTTCAGCAACAGAATACAAGAGATGGAAAAATGTCAGGCATTAAAGATATGATAGAAGAAATGGATACATTAGTCATAAAATATTAAATCAAAAAGAAAAAAAAAACTGTTAATGATGCACACCTGGGTCTTCATGTGGAGACTGTCTCTAAGTCTATTACCTGTCATTGGATCCCCTTTCCCTAATTGGACTTCCTAGTTGGACCTCAGTGGGAGAGGATGTGATTAGTCTTGCTGGGACCTTATATCCCAGTGTGGACAAGTATGCAAAAAGGCTTCCCTTCTCTGAAGAGAAGGGGAGGAGGTAATTGGGGAAAAGATTTATACTATGAACTTTCCTCTTAGTACCACTTTAATTTTATCCCAAAAGTTTGGGTATTTTGTGCATTCATTTTCATTGAGTTCTAGGAAGTGTTTAATTTCTTTATTTCGGTCTTGACTCAGTAGAGAGCTGATCAGTTTCTGTGAGTTTATAGAACTTTCTAATGTTTTTACTGTTGTTAAAATCCAGTTTTAATTCACAATAATCTGCTAGGACACAGCAGGTTATTTCAATTTTTTTTTGTATGTTGAGACTTGCTTTGTGACCAAGTCCATTTTAGAGGGAGGTCCATGAGGTACAGAGTAGAAGATACATCCTTTTGTGTTTTAGTAAAATGTTCTGTAAATATGTCAGGTTCATTTGTTTTATGTCTTAGTTAGTTTGCTATTACTATGACAAAACACCATGACCAAAAAAAGCAAGTTGAGGGAAAAGGGTTTATTCAGCTCACTCTTCCACATTTCTGTTTATTGTCATCAAAGGAAGTCAGAACAGGAACTCAAGCAGGGGAGGGACCTAGATGCAGGAACTGGTACAGAGGCCATGGAAGAGGCTGCTTACTGGCTGACTTGCCCTGGCTTGCCCAGCCTCCTTTCTTATAGAACCCAGGACCACCAAACATAGGATGGCACCACCCACATTAGGCTAATCACTCATTGAGAAAATGTCTTACAGCTAAATCTCATAGATAGCACAGAGACGGGTTGATACCAAACACAACTGGTGAAAAAAATGAATAAAATGCTTCCTAATGATATTCTGCTATGCACGTAGATTAGTGCCTTATTCAGTCATCATCAGAGAGCCTTCCTCTGCTACCAGATGGGAACAGGCACATAGACTCACAGCCAGACTTAGAACACACAGTTCTAATTGGGTAATACCATAAAATCCCTCTCCTCAGGGCATCCTTCAGAAGCAGAAGCAGACTGAGAACCAGAGGGGATGAAGGATACCAGAAGAACAAAACCATTTAAACCAACCAAGCAAAGGGTCACAGAGACTTAAGCAGCAAGCATAGGGCCTACGTGTGTCTGTACTGGGTTCTCAACATATATATTATAGCTATTAGCTTAGTATGGAGGGGGGATTACTTATTGTGAGAGTGAGTGAGTATCTGACTCTTGTGACTGTTTGTTCTTGGAACTCGTTTCTTCCTCTTCGGTTGGCATGTTCAATTTTAATATAATAGGATATTTTTTCTTTTGCTTTACTTTATATTTTATTTTGTCATGTTTAGCTTTTATCTCTTAGAAGCCTGTTCTTTTATTTTATTGGATATTTTCTTTATTTACATTTCAAATGCTATCCCATTTCCCACTTTCTCCCCCTGCTTCTATGAGGGTGTTCCCCCAACCACCCACCCACTCCTGCCTCCTAGCACTCACATTCCCCTACATTGGGGCATCAAGCCTTCAAAAGGTTAAGGGCCTCTTCTCCCATTGATGCCCAGCAAGACCATCCTCTTTTACATATGTAGCTGGAGCCATGGGTCCCTCCATGTGTAGTCTTTGGTTGGAGGCTTAGTTCCTGGGAGCTCTGTTGGGGGTAGGGAGGTCTAGTTGTTGTTCTTCCTATGGGGTTGCAAATTCCCTCAGCTCCTTCATTCTTTTCTCTAACTCCTCAATTGGGGACCCTGTGCTCAGTCCAATGGTTGGTAGCAAGCATTAGCCTCTGCATTTGTCAGGCTCTGGCAGAGCGCCTCAGGAGACAGCTATATCAGACTCCTGTCAGCATGCACTTCTTAGCATACACAATAGTGTCTGGGTTTTGTGACTGTATATGAGATGGATCCCCAGGAGGGGCAGTCTCCCGATGGTCCCTCCTCCAGTCTCTGCTCCATACTTTGAGTATTTTGTGACTCCTTCTTTTTAGAACCAAAGCATCCCCACTTGGTCTTCCTTCTTCTTGAGCTTCATGTGGTCTGTGAATTGTATTCCAAGCTTTTGGGCTAATATCCACTTATCAGTGAGTGCATACCATTTGTGTTCTATTGCGATAGGGTTACCTCACTCAGGATATTTTCTAGTTTCATCTATTTGCCTAAGAATTTCATGAATTCATTGTTTTTAATAGCTGATAAGTACTCCATTGTGAAAATGTACCACATATTCTGTATCCATTCCTCTGTTGAAGGACATCTGGGTCTTTTTCAGCTTCTGGCTATTATAAATAAGGTTGCTATGAACATAATGGAGTATGTGTCCTTGTTATATACCAGAGCATCTTTTGGGTATATGCCCAGGAGTGGTATAGCTGGATCCTGAGGTAATACTATGTCCATTTTTCTGAGTAACCACCAGATTGCTTTCCAGAGTGGTTCTATGAGCTTGCAATCACACCAACAATGTAGGAGTGTTCCTCTTTCTCCACTTCCTCGCCAGCACCTGCTGTCACCTGAGTTTTTGATCTTAGCCATTCTGACTGGTGTGAAGTAGAATTTCAGGATTGATTTGATTTGCATTTCCCTGATGACTAAGGATGCTGAACATTTCTGTAGGTGCTTCTCGGCCATTCGAGTTTCCTCAGTTGAGAATTCTTTGTTTAGCTCTGTACCCCATTTTTAAATAGGGTTATTTGATTGTCTGGAGTCTGATTTATTGAGTTCTTTGTATATATTTGATATTAGCCCTCTGTTGGATGTAGGATTGGTAAGCATCTAATAAAAGACAGAAAAGAAATAAGGGGAGGAACTGGAAGGATTAGAGGAAGGGAAAACTATAATGAGGTTATATTTTGTGAGAAAGAAATTATATTCAGTAAAAGTATAAATATTAATGTATATATTTAATTTTACATATATACTTAATAATATCCTGATTATCATTCATATTCATTTCATGTGAAACTTGGAACTCATATAAAAAAATGTACCTTAAAGAATCTCATTGATTATTACCAAGTCTAATTATTTTCTTACATTTCCATATGGACACAATGAGAAAATCATGAAGCTCTAATCAAAATACGTCATTCTCTTTCTGTCACACATAGCAGATTATTTTATCTCAAGAGAAAAACTTAACCTTGATATATACGATATAATATCAGCAATAATTCAGCCATTCATCTACATGATTGCTGTAAAAAAAAAGTTTAAGCATAAATTTCAGATCCACTCTTATAACCCTTAAGAATTATTTTCAATTCTTTACATACATACATACATACATACATACATACATACTTCTAGTACTATACACCTTAGGATGCATTCATATTACAAAATAAACTATGTACTAGTCTCTGTTTGCCACCATGCTTGTGAGTTGATAGAGAAGGAAATAGAAGATTTTTGTGGTCAACATTTCTATATAGGAAGAGCTAGGAACAACTTAGCAATACAAGGAAATTACTGCTACGTTCATTTCTACATCTCCTGTCATCTCAACTGTACCTATACCTCACTTCTCCTTACCTGGATGGTAGAAAAGCTGTTCATTCATGCCAATAGTACCACAAAGGAGAAGTGGAATATTTGGTAAAACTGTATGGAGCAAATCATTGATATTTATGAGTTGCAGAAAATTAATTTTAAACATTTCAGCCATGTGTGGTCCTAAAAATGTGTTGCTAAGCAACTGCCCTTAAACAAGGAGACTTAATATGTATGTAAGACTCTTGAAAGCCTGAAGTTAATTTGTTTCATAGAAAGTGTGGGTTTCGAGTATGCTGAAAATACCAACAGGATTCTAAACTAAAGATTACTGAATCAAGGGTAAGAAGATGCCCGAGTCATCAATTACCTATAAATTTGCATTCACAGGCAAACACAAATATGTTGCAAAGAAAGCATAAATACATACTATAAATCTTCCTCATGTTATTATCCTTATTAATTTGTTCTTAAAAATGTTATTACCTACATTTATTTAGGGAATAAAAGAAATAACAGTATTATAATTACTAAATAGAAATCATTCAAATTAACACAACCACACATTGAACATCTTTTCTGGACAAATTTCTCTAAGAAACCTGATTTTCAGGAACCTCTTTCCCTGTGAGGACATAGAGGATATAGAGGAGGAAAGATAATCAATAATCCTTGGAACAGGACCAAACCACTCCAGGACAAAGTAAAGAAAGCTATGGCAATGTCATCCACAAAAGTCTTTTCTCTATCAAGTGGAAAGGCTTAACAGCTACCAGGAAATCTAAGGTCTTAGGTGAAATGAAGCTCAGTATATTACAAAGTTTATGGGCGATGTCTGGAGCAATTTTGTTTCTTAAGAAACCTCTTGAATCTCAGTGAACAACACTTTAAATTGCCAAGTCAAAGATCGAGCTGTAACAAAGTCTCAGCAAAAGGTTTTTCTAGTTTCTCACCAAGTAAACAATATAGATTGTGCAATAAATAAAACGCTGCAGGAACAATTCTGGCCTGGATGTTTGTAGCATAATTCTTTGGAATAGCTATATAATCATCTAACACATATTAAGATCTCTAAACCATGTAATTATGGACACATCTGAAATATTTTGACAATATTAATAGAATTATGACATAATTTATCATGGTTTGAGGTTTTCATCCATTGCTACATAATTTATTTCTCTTAGGCTTATTTTCTCTAGGGAATAATTAATATAATTGCTGAGAATATGAACAGTAAAAAATATAGATTCCATCATTTACATATTAGGTTCAGAATTTGTTGGTGAAATTTTAAGACTATTTACTTCATTTTTTTTTAAATGGGACACTATTGCTCAAATGAAGACAATAGGCATTAACACTAAGTTCTTGGTTCAGAGTTTGGAGCAAAAGAAAGATACATGGATTATAAGTACTCTGACATTTTGGATGTCTGTTTATTGTCAGAATATTAAATATAGATGAACTCACTTAAGAATAGATATTAAACTATTTTACCTATATATGGAATAAAATAAAAATTATGATGGTATTACAAGTATTATAAAAACATTACATATTTGTTGTTTATTTCACTACATCATTAGTATAGATTCACCAGAGAGCAGAAATGAACAAAGAGATTTTTTAAAATATGGAAGTAGTTGTAATGTTTATAGAGACTGACAATGCCCAAGAGCTACAAAGAGTAACTAAAACTCACTCTGCAATCCCAAAGAAATCAATCCCATCAGGATTCCTGGCTTAAGGTTAGGAGATGTATGTCTTAGCTGGAAAGTCAGGCTGCAAAAACATCCCTGGGTACTTTTGATTTGTTCTTGCTTTCAATGCCTTAGATGAAAACTCCACCTGCCACCAGAAATGGGATAATAATTTGCCTTATATTCTCTGCTAATGCAGATATCAATTTGACTCAGAAATTCTTCTTAAGACAAAAAGAATAGTATTTATCCTAATATTTGGGTATTCTATGACCCAGTCAATTTAGTACATAAAATTAACCAACCTGAAATACATCCCTGTTGAATATGTTACCTACATATAGATTTGAAAATCACATTTTATTTCTTATAAGAGCTTTGAACGTAAACTTTAGAGACTTTAAAACTGAGAAAAAGTTCTGTTCATTATAAAATACCCAGTCTCAGGTTATCTGTTAGAGCACCGCAAGACTAAAAACTCCATTAGAGTACTGTTCATGGCCTATGAATGGGCATGTCAGCCTGCATCATCACTCTTCCTTACATGCAAAGGGAATCACTGTGTGTGCAAAGTTCAATCTTTAGGGATTACTTTACATTGTTGATAATAGAAATGCTCTATAAAGAATCTCTGCTGATATTGCTTTCTAGTATTAGATGGTATCTAAGTACTGGAAAGAACCCTGTACTATCAGCACTGCATTTGATCTTTCTTCATCAGTGAAACATAGGACAACTCCAGAAAGTTGTAGTAGTAAAGAAAGAGTGGGTATCATGAGCATTTATTTGGGCTTCTTCTCCAGGGAACCTACTTGTGGTTTCAAGGCCTGCATGGGCTCTGTCATTGTCTAGATGATAGAGTGGTCCTGTGCACACAGATTTTATGTGTTGTTGGCTTGCTTATCTAAAAGCTAGTTCATGGAAAACCAGACCAGATAAATTGAGGCCTCTATCACAGCTTAATTCATAGACCAACTGCTGTTTCTTAAAATGACAGTGATTATATAAGAAAGATAATATGTTTGTACTAAAACACCAGAAGTCCATGAACAATGATTCATTCGTAGGAGCTTGCAAAATGTCCAAAATAACAACTTGATCAGCTACAATTTCAGCCCTATTAGATCCACCAGGTCAAGTTGCCTAATATGCAGAAATACATTTAGCCTAAACAAATTGTACAGTCTTCTCCTCACATAAATTATCTCAAAATTAGCAGGTTTTAAAAGCGATGGAAGACCAACATGAGGCTTTTTTGCCTCCAAAATCCAAAGAACCCCAACAGGTATTCTGAGTGTTTTTATTATAGGATTAGCAAGATGCAACAACTTATCACTAACATTCAACATAGTATATCAATGTGTCACAAGCTGGATCCTAAGAAAATTAATCAGTCAGTAAAGTAAAGGGATATTTTGAGCCTCAACTCCTCATCTAGTCTATGTAAATTCAGAGTAAGTGTTCACCCAACTCTTTGTTCTTTATGAGAGTAAGAGTACCCAAGAAAAAGATTCTGTGCCACTGATGCTGTATTATGCCATGTGTAGATAATCAGTGCTCCATACTGCTAAGATTAGAGTCAGTAGCCTGTCCAGATACAGTCAATTAAAATTCAAATTAAGGAATCTTGAGAAATAAGTTAAAAAATTAAAAACCCTCCTTAGAATTCTGTTTCTCTTGAAAATTTTCATCACTAAACCAAATTTCTCTAAAAAGACAAAATCAATAGGATCTAAGGATCTCTCTCTCTCTCTCTCTCTCTCTCTCCCTCCTCATACCCTCTTGTTCATTTTCTCTCTGAAAGCAAAACATTTATTTTTCCAACATTTTATCTGAGAGGGAGGAAGAAAGAAAGGAGAAATGGAAAAGAGGAAGAAGATGGAGACAGAGAGAGCGGCACTGGTTTACTGTAAAGAACTTACTTATAGAATTATGAAGACTAAGTCCCAGCATATAAATGAAACCAATCAATAAGCCTCCCAGAGGTCCAATGGATCTAAGGGCTGTGTTTCAGTCCAAATACAAACTTCTAAATCTTTGATTCTTACTCTGTAAGTTCTAGTCTTAGAGTCCCTATGAAGTCAGGAAAAGGTCAATGCCTAACACAATGTCAGGCAGAGAGATATAATTCTCTATTGCTACAATTTTTGCTCTATGTAGGCCTCCAAGGAGTAGGTTAGGTCCCTTCCCTTTGGGCAAGGAATTGCTTGACTCTCTCTACTGATCAAAATCTTTATCCCATTGAGAAACTTCCTCTCAAACACACCCATGATACCCATGTTGCAGTGCAAACATTTAAAATATGTTTTATTTCTGTTTTAGGAGCTAACATGCTTTTATTAGTATTTGGTATTGTTTCCTCAGAAGGCCAAACCACAGTCAAGTGTAGGAACATTTTCTATGTTCCCATAAGACACCTGCAGGAGACTATGAAGATGGCTGTAAGTCTGGTTTCCCATCCTGAAAATCTTCTTGGCCCTCGCCTGTTCTACTTTCTCTTCTGGGTTTATACTCAGGACTTTTAGCACAGCAAAGATCTAGATTTGGGGGGGTCTCTAAATTTTGTCACTACAAGATTCAGAGTTCCTCCAGCCTGGTGGGCACTTTATTTTCAAATCAGTTCTGTTATTCAGTGGACTTTTGTTCACCTTCATTCTTTTCTAAGCCATTTTTTCTTTGTCTTGACAGCATGCATTGTTGCTATGCTACTTTATCATCCCTCTTGAGGAACTGTCTATATGTATATGAAGATTTGCTGCTGTTCTGTCTCAGGATTTTTCTGTCTAGTGACTCTCTTTCATGCTGCTGCTTTTATTGAAATGTGTAATTTTGGTTGTCTGCTTAATTTTCATGACAGAAAATTTTAAGCTGCAAAATATTTATAGCTGAAATATTTTCTAAGCACTCTGTTTTCTGACAATAAATAATGTTTCTTTGTTTTGTTTTGTTTTGTTTTGTTTTGTTTTATGCAAGATAGGTCTTTGCCAACTAAATTGAAGTGAGAAGCCAGGAATGGATCCTAGGGCTTTGTCAATGAATAGGCTGGTTTGCCTTCATACAAACAGGATGCATTTTGTAAGAATGCATGGTTTTTGTCCTTTGTAGTATCCAGATGGAAATGGTTTGTTTCTTTGCTTGTTGCTAAGGGCCATTCTGTGAATCCCTACAGCACATATTTATTATATCTTCAAAGATATTTTTGTTCCTTTATCTTAAAGGGACAGACCTAAGAACTATGCTACCTAGATAATGACACACTTCTTCCATATGTCTGTTAATCAATTTAAAAATATTCTCCTTGTAAGCCCTGTTGATTCTCGTGGTATAATTTGGCTCATAATTTGATGATAACAGTAATTATTAATTCTCACACCACTGTTCTATACCCATGTGGCTTTTCTCTGTTGATCTCATTTTCAAGTTTTACATAGTCATTAATCTGGTCCAAGACCCTGTGTACCTTCTTTCCTTCATCAATGGCTTAATATGTGTGTTGCTTCTGTTTAATGTATAGTCTTCCCCAAAACAGTCACACTGGTCTGACAGGTCAGAATAGGGTTTCAGACTTCCATTTGTCATAGAATATTTCAAAATGTAAACTGTGTATTTTATTATTTTATTAACATTATTTCTTTTCCTATGAGTGATGATAATATGTTAGAAACTTCTTGAAATTACCATTTATATTGAACATGCTCATTGTTTTTGTTAAGCAGAGAAGGGAATGCCTTTAAACGTTTAACCTTTTCGATCTTTATTCCTATTGTATTGTTTGTCTGGATGTCACTGTATGTATGAAAGATGATTTCTTGTCATAGATAGACCATGCACCTTTTATAATCCAGAAAAGAAATAAGAAAACATGGATTTTTCTTTCTCAGATAAGCTTAATTTGCTAAATATGACTTTCTCTAGGTGCATCTATTTTCCTGCAAAAGGCATAACTTGTCTCTTGTTTAGGGGTAAAACCAATTTTTATGTACATAGATATGTGTGTTAATATATGCATATACATGTAAATATGTATGTCTACATACAAATTTATATTTTATGTGATATATATATATATATATATATATATCCACATTATATATTACATTTTCTTTTGCCAGTTCTCTGTGGTTGTTTTCCCTCAGCACAACACAGCATCTGAAGCTCACTTATGTGATAGACAGTAGGATTTAATTCCATGTGGATGACTTGACAAGGGACTCACTTCCCACTGCCTGTTAGTTGGTGACTTTCCTCACTTAATTTTTTTTTTGACCTGTAACATCAAACTTCAGCCAAGTGAAGCAAGAGGAAGACATGGAAAAGAAACACTAACAAGACAAAAATCTTTAGCCCTTTGCCCAGCAGTCGTGGAAATGACATGTCCCCAACACTCATAGACTATGTATCAGGCAAGTTACTCAATGGGAAGAAACTTTTAAGGCAAGTTGTTAGAATCGTAGAAGCTCATTTTAGAAACTATCTGTCACAGAGTAAAGCATGTGTCTTAGGTAGCCCATGGCAAATTGGTGATATTAATAATCATGTCTTCTAATATTTCCTTCTTTATGCCTTTCAGAATCCAAGACTCTTCTTATCATTAATTTTGCTGAATTGTAGGATATATGAAAACAAGCTTCATATTACTTTAGTATTATCCTTAGTAGACTACTTGGGAAGGTTATTTACATTTTACAATTTTACAGATTTACTAAGGGCAATGTATCAGTTAGCTTTCTCATTGCTGATGAAAATCTCTGACATGAACATCTTAAAAGAGAGAAGATGTGTTTAATTGGTTAAGTTCAAATGTTTTAATCCATTGTAGAGAAAATGGGTATGATAGCATAATACAGACATTCAACTCATGTGTATTTGTTTTTTTTTTTTTAATTATTTTTCTACGAAGGTATTAAAATAAATTGAGCCAGCCTTAATATTGTCTTTGTCTTGTAGTTTAATATATTTCTTAGAACTGTAGACATAATGGATTGATCTTTGTCTAGAAAAGTGATGAACTATGAACCAGATTTCATTCATCAAATTTGGATGACATTAGTAAAGAATTAACAAGGAAGCTGAATGCTAAATGAGAAGGAACTCACCTGATGTGGTTTGGTTAATTCCAAGCCTCCACTGAAAGTCCTAAAGCAATATACTAATACAATTTAATTATAGGGATCTAAATTCTAAATGTGCTAAATAAACAGATTTATTAATTGATTTTGGCTTTCATTACAATCAGCATATGACATGTGAATATGTCAAATGTAAAATGGATATGAATTAATTATTTATCTAAAACAAGAGTCCATGAAGTGAGAACAGGATTCTCAGGCAATCTCACATTGCTCTGCCTTTCATTATTTTTCAATCCCTTCTCAAAGGCTCAGGAATCATGACACAAAAAGGAACATAAAGATTATAACAACCAGAGGAATAGACGTATGTGGCAAAACCAATATTTCTTGGACATGAGAGTGTAGTTGTTCACCTAAACTTGTATCAAATGGGACTGCCTTCACAAAAGTCAAAATCCAAGAACTGGTTAGGGTAGAGCTAATAAAGCCCCACCTATATCTGAAGTACCTATTGGGTACTTCATAGTCCTCACCTATTGGGGTGAGGAGGGTCAGCTTTCTTCAGGGATGCTCTCCCTGAGAGGTTATTCATACCCTCGTGGATATGACAACATCCATGAACAAACAAACAGCACTAAATGAACTCAGATCACAGAGAACAATAGAGAAACTACTTATGCTGTGTATCACCTGCCTCTGTCTGTCTGTCTGTCTGTCTGTCTGTCTGTCTCTGTCTATCAGTCATCTATCTGCCTACCTATCTATCTCCAGCACTCTTTTTCTCTATTTCTTTCTCTGTCTCTGCAACTCTCACACACTCTCACTGTCTTCCTATGTCATCAAATAATATAGTGAGATTTTAACCATGTAATTGAGTTCATCTAAGATGCTACTGCTTTGACTTTATTTTTCAGAATATGTAAAAAGTCTGGGGCTTCCTTAGCATTTGCCTCTTGACTTTATCCTTATATTATAGTTTGGATATAAAAAGAAAAAGACTTTCAATTTTATACAATGTGTTTTTATCACAATTATCACCCCCAACTCTTCCTTAATACATATCCCTGCCTTACCAATTCAACATGATAACTTTCTTTTTTTAAAACCCTTCTACACTGCTATTTACAGTTCAGTATCTTCCATAGGCGACCTTTCCTAGGACATAGAAACATACCAAGGATTATGCTCTTAGAAAAAACCTATTCTGCACTTGTACCAACTAATGATTGGTGATAGTCACAGAGCATACAGAAACATCTCAAATAAGGCATGGGCAGTACATTTATCCACTGGTATAGTGATAAGTCATTAAGAATTAGTTTATAATTATGGCCTATGGCCTGTCTACCCATAGGCTTGTGACCTGATAATGGTGCCTGTTAGTTTCATCTTAAAGGGAGTGAGATTTTAATCCATTTATTAAGTGGCTGTTTACCTCCTCCCTCTCCCAATATTTGAGCCACTATTAAACCAATGAGTATATCTTACCATGCCAGTCATTGTAGCTTGCAGCATTCATTGATTGTTATGATTAATGATTACTTTTTTCCTCTGGTAGACTGGATAGCATGTTTGAGTTGAGCTAGCCAGAAAGGATAAAACTTCATCACCTGCATTAGTTTGGTTTAGTCTTGTTCTTGGTCTCAAATATCTGCAGACTTCACCAATATAGTCTTACCAGCAAATTTAAGTGAGTAACTAAGAGCAATGGAAATAGGGTGTGATGTTTTAAAAATTCTCTGGTACCTTATTGTCCAGGATTCCAAAAGAGAAATGACCTCTTCTTGGCCTTGGGCTTTTTGTTAGCCCTTAGTGTCTAGTAGAGAGCGCTGTTGTCCTGCCAGACTGTAAATTCATTATGCTCTTTGAAAACTGTTCATAACACAAAAATGTGACTTTAATATGGGAATTTCAGCAATGTGTTTTGGAACTTTTAGTTATTTAATGTAAATGAATTCAAGTAAATGAATTAATACATTAAAAACAAATGAACCATAAATATAAAAATTGTCATCATGGTTAAGTCTAGGCTTAATATTAAATATAGAGAAAATCTTTCTGGTCACAGATTTTTACATTATTTTAGTCATCACAAGAAAGGTTGTTTCTTTAAAAGAAAATATTGTTTGATTTCACCAAAATTACAATTTTTGCCATTTGAAAAACACCATCTTGAAAATAAAATGTTAAATTACAGGTTGTCAAAAACAGTTTTAAGTATTATATTCAATAAACTCTTATATTCAAAGTACAGAGAGGACTCTCACAATCAAATAAGAATCTTTCAAAGCCCAAGAACATACAATATAACATGAAGAATTTCACAGACCCTTAACTACAAAATAGGATAGAAACTAATCATATATAACCTTAAGAAATACAACACAAACTACCAATTATCAATATTACAAAATACTGGCATGGTCACCACTGGTTGCATAGATACTATTTCAATTTCAGTATGAAGAAGTAGAAATGCTCTCTGTCAGTGCTGATAAGACTTTAAAACATTATGAAAACTATGAAAAAGTTCTGGGCAATATCTTGATAAGCTAAATATATACCAGATACCTGAAATGGTGACTTAATTTCAAGATATTTAACTAGGAAAATGAAAACATATATTGACAAAGACATACATAAAAATTTTGTGTATGAAAGCTTAATTCTAGAAACAAACAAAATATCCACAAGTAATTGAATAGATCAAAATAATTTGCAAGTATATCCACATAATGAAATACAGCTCGGCAATGAAAAGAAATGAATCTTGTTATCCAAGATTATTTCAGAATAAATGAGTGAAAGAAACTATTAAAGAAATGTATGCTGTATAATTTCATTGTTATAGTAGTCTAGATTTCAGGCCAATCCACTGAGGCATAAAATTGAGGTTTTTATAGCTTGTAGGGAGTAAGAGTTTTAATGGGGATATCAAACATTGTTAATGTAACAAAGAAACTTTTAACAGTTACATCTACTATATTTATTTAGGTTATTGGTTTTATGAGCATATACATCTACTATATTTTATCAAATTGAATATTATAAAGATAATCTTGTCAATTATCACACAAATGACATACTAGGGACAATATAAAAAATTTAATTTTCTTTGTGATTAAAATTTTTTAAATCAAGTTTAAGAATATGTATATACACTATAACCTTTAATTTTACAAATATTAGCACATAAAACTGCTTATGCTTTTCAATCTTCTCTAATGTTTATAAATTCTTTGTGTTGAAAACATCAAAAATTTTTCTTCCAGCTTTTTGGAAATATAGAGTATAATACAATTCTCTGTAGTTCCTCAATGGTACAGCAGCACACTGGAACTCTTTCTCTCTTTATTGATGTCTTGGTCGCATTGACCAACATTTGTTTATTTTCACCTGTGAACTGGCAGTCAACAGTCCATGCTTAACTTCTATGAACCCAACATCTTTAGATTTATGTATGAATGAGATCATGAAGTGTTTTTTAAAATTTTCTTACAGCTACAACTAGATTTTATATTTTATAATGGAAATAATTCTAATATATACATATGTAATCATAAAATATCTGTTTGTCCATTCATAAATGCTAAGGTTCTTTTTATTTTCTGGATACTGTTGATAGCAATGCAATGACCATAAACACGCTTCTGTATTTTTGATATATTAACTTTATTTTCTTTTGATATGTACCCAGTAGTCCAATTGCTAGACAACATAATCATTCTATTCCTGAGAGTTCAGGGAATTTCATGCTATACTCCAAAACTTTCTGATGCTTTTGTCTCTCAATACCAGTTCGTAAGTATTTGCCTTGTCTGAAGCTGTAATTCTTGTCTTTTTGACAGCAGTCATCCTACTGGAGTAAAATGATAGCACACTGTGGGTTTGATTGTTATTTACCTAGTGATTGATAATATTGAACATATTTTCATATACGTGTAGGCCACTGATATGTAACAGTGCTTACTATTAAGCAATATTAGCCATTATGTCTTGCAAACACATATAAGTTTAATCAAGTTATTAAAATAAAAAGAGCATTAAACAAAGTAAGTAAATAAAAAATTAAGCAAACACAGAAGCATTTTTCCCTTAACCTTTAAAAACTGTGGCTTTACAAACAGAATTGAAACTCACAGAGGGCACCTGTGGGGAGCACAGACAGGCATAAAGCAGAGACTATGCTGGATGCAAGGGCATCACACAGTAGCATTTTCTTGCTGTAATTATATCATTGGTTATTTCTTGTGAGTGACTCATACTCATAGACAAGCACTGTTCCTCAGACCTTTAAGAATGAAATTCTCTCTAAGTTATCTGATAATGCAGAACTGAAGTATCAAAAACACAGTCCTACTATAATATGGCTCTCAAATTTCTTTACCAAAGAAGCCCCTTCTAATAAAATATGTATTAACCTCTGAAAGAATGCTCCAGTGTCCCTGACCTATGCTTTGACAGAGGTTAAATTATGACACGAGTTTAGCATGCATTTACTTAGTATGTAATGTACTGTGTAGTGTAATGTATTTTACTGTAAAGTTTAAAGCAATAGAACAGATACTTTCTGGGGTAAGTAAAGTGACATTGATGGGATCGTATATCAAGACTTGATATTCCAAATTGGGTCACAAATAATATTGTTAACTCATTTCTGTCCCTTTATTTCTACCCTCATAATCTCTTATTCTTACATTTCTTTTACAATTTCAAGCATTGTTTTGCCTCTGCTGAAATACGTCCTGTCCTATGCTTCTATTTCATTGCATTTGTTAAGACTAGGCTTCACTGTGAATAGGCTGGCTGGATTTACTTCCTGTATAGATTCTCTAGTATTTCATGTTAACCAGGGTCACTTTTCTTTAGAGAAAAGTATCTTATGTATCCATCAAAATGGACCTGCAGCCTTTAAATGCTCAGAAAGAGCTCTACAAAAAAACGTACAACTTGCTAACAAGCATAAAATGAGAACTCTACAGAAAGGTCAGCTCTGCTGTGAGCTTTTCACTGTGTAAGGAGTGGTCCTATGGGAACACAGCCTGCGTATCTTAAAAGACAGCACTAATGTCTCTATGATCGGAAGAATTAGGCATGAAGGAGAAAGACTGAGAAAAGCTATGATAACATTAAACTCACATCGAAACTATTATAAAAAGAGCTTCTAAACTTCAGAGTGTATCCAGCACTCTGAAATTTGGGGACTTTTTTTTTTTTTTTTTTTTTTTGGTGTTGAGGTCAGGAAGGCACTGATCTCCAGAGTAGGGGAAGAAAAATCTTTATTTAGATAACAAGAAAATAAACAAACTGATGAGCTAATTTCCTACAAATAATATTTCATGTTTATTTTATTAAAAAGGATTTGGAATAATATCATGGAAGGGTTTGCATGGGTTTGTACATGTGTATGCCTGGGACAGGGAGAGGGGGATGTGTGCCTGTGTGTCTCCCTGTGAGCTTCACTAGTGGAATTATATTCAACTTTTAAAAACTGTTTGGGGCTTCTCAAAATTGTCTTATGGTTTGTTAGTTTTAGTTTGCAACTGTAATACTATGAAACAAATATCCAAGATTAGTCCCCACTCTTCTCATGCAATTCCTAAACTTTGGAATTGCTAACATAATGAATCCCAGGCTGGGTGGTAAGCATGGGCCCCCTCTATATTGCTTCAGCATGTGGAGTGATCCTACAAAAGACATATGCAGAATTATAGAGCTGAAACTTTGGGCTGAACCTCTGAACCTCTTGGGAGAAGAAGAAGGGCAATAAAGGTTGATCTTCAATGGCCAGTGATTTAATCAATTGTTGATTATCAAAGAAGTTTCCAGAAAATCTCCAAAAGACAGAACTGGTAATATTCTAGATAGAGAAACAGGTGGAGGTTCCTGGGAAAAGTATACCCAGAGAAATTACAAAATCTTCCACACCTTCCTTCTCCTATATATAACTCTGTACATTTCTTCTCCCGAATTCTTTCTCTCTTTCCAAATAATTAATTAGGAAGTCATAGTGTTTCCATGAATTATATAAGCCACAAGAATTAGTTGAACCCAATGAGGGTTTTACAGAAACATTAATTTCCTGGTTGATCAGATGCATGGTTAACTAACCTGGGGCCTCACAATATCATCTCAAAGGAGGAACAGTTTTAAAACTGAGCCGTTAACCTGCAGGATCTGCCACTATCTCCAGAAAATAATGTCAGAATGGAATTGGATTACAGGACACCCACCTGCTGTCCCTGGGGAGTTAATTGAATTTTTGCTGGTGAGAAAAAAAAATCCCTTAACCTTATAGTCTCAGAAGTAACCTTGTGATGGGTAGCAGTAAAAACAGAGTCTGTGTTTCAACTACAGTCCAAAGATGTTGCTCGTATGTGATTCCAAGCCACTTGGTTGAATGATTTTATTCTATTTTAATATTGAAATGCTTTCAGTTTATTCCCTTTAAGAAAAAACATGAAGGAGACAGAAAGAAAAAAATGACAGTTTCTGGAAGCAGCAGCAGTCATTCCTGCTTCATGACCCTGAGGTTCTGTTCCTTTTCTTGAAGAAAAGAGGATGCTCAATATAAACAATTCTTTATAGCTGGAGAAACCTTACATGATATCATGTTGGGTTGTCTTCTTGCGAATTGCTGGTTGGAACTATGTGTGTTCTGAGATTTTCAAGAGTTGTGGTTAAGAAGTGAATTGCTCTTAAAAGCTTTCTGCTTGTAAAGCTTGGATCATGAGAATATAATGATAATCTCATCTGGGGTTAATCTCCTCATGAGATCATCCAGAACTGGGTACCAGGAAATGGACTCTTCCCTGTTCCCACTCATTCTTTTCTTCCTCCTTCTTTCTCTCCATTCCAATTTAGAGTACCATACCATGCCATGCTCTTCTACCCTGATGTTTCTCTTGCCACTGACCTGAAAAGTATAGCCTAGGTATACCAACACATTCCTATGTTTCTGGAAATTGAGATGTGGAAGAAAGATCAACAACTCAAGGCAACATCCAATGCACTGGTTCAGGCCTGTCTGGGATGCATGTCAGTCCCCAAAATTGAAAGCAATACCAAGAAATAAACAAACCAACTAAAAAAGCAATAGAGATGACTGACTCGATTCTTAAACTTCACAAATCATGAGCCATAAGAAAATCTGCTTCCTTTAAATTGTTTTTCTCAGAATGTTTATAATCGGGATGAAAAATAGTACCTTTTATAGTCAAAAGCACCGTATATTTGAATTGAATATATCTCTGAATGATGATAACAGCTTTCCGTTCTTTAGCAGAGGTGATATGGTGTGAGAACTCTCTCCTTTTATAAAAAACATTGTAAAAATACCCACTCAACAAAGTTTCCCATTATATATACATTTATAACAAGTCTTTATTGTGTATTTATCTATACTTGTGAGTGTTTGCAGGCAGGGATAAAAAGGTCATGTGGAGACCAGAGATTAATGACTGACATCTTCCTCAATTACCTTCTCCACATTATTTCATTTATTTTATTTGTTCTTTGTTTACTTTTGAATACAATATCATTCACTGAACCTGAAGCTTACTGACTTTACCATGTAGGCTGGAGAGCAAACTATAGGAATCCTCCTGCCTCTGCCTTTTCCTCACCTCTAGGCATTACCAGTCTCTTTTAATGCGGATGCCAGGGATCAAATTGAGGTCCTCACTAGGTTACAGATGATGAGAGAGTTCAAGAGTGACACTGAGACCAATAATTTTACAACAGAGAGTCTAATAGAATAGAATCAACAACCTGATGGGTATTCCAGGGAGAGAGGTGAGATTTTGGTCTCAACACTGGAGACACAGTCTTAGGGATTTCTGAAAAAAAGGGGGGGGGGATAAAATACACTTGCAGAAATGGGATTTATTTCTTTCATATACCAGTTGCTGAAGATAGAGAAGGTTCACATTTCAAACCTTCAAGAAGAGCTTTGGTTCCCAGACAAGGAAAGGGGCTGGAGGAAAGATCATGTGAGCAACACCTCCTCTGATGTTAAGTTACTTCTCAGTGAGAAATTCTGACACCAGGAAGTCTGTGAGATAAAGACACACAGACAATGTCCCCATCTGGTACTGTCTGCATCTGTAAGGGGGCTTCAGCAGATATTATGGCCTGAGTGGAGTCTGAACTCTAACTCTGCATTTTCATGGCCCTCATTTGAACAGAAAGCAAACACTCTACTGACTAAGCCATCTCCCCAGCTCTTAATTACACTTTCTAAAGCACACATATGCCTAGAAAGAATGACTCATATAAATTACAATAGAGTGTGGTGATATATGGAACTTGAATCTTCCTGCTGTGATATGAAAGAATAAATCCTGTTGACAGGAAAAGACAAAACAAACAAAACAAAAACCAACCAACTAAACAAACAAATAAAACAGAAGAATATCAAAAGCAGAAACTCATAAGGAAGTAGTGGTCCAGTATTCCAGGCTTTGACTTTCCAGGTCTCATTTATATCATGGAGAATAGTCACACATATTTTTCACTTGCAGCTTAATAGAATGGAAATCTAAAATCGCAAAGATATGACAATAGCCTGGAGTGTTGTGAAATCAACCTGGTTATCTTTACTGAAGGGCTAATTCTCCTCTCTTCAAGTCCCTAGAGATGACCGCAGCATGTACAGTCAGGCACACTCTCATGTATTATCATCAAGCCAGAGCCTTGGTCTTCTCAAGGAGACATGATCAAAGTAACAATGGAACCACTTTTTGCTTTGAAACGCTGTTGATTTACATTGTGACTTTCTGTAGAAGGGTTTCTGGTTTGGAAGCAGTGTCCTGCTCCTGTGTACTTACGGTCCCCCTGGTGGGTCAAAGGAAGTACCATTGGTTCTAATAGAATCTGGTAATCAAAAAGGGATGTCTATAGTTTACATGCCCATCGGCTGGTTTAAGAGAAGCATGCAAGCACAAACAATTTAGTTCCACCACCTTGTCAGCTTCACTATTTTCTCTGATGATTTTCCTTGCTCTTCTCAAAGTTAAAGGGGAAAAATGTGTTTTGTTTTGTTTTAAGAAACAAAGTGACCCACCCTCTGAAAACTGAAGCTTCACAAAGTCAATCAAAGTTTAGTTTGATTAGCAAAAGCCTTTTTAGTTTAATAAAATTCGGTGTCAAAGTAAAAAAATGACAGTAAAAAGAAAAAGCAGGAAGTACTAAAAGAAAAACTAAAAGTCACCTGCTATCCATGCCACCAAAATAGAAAGTAAGGTTTGGAGTTTGAAGAAAACAGGATGTATGAAAATGCAGCAATTTGATGATATCTATGTTATAATTGACATTTTTCTCAAAATAATTGTGTAATCCAGACCCAGAAAGATAAATGTGTTATATAGTTATATATTCACTTATATGTGGATATTAACTGTTGTCTTAGATATACATGTATATACATTTGTGTGTATATGTATATATATATATATATATATATATATATTCACAAAATGTCCTAAAAATGGGAAATAGAATAGATAATTACAGGTAGATGAGGGAGCTTAAGTTGGAACAGGAGGATCAAACATAGAAGAGGAGGAAAAAGGGAGGTGAGGGAGGGAATACAGGAATACAGGGAGGGACAACTAAAACCAACAGTGCCTCATTGTAACCCCCAAACAACTCAGGGTCCACTCTCCATAAATTGGTGGTTTAGTCCCTATTGCTGAAGGCACCCACACACCTCATTGAACTCAGAGAAGTCAAGCTGGTACCTACTTAAAGCCTTTACCCCTACAGACCAGTGTTTATGAGACTAAAAGGAAGACCACATGCTACCAAACATGGAAGGTAAACACCAGCCCAGCTACAAATGCTTCTATCTATCTACAATGAAGGCCTGCTTGCAAGATGGGCAATAGTGGCCTAAAGCTTCTGGGAAATCTACTCGTTTCCCCATAGCCTCTTAATCTGTTCTTAACTCCTATGGTGATACAGATTGTAGCCTGCTTATCAAAGACAACACTAACATCTACAACCAATATCTAAGTGGATTTAGGGCTCATTTCATGTGATGTAACCCATCCCTAACACTGCTTGCATGACTAGATAGGTGAGACACCTAGAACAGTACCAGATACCATTGTTCTGCTAACATAGCCATTCAATCACTCTTAAGAACATTTTGCTATACTTATAAATTTGTACCTTTTCCAGCCCCTATCAGAAAAACTTCTTCCTGAAGTCAGTCATCACTTATGAAGTGAGATACCTTCAAACACTACTTCCTAAGTGGGATGTCTCAATCCAGGCTTGGGGAACCCTGGGGAAAGGTAGAGGAAAGGATTGTATGAGCCAGAGGGGATGGAGGACATCTAGGAAACAAGCCCTTCCTAAACACAGCACGATCGATGCCTGTAAGAACCCACAGGGTCTGTGCATCACTCATAGGCCCTGCACATGTCTGGCCCAGACTGAATCTTGAACTGAGAAGGGAAGTAGAAACAAGTCCCCATCCCTAATCCAGAAGCTATCTCTAATTGATAACTGCTCACAAACGAAAAACTAATTTCCTCCAGCAGAGTCTCACTGGATGCAGCCCTTGTGCCCAACAATAGACAGACAACAGAAAGTGAACTGACTGAATGATACTAGCATACTTTGGGACATTCTTTGCTTCATAATGCTGTATCACTATATCAGGGCTTGGGTTTTTTGGTTTCTTTTGTTTTTTTGTTTGTTTTTTGTTCTGTTTTTTGTTTGTTCGGTTTTTTTTTTTTTTTTGGTCTTTTAGGTTCTTTGAGAATATACTAAAGCTTCTGTTTGTGTTCATATAGAATTCATGTGAGAGAGAATATGTGTGTCTCTGTTTCTACTGTTTCTATATGTGTTTGCTGTGATTTTTCATTGATATATTTCTATTTGGTTGGTTGGTTTTATTCCAGGTGTGTTACAATTTATATTTTATTTTATTTTATTTTATTTTGTTTTATTTTATTTTATTATTCTTTAGATGTCTGTTTGGTTTCTAACAAGAGAGGGAGGGAGAAACAGGGTGAGGGATTTAGATGAGAAGAGGTGAGAGGTGGGAAGAATCTGGTAAGTGTTGAGGGAGGGAGATCCATAGTCAGAATATGTTGTATGAAAAAAATCCATTTTCAATAAAGAAGTAGAATAAAAAAATAGACATATGTCCTTCATAACCCCTGTCACACTGCTTTTCAGCTATGTCATCTTTGCAACAGCCTGAGGCCAAACATAACCAGAGGACAGAAAAAAAAAAAAACAAAAAACTAAAAGGTTAGAGTCCCCAGTGCATCATACCCTAGAGGTCATTCTGAGTTGAGTTTTCTTGCAATAAAAAGGACTGGGAAAGTTGTCCTTGGAGCCCTAAAGGAATCGCCCATAATCTAGCTTGCTATGGTGCCAAAGACATAAAGATTCACAGCCCTTCCCAGTCTATGCACACATTGAAGACAGCAAAAATCTAGGTCAGTACATAGGGGAAACCTTGATCATCATTCACGTGTTCTTGGTTAAGAATAAAACTTGACTTTCAAAATTCTTGCTGAGCTATAAACCTGCAGATCAGGGTTTAAGGAAAGTAGTTTGGTCGTTTACAAATTCACACTGATATTTACCTGAGCTGCCCGAGGCAAAGGAGCTTTAAGATATAGGTTACAACCAGAAGAGCAAAGGGGCTCATTTCATTTCATTTCATTTCATGCTTGAGCCTCTTTTTCTACAAAGCACATCTACCATAACACTCTGGCTCTTTCAGGGCTCAGAAGAGGTGAGCCAGCAGATGAGAAAGAAATGTATTTATTATAATTTTTTCTAGACAGACATACCAGATTTGGATTCAGATAATATCCCAGCCCCCCCACCCAATCAATCTGTAAAAACAATCTCAAGTTAATTTAGTCTCCTGATGTTTCAAGGCTTTCCTTCCATCTCAGAACGGCTCAACAAAGATGGAAATAGAGCCCCAGATGTTACCACTGTGTAAAAAAAAAAGGCCAGATTAGTTCTTTGCTCCATCTTTCTGCCTGTCTTGGTTAAGATTCAATTGCTGTGATAAAAAAACAAATTAAAAAAAATGAACAAAAGCAACTTGGAAAGGAAAGACATTATTTTGCCTTATAATTCTCAGGTCATGTGCCATCTCAGGGATTTTAGGGGAGGAATTCAAGGCAGGATCTGATGCAGAGGCCATGGAGGAGTGTTGCTTTCTGCCATGCTCTCATGGCTTGCTCAGCCTGCTTTCTTACACACCTCAGGATCATCTGCCCAGTTGTGGTGCCATCTACAGTGGACTGTACCCTCCCACTAATTAATCAACCACTAATTAACAAAATGTCCTACCTATTTGCTTACAGGTCAGTCTTATGGGTGTATTTTCTCAAGTCAGATACCTTCCTTCTAGATATGACTGCAATTGTGTTAAGTTGGCAAAAAACAATCAGCACACCTCCCGTCCCATCCTTTTCCATACCTCACTTTAGGGAGTTATCCCACACTGTCTCAAGTAAACTCCAGGCTAGAATGTTTTAACTGTCTTCATTGCATTGCTAAGGCCTTCCGGAAAGTGTGTGCCCTTCCACAGAGTTCCCTGATTTTACAACTTTTGTCACTAAGTGAATTTCAAGCAGCCACTGACTTTCACAGCCACAGAAGCACATGGCTACTTCAGTCATGTCAGTGACACAGCACAGATGTCTTGAATAAATTACTTGGTAATTACCAAGCAGGATATTGTCTGCCAACCTGATGCCCTCCAGAGAAACCCTTTACATATGTGTCTTCTAACCAACCCAATTTGTAAGTTTGTAAATGTAAGACCAGTGTGTCTGGGCACATTTGTTTTATTATCAGAGAAGCTAAATGATAAGCAATACATATTTATTTGCCTTATTATTCTGGAAGTTCACAAATCTGAAGTCAATGGACTACATCTAGTGAGAATGTTGTTTCTATAGTATTAGGATGGCATCTTGCACACACACACACACACACACACACAGAGAGAGAGAGAGAGAGAGAGAGAGAGAGAGAGAGAGAGAGAGAGAGTGCCAAAGAAAAACTCAAACCTAAAATTAGAAAAGGTAAATCTCATCATAATTTGTCATTGAACCATGCCTAGGACAATTGCATTAATCCACCCATGAGGACGGAGCCCCCAAATCCACCTAGTCTTAAAGGTTCTATCTTCCACATCATCATGGTGGCAATTAAGTTTTAATATCAGTTTTGGAGACTGTATTCAAATTCACACTATACCAAAAAGTGCTCTCAGTTGAGGTCCTCACTGTTGTATCCTTACAAGTTTAGTCTTTGGTAGCCTGAGTTAATTGCCTACCAAAGATTGTCATGTACAAAGAATCCAATAAGTACTTCATTTGATGGAAGGCAATTGAGACTTCATTATCTATATTTTAATGGATCGTAACGTCTTTCCAGTGTGCACTTTCAGCAGTGACTTTAAAAGGACTCAAGGCATGGTTCATTTCAGAAGGATGAAATGTGAAGGACACATTCTCCGCCTTTTCTGTTTCATGAATCCAGGAATGGGCACTCAATGTGTGAGAGGATGTGAAATGTTGCTGCCCAGAACCAGGGGATAAGAGACATTTTTTCTAGGGAAGGTAATGTGTCTATTTGATTATAGCTCATATTTACTGCCATTTTGCTAAAATAATGAAAACATAGAAGGAGCTTCTAGTAGTATGCAGAGAAGCAGAGTAAAACATAGAGTTGTACATAGAGAGGCTCTTCCAATATGCTTTGGTATGAAACTTCTTCAGAGACGAGTCTGCATTCAAGAGTTAGGTCCAATTCATTTCATATATTTAGTCCCAACATGGAAATGAGTTAAATCTCACTCTTGAATTCCTAAGAAAAAACAAAACAAATTAGAGGAAGCCTGCTGCTCAAATGTCTTTATTTCTGTACTTATATAAGTTTATATTGGCTGAGTTTAAGCTTATGAAATAGTCTAAACAAAAAGGAACATTGAGAAAATATATGTAAATTCATATCTTTTTTTCTGCTTTAAGCCATCCACTGTATACTCTTAATTATACCATAATTTGCATAAATGCAAATTAAAACTAAGAGGCTTAGTTGTTTCTGTGTAAAACACTGAAATGATTTCTCTTGCTTCTTAGTTCTTAAAGCATTTAATTTAGACAATTGAAAATAAGTAAATTTTGTCTCTTCCAAAAATATACATTGGTTTAACAGTCAAATAGGTCTCTGTCACCTTGATAACACAGGTGGATGCTTCCTCTCTAATGAAGTCTGAATCTCTCCATCACTATAAAAGCAAGAGTTATCACTTCTTCCTCTAGGTTCTGTACTCCAGAAATCTTGCTCCAAGCTCTAAAATCATCTAGCCCACAAACATGAAAACTTCGTATTTTTTCTGAATAAAATCAGTGGAAAATCTTATGATAATAATAGATGAATTTAAGATGAAAGTGTGTACTTAGTAAATTTTTGTTTCTCTGAATTAAAACATCGCCTCCTGGAGGGAAGAGAGAAACTCAAGAGACAAAGGACATGAGAGAAACTTCCAAGACTCAGGAAGCAAATGAAACTTTCAGGGTTTGGGAAGTCTGTCACCAGACCATTCCCCTAGTTCTAAAAGAAAAGCAATTGCTTCCATCTCTCTGACCAGCTGGGCTGCCTGCCAAGTATGTGAGGTGATACAGTGGTGCAACTTTATTGTGTAGTCACCAGCTGAGTGGGATTTGGTTGTCCTAGCTTGTTGGAGTCATTCCTGCTCCTGTAAGTAGCCTTTACCCATGCTCCCTTAAGTAGCCCCAACAACCTCAACAGATCTCCAAGCTAGACTGCTTGACTCTCCCATGATTGTATTATCTGTTGTGAATAGACCTATTCACCCTGTGGGGTGGGGATTCTTTGTTTGTAATTTTGTCTTTTCTTGGCTAAAGGTCCAGGATACATAGCACATTGTAGTTTGAGTCAAATTCAGTAACAACCCTCTTTCTCTCTCTAAATTTTCTGAATTTAGAAGTTTTACAGTGATAGGTTGCAAAATACTACCCTAAATACATTACTTTCTAATACTTAAGGGAGTAAGGAAAAAAGAGAGGTTTAGGAAATTGAAGAAACTGAAGAAAAGAGGGAGAATATTCTCACATCTCCATCTTCTACTGTGAGGTCAACCAACCAAAGCCTTCCCTGACCACCCCCATAGGAGAGTGCTCTCCCTACATCAGGGGAATGATGGAGTAGAGGACTAAGAAACAGAAGAACAAGAAAAGAGAAACTCAGCATATCCCCCACTTTATCTTATTCCTGCTAGGTCGAATTCTTTTCCTCCAGTTAGACTGCATAATTGATCATAGAAATATTTTAACCTGTTTGTTTATCTTTATTTCTAAAGGTTTCCATGGCATGTAAAGAAAGTCATATCAAGTACAAGTATGTGCTTTTCTTGTGTTACCTTTTCCTCTGTTTTAGGAATCGCAGTCTTGAACGCTGCAATGGGTAATGTAAAGATACCTTCTTCGACCCTTCACTAAGAGCTTTATTTGCAGTTCTGTTTTCTCCATACTGAAAAGTACAATTTGCCCATGCAGGCAAAACCAAGTCTGCCATCAATGGTTTTCCCACCACCTAGACAAGGTGGGTAGTTGGAATATTCCCAACTGGTTAGCTCTCAAGGAATCTCTAAGGCTTAGTTCTTTAATAACGCATTTACATCAAAATAGCTCTTATGCACTTGCCCAAGCCTGCCCACATGCAAAGTACTGCACAGATTTTCAGTCAGTTTGCAGTGGGACCGAAGTACTTGTGCCCAATGTGTTGACAGTACAGCCCTAACTCGGAAACATAAACACAGAGCTGAAGGTAAACAAAATGGTTTTAATTACCGCTAATTAACTCCACTCTGTCATACTATGCCAAAGATGGATTACTGCAAGTGCATCCTGAATGCTAATTAATTTCATGAGTAATTGTTGTGTAACTGAGTAAATGGTAGTAAGTACGTATGATTTATAAAACTGAAGGAACCGTTTCAACTGAAAAGTTAATAGACAGAATTCATAAACTCTCAGGACTAGCCCAGCACACAGCTGTCTTATTCACATGAACTGCTAGTGATAATTGCTGCTAATTTGGTACACAGCGTTGCCACTAATTTGTTTTGGAGTTTTTGTTGTTGATTTTCTAGGGGGTATTTTTGGTTTTGTTTTCTGGGGTTTGGGAAGTTGTTTGTATGTTTGTTTTGCAGGTCTCCAGTGTCTCGATAGTTGCCCTTTTTAATGTTCACTTTTCCTTTCATTTCATCACTAGCGAGTCTGTACATTCTGTCCTCATTTACAAGCGCTTTAGAGTTTTAAGGAACCTAACACATATCCTCCTTTTGTCTTTATGTTAGCTTACTATTAAATACGAAATTAATTTTCCATTTATTGGAAGAGAATTAGCCTGGGGGAGGGGGATGAAGTTTCCAAAGACCATATCAAATCCATTAGTAGAAGCGAATTATATAATAATGATTTTCATTTAAAACATGTTTGAAATGTGATTAAACAATCGAGTTGCATACACAAACACGGATTTAGCAGCCGTGAGTTAGGACCCTGCATGGTAGATTGCAGCACACTGTTTTTTATAGGAAAACAATAAAAAATGTATAAAATTAATTTGAACATCTGCTCAAAATGGCAGGGTAATTTAGAACCTCATGTTGAAGCATTTGGAAAAAAATATATTCACACTCCTTTAAAAAAAAAATCTTCCTTATGACTTACGGTGCAGTGGTCCAGGGGTTTCAGTTGTCGCTCTGTCTAAGCAACTTGTAGAAAGTTAACAAACTGCAAACTCAACAGCTTCATTTAGAAGCATTAGAAAAGCAAGAGAGACAGGGAGAAGCACTGCACCCTACTAGATAGAAAGATGCAAAGGATGTAACTACATTGATGCAGAAATCCACAGTCAGCATCAGGCTAGGACACTCTAAAGTGCATCAGACAAAGTGCTGAAACCTAAGTGTGCAGAATCTAAGAGCTAAAGCCCCCAAAAAGACATGGTTCACGGAACCTTCCGATGCTTTTGTGAGTTTTAACCCCATGTCCCTCAACAGATTTTCATGGTGAAAGTCATAGAACACTCATCAGTGGCTTCAATAGGGAAGAAATAGCACCCATTTGAAGACAAGTATTCAACAGGCAGAGTATTCTAGTCTTCCTAGTAAGTACTGTCTCTACAGAAATCATCTCCCAGAGACTAACCTGCTGGGGCTTTATGAGTGTTACTTCTCTGGGAAAGAAAAATGCCTGAGAGTGGCCTCCTCTAGCCATACTGTTCCCCCAAAGGAATGACCTCAAGAAGCACTTTAATGAGCTGAAGAACAAAAGCTTAAGACATAATGATAGGACTACGGAATGTCTCTTCTCTCCTTACACATCACTGTCACACCCAGTAAAACACATTTTGTGAAGAGTATATTGTGCATCGCATTGTATCTCACTTTTAGATAATCACAGAGCACACGATAACACAAAAGCTATAGAGTTCGAGGCATGGCAGAGAATTATGACGTTAGTGATTTAAACTAAGAGTGATTCACATGCTAAGAGATTTAGTAGAAAGAGTACACTGTAGACAAGGGTAGGTGAGTGACGTTAGCCAAGCAGCCAGTTCTAAGAAAAGGAAACCTTAAAGGGTAGTGATTAAAAATCCAGTGACAGCCGTTATGGTCCTACCCAGAAGTCTGAGGACATCATGGAGAATGAGGGGTACACATATGCAAAGCGTGGTGCTCAGTATACATCACTGGGAAATGGAAAATGCTTGCAGAGGCACTCTGTCACTAACACTCTTACAGAAAGGGACAGTGTCCAGAACATGGAAGGAACCAGTTGGCAGCGGCAATGTGGAGTAGCAGTTCTTGTTCATTGCAGGTGCAAATGTAAGATGTCACATCTGCCTAATTTAGTGTCATCAATTTTCAGTTTTTTCTAAAATTGGTGCCTTGTGATATACTCCAGTGTGTGTGCTACTGGGCGATGATGCGGGTGAAAGTCTTGTCTCTACAGGAAACATGGAAGCTTTTTGTCACCACGTTGTTAGTGATGAACTATTCATTGTATCTCTCACGTAGTCTTCGCTAAATGAAAAGATAAACTGTACTACATCCAGACAATGAAAGATTGTTCAGTGCTGGAGAGAGATGAGCTCAATGAACCATAAAAAGCCATGAGAGAAACATCACTAAGAGGAATAAGCTTAACACAGCTGTATATATACTGGATGATTCCACAAGTATATTGAATATATGATTCCATATATAATGAATGAGACACTGTGGGAAAAATATCTCAGGGGGAGTGGTCCGGCGGCAGGGTCTCAGGGCTGTCTGACAGTGGTGTCCCGGGCTTCTCACACCAACGGTGGAGGGTGGAGGTGGAGGGTCCCACATTCATGCAGCCCCTGCGGGCTGGCGGCTGCAGTTCAAGGTTCCAAAGGCTGGGAACCTAGCCTCGGCAGGCCCAGGCAACACGTGGAGTCCGGTTTTCCAAAGCTTTTTATTGTTCATGGCGTGGTGAATGGGTGTAGATGGTGTGTGTGTCACCCCCCCACACACACACACAAAGTCAGGGGGCCTAGCTTTTTATAGGGAGGGGGAAAAGGGGTAGGAATAACTTAATTAGCTACGCCCCCGGCCTTTAGATAACTCATTAATATTTTAATCTCTGGAGGTAGAGACCTGCTAATCACGCCCTCTACCTGTGTTACCTGACTGATAATGCAGGTTAAATGGAGTTACCTCCTCCAAGACCCGACAAGACACAGTGGATCAAGCTGAGCTGTGGAAACAGTGGAGTAAAGGGTGGGCAGTTAGGGATGGAGTCAGCAGGTGATGTGATACATACAAGAAACACAGAGGCTTGGGTGTTCAGAGAGGGCAGAGGTAAAGCTAGCCTATAGAAGTGATGGCAAGGACCACTGCATGTTTGTTGAGACTCATAAAATTTATGCCACAAGGACTGAACCCTCATCCCAAAGGATGGGCTTGTGATGATGATGAAAAGTACATGTAAAGTTGCTCATTTACATTGAAAAACTTAATTTGCATATCCGGTCCTGGACCAAGCTGCACAAGCATCAGTGTATCACTGGTACTGAAAATCTTTATGTTACTTCAGCATCCTGCTGGTATCAGAACTGCTCTAAAAAACAGGTTATTTTTTAAATCCCTGCTTGAATATATGACTCTTTGAAACTCCATCCTCAAAGTAAACTACATACCTCTTTTGAAGAGGATTATCAATGAGTCTAATTTATTTTCAAGTCCATTAAAATGTTGTTTACAAGCAACAAATGAAACATCTGAGTAAATAGTTGCAAAATCACACTCTTGTACATTAGTCAGTTTCAAAGCAAACAAAATCTCAAACCATTAGTTTCCAATATGCTCCTGTGTGTGCTCATAAAGTCTTAACTCTTTTTCCAATGTCAATATCCAGAAATTACCTGACACAAGCATATGTTTTGTGGAATGTTTCCACAGGAGTTTCTTAAAGGATTTGGTTTCATTCATGCTGCAGGATAAAATCTCTGACTTTTAAAAGGAATATTAGAATTCTTTGATCCCCGGAGAATAGAATTTAATCAGATTGAGGCAAAGACAGCCATGATGGACAGTTGTTTATTTAAGAGCGATATGACTTTTTTGTTCCGATAAGCAAAGTGCTCTCTTTTAATATTAAAGTTGACAACTGAAATGAACTTACTTTTAAGTTCAGAAGGTAAGATAATGCACATTTTATAAAGCCCTAGAAAGGATTTTATGTTTCATGCTGGAAAAATAATAGTTGGGCCACCTGGGTACCAATAAAACTCAATAATAGAGGAGGGCTCCCCCCCCCTCAGAGAATTTCAAAACTGCTCACTGGCTATCTTGCATCCTACCAACAGACCTTAATTCTTTTTTATATGTCACAGAGTTCACCTCAATGTCAGGCACACATACAAAGTATTCAGCAAATACACAGGAATCGAGCAACACAAATGTGGGAATAGAATGGAAGAGGATGCCATTCTGCAAGCTATATCTTTGTCTCTATAGGAAGCTTTGGGTTTTGCTTTTTTGTTTTGTTTTTTTTTTTTCTTCCCCCCCAAAAAAAAACAACATAGAAAGAAGTCTTTAAAAGAGTCACAAAACGATTTTGTTTTGTCTTTTTTTAATTTTTTTAATTCTTCTCTCATATCTTACATCTGACCAGTGTCTCCCCTCCCTTCTCTACCCCAGTCTCTCCCCTCCAATTCCCCTCTACTGCAGAGCCACCCCTTCTCTGCCTCTTCTCAGAAAACAGCAGGTCTCCTAGGGATGTCAACTAAATATGGACTAACAAGATACAATAAGAGAAGACACGTGTCATCACATCAAGGCTGAATGAAGCATCCAGTAAGCAGAAAAGAGCACCACAAGTAGGCAAGAGAGTCAGTACCCACTCATACTGTTATGATTTCCACAAGAACAGCAAGCTACGTAGCCACAGTTTATATGCAGAGGACCTGGGACAGACCTCTACAGGCTTCCTGATCTCTGTGAGTCTGTGAGTCTCAAGCAGCTAATTTTGTGGGCCATGTTCTCAGTGTATATCCCTGGCCCCTCTCATTCCTCCAGTCCTTTCTTTTATGTCCTCTGCAGGACTCCCTGAGCTCCCCTACTGTTTGGCTTTAGAACTTTGCATCTGCATCTACTCTTATCGTGTACTAGATGAAGTCTCTCTGAAAATATTTAGGAATAGCTTTTCTTATCTCAACCAACCAATCACAGGGCAGGTATTTAAAGTTCAATGTTCTGATTATATAGTGACCTCCTGCTGTTACTGAAGGTCATTGACACTGGACCACTCTCATAAAATCAGCTTTAGATTTTGTTGAGGGTTGGTCTTGTGCAGTGTATATTCAGATGCTGGTTTCTGTGCCCATTGATCTGGTTCCTCAATTATCTCTGATTGGTTAATAAAGAGTTGATCCGCCTATGACTGGATAGAGGAGATAGGAAGACTGGACTTCCAATCCCAGCCGAGGAGAGAAGGATCACAGGGAGAAGAGTTAGAGACCACGAGGAGAGTCCAAGAGGTCCAGAGAGTCAGAGAATCCAGATGAGTGTCCAGGAGGAGTCCTGATGAGCAGGTCACCATGGGATTTGCCATGAAGACATCCATGGAGCAAAGCAAATCAGGACAAGACGCAGATTGAAGGTAAACGACCACTTGGCAAGAACTAGATTGATTACAGGGTTAGAATATCTGCCCAGCCTAGGATTGCTGCTTATTAATAAGCCTCATAGGTCTTTGCATCAATTATTTGGACCAAATGAGAATAGATAAAGCTATTCACCCCCAAATCATGACTACAAGACCTCACCTCCTATGACCTAGTAAGCACAGTTAACTTTGCAGCAATCCACAAAGACATGGCCTTGTCTTCCTCCCATAAGAGTAAATCCAAATTAGTCTATCAGTCACCTGACCAGGAAAATGCCCTTAAGAAAAGTTACCTGTTGGAGAATTTCAAAAATAGTGTAAGAGTTATCTTAAAAGTTAGGTTGGTGAAATTATCTCTATATTCATTGGTCAATCTCACTGAATGAGAGTATGAGAGTATGTCTTTCATAATGAGTAGCTGTTGGCTACTCTCACACTGTAAGAGTGCTTTTTTTTTTTTTTTTTTTTTTTTTGGTTTTTCGAGACAGGGTTTCTCTGTATAGCCCGGGCTGTCCTGGAACTCACTCTGTAGACCAGGCTGTCCTCGAACTCGGGAATCCGCCTGCCTCTGCCTCCCAAGTGCTGGGGTTAAAGGCGTGTGCCACCACTGCCCGGCTAAGAGTGCATTTCTTAACAATGGTTTCTCTAGACATTGTCCATTTTCCACATATGAGAGTGCTTTCTTTCCCAATGGTTCGTTGGCCATTTCTCATTGTCATCCTTGAAAAAGCTACAAGTAAGGTTTCTTCTGTCTCAACCAATACTATTTACCTGCAGTTTCTGCTCTAAAGAAACAATTAATGATAATTTTCATAATAAAGGAATTAACATTAAGTAAATATTTGTGAGCCTTTCTTGCACATATCCCAGAAAAGATGTATTAATGGTCATTTATGCAGGAGATGAAAGTAACACTGTGACTTCCTTGTCAAATGTGGGGTGAAGCTTTGACCATCTGTGAGTAAAGAAAGCCTTTTTGAGAAACACTGTTGTTTTACTCAGCTCTGATTATTACTGAAATGTTCATTAAAAAAAAAAAGGCGGGACTCCAAATAAAATAGTGTGTTATTCACCTGCACATACCAGTGGTTCTGTTATTAAATGAGGCTGATTCTAGGTTTAAGACAAGAAATTGTTTTGATTCTGTCCCTGAGAAGAATGCCTTATCTATTTAGTAGGGCATGGTCTAAACTGATTTATATCATTTTTCTTTCTAATTGGACATCATCCCTGTAACTCATTTCTAAAGGAGAACACAAATGAGTATACCAAAAGTGGAATGGAACAGATTCAGGGGCATCTGCTTTTTCCTAACTCATGAGTATGGGAGGCATACATAAAATAATATAAGAAACCTTACAACCAGTCACATTCCTTTATGAAAGATGTTGAGTCATTTCAAGTCCTCTTGCATGCCACTTCCTCAAAAAAATCACTTCTATAATCCAAATCTCCTATCACACCAACCTTCTGAATAGTAGGTATCCAGTCCTTAGAACTAGGGCATCTGTTCTTACATCCAAGTCTCTATCGTCACTAAATCTTTGATTCATAAGCTTCTTTCTGAAATTCACATTATAATCCCTACTTCTTTCCAAATTCATTTTTTTATCTAAAGTAATGTTATCCAGAATCTCTATGAAGAAAAATAATATGTTACACATTTAATTTTTGTCAATGTTTTCTATCCCACTGAATCTAAACTGTAATAAATGTAAGGCATGATATACATGTTTCATGGAAAAAATAGAGGTACTCTTTCTCAAGACTGAAGATCACTGAAAGACATCATTTAAAATTCAGTACCCTGGCTGCATGAAATGGCATAAGCAAGGCAGTAATGCTGCTGGTAAAAAACAGTTTACCAAGTGCTCAAGAAGATAAAGAGAATTTATTAAATACAAGGCTAAAGAGTGACATCTGAGTTCAAAGAAACGGGACTGTGACACTAAGCAGGGTGGGGTTTCCTTTATACTAGTTAAGGTACAAATTACTTGGTCTTTAAATAGTAAGCCTCCTTCATGGAGAGTTGTTAAACCTAGAACTGGCCATTTGGCAAGACATCATGGTTCACTCCATGTGTCTATCTATACAAGAAATCATGGGCCAGCTCCCAAACTTTATGACCTGATTTTGTCATTTGACTCATGATTTAAATTAGTTAATTTAATTTTAAAGTTCAGAGGATTTAAATTAGTTAATTTAATTTTAAAGTTCAGAGTTCAAGTAATTTGTATTGATATCAAAATATCAAAGGTATTGACTCTGCATTTTTCCTGTTTTCTTCACTCTTCAACAAATTTGAACTCTGCCTCGTCTTAGATGCTTTGAAGTTACCTTTTAGAAATTAAAATTTAGGATTATTTTAATCTTATTCTTATATTTTAGAGAATAGCTGATGTGTACATACAGTTTGTGACAATGCCACTTTGTTTACCAGGGCTTTGCTCAGACACAGTGTTCTTTTATCTCTTCTGCTATTGTTGCTGACAAGCATCTCTAAATAGCTCACTTTATCAGCAGGATAAAGTGATTTTAAAACCAAGGATAACATCTACTTCCTGGGCGTTTCCCCGGCAAAGCTACAGGAATCACTTCACTTCTTGCAGTCTCATTTTAGCATCTCAAAAGAAGGCAACAACACTGACTATTTTATTACTAGTGTTTTTCACATGGGAAGAAGCAAGACAACTGGACTTTTCTAATGAATTCACAGTTTATAGAAGAAAAAATTCCATACTCAACCAAGTATAATGACCATACCTTTAATCTTGGCATTTAGAGGTAGAGGCAGGCAGATCTTTGTAAGTTTAAGGCTAGTTTACTAGTATGCTCTAAGGGTGACAAAATGAGATTGTCTCAAAATATAAATAAATAAATAAATAAATAAATAAACAGAATTTAAGAAAAAATAAAAAGAAAGTCTGACTCCATTTGCAACTGAAGACAATCACAAAGTGAATTGGAATCAATTTAATCATAAATGTATAGAACCAGACACAGATACCTAAAATATATGACAGACATCATCTGTGACAAATGGGGTCAAAATACATGAGAAAATGATACAACAGAGAGGACTGTCAAGCATGAAGAGATAGATTTTAAGGCAATAACTAAAAAGGGAAGAATGCAGCTCAGTGGTAGAGCAAACTCATTGTGTGTAGAAGCTCCTGGATGCTTTTATACATCTGACACTGCCACAAGCATATGTATGGCATAATGTTATATGTTTTAAAGATGGCACTGACATCACCAGGTGCTAGGAACTTTTCAGGTGCAGTATCATTTTATGAGTCCACATTACAGATATGGTCCACCTTCAAGTAAAATCTTATATGAGTGACTCCACACAATATCCCAAAGCAATACACTACCAGTTTTTTTTAGGTGTCAACTATCTACCTAATATGTTTCTATGGACGAGTTCAAACTGAACCAATTTTCTCTACCCTGCTTTGCTTATGATGTTGTTAATTAAACATCAGGAAACAGGGGTTTAGTTTTTTCGGGATCAAGTGCTCTAAAATTAGCATGAAACTCATATAACAACTACTGACCTACCACCTCAGACAATTGGGTCATCCAGAAAAATAAGAATTTAACATGTGTGGTTGAAATTGTTTTGCATGAACTTCATATTAGCAATGATACAAATGATAAGCAACATATAAACAAGCCAACTCTAAGTCTTCAAGTCTCTACACTTTTTGGATCATCATTAACCTTCAGCTAAACAACCTTTTCAAAGGAATTCCCATTTGTTTTACACAACTGTGGAGTCAGCTTTCTTTTTTATAACATACTAATGAAAGTATGTTATCTAGTTGACAATCATTCCCAAGCTCTGAATGTATGCCTGTTATTCCAGCACTTAAATGTGGACCCTGGAGGATCAGGATGTTTTGTCTTCTTTGCCTATAAAGACAGTTAAAGGCCATCCTGCAATATTAGAAACTCTGGGGGCAGTGGGGATAGAGGAGCGAGAGAGGGGCGAGGGGAGGAGATTGGTAAATATAATCTGCTCAGTCTGTGTAATGTTGCTCATATGTAGGTTTTTATCGCTTTCATGGCTGACCATTTAGTATCAAGTAACCAACCAGTATACTCCTTCCTGGAGAAGATTAGTTCTTCCATCATCAGCATTCTTATTATCAGTAATTATTTTTTATATGGTTGAATCATCCTAGCCGTTATCTAGAATATGTTAGTGTGTCTATGTGTCTGTTGTTCTCTCTCAGGTCATGTTTAGGCAGTCACACAGATGCGGCTTTTGACATTCCTAAGAGACACAGTCTTAGAGAAAACACTCCATTTTTTTCCCTCTCCTTCCTGCTTTAACCTGCTTTATTGACATCTTTCAGAATAATCAACTCTCCTTTGATTATTGGACACAGGACTCTTGTTAGTCCACTATATTTTTGATCCTCCATATCTTTTTAGTTGTTGAATGGGTCTTACCATACAAATTTGCTGATGCAAAAAGATTCCAATTTATAATTTCTTTATGCATGCATTAATAGTTGAAATAGGTGTGAAATGAAAATGTATGGATGTAGGTAGATGTTTGAAATCCTTTGTTCATAGTATAATTTAGTACTATTAGCTACTGAAATTTCATTTAAACGTGTGACTGTAAGGTTTCATTTGAATCATGATACTATCTCAAGAGGTAAACAGGAAGGAAAATTAAACTTAATCATATTTGGAACTCTAATGAGAAAACATCGAAGGAAGTTAAAGGGAAGCAAGGTCTAATCACAAACCTAGCCATATGACTTCAGATGGTTGTACTGCAAGCTCTCCAGTGGGATCTGGTCCATGATTACAGAGCTTTCATCCATGAATTTAATCTGTGGCAAGCACCACCTAGGGGGATAGATGGAAAGCCAAATAAGGAAACTGTTGCTACTGTCTAGGCTTATGCAAAGTCTTTTCCTAGATATCTGACTATTGGTCTAGACTGAAAATTGAATAATCAAAACCATACTTATGTCTTTTGAGGCCAAGTAGAACAAAGTGAGTAGATTTTAATGATCTGAAAAGGTAAGGTGTAACCTGAATATTTTGCCAAATTATTGTATTTTGTTTTCATAGGAAGTTTGTGAAGTGTGTCTTATTAATTCCCTCATGAAGATAAAGGTCAGACAGTGAAATGAGAAACCCCAACAAGATTTATATTAAACAGTCCTATGTAGCTGAAAAATCAAATATTGTGACAGTGTCCCCATATTACTCCTTTTTTACATAAGCTCAACCTTCAGTAACCATATATTTGGGAACAGTTAGTATATGTCCCACAAGCTTTTATAGGAGATTAGCATTGGCCATGGTAGTCCTTGCAGAAACACTTCTTGCAGAACTGCTTCTTCACACCTCCATGAAATGATCATGAATTCTTTTTACAATGTAGTCTGTCTCTAGAATCAATTGAGTCAAAGTTTCTGGAGCAAAATTGTGATGGCTACTAACCTACCTCACTTACTGACACCCAGAATTCTCCAGTGGCAAGTTACTATATCATTTGGAACACTGAAAAAAATTAAAAATCATACTTGCAATTAGCACAATATAATGGGATGGGGGAAAGTTTAAAGTAATTAGATATGGGGCTGTAAGGACTAGGCATGGCAGGAAGCTATTACCATCCCTATGTCTCTGTGATAGACAAAGAGTATGTCTTGTGTAAAGCAGAGCAAAGAGAGATGAGAAGAAGAGAGCAGACATAGGAGAGAATTATGGCAATAAAACCATAGTTCTGTGGCCCATCACTAAGAGCTTATATATTATTCATCATAGAGTAACAAAACTTACAGAATGAATCCTGTGTGTGTGTGTGTGTGTGTGTGTGTGTGTGTGTGTGTGTGTGATTTTTATTAGATATAATATGATATTTATTGGAATGACTCACAGGATGAGATCCAGCTAATCCAACAATTGTTAGTTGTATATAGAAAGTTCCAGAATTCTGTAGTTGCTCAGTATACAAGGCTAAATGTATCAACTGGGCTTCAGTATATTTTAGAATTCCAAAGTAGCCTTTAATGCCAACAAAGGAATAGACTTGCTAGTAAGGCAAGGGAAAGCAGGGAAAGAACAAAAATCCTCCTTTGTCCATGTTCTTAGACAGGTGTGCAGCAGAAGTATGTCCCAGATTAAAGATGTGTGTCTTTCTACCTCAAAGATCTGGACTAGAGGTAGATCTAACCACTTCAAACTAGGCAAAATTCCTTCACAAATGTGACCTTCATTCTTAAATTTTCATTAATTCCAGATGTAATCAAGTTGGCACCCGATAACAGACATGACATCTGAGAAGCATGTAAAAAATATCATCTACATATTTGTATCATTTGTAATGCATGCCTTTTTGTTTGCTTGTCTTTAAAATGCTATCTTGTCTTCAGTGTGTATCTCAGACAGTAATTAAAAATCAGGTAGCTGTGGTTGTGTGGACTTATTACTGAGTCCTCTATTTTATTCTATTGATCTGTATGTCAGTTTCTATGCCAATATGATACCGATTTCATCACTGTGAGTCTTGGTTGTAACTTTAAATCAGATATAGCAATGCCACCTAATGGCATTCTTTTTGTTTATGATTGTTTTGATTATCTGTGGTCTTCTGTGTTTCCATATTATTATTTCCCTTCAAATATTATGTTCCCTTTTAAATTTTAATTAAAATATGACATACATTCCATCTTTCTTTCTTTCCATACACATTTTAAGGTATTTTTTAAAGCTTGTTAAGAATGACTCTGAAATTTTGATTTCTATTGTATTGAGTCTGCACATTGCTTTCACTAGAATGACCATTTCCACAATATTAATTATTCTAATCTATTAGCATGGCACACCACTCTGTCTTCTATAGTCTTTCCTCAGGGTTTTAATGTTTTCATTTCTGAGTTCTTTTGTTTCCTTAGAGTTATTCTAAGGAATTTAATTTTACTTTTTGTGGCACTGTGGATGTGATTGTTTCCTCTATCACATAGAAGTGGAAACAACAGATATGCTGGTCGTCTACCTGATCCTAGAAGAAATGTTTCCCATTTTTACCCACTTAGCATGATGTTGGCTCTACTTTTATCATATACAGTCTGTTATTATGATAAGGTATATACTGGTTGGTTTTGTGTGTCAACTTGACACAAACTGAAGTTATCACAGAGAGGGCACCTTCCTTGAGAAAATGCCTTCATGAGATTCCGCTGTAAGGCATTTTCTCATTTAGTGATCAAGGAGGGAGGGCCCAGCCCATTGTGGGTGGTGCCATCCCTGGGCTGGTATAAGAAAGCATCCTGGGTTCTATAAGAAAGCAAGCTGAGCAAGCCAAGGGAAGTATTCCAGTAAGCAGCACCCCTCCATGGCCTCTGCATCAGCTCCTGGCTCCATGTTTCTGCCCTTTGTGAGCTCCTGTTCTGACTTCCTTTGATGATGAACAACAATGTGGAAGTGTAAACTTAATAAACACTTTCTTTTCCAACTTGCTTCTTGGTCATCATGTTTTATGCAGGAGTACAAGCCCTGATTAAGACAAGTTATTTTTCCCTCCAACTCTAATCTCTCCATGACTTTTATCACAAAGGGATGTTGGATTGAACTTGACTCTAAATGGCTCAAGGACTTAAATATAAAACTCAATGCTTTAAAATTGCTGGAGGTAAAAGGAGGAAGTACAATTTAACATAGAGGCTTAGGGGAGGGGTATATGAGAGAATTTGGAGGGAATAGAGAGAAGGGAAAACTTATGTAATTCAAATAAAATCTCAACAGTTAAAAAATGTTCTGTCAGCTGGGTAGTGGTGGCACACGCCTTTAATCCCAGCACTTGGGAGGCAGAGGCAGGCGGATTTCTGAGTTCAAGGTCAGCCTGGTCTACAGAGTGAGTTCCAGGACAGCCAGGGCTATACAGAGAAACCCTGTCTCAAAAAAAAAAAAAACAAAAAAAAACCAACAAAAAAATGTTCTGTCATGAACTTTAATGTAAGCATAATAATTAAGAATAAAAATTCAAAAAAGAATATATGCTGCAAAGGATTTTGGAGAAACAAATGCTGGGAGGAGTGTGCACTGGTGTAGCTACAATATCAATCAGCATGTCACATATAGACAATGACAAAAGCAGAATTACTACTTGAGCTAACTATAGTACTCTCGGGTGTATGCCTGTCTTAGTTAGGATTTTACTGCTGTGAATGGACACCATGACCAAGGCATCTCTATTAAAAATAACATTTAATTTGGGCTGGTTACAGGTTCAGAGGTTCAGTCCATTATCATCAAGGTGTGTATTTGGTAGCATCCAGGCTGATGTGGGGCTGGAGGACCTGAGAGTTCTACATTTTCATCCAAAGGCAGACAAGGGAAGACTGGCTTCCAGGCAGCTAGGATAAGAGTCTTAAAGCCCATATCCACAGTGGCACACCTACTCAAACAAGCCCATATCCTTTAATAGTGTCACTCCCTGGGCCAAGCAAATACAAACCATCACAATGCCTAATGGTTTCTAAGGCCTATCACAGAGATACACATTCAAACACATTCGTTGTTGATCTGTTCAAAAAAATCCTTATATTTTAGTCTCATTGCTGTTGCTATAAGTTATTTGTTAAAGACTTTCAGGAAAAAGGGTTTTTATTTGGCTTACGATTTGAGGTTATGGTTCATTATTGCAGCGAAGTCCCAGAGGTAGGAGCTTGAGGCTATGATCAGATGACATCTATAATATAGATCAGAGAGAAGCTAATATATCCATTCTGATTCTTGCTTCCTTATTAATTTCCTTCACTAATGCACAGTTCATGGCCCAGCCTAGAAAACGGTGCCACTCACTGTAAGCTGGGTCTTCCCACATCAGTTAACAATCAAATCCTTCCTCCACAGACATGCCCACAGGCCAGTCTGGTCTAGCAAATTCTTCATTATTAATTAAGACTCTTTCCCAAGTGATTCTAAGTTGTGCCAAGTTTACAGTTAAAATTAGTCATACAGCTCAGATATGGAACTGATAAATGAATAATGATTATGTGCTGCATATACACAATGGAATTCTGTCTAAGTGTAAAGAAATGTTAAAATAATGAAACTTACAGGTAAATTGATGGATAAGAAATAAACTATGCTGAGTGAGGTAAGTTAGATCCAGAAAGAGAAATGCCACATGGTTTCAATCATGTGTCGATCCTAGCTTCAAATTTTGAGAGTTGTGTGAATAATTTAGAGTACATGTAGAAAATAATAAAGTAGAAAAGGGACATTTGGGTGGGGGGTGATTTACTGGTAGATGTATAACAGAACATATATATTATGGAAACAGAGAAGTAAATACTAGGTATACAAAATTTTTTCAGCATTGAGAGTGAGGATATAGGCAATATAAAAAGGGGAAGATATTCAAAACAAGGTGTTAAAGCTGTCATTGTTTGAATGAAAATGATGACAATAGGCTCATAGAGAATGGCACTATTAGGAGGTGTGGCCTTGTTAGAGACAACCTGTAACTGGGTGTGAGATTTGAGATTTCAAATGCTCAAGCCAGGCTCAGTGTTGTTCTCTCTTCTGGCTTCTTACCAATCCAGATGTAGAACCTTCAGCACCTTCTCTAGCATCATGTCTTTCTGTGTGCGTCCATGCTTCCTACCATGACAATAATGGACTAAACCTCTGAACCTGTAAGCCAGGCTCAATTAAATAAATTTTTTTATAAGAGTTGCTATTATCATGGTGTCTCTTCCCAGCAATAGAAATCCTCACTAAGACAGAAGTCATAAGTAAACCTAATTTGTAGCTAAATTTAAAAAATTATAATTTAAAAACAAAAGAGAGAGAGAGAGAGAGAGAGAGAGAGAGAGAGAGAGAGAGAGAGTTTGAAGGGAGATTCCCTGCAGGGCTGGTTACAGCTGCTTCATTGCCAGATGTGAGATGCCTCTTTGTGATATTTGAAACAGGAAGACACTAGAACCCTGAAAACGATGCAGAATCTTGTCATTCCTCTTGGTTCCTATCAGAATTAGTTGATAAGATCCTTCTGCTAAAAACATCATAGACCTTGGTTGCAAGATTCAGAGAAATCAAGCTGTAACTAAGCTGGAGGTTTCCTCCCTCTGCCTAGCTTTCATAGTGCTGGAAAGCTATACAAGCTACTGGAGGACAGAGGCATAAGTGATGCCAGCTGCAAATTCTACAAGCACAGAATGAACTGGCCAGGCAAAACGTGTCTACTCTCGCAATACTAGCAAGACTGATATGGGGGTATCCATTGTTCTCTGATAGGTTTGGAGCCAGAAACAGCAAAAAGGACGTTCATGCCTGGTACTCTTACCCTGATCATAAACTCTTGGCTGAGGAGATCTTAAGCCCTAGTGGTAAACGTACTACTGCTGTTTAGATAAATATCATGGTTCCAAGATGCTTTCTAAGCGTTTACGTATACCCAGAGACAGGCGTTACTCTCGGCTTTAATCAGAGAAGCCCTTTTGCGATAAAGCTACTGAAGGCAGAGAGACATGGCAGCTCAAATTCCTGAGACTAAATGATGGCTGAGGATTCAGCCCCAAACCAGACATTTAAAATACCCCACCTAAGAGTCAGAGAATATTACTAAAGAAGGAACTGAATGAATGTAAAATCTAGAAGACATGCAGAAGGGTTGTAAAAAAAAAAATATCTTCTCTGATGGCACAGTGAATGCAGCTACAATCTCAAAGTAATTGCATTGGCAATAAGCCTGCAGAAATCTGTACCTGTCAACAACCAATAATCAATTAAGAAAGGACTCATGGGACTCCCTTTGCTAATATGATTGCTTCAGATGGTTCTCAAGGAGGGACGGCCATTGTCTTCAGTTGTATTAACAACTAAGTGAGCTCATCATTTTCCTATGTGTAGTTCCAAACATATGGGCAAACAGAAAATTGTGGTTAAACTCAGTGGTCTCAAAACAATATGAGAAGTCATGAATGTGGGGAAAGGATTGAAGGAAATAGAAAGTGGATATTTGGGATGAGAAGGGCATAAGAACAGTTTGAGTGACTACAACCAGAGTAAATGCTGTACATGTATGAAATAAAGAATGAATTTTACAAAACAGTGAAGAAAGAAGACAGAAATACCTTCAGTGTGCCTCCTCCATGTATCTGCTTATTGTTGCTGTCCTTGCTTGACTGAATTCAACCTGGATCCAGGAAGTAAGAAAATCAGAATCAGGCAGACTACAGAAGACTACAGCTTACGACACACACAAAAAAAGCAAGAATCATGCAACAGCAGTCTAAAGTTCAGCATAAATTTTTATCCATTGTTGAGAAAAATCTCAAAGTTCATCCATCACCAAATCATCACAGAGTGATGTCATATTTCATCATCTTTATAGGCCTCATTGACTATGGAAGTCAAAAATTACTGAAGGTTAAATTAATCAGAGGGCATAGCACATACCCACTGCAGTCCCTGTCACTTTAGCCAATCTTATTTTAATTTATAATGTATATATCTCTTCCTCTTTATTCTAGATTCCCTTTGATTAATAGAGCACATCACTTTCTTGTGCTTATTTATTTAAGGAGACAACAAAATTATTTTATTTAAAAAGATCTACTTTATTTTTAATTATGTGTATATGTAGGGAAGGAGGCATGTTGTAATGTGCATGTGTGAGCTTACTCGCTGCAGAAGCTAGAAGAGGACAATGACCAAGGAAATGATATGGAGAATTCCCTTTACACCTCTGGCATCCTTGATGTTTGGTACATTCTATATAGGATTATTTAGATGCATAGACTACTCCCATAAGATTCTTGGTATCAAAAGTGTCTCTATTGTCTGGGTGAAGACATCCAATTGCTATCTCTTGAGTCCCACCAAAACTACCTGAGAGATTATAGCTACACACTCAGATGTACAACACACATAGGCACATATATTTACATAATTACTATATTTTAGTGTCCAGCAATTGATTTGAATCATGTCTACTGTCAGCCTAATAAGTTGAGTAGAAGGAAACATCTAAAATCTATGATAAAATATGTGAGTCAGTTCATGCAAATCTATAAAACATCAACAAAATAAGTAAATGACAAGTGGTAAATTTTTCTTTGATGATGGGTTGGAAGAATTAACTTGTTAACATCTCCATGCTGTCCAAAGAAATCTATAAATTGGCTGCTCTCCTTCACAAATCTCAGTGAAAGTTTCCCCAGAAATAGAAAATAATCCTGACAGTCATATGAAAACAAACAAACACCACACACACAACACACACACACACACATGCTTAGAAGCTACAGAGGAAAACAACATAAAATATCTCTTTTTCTATTTTAAGTCTATGACAAAGTTTTAAGAATAAAACAATACAGCATATGAAGAAATGTAAATCAAAAAATGAAAATAGAGTCCAGAATGAAGATCCACACATACAGTAAATAGTCACAGTAAGAATGCTAACAGAATACAGTAGGAAACAGTCTAAGCAACAGTGCTTGTAAATTTTCATTTACATGCACAATATGAAAATGGATCTTAGCCGGGCAGTGGTGGTGCACGCCTTTAATCCCAGCACTTGGGAGGCAGAGGCAGGCAGATTTCTGAGTTTGAGGCCAGTCTGGTCTACAGAGTGAGTTTCCAGGACAGCCAGGGCTACACAGAAAAATGAAAGAAAAAAAGAAAGAAAAAAAGAAAGAAAGAAAGAAAGAAAGAAAGAAAGAAAGAAAGAAAGAAAGAAAGAGGAAGGAAGGAAGGAAGGAAGGAAGGAAGGAAGGAAGGAAGGAAGGAAGGAAAGAAACTGGATCTTCATCTTACACAAAACCCACTTAAAGTGGATTTAAACTACTGAAGGAGGTGTGTCAGATGACTTGTATGGTTGAGTAAGCTATCTCTGAACCTGAAAATGTGAACTAAATCCCCAAGACCACCTGGATCGAAAAAGAAAACAGACACCTGCAACATGTCTTCTTTGGCCCTCACAAGTTCCTTTCTTTTTTCTTTTCCATTTCCAATTTATTTACATATTTTATATATGAATTTTCTGTCTGTGTGTAGGCCTGCATGCCAGAAGATAGCATCAGATCCCATTTAAGATGCTTGTAAGTCACCATGTGGTTGCTGGAAATTGAACTCAGGACCTCTGAGAGCAGCCAGTGCTATTAAGCACTGAAACATCTCTACAGACCCCAAACATTATTTCCTAATCTACCCACAATTATGGCTGTACTTACTGGTTTTGTGTGTCAACTTGACACAAGCTAGAGTTATTACAGAAAAGGGAGCTTCCTTTGAGGAAATGCCTCTATGAGATCCAGCTGTAAGTCATTTTCTCATTAGTGACCAAGGGTGGAAGGGCCCATTGTGGGTGGTGCCATCCCTGGACTGGTAGTCTTATGTTTTGTAAGAAAGCAAGCTAAGCAGGCCAGGGGACAAAGCCAGTAAGTAACATATCTACATGACCTTTGCATCATCAGCTTCTGCTTCCTGACCTGCTCGAGTTCCAGTCCTGACTTCCTTTGGTGATGAACAGCAATGTGAGAGTGTAAGCTGAATAAACCCTTTCCTCCTCAACTTGCTTCTTGGTCATGATGTTTGTGCTGGAATAGAAACCCCTGACTAAGACACTGGCTTATTTACCCTTCTCATTAAACAAAAATTAAAGAAATATCTATCTCTATCTCTGTCTCTATCTCTATCTATCTATCTATCTATCTATCTATCTATCTATCTATCTACATATATATTCCCTTTTTTAAAAGAGGCTTTATTTCATACAACATATCCTGATTATAGTTTCCCCTGCATTCTATGTCTCTCAACACTTCTCCACCACCCCTCCCATCCAGAGATAAAAACATAACAAAATATAATATAAATAAAAAATACCACATCAAATTTGGATAAGAAAAAAAAACAAAGAGAAGGCATAAAAATCAGAGATTTACTTGTTCACACAGCCAGGAATCTCAATAAAAATTCCAAAGAGCTATAACATATGCAGAGGACCAGGTACAGACCTGGGTAGGTCCTATGCTTGCTGTTTCAGTCTCTGTGTTTTCATTTAAGCTTTCCTCGGTTGAGTTAAGGAGCTTGATTCTTCTTGGTGTCCTCCATATCCCCTGACTTTTACACTCTTTCCACTTCTCATCGGTGGGGTTCCCTGAGCTCTGAGGGGAGGGATTTGATGGAGACATCCCATTTAGAACTGTGTGTTCCAAGGATTCTCTTTGTGTGTAATGTGTAGCTGTGGTTCCCTATATTTGTTCCAATCTGCTAAAGGAGGGAACTTCTTCGATACTAGCTGAATAAGGAAGTAGTCTCTATGTATAGCAGAATATCATTAGGAGTCATTTTATCAATGCTCTTTTTTTCTTTAAAGACAAGTAGTATTCGATTTTGTTCTAGGTCTCTGGGCTATTTAGTCTCTGGTTTTTGGTCATCCAAAACCAGAGTGTTAGTTATGGGTACCATTTTGTGGACTAGGCCTTAAGTTAAATCAGATATTGGTTGGTTACTCCAACAAGCTTTGGGTCACAATTGCCATATCATATTTTGCAGGAAGGACTGCATTGTAGATAAAACCTTTTGTAGCTGGGTTGATGTCTATATTCTCTTTTGATAGCCTGCTGAGTACCATCTATACCAAATACACTAGGAAGTTATGTAGGTACCAGCTCAACCTCTCCACGTTCAATAAGTTGTGAGGGTGCTGTCTTTAGCAATGGGTCCTTGCTATCAGTTTGTGGAGTTCAACGTATTGAAAGACAATACATTAAAACAAAACAAAACAAAACAAAAACTTTAAACATACACCTGAATCTGAAAGACTCTTAGAAGAAAACTGAAGTGAAAAGACAACAATTACTTCAAATGACATTAGAAAGATAGATGATAGATAGATAGATAGATAGATAGATAGATAGATAGATAGACAGACAGATAGATAGATATGATTATTAAGACTATATCAGACTTCCAGGTGTCAAAAAAAAACCTGATTAAAACATAACTTCCAAGATGAGGCAAACTGTTTGCAAATTGTTTGTCTGATAAGGAGTTAAAATGTAAAACATGATAGTCTGTTGCACGCCCCTCCCGTGTCCCCTTATGCCCATGGAAAAGAGACAAGAGAGGCAGAATTTGGGTAGTTACCACAGACGAGGCTTTACTCTGTATCACAGATGTGAAAAGACGTGGAAGGGCTGAAGACAGGAGGAGGCACCGCTTAAATACACCCTAGAGTGACTTATTCACTTCTGATTGGCTGTTCACTCACCACCCAATATTACGCCTCGGGATTGGCCAGTGACTTTGGCGGGCTTTCTGCCTTTGCAGCTGCGCAGTTAATTGTTTACTTGTGGAGGACACGATGCCAGCGCCATCTTGGAATGGCGAATGTATAACTGCTGACCACGGCTTCCTACATCTCTCCCTGTTTAAATTATTAATATGAAACAGCCTTTTGCCTATTAAGTGCAGCACCAATCAAGATTCGAACTCAAGCCTGATCAAGCAAACTCCATCTTGGGGGAATAAGCGATCAAGAGCTTACAGCCCAAAGATTCTCCCTTACCCTACCAGGTGCGATGGAAACAAGTCCTCTGGGTGCAAGGGCTAAGGGGAAGTAAAGAGGAATTGACACCCGTCCTTGTGCAATGGAGTATAGCTCCCAGGAGTGCAAGGACTGTCAACCTACTATTTAGGTACCACAGCTATTTAGGCAAGGGCTGACTGGACTTAGACCTCTCATCGACCCAGTGCAATGGGCTGAACCCTTGGGGTGCATCGACTGAGGGTCTCAGTCATCGGCTACTTTCTTAGCCTAGACAGTCAAATTTCAGGGGGAGATGCTTGCTCCAAGGCTGCGAGTGCTTGGGCTATAGCGGCCTTGTCACATTTTTGTTGGGCTCTGAGCTTACAGACCAACCATCATGAACACTAATCCACAACATAGGGCTGCATCAAACAGGCCTATCCCCACTCTTTAAGAAAAAAGAAAAAGGCAGAAGAAATTCAAGAAGTAAAATCTCCAGGGGTAACAGGGTCCACTCGTGTTCCATCAAGGCTCGAAATCCGGATCTGCAATTGCTGTTGCACCTGGTCCAACTCCCCATTCCACTTCCCTTTTAAATAAGCAGAAAGATTATGGCTTTGAATAAATGTATCATTCACAAATCTCAGAGGTGTAATACCTGGATGTGGGGTTGCTGACACGCAGCTAATTTGAACCACATCCGTGAGCTGCTCCACATGGGCTTGGAGCAAATCAACTCTCTGATTGACCAACAGGATGCCTGATACGCATCCACTTTCTGTGGAAGGGTCAAAGCCTCAGAGGTCTTTTCTGAAATTTGATTAATAACAGTAGCTGCTGTAACTTGATTAACCATGTCTGTGTCAGCTGTCACAGCTGTAGTTGTAGAGATGGTAATAGCAGCGATAAGGGCTGCAGTTATATCAAAATCTCTCTTCTGTCAGAATAAAGTCAAGGTCCCAGACGTCTGAACGGGGATAGGGATCCAAGTGGTATACTGGCTATTAGGCCTGCTTATAGAAAAAAGCAGACCAGCACTGGGACATAAAGCAAGTTACATTGGTACAAGTTAGCAGAAGCAACACCTTTTAAGAAGGCAAGGGCATAGGTTTTGGAAAAGCAGATAGGATAGCCATCTAAATTCACTATATATACTAGGAACCCGATTTAGGAGAGTCCAAATGGGAACTGAGAGCGTCTGCAGATGAATCCTTCGGGGGGGGGGGTCATTTTCAGGAACCGCGAGTCGCCGCGTCAGTCACTCTGGCAGCCAAAATGGATTGTCTTCTTCCTGTGGAAAAACACAAACCGCTCCCCGGGATCTTATTAAAATAGGATCCAGGCCTTTCCATTGACCAGTCAAAACATCTTTCCATTTTATCATTTCTTTTGGCCTAGTTGGTTCCAGGCAATGGCGGTCAGCCGCTGTATTGCTCTGACTGTCCAAATTCAAAAAGTTGAGGGTAAAAAGTGCCAGAGAAACAGTAGCTCGTGGCACCGTGGGCAGAGCTTCCTCAACTTCTCCTTTTTGTTTTATCAAATAAGTTTTAAGGGTACAATGAGCACGCTCAATGATACCCTGTCCCTGAGGGTTGTAAGGAAGACCCATCAGGTGTGTCACCTCCATATGGCGACAAAATTGTTGAAATTTTTGAGAAGTGTAGGCTGGTCCATTGTCAGTTTTAAGGATTTTAGGCTTTCCCCAGGCACTCCAAGCCTCGAGGCAATGTTGAATAACATGGGCCACCTTTTCTCCGGTCAATGGAGAGGCGAACATAACTCCAGAACAGGTATCAATGGAGACATGCAAATATTGTAATTTACCAAAGGATGGGATGTGAGTAACATCCATTTGCCAGATCTGTAATGGCCTGATTCCCTGAGGGTTAATTCCTGTATGGGGAACAGGTAGGAATTGACAGTAGTTTTGGCATTGAGTCACGATATATCTGGCCTCCCTTCTAGAGATGTTAAATCGACATCTTAGTGTCTCAGCTGTCACATGAAACCTTTTGTGAAAGGCTTTAGCCAAATCCAATTTTGGCGAAAGGGCAATTGCAATCAACTTTGTGGCTCGATCTGCCAGGTCATTTCCACGGGATATAGGTCCCGGTAAGCCTGAGTGAGCCCTAATATGAGTTATAAAGACAGGGAATCTTCGCTTAGCCAGGGTAAGCTGAATCTTTTGAAAAACTTCTACAAGTCTGCTAGATGTCTTAATTAACCCAGCAACTTCTAATGCTTTTCCTGCATTAACCACATAGAAGGAATCTGAAACAATATTTAAGGGACCAGGAAAAATTTCCAGAACCTCTGACACCACTAAGCATTCCACAATTTGAGGTGAGGTTTCATGGTATTGTTTGGATGTAACCTTATCATTAACCACATAGGCACCCACTCCTGTTTTTTGACCCATCCGTATAAACTACCATTCCATCTGGGAGTGGCTCCTGAGACACAATATGTGGAAATATGATAGCTTGAGTTAAGGCAAATTGTAAGATGGGATGCTTAGGATAATGATTATCTATTTGACCGTTGAAGGAAGTAACCAGCACTGCCCAAACATCAGAGGTTGCCGTTAATATTTGGACTTGATGGGCAGTATAAGGCACTATCAAAACCTTAGGCTCCCTTCCAAAATGAGTAATGGCTGCTTTTAGTCCACGAAGGGCAAGTTGAGCGACTGAATCTGGATACCTTTCAATAATCTTTGCGGGAGAAGCATTGGGATGAACCCATAACAAGGGCCCCTCCTGCCATAATACAGCAGTTGGTAAGTGTCTAGTTTTAAAAACACATAACTCAAAGGTTTTGGTTTCGTCTATGCGTTTCAACTGGGCATCTTGTAAAGCATTTTCTACTATTTGCAGAGCACGGCTCGCAGCTGGTGTTAAGGCCCTCGGTGAGGAAATATGAGCATCCCCTTCCAAAATATCAAATAAAGGTTTCAGCTCGGCCGAGGGAATTTTTAAAAATGGTCTTAACCAATTTATATCACCTAATAATTTCTGAAAATCATTCAAAGTATGTAAATGGTCTCTATGAATCTCCAATTTCTGAGGAATTATCTTTTCTGGATAGATAACTGTCCCTAAAAAGGAACCAATTTCTGAAAATTGAACTTTCTCAGTAGCAACATGTAGACCCTACTGTTCCAAGGTGTTTAATAATAAGGGGTATGAGGTCTGTAAAGTACTTAAATCCTTATGACACATAATAATGTCATCTGTGTAATGGGCCAGCAGCATCGAAGGAAATTGTTTCTTAATTGGCTAGAGGGCCATTTGCACATACAGCTGACATATAGTGGGGCTGTTGGCCATGCCCTGAGGCAGAACTTTCCACTGATATCTCTTATCAGGTTCAAAATGATTAATAGTAGGTAGTGTAAATGCAAATCTTGGTCTATCTTGTGGACACAAAGGAATAGAGAAAAAACAATCCTTAATATCTATAATTATGATTCTCCACTGCTTAGGCAAGGCAGAGAGTAAAGGCAAGCCTCGTTGCACAGAGCCAAATAGTCGCATCTGTGCATTGACGGCTCTTAAATCATGTAAAAGCCTCCACTTTCCAGATTTCTTTTTAATAACAAATATGGGTGTATTCCAGGGAGAGGTAGAAGGTTCTAAATGACCGAGCTGCACTTGTTCTTTAATTAGTTTTGTAGCAGCTTCCAATTTTTCAGAGGATAAGGACCACTGAGGAACCCACACAGCCTCCTCTGTGAGCCAGGGTATGGGCATAGAACCCTCAGTGGCAACTAGGGAAAACCCAGGCCTTGTCTTCCTGTATTTGATTCTTGTGAGACAGGATCTAACCTTCCTTGTTCGTTCCTGCCAAGACCCTTCCCTTCTTTAAATCCCATGCTCTTCATAATGTTTATAGCTTGTGGGGAGTATTCACTAGTCAGAACTAGCCCTAGGCCTTGTAAGATGTCCCTTCCCCAGAGATTGACAGGGGGAGGAAGCACATAAGGTATAAAACTTCCTGTCTGACTCTCTGATGCCTGCCACGTCAACAAGCGAGAACTGACTGCGGGACTGGCCTCATATCCCAATCCTTGTAGGGAGTGGGACGATCTCTTTACAGGCCATGCCTTAGGCCACCAATTAGAAGAAATAATACTTTTATCCGCTCCTGAGTCCAGAATTCCAGTAAAGTTCTTCCCCTCTATTGCTAAATGTAAGGTGGGTCTAGTTTTAAAATCAACCACCAGATGAGCGAAGTCAGTTCCTGAGGAACCAAGCCCTTGAGTACCTCTAAGCTTCTCAGTGGATGGAAAACAATCATGTAAGCTTGGAAGGACAACCAATTGATCAATCCTGTCCCCAGGGGAGATGGAGAATACACCTTGTGGGCTAGAACAGAGAACTTGAAGTTCTCCGGTATAATCCTGATCTATTACACCGGGGTGTACCACGAGCCCTTTTAAGGTAAGAGAGGAGCGGCCTAAAATAAGGCCAACACTTCTCTCTGGCAGGGGGCCTCTATAATCAACTGGGATCGGCTGCACCCCCATGTGTGGCATTAGTAGGACTCGGGAGGTGGAGCAGAGGTCCACTTCTGCGGAACCCCTTGTGGCTCTGCAGCGAAAAGAGTCCCCTGAGTGTTCAGTAGTGTCCCATATCTTTTGGGGCCCTGGGATCTTGGGCCCACATATCCGGTTTTTGAAAAATTTTCTTCCTTAATGGCTAAGGGATTTGGAGGGAGGATCTGACCTCTTATATCTCTAACAGAGCGGCAATCCCGAGCCAGATGATAGCCCTTTCCACACCTAGTGCACAGCTTTGATGGTATTTGATTATTTGGGCACTCTTTCTTCATATGTCCCGCCTTCCCACAGGCATAGCATCGGGCCATATGTTTTGAAGGGAATTTTGCACGATTCTGACCCTTAAGCAGCACTGCAGCCATTTCTAGATTAGCCGCTGCAAGTCCGGCATTAGTAAGAGGACCTCCCAAGCCACGGCAGACTCTTAACCAATCTTGTAGCCCCTTGGCTCTCCGAGGAGCAATGGCTGCACGACATTCGGCTGTGGCATTTTCAAAAATCATCTGTTCTATCACTGGCATTGCTTGCTCTGAGCTCATGGGGCACTCCCCGTGTGCCCGCCACGCTTCCCAGGGCAGACTATCTCCCTCCTCTGTCTGCCTTTCCCACCACGCTCTCTTGCTCTGCCTTGTTGCAAGCCGCTGCAGGTAGCAGAGCGTAGACGCCTCTGCAACCGGTCTGACCCAGGCCCCGTCGCAGCGTCTCTGTTCCCAAAGCCCAAGCCGAGAAGCACTGCAGGGGACCCTCGAGCCTGAGCTTTCTGCCTTTGCAGCTGCGCAGTTAATTGTTTACTTGTGGAGGACACGATGCCAGCACCATCTTGGAATGGCGAACGTATAACCGTTGACCACGGCTTCCTACAATAGTCTTAATACCCAGTCCATCATTTTGTTGACTAACCAGAACCTCTGTCATCTGTCTTAACTAGAACACTTAGCTTTGAACCTGGCTTTTTTCTTGGCTTTAGAATGAATGTCAGCTGAAAACCATCCACTCAGATCTTTTCTCTCAAAGTAAATAGCCAGTATTGGCTATGAGACTATAGGTCTTCAACCCCATCAGAAATCCAGAATGACTGAGTTAACTGAAATTATGGGAAGCACTAAACACAGCTTCTAAAACTTAGCCAATTTATAGAGACTGCTGAACACCTGGAAAGCCCCTATACTACTGAACGTTGGAGCATCAAATCTTCAGCCTTCTGGCCCAGAATTATCTGACAGACCTTAGTGATGCAGAATTATTAAGGGCTGATTACTCTGTCTAGGCAGATATAATCAGTCGACTATTCCGCAAGTGTGTCCTTTTCTGGACAGTAATTTGTCTGTAGATGGAAAGAGGCAATTCTTGCCTAGTGGCTGTCACTGAACAACTGGAGTAACTCTAAGGATGCTCAATTTCTTCTTAGAATCCAAGACAGGAAGCTGTCAGGAGCAGACAGGTCTCTAATCAAAATGAACATTAATATATAAATATTTGTAATGTCAGTTAACTCAGTCATGATGGACTGGGTATTAGGACTATCTTGTACCTCACTGGTACAATTAGGAATAATTATGCTCTAATTGTATTTTGAGAGAAAAGTTTTATTTTAACATGAAGGGTGACACGTAGGAGGAGCTAAGGGGGAAGGAGTACCGAGAGGAAGAGATGGAGTAAGGAGAGGAGAAGATGAAGGAGAGGAGAAGCTAGGTGATGAGAGAGAGAAAGAGAGAGAAAGGGGGAGGGGCATGGAGGCAGATGTTCACGTGTCTCCACCAGTCAAAGATACTTTATATATCTAGGTTGGGTATTGGGTTATACTTCTGATTGAGCATTACCAAATAACACAAATCCAAATCAAAACTAAAGCATTGAAACACATCAGAGCAGTTGGATGGCTAATATTAAAATAGTTGGATGGCTAGTATTAAAATGCTTCAACAACTGTAGAAGAAGGACTGGAGTTTTCTTGAAAATTAAAAACAGGTCTCTACATAGAGTCTGCCATTCTAAATCAGGATATGCACCAAAAAGAATGGAAAACAGTATCTCTAGAGTTAGCTGACTCCTGTGTTCATCTCATAACAAATAAATGATAGATAAACATACATATCTGTTGAACTATAGAAAAACTGAAATGTGGTATATGTATACAAAGTAATATTAGACAACTTGAAAAGAAGAAATATCTTGGTATTTGTTACAAGAAGTGTAGATAAGCAGGACATTATACTAGGGATAATAAACCATTCACACAATAATAAATGCTGATTTATTATGCTTAGTGAGGTACTGAAACTCAAAGAGACATAACTTAGAATTCTACCTACCAAAAACCAAGAAAGAGGAAGTGGGCAGTGGGTGTCCATTTGCATAAACCTTCCTTAATGAAAATGGATTAGGAAGACTAGGTAGCACAGATATGTAATCCTAGCCACCTGCAAGCCTGGAGTCAGGAGAATTGTGGCTTAGGGGCCAATTTGGGCTACGTGAGGAGATATCTGCTGTGCACATTGCAAAGCATACTGCCTATACTCAGTAATACTATATTGTGTACTTTGTTAAGAAGAAAGAATTCATAGTAGTCTTTTTTTCAACCTACAAAATACAAAGGGTACTTGAAATTTTCTCAAGATGCTAAATATGCTAATTATCTTAAGGTTCTGGAAATAGTGCACAGGAATGTGGAAATATGCAACTTCAGAAAGTTATGTATGTTAAAATGTGCAGTTTACATGGCTTGTAACAATAAAACTGTTGTGTTCCCTCACGATGAATTGATTTTAATGACTACAAAATTAACAGGAAAAATGAGTGGAAGCTCTGCTCGATTGTAAATCTCTAATCCTAGCACTGAGATATAGAGACCAGAAGGTCATGATTTTCAAGAAAAAGTGGAGAAAAAGCCACTTATACAATATATTCAATGATAATCCTACCCAATTGAGACCATTTGAAAGGTGACTTTTGGCAATTTCTGATAAGATTGGAATCATTCCTTTAAGACACAGGTGTGGTTACCTTGTGATATTGCCTTGCTTTGTACTTTGTACCTGAGGAGAACAGCTGTACCAGTCATCACCAAGTGACTTAGGCCAGAGACCTGCAGCTGCACAGTCTGCCTAATTGCTGTGGAAGTATCTCTAAGTGTCTTCTGAGGTTCAATGAGATTGCAAGGTAGTGTAGATACATTAAGTTTGTATCTAGGACAGCTTGCTTGTTTGTCTCTTATCAACATTTTCTGCATGACAAAGTTCCAAATACTTAAGTTTCAAACAAAGTGACAGAAATCAAAATTTTAAATCCAGGAAGCTTTAACCTATCCCCTGCAAATAAAAGGGCTGACAATTCTGTGATTTATAAGTATTTAAGCTGTCATTGGCCACCCAGTGTCTTGTTAATGATTTTGTCCCCTTTAGATGACAAATCCGACTGATTAACTGTCCTAATTGCTTCTGTGCACATCCTTCCTTAGCGGGAGTCTGAGGAATTTAGAGGATTTTTTTTTAAGCTACAAATTTGTTTCAGACTTTAAAAGACAAGCAGAAACTTTCTTTATAAATATGTCTGTAATACTTAAATATACTTAGTGTCTTTGTTATAAAGATTTGTTAATCTAAAGAAACTTTACTTTTGCCTCATTTAAAAAGAAACACTTCAGAGGATTTAAATTATTTATACAACATCAGTGACATATGAAATCTGTGTATCATAACCTCTAAAAAGTGCACTAGGTACTTACAGAGGCTACACGTACAAAAATACTCAAAGTGTTATTGAAATGTGTGTGCTTTATGTCTTCATCATTTTATGGTGAAAAAATAGATAATTCTACTTAATCCTCACTGTCACTAATGGAAAGTATGTGTTTCTGTCTGTGTGTTTGTGTGTGTGTGTGTGTGTGTATATGTGTGTATGTGTCTATGTGTGTGTTTTTAATGGAAAGTATGTGTTTCTGTCTGTGTGTTTGTGTACCTCTGTGTATGTGTGTGTGTGTGTATGTGTCTATGTGTGTGTTTGTAGTCACATTAAATTACCTTACAGACTGATTTCAAAATGGCATTTAGAGGGTATACACAGAATACAAAATGGGATGTCGAGTAGGTTCAAGGTTCTATAACAAAATTCAGAAAGATATTTAGTTATGAAGATATATTACATTCTGTGACTCCAGTTAAGTTACTTTTATCACTTTACAAAAGTAAAAAAAAAAAATTGCACAGCTAGTTTAAGATAATATTTGCATCAATCTCCACTTGAGTGAACTTCTATACCATTACACTAGGCATTATGAAGCCATAGAGCTTTGTCTAGGGCTTTATACTTTTACCACCAATTATGTATGCATGCACTCATTCACCACAAAAAAGAAAGAAGAAATTTTCTTGTCATACAGATACATGTTGCACTTTGATGTTGTTCATTTCATATCCATGCTTCTCTCTGCCCTCTCTCTTCCCATTATTCTCATTCCTTTGTCCCAAATATTCCTTGCTTTAATTTTGTATTTTATTTTTTATAAATGTACATTCTAGATATGAGAAAAAAGCATACAATGTACTTTTTTTTAGTCTGGATTATTTCTCATATGATGAAATCACTCTACTGATTAAATTCTTATCAACTTGAGACAAACTAGATTTACCATTGAAAAAGAGTTCCCTTCTCTTGCTCTTGCTCTTGTCTTCCTACTCCCACTTTGTCCTCTCATCCCTTCTACCCCTCTCTCCCCACGTGCTAATGACTAGCCTCTATGTCTCTCCTCCTCCTCTTTTTCCTCCTCCTCCTTGTCCTCCTCTTCCTCTTCCTTCTTTTTCTTCTTCTTCTTCTTCTTCTTCTTCTTCTTCTTCTTCTTCTTCTTCTTCTTCTTCTTCTTCTTCTTCTTCCTCTCTCTCTCTCTCTCTCTCTCTCTCTCTCTCTCTCTCTCTCTCTCTCTCTCTGCCTCTACTACCCTCACCTCCCCATGTCCTGAATAAACTCTATTTTATATTATAAAAAAAGAAAAGTATTCCAATTGAGAAAAATGTTTCAATTAGATTGCCTGTGGGAAATTCTGTCTGTCATTTTCTTGATTAGTGAGTGATTTTGGGGACCCCATCCCATTGGGTGAAAGGCTAGGCATGTAGTTATGCATGTCATAAGAAAGTACGCTGAGCAGGCCACAGGGAGTAAGAACATCAGCAATGCTCTTCCATAATTAATTTCTGCTTCACTTTTCTCCTCCAGGTCCTACCTTGAATTCTTCCCTGGCTTCCCTCAGTGATGGACCATGTTATATAAATTTAAACCAAATAAGCTTTTTCTTCCTCATGTTGCCTTTGGTCATGGTGTTTTATCATGATGATAGAAAGCCGTCAAGAATGCTGGTTTAATTAGTTTTCCTACAAAAGCCATAATTTTGTTCTTTATGATTGAACAATAATTCAGTGTGTGAAAGTATCACATTTTCTACATCCAACAAAGTCCACTGATAGCTATCTAAATTGCTCTTGTACCTATTGAGAAGACTGCTTCAATAAAGATGATTGTGTAGAAATCTCTACTATATCCCTGGTATAAAAATATAGGTGCTTCTGAGAAACAGAACAGAAAAACATGGCTGTTCTATAAATTCATATGAATTATGGCTATCATGTGACCTATAGAGTAATAGAAGGAAAGAGTTTTCATTGCCCTTTGAAAGACAGTGCATGGGAAGGCAGGGAAGATATACACTACCCTAATCTAACATAAAACATAAATAGGCACATCATGGTTTAAGAAGCCTAAACAATCTAGTAAATACAGAGAAAAGAGATAGCTGAGCAAGTAAGCAAATTATGCAGCCCATATGTACTCTCTAGAAAATTTTGGGAGCCTTATAATATCTGTGACTCTGGTGGTAGTTATTGATTATGTGACTATGTCATAATAGAAGGGCTAGTAAAACAACACATGGATATTTACAAATGTTCTTCATCTGTACTCAAATTATATTCTACCAATTTCTCCTGCATGTCTACTTAGAAAGATAGTTGAAGGATGAGAATAATCATAACTCTGTCTTCTCCTAATTAAGTACAGAAAATTATTCATAATAAAATTTCAGTGTTCTAGTTTTCATGTTTAATCAGTTTTCTCTTCAGATTTGGAAACACTTGAGAGTGAACAGAAATTGTACTCCTTTAAAAAGCAATGATCAAACCACTCAGCATGTTGACAGGTTGTTTGAAAGACTCTCTAAGTGAAGGTAAAGTGCAAACAGTTACTTACAGTGGGGAACCAGCTCTCAGCCTGATGTGCAGGTTCATACTACAATAATGCCGTTATCTTAAATCAAATGTTGCTCTATTTCAAAGGGCCCCAGGCAGCTTACTGAGTGTTATTCTCTTCTTGAATTTGTGTTTACTCTCTAAAGAGTTTCAACTGGGCATTTAACTGTGTTTTATTAAGTAACAAAGAACTCACACATTATAAAAGCATAATTTGGCTATAAGAAGAAGAGAAGAGTTCTAACATTTGGAGGCATTTAAGCTAAAGCAATTGTAAAAACTAATTTTGCATTTCAGTGAGTTTCTTATGGATTAAAATATTAAAAGCAGCTGCTAAGTTAGACTTACAAAAGTCTGACTTAACATTAAACATTGACCAAGTGGACCCAAAAGAAATTCTTGTACTAACATCATACAAAATTATGAGAACACATACATAAACATCTGAATATTAGTCTTCATATGTTATTATTATTAATATTATTAATACTATTATTGCTATAGTGAGATATTGATGATGAAGAATATATAATTTAAATCTCAATGGCTCTTTCTGGTTATTAACTCCTATGTTTAACTTTGGTCAAGGCAATTAATATCTCTGTTCTTCATCAATCCTATATGACTCATATAGAGTTTTACCAAGAACAAAATGTGCAAATTTGATTGGCAATAAAATACATACATATATTTTCAGTTTTAATGATATAGATAAAAAATCATCATGGTTAAATGTAGAACATGCACACTGGTTTACTGTTTAATATATTGGTAGCAATGGGAAGAGCTCTAATATAACTATTTTCATAATCACAGAATGTGTACCAATCAGCTTTCAAACCTATAGTCTTCTCTCTTAATTGTTTTAAAAATGAAATGTTCCTACACAAACTAATGTTTATCATGGTAGTGTCCTAATTCACATGTTAGGCAATGGTACTCTGGGGAGGTTGGACCTGCATGGATGAAGTATGTCACCAGGTACGGGACTTTGAAAGTTCTTATTCTTCCCTGTTTCCAGAACAGGCACCATGTAAACAGACTCTGACATATGTTCTCTTGTCATAGGCTAAGATTCTTTGACAGGCCTTTCTTCCGTCATTGACTGGCCTTCCTTAAAACAATGAAAGAAAAGAAACCTTTTCCTACTTACATTGTTTCTGTCACATATCTGAGCACAATGCTGTAAAAGCAGTGTCTTCTCATTGCTTAAAATTAAGAACCCTTGGTTTATAAGAAGCCTCATATAAAATGAATTCTCTAATTACATCTCATTGATTTTCTCTTTTATATATTTTAATTACAAAATAATTACATCACTTTCCCCTTCCCTTTATTTCCTCCAGCTCCTCCCATGATTCCTCCTTCAGATTCTAACAATTCTCAAATTGACAGCTGCATCTTCTCCAATGAGTACAGATTATTGTTGTTATACATATATATTCTTAGTTTTCTTTTATATATTCTTTTTTTTTCTGAGAAGGGACAGCAAGAACAACAACATTCTCAGGGTTTCCTTCTCTGTTTCTGATTTTCTTGATTAAGATGTGAGCTCTCAGTAGTTCCTATCATTATACATTCATTCTAATGCTATAGACTCCAATCCTTTGAAACCATAAGCCCACTGAGTCCTTCCTTTTATAAGTTGGCCTTGTTGTAATGTTTTATTGCAGCAATAGAAAAATAACTAAGACAGACATAGGCCAAATGTTCCTACCTCAATGAGTCTAAGAACAGAAAAGTAGAAGAAATTAGGAACTGGTCTTCTATCCACATTCTCGAAGAGCCTAGCAGTCTTTCAGTAGTCACAAGGGTTGGGAACCAATCCTTTAGCATACTGGACTTTGGAGGACACTGAAGGTCCAAACATCGATGGTATACAAGAAAAAGATCAGGAAGTTAAAGCTAGGCTTACTTCATTACTCCTCTTACTAACACCTTTATTGGTTATCTGTTCTTTTGCTTTCAAACCCACACTTGAAGCTTGCCTCCTGGACTACTGAATATGAGCTCCGTCTCCTAGATTTCACATTTGTAGACTTGTGTTGTATTTTCAGCCCACAGAAGGATCTTCCCAATGAAAAAGCTAGGGGCAATTGAAGTTCCCCTTTTGTTTGTGGATTTTTTTTTCCCTGCAGAGTCAATGCCAAATGCTGAAGACCTCTAAAACACAGCAATTCTTTGACTCCTCTCCACACTTATACCCACTATGGGCTTGGGAAGAAGCTTTCCCTCTCACCCTTTTGGGATGAAGGGTTAGAAGGTAACACACAGTTAGAAGGTGGCACACTTTTTCTCCTTTCAGTGACAGCAGCAGCCCTTCATGCTTTTATTCTACCCTGCCCACCTCTGTGTAAAAATCAATTTATTTAACTTTCCTCACTGTGAGAGATTTTTTTTCCAGTTGAGGCATTGACTAATAGAGTACTGACTTTTGAGAAGCCTCAGGAAGCAGGGTGTCTCACCTATCAGGGTTTTAGAGTCATATCAAAACAGGATCCTGGTTGAGCTACTCATATTTGAGAAGAGATGAAACAGCCTCTTTGTTGAGGGTTAGACACTGTTGTGTGTGGCAGCTGTAACCCAAATTAGCCCTACCAGCAGCATGAGATGGGCGTTGTTGTATGGACAGAGGTCAAGTGGCTAATGTACTGGTAACTATGACAACAGTCCTGATTATAAAGATTGTGAAGTCAATTGGCTGGTCCTGACTCACTTAGAAAGCATAAACAATGAAAAGGACACAGTGGTGTCCTGAGTGCCCAACAAGCAGAAAGTGATTAAATATATTACTTCCAATTGATGTTCAGAGTAGAGACATATTCCATGGTAAGAAACAGTTGAGGTGAAGGTTAAAGCCAGTAAGCAGGCAATATCAGGTGTGCTCCTGGTAGATGGTGTATTACTAGAGTGAGCAACACAGATCCCAACCATTTGGAAGTAAGGGCTGACCCTTTATCCTGATTTCTGCATATGAAAATAACCCTGCCTCTTGGCATTCCTCAGAGTAAAAAATAGAAATGTTGACCAGGGACAGCAGGTAATCATGCATCTCAAGTGAATGGAGTAAGCAAGGTATTTGACGATCTTCTAAATCACAGAATAGGGTGAGTCTGGGAGTTTGTCACTGTGAAGCAAAAGTAGAATTTATGAGACTGGGTCTGAGAATGCCATCAATGCACAGATAAACTTCAGAACTTGAAGAACTTGGGTGTGGACATATTCACTGCTCTGCTACTTTTCTGTCACTGTATCTGCCTGATCAGCTTGACTATCCATATCACATTCAAACCGGGTAACTTCCAAGAGAGAAAGGCATTAATATTCATAATTAATATGAGGCAAGTTATTTATCTTGTGCTAGCTGGGAACCTGTCATGTTCTTGCCAATAACCACAGAGATAGAAATTAAAGAAAGTATGTGTGTTCTGGCTTAGCAGATAATGTTCAGAATCTTCAAACATTCAGAATTGGAAGGCTGTCACACAATACTCTACTAGGAATGCCCTTGAATAAAATTTTGTAGGGGATTTCTCCTAAGCTGGCAGTCACTGGGAAAATGGTGTTCATGATTTCAAATAAAGAGGGAAGTAGTCTGTTATTCCTTTGCTGATTCATAGAAAGTATCTAGCCAGAAAAATTGGAAAAAAAAATGAAGACCAGTAATGAAATTTGAGGTGAGTTACAGATCTCTCAAACAAACATACACTACAAAAATGTCATAAGCCCTTAAAAATGCTGACCAGTGAGCTGTCACTATGGATAATCTCCCCATAAAAAAAAAAAAAAACAAATACAGAACCCTACCTGTGTAAACCACCTAGGTTCTTCTCAGTGGACCTATTGATAACCTAACAGGACTTGTGTGTAACCTGGGCAGGAGGTAGATTCTTATCCAGGCTGATTTTGCTACCACTGTTGTGTTCAACCTGCCAAAAGTAAATGCCAGAGCTTCATTTCTGATTTTGTTTTATTCCTTGAGGTAGCAGTAGGCCACCTGGCAATAGCATAATTAACTTAGATCTTTTATGCTATGGATGTATTCATGACCTAGGTTCAGTACAATGAAAAGTCCACAACTATCAATGGCTTGAGACAATAACATTAGCAGCTGGAAGTATTTCATGTTATAGGAGTTGGTGGCAGCTTTTAATCAATTACACTCATCTACAATGGAAATGAAGAAATGAGTTCAATCAGAGACATTATATACTATTGTGGAGAAGAGAAGGTCAGAAGCAGCTGTAACAATCACACTGAAAGTCTCTAGGCAGTATCTAAGCAGTATAAATCATTCCTGTGCATTTTTCCTTTACATCCAAACAATTCATAAGACTAAGCCCAACAACTAGAGAGTAATATTCTACTTCCTATCTAATCTCTCAGGAGGCTGGGCAAACCACAGGATCGGAAGGCAATGAGGCCAACCCTTTTCTAAGGAAAAGCAGATAACTTTGATAATAATGCAAGCTTTTGCAAAGCCTTCTGTCCCTTTGTGCACATGTATGGGCAAATATGTATTATACATATATATTTATCAAAATTCACCTTTGAAGACTAAGTATAAGACACTTCAGAAGCTTTACCAATTGCCATGTTTTTTTCATACAACAAAACCTTTGTTATAACACAAGGTATTGAAATCTAAAGTTGGAAAAACATCTAGGCACAAAGATTTAATCTTGCCAGACACACATCACCACCTTTTGGATAGCATATTCCTTACTCTGTAAAATTGATGTATTAATCAAAAGATGAATTATCTACCTTTTATCAGTGCCCTACATATGCTACAACCCATGGGTGGAAGGCATAATTATAAGAGTCAAATAGTAAAACCAGAAAGGCTTTCTCTTGCTACAAAATGCACTATTATTAGAATAAATATTTTGGTCCTCAATATCATTAATACTCTCCAGAATGGTTAAGTCAGATGATTCCTTTTAATCAAAAGCTAAGTCTATACTCTCAGTGGTTTGTAAGTTTAAGCTAAAGCCAGAGACACAATATGTATCTTTTTTTTTTCATTTTTATTCTCATCAGATAAATTAGGAGTTATGAAGAAATTTCTGTCCTATGGTGCTAACTCATTTCACATGCCCTGTGAATTTTAGAACCTTGTAATTTTTTATTTATAGATAAACATAAGATGAATGGATGGCAAGAGGGAAAAGGGATAAATGTACTACGCCTTACTCTTCTCATTTGTCCCTCCCAATATGCTCTGCTTTCCTTCTAGCTCTCTCTCTATGAGATAGAACTGTTTTTAAGTTGCATCAGGTAACATACAAATAGACTGAGAAGAAAGAATAGAAGAAAAAAGATTTTAATATTGTATGATCATACTCATCAGTGAACATTCAACACAAAAGAGGTATAAAAATAATTCAGCAAGAAAAATGACGTGACAAATTGATGTCAGGCAGCCTATGTCATGGCCATTATTGGCAAACTGCTCCACAGTGGAGGAAATCATGGATGAAAGTCCTGCATAGGATCAACAGTTTACTTACTCACTTAGAACTGACAAATATCCAAGTTTCTAGCAACTAAAACCAATGCCAGGTTCTCAAGAAGGCCCATTCCTAATAAGACCCAACACACTATCAACTTACTTCTCTTTATTTTATTTATATTTGAGTAAGTAAGAAAAAACAGAGTCCTAAAATGGCTGTTTCCAGTGAAGTCAGCAGCATATTTATTTGATAACAGTAGAACTCATGCTATATTTCCCAAGTATCATGTTTAGAACAAAGCCAATAATTTATTGATATAGCTAAGACAAAGCCAGTCATTTATTTCTGCAATTCTGGAAATAGAAGATTCTGATAGCTAACAGCTAGTTTCTTCTCCAAAATGGATCTAACCAAGGAGAAGTGGCATGTCATTTTGGGTTGTAGGACATTACTGTGTAAAAGCTAATTTAACCTCTTGGTTAAATTAGAGGCACAATGCTTCCATGGATGGGTAAAGGAATGGCTGTGGAGGTACATGTAATGCCATAATAATTAAATATCGATTTGAATGTACAGAGTCCTGATTACTACAATGATCAGAAACAATAATGTATTCAACAAATTCCCTCATTCAACTTCTACCCACAAACCTGCTTCCAGAGTTTGTTTCTATAAAAATCCAGAGCATCATGTGCTAAAATAAATGATTTTCAGTGGTTAACAAATGATCTTTTACTTAGTCTATCTAAAATAAATTACATTATAGCTTTAAAAATATAGGTTTATTATAGTTTACTGAACCTTTAAGCATGTTTGTGATTCTGTAATGAATCATTTTAGGTTGATTTCTCAGAATATGCTCTATTCAAATTGATGCAGATTTTAATGACACCTTTTGTGCTCAAATTCACAAATACAAAACATAACACATTTATTTAAACCTTTTTCTTTCTCATACTTTTTAGATGGTCGCCTTTTATATTGTTGGTTCCCATCTCATCATTTCTAAGGATGGTAGAAAGTAGTACAAATGGAATCAGCACAGAACCAATACCACCAGTAATATGTTGTTGGATAAAGCAAGTGGGAAAGTGAAGAGGGAAGAGAAAGATATGATCAACATTGGTTCCTGGTTCTATAAGTGTCATACCATCATTCTTTAAGCTGTGTTATGGTTGGATTTATATATATATATATATATATATATATATATATATATACCTATGGTATTATGGTATTATGGTATTATGGTATTATGGTATTCTGATATACATTCGTATATCATGATATATATATATATCATATATATACATAGGTATATATATGTGATATGTATGTATATACATACATATATATCATACATATATACATACATATATTTATATATCATACATATATGTCATATATATGGTATATATATGATATATATGTATGATATATGTGTATATCACACACACACACACACACACACACATATATATATATATATATATATATATATATATATATATATACACACACACACACACACCATAGGTACCCCAGAAATATGTATGACTTTAAGTTCTTTTAAATTACATTTACTTTATAAAACAATATGAGCCTTGGAGAATAAATGCACAAAAGATTTTAAACAAATGACAGACTGCTATGTCTCTTTCAAGAACCATCAAAAATTTAATTGACTGTGTTACGTCTTGGATGGTAAATTTCTCCCAATTGGCTGAGGTGTTTGAACAGAATCCTAAGTTGGTAATTCAGAAGAAAGGTATGAAATCTTCAGAATGTACAGCCTTGCTGGAGGAAATATGTCACCAGGGGTGGGCTTTGAGTGTTTATAACCTTACTTCACTCCCAGTTAATTCTTTCAGCTTTCTGAAACTGTTTTAACCCTAAAACCTTAACTTCCTTCAATTTTCATACTTCAAAAATGCAACATTAAAAAATGTTTGTTTGTGTATTTTTTCCTGTATTTGCCTGCTGCCATGGACTCTCACTGAGGAACCATAAACAAAGATAAACGCTTTCTCATTACAGTGCTTTATCACCACAACAGAAGAGTAACTAATACAAACAACAAGAAGAATCTGTGACACTGTATTTGACCATTGCCCATTATTCTAAAAGCAAAAAGGTAATCTACAAGAGAAGCCAACAAGAAACTAATTGATCTATTTTTGTTAAATAGCCAGTCTTAGTTGATAATTTCTTCCATTTTGCTACCCAGAACCATGATCTCAGAGGATTGGAAAGGTCAAATGTAGGAACACTCACAGAAATTAAATGTAGTCCTTCTGTGCTGACTAGTTGTTCTTTTTTTTAATTGATATTTTATTTATTTATGTTACAAGTGTTATCGTCTTTTCTAGTTTCTGCTTTGGAAACCCCCTATCTCATTCTCCTTCCCCCGCTTCTATGAGGGTGCTCCCCCACCCACTCACCCACTCCTGTATCTCCACCCTGGCATTCCATACATTGGGGCATCAAGCCTTCCCAGGACCATGGTCCTCTTCATCCATTGATGTCCAAAAAGGCCATCCTCTGCTACATACTAGTTTTATGTCAACATTGAAACAAGCTAAAGCCATCTGAGAGGCAGGGGATCTCAAATAAGAAAAATTGATCCTGTCTAAAGGAAATGCACGGACAAAGAGTGGAGCAGAGACTAAAGGAAGGGCCATCCAGAGATAGCCACACCAGGCAATCCATCCCACATGCAGACACCAAATACAGTCACTATTGCTGATGCCAAGACGTGCTTGCTGACAGGAGCTTGATATAGCTGTCTCCTGAGAGGCTTTGCCAGAGCCTGACACATACAGAGGCAGATACTAGCAGCCAACCATTGAACTGAGCACGGGGACCCCAATGGAGGAGTTAAGGAAAGGACTAAAGGAGCTGAAGGAGCCTTATCTGGCATCAATGGGAGGGGAGGCCCCAGTGTAGAGGAATGCTAGGGCAGTGAGACAGGAATGGGTGGGTGGATGCAGGAGCACCCTCATAGAAGCAGGGTAAGGGGAAATAGGATAGGGGGTTTGCAGAGGGAAACTGGGAAAGGGGATAACATTTGAAATGTAAATAAATAAAATATCCAATTTAAAAATAAATGCCTCCATAAGACTGTGCTGTAGACAAGCCTGCAGAGCATTTTTTAAATTAATGATTGATTGAGGAGGGCTCAGCTAGTTGTATGGTGCCTCACAGGCCTAATAGTCCTGGATTCTATTTAAAAAAAAAAAAAAAAAAAAAAAAAAAAAAAAAAAAAAAAAAACAACAACAAAAAACTGAACAAGCCAGGACAACCAATCCAGTAAGCACCAACACCCCACCCTCACCCTGCCCATGGGCTCTGCATGGACCACTGCCTCCAGATTTGTGCCCTGTGTGAGTTCCTGCCCTGACTACCTTCAGTGATGGACTATCACATGTAAGAGTAAGCCAAATAAACCCTTTCATCTCCAGTCTGCTTTGTGATCATGATATTTTTCTCATAGTAACTATAATGCTAAAATGCCTGCTTTTCTTCAAGTTTCAGCAGATGGAATCAAATATAACTAAAGATTTCTTTTATACTATGCAAGAGAAATGACAATTTTCTTTCACAATACATTGAAAAGTTTGCATTTTTAATAAATAACAAACCAAAATGTTTCACTACAAATGATTTTATTCCCCTGCCTCTTCCACAGTAAAGATGGAAACAATCACCAACTGAAAGACTTGTAATTTTTTATCACCCACTGTTCCATTAAGGTATACTGAGTCTCCTACAACTAAATGTATATTTTTTTAAGGTTGGAAAACATCCTCTTGGAATGAAATCATCAGGAAAAGTAGGGTGCCCACTGACCAATGTTTGTGAGGATACAATGGTAATGCCCATTATTAGCAGACACAGTTGGAACCTTTTCATTTGCACTGGCCAACTGTGGCTTTTACCTTTCCCTTATTACTGATTCGTCCCTGTTAACCATTTCACCCTTCTTTTTTTAAGCATCGACTCATGTCCGCATAAGATTACTTTACCACTAAAACTGCCTCTTTATTAAAGTGTACTGCTGACTAAAACCTAACTTTATCATTTTGACTAGTATTCATCTTAGTTAATATTTGACAAGATACAATAAAATCTTTTCAAGAGAAGACACAAGGATTGTTGAGAAATTAATATCTACATCTTAACTAAAAAGAAAAAGGAATAGATGAAATTTTTACTCTGTCATTTTTGGAAATACTTAATATCTTATTACTAACTAGCTACTAAATATTTGACAATTGAACAGAAGTCACATGTAACTAATGATATGTTTTATTTTAACTTAATACTAATAATATGATACAACAGACCATTTGTGTTCATTTTTCTCATTTTGCAGTAGTTTACATAGCTCAGTTACAAAGTATTTTATCAAATAATCTTGAAGCCAATTCTTCTCAGTTACACATAAAATAATTATTACACTCTATTTAGATAAATGAATTTTATTTTTATTGTAGTCACAGTCATCAATAATAATTTTTTTGTCATATGTTCTGTGTTCTGCTAAAGAAAGGTCCTCTCTCCATTCAGATAAGTGTATTCATGGAGAGGAATAAAATTGTATATGTGACTGTATGTGGATATGTTTATTAAGTCAGGGTTTAATGGATACAGCAAAATCTATGCTTTCAAATTAAAATGTCTGTTGAAACCAAACTAATTGGTGTAACAACCAATAAGTGTTTTAAACTAGACAAGTTAGATGGACAACTCAGGGTAAAATATAACTACATGAGCCTTCCACAAAAATCTTACAAGCTCAAGACATTTGATAATTTACTTCTAGAGAAATAAAACCAATAACTTTCAATCAAATAGGGAAAACAGTGGGACAAACAATAATTATTGCTTCACTGTACTAAAAGGAGACATAGAAATGGTTAGGGCTGCCATAATATAAAACCCAACGCACAGCCAGAAGTAAATATCGCTTTAATCTGAGGCCACTAGCTATAAATCTTCAGATGTGAATACATGTTTTAGGGCATCTTCAGAAACCAGGGAAGAAAAAGGGACTATTACAGTGTAAGAGTAGGGAGCTAAAGATAGGGGAATAGCAAGAAACATGTTCTCTGAAATGGGGAAATGAAAAAAAAAGTTCTAATTGCTGAAAAGATTAGAAAAGTAACAGTACGATGTCTGAAGCAATCATAAGTGATCACACAATTAACTATCTAACATAAGATCTGGAATATATACTAGTTGAGAATATATATAGTTGAGAATTATATATATATATACATATATATATATATATATGTATATATATATATAATTTCTCATCTAATGCTACCTCTAAGAATAAAAAACTATCAACAAAAGAAGATAGTTACACAAACATATCTCCACGGATGTTAGTCCAAAAGCTTGGATTAGCGAAGACTCAACCCACAGACCACATGAAGCTCATGAAGAAGGAAGACCAAAAGGGGATGCCTCAGTTCTACTTGAACGAGAAACAAAAATGCTCAAGGGAGCAAATAGGGAAACAAAACATGGAACAGAAATTGAAGGAGGGGCCATCAGGAGACCATTCCACCTGGGCACCCCATGTACAGCCACCTAATCTAAACACTGTTGTGGATGGCTGGAAGTGCATAATGTGAGGAACATGATATAGCTGTCTCCTTAGAGGTCAGCCAAAGACTAACACACTCAGAGGACAATGTTCACAATTAAGCACTGATATGATCAGGGGTTTCCCAATGGAGAACTTAGTGAGAGGACTGAAGGAGCAGAAAGGCTTATTGACCCCAGGTGGAAAGCAACAATACCAAACAACCAGAGCCCCCCAGGGTCTAAACCACCAGCCTGGGAACACATAGGGAGGGACCCAAGACTCCAGAGGTATATGTAGGGGAGGATGGCCTTGTCGGACATAGGTGGGAGAGGAGTTTCTTGGTCCCATAAAAAAAAAAAAGAATGAAAAATGAATGAATGAACACACAGTGGGGAGGTGTGAGGGCGGGGAGGGGATAGTGGGGGGGTAGGTGCAGTCACTGCCTCATAGAAGCATGAGGAGGGGGATGGGATAGGAGGTTTCTGGGTGGTGGGAGGAAGTAGGCTAAGGGGATAAAATCTGAAACGTAAATACTACAACCAATTTTACCAAGCGGAAAAAAAAAAGTCTTCAGAACCAACATCTTTAAAAAAAAAAAAAAAAGTCAGCCCCCTGGGGGTGGGAAATTTTTTTTTTTTTCTTGATACTAAAACTTGTTCTGAGAATTGTATATTTCAGAATACACAGCCTTGGTGTACCTACTCATCAAGCATACTGAGCAGACCTGCCCAAACCTCTGATGTCCTGGAATTCCATCTGGATTCAGTGAAGACACAGCATCAGAGGCTTATCAACTTACTCTTCCCCCCCCCACCCCTCTTCTAAAATCTCAACACCCTTAATCAGCTTGAAGAAGTTAAAGAAGAGTCAGCGCCCCTATTCCCTGAGCTTGGGGACTAATGTGGTTAATAATGGTCTGTCTTTCTAGGGACAAGTAGTGGTTTTGTTGGAACAGGGGGGATTAGCTAGGACTTATTGCATAACCATAACCTATTGGTAGAAATCTGTATAATTATTATCAAGATGGAGTTATAATTTCTTAAATGGTACAAAATTTACTTTGATTTCAAATTTAAGGTTTTCATTGGTACGAGCCTCTTATTAATATAAAAATGAGATGAATATTGATACGCTCATGGGCATTGTGCCTGTATAACACATTTAGGAATACAATGCCTAGACCCAACCCTTTTTTAACTTTTTTAACTGATTTGGGACGGTTAACCTATGAGTTAAGGGACTATAGCAAATTCATATTTTTGAGTTTATTGTTAGGGTGTTTTCCATATTTTATTTAGAAATAGCTGAGAGGAGTGAACAGACAACAGTCCAGGTTACCTTACAAGGATAGTTGGTTTTCAAAACATCAGAAGTCCATATAATTGATGCTACAAATATTTATATATTAATGTTCATATTGATTAGAGACCTGTCTGCTCCTGACAGCTTCCTGTCGTGGATTCTAAGAAGAAATTGAGCATCCTTGGAGTTACTCCAGTTGTGTGGTAACAGCCACTAGGCAAGAATTGCCTCCCTCCATCTACAGACAAATTACTGTCCAGAAAAGGACACACATGCAGAATAGTCGACTGATTATATCTGCCTAGACAGAGTAATCAGTCCTTAATAATCCTGCATCACCAAGTTCTGTCAGATGATTCTGGGCCAGAAGGCTGAAGATTTGATGCTCCAACATTCGGTAGTATAAGGGCTTTTCAGGTGTTCAGAGGTCTCTATAAATTAGCTAAGTTTTAGAAAGCTATGCTTTGTGCTTCCCACAATTATAGTTAAGTCAGTCATTCTGGATTTCTGACGGGGTTGAAAATTTATAGCTATTTACCGTAAGAGAAAAGATTTGAGTGGATGGTCGTCAGCTGACATTCATCCTAAAGCCAGGTTCAGAACTAAATGTTTTAGTTAGGATAGATGACAGAGGTGCTGGTTAGTCAACAAAAGGATGGACAGGGTATTAGGACTATCTTGTACCTCACTGATACAAATTGGCATAATTATGCTTTAATTGTATTTTGAGAGAAAAGTTTCATTTTAACAGGAAGGGTGGTGTGTAGGAGGAGCTAAGGTAGGAGGAGTACTGAGAGGAAGAAAAGGAGTAAGAAGAGGAGAAGAAGGAGAGGAGAAGCTAGGTGATGAAAGAGAGAAAGAGGGGGGAGACAGGGAGGCAGATACTCATGTATCTCCACCAGTCAAAGACAGTTGTATCTAGGTTGGTCAGTGGGTTACACCTCTGATTGAACAATTCCAAACTTATAACGCTTATGATTAACATTATTTTAAAAAAATGTATAAATGCAAAAAGGAAAAGGGGGCATGGGAAAGGGGTTTTCTAAGGGGGGGATGGGGAAAGGGGATGGCATCTGAAGTGTAAATAAAATATCTAATAAAAAAAAGATGTAAAAAAAATAAAAAAAAAACTATCAAAAACTCCAACACTAGATTATTTGATTTGTTGTTCAAGGTTAGCCAAGAGACTCCCAAAACATTGCCTACAGTTGTGATCACCATTGGTTGCCCTGGGGATAGGAAGTAAGTCTTTATTGATGAAGAAAGTACACACTTTAGAAACAGGGCCCAGAGGATCCTGAGCTGAACCCAAGCCAGAAGCATGCTTTCTGAGGACTACTTTCCATATTACCAAATGGCACCATTGAGGTGAAATTTTCTGTTTGTGTTATGTGATGCTTTGCTGAAACAGACCCGTGAGAGAACACATGATGTTTGGAGACTGTATAAATAAAACTCACAGACCGTCATGGTGCGCTTGCATTGCTTGTCATGTAACAATTCCTTGGTCTCCTATCTTCGCAGATCTTCACATCATTGAGAGAGGTGCAATAAAAAATTTCTTCTGGCATTCCAGCTGAGTGTGTTCACTCCTCCGGACTCTTGTTGATTTGGCAGAAGCCTGGCTATTTCTGCTAGAGCAGGTCTCTGCTTCTGAGTTCATGTTTGGTGACATCTTTGAAGTGGACTGTTGGTATCTTGACACTACTGAACTGGACTGCTGGTATTCTGACCAAAAAAAAAAAAGATTAGAATTGCCCAGAAAGAACTACTTCTAAACAAGTATAAATTCTAATTGTCCTATTGACCATCTTTTTTCCCCTACCTTTGAATGGTGGTCTAGAAGGAGGTCCAAGTGTTTGAGAACCCTTAATAAAGTAGGTTTTTTAAAGTAGGTTTTAAAATATCTAAGCCTACAGTCCAAGCTAGTTTCCAAAGGAAGGAAACAATCAAACAGTTATGTCTAGTTATGAAGTCAGTGTACTGTAGTGACACAGCTTAGTACTTAACCCTAAGTGTACAATAGTGGCACACATTTCTTAGTTGTAGCAGCTTTCTAACTAGATGTAAGACCTGCTTAAAAAGAGGGAAGACATCCCTGGTTCTAGAAACCTAGCCAACCATCCAGGGCTAATGAAGTTATGGATTTTGGATGATAACCAGCACTTTATTAAATCACTATAATTCCTAACTCCATCCTAAATATTGTCCTTATATCCACAGCTAAATGTAGTTTTCTTCCCTTATCAGGGAAATTTCCATTTGCAGCACATGGAAACCATTTCAGGAAAGCACAACTAATCAATAATCAAATTTGTATAGTTCAGTGTCACTCACTGATATACCTAGAATAAAGCTCTTGTACCTAATACTCAAAGATCACTGTGGAAGGGTTGTAGCCTGTGGATGAAATTTTGTAAGAACCAGAGGTACAAGACATTTGCCGTAAGATTATTTCTTTTCGAAATCTCTTAGAAGTTACACCCATAAAGTCTTACCCAACATAACAAAACATTGCCTAAACATGGATAATGATAGAGGTGCTAAAGTAGGCAAAAGAAAGACTCAACACTACATATAGGACTACATGCAACTAAAGAATACAGAGAGCTAGAGAAATAATCCTACCCAGGGAAGAGCACACCAACTGGTTACCCAATGCCACATGGTCATCCCTGAAAACATACATAAAAGTAACATTAGACAGACAGTGCAGGTTGTGTATTATGTACTTAGGAATATATTTATATTTATGATTTATATTTAGGAATGTTTATTTAGGAATTTACAAGAATATATATTTATATTGCAAATATAATATATGTGTGTGTGTGTGTGTGTGTGTGTATTTGTGTGTGTGTTTGTATGACATACATGTATGCAACAATTAATAGAAAAAGAAGCCATAAATTTGAAAGAGAGAAAGGAAGGATACATCCAAGGGTTTGGAGTGAAGAATGAAATAAAATGTGAGTACAGATATTATAATATTAAAGATCAAATGGTCTTACTGCTGGTATTAACCAGTCCCACCTGCTCCATTAAGGAAATGGCTGGATTATGAGTTTGACTCTTTCAGACAATTTTAGTTTGTTTTACATGTATTGTATATGCTTTACATGGAGGGGATATTTATCTCAGCATTTTAAATAATATAGAAAAAATATTTGATCAAGTTGTTTGCTAACACTCTATAATCCCTAACAACATTTATTTCCATAGAATTATTCGTGAAGACTAGAAAATAACTGTTTCTTTAGAGTTTCAAGACAGCAGTTTTTATAAACTGTTGTGATACATCAGAATGTACCAAGTGACAACTCTGCCTCATACTTTCTCTTTGTCTTCCTCACCATATCTCACATCCCTTTAATAACAATGATTGTGTATCATTTCACAGACTAACAATAATGCCCATGCCTACTCCCAGCAATATGGAAGGCTACAGTATTCATGACACCACATATCCCATCTATTTCTCCAACAGCAGAAGGCTGATAATTTAAAATAGAATTGGCAGCAAACACAGGAGTGTGAAATCTTTTTTGGCATCAACAGGAGAGCCTTCCTTATTGCTTTTTAGTCACACTTCCAGGTTTTCCTCTCACTGCCAAGGTGCAAACTATTCTCTTTTTTTCCACCTTTAACGGTTGTCACAAGGAGTCAATTTTCATGCTATGTTCCTTGTTGAGATTTTGGAAAATGTTTAACTTTCACAGAGATTCTAGAAAAAAGGTCTCAGTGGGAAATAAATGCTGTTTTCTAACATTAGGGCTCTTACGGTTATTTTCCATTTTGTGCAGTCTGTCGAGGTCTTAAGCATCAGAAAATGGAAGGACGCGTATTCTAACAATGTCAGCTGTTTAAATTGCCGTTATCACTACATTTACATTCTTCCACAGTATTGAAAGCAACTTAGCCCAGATTGTCAGAAATACACAGTGCTATGCTCCAAGCAGAGTTGAAGGCTGAATCAAACAGCTCTGCTAGTCTCCAAGCTTTTGTTCTTTGTGTGAACAGTATTGACCTTGAGGCTTACGGGAAATGTATTGAGAAAATTCTATGTATCAAGACGTGCAAGCAGATATGATATTAAACTGAAAGTCCTTTCAACTTTTGCCTGAAAGTTAAAATAAGACAACTGAAGAACAGAGAAACCTGCTGAGCCATGAATGGAATATTATTCAGTTGACCCAAATGCCATTTAATAAAACTAAAAAAAAAGAAAGAAAGAAAGAGAGAAAGAAAAGAAAAGAAAGAAAAGAAAAGAAAACCAGTCCAATAAAATTAGTTCTTTGCAGTTTAGAGTGATGCATATAAATGGTTTAAATAACACTGGAGGCAGTAGTGTTCACCATTGTCCAGGAAACTCCAGTCCCCAGAGAAAAGAAACCAATCAAGAAATTTGCATAAAATTTTGCTCATAGTTAGGAGTGAGTTTAAAAGTTTTCTACGTTGTAGATTCTCCTACACTCCCCTTAGATACTGTTATTTAAGGGGGGGGGGGGCTACAACTCACATAGGACCATATACATGTTGTCTTATGGGCTTAAGTTGTATATAGTAATAATCCACAGAGAGCATCATATAAAGTGTAACTGTGAATGTTCTTTCGTGGGAAGACCCGCATAAAGTACTCTATGGTTGGGAATTTTAAGCAGGCTGTTACTTGCATTTTATATTTGGCTCTACTTATACCCAGGAAACTATAAATTTAAGCAAGAACTTGGATATTCCACTCATTTATTTATCCCTGTATTTAAGAGATATCATCCACCTGAGCATAAGAGGGATACTTGTAGCTCCATATTATACTGGAAATTTAAGACTTATTATCTTATATGTCTTTACTACATTTAATTAGAAAAATTAAAAAAAAAAAACTATAGTAGTAGTATAAGATTAGATAAAGATATCCACAAAAAACTGTGCAGGTAAATAAAGGAAAAAAAATCTGAAAAATATATACCAAATTATATACTATATACCAAGCTAAAGTAACAGAAACAAAAAGTGCAAATTATTAAGAACAAAAGATACTTTAGGGAATGTGGGCTGTGAGGACAGCATGGCTTCTGGTCAAGTATTAGCTAGAGATGGCAGGAGACCCAGCAGGTTTCCCTGCATGAATTTTGCCATGCTCCCAGACTCCAGGCTCCTGACACAAGGCTGAAGACCTCCATTGATTGATTGTGCCTTTCAGGCACGTAGGACAACACACCTACAGCCCTTCCACAGGTAGAGGGTATGACTACAGGCCACAGAGCCTCTAGATATCTCCATATTCATGAGATACCTAAAGGCCAGAGGGTGTAGCCAATTAAGCATTCCTTCCCAAACACTCCTAGTACTTGCAAAAGGTATTTAACCTCAGGCTGGCCCTGAGAACACGAGGTACAGCTTCATTCACTTTCTGCCATGATAATAAACATTTTAAGATCATGGACCTCCCCTTGTCTTTGTGGCCCTCTGTGGGGGGATCATGGAGAAGGTCTTCATCTACTGAGCAGTTGCCTAATCTCAAGCCAGAGGACTTCTCTACATTCCAGCCACAGAGAGGCCACCAACCCAAGTGGAGTTAGCTGAACCAGCCATGACCCAGCCAAGTGAGTCACCATGACCAAGAGTGTCATTCACCCAACAGAGCACTGCTGGAGCTTCTCCCCTTCTCCCCTTTTGGCTGCGGAGTGATTCAGCCCATCCACCCCTGGTCTCAACCCTTCTGCGGCCTCTCAGTGGGGTCTGGGAGCCCAAGGGCTTGAGACCAGATAATCCTTGTCTGCCTTCTTTCCCGGGAGTCCCCAAACCAAGAGCTCTGCCCTTGCAGGACGTCAGATTGGGATCTTTCCATGCCCGGAGTGAAGCTCTGTGGCTTCCCATAGCCTGGCATCCGCAGCGTGCTTCAGTCCCCTGAGCAGAGGTTCCAGCTGCCTGAGGTGGCAGACACGAGGGACCCACAACTCAGTTCAACAGGACCCACGCCCGGGTGGGCCACAGCCCCACAAGGGAAAGTAAAGAGATGAACCCCAGCACACATCGAAAAGTACCAGATTCAGGAGAATAGATGCAAAATACTCAGCCAGGGTTCCACTGATATTCATGAACATCAAATAAAAATCAAAAAAGTTTTAATACCACAATACATACCAAGATTTGAGAGAAAAGGGGTGTCACTACTCAAAAGTAAGCCCCTCAAAAGAAAATTAAATAAGTGTCCTGAAGAAGTTCAAATGAAATTTAAATCAAGATAATACTATGACCCAGTGGTGAGCCATCCTCTTCTTAGCACTTCATGGCTGCATTCATGTACCAAATCATCTTCATCTCTACCCTGATTGTTTCTGTAGCTTCATAAATGGCTTTGTTGTGGTGGTAGTGGTGGCCGTCGTTGTTGTTTGTAGCATTTCCTTCACGATCTGTGTTCAAAGAGTATGTAGACCTCATCTAGTAATATTTTATTTAAACCATATCATTACTATATTAAAAAGCCTTTTAATTGTCCTGAACCTCACTCAGTAAAGAAGCCCCATGGTCTCTGAGAGCTCTGTGGGTTTCTAATGCATGCTGTTTTTATTGATCTTCTTTTCTCACCTGCTATCCACATCTTCCCTACCCCCAGCTGGCCACTGCATGTCTTTCCTTCATTCTATCAGAGCCGTTGCCTGAAAGACTGTCTATTTGAAGGGCTCTTCCCCTAAACCTCAAATAGTTTGTTCCACTCATTAGGACTGTATCATGCTCTAACCACATCTTGGGTGACTTACAGAATTTTAAATGTTTGATCCACTTTCCCAATACTCCCACTTTCTCTCTTCATTTAGATTTCATCATGTTCACTTAATACAGTGTATAATGTAATTTTAGATCTGCAGATTGCCAGTGTTATATGAATATCAGTATAATGGGAATGAACTAGGGAAATTTTTATTTTTGGTTTACTATTATATAGTAATATAACAATATATGAAATGTTGCCTTGTGTTTTACTTTGAATATATAAGAATTGGTTAAATACTGATTATTTGGAATACTGATTACTTTAATTATATCTATTTGCATGAATGAGTTTTTTCATAAGTGTATATTAAAACACTTTTATTTATAGCAAAAATGAACACCGAAATGAAAAAAAATAATAACCATTAGCTTCCAGATATCATCCATGATCATATCCAGGAAGCATTGTCACACAGATGAGGAGCTTATTATAATCTATATTTAAGATTTTGTATTAAACTTACAGCAGACAACCCCAGATTTAAAAATAACATAAAGTTTGTATGAAGCATAAGGTGAAATTACCTTCTTTTGTCAACATGGTTATCATCTAACTTGGAAGCACTAGGTATGTGAATAAGAAAACGGTGACTACAAAGGAAGAGCAAAGGCGCTAGCTGCAGCTTCCAAGGCTGCCTGATGACTTACAGGCAATGGCAGATGATTTTGAGGAAGATGAAAGTTTCCCTAGAAGACAGTGACAAAGTTCTTTTGTTCTGGCTGTTTTGGTTAAGAAAACCTTTGCCCCTAGCTACAGAGGCTTAGAGCATATGTTTTCTGCTTCCACATGTATTCATTCACAAAGTCCTCTGTTTCCTTGCTTCTATTGGACACCTGTTATCTCTTTAAGAATCTTACTTTTCTTTCTGTGTGCATCAGTCAGATTTGGAAAGAAAATTTCAAGACAATATCGTGACAATTCTGATTACATGGGGGAACACGTTAGAGCGAGGCGTTTGCTCAAAATCAAAGAGCAATTTCCTCATCATATTGATTCCTCTTGTTTAAACTTACTTGCAATAAGTAAAATGTACGTATTAGAAAAAGAAGAAGAGCCCATCATTGCTACTGACAGAAAATTGAATCGTTCCCAGATGCTAACAATAGATATAATGCCTTAAAACTTGAGAAATTAGTTAAACGGGATTAAGCTCCGAAACCAAAATCAGGGGGCTACAGTCTCTTTCTGGAGAATCTGCATTAGCTTAATTTTTTTCTTATACTTTTCTTCATTCCTGTATCTTACTGATCTTTTGACACTCATTCATTTGGAATGCCTTCAAGCAGCACACTACCCAGGAGAAAACTGATTTCAAATGCGTAATGATAGTATATTACATAATGATTTGCAAATGCATCCTGTATTGCGAGGAGATGGAGCAACTGATTTACCACATGCTGCTGGTATTAATGTATGCCAATTAAAAAAAAACCTGGTAGCATATAGAATATATACATCCTATATAAATAAGAAATTATACTGTGTATTTTCCAGAATGAACTGTAAACATTTACTCAACAAGAGTCAAGATATTTTGACACTTAAAAGACACTTAAATGTAAATATTTACAAGAGTCAAGATAACACTTATGAAAATAAATACATAAATAAATAATGCTAAATTGCTTTAGGCAAGATGGCTATTTTTACTATATTAATCCTCCCGATCCATGAGCCTGAGAGATCTTTTCATCTTCTGTCATCTTCTTCAGTTTCTTTTTCCAGAGACTTGAAGTTCTTGTCATACAGATCTTTCATTTGCTTGGTTAGAGTCACACCAAGGTATTTTCTATTATTTGTGACTATTATGGAGGGTGTTGTTTCATTTCCCTATTTTCTCTCTCAGCCTTTTTATCCTTTGAGTAGGGAAAGGCTACTGATTTGTTTCAGTTAATTTTATATCCAGCCACTTTGCTGAATTTGTTTATCAGGTTTAGGAGTTCTCTGGTGGAATTTTTGGGTCACCTAAGTATACTATTATATCATCTGCAAATAATGATATTTTGACTTCTTCCTTTAGAATTTGTATCCCTTTAGCCCCCCTTTGTTGTTTAATTACTCTGTCTAGGACTTCAAGTACTATATTGAATAGGTAAGAAGAGAATGGGGAGCCTTGTCTAATCCCTGATTTTAGTGGGATTGCTTCAGGTTTCTCTCCATTTAGTTTGATGTTGGCTACTGGTTTGCTCTATACTGCTTTTACTTGTTTAGGTATGCGCCTTCAATTCCTGTTCTTTCCAAGACTTTTACCATGAAGGGATATTGAATTTTGTCAAATGCTTTCATAGCATCTAATGAGATGACCATGTGGTTTTTTTCTTTGAGTATTTATATAGTGGATTATGTTGGTGGATTTCCATATATTGAACCATACCTGCATCTCTGGAATGAAGCCTACTTCATCATATGACTTCATAGAGCAAATCGGATAGTGTTCCTTCTGTTTCTATTTTGTGGAATAATTTGAAGAGTATTGGTATTAGGTCTTCTTTGAAGGTCTGGTAAAATTCTGCAATAAACCCATCTGGTCCTATGAAGGCTCGATGCCCCCGTGTAGGGGAATTTGAGGGCAGGGAGGTGACAGTGGGTGGGTAGGCAGGGGAACACCCTCATAGAAGCAGGGGAAGAGAGGGATGGGAGAGGATGGGGTTTTGGAGGGGTGTGAACTGGGAAAGGAGATCACATTTGAAATGTAAATAAAGAAAATATCCAATTAAAAAGTTATTGAAGAAAAAAGTTCTTCTAGAATTCTGCACTAAACCCATCTCGTCCTGGGCTTTCTTTGGTTGGGAGACTTTTAATGACTGCTACTATTTCTTTAGGGGTTATGGAACTGTTTAGATGATTTATCTAATCCTGATTTAACTTTGGTACCTGACATCTGTCTAGAAAACTGTCCATTTCATCCATATTTTCCAGTTTTGTTGAATATAGGCTTTTGTAGTTGGATCTGATGAATTTTTGAATTTTCTCTGTTTCTGTTGTTATGTCTCCCTTTTCATTTCTGATTTTGCTAATTTGGGTACTGTCTCTGTGCCCTCTGGTTAGTCTGGCTAAGACTTACCTATCTTGTTGATTTTCTCAAAGAACCAGCTCCTGGTTGATTCTTTGTATATTTCTTTTTTTGTTTCTGCTTGGTTGATTTCAGCCCTGAGTTTGACTATTTCCTGCTGTCTACTACTCTTCTTGGGTGCATTCGCTTCTTTTTGTTCTACAACTTTCAGGTGTGCTGTCAAGCTACTATTGTATAAACTATCTCCAGTTTCTTTTTGTAGGCACTTAGAGCTATGAGTTTTCCTCTTAGCACTGCTTTCACTGTGTCCCATTAGTTTTAGTATGTTGTGCCTTCATTTTCATTAAATTCTAAAAAGTCTTTATTTTCTTTATTTATTTCTTCCTTAACCATGTTTTCATTGAGTAGGCCATTGTTCAGCTTCCATGTATATGTGGGTTTTCCATTTCTTTTGTTGTTATTGAAAACCAGCTTTAGTCTATGGTCATCTAATAGAATGCATGGGGTTGTTTCAATCTTCTTGTATCTGTTGAGGCCTGTTTTGTGACCAATTATATGGTCAATTTTGGAGAAGGTAACCAAATTCCACCCAAATCACTTAGTAATAAATTACCAATAATGTGCAGAATAAAACTTTGCACACTAGATTATTTAAAATTTCATAATTAACAGATGGATTTTTCTAAACATGATTTTGAGCAAATAAGGCCATATAGTGGTTAACTACAATGTAAAAGGTATTAAACACTGTATACAAAAATGGGTCAAGCTAATCTACACAGTGATGAGGCAAGTAATAACTTGGGTCTTGGAGCAGACAGTAGAATAACAAGGAGTAGGCATTCTGAGGCTGTGAGCCTCAAGTGAATGTGGATCAACGACAGAATTATTCAGATGGTGAGAAAAGAAGAAAGACACAGACCTCTGCTGCGGCATTCAACAACCTAATGGGTTCTCCCAACATTTTAAGGACCATGAGTCAGAATAAATTAGGATTTGAAGTTTTGATACAGAAAATAATTTCTGGTTTAGATCGTGTGATGAAGCAGACTTGGAAATTTTGTTAAATTTGTTTTAGTACAGGCTTAAGTTCAAGGGTTAGGAGAAACAAAGTAGTGTTTAGCAAGGAAGACTTTACTTGAGAACACGGATATGACCTCAAGGAAGAATTAAAGAAAGACATCTAACCATGGATATTGGCTTCTCAGAGAAGATTTTCAGTTAATTGTCTTAGCATTGGCTATCTATATTTTTCTCATAGCACTCAAGTTAAGTCTCAGGAGATTGCTAGAAATCCCTTTGTACTCTTTTTTTTTTTTTTAATTTATTCACTTTACATCTGACTCACTCCTCTGACTCCTGGTTAACCTCTCCCACAACTCTTTCTCTATCATCCTTCCCCTTTTGCTATAAGAGGGTGGAGGCCCACATTTGGTATCCTTCCACCATGGCATATAAAGTCTCTGCATGGCTAGGTACATCCTCTCATACTAAGGCTAGACAATGCAGCCCAACTTGAAGAAATATTCCACAGACAGGCAACCGTTTTTGGAATAACCCCCGCTCCAACTTATCTGGACCCATATGAAAAACAAGCTGCACATCTTTATATATGTATGGTACAGCTAAGAGCAGCCCCTGCATGCTCTTTTGTTGGGGACCACACTAGCCCCAAGTTGGAGCAGCCAAAATAAATGTTGCAGCCCAGGCAAAATGTTGAGGCCCGGGCCAACCACGTTTGGGCAGCCACTGTATCCCGGCCCAAGCTGCCACTCCAGTCTTCAGGTCGGGGGTTCAGCAAGAGCGAGGGTGATGGCAGATTCTACCTAATGTCTGAGATTCGTCTCTGATGATCCCTCTATAGTCTCTGATCTCAGTCTCTATATTCTCTGATCTCTGGTTCTGTCTTCTATAGTCTGACTAATGTCTTCTATCGTCTCAATTCTGATCTGTTCTGTCTCTGCCTTTTATATGTCTCACTTCTAAGCCATGCCTCTAAGTTACACCTTTAATCATGCCCTTAGGTCTTCCCTCTAACTCTGATCTCTATACTTCTAAGTATACTATTAAGTCACACACCTTTAATCTCACACACCTTTAATCTCAAGGTATCTAAACCAAGATTATTGGAGTGTTCTCAGCTGTTGTAGGCTATTGTAATTTAAATCTCATGTCAGGGTATATGGCTCAAGATGGCTGCAAAGCTGATAGCCGCTTTCTGCTAAAAGTCGGCCCCCAACAGGTCCCCCTTTTTAAATTTTTTATTAAAAGGGAAGGCTGGGAAAACTTACGGAAACCGTGCCTGTCCTAGGTTGGAGCAAAGGACCCCAGCCTCCCTTTCCCGTCCTTGGATACTCAACAGCCATTGGTTGAGCTCCTGTCTTAGGATGGTGAGGCCTCCCTTCTTTTAAGGACAAGGGTCTCGGTATGCTCTCTTACCCGTCACTGACTATCCGGCTTAGCGCGTAAGTTAGGGGATACACCTCATTAGTCTTGATGACAGAGGTTTTACAATCCCTTACTTCCAGCCTATAACAATGGACCTGTGTGGGTTTCATTTGAATAGCATCTCATACAAAAGCCATCAGTTTGTTGAACCGCATGGACCCAAAAGACAAGAGACTTAACAACGCCTGAATAGTTAGTATGACAGCAACACTCTTTTTAAAGGGCAACATATAACTCTATCAGAGGAGTAAAAAGTGTAAGCCTCTTCTATTCTGTTTATAAATGTCTTATATCAGAATCTAAATTTATATAAATACAAAACTGATCATAGCTTTGATCTAAAGAAAACTAAGGAAATCCCTGTTCCTGCTCTAGTCAATCTCAAACCCAAAAAACAACTATAGTAACTGTGGTAGTGGGTTTTCTCCTGGGTCTAAACAATCTAAATTCCCACTAAATCTAAAACAATCTAGTTCCCCACTAAATCATATGTCAGGGAATCAAGAGTCCAATAGAGCCACCCTGGAGATATGGGTGGTGATGTCTCCTTCAGCACTGATAACTTCCCAAGTCAGGTTTACTCGTTGATCTGTTCCAGTTTGAAGGCAATTGTGAAGCATCTTCATGTTTCCTGTGAAGAAAAAATATGCTTCTCAGGGGGTTTCTCCTCCCTGGATTTGTTATTGTTATCTATTTGTTTAATCAGTCTCTCTGGCAGCCAACATGCAGCATCTGCAGTTTGGGAATATATGCAAACAGAACCTCTTCCCCAGATAAGCACTGGATCTGGCCCATTCCAGGTTCCAGTTAATGGGTCTTTCCAGAGGACTGTTGCAAAATTCTTTTTGGTATCAGGATGCCAGAATCTATCTGCAGCAGATTTTCCTTCAGAATCCAAATTTAAAAAATTTAAAATGAAGAGTGTGTGATGAAGGATATTTCTGGGGGATCCCTTGGTAGGGTACCATTCCCCCTTTTTAATTTTTTCAAATTGACATTTAATGGTTTGGTGTGCCCTTTCTACCATACCTTGGCCCTGTGGATTATATGGAATACCCGTTTTATGTAGTATTCCCAATCTTTCACAAAATTGGTGGAAACTGGAGCTTGTATAACCTGGGCCATTGTCAGTTTTTATCTGTTTAGGCAACCCAATACAGTGATTGTAGCAAGCATATGAGCAACCACATGCTTGGTTGCTTCTCCAGTTTGTAATGTTGCATAAATGAAACCACTGTATGTGTCTACACATACATGTATATATTTTTGCTTGCCAAATTCATTATAATGAGTAACATCCATTTGCCAGATACTGTTTGGTATCAGTCCCTTTGGATTTACACCCAAATGAGGAACTGGTAAAAGTTTAACACATGATTGACATTGTTTGACAATTTGTCTAGCTTGTTCTCTAGTAATTTTAAACATACCTTTTAAAGTTTTAGAATTAAGGTGATGTAACTCATGAGCCTTTATGACCTTATCCAAGTTAGATTGCGAATCTGATAAAGCCACTTCAGTGGGTAAGGCCTCAGGTCCCATATCTGGGGTTAATACTATGTGGGTGGCAGAACTGAGGTCTAGTCCTGCGCTTCCTGGTGTTGCTCGACTAAGTTCAGAAAGGGATTGGTGTTCGCTGGTAGGACACTGACTGCTCCATAAGCCTGTTTTGGCTTGTGTCGGTTCGGGGCCTGGAGCTGGCCCCTGTTCCCGTTTCCCTGATTATGGGAAAGGGTATTACCTTGTGCGTCTTGTTTAGACCTACAATCACTAGCCCAATGCCTTCCACGTTTGCAAATTGGGCAGAGCCCAGGCTGTTTTCTGGGCTGTCTCTGGCTTAACTCATTTTCTACTTTGCAATCTCTTGCAAAGTGTCCAGGCTTACCACATTTAAAACACGACTTTCTGTCTTTACTTGCCAAAAGATCTCTTACTGATTTTCCTTGCATAGCAGCCGCCATAGCTAAGCCCTGTTGGTAAGAGGGACCTATGTCAGAACAAAGTCTAATGTACCCCGTAAGGTCTGTCTTTTTCCTATAAGGTCTAATGGCCACTTGGCAGGCAGGATTAGCATTTTCATATGCAAGTTGTTTCACATAGTCTACACCTGCCTCTGCATTACCAAAAATCCTTCCTGCTGTTGTCATTAATCGATGAACAAAGTCAGAAAATCGCTCATCAGGCCCTTGCCTGACTGTTGTTAAAGATGCACCAGGGTCTCCCTTTACCGGAAGTTTACGCCAAGCCTTCATGGCTGCATTTTGAATTTGAGCAAATAAACCTGGGTCATATTGCATCTGGTTATCACTAGAAGCAAATTGCCCTTCTCCTACTAAGGCATCAAAGGACCAACCATTACCTGCCTGAATATTTCTCCTAGCTGTTTCTTTGCAATTCTCATGATACTCTGATTTTCAAATTAAATAGTCTCCACCAGTAAGAACTGCTCTCACTAACGTATTCCAATCACTAGGAGTTAGCCACTCCTCTGCGGCAGAGTCTAAAATTGCAAGAGTAAAAGGAGCAGTGGCACCGTATTGAGATACTGCATTTTTAAATTCCTTAATAATTTGAAAATTAAAACCTGTGTGATGTCTCCAAGCAACTCCTTGATTGTCTCCAGTCTCGGATACAGGGAAAGCCTCAGCCTTTCCCTCCTTTGGCTGATCTGTGGCTAATCTTAAGCTAGGTGATAGGGACTGCGTTTTGATTCCTGGTTGAGGAATGCAAGGAGCCAGGGGATTTTCACAGTTTACCTCTTGAGACATCTTTCCTGTCCTTAATTTTTGTAGCTGATTAATTAAATCCTGATACTCTTTTTCTAACTCTATTTGTTGTTTAAGAACAGATATTTTTTCCTGTAATTCCCTTATGGGATCTATAACCACCATCTCCATTGGGGGAGCACTTGGAGGTGGAGACACATAGGGAGGGGGCATTTCAGCATCATAAAATTTGACTTCCTCTTTCTCTTGGTCAGCACAATCTGGCTCTGACAAATTGTCAACAACCTTTGGTTGTATTTTGGATTCTAACTTACGCTTCCTTTTATTTTGAACAAAAATGACAGCATTCAAGAACAAAAGCAGAAAATTAACACATGTGAGCAGCAAATAACAAAACCAAAACAGAGAGTTGAATTCAGGCTGACTAATTTCTTGTCCCATTTTCATTAGCTTTCTTGAAGCAAACCAAAACAGAGAGTTGGATTCAGGTTGACTAATCTCTTGTCCCATTTCCTTACCTTTCTCAACGAGGCAGATTCCTGGGACAATCAACAGATCCTTCTTCCAGTAAAGTCCGTCACTGGGTCTCTCGTTCTTGCTGCCCCACGTTCGGGCACCAAAATAATGTTGGGGTCCACACTAGCCCCACGTTGGGCGCCAAAATAAATGTTGGGGACCGCACTAGCCCCAAGTTGGAGCAGCCAAAATAAATGTTGCAGCCCAGGCAAAATGTTGAGGCCCGGGCCAACCCACATTTGGGCGGCCACTGTATCCCGGCCCAAGCTGCCGCTCCGGTCTTCAGGTCAGGGGTTCAGCATGAGCGAGGGTGAGGCCAGATTTTACCTAATGTCTGATGTGTATGAATCTCTCTCTCTCGTCTGATGTCTCCCTAATGTCTTCTCTCTGCTGTGTCTCCCTAATGTCTGAATCCTACTGTCTGCCTCTGCATTTTATATGTCCTACTTCTAAGCCACGCCTCTAAGTTACACCTTTAATTATGCCCTTAGGTCTTGTCTCTAACTCTGATCTCGATACTTCTAAATCATACTCTTAAATTACACACCTTTAATCTCACACACCTTTAATCTCAAGGTATCTAAGCCAAGATTATCGGAGTGTTCTCAGCTGTTGTAGGCTATTGTAATCCAAGTCTCATGTCAGGGTATATGGCTCAAGATGGCTGCAAAGCTGATAGCCGCTTTCTGCTAAAAGTCGGCCCCCAACACTCTTTTGGTTGGTGATTCAGTCTCTGAAAGCCCCAGTTGTCCACATTAGTTGACACCATTAGTCTTCTTGCAGAGTTCCTATTCCCTTCTGGGCCCAAAATTCTTCCCCCCAACTCTTCCATAAAAAGTTCCCAAGGTCTGTCCATTGTTTGGCTGCCAGTTTCTGCATCCTTCTGAGTGAACTGTTTGCTGGGGCCTCTCAGAAGACAGACATGCTGGACTCCTGTCTGCAAGCACAACAGAGTATCATTAGTAGTGTCAGGAATTACTGCTTTATCATGGGATGAGTTCTCAAGTTGGGCTGGTTATTGATTGATCATTTCCTCAGTCTCTGCTCCATCTTTGTCTCTGTATTTCTTGTAAACAGGATAAATTTGGGGCCAAAAGTTTTATGGGTAGGTTGGTGTCTCTATTGATCCACTGTGATGCCTGCCTGGCCACAGCAGGTGGCCATTTCAGACTCTACAACCCTGATGGTGTAAGACACACCTAAGATTAACCTCACTGATTCTCCAGTGCCTCCATAAGAAAATACACTGTGACTGTAGAAATGTCTTAAAGGAAGTTAGACTCTGAGAAAGTAAAACCAGAAAACAAGGATTTAGTAGATGCCTTTTGCCTGTAAAAAAGGTCCCTGGTGAAAGTCCTAGAGAATTGCAGGTTTATAGCAGGAAAAGAAGAAAGGCCTTCAGCATCTAATTATTGTGCTGCAATCCTTGCCTCTTGGCTGGTGAAGAACTTCCTTGCAAATCCTGGGAAATGGATTCTTCTCCCTTTTTTAAGCCCCCATGATTTCCCCTGTCTTTCTATTCTGCTTTCACGTGAGTATAATAAGCCTTGCTAAATGACAGGTCACATGCAAATGATACAGGAAAATTGACGTGCATTCTACCTAAGGTTTGCAGTAACTGAGGATGGAGGTAATGGCTAGAGTCGTGGAATAGGGTTACCGAAGCTACTCTATGTCAATGGCTTCTAGATGCCTTGTCTTGCACACTCAATGAATTTCACAGATAACAGATAAGGCAAGATTTTAGAAGGGAGGGAGTTGATTATACGTTCTTAAATGAGAGCTCACTTAGCAAGAGTGGGTCTCAAGAACTTGCTTGCATAGGAGGTCATTGTCTTGGGTTTGATATGATTTTGGGGGTTGAGGATACGAGGGTATGAGGGTATGAGTGGCTAAAATTTCTGATCAGTTATTATCTCCTGTTGTTTATCACATTATAATATATATAGTGTAGATATATTTGTATGTTGGTATGCATGTGCATATATGTATATGTGCATGTAGTATATATTTGATTATATATGAACTGAAGTTCTCTGAGGAAGCTGCCAAAGGTCAGCTTTGACACCACAGGATAAACCAAGGCAGGGAGCTTGTGTGATGTCAATATTTTGGGTTGGTGCTAATAGCAGCCAATGCTTCTCCAAGCCACCCACCCTCAGCCCATTGACAGCAGTGGGCAATTTATGGGTTCAGAACTACTGAACAATACCTAATGATCTGGGGCTGGAAGAATGCATGGCAAGAAACTGTGAACTCTTTTAATTCTTAATAGACTGGTAAGAAAGGAAAGGATAGAAAGAAGGTCACACACACAGACATGCGCATGTTCACACACACACACACACACACACACACACACATACACACTCTGGCTGGCTGGGCCCAACTACTTGTTTCTTCAGTTTCACAAGTACACATAGATACTTATATACATGTACCTAAATATGTATGTATGAACATAGAGACACACATATAATTATATAGACATATTTTACATAAAGACATCCATACATAGGTACACATATGTACACATATACATATATACAGAAGAATCTCAAATGGCCAAGTAGCACTTAAAGAAATGTTCATATTCTATTATTGATTATAAGTTGATTACATCTTTCTGACAAAACATTTAAAACTATCTCCTTAAACTTTCTTCCTAAAATTATTTGAATCAAATCAGGAACTCTATAAAGTCATTAATTCACCTAAGAAGCACTAATTCATGAAAGTTTCTCTTCATGTTGATCTGCAGAGAATTTGCCTACTAGGGTGGGTTATTACTCAGGAAGTAATCAGGCTATAGACAGTGAGGGTCTCCTAGTGTCCACTTGTACCAAGCCAAATAAATGAGAAGTATGGCAATCACAAACATGAAAAAGTTATTTAAGCAATTTTGTTTATTTACATTTGATATTTATTTATTATTTATTCTATTTAAGTTATTTTATTTATTTACATTCTAGTCATTGTCCCCTCCATCCCTCCCCTCACACAGTTCCTTATCCCATTCACCCTATCTCTTGAGTCTGAAAGGGTGCTTCTCCCCCCAGCCCCACCCCCACCCAAACAGGTCTCCCATTCCCTGGGGCTTCAATTCTCTCAAGGATTAATCGCATCTTCCCCCACTGTAGCCAGACCAGGCAGACTTCTGCTGTGTATGTGTCAGGGACCATGCATTATCTAGTGTATGCTGTCTGGTTGGGAGCTCCCTGGGGTCTGTGTTAGTTGAGACTGATGGTCTTCCTATGGGGTTGCTCTCCCTTTCAATTTCTTCAGCTCATCCCTTATTTCAACCTTAGGGTGTTCGACTTTAGTCCAATGGTTGAGTTTAAGTATTTGCCTCTGTCTTAATCACCTGATTCTAGGGTCTCTCGGAGGACAGCCATGCTAGCTTCCTGTCTGTAAGCACACCATAGCATCAGAAATAGTGTGAAGCCTTGGTACACCCCCCCACACCCATGAGATGGATCCGAAGTTGGGCCAATCATTAGACCACCTTTCCTCCAGTCTATTCGTCATTTGCACCCTGGCTTTTGTCACTCATATTTTTAAAGACAAACAATTTTTCACATTCATTGAAGAAAAGGTAAACTTTGAACATTTGGTATTTATATTTCAGTATGACAGAGGGCTTTTTGAAGAGTTGAACTTTCAATTGTGTAAAGACGTGAACAATAGACTGCCCTATAATAAATAGATATTTACTAAGAACTTTGGCTTGTTGGTTGATCCAGTTGTTGAGGTCATTTCATCCCTTATAAAGAATTCTGAAGATCAGGTGTCCATAGGTGTATGGGTTTACTTCTGGGTCTTTGATTCTTGGGGCTTGGGGAGCAATGACTGGAATGTAAATAAATAAAACAATAAAAAAAGAAAAGGAATTCTGAAGCTAGAGTAGGTGACCTAGGTTATTATCTTGATGTCAACTTCTAGTTTATATTATAGCATAGTTTGTGTAATTATTTAACAGTCACATTTTCATGTTAATAAATTTAACATTTCCAGCTATAAATTGTGAAATGTGCTAGTTAGTCAACACAATTATTAAAGACAATTAAAGACCCTTTGAACTTTCTGTGTAAGGTAAATATAATAGTTTGCATCATTTCTGTTTATTAATGAAATGAGAATGGCCATCTAATTTTAACTAATTTTATTGAATTGTAAATAAACTCTTCTAATATTTGGTATCAGTTTGCTAGATCACCTTCCCTTTGGCTTCAGCAGTACCTGACATTTTGTTTAAACTGTAAAATCAATTGAAAGGTGAAGAAAAGCTCAAGATTGCTTACATGCCAGGAGAATTTAAGTGGGATTATGTTTCTCTAAATTTCAGTATGATTCCATCTTATGAGGTTCACAATGTTTATGTACAGCTTCTGTTTAAGGGAACAATTATCCCATCTTCATTTTTACGATTTGAAATGCCCCATTAACTGCACTGGTATTGATCCAGATAATAAAATGGCAATCCGTATTCAATGAATTGAATAATTTTCTTATGAACACATGAGCCTACTGCCTATTTGCCTTTATGTCCATGTTTTTATTTTAGCTCCCTGGATACCTTTATTTCACAAACCATTAAGTTTCTCAGTGTGTGGAAGCTTTTGGATTATTTAACTCACCATTATAAAACAGTCCATTCAGCAAAATTCCAGAAAAAAAGGTAGAGCACATTTGTAGCAGTATTTATTTGTTCCATTTTATACTAATAAAATGGTATGTTGGATATATAAGTGCATGAATAAACATTCTGTAAAAAATTTCAGGCATCATGACTTTTAATTTTGTTACCATTTTCAAACCAATAGATTTATGTAGTGTAGTTGTTCTCATTACAAACACACATGCACACACAAACAAAATAATAAAAATATCCATATTGAAGATAGTAAATGTTAGAGAAACTATAAACTCTATGGAATGAGAGCTATTTAAATTTATAGTAGCTAATCATTATGAATTTTTAACTTTGAATACTACAACCCATACTTTTCAGATGTGATTGTCGTTTCCATTAAACTGCTTTGGTGGCACCAATAATCCTGTGTTGCTGGATTAAGAAGACTCCAGAGAGACAAATTCTACCTTGTCACTTGCTGATTTGAAAAATTCCAGAGGCAGTCACAGATACATAGAAAGCTACAAACCCCTCCCCTCTGCATGAAAGGTTTTGTGGCTACAAAATTCATGGTCTTTGTAGATATATTTTCTTTGTGTACAAAGAAGTCAATTTTGGGGAGCTCACATGCATGTGAAAGAACCGAGTTTCAATAAGACTGCCGCCATAATATAAAAACTAGTATCTATCAGGTACCACCTCTGCTTCCGTTTAGTTTATCTTCAGAGAGGATACTGTCCTATGTGTCTCCCACAGTACATCTCTGAGGAAGCTGTCAGAATAGGCTCCATCTATGACTGTATGGTAAAGACGTTAGGATAAATGATTAGAAGTTCATTGTGGCTGTAATAGGCCTAATGTTCTACCCTCCACTCACTGCTAACTAAATGTTCCATTAATAAGAAACAATAAAGAGCATTAAGCACACAGCCTTACCAGAGGGTCCTGTGTCCATGCGTATTTTACTTCTACTTCTACTTTATTGATATCCAGTAGCTTATTACAATACCCCTGTAAGGTGTACAATTTAATGAATTATTATATATTCACAAAATTCTGCAACTATCACCAGGATCTAATTGCAGAAATTTTTTGTGACTTCCTAAAACAAATGTATTATGTATTATTGATATTTTCCCTCCACGGTTCTCCCTGCCCTTTGGCATCTACTAATTTACTGACCTTAAGTTTATATTCTGAACATTTCATATAAACAGAATATGTGGACTTAGATATTGGATTATTTTCATTTAACGGGAGTTTTAGCTCCACCTACTTTTTTTTTTTTTTTTTTTGCATGAATCGGCTTGTCTTTCTATTTTATGTCTGAATAAGATTAGACGGTCTGGTCAACAGACTTTATCCATCTACATGTAGTGCACATATGCTTATTTCTACTTACTGACTATTATTCATAATGGTGTTATAAATGCTTGTATATGTTTTGCATGAAAATGTATTTTCAAGTCTCTTAGATATGTATTTAAATGTAGAATTGGTAGATAATGTATATTCTGTCTCCAATTTCTTTAGAAAATCCCAAGCTATTTTTCAAAGTCACTGTACCATTCCAACTCCACATCAGCAACACTTGAATGTTCAGAACGAGTTCTTCCTACATCCTTCTCAACACTTGTTATTGCTCATCTATTTTATATAGCATCCTTAATGGGCATGAAACAGTATCTCATAAAGATCTTGCTTTGCATTTCTCTAGTGACTAATGATAGTGGTGAGCTTTTAATTCTCTATCTGCTTACTGGCAACTTTTACAACACCTTTGAAGAAAAAGTGTTTTAAAATCTAATACCTATTTCTAATTGGCTCACTTATTTTATTCCTGAACACTAATCATTTTAATTTTATGCCCTCAACCTTAATCATGTGCACAACTTTCTATCAGGTTCTCTCATTCACTTTATTGTCTTGTCATGTTTTAGATGGTAGTCTTTAAATACTTGAAAGTATTTTCCCAAGCATTATTTATGTATTTTTGATTTGCTTTGTCATTTTTTTCCTTTGAAATACCAAAGAAGCCAATGTCTAAAAAGGTCAGAGAACTACACTTGGTATCTTTATACATAAAAGTCTTTATATGCTGTTATTTAGTTCACTTTGAGTTAAGTTTTGTGTATGGTCATGAGTTTATATTTTAATCATACTCAACTCAAAAAAAAAAAAAAAAAACCAAAGGGCTCCTTGTTCATAGGTTCTCTTTATTGCAATACACATTCTGACAACTTAAATTTGGGGGGAGGGGGAGATTTAATAAATGTATTATTGAATTCTTCTCTGAGCTCAGGATTTCCATCCAACTTCTTTCATGGCATTATTCACTGAGAATATATACATATATACTTATATTTTTCAGTGAATTCTCAATAATTTAAAAAACAACAAACCTACCAAGCAGATTTGTTCAACCCATCAATTAACAGTTAGAGAACAGGTGTGGCCTCTTGATTCTATCTGATTCTAACTAACTCTTGCTTTTAATGAAGTATTCTGCAAAGAAAGAGAGTCATAATTAGTAGCTTATTAACACAATTGAAGTTATCCCTTTGCTTGAAATATTCCAGTGAATTTCTCAGGAGTGTGTGTGTGTGTGTGTGTGTGTGTGTGTGTGTGCGCGCGCGTGTGTGTGTGTGCTTGGCTTCCATGGAGAAATAGGGCAAAGATTAGAGAATAGGGATGAAGGAGTGACATTGGCATCTTGAAGAGGTATGCTGCTGAACATCCTATATTTGACAGGGTTGTCCCACAATAAAGTGTTATCTCGTCTCAAATATCAATAACATAATGCTGAAAAACCCCATATTTAAGTCAAAATAAAACTCCCCAACATGGACTAGGAGATGCTACATAACCATTTCCCACCTGTCTAATCTCATCTTCTATTTCCAGCTCTCTCCCCATGCTCCAATGATGTATCTATTTCTTTAACATACAAGGCTATTTCCTGAAACCAAGCCTTTAAAATTGTTCTTCACTGTAAATTCAATTTTCTTCCCTAGATTGGCTAGTTCTTATCTCTCCAGAATTTCCAAGCATCACCTGCTTAACAAAGGCAGTCTTCCCAGTGGCAAGGGATAAAGATGAATATGTGAGGGTACCACTTTAGAAAAGGGGTTATGGAGGAAACTCAGGAAGAATTGATAACAGAGAAAATTAAAGAAAATGGAATATGCACATAAGTAGCAGATGGTGAATGGCTGAAATTTTCACTTTCAGTCTTTCCATTTTCTTACCTCCTTTTGCCTTTGCTCAAATCTCATCTCAATGCTCTCTTCCCTGATGACCCCATTCTTATTAACATGCAGAAGAATGGATTTCATTCTGGCATTTTTCTGTCTTCCATCTCTACATGCCCTTCTGTTTGGCCCCTTTTACCCAGACAGGTCCTCCATGCATGCAATCATTAGGTGACTTATATGCGATTGCAAATGCTATACTTGGATGTTAAAATATGTTTTAGAATTGACAGGTAGACATGAAAGTGTTAAAAAGAAGACAGAGTATTGTATTGAAATAAAAAATAATATTTGATGAATGGAAACAGGTAGAAATATTCTATGCAGTTTAAGAAACATGAAAAGAGGGGATCTTGCAAATAGTATTTGAAATAGAGAGTGCATAAAAAGTATAAATAATAAAGAATAATATGTATAATATAAATAATAAAGAGTGCATAAATATAAGTACAGATATATTTAAAAAATATAAATGTAAAAATCTCGATTGATGATTGGCTATAAATAACCAATCGATTGAGGGAAAAAAAGAGAATGAAATAACAATCCATGTGGATAAAGATATTTTTAAAAAAGAATATTCAGAGATAACAGAATAATCATTAGATAAAACTTGAATTCACAGTAATGATGGCAGGAGATGGGAATGAGAAGGCTTCCGATTATGAAGGGTTAAGTAAGAGGAAAGGTTTGTGTATGCAAACTGACACCAATCATTGCAGCTGTCTGATGTTCTCAGTCTGTTGAGAACAACTCCAAGGTAGGGACTAAGTTTAACCAGAAGGAATGATTAGAAGGAAGAGAAAGTGATAATGTCTGTCCTGTTGTTTTTTACTATTGAGATAAGAAGTATCTTAGCAATTGAATTATAATTGAACATTCAGGTGTTTCTGGACTTAGCATGAGGGGTATGTCCAGGCCCTACAAACTGCCTCTTGTCCTTACTCAACATAGGAGCAAGTCACAAAATAAAATGTAGAATGTGGATTCCTTCTATTTTAGATCCATGGGTCACTGGAACTGTGCTGACCCTTCTTTTCAGTGTTAAAAGAATTTATCATCATGCCTCAACATTCAGAGTTTGAAGCTCAGGTTCTACTAAACATGCAGCACTTTCACAGTATTGCAAAATTGAAACAATCAGGAAGTAAACTACCTGAAATAAGAAATAGTTTTAATAATTAAAACCATAGTATGAGAGTCTTAGGATGTAAGGAATGGAAATACTACAGGTAAGGTTATATAAAACAAGACAAAGAGCAAGAAGACCATTGAAGCCCCCACCTTGATTGCGTATGCAATGTTGGTGACAGAAGATGAGGCCAAATGAGGAAATTGATGGATTGGTCAAGTAGAGGTGAGTCATAGGAGGAAGGATTGTATTCAGCAGAAGTAAAAATTTACAAAGAAGTGATTTATTTGGCACAGACCCTTTAAGAAACTTGTAACTTAGTCTTTTATGGAAATGATAGTCCATGTGAATAGTGACTTCTTCCAGGCCTCTGGGAAAGGCTTAGGCTGCATTATTATTTCATCTGTGGTGAAAATAGAAGAAAGGGTTTCACTTACTTTCAAGAAAACATCTCCCCTCAATACCCTTATGACCCAAACAGAAGTTAGATTTGCCAGAGAAGCAATCAGCAAGCCACATTAATTTTCCTAAGCTGTGATTTAAGTTGTTTTGTGTTGATTTCGATTACATAAATACCATGAAAAGGAAGACGTGGTGTTTGATTATCAGTTAAAATGTCATCCGAGCTGAAAAAGCAGTGGGAGGAAAAGCTTGAGAGCCACTTAAAATGTTCAAACTGAGCAGACACCGCTAGTCGAGTAACTAAATGTTGCTTTTAAACATCACGTTAATTTTGCTATTTGGGTGGAGAAAATGCTATTGTCAAGAGTTCTCCCAGTATTCAGATTAGCACTGTTCATAATTCTACTATGTCTTCATAAAACATAGGACTGATTGTTAATAACTCTGGTTTAGATGGACTTATAGTCAGTATCTCATGTCAATGAAAAGGTCATAAAGGACTTTTGCTTTTTATTCACAGACATGTAAATATTTCATATCTAATGAAAACTTTTGCTCTCTCAGCAGACATTGAATGATGTCATTGATGAAACTCTTTTGCGAAGAGAGTGGCATCATTTCTCTGAACACAACGATGTGGTATAATGAGGTCAGTCCTGATGCCCTCATCTTTCTCTTGGTAGTATTACCTGTCGCAAACTTTTCCTTAAGCCAGATTAGACTCACATATTTTTCTATCATGCAGACAATTACCCTGAGCCCTTGAGACACTTCTCAGTAAACACCTTTTTTTTTTTGCACAGCTTCACATTTTATAGATTCTTAAGAAAGATTCATGCTTACTCAACTATAGAAGATATATACTTAACCATTTATATGTTGCAGTTTAAATTCCCAGAAGGTAAAAGAAGGATCCATCATGATGATCAACAGGCTCTCTCCTCACATGCCACACAAAGCACTATCAAGATATATGAAGGCAATCTTCCAAGAAATCAAGCATTAAAGTTATGTGCAGAGATAGAACACCCCAGAATCCAGCATTATTTAATAGCGCAGAATGGAAAGTGATCTATGCAAATTTTTACATAGAATTACTTTCCATTTCGCTGTTTAGTGTCTGTTCACTGTAGAAAGTGTGTTAGGAACTATGTGTCTCGACACATAGTCTCACTAACTTTCTGTAAGAACTTCTGTGGGAAAGAATCTGAAGGAGAAAATTTAAAAATTCTAACTATGCTGGATTTAAAGGGCAGCTTAAAAGCAAGCGAAGCATTTAATGTTGAAAGTTACCTGAAACTTCACGAGAGTTCATAGAAGTGAGGAAAGTAAAGGCAAACCTAAAAACCAAAGCATCAAGTGATATTCTGATTCAGCCAAAATCATGGGTTCCTCAGAAGAGCCAATACAACAGGTGCAACATGTGCCATTCACTTGCAAATCCATCTCACAGACAGGTAGCTGAAGACAGAAACCAGGCTGTGCTTCAGTCCTTCTTAGAAGGGGTTACAAGATACTTACAGGAGGAAATGCAGAAACAAAGTGTGGATCAGAGACTGAAGGAAAGGCCATCCAGAGATTGACGCACCTGGGGATCCATCCCATATACAGTTGCCAAACTGATACACTATTGGAGATGCCAAGAAGTGCTTGCTGACTAGAGCCTGATATAGCTGTCTCCTGAGAGGCTCTGCGAGAGCCTGACAAATACAGAGGCAGATGCTCACAGCCGACCATTGGACTGAACAAGGGGTTCCCAATGGAGGAGTAGAGAAAGGACTGAAGGAGTTGAAGGGGTTTGCAGCCCCATAGGAAGAGAGCAACAATATCAACCAACAAGACACCCCAGAGTTCCCTGGGAACTCTAACCAAAGAGTACATGTGAAGTGACCCATGGCTCCAGCTGCATATGTAGCAGAGGATGGCCTTATCTGGCATCAATGGGAGGAGAGGCCCTTGGTCCTGTGAAGGCTCAATACTCCGGTGTGGGGGAATGCCTGTGCGGAGAAGGGAGTGGGTGGGTGGGTGGGGAATCACCCTCATAGAAGCGGGGGGGGGGGGGGGGGGGGGGGATGGAGGGAATTAGATAGGAGGTTTCCAGAGGATAAACCAGCAAAGGGGATAACATTTGAAATGTAAATAAAGAAAATATCCAATAAAAAATTGCTGAATATTTTTAGCTTAAAGGTCTAAATTCAAACTGAATTAAGAACCATTTTCTGTAATGTTTATGATTTTATTGATTATATGCAATGAATACAAGTTCAGTTCAGCTGTTAATAATGATGAGGTCAGCTCTGTCACAGCAATTTAATAGTGTACAAAGACCGAGGCATTTGCCAGCCATGCCCTCTAATAACTGAAGTGTAAGGACATCTCTATTTTAAATTTTTCTGACCATAATTTAGATAGGTAAGCTCTGAACTTGTTGACTTTCATTGTTCTCCATGTATATGTGCCTAACAAGCCTATAGTTGCATATTAAATTATTTAGGAAAATTATTTCAATAGAAAAATGTTCTCTTCTAGGGGATATTACAAAAATACAATAGTTCAAAAAAGAAATACAAAAAAAAAAAAATAAAATCAAAGTGATTTATTGTTGTGAATAACTGAATTGTTACATTTTTGACCCTCCCATTATATGTGAATCCATAAAATAGTTTAAAGGAACGAGAGTAAGTTTGCCCACCTCCATATAGTCTGCTTTTTCTACAGTCTTAGAAGACTTGCCCAGCAACACCACATACCCTTCCCACCGAGACAGTAATGTGCTTTCTGCTAGATGACTTTTTGTAGACATCTTCGTTCAGACTCAGAAAGTCCCACTTATCTGATATATAAGTGTCCTTTTAAAACTTTCAAGCAAGTATTATTTGTCAAAAACATTTCAGTATGTTAGAGACCAGAAAGGAAGAGAGGGGGACAAGGGAGGGAGGGAGAGAGGGAAGGAGGGAGGGAGGGAGGGAAGGAGGGGGAGAGGGAGGGAAGGAGGGGGAGAGGGAGAGGAAGAGAGAGAGGAGAGAGATTGGAAGAGGGATACAGAGAGGGAGAGAGAGAGGGACAGAGACAGGGAAGGAGGGGAAGAGAAAGAATACATATTATTATATAGTATAATATAATATGATTAAATATTTTTTTTAAAAAAAAAATTTCTCACACAACATTATATGACAAAGTAACTCCAAATATTTCATTGGGTTCTTTTTAATGGCTATCAATCAACTCTGGGTATGCAGTCTACATTTAAGAGTAGTTTGTTTCCCCCAGTGAGACTCCCTTGAAGAAAACTAACTTTTAACATGCAGGTGGTGATAGACTGAAGACAGCTTTGCAGTTAGAGCAGGAGGTATTGCCCACTTCTCCTTTTATGTCTAGGACTCCATCAGGGGCAGACCTGTGTAATGATGAGCATGATGCCTCAGCCCCTGTGTGTTGATGTTATACATCATGATTTTCCCATCAATTAGGATACTTCCAATTGTGGACAGATTTTATATAAAGATCCATTTAAAACTCATGTCCTATTTTGTGTCTCTATGGGATTCCTGAGTTTGTGAATGAGCGGGTCTCTGCATCTGTACATTTCTTGTGCCTCTTCTTGAGTTCTCTTTTATCTGTATGTTTGTGTTGTGTATTCTGATATGTTAGTTATAATTTATCATATTTTATTTTATTATTTAAAAAAATCAGTGCACAGAAAAGAAATGTCAATTATTTTACAAACTGTCCCCAGTAATAAATTATTCCTGGATGTGATATGTTCAGAGAGATTGCACCTACGTATTTTAGACTTAGGGTCTGCTCTGCCACTTTAAACAATGTTATACATGTTCTCAGTTATGTATCTTCAACTTACCTTATGTCATCCCCCAACAGTGTTTAATTCTATTATATGCAGCATATAAATAAAGAAAAATGAGCAGCAGACATTTTGAACACAGACAATGATGAAGATGAGATGTGAACTCAGATACTCAAGCATTAGAACCCCTGTGTTTTTCAACTATTCCATGCCATATGCACACAGACTCCCAGTTGTAGACATGTGGCAACTGTCTGCACTGGTGCTTCAGAATTGAAAAGCCATTTGAAGACGCAGGAACCTGGTCCCCTTATTGACAGGAACATGTATTTTCATTTGTTTTTATTCATGGGGAGGGTTGCACAATAAAGACTAAGAATTGTGATAAACTTACAGTCACTTGGGTAAATTCAATTGTCCTCTGTAGCAAAGAAGAGCTTTGTGTGAGAAAATATAGTCTTTTTTGATTGAAATTACTTTCATCCCATGAAAACCTTTTTAAAAAAAAACACACACAACTTGCCATTAGAAATTCGCTAAAATTTTCTACTTTTCACGTAATGAAGACAAAACTATCGCATTTGGCTAGCTAGGCTGTCGATATGGTACTGTGGCCTGTTCAGTCAGCTTTCAAGATGTTCTGGGAAACTGATAAATAAAAGTGTCCTTAAATCAATAGAAGTAACTTCAAAGGCTTGCCTGTGGGCTGTGGCATTTCTAAGGAACTAGACATAATTGAATTCCAGCTCTTGTTGGCTTCTTTTCTTTCTTTATTTCTTTTTACTTTTTTTTTTCAATTGACAATGGCTAAGTTACTAAGAGAAGGATTCAGTTTGGGGAAATAAAACTAAAGTTATCAATACAACTCAAGGCTCATTATAGCAGGCAACTGAAAAATTCTTTGGGACCTACCAATCAATAGGAATGTTGCTGCCATTCTGTTGCAGAGGCCGGATACACAGGGTTTGCATGGTTTTTCTTATTCCTTTTCTCCCTCTAAGTGTCTCAGTGCTTCCTTATTGCTGGTTTTCAGCCATTAGTAAAAGTGATGTTTGCTTTTTTTCTGTTTTGTCTTATGGAAATTAAGGTCTCACTGTGTTTTATCTGAATCCTACTCTCTCTTCTGAGACTGAATTACAACAGCTATCTCTCTCTCTCTCTCTCTCTCTCTCTCTCTCTCTCTCTCTGTTTCTTTCTCTGTTCTGTCTATCACTGTCTGACTCTATCTCTTTGTCTCTATCTCACCCTATCTCTTCTTCTCTCCCTCCCTCTCTTTATTCCTCCCTCCCTCCATCCATCCCTGGCTCACTCCCACCTCTCCCCCCCTCTGAAACAGCTTATTTATTTTAAACTACTATACCTACATGTTATCCTCCAATAGTAGTCTCTCCTCTCATGCCGTTGAATTTGCTCATTCTTTGTATAACAAACCTTCTGGAGATTGTCTTCTAAAAATGTAGTCTTATCTTTCTTTGAAATTGTAAGTGTAACCTAATATTGATTTTTCCACTTTTCATGCATCATGTATAGTTTTACCCACATCCAGTCACACCACAGTTTCACGCTTTCAGTGTTTTTCTTCCTTTTCAACAGGAATGGATAGTGATTTGTTTTGTTATGTGGTATGTCACAAGTCATACTCACAGGTATATATTTATATAAAATAATAATAAAACCTATTTCCCTGAACTCAGTGTCCTACATAATAATATAGTGGTATGCATCATTCCAAAGAGCTCCTCTGCTATCCTGATTGTTTCTGTCACCAGAAGAGAATTATTTTCTCAACTTTCATCTTAAAAATAGCTTTTGAAAAATTTGATCTTACACGTTGTTGCTTGTAAACAATCAGTTTTGCAATCTTTCTTCAGTAGGCTGCATAAATTGTATCATGCTCTATATGGTCTTCTGAGGATTGGTGCTATCTCTCTATCATATTGGCACTTACACTTGTAAGGCATTGCCTTCCGGTGATGGATGAGATTACAACATGAGAGTGCACGTTACAAATTACCTATGAATCTCTCTATTGCTGTGGATAGAGTTGTTTTTCTTCTATCGTATGTTGGTTGACTAAGACTGCTATGAAAATCTTATGTCTCTGGGCCAACACTTGTATAGTATTAATACAATATTAATGTAAACAATATATTAATGTAAGGGTGCATACAAATTGATAATCTAATCATCAGGCATTCTCTTCTTAGACTAACCCACATTTTCCTATCTATTTCCTACCTCCTTCAAGTTCTCAAATTTTCTAGGAAAAAATGCATTGTTACTTTGTTTGCTTTAGGACTCTGCCTGCATTTTAGAACAGGTCTAAAATTTCTCCAGACAACTCAACTGTCTTTCTGCTTTCTAAAGTACCTCTCATAACTCTCACCCATGTGGGTAGATGCAAATTGATTTTCTTTTCCATCCACTGTAGATTAGCTGCAGAAAAAAATCTATGTGTTTATTTTTTAATTTTTTAATTTTTTTAAATTTTTTATTTTATATTTTATTTACATTTCAGATGCCATCTCTTTTCCCCATTTCCCCTCCCTAGAAAACACCTATCCAATGCCCCCTTTTCCTTTTTGCTTTTATACATTTTTTAAAAATGTTACTCAAAGGCTTTATAAGTTTAGTAATGCTCAATCATAAGTGAAACCCAATACCCAACCTAGATATATAAACTATCTTTGACTGGTGGAGACACATGAACATCTGCCTCCATGCCCCTCTCTTTCTCTCTCTTTCTCTCTCTCATCACCTAGCTTCTCCTCTCCTTCATCTTCTACTCTACTTACTCCATCTCTTCCTCTCAGTACTCCTTCCCCCTTAGCTCCTCCTACATATCACCCTTCCTGTTAAAATAAAACTTTTCTCTCAAAATACAATTAGAGCATAATTATTCCTAATTGTACCAGTGAGGTACAAGATAGTCCTAATACCCAGACCATTATTTTGTTGACTAACCAGAACTTCTGTCATCTCTCCTAACTAAAACACTTAGTTTTGAACCTGGCATTTTTCTTGGCTTTAGAATGAATGTCAGCTGAAAACCATTCACTCAGATCTTTTCTCTCAAAGTAAATAGCCAGGATTGGCTATGAGACTATAGGTCTTCAACCCCGTCAGAAATCCAGAATGACTGACTTAACTGAAATTATGGGAAGCACTAAGCATAGCTTCTAAAACTTAGCCAATTTATAGAGACTGCTGAACACATGGAAAGCCCCTATACTACCGAATGTTGGAGCATCAAATCTTCAGCCTTCTGGCCCAGAATTATCTGACAGACCTTAGTGATGCAGAATTATTAAGGGCTGATTACTCTGTCTAGGCAGATATAATCAGTCGACTATTCTGCAAGTGTGTCCTTTTCTGGATAGTAATTTGTCTGTAGATGGAAAGAGGCAATTCTTGCCTAGTGGCTGTCACTGCAAAACTGGAGTAACTCCAAGGATGCTCAATTTCTCCTTAGAATCCATGACAGGAAGCTGTCAGGAGCAGACAGGTCTCTAATCAAAATGAACATTAATATAGAAATATGTGTAACGTCAATTCTATGGACTTCTGACGTTTTGAAAACCAACTATCCATGTAAGGTAACCTGGACTGTTGTCTGTTCACTCCTCTCAGCTATTTCTAAATAAAATATGGAAAACACACTAACAATAAACTCAAAGCCATGAATTTGCTATAGTCCCTTAACTCATAGGCTAACCATCCCAAATCAGTTTTAAAGAAAAGTTTAAAAGGGCTGGGTCTAGGCCTTTTATTCCTAAATGTGTTATACAGGCACAGTGCTCATGATAGTATCAATATTCATCTCACTTTTATATCAGTAAGAAGCTCGTACCAATGAAAACCTTAAATTTGAAATCAAAGTAAATTTTGTACCATTTAAAAAATTATAACTTCATCTTGATATTAATTATACAGATTTCTACCAATAGGTTATGGCTATGCAATAAGTCCTAGCTAATCCTCCCTGTTCCAACAAAACCACTACTTTTCCCTAGAAAGACAGATCAATATTAACCATCTTAGTCCCCAAGCCCAGGGACTGGGGCGCTGACTCTTCTTTAACTTCTTCAAGCTGATTAAGGGTGTTGAGATATTAGAAGAGGGGTGGGGGGAAGAGTAAATTGATAAGCCTTTGATGCTGTGTCTTCACTGCATCCAGATGGAATTCCAGGACATCAGAGGTTTGGGCAGGTCTGCTCAGTATGCTTGATGAGTCGATATACCAAGGCTGTGCATTCTGCAATATACAATTCTCAAAACAAGTTTTAGTATCAAGAAAAAAAATTTTTGTTTTCCTAGAGGGCTGACATTTTTTTTAAAGATGTTGGTTCTAACAACTTTTCTTTTTTTCCCCCTTTTAAAATTGGTTGTAATATTTACATTTCAAATTTTATACCCTTATCCCATTCCCCACACCACCCAGGAACCCCTTATCCCATCCACTGTCATTGTGCTTCTATGAGGGTGTGATTTTTCAGTTTCTATGATGCTGTTTCCATTAACATAAACTGCCTCCTAAATTTCTAAATCCTTCCATTTGTGTTATTAAATCTTCTAATTTTCTTTTTTTTTCTTTCTTTTTTCTTTTTTCTCTTTTTTCTTTTTTTCTCCTTTTTTATCTCTCTTTTTTAAAATTGGGTATTATATTTACCTTTCAGGTTTTAACCCCTTACCCCACTTCCTCCCACCACCCAGAAACCATCTATCTCATCCCCCCTCCTCATGCTTCTATGAGGCAGTGCCCACACCTACCCCCCACTATCCCCTCCCCACCCTCATATTCCCCCCCCCATACTCTGTGTTCATTTTTTATGGGACCAAGAAACTTCTCTCCCACCTATGCCCAACAAGGCCATCTTCCCCTACATATACCGCTGGAGTCATGGGTCCCTCCCTATGTGCTCCCAGGCTGGTGATTTAGACCCTGGGGGCTCTGGTTGTTTGGTACTCCTGCTTTACTTTACTCCTTTACTTTACCTCTGGGGTCACAAACCCTTTCTGCTCCTTCAGACTTCTCTCTAAGTTCTCCATTGAGAAACCCTTGATCATATCAGTGGTTAACTGTGAGCATCGTCCTCTGAATATGTTAGTCTTTGGCAGACCTCTAAGGAGACAGCTATATCATGTTCTTGACAGCATGCACTTCCAGCCATCCACATCAGTGTCTAACTTAGGTGACTGTACATAGGATGAATACCCAGGTGGATGGTCTTCTGATGGCCCCTCCTTCAGTTTCTGTTCCATGTTTTGTTTCCATATTTGCTCACTTGAGTATTTTTGTTACTCGTTCTAAGTAGAACTGAGGCATCCCCTCTTGGTCTTCCTTCTTCATGAGCTTCATGTGGTCTGTGGGTTGAGTCTTCGCTATTCCAAGCTTTTGGGCTAACATATGCTTAACAGTAAGTAAATACCATGTGTGTGTTCTTTTGTGTTTGGGTTAACTCACTCAGGATGATAATTTCTAGATCCATCCATTTACCTAAAAATTTCTCAAATTCATTATTTTTAATAGCTGAGTAATACTCCATTGTGGAGATGTACCACATTTTTTGTATCCATTCCTCTGTTGAGGGACATCTTGGTTTTTTCTAGCTTCTGGCTATTATAAATAAGGCTGCTATGAACATAGTGAAGCATATGTCCTTACTATACATTGGAGTATATTTTGGGTATATGCCCAGGAGTGGTATAGCTGAATCCTCAGCTAATGCTATGTCCAATTTTCTGAGGAACTGCCAGGCTGATTTCCAGAGTGGTTGTACCAGCTTGCAATCCCACCAACAATGGAGGAGTGTTCCTCTTTCTTGGCATCCTCACCAGCATCTGCTGTCATCTGAGTTTTTGATCTTAGCCATTCTGATTGGTGTGAGGTGGTACCTCAGGGTTGTTTTGATTTGCATTTCCCTGATGACTAAGGATGTTTAGCATTTCTTAGGGTGCTTCTCGGCCATTCGAGTTTCCTCTGTTGAGAATTCTTTGTTTAGCTCTGTACCCCATTTTTAATAGGGTTATATGGTTGTCTGGAGTATAATTTCTTGAGTTCTTTGTATTTCTTGGATATTTAGCCCTCTATCGGGTGTAAGATTGGTTAAGATCTTTTCCCAATCTGTTGGTTGCCGTTTTTTTTTTTTCTTTTTCTTTTTTTTTTTTTTTTTGTACCATTTTACTTAGTTTGATCTTTCTTCTTGGTTCTCTCTTAACTGGGCATCTCTGATGGTCAGAGACTCCTGATCTGACTCTTCACAACTTTAAATATGTTCTTATCTAAGCAAATTGTTTCCTCTCCAAAAATGTTTGAGTCATAATTAGTAGTAATTTCCTAAATTTTAAAAATCCATAGATATGCCTAATGAACATAAAATTGGGAAACTGTGTAGTAATCCTAAGAGCAAATAACTTAATTTATCCTATATTAACTATTCTCAGGAATGAGTCCTCTAATGGGTTATCCAGTACCAAGTGGTCAGGTCTAAAACATACAAGCAACATTGAACAGACTCCACATGTTGTGTTTATATACTTCTATATTTCAAACTATATTATATAGAGATAGTTATTTGTATGCACTAAGGGAAATAATATTAATAAACAATATTACCTTTGTTCTTTTTGTTAACAGTTGCTATGGATAGTCTACATCTTCTGTAATTCCACAAAAAATTAAAGATTCATAAATGTTGGGGGGCGACTTTTAGCAGAAAGCAGCTATCAGCTTTGCAGCCATCTTGAGCCATATACCCTGACATGAGACTTGGATTACAATAGCCTATAACAGCTGAGCACACTCTGATAATCTTGGTTTAGATACCTTGGGTGTATGAGATTAAAGGTTGTGTGAGATTAAAGGTGTGTAACTGAAGAGTGTGACTTAGAAGTGTAGAGATCAATTTAGAGACAAGACCTAAGGGCATGATTAAAGGTGTGACCAAAAGGCATGGCTTAGAAGTGAGATATATAAAGGCGAGAGGCAGACAGAAGAGAGATGAGAAAATCAGACACTTAGAGGAAATATACTCTTTAGGGAGACTCTTTAGAGAGTACAGCTAGACTTGGGACTTGGACCAGGAAGAGAGACTGAAGAATAAACAGGATTGAATCACACTCTGTCTGGTCTCCATTCTCCGAGTCTGTCCTCACTCTCTCTCTTGCTGAACCCCAACCCGCGGACCGGAGCGGCAGCTTGGGCAGTGGCCGCCAAACGCGGGGCAGCCCGGGCCTCAACATTTTGCTCGGGCCACGACATTTTTTGGCTGCCCGAACGTGGGGCTAGTGCGGTTCTCAACACATAAATATGCACATATATAAAGGATTCACGTACACATGTGACTCCTTAATTTATACATATGTATGTATAAGCTTGATATATACATTCAAATATGTTTATATATTAAATATATTTATCTATATTTATGAAAAAATGGAACTTATTATGGAAAGTAACAAGAAACTGTAGACACACATTTTTTACACATATACATATATGTATAATAAAATTATTATGTAATCTAGAAATAAAACATTAGATATATTGAGATGAATAGAAGTTTGTCTGTGTGAAGATACCCATACTTTCACTATATTTGCACTACAGATCACCTCAGCTAAAATATGAAAGTAACTTGAGTGCCTATTGATGTCAAAAGCTGTGGATCAAGCGTGTAATATAGCTAGACCATGAAATTAGGTGCTACCTTACAAAAGGAAAAACAATTTTGTTACAAAGACATGAATCTAGATGATATTATACTAAGCCAGTTTAGCTAGAAATGTAGAAACAAATACTGTTTGGATCACTTCTACAGAGAATCCAGCAAGCTAAATTCATAGAATGGAGAAAGGTAACAGTTCTCAGTAGTTTGTATAAGGAACCAAAGATAACTATCAAAGACACTGAAAAAATAATGACCAAAGGATACAAAACCCTGTTACATAGCTAAGAGAAGAAATATTGATTAGCATAGTGATAATATTAATAACTTTTCTGTTCAAAATTTCTAGAAGAATAGATTTACAAAGTCAACTTACAAAAATCAGTAGACTTTTATGCATCAACAATAAACATATTAAGATAGACATCATGTATGAACACACTCTCCTTTGCAATATCCCTTGGCCCCCTCAAAAAATAGAATATCTGGTAGTTGGGAGACCTCTACAGTTAATTTTTTATCTCTTCAAAAAGTTATTGTAGAAGATAATAATATGTGGAAAGGCCTCCCATATTCACAGATTGGTAGAATAAATAATGTAAAAAGGCTAATAGTACCAAAATCAGTTTATAGATTGCACAATCTGCAATGAAAATCACTGTAATATTAATTATAGAAATATATAAATCGCCCTGAAATTTATATGGGACCAAAGAGACACTAGATAGCCAAGCAAACAGAACAGTCCTAGCAAGTATACTATTCCACATTACAAGATGTAATACAGAGTTATAGTAATCAAAAACATCATGGTACCGGCACAAGAACAGAGATGTAGAAAAATAGAACAAAAGAAGACACAAACATGAGTGCACATTACTACAGCTATATGATATTTGACAAAGATGGTAAAACAATCATTGAATATAAGATAGCATCATCAAGAAAAGGTGCTGGAGGCACTGCATGTCCATATGTAGAAGAATGTAATTACATTACATCCATCATCCTGTACAAAAACTAATTCAAAATGGATTATAGACCTAATTTGAAACACTGAAAAGGCTAAAAAAAAAAAATATTAAGCAGTACTCTAGATGATATAAGTATAGAAAAGACTTTCTGTATAAGAACTCATTTGTCCAGAAATTAAGGCTGAATATTAACAAATGGCACCTTATAAAAATAAAACTCTTCTTATGGTGGGTATGGTGGCACATCTTTTTAATCCAAGCCCTTATGAGGCAAAGGCATATGATTGATATGTGTTCAAGGCCATCTTGGACTCCACATTGAGTTCCAGGACAGGGAACCTGGGGCTGTTACACAAGAAACCCTGTCTTGAAAAAAAAATAGAGCCAAGCAAGTAAGAACCTCTTTACAGCAAGGGAGTATTCAACTCAATACAAAACAAAGACCACAGAGTAGAAGAGAAGCTTTGATGTGTGTGTGCGTGCGTGTGTGTGTGTGTGTGTGTGTGTGTGTGTGTGTGTGTTTGTACACATATGTATATATGTATAGGTATATGTATCTTTGCTTTTGAGTCTATTTTGTAGTCTGATGGACTATGAGTACAAACACAAAAGATGAAATAGAAATTGGTAAGAAATATCTCAAAAAATGTTGAACATCTTTAGCAATAAGAAAAATGCTGGCATGGGAGGAAAGAGGAACATTCATTCACTGTTAGGGGGATGAAAACTGGTTCAGCTGCTATGGAAATCCATATAAAGAACTCTCAAAATCCCCAAATAGATATACCATATAATCCAGCTATACCAATTCTTGATAAAGGCCCAAATAAGTTGCCATCTGACTCCAGAGATACCTGCTCAGCTGTGTTCATTGCTGATGTAATCACAACAGCTAGAAAATGGAAGCAGCCAAAACATTCACCTGATGATATATGATGATATAATGAAAATGTGGTACTTACACACCACAGGATTCTATTGATCTGTGATGAAAAGTAAATTTCATAGGAATATAGATGGAATAGAATACATTATAGTGAATGTGGCAACCAAGAAAGACAAACACTGCACATTCTCTCTCATTTATAGATCCTAGCTCTTAATGCTTGCATGTGAGACCATAACCCAGAGAAATCCTTAAAACAAGGAAAATGAAAGGGATGATGGAGATTAATAGGAAATAAAAATCTATAGATTGGAGCGCAGTATCAGATGTGATGTCAAGGTGTAAATTGGAAAATGGAAGAGGGAGGCTTTATCTGGGTGTGGAAGAGACAATACAGATAGAGAAGGATGGGAAGGTATAAGGAACACCAATGATGCTTTAAAAGGTCATATATGTTGGGAGCTGACTTTAGTAGAAAGCGGCTAGATCAACTTTGCAGCCATCTGGAACCATATACTTTGATGAAAAGACTTGGTTTTCAAAAGCCTACAACAGCTGAAGCACACTCTGATAAATATATTGTTTATCCCACATAGCTTGTTTTGCTGTTTAGTGACCTCAGCTGTATGGTGCACGTGGCATGAGTTCATGGGCTCCTGGCAGGGTTTATAAGCTGTGCCTGGGAAGGGATCCGGGGCTCACCATCTTGACTACCAACTGCTAAGCATCCTGAGTAAACTACTGTGAGACGGAACCGGTTGTTCCATGTCTTAATTCCTGCTGGTCAGGGTTGGCGCGGCGCATATATACAGCATACTATTTCTACATTTACTTATATATATATATACAACGTACATGAGTATATATGTACATGTATAAGTAAATTAAGTGGTCATGACACTTGGAGTAATAATGCTTCCACCCCAAATCCATAGAATATCTAAGAAAATCCTCAGTGCTGGGCATGAAAAAGTCATTTTGAGACTGAGGATCTCCTCTCCCACCTATGCCCAACAAGGCCATCCTCCCCCTACATGTACTGATGGAGTCATGAGTTCCTCCCTATGTGCTTCCAGGCTGGTGGTTTAGACCCTGGGAAGCTCTGGTTGGTTGGTATTGTTGCTCTCCTCAGGGGGCCACAAACCCTTTCTGTTCCTTCAGTCTTCTCTCTAACTTCTCCATTGGGAAACCCTTGATCAGATCAGTGGTTAGCTGTGAGCATCTGCCTCTGAATGTGTCAGACTCTGGCAGACCTCTAAGGAGACAGTTATATCAGGCTCTTGTCATCATGCACTTCCTGCCATCCACATCAGTGTCTACCTTTGGTGACTGTACATGGGATGGATACCCAGGTAGTATGGTCTCCAGATGGCTCCTCCTTCAGTTTCTGTCCTACACTTTGTCTCCATATTTGCTCCCTTGAGTATTTTTGTTACTCCTTCTAAGTAGGACCGAGTCATCCAAACTTGGTCTTCCTTCTTCATGAGTTTCATGTGGTCTGTGAGTTGAGTCTTAGCTATTCCACGATTTTAGGCTAATATCCACTTATCAGGGAGTAAATTCCCTCTGTGTGTTTTTTTTTTGTTGTTGTTTTGTTTTGGTTTGGTTTGGTTTTTTGTGATTGGGTTAACTCACTAAAGATGATATTTTCTAATTCCATCCATTTACCTAAGAATTTCTTGAATTCATTATTTTTAATAGCTGAGTAATACTCCATTGTGTAAATGTACCACATTTTTTGTATCCATTCCTCTGTTCAAGGACATCTGGGTTCTTTCCAGCTTCTGGCTATTATAAATAAGGCTGCTATGAACATAGTGGAACATATGTCCTTGTTATATGTTAGAGCATCTGGGTATATGCCCAGGATTGGTATAGCTGCATCCTCAGCTAATGCTATGTCCAATTTTCTGAGGAACTGCCAGACTGATTTCCAGAGTAGTTATATCAGCTTGCAATCCCACCAACAATGGAGGAATGTTCCTCTTTCTCCACATCCTCACCAGCATCTACTATCACATGAGTTTTTGATCTTAGCCATTCTGATTGGTCTGAGGTGGTATCTCAGTGTTGTTTTGATTTGCATTTCCCTGATGACTAAGGATGTTGAGCATTTCTTAAGGTGCTTCTCGGCCATTTGAGTTTCCTCAGTTGAGAATTCTTTGTTTAGCTCTGTACCCCATTTTTTAATAGGGTTATTTGTTTGGAGTCTAGTTTCTTGAGTTCTTTGTATATATTGGATATTAGCCCTCTATTGGATGTAGGATTGGTAAAGACCTTTTCCCAATCTGCTCACAGAGTGTGTTGGGGGGGGGGGGGGGAATTCGAGTGTGGGGAGGTGGGAGTGAAGGGGGTAGGTGGGGCCACATCCTCATAGAAACATGAAAAGGGGGGATGGCATAGGAGGTTCCTGGGTGGTGGGGGGAATGGGAGTAAGGGGATACAATCTGAAATGTAAATATAATATCCAATAAAAAATGTGTGCCAAAAAAGGGTTTTGTAGGGATATATAATCTAGGGGAGAAACTATAAATCTGTTAGAGCCTGAAAAAAAAGTCATTTTGATTTGTCAGTCAGGGGAGTGCAGTAAACATCCAAAATAATATAAGTTATTTAACTGTAGAAACTCATATAATACCTCCTATCAGATTTTTCTATCAGTCCAACTATTGTTAGATTTATTTATTTAATTTACACTGTTTTCTTTGATACCTAATACTTTTCTACTCAAAAGTCAATATTTAATTTAATGTAAAAGTAACTATGAATAGTAGTAAGTAAGTGCCAAAATTTTTAAAGGATTGAATGTGTGTGTCTGTGAGTGTATGTTTGTGTGTGTGTGTGTGTGTGTGTGTGTGTGTGTGTGTATGTTTAGCTACATCTGAATATATGGAAGAAAAATCTAGGAGATAATTTGTTTAGGTAATGATGAACTTAAGTTCAAGAAAGAGAATGAAAAACATCAAATATAGTCAGTTATACAGTTAAGATGATATGAAAATATGGATCATATTGACAACATGAGTTGCACTAATGATCAATGTTTCAAATTTTAAAAATGTCACAGCCCATACTGCAAAATAAGTAATTTAAGAAAATAAGGTTTCTCTTCGTGATAATTTATCTTCACTGTCAACTTGATAGGATATAGAGTAACCATGACAACCAGTTTCCAAGTGTGTATAGAAAGATGTTTCTATTTACCTAGAATCTAGATAGTAACATCCTTTGGACTGGGATACTGGACCCAAGTAAAATGGAGAAATAGAGCTAAGCTCCAGTATTCATATTGCTCTGCATCTTGAACATAAGCACGCACAGCATAACCAGCTCTTTCCTGCTCCAGACACCAAGACTTTCCTATTCCCCAGTGATGAGCTCTATCCCCTCTATGAATGAAAACAAACCCTGTCCTCAAATACTTTTGTTAAATTATGAGAAAAGTAACACATTCTCATACCTATTTCTTTTCAGAAATTAGCACTTCAGTAGTAAACATGAGAACTCATATTGTTAGATAACCTATTGTTTCTTATTATGCCCAATAATATAAGGAAATATCATAATTTCAATTTGTCATGCTAACATTGGAGTATCTAAACGTCTTTCAAAGAAATTAGTTCCATATGTGTCTTATAATTTTACTTTAATGTTTTTTTGGGGTTAATTATGTAATTCTTGGCAATGGATCACTCTGCATAATCTGTCTGTATTATTTTTTAAAAATAGACAGCAAAACTGTGAACTTAAGATTTGAAAACCACAACTTTATATTTCAAAAATTTATCCCTGCTCTTACTGGGCCAAACCTGTTATTCCAAGCTTCAAAGTGAGACATTTCATGTAATTAAATGCAGTAGGAATCCCATTTGACTTGAGATAGTTGTCAGTAGAATAAAATATAAGAACTGATTTGATTTCTTTTCACTCAGGTTTCAAGTCCTCTTGTATTATATATCAAATTTTCTTCAAAATTGTCTAGACCTCTTTCAGACTCACCTGAGATATAAAAACAGTCCTATGAGTTGTAAATCACTAAAAGACAAATATTTCTCCTGGAATGATCCACAAGCCAAAGAAATGTTGAAGCCAAGTGAATTCTTTGATGAGGTGTTAAAAGTGACAGTGAGAAACAGCCTGTGAACATATGCACAGAGGAATGAAGTGTAATCAGTCAGCAGAAGAAAGGCAAACATTAAGTCTTCTCAACTACAAGTGGAGAGAAAAAAAAGTTGTGCATCCACACAGTACCTGGCTAGGAAGAATAGGATAGGAATAAAGATGGGATAGGATGGCATGTTCAGACTAGAGAGGAAGAATTGGAAAATCATGATGCATGAAGGGAGAATAGAAGGCAAATATGAGGATAGGATGGATGTCTTAGTTACTGTTTCTATTACTGGGAAAAAAATCATGACTGTAGCAACTCTTATAAAGGAAAACATCTAATTAGGTCTGGCTTTCAATTCAGAGGGTTTAGTCCATTATCATCCTGGAGGAAAACATGGCTGAGGGCAGGTAGACATGATGCTGGAGAAGAAGGTGAGAGTTCTATCTCTGGATTGGCAGGCAGCAGGAAGTGAACTCACTCCCTAGTGACACACATCCTCCAGCAAAGCCACACCCCCTAATAGTGCCACTCCCTATGTTTGTCCTAGTCAAACATCTAAACACAAGAGTTTATGGAAGACATTCCTATTCAAACCACCACAGATGGATAGAAGATGGTGTCAGCAAGTACATGAAGCAGAAATATGGTTCTAGGATGGTGTGTGCAGATAGAATGGAGGGAAAGATGGTATGGAATTGCATGGGCATCCAGAAAAAGAAGCAATAGGAGGAATAATTCCAATAGTCTATAACATAGCAGGATAATTGTGCTTGGCCCAAATCAATATATTTAAAAATAGCTAGGAGAGAGATTTTTACAAATGTTTTTCTCACAAATAAATAGTCTATGCTCAAAGGAATGTATACATCAACTAAATTGACCATCTATTTCATAATCTGTACAAGCAGTAGAATATCATATCAATCCCATAGTGTCTACAATTATTTTGTTAATCAAAATGAAAAAAAATGTATTTAATATCTTCATTGAAAATGTATCTTAGTGTCATGTGTCTGTTTGAGTACATGCCACAAATGTACAGGTAGCATATGACATGTGATCTGTTGAACACAGGCTGTTACACTTAGAAGCAGTTGTGAGCTGCCCAACATTACTGCTGAAAATCAAATTCCTATCCTCCACAGAAACAGCAGATGTTCTGACCCATCTTTTCAGTCCCATTTCTAATTAAATTTTATGCACAAATACAGACATGTATGTATTCCACGTGTAATGCATATGCCAAAGGGCATCATCTTTTGTTTTCATGACTTTTGTGTGCTGTTAGTCTTAAATGCTTGAAATAAGGCAATCAATGCAATCATCTAAGAAAGATGGATGACAAATAAAAAACAAACTGGATAAAATACAGATTTATTAAATATATATATTACTCACGAATTAATAAACAGTTACTAAAAACTGTACTATTGGTTAGCAACAGATATATATCTCAGTTTCTGTCCTTAACTTCTCTAATTGGGAATAACACTAAAAGAGGAAAAAAAGCACATATATTTTTTAAAAGTGAGTGACTCATCTGGTGGTTCACTGATGGGATTATGCAGAATCTGACACTAGAGCAGAGAGAAGCCATAGGAGGCCTAGCCTATGAAAAGGCAAGAAACACGACAAGGCTGATGAATTGCAAAGAACATGACTGTTAATAGAGTTACATATCAGATTAAGGAGTTTAGAAATGTAATTGAACAGAAGTAGAATGAGAAGTTATGTGGTCCAGATGTTTAGAAATTAAGTATCCTATTTTCAGTGTGTACAAATCAATTTAAGAAAGATAAGCAGGAATATTAGTTAAGAAACTGTCTCTGAGATCTCTAAGAAAAATATTAAAGATATAATTATAAGATGAACATTCAGATGAAGGAATCAAAAGTCAGTAGCATTGGGGGCATGATTTCCTGAGTGAATGAGGAATGTGATATAAGATGTCCAAAATAAAAATGACAGAGTCATCTTCAGATGGTGGAGATGCCCATATTTAGCTGCAGGATTCCTCAGGTATTAAGTAGAAACAGCCATAGATCAGCAGTTCAGATCTGTAGGTCACGGATTACTGCAGAAAATATGAATTTGAGCAGAAAAGAAAGGAAATCTGAAATCTAAGCAGAAGGAGGGGTGGTCTAGAATCTGTTTTGCATTGCTCCTCCCTGATTTGCGAGGGAGCTATTACAGAGACAAGTGTGTGCAACTTCACAAATAAGGAGCATAACAAAACAGCAAGCCTTACAAAAACAACAAACTGATAGCAATTAATGCCTTGCAAATATCTCTAAATGTCAATGGTCTCGGTTCTCTGCGAACCCCCAAAAAACAGACAAGAACAAACTGAATAGAAAACAGAACCAATCTAAGCATTCCTTTCAAGAAATTTTAAAAGAGTGACGATCAGAATATAAGCAATTGGCACAAAGAAAGAAATCATGTGTATCTATATTAAATTATTCCAAAGAAATAAAAACCTCATAACTAATTAATTAAAGGAACAATTCATCAAGGAAATATAAAAGTTCTTAATACATGCTCATAGAATAATGGCTTACTAATGTCATAAAGCAAACATGATTGAATATAAAGACATAGATCTACTTCTACACAACACTAGATGAAGATTTTAATTCTTTATTCTCATTATGGTTTATGGAGAAAATAATTAGGAATAATGACAAAATCAGAGTAGTGCAATGTTGTGCTCAAAGTAGGGTTTAACAGATATCAATAAATTGTATCACATAACACTACAGGATACCCATTCTTCTACGGAACTCATGGAATGCCCTCTAAAATAGAGAACGTTTTAGGCTACAAACTTAATGAATACAAGGAAATTTAAATATTTTCTTATAGTCTACTTGATCATAATTGAATAAGATAAACCACCGTACTTATTCAAACAACACAATATTGAATGTCTAGTGTGTCACCTAAGAAGTCAAGACAAAAATTTTCAAAGTCCTAAAGAAAATAAAAGCATTTTGCACAAAAACTGTGGGGTTCAGCAAAAGCAGTTCTAAAAAGAAATTGTTCCATGAAAGAAAAATACAGTACAGTGTAATAAAGAGATAAAGGGGGATTTAAAGCCTTTTACTGTAGACCATCAAAGCCTACAGTAAAAAGTGAGACTACTAATAAACAACTTAATGGTGCACCTCAAGGGCTTACACAAACAAAAGGTCCAACTTCCAGACAGAAGGATCTAATAAAACTCAGGAAAGAAAGTGAGACAATTGAACTGATTTTTAAAAATGAGGAATGAATAAAACAGAGCAGATTTTTAGCAGAGAATTATTTTAGTAGCAATCTTAGGACCGAGACTTGCCTTTCAACTGAATTCTCATTTTTTTCATGTTTTGTAACCTTTGGTGGATGGGAACTTCCCATCATAGCAACATTTCTTTCTTGCCAGTACAAACCAAGATTTTTTTTAATCATGCTAGTCCTATTTAGCTACTATAGACCTTCTCCACACCTTCCTTGCCCAAACTTATAAAGTGATACACATCCCCTTCCTTACTAAAGTTAACATGTATCATATATCCTTCTCACTCTATATTTTACTATATATAGCAAATAACATCATGTCCCATCTGAATGTTAAGCTCTACTAAAACCTTATCAAACAATTTAGTACATTTGAATCTAGACATGATCATAAAAGTAACTAAATTTCTGACCAGAGTATACCAAGAGTATACTCTACATTAGAGTTCAAGATCAATTCGTGTTCTTCTCTTATACTTAATGATGGAGACTTAACTGTCCATATTTCTGTCAGCATGCTAGTAACAAAAACAACCTACTAAGGTTTTTTTTTATGGTCCTTAACTGTTAATTCTCTAGCTACAGCTCTAAATTTTTGCACATTTCTCCCTCAAACAGTTGTCCACGCCTACATACCACATAGCTAGATTTGTGACAATGGTTCCATATCTTGATAACAATTTTCTGTGTTAGTTACTTTCTTCATGGCTGTGAGTGAACACCTGACAAAATCAATGTAAGGTGGGAATGGTGTGTGTGTGCACCTGTTGAAGGTACAGTCCAACATCATTGTAGCAAAAATTGTTCTAGGTAGGGCCTCAAGTACATGGATCATTTTGTCACATTTCATGAACATTAAGGAAGAAGAAAAGGAGAGGAGAGTAGGGAAGAGGAGAGGAAAGAAGAGCAGAGGACATGGGAGGGGAAGGGAGAGGAGGGAAGGAGAAAAAAGGGAAGGGAAAGAAAGGGGAAGAGACAGACTGAAACAGACATAGAAAAAAATCAGAGAAGGAAACTGAGAGAGAGAGACAGAGACTGATGGTCTATTCTCCCTCTACATTCTCCATCTCTTATTTGTTCAGTTTGAGACTCCAATATAAGAAATGGTGGTATCCATCTTGAGAGTGAGTTTCCCTTCCTCAGTTAAATCTTTCTGAAAATGCCCTTACCAGTGCACACAAATGCATTTGTCTTCTCAGATATCATCAAGTTGACAGCTAAGATTAACTATCTTTCAAGGCAGATGTTATGAGAATAAGAATAATTATTTTCAAGATTTGCAGAAACATACTGCCAACCCCCCATTTTCATACTGCACCTAGATCCCTTTAATCCCTGTCTCAAAGCTGAATTACTAACCAATACCTCTGGCTGTTTGAATTTTTATTTCCTCTTAAGCTTCAAATGTAGAAACAACATGAGATTCTCAGAAAAACATCTGCACTTTGTGCCATTTGTCTTACTAATATGATCATACTGAATAAATTCCTTTCTAACTTTTCACTTATTTTTTTCCATTTAGTGTTTGACATGAATTAGTGGACCTGGTTTGTTGGGACTTCCCAAGTCAGGTCACCCTCTGTAATAGGACTCTAGAAACAAGGGACAACAACTGAGGCAGAAATATGAAGGAATTACCAAAGAAATACTACTCAGTGCATCATTTTATATCCTTTTTTATCCAATAATGTCTTTATAAATTTAAATCTGTATCCTCTGAAGAAAGTGATCTAAGATTTTTTACACAGTCACAGAAATAGAAGTCACTAAAATAAATGAGGCAATAAAGAAGACAAATTGATTATCTTATTTTACCAACAACAACCTGGATAGTAAGAGACAGGTTGCACTCTAGGCTGCTGCACTACATTATCTACACTTTAGATTTTAAATGCAAACAAAAATGTACATTGAATTATATTGATTCTGTGGATTGATTTTGGTAAGATGGCATTTTTACTACCACAGCCCTAACAATTAATGAGCATGAGAGATCTTTCCATCTTCTGATATCGTCCACAAGTTCTTTCATCAGAGACTTGAAGTTCTTGTCATACAGGTCTTTCACTTACTTAGAGTTACACCAAGATATTTTACATTTTTCTTGGCTACAGTAAAGGGTGTTATTTCCTTAATTTCTTTCTCAGACTGTCTATCATTTGGATAAAGGAAAGCTACTGATTACTTTGAGTAATTTTTGTGGTATTTATCAGCTATAGAAGTTTTCTAGCAGAACTTTTAGAGTTGTTTATGTATACTATCATAACATTTGCAAACAGTGAAACTTTAACTTGCTCGACTTGCTCAGCTATGTTCATAGCAGCTTTATTTGTAATAGCCAGAAACTGGAAACACCCTAATTTCCCTCAACTGAAGAATGGATAAAGAAAATGTGATACATCTACACAATGGAATACTATTCAGCTATTAAAATCAAAGATATCATAAAATTTGCAGGCAAATGGGTGAAACTATAGACTATCATCATTAGTGAGGTAACCATATCCAGAAATACAAGTACGGTATATACTCACTGATATGTGTACATTAGCCATAAAGTACAAGATATCCATGCTATAATCCACAAACCTAAAGAATCTGGGTAATAAGGAGAGTCCAAAGGAGGATGAGGGAATGAATCTCACCCAGAAGAGGAAACAAAATAGTCATCAGATGTGAATAAAGATAGAGAACTAGATGGGAGTGAGAACGGGAATGGAGATGGAGGCAAGATGTGGGGAGAAGAGAAGCAGGAGAGAGCTGGTAGTGAGAATAAAATCAGTGGGGGGGAGGGGCATCTCTGAGACTAGCTGGAGACTAGGGACATGGGAAGCTCTGAGAAGCCTATGGGGGTGACCCTAGATGACATTCCCACCAGCAGAGTATATGGAGACTGCAGTAGCCACCTCCTATATCTAGACAGGAATTTCAGTGGAAGGAAGGGGACATCAACTCATTCACAAAACATTCAACCCAAAATTTGTCCTGCCCACAAGATGGGCAGGCATACAGATAAAGAAAAGATTGAGGGAACAGCCAACAATGACTGTCCCAACCTGAGAGTCACCCCTTGTGAGAGAACCAAGCCCTGACACTATCAATGATACTCAGCTATGTTTGCATACAAGAACCCAGCATAACTGTCTCCTGAGAGGCTTCATGCAGGAGTGGAGAGAATCAGATGCAGAGACCCACAGTCAAACAACAGGCAGAGCTCAGGGAATGTTGTGGAAAAGTAGGGGATAGAAGTAAGCTAGCCAAGAACCAAAAGAAGACCTACAGAGTTAAATGACCTGATTCCATGGGGGGGCGGTCATAGAAACTGAACCACCAACCAAAGAGCATGCAGGAGCTGGACCTAGACACCCTTCACATTTACAGCAGATTGGTCTTCATGTATGTTCCCTAACAATTAGATAGGGAAGGGCTGTTTCTGACTCTCCTACTTGCCATCAGATCTTTTCCCCCTAACTGCAGTGCCTTAGTGGGAGAGAATATACTTAGTCCTGATGGAACTAGTTGTCCCAGAGCACGGTGGTACCCAAGGGAGGCTTTTCCTTCTTTGTGGAGAAAGGGAAGGGGATAATGAGGGAATGGATTTGTAAGGGCAGAATCGGAAGGAAAGGAAGGAGAGTAGACTAAGATTGGGATGCAAAGTGAATAAAAAAATAAATTATTGATAAAAAATAACAACAAATTTGTCACATCAAAGAACAGAAATGTAAAACCAGTGGTGTAAAATGAATAAATGTTCAAAAATATGAGAAACAGTCACATGCATTTTTATGCATACAATAGTAAAATAGAAAATGGAAAAATATGTAAATAAATCAAATAAGCAAATAAATGAAAAAAATGACTAAAAACTTCTAAAGTATAAGAAAAAAACTATTGATGTATATATCCAGAAGGTTTAATGAACTCTATTCAGGACAAACCAAAAGAGGGCCACATGGTCACAGAGAAGAAAAATGATAATAACTCATGACAAAAAGAAATTCTTGAATCAAATTATAAAAAAAATCGATTATCCCATATAAAGGGTCTCCTGTAAGATTAACAGCTGACTTATCATCAGGAAATGACAGCAGGAAACTGTATTGTATATGATCAAAGAAAAACAATTCAGCCAGAAACACTGTGCCCAAACCAATAAAGGATAAAGTTTAAAAAGTATAAAGATTCCTTCCACAACACAGGTGCCATACAAGATCAATAATCAGAACACACTAACTCTAGAAATGCAAAGCAAAAATCTCAAAGAAAAATGGGTAAAGCTAACTGTTATCTGGAGGGATTGGAAAGGGGATTTATTAGAAGGTTCCTTTATTGCACTTCCTCTTGTGGTAAAGGATACAAGACTTTTAATTCCAGTACTGAAACATTTTAAATTACTTTGGTCCATCTATATGGGTTGATTTTATTTAAATTACATAATAAGAGTGTGTTCATAGCACATTTTTAAATGTAAAGTGTATCCAAGGTTTTTAATGGAGACACTGTGAATATTTTAATATAGAGTTATTTCTACATGGAAAAAGTACTTCAAAATGTAGTGCACGTTCTTAGAGAAATAAAAGAGTACTTACAAATTGAGTGATAGAAATGTCCACTGGCATAATAGAAAGCGAAATAGAGTTTTGAGCTGTCAGAATCTTTTCCCTTAGAGCTGTTAATAGTTCTTCATCTTTGTAAAATGTTGCCAGAAGTGTATTTTTAGCTTTTGCTGCATTGTTATTGTGCAGCACTCATCTCTTTGCTTCTCCTCGAGAGCTAATAACCTCTTCTAGTTAATAGTTAGGTGTCTGATGTACCAAATAATGATACTATCTTTCTACATCAGATAAACTCCTGATGCACAAATTCAATAGATCCAAAATAAAGGAAGTAGTATTCTAAAGTTTAAGGACCTCTAACATCTACTTGGTTTCTGATACGAATTTCTGAATTCTGTTATTTGTTTGTTTATATAGGGCATATGGTATTAGTAGTGTCTATTTTTAAACCACTCAGAAAACGATTTCAGAAGTTTTGATTTCTCATTAGTCTTCCCATAGGCAGAAGTATTCATTTCAAATATTGCCAGCAGAACCATAAACCATAGTAACAAGCAGAGTGCAGTTAAATAAGTCTGCAATACAGTGAAGCTTGTTTTCCAGTTGTTCCCCCACTTAGTTATGACCTATTGCTAGAAGGAAGAGTGAGTGCTTCAAGATTTTATTGTTTGGTTTTGTCCTTAAGTTTCTCACATTGGAGAATATAGATCTCTGAAATAAAACTTATCTCTGAAATAAAACTTAGTAATTGCAACTGTCCTAGTCCATGGAACTAATTTGTAGTAATTCTAATAAGTTTGTTGGTTGATTGGTTGGTTTGTTGGGTTGGGGGGGGCTGTTTCAAACCAGAGACAGGCCTTCTGCTACATTTTTTTTTTAATCTTAAATGTTATTTGAAGCATATTACCACATTCTGTTTCATAACCAAACAACTCTTAGAATGTATTGGAGCTTGGGTCTGGAGAATTGGCTCAGTGGTTAAGAACACTTGTTGCCTAGATGGAGCCAAAAAAACCTAGCAGACGAGGGGGGGGAAGGGTGTGTGTGTGAAGGTTTGTAGGAGGGGTTGAGAACACCATAATAATTACAAAATTTATTTAGTCCAATTTCAAAAAGTTCCCATAGTCTATAACAGTCTCAACAATGTTAAAAGTCCAAAATTCAATGTCTCTTCATCTAGTCAGTTGACTGTCAAAAAGCAGATCAAATACCTCCAACATCACAGGGTATATATGAACATCACAGAACATTATAGTGGGGAAATAAGTCTGTAGGATCTGTCTTCTGAATGCTGGGATAAAGGGCATGTATCAACATGCCTGGACCTAAGCATTTCTCAACTTAGAACTTGCTCTGTACCAGGCTGTTCTAGAACTCAGAGATCTATTTGCTTCTGCCTACTAGGAATAGAGGCATGTAATACCATGCCAAGGCTTAGATTTTCGTGGACACTATGTTGCAAGATCTGGATCAAAAGTCTGTCCTCCTATTGTTCTGTTTGATGCTATTCTCTTGATTTTTGCTAAGAGGTTGTGAGTTTTTGCCACCCTTGATCTTATGACTATCAAAAGGATTTCTACAGGTTAACTTAAAAATAAACTAGCATCTTATTCCATTAGAAAAATAATGAATTATCAGTCATTGCCCAAAATATCCTAAGGATTCATACCACAGAGACTACTGGTAGAATAAATATTTATGGTACAATTAACCACATAGCTTTTAAACTAAGCCTTCACATTTTTTAAGCAAAATGATCCTTTTTAGTATGAACCTATTGTGTTACAGAGGAAACCCCTTACTTTTTTAATGTTTCAGTTCTGTGTGTCTCCTCTTATTCCTATCATGGTTACTCTCAAAGTTTTCAAGCTACTATTCACTAGACATATTTAAAATATTTCAGCAATTTTTTTATTTCAAAAAAAAATTGCACCAGTGCAAGTCATTCAAAGTCTGATGTGCTGAACAGATACCACTTCTAAAAGAAATATTTGCTCCATTTAATTTCCTTCTGTCAACTTCCTTCTTTTTACATAGACAGTTCATTTCCATTTATCTCTGTGAGAGCTCAATTGTCTTTGATGACTCAACACTGGAGAAGTCAAAAGAGAGGAAATAAGTGTCACTCATTTTGGCAATTTTTAAGAACTAAAATGTATGTGTGGTGAAGTGAAGACCACTTTCCCATGAGATATTTTTCAATTGCAAACCATAAAATAGAAAATAATCACCTTCTAACAGAGCAACACAGAGTCCAGTTTCCCAACCTGGAGACAGCAAAGTACCTTTTCTATAAACAATCACCAAAGATAAGGTTCTTAATGGATCACAAAGAACAATAGGCAGACACTTCAGTTTGCAGATCAGTTACCTTTTTTCCCTATATCAGAAGTAGATCTGAATATCCCTGCATCACAGATAAAGCAAAAGGAAGGAGGCTATATCCTCCATTTAAGATGTTCCATTCAAACTGAAAGCAAGTTCTCCAAACTTAAATGAGATGTTCCTAAGATGCTTTGAAATTTCAGCACACTTATTTTGTTCAACATCAATTAAAATATTCCATATTGTAACAGGGGAATCTAGGGATAGTAAAGTGATGTAACCACACCACTTTCTGTAGTTTATTTATACTTTATTGGGAGAAGTAGGATACATTAATTAACCATGAAAATACCGAAAACCATTTATGATAATTCTTCATGGAGAACGGCATGGTGTTATTACAGGGTAAGGGCAAATGTAAATGAAATAAGGCAAGGGGTGAAGCTGGTTTTTAAAACAGGACTCTACAGAATAAAATCTTTTTTATTGCATATTTTATTTACATATCAGAGGTTATCCCCTTTCCCCATTTCCTCTGACCCAGAAGCCCCCTATCCCATCCCCCTTTCTACTGCTTCTATGAGGATATGCCCCCATCACCCACCCGCTCCCACCTCTTTGCCCTTGAATTCCCCCACACGGGAGCATCCAGCCTTCACTGGACCAAGGGTTTCTTCTCCTACCTATACCCAACAAGCCCATCCTTCCCTACATATACAGCTAGAGCCATGGGTTCCTCCCTATGTGCACCCAGGCTGATAGTTTAGACTCTGGGAGCTCTGGTTAATTGATATTGTTTCTCTCCCCATGGGACCACAAACCCCTTCAACTCCTTCAGTCTGCTCTCTAACTTCACCATTGGAAACCCCATGATCAGTTCAGTGGTTAGCTGTGAGCATCCCCCTCTGTATATGTCAGGCTCTAGAAGACCTCTAAGAAGACAGCTATATCAGATGCCTGTCAGGCTGCACTTCTGGCATTCACATCAGCGTCTGCCTTTGGTGATTGCACATTGGATGGATACCCAGGTGGAGCAGTCTCCGGATGGCCCCTCCTTCAGTTTCTGTCCCACACTAGATCTCCATATTTGCTCCAAAGAGTATTTTGTTACTACTTCTAAGAAAGACCGAAGTGCCTACACTTTGGTCTTCCTTCTTCATGAGCTTCATGTGGTTTGTGAGTTGTATCTTGGGTGTTGTGAGCTTTTGGGCTAATATCCAGTGAGTGCATACCATGTGTGTTCTTTTGTGATTGTTACCTCACTACGATGATATTTTCTAGTTCCAGCGATTGCAAGCTGATACAACCACTCTAGAAATCAGTCTGGCGGTTCCTCAGAAAATTGGACATAGCATTACCTGAGGACCCAGCTATATCACTCCTGGGCATATACCTTGAAGATGCTCCAACATATAAGAAGGACACATGCTCCTCTATGTTTATAGCAGCCTTATTTATAATAGTCAGAAGCTGGAAGAAACTCAGATGTCCTTCAACAGAGGAATGGATACAGAAAATGTGGTACATTTACACAATGGAGTACTACTTAACTACTAAAAACAATGACTTCATGAAATTCTTAGGCAGAATAAGATTTCTTTCTTTTTTAATTCACATTTCAAATGTTATCCCTTTTCCTGGTTTCCCCTCCAGAAACCCTAAATCCCATCCCCCCCCCACTTCTCTGAGGCTGTTCCCCCACCCACCCAGTCACTCCTGCATCCCCACCCTCCCATTCTCCTACACTGGGGCATCAAGCCATTACAGGACCAAGGACATCTCCTCCCTTTGATGCCCAACAAGGCCATTCTCTGCTACATATTCAGCTGGAACCATGGGAAGATCCATGTGTACTCTTTGGTTGGTTGTTTAGTCCCTGGGAGCCCAGGGGCAGGGGTTGTCTGGTTGGTTGATATTGTTGTTTTTGCTATTGGGTTGCAAACCCCATCAGCTCCTTCAGTCTTTCTCTAACTCCTCCATTTGGTACAGAGACAGGAAGGTAGACCAATGGAATACAATTGAAGACTCAGAAATGAATCTACACATCTATGATCACTTGATCTTTGACAGAGGAGCTAAAACCACCCAGTGAGAAAAAAAGACAGCATTTTCAACAAATGGTTCTGGTTCAACTGGTGGTCAGCGTAGAAGAATGCAAATTGATCCATTCTTATCTCCTACAAGCCTCAAGTCCAAGTGGATCAAAGACCTCCACATAAAACCAGATACACTGAAACTAACAGAAGAAAAAGTGAGGAACAGCCTTGAACACATTGGCACAGGGAAAAATTTCCTGAACAGAACACCAATGGCTTATGCTCTAAGCTCAACAATAGATAAATGGGACCTCATAAAATTGCAAAGCTTCTGTAAGGCAAAGAACACTGTCAATAGGACAAAACAGCAACCAACAGATTGGGGAAAGATCTTTATCAATCCTACATCTGATAGAGGACTAATAGTCAATATATACAAAGAACTCAAGAAGTTAGACTACAGAGAATCAAATTAACCTATTAAAATGAATTGCAGAGCTAAACAGAGAATTCTCAACTGAGGAATCTTGAATGGCTTAGAAGCAACTAAAGAAATGTTCAACATCCTTAGTCATCAGGGAAATGCAAATCAAAATAACCCTGAGATTTCACCTCACACTAGTCAGAATTGCTAAATTCAAACCCCAGGTAACGGCATATGCTGGCAAAGATGTGGAGAAAGAGGAATAGTCCTTCAGTATTGGTGGGATTGTAAGCTGGTACTACTCTGGAAATCAGTCTGGCAGTTCCTCAGACAATTGGACATAGTACTACCTGAGGACCCAGCTATACTACTCCTGGGCTTATACCCAATAGATGTTCCAACGTATAACAAGAGCACGTGCTCCATTATTTTCATAGTAGTCTTATTTATAATAGCCAGAAACTGGAAAAAACCCAGATGTCCTTCAACAGAGGCATGGATACAGAAAATAGGGTACATTAACACAATGGTGTACTACACGGCTGTTAAAAAATGATTTCATGAAATTCTTAGGCAAATGGATGGAATTAGAAAATATCATCCTGAGTGAGGTAACCCAGTCACAAAAGAAAACACATGGTATGCACTAACTGATAAGTAAATATTAGGCCAAAAGCTCAGAATACCCAAGATACAATTCACAAACCACATGAAACTCAAGAAGGAAAATCAAAGTATAGAAGCTTTGGTCCTTCTTAGAAGAGGGAACAAAATACTCATGGAAAGAAATACAGAGACAACGTATGGAGCAGTGACAGAAAGAAAGGCCATCCAGAGTCTGCCCCACCTGGGGACCCATTTCATATACAGACACCAAACCCAGACACTATTGTGGATGGCAAGAAGTGCTTGCTGACAGGAGCCTGATAAAGCTGTTTCCAGAAAGGCTCTACCAGAGTCTGACAAATACAGAAGCAGATGCTTGCAGCCAAACATTGGACTGAGCATGGGGTCCCCAATGCGGGGTAAGAGTTCAACAGGTTAGGACAACCAATAATGCACCCCAGGTACAAAAGACACAAAAGCAAAATAACAAACACAATAGTCCCTAAGTTATCAGAGATGGCATGATCTAGAGAGGGTGAAACAAGTCTACTTTCAAATGTTACAAAAGAAGAAACTTTTCATATGAACAATGTAAGTTGTAAGACTAGTAAAATAAAAGCAAATTATAAGAAAAAGGAAATGGTAAGTATAAGTAAAAAAACAGACCCCTAGCCAATGGGCAGAGACATCTTGACGATGGTGGTGTTCTTTTATCAGTCAAGAAAGCTATCCCTGACTGTCACCAACTCTAGCACTCAGACTCTCAGGTCTCCTTGGCAGCACATTAGTGCTCACCCTGGTGAAAGGGATGCAGGTAAGCCTAAGGGTGAGAGCATGGGAGAGCTGACTCTACTACTCCTGAGATATGAGGTAGTGTGAACAAAGACAGTGATGTCCTACCATCCCCCTTGTCACCTGAAGTAGCCATACCTGGGAGAGCAGGGGTGGGGTCATTTTGTCTCTCCTTGGCTATAGCACCCAGAAGATCAAGCCCTGAATTTTGCCTGGGCAGCAGTAGAGCTGGTCCTAATAGGAAGAGCACAACTCTGAGGAGGTGAGAGTGGGAGAGCTGGCTCTGCAGATATGGGTGCAGGTGAGCGGCCATGAAGTCATGGACAGCAAGAGATTTAACCCTGCCTCCTGCCAATGGTGGTATTGAGTAGCCTATGTAGAGCAGTGCTGGAGAGCTTGCTCTGGTGGTACAAATAAGGGAGAACCAACAGGCTGACTAGCTCAGCTAAAACCCAGGCCCAGATTCATGGCTCTGAATTGGTCCATTCCAAAATCGATATCATATGAGAACTGAAGATAAAGAAAAGACCTAAAATCAAATTGAAGACCCAGATGTAAACCCTCTCAGCTGTAGATAGCCGAATTTTTAATTTTTAAAAAGTCATAAATATCGAATGGAAGAAAGAAAGCATCTTCAACAGATGGTGCTGGTCAAACTGGATAGCTACATGCAGACTGCAAACAGACTCCCTGTTATGCTGCACAAAACTCAAGCCCAAGTGGATCAAAAATCAAAACATAAAACAAGATCCACTGAACATGATAAAAGAAAAGGTGGGGAATAGTCCTAAGTGCATTGACATAGGAGACAACTTCCTTAGCAGAATACCAATTGTGCAGGCACTAAGATCTATAATTAATAAACAGGACCTCATAAAACTGAAAAGCTTCTGTAAAGCAAAGTACACTGTTAAGACAAAATGGCAGCCTACAGAATGCACAGAAGGCTAATATCCAAAATATAAAGAACTCAAGAAATTACATGCCAACCAACTAAACAATCCAATTTAAAAATGGAGTACAGACCTAAACAGAGAATTTTCAACAGAGGAATCTTAAATGGCTGAGAACACTCAAAGATATGTTCAAAGTCCTTAGTTATCAGGAAAATGCAAATCAAAATGATGTTGAAATTCTATCTTAACACCTGTCAAAATGGCTAAGATCAAAACCACAAGTGACAGCTTATGCTGGCGAGGATGTGGAACAAGGGCAACACTCCTCCATTGATGGTGGGAGTACAAACATATACAGCCACTTAAGAAGTCATATATAAAGGTCCTATGTAGCTAAAGCTATTGGATAGTGAATAAAGGGGACAAAAGCAAATGTAGAAATGAAGCCTCATTGCTAAGTGGTGCTGAGAAAATTGAATATCCTCTGGAGAAGCTGAAACCACATCCTTCTCACTATATTCAAAACAACCTATTCCAAATGCATCAAAGACCTTAAATTAACATGTAAAATTTTCAAGCTTATGGGAGAAAACAGAGGAAATGCCTTAATTTATAGTCATAAGTAAGAACTTTCTGAAAAAAGACTGTAATACCAATGGGATTGCATGAAATTTAAAAACATATGAACAACCAAAGAAGCAATTACTGAAGTGAAGGGACCTACAGATAGAAAAAAAATTCTTTGCCAACTATTCGTCAGACATTCAGAATATATAAATAACTCAAAACATAATAAAAAACAAATTATCCACACAATTAATGGGCAAATGAACTCAATAGTCTCAGGAGTATAAACAGATAATAAAGCTGTAAAGTATGTTGGACATACTTAGCCTTACAAGAACTCAAGATAAAATTCACTATATTCCATCTCAGGCTATTTGGAATAGTTAGCACCATGAAACAAAATGAACAAATGCTGTTGATAAGGAGGGGCTGGGGGTCTTTTATATAACAGGGATATCAAATAAGTCAGTCACTATGAAAATCAGTTTCCATGGTTTTTGAAAAAACTAAAATTAGACCTACCGCATAACATAGCAAAGCACTTCTGAGTACATAAACAATTTTAAAAAACCTGCTGCTGAATTCTATCAAGAATTAGATGAATAAATAAAATCTTATACTAAAATTCCTAACATTTCAGAAAATGAAGAACAGAAATGTTTCCCAATGTAAGAAAATGAAGAACAGAAATGTTTCTCAACATAAGAAAATGAAGAACAGAAATGTTTCCCAACTTATTCCAGGAGGCTGTTAGTGCTCTAATATAAAAATAGTAAAACCATGAACTGGGGAGATGCCTTAGTGGTTAAGAATACTCTTTGCTCTTGCAGAAAATTTGTGTTAAGCTCCAAGTACCCACACAGAAGCTCAGAACCATCTGTAACTCCAGTTCCAGGGGGATCTATTACACTTTTCTGGCCTCTGAAGCACTAGCTATGTCATTGATTTATATACATATATGCAGGCAATACATTCATATGTGTAAAATCAAAATAAATATAACTTCTTTTAATAGTAAAAGCAAACTAGTAAGGATGAAAAGGCACTTGTTGCTGAACATGAGAGCCTGATTTCTATGTTCAGGATTAAATATGGTGAACAGTGGACTGACTTGTCCAAGCTATCTCTTGACTTCCATGGGAACACATGAGCACACACCTACATATGTACTTGCACACAGATGCACAGAAAAAAAAATCAAGGTTAAAACAATCGTAAAAAGATACTTGAAAGATAAGAAGTTTTTCCCATGGAGAATGGAAATGATGTAACCAGTGTTCAGCATTATATGAAAAGTGTAAATAATTACTGTGATGGCTAAGAACTGTCAATCTGACTAGTATTAAAATCAACTGGGTTTCCACATTGCTCTTTCAGGGTGTTTCCAGAGGATTAATTGAGAAGAAAGACCTACCCCAAGGATGAGTGCCATCATTTCATGATCAAGGTCCAGAGAGAATAAATGAAAATTGTAGAAAATCAATAGAACACCTATGTTCTTTTTCTGTTTTGTAGTCTTCCAACTTTCTCCCAAACTGAACTAACTACTATGAAAATGCCAGCAAACATACATTTTTTGCTTTGTTTCATTTCTTTTTTTTCCAATCAGTTTTCAGAGGGTTGAGAAAAGCTAACTAAAAAAATAAAAGAAATGGAGTTTATCTAAAGAAGACAAAAAGCTCAGTACATTAAAGTACATTATGATTCAATGAGAGAGAGAGAGAGAGAGAGAGAGAGAGAGAGAGAGAGAGAATAATCCTGATCTACATAGATAAAACTTTTGATGAAAGTCACATTTATTCAATAAAAATAAACAAAGTTTATAAATACCATGGAAAAATAGAAAACTAGAAAAAGATTAATGAGGGGCATTTAAATTGAAAAAGATTTCAAGTTATAATATTCAAGTGTGAATGACTAAATATTTTCTCATTAAGGTTACAAATTTGACCAAGCTCTCCATTCTTACTGCTCTTAATTGATACTAATGTCAATGCTTACTCTGTGTCATTTGACAAATGGAAGTTACCATGTTCAGAATAACAAGGGAATGTCTATTAGCATGTGCCACGATGTCCTAGCAAAGAAAAAAAAAACTGATGTGTTTTAAAAATCACTTGAGATTTTACTTACAAGATGATATTAAATTGTATTTTCACCAAGTATCTTTGCATTGAGAATGGACTCAGTTTCTGAATGGAATGAGTATTAACCAAAAGAGATCTCTAAAAGATAGTAAGATAATAACGTGTGTTTGGGATGCCAAAACTTATATACAAAAAATCAAAAGATTCAGGACCTGAACTCAAATCCACCAGTAGTTCCTAGCATATGTATGGTGTTTTGTACAGTTACTCATGGCTCATTCATAAAAATATATCATATTCTGACTAGTAAAACTCTTACAAAATTTAAATCATGATGTACTTTCTCTGGCTAAAATAATTTCAAGTTCAAAACTAGGAAGAAAAAGACAAGAGAAACTTAAACATTTGAAAATTAAACAGCACATTTCTCTCTTTCTATCTTTCTTTCTTTCTTTTTTTTTTTTTTTTTTTTTTTTTTTTAGACACGGTTTCTCTGTATAACCCTTGTTGTCCCGGAACTCACTCTGTAGGCCAGGCTGTCCTCGAACTCAGAAATCTGCCTGCCTCTGCCTCCGAAGTGCTGGGATTAAAGGCATGTGCCACCACTGCCCTGCCACATTTCATTGTTAATTGGTTATTTTATTTATTTACATTCCAAATGTTATCCCCCTTCCCAGTTTCCCCTCCACAAACCTCCTATGCCATCCCCACTCCTACCAGCTCCCATGAAGAACTCTCCCACCTGCCTACCCACTCCCACCTCACACCTATCTAAAAATTTTTAACCCAGAATTCCTCCTGTCTCAAGGGAATACAGGGACAAAGAAAGGAGCAGAGACTGAAGGAAAGGCCATCCAGAGACTGCCCCACCTGGGGATCAATCCCATAAACAGCCACCAAACCCAGACACTATTGCAGATGCCAAGAAGTGCTTGCTGACAGGAGCCTGACATAGCTGTTTCCTGAGAGGCTCTGCCGTTGTCTGACCAATATAGATGTGGACATTTGCAACCAACCATAGGACTGATCAGAAGGACCCCAGTTTAGGAGTTAGGGAAAGGACTGGAGAAGCTGAAGAGGTTTGCAACCTCATAGGAAGAGCAAGAGTATCAACACATTTCATTTTTAAAACATTTTTTTTTACTTTTATGTATGTATTTATTTATTTACTTGTGTGTGGGTGTGTGCATACATGTGCATGTGTACATAAGCACCTGTGTATGAACACATGAGTATCATAATGTAGGTAAAAACCTTTATCTATCAAACCATCTCACCAATACTAAGAAAATATTTCTAAATAATGTAACTGAGGGAAAAAATCAGAAATAGTGTTCAAAATACAAATGCACTTACAAACTCAGAAATCCACATATACATAAACACACATACAAGAATATGCATGTACATATATACATATATACATATATACATATACATACATATATACATATAAACATGGGTACATATGTACACAAGTAATGAAAAATAAATGTTCAAGTATATTAGATGCAGCTAACACATCACTGAAGAAAATTGATAGCACTTTATTAAATATTGTTTTAGCTGTTCTGGGCATATGTCACTTCATACAGATATTTTAAAAAACATGATGCTGTCTCCAAAAACCTTAGTCGGATTTTTGACAGGAATTGAATTAAATCTGCATGTTTGACATTCTACAGGATGTGATAGTTTTCATCACTAACCCTAGTAACCTATCTGGAAAAGGTTGGCTTCTACTCCTGATTATTTTATATACTACATATATTGATGTTATTTTAAATGACAATGTCTTGTCAAAATGAAGCTGTAGAGAAGTTGCTGCCTGGAAAAAAATAATACATTTCTAGGTTAAAGAAAAAATAAGACAGATACCTGGGAAGTTATTCTGAGGATTCCCAGCCAACCCATTCACAGATATTTTCTCAAGAGAAAATAAATCTTATGATCAATAAAAATATGAGTATGGATTTAAAAGTAGCCTTATTATTATGTTTCATTTATTGCTCATAATTTTACCAAATTAAAACCAAAATTATCACCTGTAGTAGTAAAAAATTGTACATCCTCATAAATGGAACTGCAGCCAACTGGATGAAAGAATGAATACTATACTGGTTAGATTTTTGGTGATGGTGTTGTTGTTTTTGTTTTTGTTTTTGTTTTTGCTTTGCTTTTTGCTTTGCTTTTTGCTTTGCTTTTTGCTTTGCTTTTTGCTTTGCTTTTTGCTTTGCTTTTTGCTTTGCTTTTTGCTTTGCTTTTTGCTTTGCTTTTTGCTTTGCTTTTTGCTTTGCTTTTTGCTTTGCTTTTTGCTTTGCTTTTTGCTTTGCTTTTTGCTTTGCTTTGCGCTTTGCTTTGCTTTTTGCTTTGCTTTTTGCTTTGCTTTTTGCTTTGCTTTTTGCTTTGCTTTTTGCTTTGCTTTTTGCTTTGCTTTTTGCTTTGCTTTTTGCTTTGCTTTTTGCTTTGCTTTTTGCTTTGCTTTTTGCTTTGCTTTTTGCTTTGCTTTTTGCTTTGCTTTTTGCTTTGCTTTTTGCTTTGCTTTTTGCTTTGCTTTTTGCTTTGCTTTTTGCTTTGCTTTTTGCTTTGCTTTTTGCTTTGCTTTTTGCTTTGCTTTTTGCTTTGCTTTTTGCTTTGCTTTTTGCTTTGCTTTTTGCTTTGCTTTTTGCTTTGCTTTTTGCTTTGCTTTTTGCTTTGCTTTTTGCTTTGCTTTTTGCTTTGCTTTTTGCTTTGCTTTTTGCTTTGCTTTTTGCTTTGCTTTTTGCTTTGCTTTTTGCTTTGCTTTTTGCTTTGCTTTTTGCTTTGCTTTTTGCTTTGCTTTTTGCTTTGCTTTTTGCTTTGCTTTTTGCTTTGCTTTTTGCTTTGCTTTGCTTTGCTTTGCTTTGCTTTGCTTTGCTTTGCTTTGCTTTGCTTTGCTTTGCTTTGCTTTGCTTTGCTTTGCGTTTTGCTGTCAACTTGACCTGACTTTGAATTATCTGGGAAGAGTAACCTCAATTGAGAAAATACCTCTATAAGATTGACCTGAAAAGAAGTCTGCTGGGCATTTTCTTTAAAAGCAATACAGATGATATAATTAATATATTGATAGAGAGATGCCATGTGATAAGTATCAGTAAATTGCTGGGTCCATTTTGAACACCTCCAATGGAAAGTATTCATGAGTACATGTATAACTGTTTGATTAATACATAAAAATTAATTGTTATATTTGTTGGAAGACTCAAGGTGATTTTTTCCAGTTTTATCATCAAACCCTAATGCTTTTTGAAGCATTTGTAATTTGTAGACTCTCATTAGATGAAAAGGTGGTTGCTATTGAGCTCTTATTGCGATATAGTTGTTATATTTTATTCTATTCCTGGCAACTATAAAATAATTCTTAAACCAGGTTTTGCTGGAACTTATCAATAATTTATATCTGTGTGGAAAAAAAAGCAGGTACAAACCTTTGACTCAATGTAATTTTCCATTTAGTTTCTTTATGGAAGTCCTTATGTAAGCAAAACATTTTACTGCAAAAACACAAGATTAGCCACATAAATACATTCAACTTACTGCTTTAGAGATGAACTCCATTTATTTTTCTCTTAAGCAGACTGTTCAAAACATTCAAACTCTTTAATCAAATCCAATCAGCCTATACATAAGTTTTTCTAAAGACTTAAATTTGGGACTAGACTTTACTTTTAACTCCCTGGCTCTGTTCAGTAGTTAATTGTACCCTAGTACAGATTGCTCCAGAAACAGAAGCAACCCAGTAGCCCTCCATCTGTTTGCTCCTTACCACATTTATCCTCAATGCTGCCAGAGTGTTGCTTGGATATGAAAAAGGAACATTAGCTCTCCAGGTAAATAGAGACACAGAAAAGTCTTTCTTGCATATCAACCATTACAATGAGGACATCCTTGATGAACATTCTGCTCATAGAAACAAAATGCACTCAGAGGGCTCATAAGACAGCATCCCAGTATTTTCAACTCTAATCTGCCTTGGACATCATTCTTAAATCCTGTGCTTTTTTTTTTTCAGTCTTAGATGTTCGTTACAAATCCTGTGCTATAATTCAGCCTAAAGGGGGATGAACATTTTTGTTTCTGTGCAATTTTTACACTGCAGTGATGCCAGAGGATGAAGACAAACGCAAGTAGTGAAGAAAGCAATCCTAGTTGCAATGACTAGGTATATATCTGACACAGCTCTAACATTCATTGCTTAAGCTAACTATAAAATAGATGCAGACAGTCCAAAGGACTCTATTAGTTACTGATTCAAGGTTACAATCCATATAGGCTTCAAGAGTGCTACAGATGAAAACCATGACTGACTGAGCAATCCTTTCAAATAATTGTTTTACTGCCATAAAGCTTATAAAAGTATGTTGAATGTAGGAGGGGAGAAATAATGTGTTCCATATTTGATTGAATGCAAACTGAAGTCTTTGGGCTTGGCTCACAGAAAGAACATGGAACTCCTATGTTCAGTTTATTCACACAGGGAAAGACTAGAAGAACTTACAGGATTGAGAAAGGCCTGTAACGAAAGATCCTTTCTTCCTCAATCATGGCTACTACATATCATTGGATTTTACAAAAAAGGTGGTTATGTCTCCTTTGGAAAGCACTTTGCCTAAAAATCTCAATGATTATAGTTATTTATAAATAACTTAAGCATAAAAACATTCTTCCACTTTTTGCCCTTTTTCTCAATAAATAGTTTCTGAACCACTATAATTGAAAGCTCTTTGTCTCATGCCAATCCTTCAGATCATAATGGTCATCTATGAATTCAATATAGTGTGTGTGTCTGTGTGTGCATGTGTGTGTGTGTGTGTGTGTGTGTGTGTGTGTACATGCATATATACAAACTATAAATTTGAAAGAGAAAATTACATGAGAGGATTTGGAAAGAGGAAAGGAGTCATTGTGTAATTATACTATAATCTCAAAAAACTATTTTAAAAGTCACTAATATGACTCCCTCAGTCCTTACGCTTTTTTCTCCTTAAGAGAACATTACATAAGAAAACACATGTTTGAGTTTTACATTTTCAGACATATTATAATATTCAAAAGCTAATGTAAGTGTTTATTGGCATTCCTTGCTTAGTATCTATTCAGGCTCAGAATTCAGAGAAACAGAAAGGACAAAAAGGGAGGAGAGATACATGGACAACATCTTCTCCTTCACCCTCATAACAACCCAGGAACCTTGTCTTGTCTGAGACTCCTCACACTCTATGTTGATTCCTTCCTAAGCTTCCTTTTCATAATTTTGCATATATCCCTGCCTTCTGCATGTGCCTGTGTGTGACAGAGACTGCGGATCAGGAGCAAGAAGATAGAAATGGTTTTAATAATGTGATCAAAATGTATTTTTGTTCTTCGGGTTCCTGTGTTATAAACCTCCTCACCAGTGCAACAGCCTTGAGAAGTGATTGGATGATAAGAGGTATTTCCCCATGAATGTGTATATTATATTTTGTCTAGCAGCAATGGGTTCTCAGTAAAAATGACTGATATATACATATATATATATATATATATATATATATATATATATATATGAGAGAGAGCGATCAAGAAGATGCTCACCAGCTGTAATCCATTTAACCATGAATGTCCCAACCTCCAAAATATAAGAAACAAATACCCACTCTTTATAAAGTACCTTTCTTGGTTATTCCGTTGTGGCAGCACAGGATGAAGCCACTTTGTACAAAGCATAACCACCAATGTAGTAAATAAACAAGGTACATAGAGAAATTCTCACAGCCCTCATGATTTCCATCCTGGCCAGTGATTTTGACTGCATATGCTTGAAAAAAAAATGATTGAACTCATGATGGCATGCACATCCCCCCTATTGACAAAGCAGAAGTATGACAGACACGTAAGCAAGAGGAATTTTTTCATTCATGCGGATTTGATTATTTATTGGTAGCTAAAATTTATGTTCATATAGAATTTAAGCATATAGAAATATCCGGAAGAAAAAAACACAAATCTCTTTTATTTCTTAGCTGTGATAATTATTAATTAGTTCTATCAAAAAACTAGTGGACCATGTGCTGATAGATACAAGACTGTCTCATCAATAACGGTTTATATAACCTAGTAAAATGACCTATGAGAAAAAAAAAAGCAGATAAAAGCTGCCGACTCAATCTATTAGCTACAGCACTAGCAAGCTTACATTTTTATCTCTACTACTTGTTACTGGAGCCAAGTAATATATTACAAGCATGATCTTAGGTTTTTTTTTTTTTTTTTTTTTTTGAAGATTTTACAATTATTTCTAAAAAGAAAATCTAAAGACTCTTGTAAATGGCAGAACTGTGTTCAGGAACCAAATTCCTTACTTTTCAAGTTTCTCAAAGCATTATGGGTAAAATTCGGTAATTCGCCTTTAAAATAAACATTCTAATTTATAATAGAGTCACAGGCTTTTTCCAGGGCTAGTAAGTCAAAGTACAACATATGCACATTTATGGATAAGAAATTTTGATTAGCGAATGGAGGCACTATTTGCCAGGCTTTGTCTGTTGCCCTCTGGAATTATCCTTGGAACGCTATCAGAGCCATCAGTAAGATGCCAGCAGTCAGGAGTAAACCTGGCTCCTGTGTGTCCTTTTCCTTCTTCCAGCCGTCAAGTACATATCTTTCTGAAACTGCAGAAGCTTCTCAAGCATATAATTTGTGGCTTCCAGTGAGTTTGAACTTCATGCTTGAAGTGATACACAAATAACAGATTTAATTCATGCACCTGCATCTGGACTTTTTCCAGACATAATGAAATGGATAACTACTTCAGTTTCTCTAATATATATTTCAGCAAGACATCAGAAAGGGACTGGCTGACATATTTGGGCAGGAAAGAGAACACAGTGTTACCCGAAGTGCTGTGATAGGCATCTGGGCTCCACCCTTGAGACAAAAACTGCATTTTCTGGCTCTCAAGGCCAAGCCCTTTGGCTTCAGAGACATTCAATTTTCTCATTACAAACACTATGGTACCCAAAGGAATTCCTGTCGGCTTTCTAATTATTTTCTCAGTTTGAAATAAGGCCTTGTCTTTAATAAGAGAGAGATTTCTGTCACAGGATTGTTTTCAGCGTGAACACAACAATGCAAAGAAAGAGTTCACAAGAGAACAGCCAGAAGATCTCAAGAATGAAGGGAGGTGTTTTGTACAAATCTCCCTAACAATTAGCAAAATATAATATCTTGCAGTCAAGTGCTGTCATCTTCAGAAAGACAGATTTTCAAAAAAAGAAAATAAAAGAGAATTCTGCTTTCACCTTCTGTAGTATTTTCGTAATTACTATTCAGGAGATCACACAGTTGCTGCAGTAGCTAAGTACTCCCTAATAAAGGCATTGAGTTTACAGCATACTATTTGTTATATTCCTTTCTAACTATTTTTCGGGAGGAAATACAAAGAAAATACGTGCATTGCTGGAAAGATGTTTCGAATTTGGGAAACTACAGAGTAACCATATAACTCGGTCTCTGTCTTAAACTACAGTGTTCATTTATATATACTCCACACAAACACCTAGCAGATATTTCCATACATTCTTCCCACTAGAGCACTCAGAGACAAGTGCCTGCTTGTATGTTTACTGTCTGCTACAATAGGCAGGTGAAGTAAGATGTCATCTTATAGAGAACTTGAAATGTGGCCAGTGAAGTACCTTCATCATGCACAGTTGGTATAAAATTAAACTCACAGAGAATACATGTGGCAGGCCGCCTGGGAAGACATGCAAAGATCTCCCTGCATTGGAAAAACCATAGCTTTCATTCATGCAAGTATGCACTGTGCATTGTGCATGCCTTCTCCATGGATCATCTTTCGCTTTCCTAGCCCTCCCCTCACCCAACATTCTGCTTTCTTCATCGAGATGTTTTTATTTCTACTTTCCTATCACATATGCAGACATGCTCTCATGTGACTACATAAAATACTTTATCTCAGTGAGTGATAGAAAAATCACAATACCTGTCTTTATGAGGCCAGCTTAATTGTTACTTACAATTATCTGCATCTGTGTTTATTTTTGTAAACACAATATAGCTTTGCTCTTCTTTATGACTGAAAAATCCACTGTGTGTGAATACATTTTCTTTATCGATTCACTCTGCTGTCATTGGACATCCAGTTTGATTCCATACTTTAGGTATGGTAAACAATGTTGCAATCAACATTACTGTGCAAGTACCTCTGTGATAGGAAGCCTTTGATTCTGTGGGGTTAAAATCAAGGAGTGGAATAGCTGGGTCATATGGAAGATTCAGTTTTAGTTTTGTGAACAGTATCCATAACAACTCTATAGTAAATGAACTAATTCACATCTCTCACAGCAGTGTATGAGGATCCTTTTGTCCACATGACAGAGAAGACTGATTTTGTTAAGGGTTTTAGCTGTCTAAACCCAAAGCCTCAACTCCAGTGTTTCCGAGCTTTCATGAGTCAGAATACTACACTATAGGTACAGGTACAGGTACAGGTACAGGTACAGGTACAGGTACAGGTACAGATAGGAAAAAAGTTGTTCATTTCATGGCTTCCAAGAAACAGAGACAGTGTCAAAGGACATGATAGAGCCCAAAAGTTCTACTTCCTCCAGTCAGGTCTAATTGACTTAGATTCCCACCACTTCCCAAAGTCATATAAATATCAGGATACAAATCATCCAAAATATGAGGCTTTGGAAAAAGTCACTGCATATCTATACCATGATACCATTTAAACCATTTAAATAAGAAGAATAATTAGGGTTGAACTGTACCAAGAAGGGCTGAAAAGAAGTGAGCCCAGACCTTATAGGTCAACATCCCGTAATTCAGTTCTGTTCCAGATCAGTTTATTTCCATTTGCTGTGTGGCATTATTCCCAAGTCAGTAACTAACTGTAGGATATACTGTAAAACTATCCAATATACTTTCCAAAGACTCACATGTTTCTACTACATTTTGATATTCTAATGATCCAAAGAGCATTCCTACATACATCTTGTAGATGTATTCTATTTTTATTGCAGAAATTTAATAAAATGGTGCCTCAAATGTTTAATAGAAATGTCACTAGAAATCAAAAAATCCATATACCAAATATTTTAGAATGTGAAAACAAATATATATGATACTTTTCTCTCATATCCACCGAGAAACCAAAACATCCATGTATAAACCATTAGATAGATGTTTTTGAGAATAAATAAATTATTAAATCACTAAAATACCTATTGATCCATGTAATTTCTTCCCTTCCATATGTCTAGCCTGATTAGCAATGATTAGCATGCAAATATAATCTCCAGCCTGGAGAAATACAGTAATAATTCTGTAAGCACCAGTGCTAGTGTGTGCATGCGCACATGTACATGTGTACATTCATGTGTGCGTGCATGACACTATGACTTCACCATGGTTTCTCTAAGACTGATTCCAACTGACCTATGCTGAGGATAAAACCTTGGTATCAGACCAAAATGTGAGCTCATATATCAATCTCCTGTTTTCCTAAGGCCAGCATTATAAAGTTTGAAATACCTTTATTTCTGCAAAATACCCTTACACCAGGAATACTTATACATCCATGTCCACATTCACATTTTATAATCAACCATCAAGTGATTGTTATCACTTATAAATGTCATTACATTTACATATCCACATCATTTTCCATGACATTTCTCTTAGTTTGCTATCTTGGCCAATTAATAATGGGTATGTTTCAAAAATGTTTCTTCTAATTAGTAATATTTAATTGACAAATATTTCTTTGTTTTGCTCACCTCTATAGAAATCCAGTCCTTTCATGATGCTCTGTAATGATGTATAAATGTATTAATTACTAATTATAAGATTATAGGATTCAACAAACAGAAGTACTTCAAAGAACATATAAAATTATTGTTTCTATAATATTAAAGTTGAAATCGGCACCTTGTGATTTGCCTGTACATAGCTGTTTGATAACTTCATAGTTTTCTACCTTAGTGTCTCTTAGTGATTTCTGAGCAAGTGGATGGCCATAGGATCCAATTGTGTCCTTTTAGTTTCCTAGCATTATAACTTAATAGCTACTCCAGAAAATTTCACCTCCAGAAACCTAAGTAGGAAATCTTGTCAATCTTTTAAAAAAGAGTGATTCATATTATAACAAACTCTCACTTGCTTGTTGAGACTTCTGGTTTTCATAGATTTGGTGAGTCACTTTTCCTCACTCTGAATGTCAAAGGGTCCACTTATTCCACCAATATCTCTGATTGTATCCTTGAAAATTCCTCATTGTGCTCTCTCAAATACCTTAAGAAAGTCAGATTTCTATAATTCCTTCGCAGTGTGCATTTTTAGTCATGTCCTGTGCTTTCTCAGCAGTTTAGTGGAACACAATAGATTGTACATATCTCTACTGAAAGTAGGGAAACCTGTTACAGAGACGTGAGAGCATTAAAACTAAAGGGATAAAGAGAAGAATAACACAATTGGGGCCCATCTAGAGAATGAATGCTGAGACAGACATAACAAAATGTTAAAATTTCTGTAGCAAGTGTCAACTTGGCATGCAAGATCTGTGTAGAAAAATAACGGAAAAGTTTATGTCTAATGCAAGTAGAGGCCAGGAGTACACTAAAGTTCATAGACAAATAGGATTTCAATACCAGTCAGGACTATAACATCACTGGTGAAAGCTGCTGTAAGATTGTAACCAGCATACAAACTTGAGTGAATGGCTCCAGTGATGAAAGGAATTAGCACATGTTGTGTATTACTTCTCGACACATTTTCATTAGTTTCAAAAGTATAATGTGCACAAATAATTTTATTTCCTTATATTCCACTGGGCCCAGCACATTTGTGCTTTAAATAATTTTGGTTATGGAGAGATTAAGAATAATGTTATTGTTTTCATTCTATGCTATTTCTCTTTTAAGTGACAGTTATAATTTTATTGCAACAATAATTCAGATAAAAAATTAACATATTATGTTTTAGCTTTATATGGTATACAGAAAATCTTCTTAAAAATAAGAAAGTAAAATAATATTTGAAGAGTCAAGCACAACAAACCAAGCAGTAAATTCAAAATATCCTGTTTCTTACCAAGAATAGTTCATTGCTGGATACTGCTATGATGACTATCAACTTCATGACAAAGAAAACTTATAGTCTTGGGGATAAGAATGAGCTCCACAATAGAGTCTCACATCCTTAACATCCAAGGTTCAATTCCCAGAGCCAGCACTACAACAACAGACATCCTTTTGTTCCCAAAGTATATGTGTTAAGTAACTCAGTAATTCCATATGCCTGAGAAATAATGTATGCACATAAATATTCAACAAAATAGTAATAAACACTCATGAGGTACTGCCCAGATTGCAACATACATCAGCTCATCTGTCACATTCTTATCTTTAATCTGATGGTCATCTTAATTATTGATTTCATTTTCAAATATAAATTATGAAATTAGAAGAACATCATAGTACTAAGAACTAGCTGTTTTACAGCCACATAAAGCATGGCCACATTTGGCAACAAGACATCATTAACCCTGCACTAAATGAGCATGTTCCCCCCATAAGTCACATACAGCATTTTCCTTCATAAGGAGGCAGCTGCTCCGTTTAGCAGGCAGAAGAAGTTTGGACCTTTTCCATGTATCTATTTCTATCTCTTTTGTTACTTGGACTGTTTGGGAAGTATAGAAAGTTGAGGTCCATGGTATAAATAAAAGTTCCTTCTGGCAGAGAGACTGGCTACCCTTTGTAAGACACATATATTGAATAATTTTATAATTATAAATTCTAACACATAATAAAGTCATTGCATCATCTGCCATCTAAAAACAGTTCTAATAGTATTTTTATAAAAACTAGAACTGATGATTAAGATAAAAACACTGATTAGTTCATAAAAGAAATAAACTCAGGCTTGAAAGATGGCCTAGTTATTAAGACCATGCAGTGTTTTTACAGAAGTCTCAACTTTGGTTCCCATTGTCCATATTGCAGATCTCACAATGTCCTATAGTTCATGCTCCAGGTAATCCAACTTCTGGTGTGCAAAGGCACTTGAACTTCCATGTACCTACCCACAAACAAATACAAATCTATATGTAGTAAGAATTTTGGTTTCTCCTAAAAACAGATAAATGTTACCAGAATATATCTTTGTTAGAATATATCTTTGTTAGAATCCCAGGTATGGGACATGGGGCTGCTTTAGACTGTCCACAGCAGCTAATTATGGTTTTCCTTGTACCTTGGCAGTGGCATGGTTTTACCAGCTGCAGATAGTTTCTGCAAGTATATGACATTTGGAATTCTGGGACTCTTGAAAGGATAAATAAATACAAGAGACCTGAGAGGGGATTTGGCTGCTCCTCTCATTCTCCTTTTCCTCCTCCTTCTCTTCCTCCTCCTCCTCTTCCTTCTCCTTTTCCTCCTCCTTCTCCTCCTCCTCCTCCTTCTCCTCCTCCTCCTCCTTCTCTTCTTCCTCCTCCTTCTCTCCCTCCCCCTCTCTCTCCCACTCCCCCACCCGCTGCTGCTGCTGCTGCTGCTGCTGCTGCTTGTGGTTGCTGGCAGTTGGCTGCTGGTTGCTGTTGTTGCTGTTTGTCAAGTAGTCATGAGCAAAGAGAAAAAAGAACTTGGCTATCCTGCCAGCAAAGATCAAACTTGCCCCAAGGAGCTTGATGCCCCTAATCTTCAGGAAATAATCTAATGATAGTATCTCCCCCTTTCCCCTCCAGATTTCTTTCTCTCCTACCTAGTGTTGGGAGATTGTAATGATGAAATATGGGTGGAGAAGGCTGGCAGAAAAAGGAACTAGTAAAGTAGTCAAAAGTCTGGTTACATCTGTACACACAAGCAAAAATTACAAACTCTTAAAAAAAGAACTTATTTATGGCATGTTGGTACAAACTTGCAGTTTAGCACTAAGGAAGAAGAAATAAAGAGGTCAAAAGTTAAGGCTAACCTGGGCTACATAGTGAATGATACTATGTCAAAAAATGTGTGGATAATCCCACTTAAAAATGAATTAAAATATTTTTAAAATAAGCTTAATTTTAGTGAAAGGAAATAGAAGGTAAATATTAAAGTGAATATATGGAATAATCTTCATTATTCTCTCAGGAAACTGGGTTTATTATGTTCAGTTTGGGAATATTTTATGACTAACTGTCTATACACAAAGAAAGACTTTTGGTACAAAAATATGAGGCAGAAAAGGTGAGGGTTTCTTATATGCAAAGCTGAAGATGCCTGAGCCCTGTGCCACAAGCGGATACTGATACATGAAAGTGGAGGGTTTAAGGACCCATGTCTTCTGCTCTCAGACACAATATAGACAAATTTTTTTAAAACAAAGTAAAGGTCACCAGTGTAGAAATACATCTCCAGAGGACAAGGAGAGAAGAAACAACAAAGCAATTCTGGCAATGGGAGAGGGTCTTAGAATGGCTAGATAAACTACTTTCTTGAACCAAAAATATCTGCTGTAATAGATCAATTCTATTATTTTATCTTCTACACACTCATAGGAAAGAATCAACCACTTCTAAAAAATATGATCACTATTTTTATATAAGTCATGTAAGGAAAGAACTTTCAAGTGGCTAAGATCACTTTCCCACCTCATGTACATATATTACTTTGGGATTCAATGGTTATTTTTAAGTTCATATTTATTTTTATCAATTGAGGTTGTATTTTCTGTTTATATGGATTTTTCTTTTTTTATTTATTTACATTTCAGATGCCTTTCCCTTTCCCCATTTCCCCTCCCTAGAAACCCCCTATCCTATCCTCACTCCTCCTTTTTGCTTTTATATCATTTTAATTACATGCAAGTATTAAGGTCAGTTCTAGGTTGAGGAACTAGCAATACAATAGATGCAAATAGTCAAGGAACAAGCAAGAGAAACACAAATAGTCAAAGAACAAGCAAGGCAATAGCCGTGATCACTCCCATGATCACTGTTTCTAAGGGCTTATCAGGATGACCAAAAAATCTGAGCCTACTTCTTTGTCCTAGCCCAAAGTCATTTTCATGTCTGAAGCTTACTTCTTTGTTTTAGCCTAAGATTTAGATTCCTGCCTAAAGCCCGCTTCTTTGTCCTTGGCCAATGCAACCAATTCAAAGCATAAATATACACTAATCACTTTCATCTACATATGTGATTTAGATTCGGAAAAGAGTACATGTTTTAAGATTTACTTTATATTGTATTTTATATGTATTTGTGTGTCTGCCTAATATACTGTTGATTCTTTTATGGTTATTGTTACTGCCAAGTAAAACTGTCTTTGAAAGACACTATCTATACATGTTAGCAGCATCAATCTGCAAAGTATAAATATGTCAAATTAAATATAACCTCAGTGTTAATTCCTAGTAACTAATATTTATCTACCAGTTAATTCTTCACTAATATGAATCAGGTTATTGATGTTTAATTATTGCTTGTTGACATCTGCCTTTTTATCCTTTATAGAATGACAAGGAGCCTTCCTGAAAGCTCAGGCAATGTTTGATAATCTCATGCTATGTTCTCAATATAGCTATAGTTACTTCAAAAAAAAAAAAAGAAGAATGTGTGGATAAATACTGATAATGCTATGGGAGATACTTGGCTGAATCCCTCATACAGGTAAGAAAATTATTTAAATTACAAAATAGATCTATGAAGCAAGGATTGACACAGTAATCACAAACATGGGCAAAGCATGTTTTAGAGGGCATCCCTGGTTTACCTTCTGCTACATCTGCTGGTACATGGAAAAATCCATACCATATTCTATACTCTGTATCCTTGAGCAATGAATGCAGTTTTTATTATCAAACTGGCCACAGATCATGTTCACATGTTACTCCTTGGTTTTTATTCTTTTCTCTCCTTTCCTAGTGTGTTCATGTGTGAAGAATGAGCAATTCTACCCTCTTCTGGATGAATTGAGGAAGCTACCAGGGCCCATTTGTCATTCATATTTTTTTTCTAAAACTACTCGTGAAGCTGGGTAATATCCCCAGATGGAAGTCATTAAAGCTTAATCTGTATGCATATGTGACATCTTGCTTTGCAAAATCTTTTTCACTTTCCTCCTTCCATTACGAAAACTAATTGATATATATGTGAAATAACTAATTAAAATGAGTGTAAAGCAGTTTTATCAAATATAAAACATGCTATAAAATGCTAATAAAACTATAAAAGTATATAGAAAATTCTGTCAATTGCAAAATTAACTTCAGAGTAGAAGCAAATATAATTTATCTTTCACCACGTCCAAATAAATGGCTGGTGTTAAAGTGTTTCACTTTAATCCTATCAAAATCAGAATAATAGTTGTCCTTCCTTCATAATACTGAACATCTTGGTTTAAAAGACAGTCATTCTAGTTACACATTAAAATTGTAAAACAATGAAATAACGTGGCTGTGATTAAATAAATGTGAATCAGGGTTTGGCAGTGTATATGAGAACAGACGTTTCCACCCTATCATCCTAAATGGCTGATGGCTGGGGATTTTAAAAAGTCAGAAGAAAAAAAAATCTGTCCCAGGGAGTGCATTTAAAATGAGGTTACCAACTGTATCCAACTGTAAAGAGTCAGAGGAATTAGTCTCTGAGGACAAGTGTCCACAATTGGGGCAGCTGAGAGGTAACTACAAACTGAAGTTTACAGAAAATGCCACACATATGCTAAATATTCTCAAGGACTGTCTAATTAAAACCTTGTTAGTGTGGCAAATCGCGATGTTTGCTGCTCCTCCAGGGCCAGCATTATCTTGGGGTATCTATAGTAGTCTTAATAATCACTCATTGCATTCCTTCTGCGTCATGCAATAAACCTACCAGTAGAGGAGTGTTTCTGATGCTTTCATTTAATCAGGAATCTGTGTTTACAGATGCTGAAGGTCCTTGCCCCCTATTGGGTTTTGATCTATCAATAAAGAGACCACTGGCCAATGACTGGGTGGAAAGAAAGAGGTGGGGCTTCCAGGTGCACTTAGACTAGGAGAGAGGAGAAGGCAGAAATCATAGAATCAAGAGACTTGGGGGCGGGGGTGGGGGAAAGGAGAAGGGGACACAGTAGCAACAGGAGAAAAAGCCAACCATCCATTTGAGTTTTCAAGTAAGTGGCCACAGGCCACTCCCCAAATTGGGCCTGGGGTGGCATGGGCAGGCTTAGTAGTGCCCAGTCTTTGAGGAACCAAGGCATTTTAAAATTAACTGCCGTGTGTGTGCGTGCATGTGTTTCACCCATTGATCCAAAGATTCCCTGGGTGGGTGGCTGGAAGCATGGTCCACGTATGAGCTGAAAGCGGCACAGCCAAAACCCACCGCTACACCTACCAACTCAAAACCTAAGAATGTCATCAGATAACACCTACAACATTCAGATGTCCCCTGCTTTGCTAAAACCTGATGTTCTCACCAATTCATTTGCTACATGCCTTGATTCATGACTTTTTGCTTTGTAACTGCTCCATATTTATCCTGTTATTTAGGGCAACCTGAATCCATATTTCCGGCTAAAAGTCACTCATAATAAGCTTTTCTATTCCTTTGGAGCTGGGGGCTGTGCCTTAAGTTCATATAACATTCATTTGTACATAAAAGGGAACAAGAAATATAGTACTTTGTTGCTTATGTATCTTATATGGAAAGAGCACAAAAAGCAACCTCCAAATGCATTAGTGAATAAAATTGGACTATTTGTTGGGATTCAAAATCTCTTCATTGATTTATTATATTTTGAGTTGACTCTTTTGTATTTTTCACTTCTTTGCTTGTATTTTTCAAAGAAATGTGTTTTGAAAGTATATTATACCACTTGTGGGTCAGATTGATACCTCCACTGCACCTTGAGTACTGGGCTATGGAAGCTATTCGCCTTGATTACAGGAAGAAGGAGACACCCAGCTGATCTGCTCCCCTGTGGAAACCGAGTCCAGAGGCATCCTAGAGAGGCCACTGCCCTCAGAGCTGCAGACATCCTAGAGAGGCCACTGACCTCAGTGCAGGGGACACCATATCCCAAGGCATCCTAGAGGTGCTACTGAACTCAGAGCAGCAGACACCATATCCTGAGACATCCTAGAGGAGAGACTACACTCAGAGCAACAAACACCTAGCTGGTCTACTACCGTGGAGACACCTTATCCTGAGATATCCTAGAGGAGCCACTGTACCCAGAACAGCTGGAGCTCAGGATCACAGAGACATCCAGACCCTGAGGAGTTCTGACACAACCAAGATAACTAGAAAGGCAGGCTCCAGTCAGAACCAGTGAGAGCAGGTAGCACTAGAGCTAACCAAATGGCAAAAGGCAAGCATAAGAATGGAAACAACAAAAACCAAAGATACTTGACATCACCAGAACCCAGTCGTCCCACCATAGCAAGTCCTGAACACCACATCACATTGGAAAAGCAGAATTCAGAATTAAAATCACTTCTCATGATGATGATAGAAGACTTTAAAAAGGACATAAACAACACTCTCAAAGAATTTGGGGAGAACACAGGTAAACAGGTAGAAGCCCTTAAGGAAATGCAAGAAAACACAACCAAACAGGTGAAGGAATTACACAAAACATTCCAGGATCTAAAAATGGAAGTAGAAAAAATTTTAAAAATCTCAAAGGGAGACTACCCTGGAGATAGAAAACCTAGGAAAAAGATCAGGAGTCATAGACGCAAGCATCACCAACAGAACACAAGAGATAGAAGAGAGAATCTCATGAGAAGAAGATACGATTGACACAATGGTCAAAGAAAATGTTAAATGCAAAAAGCTCCTAACACAAAACATCCAGGAAATCCAGGATGCAATGAGAAGACCAAACCTAAGGATAATAGGTATAGATGAGGGTGAAGACTCCCAACTTAAAGGGCCAGTAAATATCTTCAACAAAATTATAGAGGAAAACTTCCCTAACCTAAAGAAAGAGATGTCCTTAAATATACAAGAAGCCTACAGAACCCCAAATAGACTATACCAAAAAAGAAATATCTCCCATCACATAATAATCAAAACATCAAATATACAAAACAAAGAAAAAATACTAAAAGCAGTAAGGGAAAAAGGCAAAGTAACATATAAAGGCAGACCTATAAGAATTACACCAGACTTCTCACCAGAGACTATAAAGACCAGAAGATCCTGGACTGATATTATACAGATCCTAAGAGATCACAAATGCCAGCCCAGACTACTATACCAAGCAAAACTTTAAATCACTATTGATGGAGAAACCAAGATATTCCATGACAAAACTGAATTTACACAATATCTTCTCACAAATCGAGCACTTCAAAGGATAGTGGATGGAAAACTCCAACACAAGGAGGGAAACTACAACCAAGAAAAAGCAAGAAAGTAGTCTTCCAACAACCCCAAAAGAAGATAGTTACACAAACATAATTCTACCTCTAATAACAAAAATAACAGGAAACAACAATCATTTTTCCTTAATAACTCTTAATATCAATGGACTATATTCTTCAATAAAAAGTAGACTATCAGACTGGATACATAAACAGAGCCCAGAATTTTGCTGCATACAAGAAACGCACCTCTGTGACAAAGACAGACACTACCTCAGAGTAAAAAGATGGAAAACAGTCTTCCAAGCAAATGGTCCCAAGAAACAAGCTGTAGTAGCAATTCTAATATCAAATAAAATTGATTTTCAACCAAAAGTAATCAAAAAAGATAAGGAAGGACACTACATACTCATCAAAGGAAAAATGTACCAAGAAGAACTCTTCAATTCTGAACATCTATGCCCCGAATGCAAGGACATGCACATACATAAAAGAAACTTTACTAAAGCTCAAAGCATACATTGCACCTCACACAATAATAATGGAGGACACCCACTAGGTGGACAGATCATGGAAACAGAAACTAAACAGAGACTCAATGAAACTAACAGAAGTTATGAAACAAATGGATTTAACTGATATCTATAGAACATTTCATCCTAAAACAAAAGAATTACCTTTTTCTCAGCACCTCATGGTACCTTCTCCAAAATAGACTGTATAATTGGTCACAAAACAGGCCTCAACAGATACAAAAAGATTGAAATAATCCCTTGTACCCTTTCAGACCACCATGGACTAAGGCTGGTCTTCAATAATGACAAAAGCAATGGAAAGCCCACATACATGTGGAAACTGAATAACACTCTACTCAATGATGACTTGGGAGAGGAAGAAGTAAAGAAAGAAATTAAAGACATTTTAGAATTTAATAAAAAGGAGGACACATCATACCAAAATTTGTGGGACTCCATGAAAGCAGTACTAAGAGGAAAACTCATCGCTGTAAGTGCTTGCAAAAAAAAAAAAAAAAAAACAACAACAACAAAAAAAAAAAACTGGAGAAAGCATACACTAACAACTTGACAGCACACCTGATAGTGTTAGAACAAAAAGAAGCTAATATACCCAAGAGGAGTAGACGGCAGGAAATAATCAAACTCAGAGCTGAAATCAACCAAGTTGAAACAAAAAAAACTATACAAAATATCAACAAAACCAGGAGCTGGTTCTTTGAGAAAATCGATAAGATAGGTAAGCCCTTAGCCAGCCTAATCAAAGGGCACAGAGACAGTATCCAAATTAATAAAATCAGAACTGAAAAGGGACAGATAACAACAGAAACTGAGGAAATTAAAAAAAATCATTAGATTCTACTACAAAGGCCTATACTCAACAAAATTGGAAAATCTGGATGAAATGGACAATTTTCTAGACAGATACCAGGTACCAAAGTTAAACGAGGAACAGATAAACTGTCTAAACAGTCCCATAACCCCTAAAGAAATAGAAGCAGTCATTAAAAGTCTCCCTACCAGAAAAATTCCAGGACCAGACAGTTTTAGTGCAGAATTCTATCAGACTTTCAAGGAAGACCTAATACCAATTCTCTTCAAACTATTCCACAGAATAGAAACAGAAGAAACACTACCCAATTTCTTCTATGAAGCTACAATTATGCTCATACCTAAACCTCACAAAGACCCAACAAAGAAAGAGAACTATAGACCAATCTCACTTATGAATATTGATGCAAAAACACTCAATAAAATTCTCACAAATTGAATCCAGGAACACATCAAAACAATCATCCATCATCATCAAGTAGGCTTTATCCCAGGAATGCAGGGATACTTCAGTATTCGAAAATCCATCAATGTAATCCACTACATAAATAAACTCAAAGAAAAAAAACCACATGATCATCTCACTAGATGCCGAGAAAGCATTTGACAAAATTCAACATCTCTTCATGTTAAAAGCCTTAAAAAGATCAGGAATTCAACACAGATACCTAAACATAGTAAAAGCAATATACAGCAAGCCAGTAGCCAACATCAAACTAAATGAAGAGAACCTTGAAGCAATCCCACTAAGATCAGGGACTAGACAAGGCTGTCACTCTCACCCTACCTATTCAATATAATACTGGAAGTCCTAGGCAGAGCAATTAGACAAGAAAAGGAAGTCAAAAGATACAAATAGGAAAGGAAGAAGTCAAAATTTCACTATTTGCAGATGATATGATAGTATACTTAAGTGACCCTAAAACTTCCACCAGAGAACTCCTAAACCTGATAACTTCAGCAAAGGGGCTGGATATAAAATCAACTCAAAGAAATCAGTAGCCTTCCTCTACTCAAAAGATAAATAGGCTGAAAACGAAATTAGGAAAATAACACCCTTCACAATAGTCACAAATAATATAAAATATCTTGGAGTGAATCTAACCAAGCAAGTGAAAGATCTGTATGACAAGAACTTCAAATCTCTGAAGAAAAAAATTGAAGAAGATCTCAGAAGATGGGAAGATTGTCCATGCTCCTGGACTGGCAGGATTAACTTAGTAAAAATGACCATCTTGCCAAAAGCAATCTACAGGTTCAATGCAATCCTCATCAAAATTCCAAGTCAATTATTCATAGAGATAGAAAGAGCAATTTGCAAATTCATTTGGAATAACAAAAAACCCAGGATATCGAGAACCATTCTCAACAATAAAAGAACTGCTGGGGGAATCACCATCCCTGACCTCAAACTGTACTACACAGCAGTAATGATAAAAACTGCATGGTATTGGTACAGAGATAGGCAGGAAGATCAATGGAATAGAATTGAAGATCCAGAAATGAACCCACACACCTATGGTCACTTGATCTTTGACAAAGGAGCTAAAACCATCCAGTGGAAAAAGGACAGCATTTTCAACAAATGGTGCTGGCTCAACTGGAGGTCAGCATGTAGAAGAATGCAAATCAATCCATTCTTATCCCCTTGTACAAAGCTCAAGTCCAAGTGGATAAAGGATCTTCACATAAAACCAGATATACTGAAACTAATAGAAGAGAAGGTGGGGAAGACCCTCAAATACTTAGGCACAGGGGAAAGTTCCTGAACAGAACACCAATGGCTTATGCTCTAAAATCAAGAATTGACAAATGGGACCTCATAAAATAGGCAAAGCTTCTGTAAGGCAAAAGACAATGTCAATAAGACAAAACAGTAACCAACAAATTGGGAAAAGATCATTACCAATCCTAGATCCGATAGAGGGCTAATATCCAATATATACAAAGAACTCAAGAAATTAGACTCCAGACAACCAAATAACCCTATTAAAATGGGGTACAGAGCTAAACAAAGAACTCTCAACTGAGGAAACTCAAATGGCCGAGAAGCACCTTAAGAAATGCTCAACATCCTTAGTCATCAGGGAAATGCAAATCAAAACAACCCTGAGATACTACCTCACACCAGTCAGAATGGCTAAGATAAAAAATTCAAGTGATGATAGATGCTGGCTAGGATGTGGAGAAAGAGGAACATTCCTCCATTGTTCGTGGGAATGCAAGCTGGTACAACCACTCTGGAAATCAGTCTGGCAGTTCCTCAGAAAATTGGACATAGCACTACCTGAGGACCCAGCTATACCACTCCTGGGCATATACCCAGAAGATACTCCAACATATAACAAGGACATTTGCTCCACTATGTTCATAGCAGCCTTATTTATAATAGCCAGAAGCTGGAAATAACCCAGATGTCCTTCAACAGAGGAATGGATACAAAAAAATGTGTTACATTTACATAATGGAGTAGTACTCAGCTATTAAAAATAATGAATTCGAGAAATTGTTAGGTAAATGGATGGAACTAGAAAATATCATCCTGAGTGAGGTAACCCAATCACAAAAGAACACACATGGCATTTACTCACCGATATGCGGATGGATATTAGCCCAAAAGCTTGAATTAGCCAAGGTTCAACTAACTGACCACATGAAGCTCCTGAAGAAAGAAGACCAAGTATGGATGCCTCAGTTCTTCTTGGAAGGAGTGACAGAATGCTCAAGGGAGCAAATAAGGTGACAAAGTGTGGGACATAAAGTCTAGAAGGGGCTGTCGGGAGACCACTCTACCTTGATATCCATCCCATATGCAGTCACCAAAGATAGATGCCGATATGGATGTCAGGAAGTGCATGCTGACAGAAGCCTGATGTAGCTGTCTCCTCGGAGGTCTGCCAGAGTCTGACCTATCCAGAGGCGGATGCTCACAGCTACCCATTGATCTGATCAAGGGTTCCCAATGGAGAAGTTAGAGGACTGAAGGAGCTTGAAAGGGTTGGTGGCCCCAAGAGGAGAGCAACAGTGCCAGCCAACCAGAGCTCCCCAGGGTCTAAACCACCAGCCTGGGAGCACAAAGGGAGGCACCCATGGCTTCAGCTGTATACTTAGGGGAGGATGGCTTTGTCAGGCATGGGTGGGAGAGGAGATCCTTGGTCCCATGAAGACTGAACACTGAGCGGGGAGGAATTCTAGGGTGGGGAGGGGGAGTGTGGGGTAGGTGTGGGCACACCCTTGTGGAGGCAGGAGGGGTGATGGGATGGGGGTTCCTGGGTGGTGGGGGGAATGGGTTAAGGGCATAAAATCTAAAATGAATTTTTAAAAATAAATAAATAAATAAATAAATAAATAAATAAATAAATAGAAAGTATATTATACATCTGTATTAGTTACTTTTCTATTGCTGTGATAAAACACCATGTCAATTTAATGAAGAAAGACTTTACTTGAGCTTATGGTTCCAGATGGTCAAAGTCGAAGCTACAGAAGCAGATGAGCAGGTGACAGGCATCGCAGCTGCTGCTAGAACCTGGAAGTTTACATATTGAATCCCAATCGTGAAATAGAGAACAAAATCAAAATTGGCCCGAGTCATTAAACTTTCAAAGTCTTGCTCCAGTGGCAGGCCTTCCTCCAACAAGGCCATACCTCCTAAGTATTTCCAAATTGTTCTACCATGTGGGCACTAAAGATCCTAACACTAGAGACCATGAGAAATATAACATTCCAATCACCACAATGTCTACAAGTACTATTTTTTATTATCCTCCCTATCAAACCTATGCCTATGGAATTTATTGTCAAATATAGGGCATGTTATTCATAATTACCAAATGATTTAAATACAACTTTGATGAGCTGAATAGAGTGTTGTCTACTGTATATGGGCAGAAGAGAGTAGGCTAAGAGTTACAATTTAACAAATGCAAGATTCCAAAATAAGGAAAGTATATGTACCCTACTGCAGGAGTTGCCCAAAGGCGCTTCGGCATCATAAAGAATTCAGAAGAAAATATTTTCTGAGATACTATAAAGTATATAGCAATCTAGAATGGCAACATTTTTTCTAGCTTTCTTGTTCTATACTGGATTTCTAGTTGAAGAATATAAAATTTAATTTTAAAGTAGTACCAACATTATCATGTTATCAAAACAGTATAAAACCAACAGTGCTTGGAAAGAATATTTTTGTATTGTCTTTGAATTTACTGGTCCCTGCCTTTCCTTGAGAAGGTACCATGTGTTTTTCTATTGACTGTCTCCACTTATAATGTGTTGTAATATCTGAGATCCAGTGAGTTAGAGAAAGAGGTAAAGAATAAAAGCAAAGCATCTGAGTAATTCATGACCAGTAACATTGTCTCAGTCTCCTCTGTCACCAAGAAAGGCAGGTAGTACGAGGGGATGAAGCATGGATGGAGGCCTCTTGTAGAAACTACCATTGAGCTTTAAAATCTGGCACTGGCATCAGGAAGTTGTCACTGGCTTCTGCTTAGAATGTCAATATTGAAAGCCCAGGAGACAAGTTTCTTAATACTGTAAAAGCAATTTTGTGTTCCTTCGTATAATCTGTATAACTAGCTCCTCTAAATCCAGATAAAACCTGGGATTATAATATCAATATCTGAAGTTGCTTTCCACGTTTTATATGTAAAATCATTATAAATATAAGGGCAGTTTAAATAGCGTTAAATAACTTTACCCAAATTTCTTTCTCTGAAATAAAAATTAGGACCTGTGATATATAAGGATGTAAATAAATCAAAGGCAAAATTCAGGACTGTCTCGTTTTCCTGAATTTTTTTTAAGAGTTGTGACTTGTCATTTGTATATTCATTTGCTTCAGATCAGCACTAAAGATGGAGCAAACTGAAACTTAGGGTTCTGTGTAGAATCCATTAGAAGATAATTACTTAATAAAAGTCCTTGGTTTTTTTCATTGTCTTTACCCTTTCAATGAAGACAGAAGTTTGGAGAGTGAAAAGAATATTTCAATATAAAAATATTATTTTTTCTACTTACCAGTAGATGAAAAAACTCCATTTTAATATTTTGAGTTCAGACACAGAAGCCAGCAGGTTGACAATACTTTTCTTAAAGATTAGATACCCACCAAATATTTTCTCACACCATTACTCTGATTTGGGAATGGGTTTTGCTGTGTCTGGGCTTCTGGTGCAACAGTAACCATCCACTGTGTCTACACTCACCATCCTTGACCGATAAGGCCTGGGGAGCCTTGCTGCCTTTCAGATTCACAGAAATATGAAACAAATGAAGACTCTTCCTGATCTGAGGGATACTGGGCTCATTTCTTGACATTGTATAGTGACATGCTTTAAAGAAAATTTTCTTGTGCATCCCAACCTCTGTAGCGCTCCAATCCTGAACTCAGCTGCAATGAAATGTTTCAACTCAGTCCCAAGGCATTTTATTTCTAGAGTCTGCCTAGAGCTATAAAAGTATGTTGTGGAATTCATGGGTTAGTACCTTTCTTTCCTACATGGACTGGACAATAAACTGTCAACACGACACAGACAAGTAGAAACGTAGGAGCAGACTTAGTCATATGAACAGAGAAAACTGTCGGTCCTACTTTTCTCTAGCTGACATGCTCTGTGCATTAAGAAATTTTAAATGTCAATCTGATTGGGCAAAGGAAGTCCCAAGTAGTGACTAAAAGATTAGTTTTGTCATTAAGATTTTAGTGAATGTCTTTTTCATACAAATTAATAAACTGACTGCCAGGAATTCTTATCAGCATAGGTGAACATCGTCCATTCATGAGTATCTAGGTACAGATGAATCTACAAAGAAGAAGCATTAGGGAGTTTAGGGAATATTCTACACCCTGACTATGACAGTGTTTATGTAGATCTAAATGGTCGTTTGGAAGCCTAAACTGTCTTCTCTGTATCCACAAACATTCCAGCTTATGAATAACCTTATCAAACTCTCCTTAGGAGGAGTTTTGCCTATTGCCTATTTATAATAATGCACTGTTTTTTCAATATTCACAAAGATTTAGTTTTTACTTCAAGAACTTATCACATCAAGTTTATATCTAAATCTATGAGCCAGCATAGCCATACTTCAACCTGAACTAAATATCAAAACCCAAAGTTTCAGATGATATCTTCCTTGAGATAGATCCTATCTAAAAGAATCCTTGAATTATTCCTGGAAAATAGTGTTGGCAGATGAGTAAGATTTTAACAGGTGAAGTTTAAAGATAAAATATATAAAACCTGAATAAAACTTTGCAAACAAAAGAGAAAGAGACAGTGCTGAACCCAATCACAAAACTGACCACTATGTCCTTGAATTGTATTTTACAGTTAAAGAAGAAAAAGAACCAAGCCTGAGGTGGAAGAAGATTTAAAAAAACATGGAACATAACAGTTATTAATCCATCTTAGGAAACAATAAATTGTTGGACATCAGTATGCTGAAATGTCACTCAGCACTCATAGGAATCTCAGACATGTGCTGAGCTGCAGCCAGTCTTGAACAGTTGCCTTATGGATGTGTCCATCTATATGGCTTTTCTAAACATGACTAAACTATAGGGACAAGAAGTGATTCTCAAGGGTTTGAAATCTAGGTGGAGTGGAACTATAAAGGGGTAGCATAGGGGAGCTCAGAACATGTTCTTAATCATAACTATGATGGTGCTTACAACAATCTAGGTGAGTTTCTCTTATCCATCATTTTGTCTCCCATGTTTTCAATTCCCCTTTATCAACTATGCTCTGGAAAATTCTAGATGGGTTTTTAAAATATACACCTAACAATTCTGATGTAGGCTTTAAATTTTTTCTGATGAGATTCAAGTTAACACAAAAGTGACAATTAGGGCAGTAACTTTCAAAAAATGGATATACTAACAATGAATTTATCTAGTTAATGTGTAGTTCAGCAAAACAAAAAAAGGAAACAATCAAAAAGCAGCCAAAAGTCAATTCTACATAGGCTGACATATGTTTTGTGGTGCTATTAATACAGATAACAGTGAACTTTGACGTTGATTTTTAAGGGGTAAAGAAAATGGATGACTCATCTTTGACATTGTCTCTGCAAAATAATGATGATTGTGGTGATGATGATAATGATGATGGTAGTGGTAATGTGGAATTAATCACCAGTCCATTGAAAATATAGATCTTGGGTGGAAAAGATTATTTTTTAAAAAAGAAAAGAATAAGTCAAGTGCCTTAGTTCCTATTCCCATTGCTGTGAAGAGACACAATTTACAAGGCAACTCTTATCAAGAAAAACATTTAATTGGGGCTGGTTTACCCTTTCAGAAGTTTATTCCAGCAGCATCATGGTGAGAAGCGTGGCAGCAGGCGGGCAGACATGGTGCTGGAGGAACCTAGAATTCTACATCTTGATTGGAAGTCAGAAGGAGACTATCTTCTGCACTGGGCAGAGCCTGAGCATAGGAGACCTCAAAGCCCATCTGCACAGTGAGACACTTTCTGCAACAAGGCCACATCTCCTTTTTTGCCCAAGCATTGAAACATATGAATTTGTGGGCCAAATCTATTCAAACCACCACATCACGTTAAACATGGGTTTTCTGTTTGTCCGCCAGCTTAAAGGTATTAATTGTACCATTAGCCTTGGAGAAAGTCACCAAGCAAGATCCATCAATGACGAAGTCTCACAAGTAAATTCATAGGCAGGAAAAGCTGCTCCTGAAGCACACCATAGCATCAACAGCCAAGCCCAGGTTCCTGTATAGTCTCTCACCAAACTCATCCAGCACCAAGTATTTACTGAACACTTAGATACAAAAGGGAAAAAAAACTGTGTATATATTCATCTTAAGTTAGATAGATAGATAGATAGAGATAGATAGATAGATAGATTTGAGAATTCCTTTAATCAATGTACATTGCATACCCACAGTGTACAAGATGGTTCTAATGATATACATGAATGTTTATTTCTGGGAGACAAGCCTGACTTTTGTATTAAACTCTAGGTGTCAGAATGGAATAAATTATCTAGGTTTTCCAGCTACATTCTCATTCTTGCCCTGAATAGAGGTGATAAGCTGAAGCACTGAGGGAAGGTATGAAGGATGCAGAATGTAACGTCTGGGAGATTGGATTTTACTCAGATGAGACTGGAAATTCCTCACTATAATAGAATATTTTTTCTTGGGAAATGTCCCCTAAACTTCACCAACATCTCATTAACTATGATATAAATAATCTCAAAAAACCCTCTATCCTTACCACAGGATTCTTTACCAGAAACCTGCATCTTATTTTCCTGTTCCTCTGCTGCTGCACTGCAGTTTAATGAGTCATGTTGGATTAGAAGTCAGGTGAAATTACTTCCTGAGCCTCACTCACCTTCCAGGAATCGGTGCCTGGCAGAAACTCCCCGCCATTTTGTGAGGCTGTGCTTTCCATACTAATGCCCTTGTGCGTAGAATCCCTGAGCGATGATTGAAGAAACTTCTTCTCATGCAGCTCTGAATTAAGTTAAGGCTTCAAATTTTGGAGATGAGAAATAACTTGGATCTGTAGGTGGCGATCCAGCCAACTAATTCAAGCACTGGGAAAAGCTAAGCAGCAACGTTTCCATTGGAGTGCCTGCACAGGCTACATAGCGTCACACTGTTAAACAAAATACACTGAAAAGCTATTGGAAACAATTTCAGATAGACCTTGGTGTCCTGTAACAGAAGCTCAATAAATTTAATTAATTCATATGAGGGCAGTGGTATCCCACTTCCTTGGCTCCTTGAGGAGCTGTGGAGTGAGCTCCTGGTCCTGGCTAAGCTTCTATGACAACTTCAGACATAGCTGTTTCCCTGACAGCATCGCTCTAAAGCAGCCACCATGGTGCCATTCAGAGATTTCTCTTTCATTCTTGCCATCTATTCCATATACGTCCACTTTTCTCTATTGTATTCATTTTGTTTTTTTATTTAAAGTTTGTAATGTGTATTCTGCTTCTTACACTGAATTTTCCTGATAAAAACGAGAAATTTCCTAATGGCAGGAGCAATTTCTGGAAAGGGGCATATTTAACAGCTTACTCTTTAAAAGTTGTCCAGGAAAGAGAAAAATAAGCCCTAATGAGTATCAGAACCCCAGATCTATGGGGATGCCCTAGTTTATGATGTGTCTACTCCTTCTTTTCTGAGTATTGCATTTGGAAGACCAGAGTATTTTTATATTTCAGACAGCAGATTTTCTTTTAAAGATATCTCTACAGAGAACACTATTTAAAAAAAAAAAAAAAAAACTAAAGAGGAAATGGCAGAAAGGGAACACGTGAGAAGCCTCCATCTGAGATGAACCATCCCCCTGGCTGAATCTGTGTTCTATGATAAGGACCAACAAAATTACTTGCTGTTTTTCTCATTTTCAGCATATCTTAAGAACATCAAACTAGTGACCTTCCTTCCTGTGTTCCTTGTTTCTGTTGTAACAGTGATTCACAAACTGCCTGGTTCTCACTGGGATCAGTCTGTTTTCTACTGAGTCCTAGCCTGTTCCCAGAAGCAGCTCCTCCACGTAGTCCTACTAGGCAGTCAGCAATGATATCACAGCATCAGAAAATTGCCGCCCTCCGTGGTACAGGAGCGCTGCAGATTGCTTTGCAGTCATGGGAAATGCGCATGGCATCTCCAGCTGCTCAAAGCTTTGGATGTAAATTAATGAAGCCTCAAACTTAACCTATCACAGTGGGCAAGCATCTGAGTTGCTCAAAGGCAAAGTCAGAGCAAGCATCATTTCTGCTCATGCATACTCTCAAGAAAAGCTCCTTTCTCACCTATCTTCCATGTGTGTTTGACAGAGCACCGAAGGGATTTATTTTTCCCCATCAGTGTTTGGGAGAAAAGCGCTAGAGATTGCTGAGTATGACTGTTAAGTGTTTTATGGCTCATTTCAATTTAGCTCCTTGCATTTCTTGGCACAGCATCAGGGGCATTAATGTGAGGAGGACAGCTATTACACATAAGCATAGACAGAATGTATAAAGCTATGATTCTGTTGAAGGCAACAGGAATGCATCATACTCTGTGACTCAGGCTCGGCCTGTCATGCCTGTGATTTCAATCTAATAGATCCAGAGTTTTATTAACATTTGCATTTGATATCTTACAGTAATCTCATCACACATTCAAAATTAAAGAATAGATGTGCTTATGTCATGGAAAAAAGTCAGAAAGGGAAGAGCATGAGGAAGACAGAAATAATAAAACTGATCTTATTTCCTAGGAAGTCCTCTTTCTTTTCCTTCCCAACAGTCTAATATCCTGAGTTGACTAGTTTCTGATTAATGATGCATTCTGTCCTCCTACTTCTTTGCTTTCTCAAGTTTAATTCTAGAGCATATGATCATGCCTGGAGAATAATTTCTATTCTCTCATTATTTAAAAGAAAGAGAGGAAGAGAGAGAAGATGGGAAGGAGCGATAAAGATTACCAAAAATGTATGAATGTTCTCTCCCTACACACTATTTCTGTGGGTAAAAATAATACCCTTCTGTGGGACCCTGAAAGGATGATTTGGTTTCTGGTAGAGTGCTGGCTGGAAGTAGCCCGGAGACCCAGCAGGTGTTCATTGCCTGTGAGGGACAGGCATCTATTTCTCTGCGATCCCAGATTTCAGACTCCTGACACGCAATCTAAGATCTCCATTTGATCTGTGCTTTGCAGTCACGTAGAGCACAGGTAGAGGGCGTGACTACTGGTCTACTGGTCTTGGCCTCAAGAGATTTCCATATTAATGAGATACCTAAAGGCCAGAGGTCTTATCTAATTAAGTGACCTTCCTCCTTCTCCCTCCCTATTTAAGTCAGGACCCCCCTGACTTAAGTGGGCATGCACATCCAGACCATCTATCATCTGCCATGTCAGTTAAAGCTCTTGGAACCCCGGACTTCCTCATGTCTTTGGGGCCTGTCATCGTGGAAAGCTTCTCTACATGTTCTCCCAAGGAGGCCCTCTTCAAGCAAGCTAGCTGACCCTGCCAAGTGAGTAACTAATTCCGCAGGGTGTGGTGCTAGAGCACACCAGCCGGTCGCCCATGCACTCCTTGTCTCTGTTCTGCTGTGACCCCCCCCCCCCAGCAGCATCTGGGAGCCCTGAATGGAGACACTGGCCTCCGGGACCACTCAAGAGCCCTGCCCACCCACGGAACTTTAGGCTGAGTTCACTCCTTGCCCGAGGGCACCCCGGCGGCTTCTCATAGCCCAGTGCCCACCCGGTGCCCTCGTGAAAGGGGACCAGTCGAACTTCCCGTGCACATTTTTGCTTCACTACGGAGGACCAACTCCCTGAGGCGCCTGGCCTGGGCAGAAGACATGCGGGAACTACAGCTCAAAGCAACCAACAGAGACCCACGTACCAATGCTATTTTATATATGTATATAAACATCCATAAAGTGTGTATGAAATGTTGTGTGCTAGTTTGCTGCTCTGAGGTTCTGACAAAATCTGATGAAAACTATCTTAGGAATGAAAGAGTTTAGGTGGTTTATAGGTCACAATATTTCACTGATGAAAAGTTGGGCCAGGAGCTCAGGAAAGGAACTTGGAGGAGGAACTGAGCCAGAGACAACAGAGGAACGCTGTTTTATTGTCTTGACCTCCATGTGTAGCTCCACCTATTTTCTTGTAGCACGGAGGAACATCTACAGAGACGGCACCACCACAGCCACAGTGAGCTTGGCCATCCCATGTGAATCATTAATCAAGAGAAAATAAATTGACATGCTCATAGGCCAATCTAATGGAGGTGATTTCTCAATTGAAGTTACATTTTCCCGGCTGAATCTAGTTTGTGTCAAGATGACCAAGGCTAACCAGCATTCCTAACCTTTCCCAGTGTCTCCCAATTCCTTCTACCAGTCAGCTGATGACAGAACCTATTGTTCAAAAAGAAAACAGAAGTATCTGATAGGAGCTTCAGTCACTCTGATAAAAGCCTACTATACTCCTTACTCTCATTCTCTTTGTGCTGAATAAAGACCCATCTTTCACCTTGATCTTGACAGTACATTATGGTCATCTGTCGCGCCCCACTCGACCAGCAAGGAAGACGCAAACAACCGGATCCTTCTCAACAACCTTTATTGTAAAAGCGCTTCATCATTCAGCCAAGCACCCAGAGCTAGCTGCTTATATGCTCAGCCCTAGTTGGGGGGGGGGGGGGATGCACATGGAGGTGCTCGATTGGTCGGAATTGCAGTGCTTCATTAACATATTCTGCTCGGGAGGGGTTGGTGCCAAAACTGAGTTGGCCCAAGGGTGATCGCATGTGCAGTGCACTTGTTTACCAGTAGATCAGACCGGAAGCCGGCTCCATCTTGACCAGCCGAGTCCGGTCGGCAGCCTACAGTCATCTATCCTACATCCTTGATAACCTGTGTGTGTTTATGCTCTCTCCATCTCTTTCTATCTCTGTCTTCTGTCTCTGTCTCTCTCTGTCTCTCTGTCTCTCTCACTCGCTCGCTCTGTCTGTGTGTGTGTGTGTGTGTGTGTGTGTGTGTGTGTGTTTGTGTGTAAGCCACAACTCTACAATACACATCTCCCTCTATCATACTGTAGTTTATTTTGATTTTAGAGAAAGAATTCCTCACTGAACCTGGAGACCACAAACTGGCTTGGCTGGTTTTTCTGTGACCTCAGACACCCTCTTGTCTCTGTCCTCCCTGAATGAGTTTTAGAGGTTATACTGTAAGATCTGACTTGTAAAGTAGGTGCTGAAGATTGGTACCCATAGAACCATGCTTGAGTAGCGAGCATCTTTCACACTGAGCCATCTCTGTAGGTCTATCAGTAATTGATTTTGAATGGAATTGCTCCCTTTAACACAAAGGGGAGACATGAGCAAGGAACTGCAGGAGAAGGGTGGCTATATGAATAAAAATGGGAGACAGAAGAATATTTAGTTCAAGAACTAGAATAGGAGAACCAAAGGAAGTTTCTATTTACAGGATGTATATTTAGTGTTTATTGATGCCTCTATACCCCCAAACCACTAGACAAACAAGCAAAAAGAATCAGATTCATTTGGAAGAAGATACAATACAATAATGATATTCCAGTCATTCTTCTGTATATATTAAATGTAATATCACCTGTCATTATTTGTTAGAATTGGTAGTAACTTTTAATTTAGAATAACAATTTTAATTTATTTATAAAATAACAGATCAATAATCAGCAAAAGAAGAGACACATGAGAAATAATTGTTTCCCACAAAACTTAAATCTCATAGTGAAAACTTAAATATTAGTCATTACTATAATATTTTCCCCAAAACATACTTTAGGAAAAATAATACCTTAAAGGTTATAAGAGTCCATGAATACAAATGATAAAGTAATTTATGAAATTATGTGTAGCAGTAGTTTCCAATGACAATAAAAATTATTCCTTGTTCAACAGGGCCCTGAAGAAAAAAAAATAACCCACAATATAGCAGCAAGAAAAATTTCCTGTTTTTAAGACAAAAAAAAAAAAACCAAGAATTTCATCTAATACCATTCTCATTCCTCATATAAGTCTGCTTGTTGCACTGTGAAAGTCTCAAAAGTGCTCAGTAACCAATCAGCCCCATATCTACATCCAAACCTTTCTCACCACATTCCCTACGTATCCAGAAAAATTTTGCCAGTCACCATCCTCTATGTGTCAGCTGTTAAATGAGACTGTGTCGAAGTATCCTCTGAGATTGCAACATTCCATCCTGCAGGGAAGCTCCTTAAGCAGAAGGTAAAAAGCTCAAAATAGCTTCAGGAAGTTCCTGAAACTGATTAGATTCTCTACCCCTTCTTCAATGTAAAAGCAAGCCATGCTGCAAAGAAGACTTTAATATGAACCGAGCTTAAAAGAACAGACACCAGACCAGCTGCTTGGAAGAGGTTCAGATCAGAATAACTTGAAAGGACACTCTCCAGCCTATTGGGCTGCATGAAGTCTATGCTGTGTATTCTAAATTTCCAGTTCTTGTGCACTGTCATTCACACTGGATCAACTTTGGTGATATAACTGTCATTTAATCACTTCTATTCCTGGAATAACCCCTCACTCATATTCCTGTAAGTAACTTCAATAAAGTATGTGGTGATATAGCTGTCATTTAATCACTTCTACTCTGGGAATAACTCCTCACTCATATTCCTGTAAGTAATTTCAATAAAATTCATTGTTTTACCAATTTGGACTTTAGTAGTAGCTGTCATAGGCTCCCTATCTTCATGAGTACATGTGTATGTAGCATCTCCCTAGGAAAAGTTTTGCTACACAACAAATGAAAGAACTTCATGGTCAGCACTAGATACCCCAAGACCAAGTTCTCAGCACAAAGGAGATTTGCATGCCCTTGAGGCACAAGGGGCAAGGAATAATTGACAAAGTCAAGAGATACAGGAAGAGGGAGAAGGGAAAGGGAACAAGGGGAGGGGTCAGAAACATCTGTCCAAGAGGACCAAGGACTGCCTCAGGGTAGAAAAGAGACAGATGTGACCCAAAGGCAAATGGTCTTTATAAAAGTAAAGGGGAAATCTGTGTTAGGATGAGGTATTTAATTTTAATTGGACACATTAATTAGGTGAAACAAAGGGGACTTTTGATTGTCAGATTTCAATACTTTGACAGCTGAGCCTTGGTTGTCAACCCCAGGGGAAAGAAATAGACAAATAAGGGAAAGGGCATGGTGGCTAGCATTATATTTTTTTCAAACCAATCAAAATTATACTAATGTCATTGCTTTGTCTCTACCAATCATATTAGATTGCCTAAGCCTTCTGGAAAATAAAAATGTATTTTTTTCAATACAGAGGGAATGGGGAGAAGGGCAAGCCTGTTAAAGCCCTTAAACAAATGAGCATCCTGTTCTCTTGCTCATCTGTCAATAGCATCCATCTAGGTACTAATTTATTTTCTTCAAAACAATATCCTTCTTTTAATATCAGAGGATTTTATCTCAGGTTATTGTCTATTGCTGTGAAGGGACACCATGACCATGGCAACCGTAATAAAGAAGACTATTTACTTGGGGCTGGCTTACAGTTTCAGAGGTTTAGTCCACTATTATCATGGAAGAATAGCAGCATGTGGTGCTGGAGAAAAAAACTGAGTGCTCTATATCCTAAACTGCAGGCTTTAGGAGGTAAACTGGATTGAGAGGTCTAAAATCCTTGGGAATAAAAACTTCAGTTCCCCCAGAAAGCATACTGTGCTACTCAGGAGAAGCCACTGACAATTGGCCTTTAGTCAATGACAACCTTGACTTAGGGAGGATAAGTTTAGAGCTGAGTCAGCTCCTAGGACACCTAGAAGGGATAACAAGTCCAGAACAGAGCTGGTTTCTGAAATTCTTCAAGGTCTCACCCATTATAATGGAACTAACATAGCAACCAACCAAAATTATACTAATGTCACTGTTTTGCCCTACCAATCATATTAGAAGTTGCCTAATCCTTCTGGGAAATTCCCTTAGTTCTGCATAGAAGAGGAGTCCTGTCAGCCCCTTTGGTCATTACCATTTTGATGAATGGTTGACCCCTGTCTGCTAGTAATTTCTGCAGAATGAGAGCTCTTTGCCTTTGCATAGTATTTGAGTCTGGGATCTTCCTTCAGAAATTCTTAGACCCTAACAGCTTGAGCTTATGAGAACTCGAAGTTGCAAGCCTCACCCCCATAGTGACACACTGCCTCCAACAAGGCCACACCTCCTAATAATGCCACTCCCTATGGGCCAAGCATTCAAACACATGAGTCTATAGTGGCCAAATCTATTCAAACCACCACACTTATTATTAGTCGATTGATTTATTTTTCTGCTCTTCTTTCTAGGTTCTAGTCATTGATCCTCTAAGTATTATAGTTCTAAGGGAAAAATCTTCTCCAGTAAAAATGTTATAGCACTGAGGGAAAAGTTTTCCCCTGTAGAGGTGTTACAACTCTAAGGGGGAAGGTGTCCCCAGTGGAAGTGTTATAGATCTGCTCTGCGGGGAGGGTGGGTGGGGAACTCCCCACGCAAGTGCTAAATGTCTAAAGGGAAAGGTGTCCTGACAATTGGAAGCCGAAGAATATCACAGTCATACTGGATAACAAACCACACATGAAATTTATAAGAAGAGACACTGGAGGCTGTTTTTTTTTGTTGTTGTTTTGTTTTTTTGTTTGTTTGTTTGGTTGGTTGGTTGGTTTTTTTTTTTTCTTTCTTTCTTTCTTTTTTTTTTTTTTTTTTTTTTCTTTTTTGACTATAGCCAGAAGCAGCAGGGACCGGAGGAGGAGATAGGATTTCTAGTGGGAGGAATTTTCAAGAGTAGCGATTTCCAGGGTGGGATTCCAAACACAGCCCAGGGATTGGTGGGTTTTGATAGGTTTTTAAAACCAGACATGGGCTCAGCCCTTTTACTCGACTGATTCTTTTCCAGGATCTTTCTTTTGATGGGCTGGCCCAGATCCTTTGGCTACAATTGAGTTGCTAAGACACCAAGATGGATGATGGCCTGTGTGGGTTCTAGCCCCTTTGGGGACATGCAAACTTAATGTTCTGCATTTCTCAGTCTTTGGGACTCTTACCTCAACAGAGCAGGGTGACCATTAGTGTCTTGCACTCCTGACAGCTCCTGTAAGCTTTGGCCAGAGTAGTCACTTTTGCTTGTTACTGTTCCTTCTGCCTTAGTGTCCCACCCTCCCCCTCCCACACACACACACTCTCCCATCTAACTCAAACCAGGTAAAATTCCAAATTCCGTTTGGGTTTTTTTTTTTTTTCAGGGGTGTAGGGGGTTCTCTTGAAGATAGCCCAGCAGTTCATACTTTAAACAAAGCTTTATCTTTGGTCCTCAGCACAGCTCTGGTGCTCTTGTCCTCCCACTAAGCCTCACTGCATCCCCTGCTCCTCTTTCTCTTATAACAAGATTTTCTCCCCTGATGATGCCTTCCACTGCTTTGACTGTGTGTAGCCATAGTATGAATGTGGAGTGCACATTAAAAGTACCAAGGGCTTCTGAAAATATGCAAGACTATGCTTTCCCATGTCCTAACAGCTAAAAGATCTGAGGTTTGGGTCTGCTTCATGTATCAGGATGTTGGGGAGATTTTGAAGAACGGAGGAAGTTGCTCTTACTTTAAATTTTATTTTTGTCATTCATGTTTCCTCATTAGCTTTTCTAAAATGATCAGGCTTCAGAAACAGGACCAGTAGCATGGCAGATTTCTAGAGTATGTATACTTCAAACCAATCTGCACCACATAGCCTTCCTCTCAAACCTTCATACATTATAGCCAATATGCTTACAACTTTATTTTATTCTGCCAACATATATTCAGTGTTTCCATCTTTCTACAGTAGCAGCAGTATATCTTGTTCTAACTATCACAACAGTCTTTTTTATTGGATATTTTATTTATTTACATGTCAAATGTTCTCCCCTTTCCTGGTTTCCCCTCTAGAAATTTCCTATATCATTCCCCCTCCCCCTACTTCTATGAGGGTGGTCCCTCACCCACCCATTCACTCCCTCCTCCGTGGCCTGGCATTCCCCTACACTGGGGCATTGAGCCTTCACAGAATCAAAGGCCATTGATGCCTGACAAGGCACTCCTCTGCTACATATGTGGCTCCAACCCTGGAGCCATGGGTTGCTGCCACAGGGTACCCAGTAGAGGAGTTAGAGAAAGGACTGAGGAAGCTGAAGGGGTTTGCAACCCCATAGGAAAAACAACAATATCAACCAACCAGACTCCCCAGAGCTCCCAGGAACTAAACTCCCAACCAACAGTCTTTCTTCTGTTCCTGATCGATTTTTCCTTTGCCTTCACCCAGGTATGCTTTTTGAAACTTTAGACCAATTCATGTCATTACTTTTTGTTGGACCTTTCAGTGAGGCACCAAATATACAGAGTAAAATATGAACTTCTTTTTATGTCTGTCCTTTCTTGACTCTCTAAACTCATTTTATTCCACTTTATGCCCAGCTCATATTTCAGCTACTCAACAGTAAACAGTTTTTCTAGTTAATGTTGCTGTGCTATTGGAAACCCTAATGAGAATCAAGCTAGAAAATTGTAAGAAAAAAGAAAAGTAATAACGATCTTGATGGGGAAATGCTAAACCTAGAATACATAGGAAAGAATCACACCTGTATAAACAGGAGCATGTCAATTACAACTACATGTAGCAACTGCCACTGCTAGTTGTACTATTGCCACATTGCCCAAATAATTGCATATGCTCATTGTTCTCTTATCATAATCAGCAGCAATTTTGATAGAGCAAAGAGGATCATTTTGTGTCTTTGAGATAAGAAATTCTCCAGTACTTAGTTTTAAATGAGCATTGTTAAATATGGACTTTGTAGTAACTAGACAGCATTGGCCATGACTAGAAGCATTTTGTAGCAGTGAGAGACAATTGCTATGATCCATAAGGGAGCCATACCTCCATGTATCTTTAGCTGCTCAGGGAAGGTGTTCAGAATCAAATGCTAAAATCTATCAAGGTTATTCTCACCAATGAAAGAGACTTCTAGCATTTCCTAGGTAAGACTGGGATCTCTCCTAAGTAAATCTTTCCTTACCCTGAAGATCTAAACCTCTGCTTGTTAGGGGCTCTCATTATTCCAGCAACACAGAAACTCAAAAAGAAAATCCATTCAGGGTATTTCTTTCCTGAATCCTTGATTTTATGTTCTCTTCCAGTGAAGGTCACAATTCTTTTTGCCAGGTAAATTGAACTTCTCTCCATGGATTCTAAAGATGTGATTCAGAGACCAACTTGCACACTCGAAATCTGTGAGTTTTAAAGCACAGTTGTGGCTAGCCTCCACAATCCAATTATTTCACGTTATTGAACTGCTGGAGGCCAATGAGTCCTAAAACATACTCCCAGAAAACCTAAAGTATAGCTGCTATGAAGAAACTCAATCAAAATATTACATGCTTCACTCCAAAGTCTCTTAGTCTTTGTTCTTTGACTAGCTGTGAGTGTCTGTGTTAATTACCATCTATTGCAATAAGAAATTTCTTTGAAGAAGGTTGAGAAGTGTATTAATGTCTGGGCAAACAACAGTGCTACCCCACCAGGCTCGTGGGTCATTGACAAAGATACAAGAAGATTGTGAGAGACATGAGGTAATGAAATATTGATGCAAAATCATGTTGCATACAGGTACGCTGACTGTAAAACCCGCCACAATTGTGAGACAAATAGAGAAAGAGATCAGGAAGTCCCAAAGGAAGCTATTGATCTATTGGCAATTGATAGTCACGACATGAGCGAAAGACATTTTATTTTTACAATGTGGCTCATGATGTGCTGTCCATGTTAAACTGGATGGCTGTACAGCTGTGTATATGCTGGCAGCATTAAGGAGAGTCAATGGGTTTCAAAATGAATGTGTGAAGTGAGGACAGGAAAGAGATTGGTGGAGGTCATACGATGAAATAGAGTGAAGGTACAAGGGGTGGGTTTGATTAAAATATATTACACTAATGTATGAAATTCTCAATCAAAGGTAATAAATACATTATCAGATTAAAAGGTATACTACATGCTGGTCAGTGACCATCCATCTACAAATTTTCCTGAGAAATAGTCTGACATTTGGATGTGTGTGTGTGTGTGTGTGTGTGTGTGTGTGTGTGTATTGTTTAAATATTTTCATGTTGAAAGGACAATGAAAAATACCAAAAAGTTTTGAAAACCAACTGAAATCAATCTGTACTGATGATTAACAAACAACAGTGTTGATTATACAACAACAATTTTAACACATTGAAGTCTATAATTTAGCAGTAAAGAACCTTTTAATTCTCCCCACATAACTATACCTAATGAAGAACCAGTTACACAGCTTTTGTTCCTTAAGTTGCTTTTGCTAGGCATTTTGTTTTAGCAATGAGAAGGTAATTAATGCAGAGTGTAGGGTTGAAATTGTGTGCACGTAAGTGCAACTAAACCCATTCTAATAGTATTTAAAAACAATTAGAGAATTTTCACTCATGTACTTTAGCTGTTCCTCTTCTGCCAGAAAGAGGAGCATCACAAACAGAATGAGCGAATGACTCTGTATCTGCTCTGAAAACAAACACAATCATTAATGATTGCTTGATAGCAAGAAGTCGAGGTTGTATTTCTCTTTGCTCACTACAGGGATAAAGTTTTATGAACTATCTAGAAAAATTGAGACAATGACTAAAGATATTTTTCAGCACATGCTTTTCCCCCGGGTCTTGTCATAATTGAAAATCATAAAATCGTCTTCCCAGACACTAGATATTGCCAACTAAAGTGCTTTTAGGTTTTTATGCCTCTTAGTGATTGCTTCTTTCAACTCTCACTCCCTTACCGACTTCTCTCAGCCCTTTGTTTTTCTCTTTCCTTTCTTGCTGCGTGTGAGAGAACTGTTACGACATGAATTTGGGAACAATGCACTACAATTTTAATTTGGTCTACAAGAGCAAATCTCACCAAGAGCAAAACAGGCTGATGCATGATTTCTATTAATTGAAGAATAAAATATTTTTGAGATATTATTTAAATATGAGAAATAGTCTTTTTATTATATATTTAAAGTGTCATATAAAGTATAAATTTTATTTTTATTAATATGTTATATTTTATTATCATTTATTATATATTATTGATTTATGTTTTATATTTTATTACCTTCTTCTTACCTTCTTCTTTAATGTTTCAAAAGAACTAGTCTTGTAAATAATCTATCTACAAATTGAATGTCCTAAGAAGTCTTTTTAAATTAGCTTAGAAAAATAAGTCACTGCATCTTGCATATTTGAGTTCATTATAGTAAGTGCCAGATCTGTGTCTGGGTTTAGTTTATTTGTGTAGGAGACAAGGTCACTGACATCAGTAGGCTCTCTTTTTTAATTTCATTTGCAAATAACAATTGCGATTTCATGTTGACAGAACTTCAGACATAACACTGAGACTGAACTGAACAAGTGAGAGTGAATTGAATTTACAAATGTTACTGCAACTCTGTAAGGTCTATCATGACAACACACGCGAGAGAGTATGAAACTGTTACGTGAATTAGGAAGACTGCTTAGAAAAGGAGTGTTGTTGCATTTACATGCCCCCTTACTGCTGTTCCTCAGGACATAGTCATCACTACATTTGTCCCTTTGCTTACTAGTGGCACTTTATCCAGTCACAACCCTGGTCAGTGCATGGGGTATCCTTTCTGCAGTCACGACTGAACACGTCATTTCTCCCATCATCCACTGCAAATGCTAGAGCTCTTTCTATTTCGGGAGCTCTTTTCTAATACTGAGTTTCTCTCACAGTGTCTCCAAGGATGGCATGCTGTCTTACTGTTGTTATTACCTCCCTGTGGGTCCCCTGTTCCGGAGGGCATCCCACGACAATCTCTGGCCAATAGGAAGCTGGCTAGCTGGCAAGGAGGCAGCTTGGTGTTCCAGGTAGGTCCCAGGAGAGCAGATCTCTTCCCAAGTGTTACAGCTTGGTCTGAGAGCTTGGAGATAACCTCATCTACATGTGGGAGAGCCTGAGGCACTGTTCCTTGTGACTGATGGCCATAGACCTCTCTGTGGGAGAAGCTGTGGAGGGCTGAAGCTAAATGAAAAGAACCAGGGCCCAGAGCAGAGCCAAACACCTGCTGTCTGATAAGGGTCCGGAATTCCAGGCCTATGCTCTACCAGGCACCTGGCTGCTTCTCACAGCCTACAGCCCCACACCTCCCACATAGTCCTGGTCCCTTCTAAGGGGCTGCATTACCTGGATCACAAATCCTTCTCCTCCTAGTCTGTTGTTCAAGCCAGAGAAAGTCATCATCGGCACTGAAAAGTTTTTAAACTATCTCTTCGCATCCCTAAATGTCTTTTGAAGAGTATCTCATTACCTTACTCTTTTAGCCTTGGAAATAGTAGTCACATGGCAAGCCAATGAAGATCGTTCATTAAATCTCCCTTCTATGATTAGAATCTCCTTATATTTGCAAAGTTAAACTTAATATTTTTTTACCCCTTGTTATCACAAGTACTGGAGACAGAGCTTGGAGCCTTGCATATAGTAGGAAGGCTCTCTTCTATTAAGCTGTATCTCCAGCTTGGCTTCTATTCTTGTTAGCATTCATTTAAATTTATCTCCCACTCTGGCACCCCCTTACCCTTGACCCCTGGTCTTTTGCTGGTGGCATCAATGCCTGCTCATCACATTTGTAGAACCATGCTCATTTGCCAAGCATCTAGCAATATTCTAGAATCTCTGACATCCATTTTATTTTCAAAAAATGCCGGCCTTCTCAACTTAAATAGGCACCTGGGTTTTTGTTCATTGTATACACTAAAATTGGCACCATTGACGCCAGTATGAATTCATTCTACCTGTAGAGTCTTTTAAAAAAAAAAATCAGTTACTGCCTTTATTTGTTTCCAGTCTCCCAAGAAGAATCCTTAAGGGTCTACTTCAAACGTTTTTAACCTGCTTGCATTAGTCTGTCCCTCTGAGCTGAAACGCTACTTAATTGTGAAAAACAGGCGCATTTATTTTAATTCCAAAAATAATGGTGTTAACGCTAAACAGTGGTTAGCAAATCTCAGGATAAAACTGTCTTCCTGCCTCTCTCTAATTAATTATGCCCTACAGTAGCCTTGGGAGAACGTGGGAACCACCTTTTAACCCATCATCAGACACACTTGAGTATTTAAAAGTTTTGATAAATTAATAATATTTTTGTAACCATGGGTTTTTATTGTTTTAAGCTTTGACTTCCCTTCATCAAGTAATTAAGTTTCAACCTAAATTTTTCCTTTATTTTTTTCTTTTTTTAATAAATATTTAGTTACATTTCAGATGCCATCCCTTTTCCCAATTTCCCCTCACTAGAACCTCCCTATTCCCTCTCCATCCTCCTTTTTGCTTTTATACCATTTTAATTCCATTCGAATATTAAGGTCAGTTCTAGTTTGAGGAATTAGCAATATAATAGATGCAAATAGTCAAGGAAAATCATTAGTTATGATGATTATAAGGTAGCTGGAAAATTTATAGAGTAAATAAGGGCTTATATTATCTTGAACCCAGAATATATGCAATAGCAAGAGGTTTATACTGTAGATATTAAAGGAGGGTTGTTTTAGCTTTATTCATTTTGGGTTTTTCCCCTTTGGTTGTGTGTGTGGCTAGTTGGTGGGTTAGTTTGGTTTGGAATTTCTTACTGTTGATGTTCTATTGTTTTTGTTTGGTTGGGTTTTGGTTTTTGGTTTTTTTGCAGGGGTATGGTGGTGGTGTTTCTGTTTTATTCATTTGTTTGTTTTGTTTTGACCATTTTGGACAAAACCTAACCTTTGAAATACAAGCTGCTGTCTTGAACTTTCTAACTTGTAATCCGTGTGCCTACACCTCTATAGGTACTATAATCATATACAAGGAGGCTTTGATATTAAAAGTATTATTCAGGATTCTGGTTTAAATCAAGTTCTTGAAATATTACTTTCAGCACAATCATTTCTGCTGATGAAAATCAATTCATTAAATATAGGCTGTGTAAGTCTTCTTGTCTTTATGCTAGTGATGGTTAGAAGAAAATAAAAATGAACATACAAAAAGGTTGCCATGTTATTAATAAATTTATAGTAAAGGAAAGCATTAATTAAGCAAAAAGGATAACAAAGGGATAAAATAGTAAATAATAATGATGATAATAATAAAGTTAAAAGAATAAATTAGAAATATAAAGCAAGCCATGTTATAATAATCTAAGTTTCAATCATATCTAGATGTTACAATTAAATTATTTAAACAACCTAATTGAAAGTAACAGATTATCAGAATAGATTTAAAAATTCCTTTGATTCCACATTTTTCTCTTCTTTTTGATAAAGTGTTGTCTATCATTGATGGTGAGGCACTTTGGGGGAACAGCAAAAACATGGATCCTATTTTCTGGTCCAATCAGTTAGTTTGTGTCTTTTTATTGGGGAACTGAATCCATTATTAGAGGCTTTTTTCAAGATATTTGTTAATTTCTCTCATTGTGTTGATTTTCTCGTTTTTCTCAACTCTGTTTTTATTGTCATCCTAATAGTTCTTATTTGTCCCCTATCCTAACTAGGGTTATAATTTCTGTAACTAAAAAGCACAAACAAACTCAAGTTGAGGAAGAAACAGGTTTATTTGTGTTACTTGCGCATCTTGTTACATCACTGAAGGAAGTTAGGGCAGGAACCTGGAGGCAGGAGCCAACACAGAGGCCACAGAGGCATGACGCTTACTGGTTTGCCCCTTCTGGCTTACTCAGCCTGCTTTTTCATAGAACCCAGGACCACCAGTCCAGAAATGGCCCCATCTACAGTGGCTGCCCACCCTATCAATCACTAATTAAGAAAATGTCTTTACAGTCTTTACAGGTTTTGTTGAAATATTTAAGGGGGGGGGGGCCAGTTCTACCCTGCCTTAGATCAGTAGGTTCTCAAATAAAACATCTTTATAAATATGATAAGCCTTTAGAACACTAGAGCTGGGCAGTTTTCTTTTTCTTTTTTCTTTCTTTTTTGGTTTTTCGAGACAGGGTTTCTCTGTGTAGCCTTGGCTGTCCTGGAACTCACTCTGTAGACCAGGCTGGCCTCAAACTCAGAAATCCTCCTGCCTCTGCCTCCGGAGAGCTGGGATTAAAGGCATGTGCCACCACCGTCCGGCAAGCTGGGCAGTTTTCAAGCCTTTAAGTTATTAGCCTTTAAGAGAAGCCTGGGCTTCTCTTGTTCTAATTGGCTAGCCCTTATGGCCATATTTTCATGATTCACTTATCCCCATGGTGTCTCCTCTCTCCACCTTCTCCCTCTCTTTTCATAAACCCCTGCATCATACTCCAAACCTGAGAAAGGAAATCTTGCCTCTCTCTCCTGTCTTCCTATAGGATGTAGACATCTTTATTGACCAATAAGTGATAACATGGGAGGCAATCTTATATAATATCACTTGGTGCATATGAGAATCTCCTGGTCCCTGAGGTAACCAGGGCCAGTATTACAATACATAGCAACAGACCTCAATAGATTTGCTTATAGCCCAGTCTTATAAAGGCATTTTCTTAATTGATGCTCTCTTATCAGATGACATTAGCCTGTTTCAAGTTGACTTAAAACTATCCACTACACTCTCTTTGAACTCTTGTGTATGTTTAATCTTCTTTTAAGGTTGTAGTATTCTTTCTCGTTTCCTCTGTACAGCTAATTTAGTAGTCAAATTCCTTTCTCTGTGTGTCACTGTTTTGATCAGTGAGTTTTTATTTCTCCTTAAATTCTGATAGATAATTTTTGATGGGTTTAATTGTCTGGGCTGACTGTTATCTATTGGAACTTGGAATATATCTTTCCAAGCCCTTCTGGCTTTAGGGGCCTCTGTCTATCAAGCGGGTTTGTTCCAATGGGCTGGCATCTAGAGGTGACTTGACTTTTTTGTTGTCCTCCTTCAGCTTTCAATACTCTTTCATTATTCAGTTTTTAAAATTTCATCTATAATATATCATGGAGAATTTCATTTCCAATGTTGTCTGTTTGGTTTTTCATGGATCTTCTGTACCTGGATAGACATCTCTTTCTTTAAGGTTTGATATTATTTTTTCTTCTGTGATTTTACAGAAATATCTTCTATGCCTTTAAGATATTATTATTCTACTTCTGTGGTGGTAAATCAGATGGTAGGTTTTGTTTGTTGTGTCCCATGGATCTGCACATCCTTCCTGCCTCCAGTTTCTCATTGACCTTTCCTCTATGTCTGCTTTTCACCCATCACTTTCTGTTTTTGACATAATAAACTGTGTTGGTGAGTTTTTGCCTTAAGACTTAGTTAAACCCCATTTCTCATACCATTTCAGCTTGCTTTTCTTCAATTCAAACTCCATTTTCATGCCGTGGATTAACTTCCTTACTACATCGATCCCTTTGTCATTTTCAGCATTGGGTTGTTTGAATATTGTTATAATTATTTATTTGAATTGTTTGAAAAATTTTCCAAGTCATTTCTATCATGGCCCATTACTATCAAGCATATATTTTGGAGAAGACGTATTATTTGTGTGTGTGTGTGTGTGTGTGTGTGTGTGTGTGTGTGTGTGTTTACTTCTATGCTGACATTTCCACATCTACAATTAGTTGATTAGTGTAGTTTTTCTTTAATTTTTGTTCAAGTCATCTTTCTCCTAAAATAGGTTTTTAGTTTTATGATTTATAACATTTAGGAGAAAGAGAATTTATAACAGAGGTGGCATCTCCATTTTTTCTGTTTCTCTGGGATTTATGAATACAGCCTCGGTTCTTGGTTTTTGGCTTGTTTGCCATGGTCTGGTTGCTTTAGTGGCTTGGTCAAGAAGGTAGGAATAAGTTTCTCCTAGTAATGAGGACTGGTCCCGATGTAGAGTGAAAAATTATAAAGACCATTTTATAAAATATATACAGGCTTTTTCTTTACCCCTAGACCTGAGCAAAAGAATGCAGGTTCACCAAGTTCCAGAAAGCAGAACCAAATGTAAGATTTCAGGCTTTCACTGCCCCGATACATTCCGGGAAGAGTACATTATCCCTGAGTCAGAGGACACTTGCTGGATTAACATTCCTCAAGCCTCAGGGAAGAAAACTCACCTGTGGGTGGGGAAGGCCCAAAGCAGGAAGACACATTCCTGACCACAAAGAGAAATGCAAGTCATCTAGGTGAGACTGAGTCCTCTGGAATTCTCCGATATAATGTTTCCTTGGTTATCCCTTCCCCCCAGTTGAGGTCTTCCCAGTGTTCCAGAAAGCTGTAATTTAAGTCTAACTAGATGCTCTGCTAACCTAGATAAGCTTCCACCTACAGAAACTGCCCCCCACCCCCATCTGCTACAGCCTGCTGATGTTCAAAAATTGTAAAGCAACCAATCATGTGTAACCTCGTGAAAATTCCTCCCTTTCCCCACCCCATGCTATAAAAAGCCCCTCAGCTTGCTGGTCTTTTGTCAAATTCCGCTCCTGTGTGGGCAAGCAGTTTAACCTTGGCTGGCCAACCTCTGCTGATTGCATCCAGGTACAGTGTCTTGCAATTTTTGGGTGGCTGTGATTTTCTGAGACTTGAGTAAGGGTCTCCCAAGTTTGGGGGTCTTCACCACAGGTCAAGGCTAGATAGGGTAACTGGAAGGTCCCGGTCAGGCAGTTGACATTATCATGGCTCTTTAGGGTGGTCAAGTGTGGCTATTTGGCAGTTACTGAAGGGAAATCAGCTGTAATATAAGGGAGCCCATAAGATGGGAGAGGGACTCAGAGAAGATGCAGGTCCCTGATAAACTACCAACTGGATTTAGATGACCTGAATGGATTGAGGCTGGAAAGGAAAGCCAGGTAACCTGAGTCATGTGCGATGGCTAAAGTTTTTAAATGATGTGTATATTCTATAAGACAGACTTTCTATACATACATAATGAGTTTCCCAGCATTTGGAATGAATAAAGTAGAACTGAGCAAATCAACATGGCTGACACTAATCGTGTTAAATAAATAAAAAATCACTTGCAGAAGAGGAGAACATGACACTATTGCTACAAATAGCATAAGACAGATAATGCTTTTTGAGGTGATATCCATAATATCATAAAGATATTATAATTTTATGTCATCTCTATTTCTAACACGAGAACACATTTTCCTTTGCTGCACACTGTTCCATGGGTGATATTTAAACAGAACACCTTTTCAGAAATAAATTATTAGGCGATAAACATTTCATTCTACTTTCACTATCTTTTCAACTCTAAGTATATGTTCATAATTGCCACTCTTGGGGAAATAAACCTCTGTATGATTCATTAATTATGTACCTTCAACAGTATCTTACCATCATTACAACTACTTGTGTGTAAAATATCTTGTAAACAATGATTTAAAAGAGGCAGCCTATGCTTATATAGGTTTCGAGATTTTTGTTTTTACTGACTTATCCTACACTTGTTAAATTTTAATCGACCTAGAATGAACTTATATAATTTTCTCTAAGGTATATGTGACATTTTTCCCTGTCATAAGTAAACATCTATTATTTTTGTTCTGCCTAGGATAAAAATCAAGAACCAATTATTTCTGTAAAACTGTAGATTTTAGTAGTTTGTAGTAATTTATGACAGAGTATTGATTGTATTATATGAACTGACTGAAAACATTGGTTAACTGTCCAATTTCCCAAAATATTTGAGACTTGTTACATACCATAAACTTATCAACACAAACTGAAAAATCACCCACATAGAGTTTGCATTCCACTTTATGGAGAGCCAAGTTGAAAATTATTTGTTTTCTAAAATCTGAAATTTTGACTTTGACATACATGCAAAATTCAGAAACATCTAAGTGTCCTGAATTGTATATCATGGAAATGGGTTTAGAAACAAAGGTTTGGGGGTGTTCTTAAGGTATCAGAAAAACTGTAAGTTAATAAGGAACACAGGATTTTGCTAAGGGACGGGCTATGGTACAGTAACTAGACTTTCATCAGCTGGAAAGAACCATCAACAATCTTAAAGAGAAGAAGTTGGAGTGACTCAGATAAACTGATATGGTAGATATGCAATGTTTTATAAAGCTTATTTTTCGAATTCTGGGGTGGGTGCATGTGCCCCTGATGAACTGCAATATACTTTTCTCTTGATAATCTAGATTAATTTTATCTTTGATGACTAGACTAAGCCATATACATGTGAAGGGCTAAGTTTTTAATTAAGGAACTGAACAGAAGGATCAAGAAGCCTTACAAAGAAAATAAATGTATAATTATATAACATTAACATATTTTCAAATATTTATGATAGAAATTAGAAGAATCTTGCTAAATTGCAAGTTATGTATCATGTATTTAAAGGTTTGTATTTCATACTAGAAAAGATAATGCATTTGCACAGGCCAAACCATCTATGAGAAAGTGAAATTTAAAGTAATTTTCCTTGTTGTTACATCATGCCATGGCATTGAATATCAAATGGTAAGACATCAAGTATACTGGATGGAGTAAGGTCTTTTGTATAAGAAAGGACTCCTGGAACCCCCACTGTTCTATTAATCATGGAATGGATTGTTCATTGCATAAGAATTGAAAAAACAATTATCTCACTTCCCACAAATTGTATTGTAGAACAAATTTCTAAAAACTATAACTTGAGAGACATCATTAAAACTATATCAAACACTAACATATGTCATTCTGCCTGAGATCTTAGTCTAGTATTGATGTACTAATTTAATATAATCAGTTTTACGTTTTAATCTGCAGGTTAAAAAATCTGTAGTCTATCTGGAAAAGATGAAAAATAATATTCACAAACTGACAGCTGGAATCTTGGGATATAAAGTAGGAATAGTTGGATACAAGTCATACTCCAATGGTGGGCCATTGCAGTAAATGAGTACAATACCAGGAGAAGGTGGTAAGGAAGGAAAACAAAGGATGAAATGAGAAAGGGAAGAAGGGAAGGAAAGGCAGCAGAGGAGAGAAAAGACAGAAGGAAGGAAAGACAGACCAACAAAAAGGAGAGGGAAAGAACTTTAGACATTACACTTGCAAAAGAGAATATGCTCTGGTAGGCTCAGTTCCAATCAGGGAGAAAGACAAATACCTGTGTTCTACTACTTCTCTTCTTCCCATTTTTTGTAGGACCAAACCTGGGAGATGAGCTGTGATTCAGATGCTCACTTGCAGCCATGCTTAGAAGCTTATCCCCAGGTGATTCTAGACCATTAATATTAAGTTGACAATTATCACTAATCAGAACACCTCTTAATTAAAGTAAAAAAAAAAAAATCCTAGGTCCAGATGGATTCACTGATTAATTCTACTAGACCTGTAAAGAATATCCAACAACAGTGTTCATTAGATAATTGCACAAAATATTTAAGTATTTTAAAGAAGCCTGTATAACTTTGATAGAAAAACTGGAAGAAGATGAAGATACAACAAATAATATATAAGACTTTCTGATGAACACTAATGCAAAAATCCTCAGTAAATACTTGTAAGCACAATTCAGCAATGCATTGAAAAGATCATTTATCATGACCAAGTTGTATTCATTACAGGAAGCAGAGATAATTCAGGAATAAATAAAAAACAGCACATAAGTAGACTAAATATCAAAGATCACATAATTATCTTAATGGATGCCTTTTGGACTTTGACAATATGTGACATCTTTTCATGATAAAAATACAGATAGAACTAGGAACTGAATATTTTTAAAAAAAAATAGAAGTAAACACTACTTTAGAAAAAAGCTTTAGGGACAAAATTACATCATGGTGCTGATGAGGATTTTAGGTATAAATTAGCTAAAACAAGGCTAAAGGTGACTGATAGTCTACATTGGTAAATAGAGTACATTTTATCTACCTATAATTCCTTGAATAGGCTACAACCTCCTGACCTCATATGACCCTCCTCCTCTCCCAGCTTTGGAATTAAGATATTTTATTTTATGTCAAAATATTTTTCCAAGGACCAGCAAAGCTTCAAGAAGGGTTCTGAGAGAAGTGGTATCTGGAAGCAGAGAAAACAAACAACTCAGAGTCAAATCATGGGTCCTAGCTGATGACTTATGTTCTGCTTAAGAAAGCTTTCTAGATTGCTTTTTCTCTGTTCTGCTTTTTTTCTAGTGATCTCCAGACAGCTCTCTCTATTTTCAGATTGAGGCAGTTCTCCAAGCAGTTCTTTCTTGCAATTCTAAAAAAATAAATAATAATAATAATAATCCCTGAATAGCTCTTCTCCTGAAGATCATAAGTGTCGTCTTGTATTTCACATATCAATGCAGTATTAACTTCACATTTCCATTTAATCCTATGAATCATCATCCTGTGATCCCAGCTCCTTAATTCTTAGGAGACAGCAATTACACATTTTCTTTTAACATTGCAAAAGAATTCAAAGATCTGCCTGCCTTTTTAAAGCACAGAGAATAAGCTAGCTGGGTAGGACACTATCGTGAAATTACTGTTTCTACCATGCCTGGGCCTAAACTGGCTCTGTCTCAAGCCAACCCTGAACTCAGGAATCTGTCTGCCTTGGTATCTGCCTGTCTTTGTATCTTTCTGACCAGCTGACTCATAGTGATGCTGCTTTTGTTCTCTTAGATTTGTGAATTTCATATAATTCATATTGTATCTATATTTTGCATACTTGAGGAATTTTTGAACTTGTGTTTTTAGAGTTCTTTTCTACAGCCCTAATGGTTGTCCTGAAGGTCCCAGCATTTACAATTTTGCTGAGAGATTAGCCACACCTTCGCTTCCTAGACTTGTGCAGTTTCTGATTATCATGGCGTAATTAATGTTAACAAGGAGAACATTCATTGAAGGAAAAATATGTACATTATTATACAATAAAATGCACATTATTATGCAAACAAGCCGTACACCCACAGCAACCATCGACTCTGGTAGAGGCCCAGGCCTGCTGGCCCTTTCCCAGGAGAAGAGTTATGCCATTTTATACCTACCAAGGCCAAATTAGACCTGCAATAATAGTATATATTATATCAAAATAAAACAATAATATAATAAACTAAATAGGGTAAATCTAAAAGCATTTTCTCCAATATCAAGGACAAGATAAGACTAAACGTTTCTCCTTTCTTGTTCAATTTAATGGTCAAAGTCATAGCTAGAAGAATAAGACAAGAAAAAGAAATAAAAAAGGTAACAAGAAAGGAGGTGAAATTATTCCTACTTTCAGATGACATGATCCCAAATTTAAAATATCCTAAAGGCTCCTAGAAAACTCTTATATCTGAAAAACACTTTCAGAAAAGTAGCAGGACACCACGTGAGCATACAAAAATAACAGGATTTCCTGCTAACTAATAACAGCATATCAAAAGGTTCTAAAAGTTTTATTTTTATTTTGCTTGAATATAATTCAAAAGTAATGATGCATTTCCTCTATGCACTAAGTAGGGAACTCACTTCAATACATCTAAGGCATTCTGAGTAGTATGTCAAAGTCTTGGAACCAAGCAATGGGTTTCATTTTCCTTTGTCTTATTTAATCACATAAAAAACTTTGCCAATTAAATTTTAGATTTATTTTATTTTTGTTTTTTACTTGTTTGGTGTTGTAAAATCAAAGCACTACTTTATTAAATGAGTTATTTTACACAATAGAAACATCAATATAATTACAATTGTAAAAAAAAAAAATTTATAACAAGAATGGACTGATTTTTCAGATTTCCACATCAGAGTCAGCCGTACATTTACACAGAATTGTCTTTGCATGAAGCCCAAAGGGAACAGCATAAGAATGAGTGCTTCTGTAGCCCCTTTATTTTTTGCTGATCAACAGTTTGTTTTAAAAAGCAGCTGCAGGTTTGTGACCTAAGGTTTGAGACAGTAGAAGAGTCAAAGGTGTCATGAATTCACCTGTAAACAACTTTATGCCTGAACATCAGCCAGTTCTGGAGGAAGTGGAGTCTTAGGGTGCTTGCTCTCAAAGTGCTGCCTGTAGGTCTTGGGGGTCTGACATTTGTGTCCTGCAGACTGTGCAGGTGTATATTAAGGCAGCCTTGGCAGCAGCCTTTTGGTCATGTTCTTGTTTCCTCTTCTATCCAGCCTGCTTTATGCCATTTTTCTGCTGAGACTGAATCTTCTGTCCACTAGCCATATCCAGGTTGGGCCAGTCCGAGAGACCACGCAGTGAAAGAAGAACTGGGCAGGACAAGCAGGAAAAGAAGAAGGGTCGAGCCCTGCACTGCCTGGGGCCTCTTCCACCCACAGAGGAAGACCAAAGCAGAGCCAGAATCACAATAGCCTGCACCTTGCACCGTTTTTTTTTTTTTTTTTTACTTATTTTACTCTTTGTATTTTTATTAAAATTTTTGAAAAGTGTATGAATTTTAAAATCTTCCCTTTAATTTTTATGCAATTTGGGGGGGGGTTATACCATGATATTTTTTTAAGAAACAGGAAGTATATGCAAACATGACATAGCAGGGAAACAGTGTCTATAGATGGCTTTCCGCCGGTCAGGGCTCATGAACAATGCACTAGACATTCATACAACACTGATATCTACTTCATTAATTGTGGCTAAGCATCACTGCACAATATTGACAGAGTCTACATTTTCATTCCAGATTCTATTGGTACCTAGACTTAATTATTTTCTTAGCCTGCCTTCCAATATGTTTCTGTAACACTCTAAATTGCCGTCTAGAAAGGAGATCTACTACTGACCTTTTCATAATCATGAAACCCACTCTCAATAAAAGACAACTTTGAATGCTGGAAACTACAGGAATTTTAGGTGGTTTGGTTCTAAGCCATAGCTAACAAGTATACATTTTAGTAAGATTAACTATAACTTACCGCACTATCTTCTGGATAATTTTATATCTAATGTTATCATCTGTCACAGAACGTCTTTATCCTGTTTTATTTTACGCCATTGATTTTTTTTTTCAAGCTTTCAAAAGCAGTATCTGTGTCTCTTGAGATCCTGGATAAGATGTTAGACACGGAGATTCAGTAGGATCTTGTCATCACAAACGGGAGTTTCCTTATGCAACTCTGTGTGAAAGCTCCTTAGCCGGACATCCTCATATTCTAATGCCATGCCTCATGTCTCAATTCCCACTGATAAATGTCGGCTACATCCATCAACTCCTTTGAACTTAATTATTTCTTCTTTTAACAAGCCATAACTAGTGTGTCTCTAGCAAGGGGGAGAGCATTAGATGTTAATATTGAAAAGACCAGCTGTGTTGTGTTACATATCTCTACCCTGAATTTGAACCGTCTACTTGTTCTGTGTTAGAGCAGTGGCCATGAACTGCTGAAGTTGAAAATTAAATCTTCTCTAAAGTAGTAAATGAAATCTTTACCTAGAGATAAAATCAACCCCAGTATATGATACTCAGGCTTTATATTCTCTGACTACATGAGGTTATATTTTTTGTATTTTATTTTATTTATTTTTGTATACAGCCAGGGATTTACAATCACAATTGTCCTTAAATCTGTGATTAATCATGTTCACCTCATTGCTGTCCCACTTTGATACTTCAGGCACAATCATTTGTTGCCTTAGTCCTCAAAATTCTGTTTTACTCTATTACTTTCCAAATAATTGATAGCAACTATATCCTGTTTTAAAGATGCTACTGGTTAACAGTTCATACACATGGTAGCAGTTCCAGCCTTCTAGGACCAGGCTGATAGGATCAAGTTTTTATTGCCATCACACCAAAGGGGATTTATTTCAGCATAACTTATTTATGTGCCTGACCACTGAGGATAATTTTTGCTATCATGCATTTTAGATAAAATTGGCAAGAGGTTAATTCAGAAGTACATTCTGGAACAGCATATATGAGGGAACTATAACTCGATGAAGAAAAGAAATGTTCTGCCTTGCAATACTTACAGTACAGCCTCCCTCATGAGATCCCTTAGGGGTATTTGGATTTGACATGGTTCTTCTTTCACTTTCTACATCTAATTAGTAGATGTGGAATGTCGCAGAAAGGAACAAACCTTTAGTTAAAACAGTTTTCTTTGGTGGAGAACAACTCATAAAAGAGGGCATCTGTCAAACAGGAACAGACACCAGAGCAATGAGTACTTCCTTCTCCATCACCTGCATGATCTATCAGTGGAAACATTAAATAAGTAGAGTTTTCAGTTGTCTTCAGATGAAAAAAAAAACACAAGGTATAAAAACTAGATTGGATGGGATAGCATTCTCTAAGATCTAGTTACCATTTAAAAAAAACTGTGCTTTTGTTATGTAAGCCACTGGGCAGTGCAGAGGGGAAATAATGAACATGAAGAAATGTGAAAGACATGACTCATCAGTCAGTACCTTCTGCATAGCTAAGCCAGTGACTTGAGTATCTGTGCAGCTCATTCATCTGCATGCACTGAAGATCTCAGGATTCTTTTTGTTTTCTTTTTCTGGTGACTTTCTTCTGACAAATCTATTACCTTGAACAATCATCTTGTCTTTATGCTGTTAAATCTCCTTAATATGATAAGAAGCTATATGGAGATGTTGTTCTATAACTATTACCAGTACAAGCACAAAATATTCAGAGAGAACTAGGGAAGATAGTTAGCAAAGATGGAATACAAGTTGTCACAGAGGGTCGACATGCCGTGCAAACAGATGGAGCCAAAGTGGCTTTATGTCTCACAACCAACTCACTTTAGTTTTCCTGTCAATCTCATCTGATGCTTCTATTTAAGACTACAGGTCTTTATTTCAGTAAAGAATTCATTTGAGTTCTATTTTACAGCAAGCTTTTAGATGCTTTCAGCAAAAATTTGGTCCGATTAGCCTATTTGTTCACTCTGAAAAGCAGAAGTCATCAGTTCATTTGTCAAAGTCATTCTAGTCATCCCTCTGTCCCAGGTCATTCTAGTAAACACTCATGGCAAAAGAGTGTTTAACTCTCCCATGTTCTGTAATTTTTTTCTATACACTGACCTTTAAACTCAGAGCGTGAGGACAATCCAAATCATTCCTGTATAGAGAGTGTTAGCCGGCATGGTGGATAAACTGAACTCTATCGTGAAAATGTTCACGTACTTATAAAACAGACTGATAGCAACAGCCTTTCTATTTCTGGATGGGATTAATGTGTGTGTTCAAGGACCCACAGTGCAGAGTGATGTGGCGTTGCAAGCCAATCTTACTAGCCTTCATGCTAGCTGGGTCAGTGGCACTGTTCCACTGAATGGGAAACCAGAAGTGCAGTAGATTTGTTTCACTAGTTCCATCACTTGCCTTAGTTCTTGTGTGTCAGCTCCTGGCTTCTATGAGTTAAATGAAAGAAAGTAAAGTATCCTTAGACGACCTCACATAGTCATTTGAAGAGTCCAAAATAATTTGGCACAAAAGAGTCTCTTTACGGCTCTGAGAAACTCTGAGCATGTATTCTAATCTTGCCAAGGAAAAGATAGCTTCATCTTCTTATGACCAAGATTATTCTGGAGTGACCATACCATTTTAAGTCAAATGGACTTATCAAATGATGCATGCCTAAGGATCTGTCAAGGACAATAATGTCCCATGCCTGGGGTGATGTCCATTTTCAAACTTCTGTTAGATTGTTACTTTACTTTAAAGACAAAGCATATTTTGAATCATCAAAGAAGTATAAGACTAAAACTGAAAACTACTTTATATCTTTTTTTATCCTTTGGAACTAAAGTAAAAAAAAAAGCATTTTATTTAAATCCTCTTTTAAAAGAAGGATAATGCAAGATTATCTAATATGTTATAGGTAAGGACAGACAGCTTGAGGTTGTAATAGGATACATACATATGACAGTTTCTTTTCAGAGATTAAAGGCCTTCCCATGTGGCCTTGTAGTGTAAGCATCGTGGAAGCTTTATTATGAAATAAATAAATAACACAAATAAAAATTTGCTATCATAGTGAGATGGGACAGAAGAAAAGAAGATATAAACTCATAACTGTAAAGTACTAAGCAGCAAGCAGGGTACATAAAAATTACAGCAGCTGGATCAGAGATAAATAGAAAGCAAGGTAGTGTTATTGTATTGTCTGCCCAGAAGCAACATACAAATGGAAACACATTTTCTAATTGGCTATAAGGGCAATGCAATGCCTTTTTGCCAGAACTTTGGGTCTTTTTAAAAGGGGAAAAAAAGGATTTGCTAGTTGGATTTTTTTTCTTTACTTCTGGTCATATATGGCTTCATAGGCTACCCATCCAAACAGAATGAAATGAGAAAATACAAGACAAGAAATGGAGTCTCAATAGTCCCCACAGGAGACAAGCTATAGCTAGGATCCCAGTAAAAAAGAAAGCAATGAGAATTTTGTGTTGGATAGTTCAGTCTTTCTTATTTTTATCGAAAACAGATGCTTCTCTCATACAGTACATCCCAACTGCAGTTTTCCCTCTCTTCACTCCTTCAAGCTCCTTCCTACCTCCCTTCTGCCCCACTGAATATATCCCAAATAACATACAGTAAATAATACATACAGTCAACATACATAGTTTTTAATAGAAATTTTGTTGTAATGGGAAAATAGAGAGAAAGCATTAAGTTTACTACAAGATGAATGCAGTAAGACCCAAAGAACACTATAGAATGAAGTACTGTATACGTGGCACTAAAAACATTGAGCACTAAGGAAATAAAAAGAATCTTAGTTTCAGAAATGAAATTGTTAATACCTATTTTGAGTTTTATATGTGTACTTATAATGTGAAAGAATGTTGAAATGGTAATTGGAACAGCATTGGTAAAAAAAATAAATAAAAAGATGAAATTATAATTGTCCAGAGTAAGTGCATCAAGACCAGGTCTATCCAGTCAGTGTTAGAGCTCATGGGTAACTTTGAGAATTTCTCACTATGAGAGCTTCCTACTGTTGTTCTTTAGAGCCCTCAACACTAGTATAATAAAAACCTCACCCAATCTGCTGGACATCTACACTGAAAAAATTATCCCATGGTCCTTCTATGGTTCTAATGTATTAGTTTTAAAATACATGAATTATTGCTTTCTCTTTCTTATTGTGCAATGCATGTGATTTAAGTCATTTACAGAACTTATAATAGGTAAAATGGTTTTCTGCTAACAGATACAGATGGAGCGTGGATGCTCTTGCTTCTTAAGATATGAACAGGATAACAAATGGACTCTGATGCTTAATAATTACTATTTAGTGACTTGATAGATGACTCAGTGTTACAAAAACCATTAAATCCTGAGACCTGAGTGTAGAGCCTCAGCATCCATAGGGAAGTTGGGCATGGTGGTGTGACCCTGAGTTGCAGAGCTGTGGAGGCAGAGACAGGAAGATCCATTGTAAGATTTGATCTCAAAAATAAAGAAGAGAGCAGCAAAGGAACAACTAGTGTTGATCTCTGTCTCTCTCTGTCTCTGTCTCTCTGTCTCTCTCTCTCTCACACACACACACAAAAACATACACACACAAATACACACAATTTTTTGAGAAACATTATTTGTAAATGACAGATTATTTTAGTTCTGATCTTGCCTTATCCTTGCCTTATAGCAGTCTTTTCTTCTTATTTTATCATTAATTCTTTTAGTTGAGTGGGTTATCCCAGGCTATTTTCATTCTGCAGCCTCTGTTAAGCTGTTCTGACCTAAATGGTCTGTGATAAGGTCAATGGTGTATAGAAATTCTCTTCTGAGATTTTTGAGAGAGCCCCTGTGAGACTATAGTAAGCTAATATAGTCTCTGGGTCTTTATACTATACTTAAAGATGGTCAAGAAGCTTGGAGACAGGTTTATGAATGCCTTCTTTCTCCAGATAAACGTACCTGAAACCAACTGGCACTTCAGTGGTGATGCTTTTGGCTAAATTTTGTAGGACCTTGAAATCAGGACTGGTATTTAAATGAAAGAAATTCAGTTCCATATTTCTTATTTAGAGGTGAGAAAGCCAGTATACTGTGGACAAAGCACACACCAGAGGGCATGAAGAGGGCAAACAGCATTATTTTTGCAAGGTAGATCATTTTTATAAATGAAGGTTTTAAAAGTTTAAGCAATTCCATCCCACTTCCTATGCATATTGATTTAATGTTGAGACAGACATGTGAATTAGTTGGTTACAATGATTTTTGGAAGAAAGAATAATAACAATAATAACATTGCTTAGAGATTCTGACTGTGCATCTTCTCTGAGTCTGCAGACTCTTGCTCACTATCTGGTTAGACATCATTGAGCTTTTTTTTCTGAAGAGAACCATTGAGGCTCAACAATGTAATTCCCGTAAGATCTGCCATGCTTTTTGAGCTTCTAAATTCTAATACCAAACAAAATGTCACATATGTTTGAGAAACCAAAGTTTTCTTCCCAAGAAACCTAAAACTGCTGTTACCATCATGTACCCATATAAAAATATGCAAGGATTATTATATTTGAGCCAGGTTGCAGCTAGGAGAATTCCTTCTCTCAGCATAGACTAACATACAAAATAAAATCAGTAGCCACAAACATACTTTTGCATTGAAATAATTCACACATGGAAACAACTACTTACATTTTGATAGCAATTACTTAGATAAAATAAACCTATGCTGCTGTTCATATGTTTTAATAATTGCTTGAAAATAAACTTAAATAATAAAGAAAATGTATGTATTGTTATGCATGCATTTAATAATATCCTACAGAAAGTCCAAATTGATGTCTTTGAGGCCTAGACAAATAGACTTAATGAAAATGCAATTAGTTAAGATGAGGGTATTCCAGACAATGGAGTCCTCTTTTTTTTTATCAGAAAATCTTTCTTATTAGCATTTGAGGTGTAAGAAATGGTGCTGACTATCTATACAGTTTTATATTTTGGCTCTAAGCAAGAGGAGGGCAGACCTAAAGGTCACAGGCTGTGCACCAACCAGGGACAATAAGCCTTGTTTACAAAGAGAATAACATCTCACAGATACCAATGTGACAAGGATCCGGGTATATTTTCTATGTTTTTTTCTTTAAAAAAAAAAAAAAGGTTTAAAATGAACAACAAAGAGCTGTCTAAAGTCTTTGCTGTGCATTCAATTGCAGGGGTTTAATCTGGAAAACTTCTGGGAGCCAGTTCAGGCTTGGAAAGTACCTGATGCCTGAAAATATTTTTATATTACCAAATATTTATTCATAAACGCTCAGCTGGGGTTTGAGGATTTGAGGGCTTGTTTTAATTATTTCTTCTTCCTTTTGAGATTAAAATATGATTACATAATTTGCTCCTTCTCTTTTCTCTCTCCAAGTACATGGACCACGCCACCAGACAGAAAAGCAGGTGAAGTTGAGTCAGCTCAAACCCCCGTGAAACTCAGAATTGAGAATGTCAGGAGTGGGGACAGCTCACTGCCAAACTCTACCTGCTCTGGAACCCATAACCATGACACCCGACTGAGAGGACCATAACAATCAGTCACATAGGGAAAACACCTGTGCTACTGGAGCATTCCTAGCTTCTAACTGAGTCAACTGGAAGCGTTTACCCCTGGACTCCTCCCCCCCCCCCACTCCTCAATGTTTATAAAGTCCTGTCCACGTGGAATAAAGTGAACAATGTATTTCACCAAGAATTGTCTGAGAGTGACTGTTTTACTGAGTTGTAACACTTTGGGGAAGAGTTTTAAGCATTCATCCCTGGACCTTAGACCAAACTAGCAGGCCAGGCTCATGTACCTGCTAATATTATATTATATATAATATATTATCAGACATATATATTTAATATATTATATAATATATTAAATTATACACACACACACACACACACATGTTCATGTGTTTATGAATGCCTGAGTGGGTTTATGAGTATCTCATGCATGCAAGTGGCTACAGCAGACCAGAAAATAGCACCAGATATCCTGGAATTGTGGTTACAAACAGATGTAAACCTCTAATTATGGGTGCTGGGAATCTAAGCTGCATCCTCTACAAGAGATATTCTTTTAAAGCTATGAGAAGAGACAAAAATAGAGAAACCCAGGGGAGACACACCAGGAAAACTTATAAGAATATCAACTCTGGCAGCCAACCATTAGACTGAATACAGGGTCCCCAATGGAGGCATTAGAGAAAGGACTGAAGGAGATGAAGGGGTTTGCAACCCCATAGGAAGAACAACAATATCAACTGACCAGACCCCGTCAGAGCTCCCAGGAACTAAACCACCAACCAGAGAGTACACATGGAGCAATTCATAGCTCCAGCATCATATGTAGCAGAGGATGGCCTTGTCAGGCATCAATGGGAGGAGAGGCCCTATGTACTGTGAAGGCTCCAGTGTAGGGGAATTCCAGGGCAAGGAGGCAGGAGTGAGTGAGCACCCTCATAGAAGCAGGAGAAAGGGGATGGAATAAGGGGTTTCTGGAGGGGAAACTGGAAAAGGGGATAACATTTGAAATGTAAATGAATAAAATATCCAATTTAAATACATACATATACACATACACACATACATCCAACTCCAAGAATTCAGTGACAAACCAGTATGCCAATGATTTCCAGAAAACGACTAGAAATAATGGGTCTAGGGCAGATTTCTTCTTGAAAGTTTTAATGGAAGACAGTCCTAATGACTTTGTAGCTTTGGACTTCAAGTTTTTAAAAACTATGGAAACATGAGTTTCTGTGCTTTGAACCACTTAGTTTTTGATACTTTGTCACAATCTTTTTACCAAGTTAATAAGTGCTTGTATTGATATAACTGCTACTCTCCAAGACCTTCAAACTTTCGGGAGATTCCCATATCGATCTGGTATCATGTCCCTTCACCTACAGAATTGTATTTATCTTAACAGTGCTCTGCTGATCTGCATCATTCGTGAAAGATATATGTTTTAAAGAACATATATGGCAGCTAGGGAATGATGAGAGTGGGAGAAATAGTTGTTGTCCCCAGGTAAGAGCACACCAATTAGTCACTCAATATCAAATGGTCAGCTCTGAAAACATACATATAATAACACTATGCACACTGAACAGGCTATATTTACTAGGAATATGTATGGATTATATACATATATATGCATTAATAATTTATGAACAAAGGGGGCTTGAGTTTGAAAGAGAGCAAAGAAAAATATATAATAGGATTTTGAGAGAAGAGAAAACTCTTAAAACTAAGAAGTAAGGATTAATTAATTATTGATGTAGCTGCAAAAAAAAATTGTTCACTTCACATTTAAGGTTTTTTTAAATACAAAATAATGAGCTGAAAGATTTTCCATTTTGACTTTAGGTGCTGCAAAATGTTCAACTTCTCATCACATTATTACTGCTATTTTTTAAAGTCTTCTTTTTTCCCCCCAATCAGCTTTTATACCATTTTAATTGCATGCAAGTATTAAGCTCAGTCCTAGGTTGAGGAACTAGCAATACAATAGATGCAAATAGTCAAGGAACAAGCAAGACAATAAACACAAATAGTCAAAGAACAAGTAAGGCAATAAACAAAGTCCCGTGATCACTCCCAGTGACCACTATTTCTAAGGGCTTAACAGGATGACCAAAATATCTGAGCTACTTCTCTGTCCTAGCCCAAAGTCATTTTCATGCCTGAAGCCTGCGTCTTTGTTCTAGCCCAAGATTTAGATACCTGTCTGAAAGCATTTTTTTGTTCTAGCCTAATATTTAGATACCTGCCTGAAAAGTCTTCTAGCTCTTGTGACTGTTCTGAGTGAAATTTTTACTTTGCTTTTGACAACCTTCAAAAATCAGATATCAAACATAGTGATACCACACAGATAGTTACCAGATTGTCCCAAATCAATTGCGTGGTATAACTATCTGCATGGTATAACTATTCCTTATGATTGTATTTTGTTGAGCCTGCAGTTATATGTTTGTCAACAAATTCAGGGAGATCTCAGTCATTTTTTATACCTGTTTTCTGCACACAAATACACTCTTATTGGGGAATCCCAGGTATAGCAGTATGAAGATGCTCTGTTCATTTATGAAAATATTCTGTCTCTATTGCCTTGTCTTCCTCTGGTGCATTTTGTCTCATTTCATTTCACTTACTCAATCTTAATTGATTAGTTTTCTTCCTTTTTGATTAATATTTACTTGTTGCTTTGGTCATATTTCTATTGGATGTCAAATACTGTTGATTTTAGCTGATTGGGTAATAGGTGTTTTGTTTTCCTATAATATTCTTCACCTTTGTTCTGGACTATACATAAACTACCTGGACATTTTTTAGTGTGTTCTGTTTTTTTTTTTTTTTAAGTTGTTAGGTTGATGAAATGTATGCCAGCTAATATTCTGAATTGAGTCAAGAACATTCTAAGCAAATCATGATATTTCACTGTTAGTATGTGGGCACAAGGTTCTCTACACAGCCCTCCTCATGTGACAACCAGGTATTGTCAGTTCTGGTCTTCTCTGCTGATGACTTCTCAGTCTTGTAGCTTCCTTACATATATACACAGGTTGGCACTAAGATGAATGGAAATCTGAAGGTCTCTGGAATTTTCACTGTGGTTCTACTTTCTCCTGACATCTTGTGATCAACTTATATTCTTCAGAAATTTAGCACCATTTCCTCGACTCAGTGCTATAGATTTTGTCTATGTTCCACACCTGGCTTTATGGTTTGCAAACTCTGCTAATACACCATGCTGGACAATCTTAGTAACTTATATCTCTTATTTTACATGAAGTTATGACCCAATTGCTGATGATACCAAATACTTCAGACATAAGACTTAGAGAAATTGAGCTCTGACTGACCTAGAAGCCTCTTCCCTGAGGGCTGTCTCTCATGGTATTGGAAGATCTTATGAAAGCTGGCAAGGAAGAAAAGTAATCAGTAGTCCTCCCAAGCTGGAATGCCTGTGGACCACAACAATGATTGATCTGACCAAATATCTCCTGTGATGCAATAGTGGCAGTTATATCTTGGGGTTAACCAGCAACTGTCTAATGCAACTGAAATCCCACTTAATTGGAGGGGATTCAAGCCTGGTTCTGTAGACCTGGCCAACTATTGGTGGCTGGAGAGACAATAACCTATATGAGAAACTGCTACTGCTATTTCATAAACCAGTAGAATTTGAAGTTATACTCTATTTATCTTTGTACCTACAGATAAATGTAGCTGTCACCTTTCATCAAAGAAATGTCTTTCTGGTGTTAGTGGAGATTATTACAGAGATCTCAAATGATCAAAACACAGATAGTAAGTAACCATAGGATACTCAATCCCAACTGGCACATCACCACTATCCCTCTATGCAAGACTCACAGAAATGCACAGGAGACAGAGTAGAAAGACTGCAAAAGCCAGAGGACATGTGCTCCATGGTTGTGTCTTCCAGATATATTTTCCAGCTGTGGTTATAAAATCCCAGCAATATTGATTCTAAATAAACAACATAATGACAATAAGATTGGGCAAGCCAAATTGTCACAACTAAGTATGTGAGAAATTTCACAATGTCCCACTACTAGATAAATATCTCCAGACAACCAATGATTGTTGAGATAGGAGGAGTCAGTTTCCCCCAGGGACAAACCTCCTCATAGATGTCCCAATCTTAAGTGACCAGCATGACTATAGATATAAGCAACATTGAAAGGACTAGGTGTGTGTACATACATATGTGTGTGTGCATTCAAAAGTTATAAAGAAAAGGTCATAAATTTGAGGAGGGTGAGAATACCTGGGAAGAGTTAGAGGATAAAGGGAGTTGAGAAGGATGCGAGTACAGTACCCATGTATGAAATTATCAAATAATATCATTTTAATTAAAAAGAAGAAAATAGGAAATAGAAGCAAATATTAAGAGAGCCAGATGTTAAAAATCACAGCGAATCCAGAAAGTTACCAAGTCAGCATACCACAGAGACACTTGCCACATCCAGATTTATTACAGCGCTTTTCACAACAGCAAGAAACGTAATCAGGCTACAGACGTATCAACCCATGAACAGGTAAAGAGAGTGTGGCATATATATCCACTGTTGCAGTTCCTATTCAGTGTTTCCTAGACTGGATGCAGAATTACCTAGGAAATGATAGACACTTCTCTGTGGGGGTAGACATATTTACGGAGGATGAAGTAAGGGAAAATGATGGATAAGTGCTGCATGCCTTAGCAGAATTAAATGTGAGAGACAAGAAAGCTAAAGGCACCACGATTCCTCTTTCTCACTCCTAGGACCTCCATAGTATGAACTGCTTTGCCCATATCTATACACACACACACACATACATACATACATACATACATACACACACACACACACACACTCCTGCTATAATGTATTAAACCTCCAACTGTGAGAGAAATATGTGGTTCCAACTCCAAATTGTTTTTGTCAGGTGTTTTAGTCATAAAAAGAAAACAATTTAAAAAAATAAGCCATGCAATAATAACAATGGACTTTTCTTTATAAAGAACAAACTAACTTTGTTTTCAAGAAGGTGGTTGGAACAGGAAACCAATACATGAAGTGAAATAAGCTGATAGCATAAAGACTAATACCCTGAATTGTTTCTCATACACAGAATCTAGGCATGAGAATTAGAAAAAGGGATGAAAATAGCAGGAAATATGAAATAATAATGATTGGAGGTAAATATGTGCCACATATATTAATGTATAAAATGTCATAAGGAAGCTCACCATTTTGTGAGAATTGTTCAGTACCTATTACAAATGTATCCAAAAATTAGATGTCTGGTCATATGAATGACAGAAAACCTCAAAAAAGTAAAAATATGTATGTTCCTTATACAGATTACAAGAATATGTACGTTAACTTCTACAAGTTAAATTATGAAAATAAAATTTTAAACATTTCTTTTGAAATTGACAAATGGAGAAGGTAGATTATAAACAACCTAGCTGTGACCTAAAGAGTGTGCAGAAAACATTGCAGAACCACAGTGAAAACATCAGAGGAATATGGCAAAGGTCATGAAGCCTGAGCTTGCACAGGCTGAGTGTCACAACAGGAAGAAGAATAGAATGATGTGCAAGTGTACATGGAAATGTCCAAAATGTCCAGACGTCCTCCAAAATAATTGAAAAGGAACAACTTACAACTCAAGGAAGTTCGGTGAATAGTCAGGTTATACACACATAAACCATACAAAATAGGCACAAAATAGCCAATTTGTAGAAATAAAAAACAAAAGGCAGGGCAAGTTTACAGTGTCTTAAGTTGAAGGACCCATGCCACTGTGAGGATCAGGACAGCACAGTTCTGGGCTGGTGTCTAAGCTGAAGGGAAGTGGGTGAGCAGGCACTTGCCATCTCTGAATGCGTTGATGAGAAATGAGATGCTGGATCTTGTTTTCACACTTCAACATTCTACATCTGTAAAGTTTACCAGGTTGGCAAGAATGCGAACATATCAGAGGCTCTTACATACCCTGGTGAGGACATAACGGTTAACAATCTAGGTAAAATATTCAACACCTGTTATATCAAAATCTGTGCATATTTCATAAGTTGGTAACTCTACTTCTCATTACATACTCTTGGTACTCCCTCATTCATGTACACAGGAGTCATAGATATGTATTTTCACTGAAACAGGAACTTGGGACTCATACATAGGAACCATGGATATACTTAGATGGGATGGTAAAAAGCTTTTTGAATGCAGTAGCAGTTTTCAGGGTTTTATGCTTGCAGAGCCAAGCCTAAATCTATCTAACCATGTCTACAGGCTCTTGATCCTATCTACTCTGTTATGGTTGTTTTACAACATGGAAAAGTGAAAGTAATTGCTAATGGCTTAGAGAACTAAATCAAGCTATATCACCTTTACTGACACAGTGATTGATTAGTGATGTTGTGAATCAGATTGTCTTTTTATTTAATTTTATTTTATTTAATCTTTTGTTTTTCCACTTTGGATTTTATCCCCCTCCTGGTCCACCCTTTGAGTGTTCCACATCCCATACCTCCTCCCTGCTGCCCTGTCTCCATGAGGATGTCCCTATACCTCCATCCCCCACATCACCAGACCTCTAAAATCCCTGGGCCCTCCAGTCCCTTGAGGTTAGGTGCATCTTCTCTGACTGAACCCTGACCCAGCAGTCCTCTGCTGTGTATGTGTTGGGGGCCCCATATCAGCTGATGTATGCTGCCTGGTTGGTGGTGCAGTGTCTGAGAGATCTCAGGGATCCAGGTTAATTGAGACTGCTGGCCATTCTACAGGGTCACCTCAGTTTCTTCCAACTTTTTTCCCTAATTCAACCACAGGGGTCAGCAGCTTCTGTCCATTGGTTGGGTCCAAATATCTGCATCTGACTCTTTCAGTTGCTTCTGGGTCTTTTGGAGGACAGTCATGATAGATCCTTTTTTTTCTTTTTTTCTTTTTTTTTTTTTTTTTTTTTTTTTTGTGAGCACTCACATAGGCTCAGTAATAATGCCAGGCCTTGGGACCTCCCGTTGAGCTGGATTTCACTTTGGGCCTGTCGCTGGACCTCCTTTTCCTCACGCGTTTCTCCATTTTTATCCCTGCAGTTCTTTCAGACAGGAACAATTATGAGTCAGAGTTTTGACAGAGGGATGGCAACCCCTTCCTCACTTGATGCCCTGTCTTTCTACTGGAGGTGGGCTCTACAAGTTCCCTCTCCCCACTGTAGAGCACTTCATCTAAGGTCCCTCCCTTTGAATCCTGAGTGTGTCTTGCCTCCCAGGTCTCTGGTACATTCTGGAGGGTCTCCCCACCTCCCACCTTCTGATGTTGATGTTGCCTGTTTCTATTCTTTCTGCTGGCCCTCAGGGCTTCAGTCCTTTTCCTCCACCCAATGCAGATCTTGTTCCTCTCTTCCATAACACAGGTTGCCATGCCAATCTGGAATAAGTAGAGTGGTGTTGTTAGAGCCCTGACTATCTTTATTAAACTCAAAATAATCATATCTACCAAGTAGATAGAAATCTTCAGCCACTATTCTCACAACCAGCTTGGTGGGCTCCTTCAGATGTATGACAGCAAAAGAACCTTGTCCAAAGATAACAACCTGCTTGGGAAATCTGAACTCCTGTGCCTATGTTGTTCCTCAGATTGAAGTCATTTTTGACATTTCTACCAATAATGTGATGAATGTCTCTGGTATACATAAGGGTATAGGAAAGGAGAACAAGATCGCTATAATTAATGGCAAGTACTGATTAAGCAAGGAGGATACTGAGCACATTGTTCAAGTGGCTGAGAAGTACAAATTTAAGATTAGAAGCAGAGAGACAAAATATCGACCAAGAATTCACTGGAGTCCTGTGAGTTCTACATGAGCGCAAAGGATGAAGAGGAGAAATTCAAGGCAAGTCAATGATGAGGACCAACAAGGCTGTTGACAAGTGTGATAAGATCATCGGTTAGCTACATAAAAATCTAGCTGTAAAGAAGGAAGCACTTGACCAAATGTAGGAAGAACTAGAGGAAGCCTATATATATGCAGGCTTCCATCATTAACCAGTTGTACCAGAATGCCGGTAGCATGGCAGGAGGGAATACTTGTCTTTCCTTACCAGGGACCACCTCCTTCTGATGCTATGATGCCAGGGTACACCATTGAAAAGGTTGATGAAGTCAATCCATGTAGAGATGTTGCATTCTCCACAGGAAAACATCTGAAAGAAGCCAGTTTAGCAAGTTTTAAGTTGAGCTGTTACAGTAGGTTTTGGGGTCATTCTCAATACTTGAATACAGATCATGTGCACAGGAATAGAAAATAACATTGCCCTTTCTAAATGATGGGTAAATATCAGCCTAATAGACTTTTAATGGGTCAGTTTGATGTTTCCTTACATCAAATATATGACATTTTAAATTATTTCTTTAATGTCTGCAGTAATTTATATAATAAACATTAAAGATGTAGAAGAGGAAAATTAGTAGCTAAATATATAATTGTCTTGTTAATTGCCTCCAAAATACATCAAAGTGTGTATTTACGTGGCAAAGTGTTGTTGATGAAGAAATCATTGTATCTACAGAGGCAGAGTAATGGGATTTTGCTCAAGCGTTTCCAAAAATGATTATTGTAAGAGGTAAATCCACAGTCTGAACTACACAGATTTCTTTGGGCCTCTAAGAGAGCCAAGAATAATTAGGGTCAACAAGCATTGTCAGAAAGCTGATGCATTGTGCTATTGTACACCATTGTATAGTGTGGCTGTTTTTCCAAGTTGTCTTAATGCCAATAAACATATTCTTATCCATAATTACCTTCAAATAAACAGTTAATTTCTTAAGATTTTTATATAAATGGAATTACAACTGCTCTAATAAATGTGCTCATAAAGGGGCAAGTTAACCCTGAGGACTGGAATCATCTTCTTCCTTAACGGCATGGACATATAAGCAGGCCTGTTAGCAAAGTGTTCACTCTTTTTAATGGGATGATTGGCTCCCAGTCTCATCTGTCTCTGAAATTCATGTCCCTCATTCCACTTTTATTAGATCTGTCCTAAAGACACCATCCTCTCTATCTCACTAAGGGTTCTATGTTGCCTTTTTCACATCCTATGTTCATGTTATCAATTTATCCTGACAGTCTGACAATGGACACTTGAATCTAACACAGTAATACTCTATAGTTATTAAAATATCAAATGCCAAATTATTTGATATTGGGCTTGATTATCATGTTTTGTTGTTTATGACCAACCATTCTTTGTCATGAATATACAGCTAAGCTTCATTTGCTTTATAAAAATTTTACAGGTTTATAAAAATGGCATCCTTGTAGAGCACTGGTACTTTGTGTTATTTATAGCCTCAGATTATCCATTAATTGAATACACATTTAATTTTTCAAAAGCTCATACATTAAAAAACTGGCTTCTGCACTAGTAATTTGAAGTAAAGAATTTAATTTCTAGGGACAGTAGAGGTGATTCAGGAGATAAAGTGCTTTTTCCCAAGTATGAGGACCTGAGTTTTATCTCCAGCACCAATATAAAGCCAAATGTGGCTTCGTTTATCTATAATACTCATGCTGGGTATGTAGAGGCTGGAGGATTCCTGGGGCAAGTTGGCCAGACAGTCTTGACAAATCAATGAGCTCAGATTCAGTGAGAGACTGTCTCAAATCTAAGGTAGAAAATGATGCAAAAGACACCTGAGGTTGATTGCTGGTTTTTACACACACACACACACACACACACACACACAGAGAGAGAGAGAGAGAGAGAGAGAGAGAGAGAGAGAGAGAGAGAGAGATACCCACACAACCATATGCTCATACATCCCTCTCTGAAAAGTGCACCTAGTAATTTGTTCACTGCCAAGGACTCCCACCTGCATTCAGCTGCACCCACAACCTTCTCTGAACCATGCTTAACTATCACACTTAGATTCTATTCAGTCACAGTCTGCTTATATCTAAATTGTAGAGTAAAAATGTTTATCCAGCCTGAACTTATTTAGGATGCATATGTAATAGGACCAACTGTTTCTTCAAAGTGAACTTTTGATAAAACTTTTCTATTTTCCGGCTTATGCCTATGCATAATTTGATATGCATATGATTAAAATCAGTTGAATCAGAGGAAGAAATATGAAAAGTAAAGAAATGCTTATATAACATAGTCTGTCAATCAAAGTAGGAACTAGCCAAACAATTTTCCTATTAATCAGAATCCTTCTCTTGAGCCATACAAAAAAACAAACAAAACAACAACAAACAAAAAAACAAAAAGCTTCTGAGAAAGTCACTGGGGCCCCTGAGTACCACCAGCACTTATGTGGTCCACTGTCAACATTACCAAGGTATCCTTTTATCTGTTTTAATGTTTTATTTTGTATAAAGTCTCCTTGGTACTTTATAGTCTTTATCTGATCTTTACTTTATTCCAAGTGACTTTTGATGTCATATATATAAGACCCAAAGAGACACGCTACTCATGGCATTTCCATGTGTCACAGCTACTCATACTGCCAAGTTCCAGTCACATTCATGCTTTTCTCACACTATATCTCTTTAACTCTGCATGAGATCACTCATGTCTTTCTCCTGGGAGAAATCCTTTATTGCTTTCAAATTTCAATGTTCTTCCTATTACTGATCCAGTATAGGCTGATAAAATATATCCTTCTCTTGTTGTTTTATAACTTATGTAGACTCCCCTTAAATGCCAATAATGCTAGCCATATAAATAGAGTACATGTGTACCCTTCAGAGCTTTGCTGGTAATATTTTTTTTAATCTTTATAACTGCATCAACACTACAGGCCCACTCTGGTTATGTATATTGTAGTCACTTGCCTCATATCATATAATTAATAGTCAGTTGAGTCTCAAATCAGATCCCACTCAGTTCTGTCTGCTCCCCAAGGGAAGTGTACTTTCACCATTCAGTGATACACAGACTTGAGTCAGCTTCATGGTTTGCTTTAAGTATCTTTCCTGATACATTACAAGCATGTTCATGGAAAACACTCTAAGCTGTTATTTTCAATATTCCTATATACATTGCCCATTTCCCATCCATATCATATCAGTTAAATGGTATTTTTAAAAGCATACATGGGTTAAATAATGAAAGTCAAAGGCAAATTTGCTGCCTATTTTTTCAATCACTAGAGTTATAATACAATATAAATAGTATCTGTAGTGTCTTCTTTGTTGATGACCTGTTCAAAGTTGGCTTTGACTTATCCCTGAACCAATAATGCAGGTCACTATGTTTCACATGAAGTTTGTCAAGGTTGTGGTTGTAACTGGCATTTCCAGCCAGCATTGAAGAGAAAGATAAAAATCAGAAAATCAAATAGCCTTCTAAACAGATATTCTATTGGCAAAGAATATTCACATGACCATAACAGTGACTGAGAAGGCAGCTCCTGGCCATCTAGGTGTGTGAAATTGATGAAACCTTATTGTTTGTTGCTAGTGCAGTTAAGTTATGTTGTGGCAATAATCTGTACTTAACTAAGTGACTTCAAAGCACAGATTGTTATTTCTTACCCATGCTCTCGATTCAATGGAAGCAGCTGGGAGCCCTCATTTCTTTCCCCATTCTTACTTCTAAATCCTGAATTCTACCTAGATTTATGCCAGACACTTGACTGTAGAACATTCATATATTCATATACATTGATATAGATCCATATGCATTCACACACGTCAAATAATAAACAAAGTCATATGGTATATACCAGGAGTGATGCTTAACATTTTCACAAGTTTCATTGCAAAAATTTTTTTAAAAAAAGGCATTGATCAGACTATGTTACGAGAGACACAGAAACCAGTAAGAAACCATGAAACCAGGTTTCCCTTAGAGTCAGAATAAAGCCACCAGTATTCAGTGATAATCAATGACCTTTATATCACTCTAAACTAGGTGAAGGTTGTAGTGACCATTAATCCTCACTGCCAACTGGACTAGAATTATGATCACCTAGGAGACACAACTATGAAAAGTTCTGTGAGGGTTTTTCTGGAGAAGATATAATAGTAAGAATCACCATGAATACTGGTGACTATAAAGAGAAAAAAAGAAACTAAGCACTAGATGTGAAATAGTCAAAATGTAAGTCTGAGGTAATGTAGCCACTCAGGTCAAAACCAGTGTTTGTCATGCCTATATTATTTTTGTCTACTCAGAAAGTTTGTCTCTTCTTCATCAATTTGGTGATGAAGAAGATTATTTGATATACATGTGAATGTATATGAATCTATATCAATGTACATGTATATATGAATGTTCTATAGTGTATCTGGTATAGATCTAAGTAGTTTCCAAGATTTTGAGGTAAAATCAAAGAAAAACAATGTAGCTTTGACAAACATTAGCATCCACCTGAGTTGTTATATTAAATTAGACTTGCATTTTAACTATTTAACATGATGGATGTATCCATAATATTTTAATATTGGCACCACAAAATCCTAAGTTGATTAACTATTAAATAAGCTTATTAAGGTTTCACAACGCTTGCCTTCATATAACCACAGCAAAACAAGGATTTATAAGCCTGAGTGCAGAAATTATACTCACAAAGATTAGTACAGGGATTTATCTGGAAATTATGCTTAAAATTACATACCAGGATAAGCCAGTACCCTACACTTACCCTGTGGTTCTAGGCTAGTTTCTGCAAAGATTGCCTATGAAGTAAACAATGACAAAGAAAATCTTTGGAATTCTAGGGGTCTAGACAACAAAAGCACTAGAGCAACAATAACAAAAACAAAGATAAACAAAACAGAAATTGGCAAAATTGCAGGAGGCTTCAAGCTGTGCAATCAACTCTGTACTAAAAATAATCCAGTCGCAGACAAAGAATCAAGCAAACAACAGACACCTCCACTAATATCTACATGCTGATGGGTGCTGGGCATCAAAGACTTAATTTCATCATTCGTTTTCAGACAGGAAGCCAGGCAGAAGCAAAGCATCTGAAGATGAAGGAGGCTGCAACTCTAGGCGGGATTAAGAACCCAGGAAACATACACTTGTAGCATGCGAAATTTCAAGGGAGGAGGATACAGTAGTCCACAACTTTTAACTTGATCTTCAAAATAAGTCAAGATGACCTTAAAATTAAAACTGAAATGAGTTCTGTGACAATAAAAAAACATTTTGATATCTATCTGTATCTATCTTTGGACACACCAACAGTGTGGTTTTCCATCCTGTCTATTGAGGGTCAGCACAGAGTAGCAGATACTTTTCATTCATGTACTGAGGATGTTTAAAGTCAGCAGTCATAACTAACAAAGTCATAGGCATCAGCAGTTCACAGATGAAAAGGATATTTTAAACAAGCCAGACCAGGAGTCAGAAATCATAACATTTACCACAGTTTTGCAATTAATTATCAGAGAGGAACTACATCGGAGAACATGGTACAGGACTGCCATGAGTTCTGTGCAGCTATGAGTGGCAATGATGAACTGAATGTCTTATTAATCCTCTAATATCTATCTTATGCCCAAATATCCTTTTTAGCTACTCTGCAAATCTGAGTCAATACACTGTCAGTTGTATGTGGCACTCAAACTTGCAAATTCTCTCATATACATTCCTTGTAAATGTCTTGTGCAGTAAGATTGACAGTTAATATTATGACCTTATCACTGGTGAGGAATTGGAAGTAATGAGATTAAGGGCAAATCAAATATTACACTATAAATGAAAGACTGGAAAAAATCCTAGTATCTAATTCTCTTCATATTGTGACGAAAGATATGTAAACGGCATGCCAATCTATGTATCTACTTCCAAAGATAGATACAGATAGACATCAAAAAGCTTTTTATTGTCACAGAAAGAATAAGGGGGTGACAGAGGATAAAAGTCCAAGAACCGGAATGGAGTCATTCTGGAAAAGCAAATAATGTTTAAGACGAAGGCAATTTCATTCAGACAGAGCAGTATGTGGCACATCTATGCTGTCGTTTTTAGAAAGGCGATCTACAATCTGACTGAAGTAAAACAGAGTCATAAATTACAATGCCTAAGTGTCAGAGAGTCTTAAAAATACATTGCCAACCAAAGATTGAGCCACAAGGTTCACAAATACTGTTTGCAACATGGGAGAAGTAGTCCAGAGACAAATAACAAAGAGACAGGAGACCCTCGAAGGTGAAGAACATTGACAAAGGCAGTCTCCCGAGAATCAATATAAGGCAATCTGGTACACAATTTTTTTCCCCTAATGCTGGATAGGAAACAAAAAGAGAGGAAACTCGACTTAAAAGTTAAAACAAAAAACAAAGACAAATAAGTTAAAAGAATACACATAACTGGATTTAGAATAACTAGAGTGAATACAACACTGTCTCAGCAAAGAAACGAAGCAATAGGACAAGAGATAAAGTTACATGAAAATCAAGACAGCAGTGGTGACCATCTTCAGTACATTGAAGATTTTCAAGCATCCAAGAGAATGCTGTATGCTGCTACATACTTCAAACTCCAGTTGCCGCCTGAGATTAGCAAGCTACTGCTCAATCCAGCCTCTGAACACTGACTAATGGAAGAAAGCAGAATGATACTGCACAATGCAAGCTCTAGACCTTTGGGTGCAGACCCCTGAGGAGTCTAGGGGCTCCTCTTTATTCACTTTTTTCCCTTCCTTTTGGTACTCTGAATGGTAGCCCCATCCTATCTTGGCTGCCCTCTGGCTCTCTCATTTATCTACCTACCTACCTCCCCAGCAGAGCCTCACCATCCTCACTCTTCCCTGCTCTCATTTGTTCCTATAGCCCATCAAATCCTGGGAGTGGCTGCCCCTGCCAGCCTTTGGATCCAGAAAGTAGATTAGATTGTTACTACTGAAACCAGGCTCTGGACACAAAGCAACATGTTATTGCTCAAACCAGGGTCTAGACTTTATCTGAGAGCTACATGCTATTACATCTTCTAGGCGCTGGACCCAGAGAGTGGCATTGCATCTTACAGGCTCTGGACCCAGAGTGTAGCATATCATGGCTCTCCAGCTCTACACAATTAGAACAATATGAGATTATTCAAGTAAAATTCTGCTTAATTACAGAGATAAGGAGATCCAGTACATAAGTAATTCATCTCTGGGCTATATAAGTGAAGTCTCTTGGTTTTCTAACTCTTCTTATTTCATTTGCCTGATTTTCACTTGCTTTTCTCTCATTTATTGTAGTTCACGAGGATAGAGACTTCAACCCATTGTTGGGATCTATGGACCTGTGGTGAAGCAGAACTTCATGAAAGCAGAGGGGCAGAGCAGAATAAAGTTCTTTACTTTGGAGTTGCCAGGAAATAGAGCTATACACACACAAAATGGAATCAAGGACAAGATATCTTAAAAGTCACACCCTGCAGTTACCTGTATCTTTCTGACAGGCTCAACTTCTATCACTTTACAAAATAGTGTCAGTTGCTGGAGACCAACCTTTCATCATAAGAGCCGGTATATAGAGCCCATTTCATCTTGGAACCATAGTTCAAAGATACTTGCATTTACCCCAACTGTCTATAATATAAATACTACATGGCTGCACTTCTTAACTATAATGAATTCTATTTTTATATTTGTATTTGATAAGGGGAATTAACATCTCAACATGAGTTAGAAATGTTAGATTTAATAGCATACCAGGATTTTTACTACTTTCAATAACTTCACATTTTCTATACATTGTGTCATGGGACTCATGATCACCACTCCAGTCTAGTCTCAGCTTTGTACCTCAAAGAAGAAAAAAAACAACTCATATCATGTCCCCTGCAAGGACAGCTGTCTTAGGGATGACTTAAGAATCCACAGGAATCTGAAAGTACTAAGAGCAGAAGTTTTTCTTTACTCAGTACAGTAGTGGTAGCTGAAGAGATGGCTCGTTGGATGAGACAGCGACAGAGGCAGAAGCACTTTGGAAACACTGCAGAAGACTGAATTGACAGAGCCTGCGGGGGTGCGGGGGTGATGTATCTGAAAATCTCAGCAAAGGGAAGGCTTAGCTACTGATTCTTCTTGGTTTCACTCTCCTCTTCCTGCTGATACTGTTGATATTCCATCTACTCATGCTACTACATCTGGCCAGATGCTGGAATTCTAAAGCAAAAAAGGAACAAATATTCAGTCAACTCAACCAAATAAAGCATGCCCCTTCTATGTACCCACCGCAATCTCACATAGCTAAAAAACCTGGACACTTTTTCCCCTGAGAAAACCTGTGACTATGGATTTTATGTGTTGTATTGAATTTTAGAACTTTGAAATCAATTAAATTTTATTTTCAAATATATTGAAGACAGAAAATGTTTCTGTTTATGACATGTAGCTCTTAAACCAGACAATTTGTCTCCTGGACAAAATTCTAATTTATAATATAAAATTCCATTCATTCCAAGGATAATGTGTTAAGAGGACAATTTCCTTTTTAATAGATCTTATTATGATCATTGTGGAGCCTTACCCTCTGTAGGCTATTGTACAAAAGACTACTTCTTAGAAATAAAGCCAACTTGAATTATGATTGTTCAATGAGATTTGTTTAAAGAGTGATGTGTGGTCTATAATCGTCTATACCACTAGCCATTTGAAATTATTTTTATTTCCACAAAATTGGGTTCTAAAATTATCTTTAGAATGTTTTAGTAAAATTACCACCCCACCAATAACATCCAAAAGATATGTTAAACGCATTCAACTTTTCAAAATATTCTAAGCCATTGTAAGTTTAGCTATCAGTCAAATGAAAGGAGATCAAAATATATAATATCCATTTTCTTAGCGTTTCTATGGCTATGAAAAAATACCATAACCAAAGGTATATAGGGAGGATGGGGTTTATTCCAGCTTGCAACTCTCAGTTCATACTCCATGACCAAGAGAAATAAAGGCAAGAACTCAGGCCTAGGAAGCCCAAGGCAGGAGTTGATATGAACGCCTTGGAGGAGTGCTGCTTGTTATTTTTCTCCTCATGGCTTGTTTACCCTTCCATCTTAGCCCATCCAGTACCACTTCTCCAGTGATGGCATGGTCCCAAGTGAGCTGGCACACTTACAACAGTCATCGATAAAGAAAAAGCAACCATAGGCTTGCCCAGTCAACTGGGGCCATTTTCTCAATTGAGGTTTCCTCTTTCCAAATGACTCTACCTTGTGTCAAGTTGACATAAAACTAGACAGTTTCACAATGATATGATCATTGCCCACTGATAATTGAGTCAAGATAAAACACTAAAGCAATGCCATTACTCAAGAAGGTTGGACACTGAAGGAACACAATTTATGTTGTTGTAATAGCAACATAAATTTATGTTGTTGTAATTGTTGTAAAAGCAACCATAGGCTTGCCCAGTCAACTGGGGCCATTTTCTCAATTGAGGTTTCCTCTTTCCAAATGACTCTACCTTGTGTCAAGTTGACATAAAACTAGACAGTTTCACAATGATATGATCATTGCCCACTGATAATTGAGTCAAGATAAAACACTAAAGCAATGCCATTACTCAAGAAGGTTGGACACTGAAGGAACACAATTTATGTTGTTGTAATGTAAAAGATTTACAGAGGGCATTTTAGGTCTTATTCGGAGTGACTTGTTTCTGAGTCTGAAATATTGTTCCATTAATCAGTGAATGAATTAAGAATAACTGTGAAGGACTACTGCTTATTTTGTTGACTTATGACTTAGACCCTGTTCATTCATTTTTTATGTGCATCATAAATCAGATGTATATACTTAGGCATAAAATATTTGTTCTTCTGTTACTGAAGTATCTCTTTAAAGTGTTGAACATAAAATTAAGCGAATATTTTTAAAGAATAAAAACCTACCACACAAAGTTGATTGTCTAGAGCAGTGATTCTCAATCTTCCTCATGCTTTCACCCCTTAACACAGTTCCTCATGTTGTGCTGACCTCAACCATAAGATTGTTTTATTGTTACTCCATATTGGTAATATTGGTGATGCTATACATTGTAGTGCAAATATCTGATATGCAGGATATCTGATATGCATTCTTCAAAAGGGTCGCCACTCATATGATGAGACTCTGCAGGTATTGCCACACACTAATATTAGCACAGTATCATTGCCTGCATACAATGTTGCAGTCTGATATATATATATATATATATATATATATATATATATATGACTATAACAGTAAGTGGTTGTGTGTTAAACTGTGCATTAGTGATATATATATATATCATATATATATATAAAACAATATATATTGTTGTTCTTCTGTTACTGAAGTATCTCTTTAAAGTGTTGAACAAATATATATGTGTGTGTGTGTGTGTGTATATATATATATATATATATATATATATATATATATATATATAGTTGCTGTGATCAAATACCTGACAAGAAGCAACTTCTAGTAGGAAGAGTTGATATATATATATATATATATTTGTTTTGGGGTTTTGTTTGTTTGGTTTGTTTGTTTGTTTTTTGAGACAGGGTTTCTCTGTGTAGTTTTGACTGTCCTGGAACTCACTCTGTAGACCAAGCTGGCCTCGAACTCAGAAATCCACCTGCCTCTGCCTCCCAAGTGCTGGGATTAAAGGCGTGCCCCACTACATGGAAAGGTCGTGAGCCAGCTGGTTACACTACATCAACTCTCAGGTCAGAAAGCAGAGAGATGGATGCTGATGCTCAGCTGATTTTCACAAAGTTATTTGTTCCAGTATCCCGGACCATGGAATGGGGCCACCACAGATGGGTTATTCATCCCAATTTTAATTAGTGCAATTTAGAAACTTCCTCATAGAAACATCCAGAGAATTATCTTCTGGATTGTTTTCTATCCTATTAAGTTGACAATATTAAATATCAGAGTTCAAATATTAAGAATATCAGATTAAAAATCCAGAACTACAATGAAAATACCCAACTTAATTTACAGCATGAACATGATTTTTCCAACTACTGTTGTCCTGTTACCACTTCAATGTTTGGGAAATTAAGGGTTAGATTAATATATTTTTCCCAATGTCATTTTCTTCCCTTTCATTAAAAATGATTTTGTGGCCGGGCAGTAGTGGGACACGCCTTTAATCCCAGTACTTGGGAGGCAGAGGCAGGTGGATTTCTGAGTTCGAGGCCAGCTTGGTCTACAGAGTGAGTTCAGGACAGCCAGGGCTACACAGAGAAGCCCTGTCTCGAAAAACAAAACAAAACAAAATAACGATTTTGTATTTGATTATATCATCATGAAGAATAAATGCTCTGCTCCCAAAGGACCTTACAGCATAGTATGAACGTATGGTTTGTGTCTGCACAACGGTGTGCAGCTCTGAGTGGTTTGTACAAATTTTGAGCCTTGCCATTAAAATCTTCTCTGTCACACATTTTATTACAGACAAGGGTAAGAGGAATCTTAAAGTGGACTCACTGCCACCTGCAGCCATGTTGATATCTGGGGTCCAGACTTCATCCAAGAGCCTTGGGGGGGGGTGTGTTTGGTCCTACTGCAGGTGAACAAGCAGTCCTGTTTATGCTGTTGACAGAAACTGTGTGGAGGCCCATGATCTGTGAAGAGCAAGGAGGATACTTTTGCTGTGATACAGATGACTGTAAATGCACAGCTGAGAAGGGGGACAAAGAAAGCTTCTCTAACAACCTCTACCCCAACCTGAATTCCCCCATCCCTCAAAAAAGTAACAGCCTAGACACAAAACTATTAAAGAGAACTCTTAAGATGTGTTATGAGAATAGTGAAGTGTATCTCTCTATAACTGACGTCTTCTGGCAAGGGTACAGGAGCAGAAGGACTCAGTTCTCCTTAAATGGCAAGCCATTGAGAGTTTATCTACATTGTAGGTGTTTTATGTAAATAGCTAAGAATATGATCCCTTATGGCTTACACAAATAAACATAGAGACACTGTTGCACAAGTGGGCACATCTTGCCTGACAGGCTGGTCTTGGAGATCATATAAATCACAGCTGAGTAGGACCACTGATACCTTTCATTTATTCCACCTTCCCAGATTATGAAAAAGCTCCATAAGCTTCTAGCTTATTCCCAGCTTGTTTTCTCTATATTATTCATTCAAGGGGTGTGGTATCTTAAGCAACAAGGTCTCATCATCTGGTTATGTAGAGAACAAGCAAGAGAGTAAGAACCTGTATAGATTCAAGAGTTTCTGGGCTTCTCTGACCAATAACCCATGAGAACATGTACTACCTCTGGCACTGGGGTCCTCAGGATAGCTTTTCTAGATAATATAGGTTATCTATCTTCAAGAATCCATTCAAAATAAGTTATATATTTTAATTTGGTTGCAAGATAATAGGTTTCCATATGTCTCTTTTCATGTCTCACTTTGTTTTGTTAGTCCTCCCCCCTCTGCCCTAGAATCTTCCAATACTCCACCCTCACTGTTTTCTATCACTAGCATTGCCTCTTTCTACTTCTAGGTTATATAACTTCTATTTCCTCTTCACTAAGTATCCCCTCTTGATGGCCTTTACTGTTTTCTACATACACTCTAAGCTGAACACACCAAACTAAAGATTTGAAGCTAGGTTCTACATATAAGGTAAAAGTGAAGCATCTGTCTTGTTATGCCTGGATTACCTCATTAAATATGAATTTTTTCCAGGTCCACAAATTTACATGAATATTTCAATTTTTTATTTCCGCTTAATGCTTGATAATGCACTTTCATTTGCAGTCCACATTTAATGGGCATTTAATTTGATTCCTATTTTCTAGCTCTTATGAATATATATGGTGATATATATTGGTGATTATGAATAGATTTTTACATATATATATATATATACATATAGTGAACAAATATATATATATATATACACACACACATAGTGAACAAATGTCTCTGTGGTACATTATAGAGTCCCTTGGATACATGCCCAGGAGTAGAACAGCCTGACCAAGACTTAGGGGTCTCTACATTGCTTTCCATAGTTGTTGTAATGCTCTACACTCCCACTGGTGTAAGATAAAGATTTTTTTCTCATATCCTTCTCAGCGTTTGATGCCATATGATTTCCTGATGACAGCCATTTTGATCTGGTGAGATGGAATCACAAGGTAGTTTTAATTTGCATTTCCATGATTGCTAAGGCTATTAAATATTTGAAGTATATATGACCCATTCATATATCTTCTTCTTTTGATAAATTTTTGTTCATATCTGTAATGAATTCCTGATTGGGTTATTTGTTTTCTTGGCGTATTGCTTTTTGAATTCTTTATATATTATAGATATTAATCTTCTGTCAGATATATTGCTAGCAAAGGTTTCTTTCAGTTCTGTATGCTGTTTCTCTATCTCGTTGACTCCTTTGCTTTATACTAGGTTTAGTTTCATGAGGTCCCATTTGTTCATTATTAGTCTTATTTTCCATTGACCCGAGTTTATTCAGAAAGTTCTGATCTGTGCCTGGATATTTTAGCACATCTTCTTTTCTACCATTTTCAGATTTTCCATTTTTACATTAAGACCTTTGATTTATTTGGAGAGTGAAGCATAGACATTGCAATCATGAAATCAGAGAAGCTGCAGCTGTCTGCACAGGTTCTGCACAAGAGTGATGTAATCAACACTTGGGCATAAGGCAGTGAAGGGGCTCAGAGGCAGTATGCTAACTGCTTCACTATTTTGCATTGATGGATTCTGGAAGAAAAAAGGAACACTGATTTCAATTGCATATCCACTGATGAATGACCCGACCAGGTTACAATGGGTAGTTCCAGCTCAGCCTTCACACACGTGTGCCTTATAAAACTAAGTGTGCCAGAGATTAAAACCAAGTCATGAATCTTAAAGAGACTGATAGTGAAGATAGGAATGCCAGGAGGTGAAAGGAGGTGATAGTGAGAGTAACCAGAATGTCTGTGTGTGAGCACATGCATACATGTGTGCATGGGTGTGTCTCTGGGTGTGTACATGGGTGTTAGTGCACATGTATGTGTGCAAAATTATTAAACAAAGAATGTTAACCTATGAAAACATTTAACATAAAAATCTATATGGTCAAGCAATACTATGTCTACATAAACACTCGGGAAACTAATGATATACACCCACACAAACTCGTCTACAATTGTACACAGGACACTTTTGTAATAGTAGAGAAACGATGAATGAATAAGAATATCTGAGCACACCTGAACAGAGAAACAAAGACATAAGCTATCAATTCACGAGATTAAATTAAGTGAAGATATCAGTCATAAAAAGCTAATATTTTTTCAGATGTCAAAACTAAGCATCAATGTGTAGATGAAAAACTCACATTCTTCATGAACTGAATATTAGATCCAGCAGAAATTGATTTCATACAGTTCTGGAGGCTAGAAGTCCCTAGGCAAGACAAGCGGCTTCAGTTTCTTTTTAGAGCCCATTTCTTACATGATATATAATGCTTCTTTGCCTGGGACTCAGAAGCATAACTCTGCATCTGACCATGTTTGCAGTTTGACTTTTCGTATTATATGTGTTTTGTTCAGGAATTCATTATTGTTCTTTCTGCATTTCCTTTCCTTTAAATCTTCCACTATTTAGTTATACAATACTATATGGTCAACCATGAAAACAGCCAAGTGTGTGTGTGTGTGTGTGTGTGTGTGTGTGTGTGTCTGTGTGTGTCTGTGTGTGTGTGTGTGTGTGTGTGTGTGTGTGTAGCATTATATAGACTAAACAGGCTATATTTAAGAATATATATGTATATACATGTACATATACGCAGTAACAACAATTAATAAAAAAGGGGGCCATAGGTTTTAAAGAGAGCAAGGAGGGGTACATAGGAGGGCTTTGGGAGAAAAAAAAAGGGTATGGAGATTAACATGATTGTCTTCTGATCTCAAAAATAAAAGAAATAATTTTTACAATTTTCTATAGTTCTAAAATTTATAGTCAACCATATGATAAAAATCATCCTTGCTTAATGATCAATATTACCATTTAGAAAATGAAAAAAAAAAAAGAAAACCTCATAGCTATAATTTGCTATGGTTTTAAAGATTGGAAAGTAAATCATCAAGTAGAATAAGTGAGAACTTTTAGTGATTTTTAAAGCAAATCAAGCCAGACAATCTGCTGTACTCAGGTATCAGTGTTCTCAAAACCCTGAGACTTGCTAACACTGCACTGCACTTTCTATCGCTCATTTATCCAGATGTATGATGTCAGGTTTCAGGTGGCAGCTAGAAAGGAGAGGTGTTAAATTACCGTAATGACTGATACCTTGAAATGAACTTCAAATGCTTTAAATGAACAACGTCTCTCTCTAGCGAAATAAGTTGCCTGACATTACTAAATGAAATCTAAATATATAAATTATATATGTATATACATATATATGTATACGTATACATATACATACACACACACATATATACATATACACACACACATATATATATATATTCTGTAATCAAAGACTTTTCTAAGTTGCACAATATCCCCAACTAATAAAATTATCTCAAACATTGAATCAAACCAATGCCCAAGCTGGATGGTATACAAGGCAAGAATTACTCAGGGCAAATATTGGTTTGATTAGTCATAATATTCTTAAACTAATTTATGTAGTAGAAGTTGTGACTTTGAGATTTGATTTCAAATAATTCATTCTCTTACAAATATTATGAATGACAAGAACTTTTATATTAGATAAGGGCAATTGACAAGGTATAGCTAGAAAAAGAGTTCAGCCCTTTTTTTTTTTGTTAAGCCTAAATGGTTTATGATCTTCAAGTTGCTTTTAGATAATGAGTGTTCTTCCTATAGGTTTTGCCACAAAGCAAAGCTTTGCCCAAAGCCCAATATTCCATGAAAAAAAACAGCAGTCAATAAACACTAGCTCTTATTTTTATTACCAGTTACATACATATTTGACCACGACCTTCGCTTTAAAAATATTATTTATACTTAAAATTATTGAGTAGTACAGAGTGATTAGAATCAACTAACACATGAAATTCATACAAAAGCTGCAGGGAGAAAACCTTTTGCGTCCTTGATTCGTTCTTACTGCGATGTATTTGCTGCCCTCTGGCGGCTATGGACGCCAGCAGCACCATCGCTAAGAAAAAAAAATGGGTGTAAAAATTGCTTCTATCATAACCTTTGGAAACATTTATCAAGCAGGCTTAAGTGACAATCAGAGGAGCTGTTAGAAGTAAGTAATTACATCTGTAAATTTGATTATAAGAAACCGCATAGCTCTTCCAGATAAAACGAAGACTAAATTTTTATGCGCTTAAGATTATTCATCTGGGAAATTTTCAAATAAGAATCAAGAGATGTTTCATAAAACTATGTAACTTTTTTTTCTATTATTTAAGGCTTCCCTAGCTGAGTTTTGTAAAAGCACTAGAATTAGATCAATGCCTTAACTGGTTGTTTCCTTACGCCTTTGGCTAAATCTAGGGTCTGCTTTGGGGATTCCTATGACAACCTTAATTTATAGCATCATTACCATCTTTGTTATGGTCTACAATCCAACCTGGTAGTAATCCTCAATGTTCCTATAGGACTTTGGACTTAATAGTATTTTCCATCAAACAGGGGGCATTTTCCAGTATGTCAAATCCATCACGTTCAGTTATTTTAAACAAAAATACAGGAAAAAGTACAGAACTCTGGAGTGCAGACTTGTGAACTGATTTTAAATCACTGAGAGTGGCTTTAGTCTACTATTAAAGCTGAATGATAGGACAAACCTAATTTGTTATTGGAAATACTTTCTCACTCAAGACATCTCTCAGGACATTTCTGATCATATCTTTTTTTGTGTGCTGAAAAACACAATGATTTCTATAGATAAAGTTGAATGCTATGTTTTAGTTGAGATATTTTATTTTCTAACGTGTTATTAATTATCTGAGATTTTATAAATGTATCTCAAATATATTCACCCTCCCCATACTGGCCTCCCAGTCCTCCCATCCCTTCCTACATAATTCTAGGATTACATTTCTATTTTCTTTCTCTCCCATCAAACCCAGTGTGTGTTGCTCGCCTAGATTTCCGGTTGGGGCCTGCTCTAGGATGATTAAAGATAAACCTACAAAAGGCCACATGGTTTTAAAAATCTCTCCTCTGCCTCTCCCAGATGCTAGCAAATGTTAATAGCTCCTCAGCTAATGGTTGGGTTACTTTCTACACATGTTCCTTCATCTATGTGGGGTTTTATCTGGCTGGAGCCAATGCATGTCTAGTGCATATTGCCACAATCACTGTAGATGGGGATATTTTAATCGTTATGGCTTACAGAAATAAGTGCCATAAGTTAGGGAATATGCTAAATTACCTGTCTTGATGCACTTTTAAGTTCTTCTTGGTGTGTATAGAATGCAAATGATCTTTTCTTAAGGACAGTTTTCAGTCCACTGCACTGAAGGTGGCAGAGTTCACCATCGTCGTCCAAATCTCTCATATTCTAGACTGGCAACCTGCTTCTTACATCCCTGTTCTTGAAACTTAAATTATTCTTACTATAATGTCCATTTAAATATATGGTCATGAACCCAGTAGGATTTGTGTACATTCATATGCTTTTAAGATGTAAAACGATGAACAAAAATAAACATATAGTTGTTTTAAATTTATAAGATTAACTTCATGATGTCCACTAAGTGATCACTGTATCTCACATATGCTATCATGCTGGGGCAACTTTTTGTTTGTTTGTTTGTTTGTTTGTTTGTTTGTTTGTTTTTAAGCCGTTAGTCTGCTGCACTGAGCCTTATAAAGGTTCTAGTCTTCCATTTTGTTTCCTCAACTGAAATTACTGAGAAAGTCAGTTTCATGGTGAAAATCTCAGCATCCTTCAAAATGTGTTCATAGAGAGCATTTAAACTCTGTTTGTATCTTATGTTTTCTTTTCCAACTTTATGATTCATAAAAGCCACGTGCTTAAGAACCTGATCAATGATAAATTAATTGGATGTTTCTTGTGTACTGTAATTCAATCCAGTATTTTATTTCTTTCTGAATTAAAATACTGCAACTGTTAGCTTATTATGTGATATGACATACAAAGACACACACACACACCATATATATATATATATATATATGCATATATAAAAAACACATATAAACATATATATGGTGTGCACATGTAGTATGTATGGTATTTTGAATCTGTATAATATTTTAGCAAATCATTCCTTTTCACTTCTGGCTCCCTTTGAATCTGGGCTGGCATGAGAGACTCATTAGTAACCAGGAGATGGCAGTAGGAACTACTGTGAAGCATCCTATGTTAAATTATACAACAAAGACAGACACAGTCTTTACTTTGCTTACTGGAGCATTCAAGCTGGCTCCATGATTCTCAAATGAAAAGGCCTACGCAGAACTGTGACATTCTTGGAAGACACCAGTCAACTGGAGAAGGAGCATGGGGGCTCCAGCTGAAAGGCTCTGTTACTAAACTTACCCCATTTTACATCCTGTTTATCCAGACTGTTTTTGAGAATAGGCTGGCTTAGTTATGGAAGGTGGTATCTTTATTTAGTATGCAATGTTGGAAAACATACAACTATCCTGCTCAAGATTTACATCTATAATTACTAAGAGGTCAACTTAGGCTTACTGGTAAAACTGAGCTCACATAGGTTTCAAAAACTGGTCTGTCATAGAACACTGCCAGGGGCCTTTAACAGCCTCCAGGGAAAAACTCAAGGCAGCATCTAAACAAAAGTACAGTTTCAAGCTGACATTGCATATTGTACATTGTTTAATGGAAAACTTGTACCTAGAAAAAATGAGCAACTATGGGAACAAGTCCTTGCTTGTGCTCTCCGGCATGTATTATTCATTTGGTAGTTTACACTTCTTTATGTTTACTAACTCACCAAATAAAGCACCTTTAGAGAACTTGGAAGCATTTTTTAAAGGTGAATCAGAAGAGACTAAAACAAAGTGTTGAAACTATCTCACCTTCTGATACCAGTCTAATACATGGCGGCTAAAGCTAGGAACAGAGAGGCATAGGCTTCACTTTAGACTTAATAAGAGTAGAATAGGGGAATATGCAATGCTTTTGTCCAAATGAAAAACAGTGCTCTCTCTCTCTCTCTCTCTCTCTCTCTCTCTCTCTCTCTCTCTCTCTCTCTCTCTCTCTGTGTGTGTCTGTGTGTCTGTGTGTCTGTGTGTCTGTGTGTCTGTGTGTGTTAATACACTTGTGGAGGTCAAAAAATAAACTATAAAAGGAATTACAAATTGTTGCTAGCCCATGTAAAAGACACAATCTAGGTATTCCTTTCAAAATTTTAATCAAGTTCTATTTTAAGTGATGTTAATTGCAGCATTTGAAAGGGAGGAGCTAATTCCACAAAAAAAGGAAGATTCTATAATGTACCCATTAAACTGCTGGAAAAAAGGAGGTGTGTCTAAAGAGGAGTTAGTTTAGATCCCTAGTGTTGTCAGGGTGGGACCACAATCACCTGCCCAGCTCAGAGGTAGAGAACCCAGAGGCTATTTCATACTCTGATACAAGAATTGAGGAGGGAGGAAGAAAGAGAAAGAAAGAAGACCACACCTCAACACAAGGATGAATTAAGTCCTGAATTGTGCCCACAGCACAAAAGAAATAGCTAACCACACCCTAAAGACTTCTTTTGGTGTAAAAGACTTAACTCATGGGCTAGGATGGGAACAGGGCATATCAAGAACAGGATGTGACTATCTGTCTAAAATGTCCTTTTCACATAGATTTGTACATGTCTCCCAGTAGATAGGATTGGGACACCAGGGATTGGAACGCCAGGATTCGATGCTTGGGAAGTCACAATTTCATCTGGGGACTGGATACAGATTTACAAAGAGCCTACACATTCCCACCTCCCACTTGCAGCCTGGCATCTATTGAAAGGCTCCTCCTAACCCATGCCTACAGCTGAAAAAGACCCTTTCTGGAGTGGGGTTTCTGCTGTACCTGAAATAGTAAACACTTTAAAGCCGAGTCATCCTTAGCTTAGAGGTATTTATCAACTCTCGCATCCCCAACATACACTAAATGCTGAAGATAGCTATGTGGCAAAATAGTTTAAAATTAATGATTGTACACTATTCATTTATGTTTGAAATTCCAGTCCTAAACCAAGCTTGTGGCTGCCCGCATTGACATTCTTGTCATCCAGCAGGGCTAACAGCGTCAGTTTGATACCTGGTTTTAGGTAGGGTCTGAGTGTACCCTAGGTCAATCAGGCTGGAGTTCTTCACTTTGCCCGAAAAGCAGGCAGCAGGGTCGACCTGATACTTGCTGCTATTTATAAAGCAAGTGTTACTGTTGCCTGCGGTCCAGGCGAGATTGACAGCAGTCTGCAACTTCTGGTTCACCTTCTGGTAAACGGAGCCACCAAATTCTGTCCCATCGTTCACCTTAGTATGAAGTTGGAATTCCTCCGTCTTAGCAACTGCGAAGTTGCTCTGGGCCATTCAGGACTTTGAGGTCTCAAAATTCATCTGGTAGCCAGCCAGCCAACCCTCATAGCCAAGCATCAGAGCACCCCGGATTGAGAGCCCAGCCATGTCAAAGTCCATGTCACAGGCCAGGTTGATATGCTTGTACCCTGTCTAGATTTTAGCAGTTTTACCCCAGTGTTGGGCAAGAAAGATGAATCAAAGGTCAGCTTCAGTCCATGTGCAAGCTGGTCTTCCACAGTGATCTCGGTGCCCAGAGGGTTGTCTGTGCTCCATTTCTCAAATCTGAGCCCATACTCAGTCCATCTGTATTTGGTTTCTGGACTCCGGTTCACTTTGGTGGTCTCCAGGCTGGCAAAGCCTGAGCTGCTAAATTTCAATCCATTCTCGGATTTCGTTTTCAAATGAAGCTTTACTAAGCCAAAGCCTTTGGTGAAGACATCCCTGAAAGACATGCCAAAGGTCGGCAAATGTGGGGCACACAGCCATTTTCTCAGAGATCACGGTCGGGACCGGAACGGCAGCAGCTACACCAGGGGTTGCAGCGAGGAGCACAAGGAACAGCCAATTTAGGTATTTTATTTCCAAGCTGTAAGCCTAGATTAGGCAGGTTGTAGAGCTACTATAATTTACACCACAGCCATTATGTCCCTTGTTACTTGCTGTTTCTCCTGGCCCATGCTCATGGTCCATATCCTCTCATGGTCCATAGCCTCTCTTGGTCCATATCTTCTCATGGTTGCTTCCTTCTCCTTTGATCTCCTTTCTTCTCTACAGTCTGTACCTGTCAGCCCCCACCCCCACCACAGCAGAAAACTGAAAACCCGCTTACCTCTATCTACTGTCCAATCACAGGCTTTAGCCTTTTATTGACCAGTTAACTTGGGGAGGAAGGTTACATAGCATCATTTGGTATATGTGAGGATCCCCTGATCCCTCATTGAGGACAACCAGATCTTGAGCGCCATTATTTACCATTTGAATATATCAGAGCAGCAGACCAACCCATCCACCAAATGTGTTCGAAGAGTAACTCAGGTTGTCGGGTTTAGCAACAGATGTCCTTACCCACCTCTCTGGCCCTCACCACCTTTTTTTAAAGAGAAAAAAAAAAATCACATTTGACATTTGACTCAAGGTTTCCGAACACTGAAACTGGAGAAAATGGATATTCTGCCTTTATTTAAGGAGAGTCCAAAATTCTAAAAATGTAAGACCAAAATGAAATGGTTCCCCCTAAAAAGACTTGTAGATACCGGTCAGTGATAATTAAAAACACCATTATTCTGTCTAAATTTGTTTGTCGCCCTACGATAAATTTTATGTAAACCTTGTTCCCTTGCTCTCAGTGTTAGACTGAACGGTGGAAGGGCCTCAGCTCTCCCTAAAAGATGAGGCAAATCTATTCCAGTTTTAAAAAACAAAATGTAGCAAACCTCCTGAAGAATGTCTTTGATGTAGTTGTTTACTTAAAAATGAACCACAGCTTAATCCCTGTTTATGGAAATTGAACAGTTTTTAGACCCTATGCCAGAAGAGACAATGACACTAAGTAGCCTGGTGTTTGTCAGTTCTTAAAGCTGTAAGACAGCACATAGGCCTTCAAAGACATGTAGATATATTATATGCATGGTGCTTGCTTATCTGCCACCTTATGTGAAAGAAATTTAGAAATTTAAACTTAAAACGAGCGTTGGTGAAACACGTGTGAAAAATGAGTAAGAAATCTTAAACATGACTCTTTAAATAGGAATATAAATTTATTTTATAAAGCATCAGTAACTTTTCCATAGGTTTCAAAACAGATATTACAATGTTATCATCTATTTTAAAAACCTACTAATATATTTAAAGATATATATACATATGCATGTTCCAGAAATATCAACATATGATTTTTAACATGGTAATAATTATCCTTTTTATTGTATATTTTAAGATTAGTAGGAGAAAGGTTTTACTATTTCCTAGGCAGATTATTGCTTATTTCCTTATATAATTATTACTGAGAATGATTCTGTCACATAATAAGCAGTGTCACAGAAGCTCTTAATCAATTCCATGTTATGAAATTAGCTAGAATGGATTCTTTTATTTATAACTCAGATTAACCTGATCTACTTGATCTGCCGGCCACCCCTGTGGACCAACTTCACAGAGCTTTCACAAGCCTAGTAGCTGCAGTGTCAGAATGAAGTAGAAGGCTGTCAAGAGACCTGTGCATCACAGACAGCATAGCGTCCATCTCAATATTCTACTTAAATGGTGTAAAATACTTCCAGGCCTATCCATGTTTCTCTGTATTTAAGGTACTGCCATCAAATACACATGGTAACAGTGCTGAGTGTGTTCAACTTCACTTATGTACAGTATTTTTAAATCAAATGTTGATTCCAGACATGCTTTGGAGTGAACAGATTTAATGTTTCACTTGGGCATCAATGAAGTGACACTGTTAGTAAGTCAGTGGACAAATGTGAAGGGATTCTCTAGCTATGTAACAATGTTGAAAGTTTAAGATTATTACTCTATACTTTGGCTCTGTGGAACGTCACTGATTCTATTAATAACAAACAGTTGTGAACACTTGTTTATGATATTGTTGCTCATGATTATATTTAACACAACTAACTAACTGCCTCTGTGCTCAAGACACTGTTCTGACTATTATATGTCCTTCAATTTATGAATTGAAATTATCACTAGAACTGTCTTTAAATCTAACATAAAATCAATCACTCATTTAATAAATATTATCCACAATAATTTTGAGTTTGCACAGTAGGGTGTGTGGGTGTGTGTGTGTGTGTGTGTGTGTGTGTGTGTGTGTTGACACAGGAATTCTAAATGGTCTGGAGTTCTGGATCTCATCAAACAGGCTAAGCGGTCTAGCTAAAAATGATCTGGCTGTATCTGGTTCCCCAATACTAAAAGGAATGCTACCCACAAGAAGATTTTTTTTCATATAGGTTCTGGGAATCAAAATCAGGTCTTCATGTGTGAAAGCTAAGCACTGCACTGACTAGGCATTCTCCACAGCCACTGGCTGTGTTTTTTATAGTTGTAGAAGTTAATATATTCTTATGTATACTGTTCTTTCAATTTATTTTTACTTTCTTTCATTTGTGTTTCCTGAACACACACCCTAAGCTTTATGGTGTTGTCAGTCTTCTTTTATAAAGTGAGTTCTCCAGCCTTCTTGAATAACACATGCATAGTGTACCTATCTAAGAATGTGGTGTGTTCTTCTGAAGCTCTGCATAGTCCCCACCGGAAGTGAAATCTTATTAAGGCACATAAAATTCAGTATCTATAGAAACACACAACCTGCCTTTGGTGGGAATGACCTAAGTACCGCATGTTCCCAATATTAAAAAGCCTGAAAATAACTTTACCAAGTTCTCATCAGTTAGGTATCAATTATCCCCCTTAAAAGTTATGTGTTAAAAGTTTGTAGCCAGACTGGAGAACTACTGGGAAATGGTGGAATTTAGGAGGTAGAGTCTAATCGAAGGAAACTGGGTTATTGGAGATAATTCCTTAAAGAAACAGGGGATTTCAGGAACTCCCCATCTCTTTGTTCCTGAATTACTCTGACCCATAAGTACCATCAGCCATGATGTTCTCTCTGTTCACAGATATAAGGAATGGGACTAAGGAGCTATGATCTGAAATAATGGTTCCTTCTCTTAAAAAGATTTTCTTGGTTATTTTGTCACAGAGACCTTCTTTACGTGGTTGATTTTACCTAGTGCATTTCCCTCTAACTCTAAGGTATTAAATGAAGCAGCCCATAAACTTTAAACAAATGAGTTTGTGCATAGAAAATGTTCTCAAACATATTATAAAGACAATACCTTTATCATCCATATTAACTAATTTTCATAATAGATTTATTCATTATTAGTTTCTTTCCTATTAATATAGGTATGGATTTTTATGGAGGGCAGTGGCAACAGGTAATGTCAAAATGAAAACAATGACTTTAGAAGAAAACATTTAATGTATTTAATAAAATAATTTACTTGTTTAATAGTTAACTCAAAATGAGCACATTAAATGTTAGGAGACAAAAAGAGACATTTAGCTATGTGCAAATAACAAGGGAGAAAGAAACAGAAAGAGAGAGAGAGAGAGAGAGAGAGAGAGAGAGAGAGAGAGAGAGAGAGGAGAGAAACAGACAGACAGACAGACAGACAGACAGACAGACAGACACTAGCCATTGTTAATCTCTGCTCAGTCTCTTAAACCTAAACACTGGAAAGGTTTTTCACAGTCAAGTGACATTGCCCAGGATGTGGCTACAGAAATTCCTCTTCTTCCTTCTGTATCATGACCCACCCTTTTTCAGACAGGTGCAAACTATATCTGCACACATGGCCTCATCCTGTGTAGACACATGAATCTGACATTATAAAATCAACAGTGTTGCTTTTTTTTGTCATTGAACAAAGTTTAAAATGTCACAAGTCATATGCATCTCTTCTGCATATAGAAGAATATTTACACTTTTATCAAGATTAATTCATTGAAATGGCTATAAAACTAAAATTACAAGATACATGTTCTGACAAGAAAAAGTGTAGAAAATTCTAGAACTTCCAGGACTGCAATTTCAGAAAACAGTGAGGTTACTATTTCACCAAATGTTATATTCATTTTATAGATCAAACCAGAGTCAGCTCTGCAACAGTTCATCTTGATTATCTAGTTGACTGAAATCATCTAGGCAATAGAATTCTGTGCATGCCTGTGAGGGTGTTTCCAGAGAAAGTGAACCGAGGAAGAAACATCTGCCCTGAATGTGGGCTAACCTATTCTATGGGCTGAGTGTATGGACTGGATACACAACACACAGTGAGTGGATGTCAGCTTTCCTTTCTCTGTGCTGTAGGCACAATGTGACCTTAAACCTCTTGCTCCTTCCATCATGCTCTCTCTGCCATACCTTCCCTTCCACCCTGGACTATCCCCTGAGACTCAGAGTAAAATAATCCCTTTCTTTCTTACATTGCTTTTGCAATATATTTTGTTATAGCGATAAGAAAAACAGCTAATACCTCCTCCAATTTTCATCTAGCCTGTAACTTTTATATACCATAAAGACTATAAGTCCTAGAGAGTATTGTGTCTTGAGCTGAAAGTGGGAGATATTCTTTCAGGCTTGTATTGCTCATACATTGGCCATTTTCCTCTTTTGCAATAGTGTGTAATCTTTAAAATGACTCCCTTGAACGACAATACCAACCAACTAGAGTTCCCTGGGTCTAAACAGTTAGCCTGAGAACACACATAGAGGGACCTATGTCTCTAGCTGTATTTGTAGAGGAGGACAGACTTGTTGGGCATCAGTGGAAGAAGAGGGCCTTGGTCCCTTGAAGGCTGGATGCCCCAGTGAGGGGGAATTCAAGGGAGGAGAGGTGGGAGTCCGTGGATGAGTGGGGGCACACCCTCATAGAAATGGGAGTACGGAGGATGGGTTAAGGTGTTTCTGGGGATGGGGAATGGGGAAAGGTGATAACATCTGAAATGTAGATTTAAAAAAGTACCCAATAATAAAAAAAAGAAAAAAAAAACAAACAATGGCACTGGTTATGGCAGTTGAACATTTGAGACTCTTTAGCAGTAATTTACAATTACCCATATTACTGGGATTCCTTATAATTGTCACGGACAAGAGACTGTGGAAGGAGCTCATGGAACTTTAAAACAATATCTTCATTAAAAAGGGGGAGAGAAGATATACCCCTGTACACCACAAATTTATTTAAATCGTATTCTTTTTATTTTTTTGTTTTAAAGTTATTGGTTTCTTTTAAATTTGGATGCCAAAAAACTTTCTGCTGAGTGTCTATGGTGCTCTACAATTAGGTATATTTAAACACAGATAAAAGTGAAGGATAAAGGGAAGGATCCACTTACTGGCATAAGACATGATCCTGATCACATATTAAATATGGGGAAGAGAGCATGTTGTGTTCTTTTTTTTTTCCAGGATGCTGAAGGAGCATGGTGGCTGCCAGAGCAATGGGTAAGACATGCTGATGCCAAGACAAAGAATGATGCTGACCTGTGAGTTTGCTGAGTGCCCTGACAATGGTGACTGGGAAGGTGTATTGGACATAAGTCCCTGACCCACCATTGCTTACCTATACCCTTGATGGGACAAGCTACCTTGCCTCAAGTTCTTAGACCTTGTGGAACAGACAATAAAAAAGAGAAGTTATAATGCCTCTTGTATTGTTATTAAATGTGACCAGTTATTTAGACTCAATCATGGACTTGTCTAGAAATCAATCCAATATTGGAAATAACAGTTTTCATTTGGAAGTCTGGTTCTGGACATTTTCAGAGACATATATGGAAATTAGCTGCAATTCTCTATGATGTTATGTTAACAAGAGATAAAGTTGGGGCAGGATCTGGATTTCAAACAGTTGTTAGCACGTGTTAAGGCTCTTTTAATTGTCAAGTTAAAAATACTTTTGTTTCTTCTACAGTACTTAATGTAAGTTTCATTGATTGTACACCTTCTAGTTGTGTTTGTGTTTTGAAATCTGGCATATCAGTTATGGAGGTCTATCAATCAGCTTTTGTTTTAGCGCCCTGAGTATCACAGAACCTTGGTATTCTAAAAATAGCTGGCAAGTACTAGAAAAATGAGGCAGGTTTAAGCAGAAGAAAGAGGTTAGTGGGCTTAATTATTGCTGATATAACAGCTTTAATCACATTAATTGCTAGCTCCACTGCTTCTGCAATTGTTGTGAAACAAGAAGATAAGACAGCTACTTTTGTTAATTGTTTAGCAAAAAACGTTACTAATGTGTTGAATATACAAGAGGATTTAGATAGGCATTCTTATCCTATTCAAATTACTGAAAGGAGGTTCAGAATTTAAAGGTAAGGAGCCATCTTGAGTGTCATGCCAAATACCATTGGATTCATGTTAGTTCTACAATTTACAGTGGTAGTCATTATAATTAGGAAGAAGTTTAATGACACATGCAGTGTATTTGACATAATTCTAACACCTCTAGGGATGTTTTAATGATACATTAGGAGCTTATGAATTTCAAGAATGCTGCTCTGCTGAGCCTTGATGCAGTAGATACTGCAGATAAAATTATCCATGGCCTAAGGTCAGTATTTATATTTTGGTCAAGCTTCAAAAATGGCATATATAGCTTGATCATGCTAGCTCTATTTGGCCCTGGAATATTTTTATTCCTGCCCATTATATTACAGCTTTTTTTTTTTTTAACAACATCAACATGTTGGGAGCCAAAGTACATGGCTTGAACCTGAAAATGGACCTCCCAGACAGAGTTATTAAATTAACACCCTGGCAAGCCAAGGACAAGTACGATTCTGCGCAGACTCTTACCTACCTAAGATAGAAGTACATTGCTTTTGTTAATGCATATTCCATAATGGGTAAGGAAGGCATTCTTGTCAGAATGACCTAAGACAGGCTCAGTCTTGTTGATGAAATAAAAAATGGGGAGAGGCAGAGAGCTTTTGGGGCTTGGCAAGAATCTGACATTGGCCAAGGACAAGGAAATAGGCTTCAGTCAGGAATCTGACATTAGGCTAGTACAAAGAAGTAACTTCAGGTAGGAATCTAAATCTTAGGCTAGAACAAAGAATTAATTTCAGAAAAAAATTTAAGTTTTAGATTAGAACAAGGAAGTAGGCTTCAGACATGAAAATGACCTTGTGCTAGGACAGGAAAGTAGGCTCAGATACTTTGGTCATCCTGATAAGCCCTTAGAAACAGTGATCACAGGAGTGTTCATGTAATTGGGTTTAATGCCTTGCTTTTTCTTTGACTATTTGTGATTATTTTCTTGCTTGTTCCTTGACTATTTGTATCTATTGTATTGCTAGACCCTCAACCTAGAACTGACCTTAATACATGCATGTAATTAAAATAATATAAAAGCATAAAGGAGAAGGGTGTGGGTGGGATGAGGTTTCTAGGGAGGGGAATGGGGAAAGGAAATGATATCTGTATTGTAAATAAATAAAATATCCAATAAAAAATAAAATTAGTCCCTTTATCATCATTGTCGCTGTCACAGTCATCATCATCATCAGTGATTTCCATAGCCAGCTTAGGAGCAGTACCCATTCTGGGATTGCAGCCCTGTATTGTTTTCACAGACTACCTTCAACTGTACTCTACTCAGTCACCTCACGTGATTATCCTCTAATTACCACTTTCCAGGTGGCTCTATATCTGCAATTTGTTGGGCTTTTGCCTTTTGGACCACAATTTTCATGCTTATCACAGTTTGAAATAATTACAGATGGTGGGGGCATTCCCATGGAGATAAGGGGTGGGGAGGAAGTATGGGATGTGGAACAGTCGGAGGGTGGACCAGATGTGAGGGTGGGGGAATAAAATCTGGAGTGTAAATAAATAAATAAATAAATGCCAAAAATCTTATTTTAGTTCTCTTAATTTTCCTACTTCTTTGTATTTGGCAACCCTACCTACCTTCACATCCCATCTGATACAGAAAAATCCACACCCCATCCTATGAAGCTCCCTCTGGTTGATTTTTTTCAACTTCCTTTACTTCTCCGCTCTGTCATTCCACTCCATTGCACAAAGGCCAACTCTGTTCTCATGTAACTGATCTGTCTACTTTAACATCGAAGGAGCAAATGAGAAAAAAAAATTTACTCCCACAAGAATTTGTGCCACCATCCTCAACAAAAAAAAATAGTATCCAGCAACTCTTTTATGTCAAATCTCCTCAAAGCCCTAAGCTTCATCCTGTCTTCTTCAACACCTTATTTTAATCTTAATTTATGCTTCAAACTGTACAACCAACACAAACATAGCATGAATTGCTACAACAGACACATAAACCCCCTTTCTCTGTGTTGATCTCTGCCTACCTCTGCTTTTGTAAGAGAAGAGTTTGCCTTCCTGCCCCAAACTCACATCCTGCCCATGTGATCTTATTTCTCCCAGTTCACCAAACACTGTCATTCTTCAGTGACCTCACCCATCAATCACCTTCCCCTTCCATCTCAAATGGCTACTGACTATGAAGATTTCAATCATTCAGCTATGACTCCAACTAGAAACCAATCCAAACCGATTTTCTCTGCACTCCTTATCTCTGCCCTGATTTTGTAAAAGCCTCTAAAGGGATGTCTGCATACACATTTGCAGAGATCTTTTACTGACCCTGCCTACTGACTCTGCTTCTCTTTTGATGTGCCTCAGTGATATCATGGAGGCATGGAGTCAGTTTGCACAATTGAAGGCAGTAAGTCAGATGCATCTCTTTCCCAGTCTTGGTGTGATTGGATATTATTGGTAGTGATATCATCATAGACTAACTCTTTCTACCACTATTTATTTTGCACATACGAATGCAAAATAAGTAATGGTAGAAAGACTTAGTCTATGGTCATTGACAAATGCTGCAAACCTACAAAGCAATTTTGTTTTATTTTTCTGCTGTTCATCTTCTTGGTCCCTTCCTCTCATGTCATTTCTCATCAATTTTTATGTCACTCTCTAAAAAAGAATCATTTCATAGTCTCCAAAATTCAACCACTACCAATTGTACTAAGAACTGCCACACTTGAGCCACAAATCCTGAAGCTCACCACATGAATCAAAATGTCCCTCTCCATCCAAATGTTTCAAGCACATGTCAACTTTTGAATGCATAAGATTGAACTCACTTTTTATGTGTAACTAAACTGGTCCCTCTCAGTACTGTTTTTCAACATCTTAAAACAAGACACCTCGTGTTATCCTTGTCTCTCTTAGCATTCTCCACCTACCAGCATATTCCAGTCCCTGAACACTTCATGAAACTGAAGTAAGCTACATCTGAATACTCTGGCAGCCTTTTAATGTATCTCCTTCCATCCGAGTATCGTTCCTGATCAATCCATTATCTATGCTTCAGAAAGAATAAACCTCATTAAGAACATACTTTTAAAAATTATATCATTCTCACAATTAAAACTATAAAATATCACTGGAAAAAAAATCAAAATCCCTTCACAGTCCATAAAACGCCTTTTAATAAGGTATCCTGATTACCTACTGGGGGTCATCTGCCTCCATTCTAGTTCATTTTCTGCTAAATGCTTTCATTTCACAACTCCAGCTACTTTCTTTCACTTACTGCTTTGCCTCACTCCACCTCACCTCTCAGAGCCCCGTACACTGTCAGTAATGAAATTCGCCTCTGAAATTTAATTTATCAACTATTTCATTTTTCAAAATGGAAAATTCCTTTGAGGTCTCTACTTTTTCACTTTTAACATTAAACATGCCATATCTACCACATTTCACATTTGATTTCTCTGGTTTGATACCAAGTTTAAAGAGATGTCATAACCCCAAACAGCACAACTTTGTTGTTTCCCAGTTCTGAAGAGCAAAAATCTGGCACCATGCTCATTATGGAGAAATCCTCTGACTTCCTATGCAATGCAATGCTTTTTATTCTTCAGGATTATTTTCAATATCCTGAGTTTTGTGTGTTTCAGTGTGAAATTTGGGATTTTTTTTCAATATCTGTGAACAATTACATTGAAGTTGATTTCTTTAGGGAATGCATTGCAAGAGCAGCACTGTCATGTGAATTTGTGAATTTGGGGGACAACCCTTTTCTTTAGCTTTTGTGACAGTGTTCGTTTCTCTCCTCAGTTTTCACGTCAACACTCAGGGTCTATCCTACTTACATCTTACCACATGATATAGTTTTTATTGTAAGATCGTCTTTTTGTCCTTCTTGTTCACAAGGAAGGGTCACATGATTGCCCTAGGATCACTTAAGTATTCCAAAACAACCTGCTACCCTAAAAACCTTGCTGTCTCAACATCTTTGAGGTACCATGTTGACAGGTTTGGAGACTAGCATGTGGACATGTTGGAGAACCATTATTCAGCTTTTTCTGTATTCTCATTTCTTTTGCCATCTTACCCAAATAGACATCCAACAGTGGTGATATTTTCTAACAGCAGGATAATAACTCCGAAACAGCTTTAACTGCTTCATAGGTAATTATGAATATTCTCGGGGAGCTAAAGCACTACAGTTTATTATTTAATATGAATATTTATAAGGGTCTAATTCATTCTTCTATGTGCATCTACCCAGTTGACCACTACCAACTGTTGTAGGTATTGTTTTTTCTCCAGTGTGTATTTTTGACCTGGTTGTCAAATATTAGGTGACCATAAGCATATGGATTTATATCCAGGTCCTCAATTTCATTCTGTTGTTCAATGTGTCTGCTTTTATCCAAGTTCCATGCTCTTTGCATTATTATAGCTCTATAGTATAACTTAAAACTGTATGTTCTTCAATAGTTCTTTTATTGTTCAGGATTATTTGAGGTATCCTGGGTTTTGTGTGTTTCTGTGTGAAACTTAGGATTTTTTTTTCAATTTTTGATAACAATTGCATTGAATTTTCTATAGGGAATTATGTTGAATCTGTAAACTGCTTTTGCTAAGAGAGTCATTTTTATAATATTAACACCACTAACCCATGATCGTGGAAGGCTCTTGCATTTTCTGGTATCTGCTTAAATTCCATTTTTCAGTTTCTTAACACTCTCATTACACAGGTCTTTAATTTTTTTTTAGATATATTCCACGAGCTTTTGAGGTTATTGCAAATGGAAGTCTTTCCTGACATCTTTCTTAGTATGTTTATCATTTGAGTATAAGAAGGCTACTAATTTTTGGTTGTTAATTTTGTACCCTGCTACTTTGGTCAATGTGTTGAACAGCTGTAGAACTCATGGAGTCATTAGGGTTTTTTATGTATAAAATTACATCATATGCAAATAAGAAGACTTTGACGTCTTCCATTCTTGTTTTATCCCCTTGAGCCCCTTCACTTGGCATATTGCTCTAAGGCTTCAAACACTGTTGTGAACAAGAATGTAGAGAATGTTATTGAACTGCTATTGTTTTCCTTACAGATCTTCATGGTTAACCCCTATTGCAGAAGATACCACATACTTAAGTTGCTAAATATGAAGAAATAAAGCTGGTCCTCACCTGGATGCTTCATCTTTACTTACTAGTTTGCATACATACTGAGGTGATATGTATGCTACCAAAAGAGAAGGGTAATCCTCAGTCTCAGCCAACTGTGAATCCTTTGCGCTGCAATAAGTGACTGATCTGACAATGTATGCCTGCTGGTGCATTAGGAACACAAATATTATGGAAATAACCAACAACTTTCTGATTGGGTTTCATAAGGCCCACACTGTCAGATGAAACTTCATGCCTGGCATTGTTAATAGGGGAGAAAGTTTGTGATGAGATTTCTTATGCTAAGTGAAAATGACTATTGATGGCTTATTTCTATACCCGTAGATCAATTGGTGAATCCCTCAACCCCTATAGAGAAGCTTCTTCTAATGGTAGATGGTGAAGAACACAGACCCTCCCGCCCAACTGGTCAGCATGCAGAGAATTAGAATTTGTGAATTCAACCCTAAAGGGGAATACAAATCACACTTCTACCCCAAAAGTTTGGGATCTTCATGAAAGAAAGATCAAAAAGATTGAAACAGCATGCACAAGACCTGCACAAATTCAAACATACAACATTCCATCACAGAGAAGTGAGGCCCTCTAACCAAATAGCCAACTGCAATTTATAGTTGTTCTGATGAGTTTTCTTCAGTGGAGTCACACTGGGTGTAACACACCCCAAGTCAGGTCACATGCTGAGAAATAGATGGCCAATACAAATTTGAATCCCTCCCCCACCCCACCCCACTCCACCCCATCGCGCGCGCCGCCATGCGTGCGTGTGTGTGTGTGTGTGTGTGAGTGTGTGTGTGTGTGTTCTTGATTTTTTTCTTTTTTTAAAGAAAAATAAATCTTGTTGTATGTGTAAGGAGTGGAAATGTTGGACAGAGTTAAGGAGGATATAATATTACCAAAATATATTGTTTGAAATAATTCAAATAAGAAAAACAGTGGCAAAACAACCATATGAAAAAATCATAAGAGACATAGGTAGAGGATAATTTCAAAAAAACAATGTTTTCTGGATAGATTAGGGCAGTTAAAAATATGGACTCACAGTGGTTATGACAGAAGACTTGTGGGAGTTCAAACTAAATAAAATCTCAGTAAGGCAGGGGAGTGGCCATGAACCACTAGCTGAGGATCTATTGTCCTATGATAGCTGCTTGAAGAAAGAGAACTGGTATTTTTTAATGGTGTGACTCCTAGTGTGTGAGCCACACTCCAAGACAGACCCAACTCCCAAGAGTAGTTGGGCTACACATATAGAGTTCAATGTGCCCTACAAAGAGAAAACGTCAATCTCAAAGTTAGATGGGTAGCTAAAGTGGGAACAGGAGGGAATATGTGGGAGTAGTCGTTAGGGTTGTGAATATGTTCAAAATACACTGTAGGCAATTGTCAAAGAAAGAAAGAAAATATTCTTTGAAGAGAAAAATTTGACCCACACTAAACAAACAACTCCCAAATACTTTAAACTAGAAAACATTAAATGTACTTTTTCATTATAAGTATCCAGTTTTCACAAGGTAAAGGATATGCACTTCAGCAGTATTAAGTATGTTTACAATTTCAAATATTCTGTGCCAGGATGATTAAATATACTCTTGATTTGGAATTATGGGCAATGAAAATTAGGACAAAAAATCTCAATGGGAAAATATTAAATTTGAGTTATTTGTTGAAACACTTCCCAAGGCACTACCAAGTCCTTTCTCTAACAAACCAAAGATGATGTTACAAGTAGACATCACTGTAGAACAAAATATTGTCTTGCATCCCTATTATTTAGGACAATAGTTACAGGGATGCCACAAGACAATAATGCAAACATTCTTCAGTACACAACATTAAACCATGAAAGCCCTTAGCCAAGCCTGGCATATCTCAGGTCCTTGAGAATAGAGATTCATCTGACTGCATTTTAAACATATAAGTTATGAAATCACAAGGAAGAAAGGAAGTCTTGAGAATAAATGAGCAGTTTCTTTCTTGATGGTTGATAACTCATAATCTTAAAGAAGTCTTGCAAACAGTGGTAACACTGAACGTTTGTGTAGACTGTAGGTTTGAGCAGGTATGCTATAGAATAGGATGGCTGTAAAAAAATATATATATATGACTGCTCCCAAATGGTTTATATTTGCACTGGGTAATCATAACTATAATTTCCCATCAAAACTGGTTATTTTTTATTTTTATAATTGAATAAGAGAAGAATCAATTTCTCTAGTATCCCTCTGTTCTTCTTTAGAAATTTTACTCTGTCTGGCTGAAGGTACATGAGGATAACATTATTTCTAAGAGTGGAAGATTTGAAGGAAAAACTGGAATGGAAGAAAAGATGGGCCATAAGTCTGACAGGTGCACTTTCACAGTACTGACAGTATCACTGGGGGACAGGAAATTGAAAGTTCCATCATAATCTCTGGGATCACTTCATATGTGAGGCCTGTATATGGGCAAATGTTCATTGTGTGGTCCTTTCCTGTCTCTAAACACAGAGCTTCAAAAGCATAAATTGTCTGCAAGTGGAATGAAACTATTATATCAACAGATACATGCATGTGTCTGCTTATCAGCTTTATTATATCAACAGACAAATGCATATCGATGCTTACCAAAATGAAGTTATCTGGGATGTTCATCATCAAATACATGGATAATAAAAAAATATGGTGTAGACATACAGAAATACTATCCCTCAATTTTAAAAAAAAAGATATAGAATCCTATTATTTGCTATTCTACAGTATGGGTGGAATTTTAGCCCATTTAATTAATAGAAATAATCACAACACATGCTTTATTCATTTTTGAAAATTTAAAAAGGTAGCATTATATATAGTGAAGAGGCAAAAAAACTCTAGCAAGGGGTTAGAAATTCAGAGAGGAGAGGAGATAGAAATAAGTTAAAAGAGAACTCAACATACTTTTTTTAAAAAAAGAAATTGAGGGCTGGAGAGATGACTCAGCAGTTAAGAGCACTGACTGCTTTTCCAGAGGTCCTGAGTTCAATTCCCAGCAACCACATGGTGGCTCACAACCATCTGTAAATGGAATCTGATGTCCTCTTCTGGTGTGCCTGAAGACAGCTACAGTGCATTCATATAAATAAAAATAATAACTCTTTTTAAAAAGTAAAATAAAAAGGAATTGATTTTGGATTTCTACAACACAGTTTGGCAGCTTTGGGCTATGAGAACATAGGACATATTACAATAATTAAAAGCCAAAGGTCCAACACAGAGATGATAACTGCTTGAGGATACAGAAGTGTCAGTTACCCTGTACTGATCTTTATACACTACTGTATAGCTGTATCAAATGCTCATATTGGGCTCCATGAAGATGCACAAATATTACTCACCAAAAGAGTGGGGAGAAAAAATGGAAGAGAGAAAGAAGAGGAATGAGGGAGGTAAGGAGAAAGATAGAGCAGAAGGGAAAGAGAAAGAATGAGAGAGAGGCATAAAAGGTATGACTTGGTTGTGTGTTTCAATAGAGAATTCTTTTAACAGCAGCTAACACAGATTGAATGAGAACTTCAATAGATATGTTGCACCAGGTCTGTCAGATGGAGTTGTCTCAAATAATTCCAAATATGCTCACCCAGATCTACCAGGGAAGAAAGGAACATCCCTTCAATAACTGTTTGAAACTCATAGATTTAAACCTGATTTCTGTTCCACAAGGAAAGAGGCACTGGCTTTGTAAATCAGTTATTTAAATGACTTATTTTGCTAAGCAACTATCATCATCATCATCATCATCATATTCCAAAAACTAAATGGTGATACATAAGATTCTGATAAGTATATTCTTTATACTTGTTAAAAATATCTACACTTGCCTTAAAAATGCTATAAGGCTCTGTTTAAAAGTTTTTTTAAAAAACTGCTTTGAATATATATATATATATATATATATATATATATAGAGAGAGAGAGAGAGAGAGAGAGAGAGAGAGAGAGGAAATAGCCGTTTGATATGGAAGTAAATGTCAGTAGCTGTGAAGTATTTACACTAGATGCATAAGTCTTTTCAAATTTCCTAGAGGCAGAAGTGGTGCTTCACACATGTGGAGTAGGAAATCACTGGAGTCTGGTGAAGGAGGTGTTGTTCCTTTTGAGGAAGGTGACTAAACATACATCTGTGAAATATCCAGCTTCATTCAAATGACTTTTTCTCAGAATCCTATAACAATGATACATTTGACCTCAAGGCACTTGTGTTGTCTACATATGTTCCTTTCTGGGAATAAACTTTATGCAGGAGAAATCACTGTCTACTTGCAGCTGTCATAACCCATGTCAACCTCAGCCAGTGGAATACAGTAAATAGTTGCAATATGGATGCCTATGCTGATATGTCTTGGGCAGATGTTAATTATTTTAGAAAAGATCTTACTGTATAGTAAGTCTTGAACTCATGATCTTATGTAATTCTACCTCCAAAGGTCTATGATGACATACATAAGACCCTATGCGTAGCTTCTTTTTTTATCTACTCTGGGATAATTTTTAAAATATATAAAGCGTATCTTCATTATATTCACCCCAAATTCATCCCTTACATTGTCTCTGGACACCCCCCAACACTTGCTTGTCCTACCTCAATGAGATCATATATATATATATATATATATATATATATATATATATATAGAGAGAGAGAGAGAGAGAGAGAGAGAGAGAGAGAGAGAGAGAGTGTGTGTATTCCAATTAGTTCTTCGCACTTGAGAATGGGTAACCTGCCAACAGCCACACACACAAACCTCAAATTATTCCTTCTTCCCCCAGAATATCAATTGCATTGACTCCTTGGTAGCTTGGTAGGTGCTCACCCACTCATGCTAGATTATTAACTGGCTTAATCCTAATGAATGCAATGGTCATATCACGTCCAGAAGAGCATTACCTAGGCTCTTTCTGCTTCTTTCTCCACAATGTCCTTGTACCACGTGGAATGTTAGTAAAAATGATGTCTTATCAGAAATGCCAGTTCTCCTAATAAATGAAGGGATTTTTATTTCTCAAATTTTATTTTGGTCCTGAAAGGAACAATGATTTTAGTAATCTCTTAAGTCATCTCAAAAAGATGGAATCATTTCTCCAGCTGAACTTGACAGTACAGAGCTTGTTTAGTGATAAGGTTGAATATTCTGCAGATCTGTCAAAAATATGCTTCAAAGTTGAGAAAATGGTAAAGTAAAAATTGACTAAAATCTAGGAAAAAGACTTGCAAAAGCCAGGATGGTCAACATTTTAATTCTGCAAAATTAAAATGTTAAATTGAGGTAAATTTATTATTTTACTGGGCAGTCTTATAGAAACGGTTTTTTTAAAGATTTTTGTCCCATTTGATGAGAATACCTTGGAGTCTTGAGTTATTTTCACTGAGATTTTCTTTCTATTTTGTGATTTCTGTTCCTCAAATTATAAAACATTAACGATCTTTCCAAGCAGTGTTGCACAAACTACAAACTAAAGTCTGTCACATGTAAAAAGCCTAGTGCCTACATTCTTTATTCCATAGAAGTTATCACCAATAGTCACACTATGACAGATGGAAACAAGGTAAGAATTAACCATGTGATTCTAGCATGGTATTGATGATACCTGATAATGTTTTCATGAGAAGTATCATACGTTTTCCAATGTTTGGTGGTGTTCTTATCTGTAAACCTATCTCAGAAACCAGTACTCCATAAAAAAGAAGCACATACACACATACATTCACACCAATTTAGGAAAAAGCATCACAATTTCAAGGCACCTGTATCACCACGACCCAGATAGATGCCGGTGGATATACTTAAAGCTTCATGGGCAGATGGTGAGGTGTGAAGAGTGGAACTGAGTCAGCTTAGATGCTGTACTGAACACCTAAGCAAACACAAAGTATTAAACTAGTGCACAGTCATGTACTTAGAGGCAGAAAAAAAAAAAGTCACCTTTGAAATTTACTGTAGAACAAATAAACTGGAGGAACCCCTTAGCTTTGTGCATAGGAGTGTAAATGAAGCAACTACTATCCAAAACAGTCAGAACCTTAAAAATAGCTAATAGTTATATATCATCACTTGATGGTATATAACCCCCAAAAGATAGAAAGCAGGATTTTTAGAACATGTTGACAAATCCATATTCAGTACACCATCCCTCACAATTGTCAGGACATGGAACCAGTGCATGTTTTTATAGCAAGTGAATGACTAAGTATAACATGACAAATGCACACGGTGCCTTTTTATTCTTCCTTGTAAAAGAAATAATGTATACTAAGGCATGGGTGAACCATGAGGGGAAAAAAATTAATGGAGTAAACCAGTCACAAAAAGGTAAAACTGTGTAATTCTACTTACACGAAGCAGCTTAAGGAGTCATAGCATAAAAATACCACCATTAAAATGTCCAGGGAGTAGAGAGAGAAGAAATTGGGCAAATATCACACAACAGCATAGCGCTTCATTTTTTAGAGTTCATAATTTAGGAGTAAGTGTTTTATAGCTCTGATACACAATCTGATGTACTTACCATCAAACTATCATGCAAAACTGCTTATACTAAGAAATATTATATGTTTTACCACAAACAAAAATATTTTCATAGAAACAATGGGTTTAAGATATAATTCTCAATAGTCCCCTGAATCCACCCTAAAGTGTCTCTCTAAAGGAAAAAAAGGGGGCGCTTGTTTGTGTGTATAAAGGAATATAGATTAGTGTCCACAGGAACATGACATAATATGTCCAAAACCTAATTGTATCTCCATGGAAACTTGTGACACATGAAGAATTCACAGAATGGAATCCCACACTGATATGAAAATGAACAAAAATGTGTGCCATTAAAGTTTTCCTTTATCTGCAGTAACATACCGAACACTATGTAACAGAATGCTCTATCTAATACTAGCCAATCCAGATTTCTTCAGTCGCTCTTTCAATGATCTGTCTTCTCAACTAACTGGACTTAAGACTACTCAACAAGAAGAAAACTATTCCTGACCTAGTCAACCACTGGAGGGCTAGTGAAATCATGGTGTCATTTCTCAAGTTCAGTGCCAGTGTATACCACCCACTTTATTAGGGAAACATTAAGTTTATATATACATGAAGCAATTCAATTAAATACATATTTCTTTATATAATTTATTTTAAAATCTATTACAACAAGAAGAAATAAGCTCTATAGCATCATCTATTTCTTTGGTCTTTGAAAATACAAACAAAATTGTACAAGACTTGATGCTCACAGCCAGCACTGGGTCCCCAATGGAGGAGTTAGGCAAAGGACTGAAGGAGCTGAAGGGGTTTGAAACCCCATAGAAAGAACAAAAGTACTAACCAACCAGAGCCCCCAGAACTCCCAGAAACTAAACCACCAACCAAAGAGTACACATGGAGGGACCCATGGCTCCAGACGTTATGTAGCAGAGGATGGCCTTATTACGCATCAATGAGAGAAAAGAAGGCTTGATGCCCCAGTGTAGGGAAATGCCAGAGCAGGAAGGCAGGAGTGGATGGATAGGTGGGGGAACACCCTCATAGAAGCAGGGGAGGGGGATGGGATAAGGGGTTTGTGGGGGGAAACCAGAAAAGGATTAACATTTGAAATGTAAATAAAGAAAATATCCATTTTTTTTTTAAGAAAAGACTTGAACTATGAATTTGGTGACTTGGTAGTGGAAAGTTTACATTTTTATCTCAGAATAATGGGACTTAATTACAGATGCAGAGCCAAAGAAAATAAACACATAAACATGACAGCAGTACAAGTCAATGACACTCATGCCTCCTAAACAAGGTAGGTATGGTTTTTCGAAGTCTAAATTCATAAGTTGACAGTGTTGTATGGTGAAAAGAAGTAGTGGATTCTGCTGGCTCAAACCAGCTCATAAAGATTCCGCACCAATTTCTCTGGCTAACTTAACAGTGAATTTATTTGATAATAAAGAAATGAAAAAGAAATGGCCTTTCAATGCATCCTTCTACCTTGTCTTTCTGTGATTTCTGCAGCTGCCAAAAATTGATTCGCCGTCTCTTATATTTTATTCAGTTTTTTTTACACAAATATAAAAATAAGGTTACGTATAAAACAGCAAGTTTTATGGAAAGGTAAAAAGAGGCTGCATCTAAAATAAGCACCACTTTTCATTTTACAATGGTGATATCAAAAGAGACACACACCTGACCTGGCATTTGAAAGAAGCTTGCATTTACTATGATAAAACGTCACTAGAGGATTTAGCAAACTTGTAGGTTTAGGCACTAGGGTTGTTGAGACAAAGTGGTGGTGGGGGAGAAGTCCTGCCAAGAGATAATGACTCCTTCCCTCTGGCAAAATCATTGCAGTGTAGAAATAATACATAACGCCCAGCATCTTTCGAGTGAGATCCTCTGATTTCTCTCTTGCTATAGCCCTGAGGCCATACCCAAAGCTATCTGACTCTTAATAACATATCAAGGTTACAATGAATATTAAAATCTACACAAGGAGCTAAAATATAAGTGGGAATGTATCCAAGTTAAACAAAAGAAAAATGGTGGGGGCCCGTAAGATAAGCGTACAAAGAAGAAAGTACTCTGTTATTTACAAAGAAGTGAAATACAAATTCAGCATACCAAAATCATAATAATTATTATTGGAAGCTTTGCCCTTATTTTCAACATTTAAATTCTACCTTCACACCATCAAACTTCCACGTCCTTTGGAGAAAGAAATTAAACTTCGGCAAATTAATACAGTCCCTGGCCTCCCTACATTTTTATAAAATAATGAGGTAAAACTAAATAAGTTAAGACAGTTGAAAGGATAAAGAGAGACCATGCATTTAAAAATAAAAATTAAAGCTAAAGTTATATTACTTTGTGTACATGTCAAATTGCTGGGGTCTGGGAGCGGCACGAGAAGATGTCTCCTAGATCTTTGTAGTGACTTATAGAAACATTTGTATATGGGGAAAGTTTATATATTTGTGAAAAATAAATGAAAAAATTATAAAATTCACATGTAGTGGTTTTCACATGGTAATTACAGAACATTTTACAAAGAAAGAAAGGGGTAGCTTTCAGTGTATCAAGAAAACTAGGGAAATAATGAATTTTATCTGTTTCTAAAGGATGAAACTGAAGAACACAGGGAAGAATCTGAAAATGCTCCAACAGTCTAAATGGTGGGAAATCACAGCCACTAACATGGAGAGATCTAAGTGGATTATTCAGTTTAAATCAAGGAAAAGGGTCCTCAATTGCATAGAGAGTTTTACAACAAGGATAAACCAAGTGATCTCTTTATCATCAAAGACAATACAATAGAATGGTTATTTAAGAGAGGTTGAAAACACAATGTCTGAGGGGCATTTAATGAAATATTTGCTACCTGTGCATTTCATTCTTAGAATATTATGGAAATTTGAATTTAAAAACAAGCAACAGTGACTGGTTCACATGGGTGCTATGTCATTGAGTATCTTATACTAACTTGTATTGTCCAACTTAGTGGTTTCTAAGGTATAGAAGTTCATACAGAAGTAAAAGGAAAACTAAGAATCAGGCTGTGGCTAGAATCCTAGAGCAGACTCTGGTAGGCATGCAATAATTCTGAGAGGTTAACCATGGAACTGCAAAGCACAACAGCACCTCATTCTATGCCTGTGGATATACAGTTCCTACTTTATTAGTTATCTCTTGAATGCACACTTTAAATCACGAAGAGTTTAGAACCTTTAAATGCTTACCTGGCCAAGCGTCTGAGCCAGCAAGTATTAAGCCAGACCCAGAATAAGGCACAGTTTATTGTGCATTTTGAAGAGATAAAAAAAAAAAAAAAAAAACAATGTTTGGCTATGAAGAAGTCTGTAAATATGTCTAACACTCCTAATTAGAAAATAGAGCTCAGTTTGAAAACAACGGGAGTATGTAGTTATGCACTGTTTGGCTGCACACCTTACTGGAAAAGTGATGGCCTCCCCCCTCCCCCCACTACCTCACCAGCATCATATTTTTAATTATTATTATTAATACCAAAAGCGTTCACTTCCTTTTATGATATTATATTTTCAGAAGCTTCATTGTAACCCCCATCATTGTGGTGACTAGCACCCACTTTTCATTAATTTTGAGAACAACAGCTGACAAGGTGAGTCCATCTGGAACAATGACGGGTTCTGAACCTATTAAGTGACAGTGCCCTGTAATTTAAGTGGCCATCTCTGATGGGTCTGAAGAAAATAGACTGGGGGTGTAAAACACTATTTAGTTTGCTCGTGAATCTGTGTAGGTGCTTCAGTCTCTCTATTCCAACAAAGCCCCAGATAAAATAACCACTGTGGTGCCTGGCAATACACTGGGTCTAATGCAGTTTTACATTTTACAGACAAGCCTGGGTCCTATCCTGTATGGCCACTTACCAACAGGTACTCATCCCTGAGGTCTTTTCAATATCTTCAAGAGATCACTGTTCATCAGCATCATGATGATCAGGGATGGACTTCAGATGGAATGTTCCCACATGCTCAGGAATATTCTTTATTGTGGCTGCATTACCTCTGATTGGCTGGTATTTGTGCCACTTAGCATTTTGTGTGAGTCCCATGATCTCTGTATGATGGAGTTTTCTGGGGGATTAAGCAGGGTGTCTTTAAATTTTGAATAATGCTGCAAATATGTAACATACATATCAAGTTATCTACTACTTTCAAACATAAGCTGGAGTTTTCCTTCATTTAAAACAGTACTAATGGTAGACAAGAGACTCTAGAAGCAATAACTATTTCTATCTGACATGTGGGGTCAAACATTAATATAAGTGGTTACTAATAAGAAGATAGACGACATTTAATATCTTCTTGGGAAACACTGGGTAAAATGGATTATTTTGTGTTCAAAGTATCAGTAATTTTATCTAATTACTTTACATGCTTATCTTAGCATCTCGGTTACTTTTTTTTTCTTACTGTGATAAAATAGTATGACCCAGAGCAATTTCAGGAATGAAGAATTTATCCTAGCCCATTATTCCAAGAGGATATAGTCCTTCGATGTCAGAAAAGTTAACCATGGTAGAAGGGGAGGGAGCTGACAAATCACATTTTTCATCCATATGCAAAAAGCAAAGATAGAGAGGGGAGAGGGAGGAGGAGGGAAAGGGAGAGGGAGGGGGGAAGGGGAGTTAGAGCGAAACAGAGACAAAGAACAGGAAATGAGGCAGTTATAAACTCTCATCGCTTACTTCCCGTGACATGCTTCCTTCAGCAATGCTGTAACTCCAGAAAGCTCCATAATGACCCCAAACAGCACCACCTACTGGGAACTAAGTATTCAAACACCTGAGCCTATAAAGGACAGTTTCCATTCAAATCATCATGTAAATATAGCTTTTAAGCACAATTAATACAATACTAACTGATTTATATGCAATTATTTCTACTTTTCAGAATGTTTTACATAGTATATATTAATATGGTTTTTTGAAGAAACGAAGTTTTTATTTTGGCTCAAAGTTTGAATAAACAGGCCATCATGATGGGAAAGCCTTCTCAGTAGGAGCTTTAAGATACCTGGTCCTGTTACACTCCAGTGAGGAAGCAGAAGAGGTAAGTGCATGTTTCTCAGCCTGCCTACTCCTTTCACTCCTTTCTGTTCAGACCAGGTACACAGCTAAAGGATCACTGCTGCCCTTACCTATGGCAGGTATTCCCACATCTATTAACTTAATTTAAACATATGCCCTTAACAGATATGCCCAGAGGTTTGCTTTCATTCCAAACCCTGTCAAGTTGGCAATCGAGATTTTCCACCATACATATTTTATGCTGTGTACCACTCTGCTTCTGTATAACCCAAGGATCAGCTAGCACAAAAGCACCATTCATACCCTTCTCTATGTCGATCCATTCTTTTACTTACATTAATACTCTGTGTTACCTAAAGATTAGACTTTTAAAAGATTAATTTTTTATTTTATTTTTTCCAGATTGTAACATAATTACATCATTTCCCTCTTCCTTTTCCTCTTTTCAATCTTTACCATACTTCAGTTAAGCTATTGTGTATGAGATTTTTAAGAATTTGGATATTTTTTTAATGCTCTAAATAGCGAACTGGAAGTTGTGATTTGGCTTTTTAAAACGTAACTGTAGTGACAGTAAACACTTAACAATCTTAACACTCTGGAAGCTGAGGGGGGTACCATCAATTCCAGACCAGTCAGGAGTGCATATGGAGACTGTCTCCAAACACATATCCTGCAAAATAACAAAGTACTTTCCTGTGACAGCAACCAACAGATATTTCACTCATAGAGTTTGACTGCCACCTACAGGGGATTTTCTTTTTTTCCTTTTTCAATTTAATTTTATTTTTTTACTTATTCACTTTACATCCTGCTCACTGCCTGCTCAGTAACCTCCTCCCACAATCTTTCCCCCTCCCCTTCTCCTCTGAATATGTGGGGCTTCCATTAGTATCCCTCCACCCTGGCACTTCAAGTCTTTGTGACACTACATGTTCCCTCTCCCACTGAGGCCAGACAAGGGAGTCCAGTGGGAACATATCCCACAGACAGGCAACAGCTTTTAGAATAGCCCCATTTCCAGTTGCTCAGGACTCACATAAAGTCATACATCTGTTACATATGTGTGGAAAGTCTTAGTTCTGGTCTGTGTATGTTCTTTGGTTGGTGGTTCAGACTGTGAGAGCCCCAAGGGTCCAGGTTAGTTGACTCTGTTGGTCTTCCTATGGAGTTCCTATCCCCTTCAGGGACAACAGTCTGAGACAATTTCCTGAACAGAACCACAATGACTCAGGCTCTATGACCAACAATCAATAAATAGGACCTCATGAAACTATAAAGCTTCTATAAGGCAAAGGACACGTCTATAGGACAAATCAATAGCCTACAGGTTAGGAAAGATCTTCACCAATCCTACAACTGACAGAGTGCTAATATCCAAAATTTACAAAGACCTAAAGAAGTCAATAACAACCCAAATAACCCAATTTTAAAAATGGGGTATAGAATTAAATGGAGAATTCTGAACAGAGGAATCTAAATTTGCCAAAAAGCACTTTAAAAAGTGTTCAAAGTTCTTAATTATCAGGGAAATACAAATCAAAATGTCTTACACCTAGAATTTCAAGATCAAAAACTCAAGAGATATCACATGCTGGCAAGGATCGGGGGCAAGGGGGATACTTCTAAATTGCTGGTGAGAATGCAAACTTGTACAACCACTTTGGAAATCAATTTGGCATTGTCTCAGAAAACTGGGAATAGTTCTACTTCATGACCCAGCTATAGCACTCCTGGGCATATACCCAAAAGATGCTCCACCACCCCACAAAGACAATTGCTCAACTATGTTCATAGCAGCATTGTTTAAAATAGCCAAAACCAGGAAACAACCTAGATGTTCCCTCAGCTAAAGAATGGATAAAGAAAATGTGTTACATCTACACAATGGAATAGTATTCAGCTATTAAAAACAAAGATATGAATATCACAGGCAAATGAATGGAAGTCGAGAATATCATCCTGAGTAAGGTAATCCAGTCCCAAGAGAACATGCATCACATGTATTCACTTATAAGCAGATATTAACCATAAAATACAGGTACCGTGTTACAGTCCACAGACCAAAAAAAGCCAAACAAGAAGGAAAGCCCAAGCAAGGAAGCTTGAATCTCACTTAGAACGGGGGATAAAATAGTCATAAGAGGTAGATGGAGGGAAAAAAGTGGGAGGGAGGAGGGATGGGAGAAATGGGGGCTTCATGATCAGGTATGGGGGAAGGCAGGAGATATGGTCATGAAAATGAATGGAAATCTACAACTGACAGGGTTGAGAAGGTGGAGGACATCTCCAGACAGAGACCTGGTATAAGGGAGGTGCCCAAGAATCAATGGGAGTGACTTCAGCTGTGACTCACAACATTGGGGACATGGGACCTGAAGAGGCCACCTCCTGTAGTCATGCAGTAACCCCTATAGAGCAATAGGGATACCAACTGACCTGCAAAACTTTTCAACCCCAAATGTATCCTGTCTAAAAGAAACGCAGGCACTGGGGATGGCGCAGAGACTGGGGTAATGACCAAAAAATAACTGGCCCAACTTGAGACCATGGGCAACCACCAATCCCTGACACTATCAATGATACTCTTGTTATGCTTGCAGACAGAGACAGGACAACAAGTAAGTTGTCCTCTGAGAGGCTCCACACAGCAACTGACTCAGCGACATATACAGACACCCACAGCCAAACAGTGGATGAAGTTTGGGGAAGTACAGGAGATTTTCGAATCTTTTCTTTCCTTCCTGATTTAGTTCTTTAGTTAGATATACCTTTCATGAAAAGCAGAATTGTGAACAATTTGTTCCACTTAATGATCACTTTTGAGAAAAAACTAAATTTTCTAACTTATGATAATCACTGCTGAAGCTCTGTGTGCGCATCATTGTGTCTTGACACAGCTTAAAGAACTACATACTAGTCCTTCTCCCTCACATGTTAAGTTGCTGGAGCTTCTTTTAGTACTTCATCATAAGACACAGATATGAATAAATGATAGTTTGGTGTGATTATATAAATAAGTGTCCACAAATTGTGGTGGTGGTGGCGGTGGCAATGATGATGATGATGATCCTGAATACTTTAACCAATGTGGTTGCTAGGCAGCAAACGAAATAGTTATGTGCACTACAAGATGAATGACAAGGAGTTGGAGGCGATTGTTTGGAAAATACCTTCTTAGAGATGTAATAATACTTGAAATGGAAAATGCGCTTATAATTATGTCCAGCCTATTATACCTGTTAACACCTGTCTAGACACATATTAAAGTAACTATGCAAATCACAAGAATACCAAATCTCCTCCTCCTCCTCCTCCTCCTCATCATCATCATCATCCTCTTCCTCTGAGCAATATCTGTTTCCAGATCACTGTAGCTGTAATCCTTTAGACATCTCTCCTTCTGAATAAGGTGTATTGAGCTGGTTATATTATTATGCCTGTTTACTGGAGCCAAGAGTAAAAATATAGACTACTTTTCTCCACCTACTCACTATACACACAAAGGAAAGACTACTTTTTATTGTGTATGTTTTTGTATATTACAAATATGTTTATGCTTTAAAAACCCTTTACTTAAAAAAATATTTTTCTTGAGTATCTCTCTCTAGTCCTACGACATTAGGTTATTTCTATAAATGGGAATACTTTGCAGGTATATTCTGTAATATTTCAAATTAAACTTGTAAATTGGTCATTAAAAGTTTGGTTTGTGGATGCTAAAGAGAAAGTCATAAGAACTTTACAAAAGCTCCTCATTAAAAGTAGGTACTTAGATACTCTCTTCTTTCTCCATTAGTTGCAATATGGATTTTAACTTAATGTTCTATATTCACCGTGACATATACATCATTAAATAAATCCAAGGGCACATAACCGAGACAACCATTCAGCATAAAGGAAACCACAGCACTTAACTTGATAACCTAGAAAATCGGACTTGTAAGTTACCAGCTATGCCTACTGTACAATATATATATATATATATATATATATATATATATATATATATATATCCCATAATAAAAGCCAGAGCTACCAGCTGGGATATTCGGTTCAATATACTGTCAGATTCTACAGAATTCAAAGAAATGATGGGTTCTCAGCAAATCTCTGCATGAACTGGACTCCCCCACAGCTTCCAGGAGACAACTCGCTAACCTTTTGATCTTAGATTTCTGTATCTAGAATTGTGTGAATACATTTGCTTTTGAAGGCAGTTTGTGGTTCGCTATTGCAGTAGCTGTGATACACGGCCATACTCCAAATCTGTTCTATTAGAGCTCAGTAGATCACTAACTGTGCGAAGGGTAAGTGGGAAGTGAGGAGAAACAAGAGCAGCCCCTGCTCTTTACAAACACTGATGCTGCAGAATAAGCCAGAAGGTCTGCGGAACTGTACATTTATGTTTTGGGCTTGCTATCATTTGACATGGACCAACTCCCTGAAGCAGTGGTTCTCAAACTGTGCTCATAACCCTTTCCCAGGGTTAACCTAATACCATCAGACAACACAGATATTTACATTTTTGACACATAACAGGATCAAACTTACAGTTATGAAATAGCAATAAAAATAATTTTATGGTTGGGGGCGGGGGATTACCATAACATCAAGACTGTATTAACAGGTCTCAACATTAGAAAAGTTAAGAACCACTGCCCTAAGACCTTTTAAAGAAAGGTGGACATGTCTCTGTATTGAAATACAAGCCTAGACCATCAAAATGCTAAAATATATCTTAAATAAATGAGAACCATTGAGTAAAATTCATTGATTCACCAAAACTCTGTTTCAGTATAAGGGGCACAGAGCGAATGTGTTGGTTTAGGAAAGAAAGTTTATCCATTAAAGAAATACAACATACACTACACTGCATTTGGACTCAAGCATTCGACACTTTTCTGTCCCCCATCTCTGTAATCTAACTTGCAATTCATCTAAGTCAAGAAACCTGAAGCAATCAGAGAACACTGCAAAGTCTTATTATCACACCTAGTGCCTTCTAACTCTATCTAAGCGCCTCCACACTCTTCTATTACTACCCTAACTCAGCCCCTCAAATTTGTGCAGGACTTCTCTACTGCCTCTGTGAATTCCCTCAAATTTTCTTCTTCATCTAGAGCTATATTTTTTAGTATTTCTACACAAACACGAAGGAAATTCTTCTAGGCAATGGCTCCAGTCTAGTGGTTATCAGACAATGGTGCAGAACCCAGTGTCTTGGGGAAGCTTTGGAAAATACAATGATCAGGTTTTAAAACTTCCTATGAACTAAAACGCCCACAGTAGAGCCAGCACTTAAATTTAAGTTCCAAAGTCCTATAATCAGGCCTATTTCTCTAGTAACAATTACTCTCTGCTTTGCATCTTGCCATTTTTATTTTTCCCTATTAATCTTCATATCAATTCATATAAATTATTGCATCTCTGAAGCCTATGTGATCTGTGTTCTTTAGACTTATTTTTGTCTGGCTGATTTCTTTTAAAAATATTCCTCATATTTGTTGGATAAATCTTTCTTATTTTGCTTCTATTGGATTCGCTTGAGCCAAGATTCTACTAATTTCCTTTGATTAAAATGGCATTGATAAAGATCACTATATGACTACATTCAGTGCACCATCCAGTCAGCATCTTATCTGGATGAAAATGAGATACTAACTGAACATTTCCTTATTGTTGAAACTCTGGTTTTCAGGTCATGGCTTCTTGTACCATCTGTATATCTGTTGTAAACAGGTTTGCCTTGTGGCTCCCTTGGCTCATCTACCACCAGTGAACCAATTTTCCAAGATTCAGTTCTGAGGTCTCTTGTAAAATATGTTTTTTGTTCCCAAAGATCCTATAATTTGGAATGCTCACTTTTGAATGATACTAGTGAACTAGATTCATATCCTGTAATGACATATATTCTCTTTAGAGAAAAAGTTAAATCACTTCAAAGATAATAGGAGTGTGTTCTACCATATATACATATATATGTATATATGATATACATATGGAAATGCATATATAAATATACATATATATATGCATACATATATATGCATGCATGCATATATACCAGTTCTTTTCCACTCATATTCTGATTTGAGAAAGGCAAGTGAATTCAAAGTGAGAGTATATCTTTAAATTCACAAAAAATATGGGAAATGTTTATTTATATCATAAATGTCAAGTATTTCTTACCTCAGTTGTCTGCAAGTGCAATCTATATGTAGCACCTTATAACCCATCACACAGCTGTGGTGAGAATTTTGGTTTCTTTAAAATCTCAATCATGTTACATGAATACATTTTTGTTTTAATCCCAGGTGTGGGATATGCGGCAGCAACAGATTGTCCACAGCAGCTAACTATGATTTGTCTCATGCTCTGGTGGGGACATGATTCTGCCAGCTGAAGATAGTTCACATTTGGAATTCTGGGGACTCCTGAGAGGGTATAAAAATGCCAAAGCTCTGAGAGGTTGCAGCGGCTGTTGGTCCCTTGCTGCTGGTGGTTGCTGTTGTTGCATTTTGTCAAGTGGTCATGAGCAAAGAAATGAGAAGAAATTGGATATCCTGAGGATGAAGACTGAACTTGCCTCAAGGAACTCAAATGCACCTCATCAGCAAGTAGTCTAAAGAGATTTGCACACCTTTCCCTTTTAACCTTTCTCGCCTACCTAGTGTTGGGGGTTAGAAGAAACTGGACTGGAAAGGGTAGTAGATATAAGAACCAAATAAAATTGCCAAAAAGTACAGTTACAACCTAAATCACTATTTAATATTCTTTATCAAAAATTCAAGTCACTTCAAAAGATGTACATAGAGCAGGAGTTACTGTTGGCATTTTATGATAAAAATAAAAGAATCTCTCCTTTAAATTTTTCCAGTAAGCCCACCTTATTTATGCATTTGAGAAAAAAATGAAGTATGATTTCTAAATCTCTGGAACACGATGATCAAGACTGCTTATAAGAACATTTTTACCCATATCCACTCACAGTCAGTGGTTCTGATTTTACAAACGGCATAGCATTAGGCTATGCATGTGACACTGTCACTGTGTTGATAATTGTTGCTAAGTATATTACTTAAATATTATGCAAAATTCAAGCTTTTATTAAATCTAATAAGTATATAGAGGAGATTAAAGACTATATTCAGAAATAGTTGGTCAACAAACAAGAATCTTATACCTGAATAAAACCAAAGGGTGTCCACATCGATGCTGTAATCCCACCAGGGAGTTTAAGGCAGGAAGATCCCAAGTTTATGGTCAGTATGGAGTACATAATAAGACCCTTCTACATGCACAGAGAGAGACAGACAGAGAGAGAGGAGAGAGAGAGAGAGAGAGAGAGAGAGAGAGAGAGAGAGAGAGAGAGAGCAGAGAAAGAGAAAGAGAAAGAGAAAGAGAACGAGGCTTGGTGTCTCTTAGAAATCTACTAGAAATGTTAGCCAAGAAAAATTTCTAGAAATTGGAGTGACTGTCATGGACAAACTGATTTACTTCTAGTAATCACATCCCTTATTTAAATAAAAACCATGCATCTGTCAAAGTTAACATGCTCCTGGTTTCTTGAAGTTGCATAAGCTCTGTAGTTGATGTAAAGTACCAAAAGATTCCTTACGATGAAAATGTGGAAATCTTAGATGGTGTCAGTGAAAATGAGTCATGTCTTCTACCATGTTTTAGGTAATTGTGAAGGATCCATAGCACATAAATACATAATGCGGGCACCCCTGTAATGAGAGCAATGTGGCTCCGGTTGAAAGAAGGAGCTTATCTTTCTCTATTTCATGGTGGCAGTCTCCTTTCCTTTGTTCTCACAAGCTCTTCCTCAGAGAACCCACTTTTGACAGTAATTGGGAGAAGGGAAGAGAATGACTCATTAAAAGATATTGTTATCACTACTTTGTTATGATTTCTACGGTCTCTACTGTGAATCTCAGTATGGACCAAAAGATCTCACTCTGTCATCCACTGACTCTACATAAGAAAAGATAAAAAGGCCCACTGCGAAATCATAGGAATGACAGTAATATCTCACATTAGACTTTATTTAAAAGATGGAATGCTGAATTTTCATACATTCTAGTATGATGAGCTGGGGAAGCTGGGTGGGAAAAACATGAGAGAGCAGGGAGACTTCCAGGACACCTGGAACCTAGGAGCATCCAAAGAGATAAACCTGAAGAGCTATACTGCACATGAAATTGAGAATCCACACCCAACATTTGGCAAAATGTCATTAAGAAGCTAGATTTCTAAAAGGAGACTTAAGGGTGGATTTTATGGTATGTGAGCTTTAAGTCTGATGGGTAGAAATTAATCTGGAGATTTGAAAGAAGAAAGATAAAAACAATGTATTATAATGACCAATGGATAGGCAGCAGCTGGTACAGCAGCCCATACTATGAGTAAAAATCTCTTGTCAGTCCTGGAAAATACACAAATTGTGTGTGTGTGTGTGTGTGTGTGTGTGTGTGTATCCTCGGGAACCATTTGTCTTGTAATACTGTTGCATTTACTTACGGTATTTATTAAGGTTGTACTATTTTTCTGACTTCTTAAGCCTCTCCCTAGCCTGGAACTTGCTATCAAGGCTGGGCTGGATCAATGACAAGCCTCAGGGATCTGCCTGTCCCTGCTGTCCCAGCACTGGCTATGGTTGGCATGGATTTTGAGGATCCACGTTACCCATGGAACTATTTCTTCTTGCCATGCTTGGAGTGGGTACCATATTTTTCTCTGGAGCTATACTGATTATATACAGCACTCACCAAAACCTTGGACAAATATCTCCAGTTTTCACATTTTGATGGCATGTTGCCTAGCCCATAATTCTATACCTAGAATTCCTTAGAACGTCTTTAAAAATTAGGAACGGTAGTGTGTACCATAATTGCAGCACCTAGAAAGTTGAAATAGGATGATTGTAACTTTAAGGCCAACTGAGCTAGGCAGCCAAACTCTATCTTAAAAATACATTATGGAGTCTGTGTAATGATATTTGTGTTATAGGTTTTAAAACCATAAATATTTCAAACATTCAAATAATGGGCAACATTTCTATCTAAGTATGAAATATGCTTTCTGGGATGGAAGAAAATTACCATTAATTGTGGCATACAAATCAATGTCAAAGTCATTCAGTATAGTTACTGATTCTGTCTTCTATTTTCCCATTCTCTCTCTCCCTCCCTCCCCCTTGTTCCCTTCCTCTCTCCCTCCCCATTGCTCCCTTCCTTTCTCCTTCCGTCCCTTCTTCCCTCTCTCCCATGCTCCATTTCAACAAAATGGAATTTTGCCCTTAGTTTTACATAACAGCTGTAGCTGAAGAATATGATACCACATTTGAAAAATTTAACCAAGGGTTCTTTTGAGAAAAGCCAAAGGAGCACAGACTCTGACATCAAGCATTGCTGAGGAAAAGGATGTCCGTATCCCATTTTACCAAGAGTGGGGGTAAATTTTGAAGCCCCACAACTCAGACTCCATAAGTAGATATTGAAAGAGTATATTCTGAGCATGACCTTATGCAAATGGTATATGAAACAAAATCCCTTCAAGAGAATAAAATAACAGATTAAAATGAGTGGATGATGGCAAAGAAATTATGACATCAAGGCTGCATTTAGAAGGTTCATGGGAACAATGAAGACAGACGAGAGGTGTGTGGTAATCAATAAGTCACAATGACCTTTAGAAGACAAGAGGATGAAAGGTCTGAGAAGAAAGAGAAATGGAGGAAAGGCCTATTGAGGAAATGTGTTCTGCCTGTTTTGAGACACATTACAATTTGAGTGGAATAATCACTTGTAATGTTAAGCTGGCAGAGAAAGGGACAGCCCTGAGAAAATTGATTTTAAAATATTATAATCCTAGAATAATATAATACATTATTTATAATAAATACTGTATTTTTTAAATAAATGTTTCAAAATGCTTGATTTTTCCAATTTACTATTTTTTTCAAAGATTTTATTTATTTTATGTATGTGAATACACCATCACTGTCCTCAGACACAACATTGAATTCCATCACTGGTGGTTGAGAGCCACCAACTGCATGCTGGGAATTGAACATAGAATCCCTAGCAGAGCACCCAGTGCTCTTAACCACTGAGCCATCTTTCCATCCAGCCCCCTTTCCAGTTTATTTTTAATCAGACAAAATAATCTGTTGATATGATATTATGAGATACAACTTTTATTTAAAAGTCTACATCTGGGATAATTTTATTCTTAATCTTCTGTTCCTCAAATTCCCACTATCATTATTCAAATTACCTACAATATAATCATTTCTCACACAGGTTAGCTATATTCTGTTGTAATTAATTCTCAGAAAAATCAGTGTACATGTACAACATAATTATTAACTTACAAATGTAGCTTCATTACAAAACAGGAATATAAGATTTAATCTTTAGCAAGTAATTGAATAATTTAATATTAATTCAATTGATATAATTTTTATAAAGTCTTTATGATCTTTTACCAAGGTAAGAAGCAGCGACTTCAATGATTTTCTTAAAGGAGTCATATACTTTTTTAGCTAGAGGATTTCTGTTTATAAAAGATTCCAATCAGTTGCATGGTGGTGGTGCATACCTTTAATCTCAGCACTCTGGGAGGCACAGGCAGTCAAATCTCTGAGGCTAGCATGGTTGACAAAGTGAGTTCTCGAACATCCAGGGCTACACAGAGAAACCCTGTTTTGAAAACAGCAAAACTAAAACAAGCAAATTAAAACAACCCAAAAATTCCAAGGAAACTGATAAAGCAGTAATTTTTAATAATTTACTTAACACAACAAATTGGTCTTAGTAATGAAAAAGTGATACATCAGAAAACACTGAGGATAATTCATGAGAAAGAAACTAAACAATCTATATTTAGGAATAAACATATTTCAGTAGCTGATATAGTCGTAACTGGTACTGATATTGCTAACCCAAGCACACACATATGATATTGTCTGAGGTCAGTTCCATCCAGAGGTAATTCACAGTGCTTCTCCATTTTTTTCTCCATATCTGCTAATTATTATAAAACAAAACCTTTGCTTAAGTCTGCCCAATCTTGTACTAAGGGCAAACTATAACACTTTTGTAACATCTGTATCTGTATAGAAAAAGGTAAAAGTGAACATCAAGCAATATTTTTTTTAATTTTCTATTGAGCTGAGGTTATAAAGAAGAATTTACAAACAATGCAAGTTCCAGAAGATAATGTAGAAATATTCTTCACTGTCCAATCTTGACAAAAAGATTTTTAAAAACAATATATGAAAATCATTAACCTTGAAGTAAAACATCAACTGCATATAGAATACATAAAAATTAAAATGTTCCACAAAAATATGCTACACAAAAATCACAGTACAAAACATATAGCCAAGCAAATCCTCATAGCTGGAATAGCTAGAAATATGTATCATTAAGAAAATTCATGCCCAAGAGATTAGTCAGAAAGAGTTACAAGACTATTAATTAAAAGTATTCTCAAATTTCATTTGATATCAAGAAAAATCAAACTAAATCTTTAATGACCTATCACTCTACATGCATCATCGTAGCTTAAGAAGAAAATATAGTACCTACTCCAAGCATGCCAAGGACAATATGGCACCCAAGCATGTCAGCAATAAGTCAGCCAAGCACGCCAAGGAAATAGAGCAATGGGAACTTACACTGCTTCTAGGACACTGAATGGGTGCACTTCAGTGTTAAAAAAAAAAAAAAAAGCATTTGATTACCTACTAGTTTGTAAAGGATTGCATAAGACTGCTCAGGTATATCTCATCATATACACAGCTTCATGTCCACTGCCATCCATAAGCATATATTGGCTTTGGTTAAGTATATTCACTAGATAGGAAAAATTGGTATTATTCAAGATGGCACCAAGGAGAACTCATATTTTAGTAATCTCATAAATGTAACTTCTCTGTACTATCAATCTTCTGTGTTTGATGTGTGTGTGTGTGTGTGTGTGTGTGTGTGTGTGTGTGTGTGTGTGTGTTTGACATGTGTGCATATTTGTTCATGTAAGTTGTGTATATAAAATAGATATGTATGAAATTGTGTTTTGCTATGCTTCAGATTAAAAGAAAATCCTGGGACAAAATTATTGCCAAATTACCTTTTTCAATGATTTTTTTTAATGACTGACTTTTTAATTGATACATTTCTATTTCTAAATGAAGAGCAAAAGTTTACAAAGATGTAAAGCTGTCAATGATTTGTATGAAACTCAGAAGCCAACACTATTCACAAAACAGAGTCCTAAAAACTGTATTTCAAACAAACACAAGTATTAGTTTATAAAATATCAACTTCCTATGTTCCTATATGGAGGTCATCTTGTTATACAGAGGCCATCTGGAGAGATAGATAGATAGATAGATAGATAGATAGATAGATAGATAGATTATATTTTTTTCATAGAATTTAATTCTGAGAATCTTGTGATTCAAGAAAGTAAAATGAAGCTTGGTATGTAACTCAGTAGGGAACCTACCTAATCAGAGTTATATTCCAAAGGGGAGAAAAGAGGAGATGAGGGAGAAAGAAAAAAATAAAAGAGGAGACAGAGGAGGAGGAGAGGGGAAAGAGGGGGATGAAGAGTGGGGATGGGACAGAGACAAGGGAGAAGGGAGGGAGGGATAGAGAATAGATAATTAGAAAGACAGAGAGAGGGAGGGACCAGAAGTAGAAAGAAGAGGAAGGCAGAGAGGGAGGAGGAGAGAGTAAAGAAGAGAAAAATGAATAAAACGAGAATTGAAATCAGTGTTGCATTGATTTGGAAATTTTTCCTTGAAATTATTACTTCACCTTGCATCCTGTGATAGAAACTCACCTCTAAAGAAGCCAAGGCCATTCACAGCATGGAGTTCCCCTGAGAACTACAGGTGAATATTTATAGAAAACAAATTCTATTGCTGTCAGAGCATGTCGCTGCTAAGCAGCATATAGAGCGCCTGAAAGTTTGTAGTTAACAAATTAACATGCGTCTTTCTGAGGGTCATACACGTCTGAGGTCTGAGGCTGCTCAGAAGGGGAGCTGAGAGCTGTTCAGCTTCCAGGAAGACGGTTGGATGCATGGGGACCTGCTCTTGTCTCTGAAGAAGGACCAAAGACTGAATTCTGCTCTAAGCAAAGAAAATCAATGTGAAAAGCATCCTCTTTCTTCTTTTTTATATCCTGCGGGTAATGATAAAATGCAGATGGAGCGGGGGTGGGGGTGGGGGTGGGAGTGGGGACAATGAAAACCTCTCTGGGTTGTTAAACAGCATGTATTGCCCTTGAAGCATGGGGTCCAAAGTCACTTGTTTCGGTAGAACAGAAAGTCAAATTCTGAGCTTTGAATCGGGGGTTTAATGGAGCTTGAAGAAATAACAAAGTGGAGCACCTGCCAGGCCATGAGCATGCACCAAGACAGCAATTAGAAGAAAATTCAGGTCCATGGGAGGCATTCAAACCAAAATGACCATCTGGGATGTCCACGAGCTGCAAGGAAACACAAACTGTAGCTCCCACCTACAAAGAATAATCCCATGATCTATCTTTTTTTTTCTTTTGGGGGGGTGTGGGGGGGGCGGGAAGACTCAAAATACCTGTGTTCTCTAGTTCAGAATTGCTCCAGGCACAGCTGGGAATCTAATTTTTTAAAGCCTTGAAATGGAGCAAGGGAGCCTTTGTTCTCTGTGTCAGACTTCTCTTGGTTTTCCCCACATTGTCCCTCCACCAAGAGTCCCTTGTCCGTTTGGAAGTTTCTTGACTGTGTGGGGAAGTGCTCTTCTAGAGAGTCTGTAATCAGAAAAAGAACCCTCCTCCTGTAACCCCTCCCAGCCAGAAAGAGGCCAGTCCCTGGTTTCAGAGCCTCAGGATGCTTCTGTGGTATAGCCTGGGTCAGGCCTCACTTTACAGCACAGGAGCTGGACCTCTGCAAAACATCAGGTACTTCGGAATGAGCACCGGCCTGTGGATCCTCCGCTCACCCTCTGCAGCTGTCCTCATCCTCCATGACTGCCTTAAATCTCTACTGTGGGAAAACAAGCCAGACTACCGTTTGTAAACCTTTCAACAGACACCACACAGTAAACGGAATTTTACTCAATTCATTGTGAATTGCTCAGCTCCCAAATGCAAGGTTTTAAATCTCTTCTTTAAGTCCACAAATTAGACACGCCATTATCAATTTATATTGTTAATATTTACTTAGTCTTGCCTACACTTGTATCACTTTCCAGCTGGTTATGCTTGGCTCACCTCCCTTGTGGATCATTTTTCTTCTTCTGGACCACACTCATTTAAAATTCCTCAGGTGTATTCTGTCTTGATAAACATTCCCTGCTTTTATTTGTCTGAAACAGTCTTTATTTTGCCTTTATCCTTGAAACATTTTCCCCAAGTCTACCATTCTCAACTGATAGTAATTTTCTCTCTCTCTGTCTCTCTCTCTTAAATCTATTATTCCACAACATTCTGATTCCTACATTGCCATTAAAAAGAAAGGCATCAATCTAAGTGCTGTTCATTTACATGTAACCTATTTCTCACACTGGCAGCTTTAAAGTCTTTTAGTTTTCTTTGATTCTTTTCTGCAGTGGCTGTTATATAAAGGTTGAATTGATTTTCATATATATGTGATAGTTCTGTCTCTGTGCCTTACTGTCCTTTACCAGTTCTGAGTGCTTCACAATGTTCATCTGGTTTTGTTTTATATATTATTATACTTTATTTTCATCTTTTCACTTGCTTATGCGTTCAGATTATAAATCCTATTAGACTGTTTTGATGTTCTAGTTATCGTAGAGAACTGGGTATAGCTCAGTGATGGAGCATTTGTCTAGATCGAATGAGGACCTGAGTTTCATTTCCAGCACTGGAGAGAGAGAGAGAGAGAGAGAGAGAGAGAGAGAGAGAGAGAGAGAGAGAGAGGATGGATGGATGGAAAGAAGGTGAAGTAGGGGAAAAGAAAGAAAAAGAGAGCTTATGGAGAAGAAGCCATAAGACAGAAAGAAAGAGAGCCAGCATCGGTGTCCCTTGATTCTAAAGGGCAGGGTGTGTAGGGTTGTGCAGCTTATATGCAACAAAGCACTGATATTAGGAATAGCAGTGACCAGATGAGAAAAACCCTCACCCCTGTCTATTTGTGCAATAGACAGAGACCGTGACAGAAAATCAAAAACAATCAAAATACAGAACATTATGGAGCCCAGTCCCAATGGATCTATTTATAAAACGACTCCCATGCCTAAGGCTGAAGTATCCTTGATGAAGAAGAGGGGGTGCAAAGATCCAACAAGCCAGAGGAGCAGAGAGTTTGCTATGAGAGTGTATCTCCCAGTAATGTCAGAAGCTATACCCATGAAGTCTCCCCAACATAACTAAATAAACATGAGGTGAACCAGAACAACAATAGATGTGCTAAATGTGAATGGGAAAAAGATCACCCAGCCTTGACCATTCATAGAAAACTAAGGAATAATGAGAGTGGGAGAAATAGGTCTCCCCAGGGACCAGCACACACTAGTAGGTTGTTTAAGGCCAACTGGTCAACCCTGAAACACACAAATAACATTATAGAGGCTGAAAAGATCATGTTTAGAAATATGTACATACAGTGTGTGTGTGTGTGTGTGTGTGTGTGTGTGTGCGCGCGCGCGCAAGCGCATTTAACAAATAATTTTTAAAAAAAAAAAGCCTTAGAGTAGAAAAAGAGCAAGGAGGGTTATATACAGGTGGGTTTGGAGGGAGGAGACAAAAGGGCAAACTGATGTAATTATATTATAACCTTGAAATTGAAAGAACTATGTTTTTTAAGAAGAGTGATAACGTTCTGTGGTAGAGTGATGTTAAATTAAGACACTTTGCAGAGGTCAGCTGAGGTTTAACTATCATTAGCTCATTTCTTCTTCCCCTAATTCTGTGCCAGGCATGCCCATGGCAATTCTACAAGAAGCTATCCATGCAGGAATATATTTCAAGAGAAGAAAATAAAATACCCTTTATGTTATTTTACCTTATCTTTTCCTTTTTATTCTGAGTTTCACAGTATTTCTTCACTTTTTCTCCTACTTCATCAATTGTCTATTGAACTGCAGTTTTTCAATATATCCATTAAGATTCTGTTTTGAATTTTTATACTTTCAATTATAATTCTGTAATTATTTTCCAAGAAGCTTTTGTATCATTTGGGGGATTAACTACATAAAATATTAGGTGAGTATCTATTTTGTTCATTCTGACACATCAAATATAGTAGAATGAGATTCCCATAAGTTCTCATGGCTGTCTTGCAATTGTGCTAATTCTCGGGGAGAGGGGAAGGAAGTTCCTTGAAACATCACCTGTGGGGATTACTCAAACCTGTTCTAAAATAGTTTCCTTCAAAACATCTGCAGTCACTTATTCTAAATGAGTGTTAGTCCTTTTAAGGGTAGGATATAAAATACTTATAAAATTATCCAAAATATGCATATGATAGAGAATTCTCAGAGGACATAGTCATGTTTACGCTCTCTGCTCAGAGTATAGGCTGAAATACCTGACTTATCATGTCCTCTATCTCTGCTGGGCAAATTTCCTCCTGCCTAAGCATATGATAATTGTTTTCTCTGAAGGACTGCAGCTTCGTCTTCAAGTCCTTCAAGTTTTCAAGTATTCAAAGTTTTCAAGTATTGATAAGAGATGTACTTTGTGTCCAGAGACTCATTCTTTTTTTCTGAAGATATCTTTACTAAGTGTGATGTTTCATTTTGATTATCTCCTGAATTTGATAAATATATAGGCTTTCCCCCCTGCTTTGTCAAGACATGGTTTCTCTGTGTATCCCTGGCTATCCTGGAACTCACTCTGTTCCAGAGAGATATAAATGTGGGGACAGACACTCTGAATCCATCCCACAGTGTGAATTCCCAGATGGAGTAAGAAGAGAAAGAAGACAGCAAGCTGTGCCTTGACCTCTGCTTCCTGACTGTGGATGCACTGCTCTTACCATTGTGCTTCCCTACCACAACAGATCCTATTCCTTCTTAAACTTTGAAGCAAAATGAAACCTTCTTATCTTGTTTCTTGTCAAAGACTTGGTCACAGTGATGAGGAAAAGTAGCTAAATATACAAAGCATACAATTAAGCATATGGATAGCTGGAGAGATTAAATGATAGTTTGAATAATAAAGTGTACTTTCTGACAGGGCACCAAGTTCATAGATCATGGTGGGCTTTGATTCAGGAGATCTAAAATGTTTACTAACTGTACCTCATTATCATACCAGCCCTAATTTTAAGCCTTTTTTTAAATGACCTGTTTTCTACCTTATTGCAATAATAATTTAGCCTGTGATAGATGAAACCTTATGTAAGTGTATATGGGAAGAAGCCTGGGGTCTCTGATGCTTTTTCATAGGCAAGCGAAAAGGTTGCCTGAAACATCCCAGAGATTTTTGCCTTATATCACGTTTCCAAAGAACTGATTCCTCCTGCTACAGCTGGCAGTGATACAGGAGAAGACACTATTCTTCCTCTCCGTGACAATGGTCAGGGCAAGAGGGGTTGGGATTAGCTATGTATGTTAGTTAATTTTCTCAATGCTGTGCAGAATATCCTACAAAAGCAGCTTGTGGGAAGGTTTTACTTGTGTGCATGGTTTAAGACGGATACAGTGTAGCATGCAACGAAGGCATGGCTTTGGGAATGTGAGACAGCTAGTCACATTGTGCGTCCACAGGTAGGCAACACACAGAGATTAATAGTATCCCTCAGCTACTTTTTATCTTTTTATTCAGTCTAGGATCTTAGCCTATGGAATGATGCCATTCACACTGAAGGTTGGTCTTCCTTCCTCTGTTCAGCTTCCACACCCAGATGATTTTAAATCTAGTCAAGGTGATGATGAATATTAATCATCACGGTGAGAGTCCACTGCTCTAAAATACCTATCATACTTTGAGGTAGACAGTGGTCTGGCTCGTCTATACCGCTCTCCAGACTCTAGCCAAGAGTTACCCCACTGTGAAAATCAACAAAGACTCTTTTCTCCTGTTAGGAACTTTCACAGTCTTTCAGCTGTATTAGCTTCCTTGTGGTTTGAATGTAAACCTATATGTCCCCTATAGGCTCCTGTGACTGGACACTTGGTTCCCATTTGATGTCGTTGTTTTGTTAGGTATTTTTGTTGACAGCAATGAGAAAGCTCGCTAATCCACTTGCCTCTGCTATGCTTGATCACTTCTCACATAGTCTCAGTAGTATTTAGTCAGACCTTGCTTGCTTTATGGCAATTCCTGCTCTATTCTATTTAACCTGAATTTCACATCTTTAAATAGCATAGCTGGGGAACCATTTAAAATATATGCTATTTTTATCTTTATATTTAAGGATGTGAATAATAACAACATATGTGTGGTAGGGGGTAAAGCCATGCATTTATATCTGCTTTTATAGAGACATTTAGTCATTTTAGAAGAAGGTGAGTTGCAGGACTCATAGAAGTAACCTATTCAGAAGTCATATTTGCTTCCATTGAGTGGTATTTAAACTCTTTCCTATGGGGCCTAGTAGAAAGGAGAATCAAAGCATCTAAATAAAGAGAATTTGACAGGTTAGTGCCTGCTAAGCAGTTCATGACTAACATGCTTTGTTGGTCATGGTGCTTTCTTACAGCAATAGAAACCCTAACTAAGACAGCACGAAAAGGTTTATTTCACTCACAGTTTCATTTAGGCAATCACTATCACCCATATACATCCTATCAGAGATGTTGTTTTGAGTGTCTCAGCATGAGATCGCCTAACTGGACCAAGACATTTATAAAAATCCATATTTGTCAGCTTTTATGTCACTGATAGAAAATGTTGAAATAAGTAAATGTGGAAAGGTTTCCATGAGCTCAAGGTTTTGAGGTTTGGGGGTTAGTGTGTGTCTGACCTTGTTATTTGGGGGCCATGAAAAGCAGCACATTTTGGTGGCGCACATGAAGACAGGTAGACTGCTCCCATAGGTAGGACTGGAAACAAAGAAATGGGAAGACACTGGAATCTTATAGTACCCTTCAGGGGCACATCCTCAAATACCTTCAAATGTTCTGCTAAGCCTTAGCACTCCCAATAGCATCAAACGAGGACCAAATCCTTAGCAGGAGCCTTTAGGGACACTCTAGATTCAAAGCAGCGAAAACATGAGTGAGGTCTAAATATTTCTGGGTTCAACTATTTCAAACCCTTAGTTTAACAACCCCACTTCCAATCCTCCCTGAACTGTGGTGAGTCTCCTAAAATCCCTAAGTTTTAAATTTTGGATATTAGTAATGTTAGAAATATGACCACAGTTCAGAACAGACCACACGGTTCCAAGGAGGAGGAGGTTTATTCAGGAGATAGGGCAAAGGTGGGAGAAGAAGGTGGAAGGATAAGAGAGATGAAAAGTAGAGGCCGGCCATGACCACATTGAGAGAGAGGAAGAGGGGGAGGGGACAGAGAGAGGAAGAGGGGGAGGGGACAGAGAGGCAAGAGGGTAAGAGAGAGGGTAAGAGAGTAAGAGATTAAGAGGGTGAGGAGGAGGCAAGTAGCCCCTTTTATAGTGGGCCAGGCCTATCTGGCTATTGCCAGGTAACTGTGGGGAGGAGCATACCTGGCTGTTGCCAGGTAACTGTAGAGGTGGAGTTTAGACAGAATACTAACAAGTAATATTTAGCTTGCCCAATGCTTTTATTGACTCTGTAATATAAAAATCTTCAAAAGCAAAGGGCAAAGGAATCTTTAATTACCTCTTTAAAATGAGTTAATGTGTCAAAAAGAAGAAAATGTCAGAGAGTAAAGAAAATAAAAGCATAATACCTGACTAATTTAAAAAGTTACCAGACATCATCAGGTGGTAAGAAGAAATAAAATAAACAAAGCAACAGCATTTTTAGGATGGTTAATCCCACAGTATTAATGGCATTATACAAGAAGCTTATTGTTGTTTATTGCTAAGGGCCAGTCAGGCCTAGGACATCCCGGAAGGCTCTGGTGTATATGTAAAGAACTTAGTTCCTTGTGTAAAACAGGTACATGCTTGGCTGGCTATGAGTCACAAAGTCATTGAGCATTCAGCCTGTGACACCCTTGAGATAGCCTGGGTTCCCTTTGTACAACATTGCTTGAATAGCTTACTGCTGCCCTAGTCCTGTTGTGTGATGGTTTTCTGCTGACTCTCCCATTTTCCCCTTGAAGGCTGTGTATACAATATTGTACTTCTTAACAAACTTGTTTGGTATAAGAAATAGCTTGTGCAATACTCTTTGGACCCCATTTTTCTGTCTTCTTTATCTTCAGATCTCTTGCTCCTTCCGTCTTAGGACCCTGCACTTTAAGAACTATCAGCTGGTCTGGGTCACGAGTTGTAATAAGTAAATAAAAGAAAGTAAGAGAGAAAGAAAGAAGAGAGAGAGAGAGACAGAGACAGAGAGAGAGAGAAAGGAAGAAAGTTAGTTTATAAGAGAATAACTAAAATTATTTTGTAAATATGTTTCTATCGAAGACAGAAAATCAGTAACTACATGTAAAAGAATATCAAGTAATATCATAGCTGAGTTTGGGACGGTTTGAATATGCTTGTCCCATGGAAAGTGGAATTGTTAAGAGATGCAGCCACTGGAGGATGTGAAACCTTGTTAGAAGTGTGTTACTATAAAGGACAGAATACCAAGATACAGTCCACAGAACTCAAAAAGGTCAACAAGCTGAAGGGCCCAAGTGAGGATGCTTCAGTCCCACTTGGGAGGGAGAAGAAAGCAATCACAAGGAGGGAGGAAGGGAGGGACCTGAGAGGGAAAGTGGATGGGGGAGGGGGAAGAGGGAACCTGATTTGGTATTGTGTGAGGAAAGGACTGAAGCCCTGAGGGCCAGCAGATAGAATGGAAACAAGCAACCTCGGGAGGTGGGAGGTTGGGGAAACCCTCCAAAATGCACCAGAGACCTTGGGGTGAGAGACTCTTGGGACTCAAAGGGAGGGACATTGGATGAAATGCCCAACAGTGATGAGGGGGGACTTATAGAGCCCACCTCTAGAAGGAAGACAGGGCATCAAAAGAGAGAGGGGGTTGCCAACCCAGCGTCAAAACTCTGACCCATAATTGTTCCTGCCTGAAAGAACTGCGGGGATAAAAATGGAGAGGAGCTGGAGGAAAAGGAGGTCCAGCAATAGACCCAACGTGGCATCCAGCTCAAGAGGAGGTCCCAAAGCCTGACACTATTACTGAGACTATGGAGTGCTCACACAAAGGGACCTATCATGACCACCCTCCAAAAGACCCAATAAGCAGCTGAAAGAGTCAGATGCAGATGTTTGCACGCAACCATTGGACAGAAGCTGCTGACCCCTGTGGTTAAATTGGGAAAGGCTGGAAATACACAACACATTGTATGTCAACTATGTAAATACAATCTCTTTTTTATTATCAAATCATAATTTTTACTTTTTAATGCAGGGATTATAAACACAAAAATGCAGGGTGTGGGGAAGGGGACGACATAGGAGCATAGGTGTTCAGGGGGAGTACAGATATCTTTCAGAACAGGGTATCAGCTGGGTGAAAGTTCAGGGGACAGGTCACTATGACTCTGCCTATAATTCACTTGTCCTTATCTAAGTTGGTACTATCCACCAAGGCTGCCTATTTATAAGATGTATGACTACTCAGGGGCCCTTCTATACTTGGAGAAGGAAGAAGATGTCCGAGGCAGCCCTGCTTATACACTGAAGGCCTAAAATCATCCATAAGCCTAAAATTAGCAATAGGCCTTACATACATGCCTGCTAACACAAAGTCTTGGGTCTCTGTGAAAAAACACCAAAGCAGATGGCTATAAGCTATTGTAAACAGGCAGCTTTTGTGGAAATACAATCTCTTTTAAAGGTGTGTTTATTATAGTGGTTTGAACACTTTTAGAACTTTACTGTGTTTTCCAATTTCTTACTCCATTTCTAGTAAGAGCCTACATACACACTTCAAATATGGTTTTTGAAAGATTTTCCTCCTTCATTTTTCCATTGTGTTTCTTGATGCACAGATTAGCATTGACCCATTTCCTGCTTTATTTTCTCATGACCTCTTTTATGCCCCCTTCATTCCAAGTTAATTTGATTTCTGAAAGGCTTAGCAAAAAGGAAAGGCAAAGTTTTATACCATTTCCTATAGTACAGGCCATTGTGGTTCTGTAAGTTGGCATTGAAGAATAAAATACAGTGATTAAATTAATACATGATCAAGATTATAACTTCATGCAATATAGATGGGAGATAATTTAAGGGACATTAAGCCTTAACTTTAAGTCTTTTGTCCCAAGACTATCACTGTGAAGTAAGATGTCAACATCCATGTGTTGGTTTTCATCTCTGTATAAAATATCTGACAGTTTATAAGAAGAAAGTTTTATTTGGCTCATGGCTCCAGTCCACATTCACTTGGCCCTACCCAAGTTGGCAGAAACACAGGGCAGAGAATATTCTTCCTTACTTAACAGCTGTGAAGCTTAGAAAGACAGGAAGGGGCCAAGGACAAGACACCCTCAAGGTTATACCCCTAATTGAGTCTAATTCCCCCATCCCCAAATCACACTGATACCTGTAGCTCAGGGTTTGAGTGTGTGGAGCTTTCGAAGGGATACTTCACATGTAAACTATAACCAAAAACTTATAGTCTATGTAACATATACAAGCATAAACACATTTCATTCATGCTCTCCTTATATAATAATCCACTAATCCTGCCTGACATGTACTTTTTGAATATTCTAATAGACTTGGAAAGGGATTTTAGCTCAGGGCCACCTCCTTGTTTTTGTTCTGTGAATATATCAGAGTATTCAAGGGATATACTTTTCTGCTTCAAACGGTTTGTAGCAATTTGCAGCTCACAAGATTGTAGTCATTTTTTTTTTTTTTTTTAAATTCTGCTCTGATGCCTTTTTGTCTTTAGAGACAATCTCTGTAAGTTCCACTAGATGGCAGAACAACGACATGCCAGCTGATGGAAAGTAGAAAAAGTGATGCAGAACTGTTAAGTCAGCAGAATGTTCTCTTTCCTGTGTTGAAGACAAGCAAACAAGCTAACAAATAAACAAAAAGCCAAATTTCAGCAATGCCATGCTTTGCCATTTTAGGAATTATTTCTGATAAAATAAACTCTGTGTATTGCCTTGATGGGGGTGGAATGACATGGTTCCTACCCCTGGGACACGTATAGCAGAGGTGTGGGCCTCTAGGAGTATCAATGGCTGCTGTGAGCTTAAGGCTTGTTTGTATAATATTGTACATATTTTTACCTTCCTCCTTCAAGAAATGTCCTCCTTGAAAACATTACTGACTCCATGATAATCAGAGACAGAGACAGCGTGAGTCAGGGAGATGAAGATGTGGTTAATTAATGTCTCAGCAAAATGGTAAATGCTGGGACCTTCAGGACAGCCTTTAAGGTTATGGAAAAGAATTTTAAAAAAATGAGTTCAAAAATACTTAATTTCTCAACTATGCAAAATATAAGGATGCAAAATGAATTCTATAAAGGGAATTCATGAATCCAAAGGAACAAGAACAGCCATGCTGTGAGCTAACTTGTCAGGAAGATGCTAAGGGGGGAGACAAGGAGGTTTAGGGAGTGGTGGTAGCAGGAAGGCCCACCCAGCTAAGTTTTTATTTATGCTTTCAAGGGCAGGCAGATTCCTGAGTTCAGAGTCAGGCTGGCATAGAGCAATACTAGGCCCAGCTGTTGGTAGAAATGGTAATTTCAGACTGGTATCCCACCCAGCTAGTTTATCATCCGACCTTAATAAAGGTCGGCAAATCTTTGAATTCTTTTGCAAAGTTAAGAAACAAATGTGCTTGCTGTCTTTTAAGAATGGAGGGCCTTGGGTTAAGGGATGCTGATTTACAAGGTAATCAGAAGGGAACCTGAAGTCAACGACTGGATTGATATGTAAAATAAAAGGCCGGGCTTATGATCTGCAAGAGAATTTTTTAGGATAGCACGAGAGAGAGAGAGAGAGAGAGAGAGAGAGAGAGAACTGCTTGAAGAACTCTCTTAAGCAGAAAGGAGAGAGAGCGAGAGAGCGAGCTAGCTGTCTGGAGATCTCCAGAGAAAGCAGAACAGAGAAAAAACAACCTGGAAAGCTGTCTCAGTAAAACATGGCCTCCAGCTTGGGCCCACGATTTGACTTAAGAGTCCTTTGTTTTCACCGCTCCCAGACACCATTTCTCTCAGAACCCCTCTCCAAACCAAGGCTGTGTGTGTGTGTGTGCATGTGTGTGTGTGTGTGTGTGTGTGTGTGTGTGTGTGTGTGTGTGTGTGAGCATGCATGAACTTCCATTATTGAAAGGTTATAAATAAGCTGTCCGCAAAGGAAGAATATCAGAAAACAGGCCAGTGAATGAGAGAGAGCCACAGTATTTGGTCAGGACTGACAAGCTGGGAATCTTTCCTTACAAGTTCCCCCAGCTCAGTCGTACTAGGGACAGAAGAGATAAAGCAATTAAAATGATCCGTAATAGACAGAGGAGAAAACCAAACTACTACTGCATAAATAAACCTGAGTCTAAAACCAGGCTCTAGTGGTTCATGCCCATTCAGAGAAATTTGTAGAGCGTGGTCCTTAACTCCCAGTAAAGTCAACCTAGGACCAAATAAAACTAAACTAAACCTCATTCTAGTGAGCAGGGTCTTGTTTTATGGTTTTCATCAGAACTGGAAATACAAAGGTACAAAGAAAGTGGCCCATCCATATCAGACAGGATGAAGCCAGAGGTGGATGAGGATTGTCTAGAAGCCTCCAAGAGAACTCTGCTGGGAAATGATACTTAGGACTTCAGGACCACCAAAGGCTTTTGTAGTTATGTCTGTATTTAGTTGCAGTGAAGATCCGAGTTTTGTGAAGGAAGTTAAGACACTGCTTTAAGTTCAAAATATCTTTTCATCCCTTAGACCAGAACTCAAAAAAGCCATGTTAGAGCGGCTCTCTCTATATATATTTTTTCTGCTCATGAAGCAACGTGAGGCACGAAAGAAGCAAAGTTATTCCTTGGTATCTATATAACAAACCCGAATAATTTTCAGAGAAGCTTAAAATCAAGACGAATCAGACAAGAATCATGATTAAATAATTGTAAATTATCCATAAGAAGGGAAAAGACACTCTGGGTAACTACCAGTGTATATTTCTGTCAGAGCCTGGGAACAACTTTGAGCCACTTTAATAAATAGGAAAATCCCTTTGTCATTCCCTGCACAGTTCCTTCTATCTCAGTTAACATTCTCTTTCTCACTCAACCCCCCCTCCCCATGACACAACTCGAATTTCAACATTTTCACAAAGCAGCATCAGACTAAAAGTGGCCTGGCTCAACAACCTTCTACCCTACTAAACATTTAATACATACTAGTACACAATGGTAGAAGCCTCTTGGCCAGGAGATTCTTAAAACTCAGCGTGTGGCTATCTATTTATTTACCACTATGTTACTGTGTTTTATACGTCTACAATTTTCAAAGATTTGCAAGGGTTAAAGGTATTTAGATGATGACCAGATAATATAAAGTTGACCACGAGATGGCGATATTTCCTAGGAGAAGCCTCTGAGAAGGCTCTAGTATCTTCTGAAATATGTTAGACAAACTGGCTACTGAAATCTTATTTCATGACAATAACAATCGCATTAGTCGGTGTACTGATAGGCTACTTGTTCATTTTTACATAAATTTTAATAGAGTCCTAGTGCTGAGTTCTCTAGAGACGTTTCTGAGATCCTCACTGTATATGAAGCTGTGCTCCACTTAAGAAAGAACCTGAGTAGAGACCTGGAATGGAATCTGATGTCACATGTGAGCATCCGAGTTCTTTAGATTTATTCCCGAAGTGAACTAAAATTAAATAACTTATCTAGAAAATGATCCTACATTCTGCGTGTAGTTGCTGTGATTATGAAATTGTGTAACAAATGTAAACACTGACCCCAAAAAGCTTTTAAACGTATATAAATACCCATTTTCATAAATACACATTCTTACATGCTAATGTGTTGGAAATTCGTTTCAACGTCACAATGACTTGTATTTATTCTCTTAAAATACGTTTGCATAACAATTTATATAATGCTTTTTAAACAAAAATTTTTTTCTTCGGATCATTAAATTGAGGGAATTTTATATAATATTTAGGGTATTATCGAGAATCAGTATTATATTTACTTAAACATTTGCTAAGTACTTGCTATATTCTAAGTGCTTAAGAAATTACAGTGAACAGAATAGATGGCAATGTCTACCCTGAGGAAAATCAGACAATGACCACCTATTCTGATACACAGAGAGGTAATGCAGGTAGACCAGAAGGCTATTTACACTGGGAATATGGTGTGGTGGTAGGCATTTGTCTAAAATGTTTGCATCTCAGGGTCCCTCTCTAGTATCCCCCAAAAGTAAACAAACAAACAAAAAGATTCTTACCAAAGATATTTGCATTAAACTTGTATTGAGAGAAAAACAACCTTGCCCTAATCCAAGAAAATAAAATGTGCAAGAACAAGACAGACAAGGTCTTTGCAGTGTAAATATGAATTGCTGAAAGAATAGAGGGAGAAAAGGTGGAAATGGGCAAAAGGCAGAACCATGTAGGGCATTGTGACTCTCCGTTAAAGCAGTCCGGTTTGAAGCTGAAGCATGACGTCATTGTTTCCGCGTTTGTTTCACACACATAAACATGATATAAACAATAAATGATGGGCTGAATTGCTCAGTTATATTGCTTAATAATTCCCAAACTAGAGCATGTTTATAAACCACAGCCATTATACTATCTGAAGGTTTAAGAATAAACATTCAAAATCCTGTGGTTTCATCAAAATTTTAAGAGTTGCTTATAAGGGAATAATCTTCAGACCACACTGAAAACACTGGAAATACTTCCCAACGGCATTGAGATTCATGTCTCAGGAGCACATTTTCTTTGGTCTCAAAAAAAGGAACTGTTCCCTGAGTGTGTGCATTTCCACCCAGAAGGTGGAGCTGTTGCTCCGAGGCTTTGGTTCAGCCATATTGAGTGGGGACACAGTCATGTGATAGTCAATACTGATGTGCAGGAGAGACATCTTTTGCTTCTGGGTCCTAAGAAAGCTTATGAACTTGCTTCTCTTCCTCCATTTTCTTTCACTGAAAACCACCTGGTAGAGAAGCCTTGGGATGTGACAGGTTCCTCTTCCTAAACAACCAGGTAAAAAAAGGAAATGCCCACCCATCTAAGACATCCCTGAGAGCTGTTCCCTCACGCCCCTTACCCCTGCACACAGCTCTCTACTCCCAGCAATGTGCCAGGCACCCTAGTTGAGGCATTGCTTCAGGCCTTCCTACCTGTGTTGTGTCTTCATCCCACAAAGCCCCTTTGTATCCAGGCCTAATTTTGAGGTGAAGGATGAAGGTCAGAAAGGAAAGAGAACTTCTATCTTAGTGACAATTTTCCCTGCGTGTGTATCTTTCCCCACTCAGTATTCATTCACCTTAAATGGCTTTCATGCAGATTAGAGACCAAAGGTCTTTTGTCCCGAGGGCCCTCATCCTTGCCACAGAGCAAGTGGTAAATCTTGACTGGTGAACAACAGGGGTGGCCATGATGGAGGTGGGGTAGAAGTCTAGTTTGTGTCCCCCAAACTTGCCAAGGTCCTCAAACAGTAGGAACTGTAGAGTTGTTGATAATTGAGATGGACATTCTCTTACTGGTCAAAAGAACAGTTAAGATCAAGCAAACCGGGACCATGATCAATATTTGTAAGACCGTGAGAAAAGCTGTAGAAATGTGAAGTTCTGAAAATCCCAAGCATTTGACAACACCCCGGGGTTGCTTAAGAGAATTTCTCTGGATGCTTACACTGAGGGTTAGACTAGTATTGCTGTTTACATTTAAAGGCTGTGCTAGTTTCCCTCCTAATTCTGCGGAAAGATGCCCTTCCTGATTTCAAGAAGGTCAGTCTTACTTAACAGAGCAGCACTTCCCATTGCTGGCCTACTATGTTCAAAGAAGGGATTGACTGGAAAGAAACAATCAAGGAAGACAGAAGAGAGTCATTAAGATGGGAAAATATTCAGCTCGTATTAGTAACGAGATAGTAAGACCTTTGAGAAGACTCTACTGTTAGAGACTCTATCAATACTACACAGAATCTGTCTGGTACATCATAGGAGCTAAATAGATGAATATCCTATGGATGAATGGACGGATGGAAGGATGGGCCTTTATAGAGTAAATTAATAAATCCAAGTTAAATCTCTGTTTCTGTACTTGGCAGGGAGATGGAGACAAAGTGCTCGTATTCATCTGATGATCTTTGTGCAAAGACTTGAACAAGCATACATTTTCTTCCAGTATCCTATTCTTTTTAACAATGGGTCTTCAAGAATATCTTTGCTATGTTGGGGACTAAGAGCCGAGCATTGAGAATTTAAGGAAGAAGACAGCTGGAGTAAGTAGGCTACTGGAAGCCAGAGTCCTGAGAACTAAGCCAGAAAATGAGGAAAGAAATCTAAATTATCCTAAAGAATCCTCAAATCTAAGTTAGCCTCAAGGAGATAAGAGTGGAGGAAAAGTTTTGAAGAAAATAGAAAAAAAAAATCATTACATGGTGTGTTACTTTTCTTTCTATTACAGTTAATAAAATCCTGACCAAAACCAACTTTGGGAGAAACTATTTTATTTCCACTTACAACTGTCACATCCCACCCTATCATAGAAAGAAGCTGGAAGAAGAAGTCACAACTGGAACCTGAAGGCAAGAGACCAGGAAGGCATGCTGCTTTCTGGCTTGTTTCCCAGGATGTCATTTAGCTACATCTCTTATACCTCTAGGACCACTTGCCCTGGGATCGTGCTGTCCACAGTGGGCTGGGCCCTCTCACACTAATCATTAATCAAGAAAATGCCTTGTAGTCTCTCCTACATCACAACTTGATGAAAGCAGTTTCTCAATCAAGGGTCCAGCTGCCCAAGTGACTCTAGTTTGCATTGACAATAAATAAAAATTGAAATAACCAACACAACTGGACATTAAATGAGCATCTCAATGCCCGTCCTACACTCACTACACTTCTTGAAGCTAGCTTGTGTGTGCTATGCATACATGCTGTCTTCCTCATCCCATCCTTGGTATAGTAGCATAATGGTGTGATAAACAAATTTCCCAAGATATACTCAGCTTTCCACTATAAATAGCATCTTTCAGAAGAAAGATGTGCCTGTACCACTACTTAAAATCACATCAGAGTAGACAAAAACCACCATCATTAAACAATTAGACAATCATGTTTAAACAATAATCGTGGCTTTCAAAACTCAAAACTGGTTAGCTTCACTGTGTGGAGTTATTGGTCTTATAGAAGTTTAAAAAGAAAGACAACTTTCAAATTTAATGTATATGTGATCAGAACAGTTCAGAGATATTTTGATCTTGTGGCTAATAGTGAACTTGCAGAGTTATTGGCAAAACTCACAGGCCATTTTGGATGTATGTTAAAGTCACTAGTGTCATTATGATGTATTTATTTAATGTACTTTTTACCTAATGTGAGTTAAAAGAGTTTTCTATGAATTCAGATGTTGCAATTGCCACTCTTAGATCCACTCAGCAAATACTGTAGCTGAAGGTATCTTCAATCTATATTTGTCCAGAGAGTCATTGGATTGGCAGTATCAGATATGTTGCCTCTGTCCATTTAAGGTCTCTAAGCATACTAAGAAAAAGCAGATTGACCTAACCAATAAGGTCAATATGGAATGCTTGTTTCCTTCAATCTATATTACATAGTTTGGTCCTTTGAAATTTGTTCGGGTTCTCGAAGCTGTGAGTTCAACTTGCTTTCTATTCTTTTGGTTGTGTATGCTTACACAGGTGTAATAGCAAAGCCGAACACTCAGAAATATTCCTGTTGCAAGCTGGCCAAGCATCACTGTCGCTTAGCTCTGTATCTTACCCCAGTGGGCTATGAACCTCACATGTTAAGAAAGTGCCTGTGTGCAGAGGAATCTTATGTTGGAAGCCATTCTGGGCTACATAGTAAGACTTTGTCTCCAAACAGAAATCTCTGTATACATTCTTACTGCTATGCAAAAAAAGGTTCTAAGTTTTCTGGCAGTCTAAAAATTGCACTGCTGGATTAAATAACCATACTAATAACAAGATCCCAGAAAAAATATGGCTTTTTATTGGCCATAACCTAGTTACTTAACCTCTCTGAGTTTGGTCTCTTTGTTACTGGATATGTGGGTAATATCTTACAGTCAACTGTTGTGAATGTTAGTGAAATGACTGACACCTGAAGCTGTTGTAAGTGTATGATACATCTGAAGCTTGGTGGTGGCTATTTTGTTCTCGCTGCTATTGTCATTGGTGTTATTATGGTTTTCTGATTTTTTTGTGTAGACCCTCCCCAGAGCCACATGTGGCCAAACAGCAATGCCAGTCCCTCCTTTCCAACATCCATTTCCCTGTTACACTGTCACCTTTGTTTACTCTTCAGGGACCACCTATTGTTTTGCTGTCCAAAGAACTTCACACATCCCAGTCTGAGCTGTTCATCCCTTACCTTATCCAGACTCTGTTGATATTCCTGTTGCAAGCTGGTTAAGCAGCACTGTTGCTTAGCTGTGTATTTTTACCCCAGTGGGCTCTGAACCTCACATGTTAAGAAACTGCTGCCTTTTCTGTTCCTAGGCCAAGACAGGGCACATAGAGGGTTCCTAATAATGGTTTCTGCAAAGGAATGGCTGACCTGGGGCTGACCTAATTGTCGCCATGTTCGTAATCTCACGGTTCCCATAGTAGTTTCTGAGAAGATTGCAAAAATCAACCCACTCTGTCTTTTCCCAGGATGGTGGGAGGGTCTGCTTATCTAGTTCCTTTGATTTAGGGCCAGACGGAATTACTATTAGCAAGATTGCTCCACTGCGCAGAGGAGAGCTTCCGCTGCATTTGCTTTCTTTATTTCCTCTTTCAATCTCCCTTTGCCCTGTTGTTCAGACAGGGACTGAGGCCGAGTTCTGTCACCCACCAAATGAATGCCTTCGATGCAGATAAAAACTAGAGACACAAAACTGGAAATGGCTTTGCTCTTCTGTGTAATTCAGCTTTTTCTTGTGTTACTTGAGTTTTCCAATTAAAGAATGGAAAAGATCTGACTACGGTTGAAAGGTCTCACTACTCTATTAAAAAAGTTATTTCTCTCCTTTCCCAAAAAACAATCTGACCAATGTTTTAGAAACTTTTAGAAAAAAAATAATTAAAGGCTTAAATGGTCCAGAGCAGTTTGAGAACACACAGATCATCTGTCTCTTTCTTGTTTTTTTATTCTGCTTTTGCTTCCTTTCAACAGGAAGTTTTGTGATTCCTTTTTCCTGACAAATTCAGTCATTCAGCTAAATGAACAAACACATCCTATGCCTTCCTTAGCCACCTATTTTGAGACTGGCTTAGATGTTGTCTCTTGAACTTATTACTTGAACTTAAAGCTTTCTAGATCTTTTTTTTTTTCCTGATAGAATGGGCCTCACTGTGATACAGTTGTCTAAAATCTAGCAGTGGTTTTGAGATCTTGGACAAGTTTTGTAATAATCTTAGTTACCTAAACTTTCTCTTTAATTATTTTAAAAGATAATTTGTTTGAAGAAATTCCTTATATCAGGGTTAATGATAAAATGGAAAACAGACTTTAAGCAGAATAAGAGGAAAAAAATCCCATGTTCAGTACCTAAAATGTCCATTATATACAGGCACTCTTGACTATCTTTAAGTTAGTGGCACCTCATGCAGATCACCACAGCTGGGCCAAAAGCCTAGAGATAATTCCTTCTAGAAGAAGCTGCAAGTTTATAAATGATCTCATAGTGTGAGGCAAATAGACAGACATTCCACACTGAACAATAGCTTAATTTTTAAAGATTGGTTTGTAAATTGAAAAGAGTATTTTCAAGTGAATTTAAGACCCTCTCACTCCTAACCTGTGTATGTTCAGTACATTGTAAATGCCAATATGCAACCATATGTGTTGTACGGGGAGGATGCATGAGGAGTTGACAGTATTGTTACAGGGTTGCAGAAACTAAATGTGCTCTTTGATAACTTCTCTGGTTGTATTTAATTATTAGGCAAAATTGTCTTCATTAGCATTGTCTTCTTTCTCTTTTAAAAGTCAAATTATCAATATTTTCTTATTTATGCATCTCATGGTTTCAGGTTAATCATGTGGCTATAAAGAAAAAGCATTCTATTTTAACTGGTATAATTTCAAATTGCATTTCCCCATAATGCACAAAAATTGAAATTTTGATACTATAACAGGAGGAGACACAAAATGCAGTTAATACATATTAGTACAGGCTAGCATCCTAAGATATACCTTTTGTTTTCTCCATTACATAACCAGTGGGCATTTGTGTGCCTCTTGAACATTTTAAGCTCATATACAATTATATTCTGTGCAATAAACTAGTTCTATTATATATGCTGAAGCATATTAAAGGAATAATTTAATCAGAAACCATCCTTGAATAAACACTGGATGGTCTCCAACTTGTTATTCATTAAGGAAAGTATTTGATGTTTGCCAATACATTTTCTGTACAAGAATCAAAAATGGAAGCTGATGGGTCAAGAAGAAAGAGGTCAGAGTGAAAGAAATGATTTGGGGACTGGGGATGCTACAATGGTTTTCCAAGGCAAGCAGATCAAAATGGATTTCACACAGCAAATATTGATACAAGGGCATATGTCACATGCCTAGATACTTACTCAAAGTTCAGATTAAAGAAAAAGACATACTGTTTTATTAAAAACTAAATATCTTTACTCAGAATCTGCATGTTCCCTTACTTGGTCCCTCAGAGATGTAGACGTTCTTGGGTTTCTGTCAAGTCCGTGTTTCCACAGTTGCAAGCCATGAGTGTTATTATTAGCCAAGACACAAGAATGTGCCAATCCCGCTTGTGCAATATCAGTGCTCTAGAATATAAAGTGTGCCAGTAATATTAACCACTTGGTACAAATGGCAGAAAGAATCTTGAATAATAAGGATCATATCCTCTTAGGTTTTATACAAGGTATTTCAACCAACAATTATTAGAAGTATAAGTATTAGTTTATATTTATGTGATTTATCACTCACAACTGCTACATATCCTTAGTGAATGGTCAGTGGAAATCCTAAAACACTGAATAATTACCTGCTGCTAACTAAGAACAGATTATATTCAAATCTTGTGCAATTTATTATCCATGTGATATTTATTAGTTCTTGGCTGGTTGCTTCCATGATTCTTCCAAATTTTCTTAACTAAAATTGTTCTGAATTGAGCTTAGTGAGCGAAATGAGTTCTCATTTTATTATCAAAGTTTCCAGAACATAATAATAAAACTGGTGATGCAATTATATAAATATCTCTATTGCCTAGCAATACAAAAACAACAAACAAATAAGATAAATACCCACTGAGGCACACATCAGGCAACTAGTACAATGTTCTCTTTTATCAGTTAGAAGCCTGTGAGTTTTGGGGTCATCAAAGGTGACATCACCCTTTCCATCCATTTTTCTGTTGTGATGCTTTTTATCATGTCTGTATTTTTCTAACATTTCCAAGAAATCATTGAATTGATATATTTTTAAAATATATATTAGCAAAAAAGCAATTTATAATAAATGATCACTAAAATCTAATAGTTAAGAAAATATACAGCTTATTCACAAAAAAAGAACTATTTTAAAATAAACATGCTTATTTCAAAAATACCTGAAACACGCATTTCCAACAATCAAGTACTTCTTAAGAATTTAGGATAGAAACAGTTCTTCGACCTCTGCTTTCCTCCATTTTGCTCTCAGAGGTAGAAACCATTTGATGTTCTCAGTTCCTCTCAATGACATCTGCTTTGACGAATTATGTCATTCAATGCATTAACTATAGAAACCATTTATCGTCTTTCTGATGTGATAAAGAAATTAATTAACTTAAGACACGTGTCTACTCTACTTTTTTTTTTTAAAAAAAATCACATTGCCTGCTGTTGCTGTCCTAATTATGATTGCAAACTTAAATAACTACTTCCCACCCTCTCTCCATGACCCATTAGGGGTCACCTAACTCTTGCTTCCTTGCAGAATAGACTTCCCAACTGCATTCATACCTTCCATACCCAATGTACCAACTATGGATTTACTTTGATATCATTGGCCTTCATAATATCTGTATTCTGTTTGGTTTGGTTCATCTCTACAATGAATCAATTGGTGAAGACTTAAAAAACCTTTCATTATCTTACCATTGATTATATCGGATTGTACCATATCCATACTTCAAAGATAATGACATTTTCATTAAAAAGCCAAGTGTTGAACCTTCTGTGTCCCCCAGTATCAGACGCAGCATGCTGTCCCCAAACTCCACCTCCTAAATTCTCAACTGAAAGATTTCTTTGAGATAACTCCATCATTTCAACCTTAATCTAGTACACCTGTACTGCTGCCTTGTAGCAGTAATTTGAGGTACACGGCTTTGGGCTCCCGGTGAGTCCCAAGCTTCTAGCCACCCTCCCAGGAATACTTTGTATCCACGAATGAAACACACACACACACACACACACACACACACACACACACACACACCCTCCCAGGAATACTTTGTATCCACGAATGAAAGATACACACACGCACACGCACACGCACACACACACTCACGCACGCACGCACGCACGCGCATTCGCTTACTTTTTGACATGCTTTGGCTAGCTCAAAGACTGGGCAGTTCTGGTCCTCCGCCCGGTCCCTCCGGTACGCCTGACTCAACACCATCTAAATCTATGATCTATCTTTGCTTCCCTGTTCCTTCTGGGCGGCTCCCTAGTCTTTGCTGTCCAAGATGTTTCTGGATAGCCCTTGGGAGCCACATTCCTTCTCACCTACATTTCGGATGATTTCCCTTCTGCAGCTCTAAATCCGATCCTACTTCCTCTGAAACCTGGTGATTCTCCCTTCCTCTCTTCCAGTTCCAAGGCTGTACAATCTGAAAGTTCCGCACCCCACCCCCCCACCTCCACCCCCCACCCCCCCACCCCCGCCCAACCACTAGCCGTTGGCTCTTTATTGATCAGTCAAAAACCAAATGGGGACAAGGAGCTTTAGCATTTGGACATGCAGATTCTTGATTAATTCAAAGCATTAGAACCAATCCTCAACAATGCCCGACAGAGCATCTAAAACGTTGTCTTATCTCATTCAGTTTGACCCACTGTGTACAGAGCATGCTTTATCTGATTAACTTTGCTAAAAGTATTCTCCAAAACTTCAAAGACAGGTGTTGAATGCAAAATTTCTGAGAATATACATGATTGAAAATGGGTTTCTGTTATACTCACTGTTATTTATAGCTTGGCTGGATATAGAATTTTAGCAGGAAATGAGTTTCCTCTCTGAATTTTAATGTTCTATAATACTGTCTCTTTATGACCAGTATGCCAAAGGAGAAACTTACACTGGTCAGCTTGTGCTCCTTTCAAATGGAGCATAAATGCGTTGCTCTTTCCATCCATAAAATGGTCATACAATTAGCTATTTCTTTTGTGGTGATAGTGAGAATTATACCCATACCCTTACAAATCCTAGGCAAATGCTCTACCATGTAGCTGTAGTCCCAGCCCAGTCACGTATTTATCAGAAATGCTTAGGTCCAGACGTGCTTTGAATATTGAAAGCAATTAAATGCTTAGCACATCTTCATTTGCATAACGACATAGTTCAAAGATGAAAACACATTTTAAACACAAACTGTATTTGTATTCCATGCACATCCTCTCTGCATAGTCTGCAGGTCATTCGACAGCCCTCACTCTAGCCCACATGTACAAATTTCCCTTTGTAGCCTCATGTCAATGCTGAAAAGCTTTAAGATTTCGTTTCAAGTTTGCGACATTCAAATTAGAGCTGATAAGCGTACACCTTGAACTTGAAATGACCCACTGGGTCTATGTTATTACTGGAATGTTTGTAACCTAGCAAATACTATATGTCACATTACTAATTCCACATTGATTGTGGGATATTTGGGAGGTAATGAAGACATTAATACAGTCACAGGAACATACAAAGGAGGTCTGGGAAGATGGATCAGTGGTTAAGAGTACTTGTTGCTCTTACAAAAGGCTAGCACCCACGTGGCAGCTCATAACCATTTGTCCATAGAGTTCCAGGAGAGCCAGTGCCCTTTTTTGACCTCTGAAGTTACCAGGCACATACATGCACACAGGCAGGTAAAACCTCCTACATACAGAATGAAATAAATAAGCTTTAAGAAAAGATAATAGAGAGGAGATTTGCCAAACTGTGTGAAATAAATGCTGCTTGTGTGACAGGGCCTTGGTCTTCTGTGACAATACACTGTACCAAGGTATTGTCCTACCTTCTCCATCCATCCTTCTAATCTCTTAATTTCTCCATTCTCTAATCTCAATGTTTGCCTTCACATATTGGTTATATGTTTACAAATTGTTTTTGATTATTCAAGAGTTCTTTCTTAGTTACTGGTGATACAGACCCCCAAAGTGTAGAAAGACTTTATATGTGTGTCAAAAGGCACTGGATTGAAAATATATGTTTTACCATATATAAGGATGTTTTATATGAAGCTATGCTTATCACACCACCTGCACTGTTAACAGTTCTAATATCACAACCAATTTTTTCTCCCACTCAATAATAGACAGTCTTTAGTACATGTCTCTCCTAGTTGGTTCTGGATCTTGTCAAGTTGAATATATTAACCATCACATGTTATCTGCAAGGGATTATCTCAGTTTGGCTAATGGAGGTAGGAAGACCATAACAGTGCTCAAAAGTATCCCATGAACTTGGGTCCAGTACTAAATGCACAGAAGAAAGCTGAGTGGTCACTGCCTGTTTCCTGACTGCCAATGAATTGTGAGTAGCCATGACTTCACTGGCATAGGCACTGTGCCCTTGAACTGTGAACCAAAATAAGCCCTTCCTCCTTTCAGTTGCTCCACTCAGGATATTTGATAACAGCAACAGGAGCAGTAACTAATACAGTACATGTTTCAGTTCATGTATAAACATCCTCCTGGACTTCGATCTTCACATCTTAACTTACACCTGGTCTTTCTGTTCTCTACCATTTTCTCTAAATTTATTCTCAGTATTATGGAAATATCTTCCTCACTGCCTAAGTTTCAGGGGTTGAAGTTTTTCATATTTGAAAAAGATCAATTTCCTTTCTTTTGTGAAGCATTTTACATTTCTGAGACTTAGAACTCTTTCCAAAGGGTTGCTGAACACCTTGTTCATTCTCAACACTCAAGTATCATCTTACCCCACCTCTCCTAGAAGTCTCCACCTAAGCATTCTGTGTAAAGATCAAATCTTATATTTTCCTTATAGGTCATGAATCATTATGAGAAATAGTCTGGTTTTGTTTGCCTGCTCAATGGAGCAGAAGAAAGCTTCATGATTGACAAGTTGTCTTTTAATGACATGGATTATAACATTGTATAACACATTTAGTATTCACACTCACAAGCTTCTCTCTCAGTACTTTCTCTCTTTAAAAAGACTTACACAGAAAATGCATAAATTTGGAACTGAAGACTCTTATAGGGATTTGAGGATGCCACTTATTTTATGGTCATTGGAAAATTAGCCTTTGGGTCTCATTGGTTAGTGGAATAAAGAGTATAGAAAAACTTTAAATGTATGTCAAAAGGCACCGGATTGAAAATATATGTTTGACTACCAAAGAGACTGCCTGAAAAGATGGCTATTCCTCTAAAGTATAAAAGTAGTAGATACTTTTAGTCACATTTTCCATTGTCTCTATAAACATACTGACAGAATATGTGTTATCTGCCATATTCGTAACTATTCCTACTTACCATTCATGTCTAGCACAGGAAACTGGCAGGTTTCCAAGAAAGTCCCTTCTGTCGTGAATCAACACAGAGTAGGATGTTTTTAGTCTATGCTGACAGGACATCTGTCCCTATTGCCTTCACAAAGTCACCCATATGGAAAGCTTGTGGCAATGCCTTGTGGTTCTTACATCTCTTCTCCAGTTCAACAATCTCCATTCACAGTAAGCACCCCCTATATGCCACAGCTGCTATTTTCTCAGTGAACTCATTTTTTTTTTTTTTTTTTTTTTGTCATTTTCAATGTTGTATTTAGTGCAACAGAACTTCACAGTGTTCCTGAAGAATTTTCCCACCAAGTTCTCGTGGAGTAAGGCTGCCATCTCTTGAATTTATGTCACTCATTATGGCTCAAGCATACTGCTTCAAGAGGCATCAGAGAAAGACATGCTGAGGCCCTCCAATCTCACTGCATGTGTTTTTGTTAAGTAATGTCAGCTTGTAAATGCCACTTCACGATGACTGTTTAACCCCAATTCAAGAGTTTCTTGATTCTTAATACATGCCAGCAAACATATTTGATTGATATCCTCTCTGTCCACTTTTCCATGAATTTAAATGGGCAACAATTTGAGTACTAGAAAACATCTTCAAATGCCGCCCACCCCCAACTTAAATCCAGATAATGTTCTGTGCTCACCATTGTGTGACACTTGCTGGCATTCATCTTCACTCATTGGAAATGAAGCTTTGTAAATACTGGCATCTGAGCTTCATGCTTGTATACTCGCACCATCTGGTGGATGTTATTCCCTTGCAAAATATAAGAATGACATAGTACTCTAGGAAGGCAAGCTTGGCACACACAGCCACAAGCATAGAATAGAATGAAAAGGAAAAAAAAATTGCTCGGCTAATTCCAAATCTATATTTATTAACAACCAGAGAATAAATGTAAACATCTGGACTATGTAACCACTGGAACAAGTTTAATCTGAATTCTACTTACATCTTGATTTTGCTTTTATTAAAATTGATATTTTGTCAGCATTGCTCTTACATTTTGCCCATATTCTGCAGTATTTATGTTTCAGAGGAATGTGTCTGCCAGTAGAGGATTTTCATTTGACATCTTATGGAGCAAAGTATGTAAATATAAATAAATATAAATATAAGTAACTATTCTTGCTATTAGTTGTTAACTAAATAGATTTCTTATGAACAATTATCATTCTTGAGTATAGAACCTGAGAAATTTCTGAGACCTTGTGAGAAAACTCCAAGTAGACAGATTGAGAGTCTTGAAACCCCTGTTCCTCCATAAAACAGAATTGTTCTTGCAATGTGTTTCTGTGCTCCTCCCAGGTGTAACAGATAGGCGTGCGCTTACTTCGGGCATTGTTATTCATCTGCCTCTCTGGAGAAACATGTTCTTGCCATGTGCAGCCTGTCCTTGTGATTATACGCTTTACTCAGGTGACTCTTTTCAACCTTCAGATTATAAATTGTCTGATGCTCTGAATAAAGTTACTTTGCATGTTTGACACGGGCTTTTCCGATCCGCTCATTATCCACTCCCACAGTTGGCTACAGGAAAGATGATTATTCTCTGCTCACCCTCTTCTGTCACATTTCTCTGCCAAATTCTTGAGCTAGGTCTAAATTTATTTCAGGCCTCTCATATAACAGTGAGTGCATGGTGCCTTCCATTCAACAATCTGGTAGAAGAGGTGCCATTGATTTCAGCTGAAATGAGTCATTTTGTCACCACTTTTTCTGAAACATTGATTTCCGAAATATATGTGCTGACTATATAATACATAAGCCAAGGGGTATTGAAGACTACTTTCAAATCTCCTGAAATTAATTAACCTAAATGTTTGTGTCTTTCTTTAATTCTTATGCTAAACTCTCAATGATAGTATTTAGAGTTGGGGCCTTTTCTTTGAAATGAAATTGTGAAGGTGAGACTCTTGTGATGATATTGCCATACTCCATAAGAGATTCATACTTTATAGGAATCCTTTTTCTTGCTCTCTGCCACTGAAGGACACAAGTGAGAAGGCTGCCATTAGTAAACTAAGAAAAAGCCCCAACCTTAAGCTAGTCTTGCTGATTCCCTAATCTCAGGACTCTGAAAGAATACACAGTCTTTGTTATCTTGGCCATTCACTGGATGGTATTCTGCTATAGCCTCAACAAAGATACCACACAAATTTGGGTTAATGGGTAAAAATCAAAATATGTATATAAAGTAGTATGGGTAGAGAAGGAGAAGCGGTTATGAGAGAAGATGGGAGCAGGTGGTGAATACATTTGAAATACATTGTATACAATTTACAAAGAATTAAGAAATAAAAGCGATTTATATAAAAGCCCAGAGTATGAAGTTAGAAATACTGTTTTGCTTTGCTATGCCTGGACATTTAGTTTTTGTTTCTTCACTTGTGTGAGAAAAAAATACTCTTCTTTTTTTTTTGGGTGGGGGGTAACATGTATTTTTAAAATTGGGATTATGCCCATTGCAGTAAAAGACTGTGTAATTTCTCAACCAGCCCTCACCTTTTCTTCCCAAGCTCTCGTCTTACACTGAGCAAACTTTACAAAAACACACAACTACATTACTAGAATGATTACAGTTTCCATCCTTCTCAAAAAATATAGTTAGAATTCATCAAGATACGCATGAGAAGGTTCAAATTAGAAAAAGCTCTAGCCCATGGACAAAACAGACAAGACAGACATCCCATAAGTGAATTTTCATGTAGGGTCAGCAAACTATTTGACTCATGATGCCAATCCAGCAGATAGTCAATTCCTGTAAATTGATTTATTCAGTATGTCCAAGGTGGAAATTAGACATCTGCACTCTAACAAGTGCACTAGAATGATTTGAGTATGAGGAATGTATACACTGAGAAACTAAACACATAAACTTTCCTACTTTCAATATAATACATTTTCCTTTCTAGTTGTGTCAGTTAATTTTGCTATATAACAAAAGAACAAAAACTCTCAGTCTTATATAAAAGTAAGTTTCTGATTTTAATGAACAAGGAATCTGCAAAGCTGTTATGGATATAAGGTTCAGGCTTGTTTGTTGAGCTTCTCATGTGAGTAGTCTTGAATATGGTACTTATCAACCTCCAAGAAATTTGTTACCGTAGCAATGATGGAGATGCTGAAAAGCCAATAGAAACACAAAAGTCACTAGAGGCCTAGGCTCAAAATAGGCCTGCTGCACATTCCGCCAAATCATATTGGTCAAATTAAACCACATAGCTAGGTTCAAAGTTTAAGACTAAAAACACCTCCCAATCCTTCAGTGGGAAGGACTGCAAAGTAATCTACTTAAGTAGTATAGCTAGAGATTAATAATTGAGAACATTGATGTAATCAACCCATCTTAACTACTGAAAAGGCAACCCTCTTGGAGAGAAAGGGAAGTATGTCAAGAATTTGATATGCAGAAGACAAGCTTCTGACTTTGCTGAACCTATAAATTCTTATCTGCATTCAGGTGCAGCATAGACTATTCCTGTATAGATGCCTATAGAAAACCTATGTGGGCTTCTACTCCTGTACAACACAGGGAGCTATGTATAAACATCTGTAAAAGGTGCCATGAAGAATAGACACAAACTTGGGGTGTATTAATTTTATATGGTGTTATACATGAGATACATTCAAATTAATAAAATTAATAATCCAAATATTTGAGCAAATAAATAAATAAATAAATATAGTTTATGTAGTTTTAATGGACCTAATGATAATTATCAATAGTTTACAATACCCTATACTGAAAAACTGACCACATTATATGTGGCAAATTTAAAGGTTATACATTTTAAAATTCATAGTACTATGAAATAATAAATTCCCAGTTTTGAAACTATGAGAGCTGGAATGAGCTATATTTCTGCTTGTGAAAGACATCTGACACATTCTCAGGTCATTAATTTTAATTTTCCTTGAATAATTATCAAATTCCATATCACTAGTAACTCTAGCTCATTATTATTCATTAAATATGTTATGTAAAACTTTGTTCCAAAGCAGTTGTACTACTTTATATCTGTGGCTTCCTTTAATTATTTGAAATCACTACACTCAGACTTGCAATGTTTTAATTACTAGGACTTTATATTATTCAAATAAATACATTCATTTCAATATCTTACTCTAAAGTTTTAAGCATCTATGTATATAACAAATATTTAATAGGTGTCATTTTGGGCACCTATATAAATTAGTTGAGGAGTTACTGCCCTCAATGAAAATAAAGACTGAAGAGATAAGAGATCAGTCTTATGTCTGCCCTTGTCATGGGAGAACATGAAGAGACTCGCTGTAATAAATAAACAACTCTCTTTCATAAACTCACACGGTCCCAGACATTTATAAAAATAGAAATTACTGTTGATAAATACTCTTGACTCGGGAATGCCACAGACATCATGCTTCAAATTTCTTTCTCTAAACCCATTACTAAATTCCAGTATTCAACAGTGTTCTTGAGGAAGAACTTGAGAAGTTCTGAAGGGATTAGGGTGCTGGAAATGAGGATACTGGAGTTAAAAACATGTTCTTTGCTGACAAAAATAACATGTCTTGAGCCCACTGTTGTTTTGTGATTCTATAGCTAAGATTTCCTTAACCTAGCCAGAGTTTCTGCTGTCATTTAAAAATGCTGAAGGCATAGCAGAGCTCAATACAAATATTAGGGGTATATTATATCCTCTGTCACCTTGAAGCAGAGTCAACATTATAAGAGAACTTTTGTTCATAATTAAAGGTGAAATAACTGAAGTTATTTCTAAAAATAATAACTAAACGATCTAAAATATCTAAGTAATCTAAAATAAAAAAAAATAATCTAAAAACAACAATCACAAACCACCTGTCAAATCATCGTCTTATTTGACTTCTGATAATTTTGAAAAGCATAAGCATTTAGGGGCCTTTTTAATATAATGGAGTTGGAATTATGTTCCCATGAATCTTTTTATAAAATATTATTATTATTATTATTATTATTATTATTATTATTATTATGGTTTAGGACAGTCTCTAGGCTGGACAGAAGGAGACTTCAAGTGGGTGCCATGTGTCTTCAGTGCCCCACGCAAAGGCCCACACGTGAAAGGCATACGAACCAGCTTGGTACTCCTGAGAGGTGATAGAAGTCAGGACATTGGGAGGTGGTGTGATCATTGTGGGTATGTCCTTGGAGGGAAGGTGGGCAGCTGAGTTGCAAGATTATTCTTTCTCCTCTTTCCCAGCAAAGAAGTGAAAAATTTGACTAACCGCCAAGGTTATAACCTGAGAGGCTATCTCAGATGCAGACATAGATTGGAACTTCCCAAAGTGGCAGCTCTTTATAAGCTAATTTATCTCAGATATTTTTATACTGTAAGAGAAAGCTAACAAATGTAAATACTAATACAGGGATATAAAAACATTAGAGGTAAACTTTCTCCACAGTTAGCACTGTAACAGACAGGACTCTAACTGCTCACATAGCAATGGACAGAGGTGATGCTTGTGAGCCATTAAGGACGACAACTGGAGGTGATGTTGAACATTTTTGCTCCATGATTATATTAGGCTCTGAACAGTCTCGTGAATACTGGGACTTTTCTTGTTTGCTTTTACAGAAAAAGAATTCCCAATCCTCCTTAGCATATAGTTTGTGAATGGTAAGAAAACTGAATGCAGAAATTTTAAATGTTAGTTTTTTTTTATTCTCTATTTAATTGTCGGTTCTATGAGAGGCAGTGTTGTCACATAGATGTGCTATGATTATATTATCATTTGCTGGAAGTAAAAAATCTAAACTTTTGCCTTCACTGTAGGATCTTTTAACAATTGGACTTGAATTTAATCAGGACAACCAAGATATTCGTTGTCTTCTTTAGGGTTAGTATTACTGTGACAAAACACTGTGACCTAAGAAACTTATAGAGGAAGAATTTATTTGACTTGCACTTCCCTTTCATTGTTTATCATCAAAAGAAGTTAGGACAGAAACTCAAACAGGGCAGGAACCTAGAGGCAGGAGCTTATACAGAGGTCATGGAGGGGTGCTACTTACTGGCTTGCTTTCCATGGCTTGCTCAACTTGCTTTCTTATAGAACCCAAGACTATCAGCTAAAGTATAGAACCACTCACAACAGCCTGGGTCCTCCCCATCAATCACTACTTAAGAAAATGTCCCACAACCGGAACTAATGGAGACATTTTCTCAGTTGAGGTTCGCTCCTTTCAGATAACTATAGCTTCTGCCATATTGACACAGTTTAAGGCTGTCCAGGCCAAGTTCTCATGAGAAAGGAGGAGATTATAATGGAACTTGGTGTCCCTAAAAACCCCCTTGTATTTCTAAGTGATGCCTCAGAGAGGAAAGAGGAGCTTCAAGAAATGTGTTCAGTGATCACATCAAAATAAAAGCCTTATAAAGAGCCCTCTATTCATCAGTCTAGGGGTGAGCAACTCCAGTTCTCTTTTCCACTCCTTCCCAAGAGCTCTCAGTTTTCCACAGAGTGAAGACTGGTTTGGACCACTGAAGGTCTGGTAGCCACATGTTCAGGTTCTCTGAACCCTACTTTCATCTTCCCCATCTAATATACCCTAAGCTTTTCTACATCCTTTTCCTTCTCACAGTAAACCAAGACCAAGAAGAAGAAACTCCTATGAAGGAGGTATAAGATGGGTTGTGTGAACCGAACATATATATTTATATGAAAAAAAAAACAATAAATAATGAAGAACAGAAGGAAGAGAGGAAGAAACAACAACAACAAAAAACTCATTTGAGCTTTTACTTTCTCTGTTCCCCACTTGCCACAAATAGTTCAAGCTGAATTCATCTGTTACCAAGGGAATAACAAGTAAGTCACTTTAATTATAATTTTAAAACTTAAATGCAAACTAATTTGTTTTGAAATCCATTCTTTTACGTAACTTTGTCATGGTTTTAAATGGAGGAAGATTAGGGTTGCTTTCAAATACAGCAATGTTGGCCCATTTTCTTTCTTTCTCTTTCTTTCTTTCTTTTTGCCTTTTTCTTCAAGGGGGAAAAATGTACTAATTTAGACAGGGAATTTGATCTGTGGAGGAAATAAATACACTAGGATGCTGAGGGAGAAATGAGCCAGGGCTTTGGATTAGCAAAATCTAGAAAATCTGTAGTGTGGGAAAACTAACAAGCAAAGAAAACACATGCTCCAAATAGTTTGTAAGTTTAAGAGCCAATTGTTGACTGTGAAGGAACTCAGTCCTGGAAAACATCCAAGCCTTCCTGCTTCCCATTTTTGCAGACAAAAAAAAAAAAAAAAAAAAAAAAAAGGGAAGGAGGTGTTGAATGTTGAAACTCCTTTTAAAGCATTATTTTTGCTTCATTTCAATACACACACCTACCAGTCCATACCTTCTTTGGTACATTTGCCTATATGTTTATGTCTTTGAATCTGTGTAACACTACATGTTGAAGCGCAGTTAAATTTGCATTGTCATGGGACTTGTGGCTTTTCAGAGAACTCATTCTTCATTTCAGAGGAGCCCCCACAGACAGTTCTTCTTAGACACAGGAAATTTTGTTTGTGTCAGAGAGACCGAGAGTACAATTTCATCTGGCATCTCCATTGGGTTAGACCTTCCGGAAATTGTGCTCCTGAAATCCATTTTGCGAGGAAGGATCCTTTTTTTCTAATATCCTTTTAGCTTGAGAAGAAAAAAAAATAAAGAATCAAGTGATCTAGAAAAGTGATGTCTGGTGTTCTATTCAGCTGTAAAGCTTTTGAATCACAACAATGACCAATCTTTCAGTGTATACACAAAAGTCCAATACTGACATGTAACTTATCAGTAAACAACAACCACCTAGTCATACTTAAGGGTTGCTCAATGGAAAGAAATTAATGCCTTGCACTAACTCTTCTGTGGGGGATAACCTTAGAAAAGTTTATCAGTAAACAACAACCACCTAGTCATACTTAAGGGTTGCTCAATGGAAAGAAATTAATGCCTTGCACTAACTCTTCTGTGGGGGATAACCTTAGAAAAGTTGGTGTGCTTTCCCATGGTCCTTATATGCAGGAGTTGTATTGTAGATGAATATTTTGGGACTGGGCTACACAACTCAGTGTTTTGATGGGTTGTGGTTCTCTGTGATGGTCTCCATCTATTGCAAAGAGATGTTTCCTTGATCACACTTAAGAGTTACAGTTACTTACTGATATATGACTAACACTTACTGGTTAATATTAGAACAGACTTGTAAAATATATTTGGGAATAACTGGTTCGAGAATATGGCACAAGGAGATTATCCTCTAGGGTTGATGACTTTGCCTACCATAAGTAGTTGGCTGAGTTTGAGTACCTTCCCATTGAGTAACCCTTAAGTCCAAGTAAGTGGTTGTTGTTCACCCCGAGATACGTGTCACTGTGGCACTCTTATGTAGACACTGCCAAGGTTCGTCATTGTTGTGATTCAAAAGCTTTACAGCTGATAGAAAATGTAATTTCTTTTCTCCCTTGGTAGATTGTACACCTTCACATGCTATGAGTGCTAGTAGTTAGGAAGGATATTTCTAGTTCCATTTGAATCCCTCCAAGTCTTCTATCTAAAATTATAGTGTATTCAACAATAGGATTTGCCTTCAAGTTCTGCTGATGCAACCAAAAGCAATGACATTTAGCCTATATTGTTTGGAGGAATCTCCTGGACTCCCCTGATTAATAACTCAAAGAGAAGTTTCCCATGACTGGCAATAGGGTCTTCTTATATGGTCCTTATGGCTTTGGGGGTATCATTGTCACCCCAAGTGGCATCACTTCATTTAAAATATTTATAAACACCTACATATGTTTATATGTATATTGTCTGTATTTTAATGGAACACACAACATATTTTCCTGTGACATTTAAATTATTCTAGTGTTTTTTATCCCTTTTCCTTCATCTTTCTTAGTCTTGCTTGACCCCAACTTCCCCAGGTTACCCATTCTCTATTTTTTCCACTTCTCCCTTCATAATACTGGTTTCAGAGGAAGTCACTTTAATGACGCATTTCTTGGGCCTTCAAGTCCATTTCTTTAATACAGGGCTCTCAGTATCTGTCAAGGATTGCCTCTGGAACTCCCTGACTATGGGCAAGTCCACAGATGTTGAAGTTCCATATATAAATAACAGTAACTTCAAGTACTACTAACATTTACATATAACCTCATGAGCACTACAAATCACCTCTAAGTTACAGTTCTTCATAAAATATGAGTGTTACCGGAATAATAGTTCTCTATCATTGCTTAAGGAATCCTGGTAGGGATCTGAACATGTTCAGTACAGAAGGGCATTTTACCTGAGATATTTTTGGACTAAGGTGTGTTGAATCCAACAATGGGAATCGCCACTCCTTCTTATTTGTCCAGGATATACTTACTCTTTTAGTCTTAACGCTTCATTCTTGGGTTTTAAATATGTTGTGAACATACAGATAGGTCTTTCACATTTAGCCCGTTAGTCTTTTCTTCCTAATTGATTAACTTGGTCCGGTCCGGTCCATTTATTGTGGTGGAGATTGTTGATAACTTTTAGACCTCTGATGTCATGTCTGCTGGCTTACATTTTTCTTTCTTTGCTCTTCCTTCTCCATGGTGCCATGTGCACTGCTGATTCGGTTTCCCTACTCCAGCTTTGTCATCTTGATCACAGACTGGACATTACATTTCCATTCTTAACCCACCATTGCTACTGCCTGAGCAGCGTTAGGAACTGCACAGCTTTCAGGAAGCTGCCTTGGAATTTTTTTTTAATAAATACACATAGATATTTAAAAATATTATCCTGTTCACCAACTTTGGTGGCTTTTCCCTATCAGAAGGGCTTCCCTCACTCTTCCAATCTACAATATTGGCAGAAATAAAAATTCTCCACCAAGCCCTTACCTTTTAACATTTATCTTCAAATTGGCCACTTGCACAGGAGGGAAGACAGCTCCCAGTGAGAAGCAATGTCAATTTTAATGATTAGCAAGGCAAAAGAGAACATTCTGTTTCCTTCTAACTGCCTATGCTAGTAGCAATAGTCGAAGTTTATAAGAGGGGACAAGTTCTCTCAAACACAATAGACTCAGGACATTGCTTTTACTGATGAAGGTAGACACAGTACTTCCTTCTAGGTCTAGATTTTCCAAAGACCATACCCTATGGCATGCATTGCTTTAGCGCTGTCAGTATCTTCATTCTATTGGCTTGAAGAAATAAAGTGGAATGATTCCAGACTCTCTGAAAAATCATCCATCCAGTTGTTTCCTTCCCTGATTTGCTTTTTTCGTTCTTGGGCTCCCATGGTTGATCACACCAGCACACAGAGCTGCTCAAAGGAGTCTCAAGTGCCCTGCCCTATGATATGTAATTATTTCAGAGAGGCTTTTAGGGAATATGACCTAAATTTCAAGACTCCCTCTGCTTTCCATAGAAGTCAAATATTCTAACCATGAATAAAGCTGCAATTTCTAAGGGGTGAGCTAGTTAATTGTTAGCTAGATAGCTTCTGTCCTGTTCTAGAAATTGATGATATCAGGGTAACTTGAAAGTGTCAGGTAGCATCTTCACAAGATGGAACAGCCTAGGACTCTGAGTCATTCCTTGATATATCTATGCCTAATTTGGTCTTGAGCAAAAAGTATACATTTTCCTACCCACTTGCTGAAATTTAGGAGTTGCTTATGTTGTAACCAACAGTTCTCTAGCCTGCTGTATACAGTGCTATCCCCTTTCAATAGGCACACAGTACCTAAAACTTCAAGTGCACTGCTTCTCGCCTTTCATTTACCAGCAATGTCTCTATACAATATTTTAATGAAAACACACTTTCAGTTAAATATTTTCTGTCATTTTAACTTTTGAACTTTTATATTATTGATGAAATCCCTTGAAGCTACCCACTTAACATATAGGTTGTCAGAAGAAGTGTGTTTTGGAGGTAGAAATCTTTTGTAGTGATTGTGGAAAGCAAATTAGTTATTTTCATTAGCTTTGCCCCGGAGTCGTCAATAGAACAAATTAAATTATTGCTCAATGTGGCAGTAAGTAGAGCAAATTTCATTATTTCAAGTGGTACTTAAAATGCTTTTTAGGTCTTCAATCATGTGTTATCTTAAGTCAATAGATGAAGTATATTCTGGTCCTTTTGTTCTATGATGTCATACAAAGATGTGGGGGTAAAAGCTGCATAGGAAATCAGCCTTAAAATATCCATGAGCTGCAACTGAACCCTCGGTGTCTAAAGAAACATTAATTTAACTGTTAAATAAACAGACCAGAATTCACCCTGTTATCTCAAGTGTAATGAGTAACTATACTTTTATCTGGTTTTTAAAACAAAGCCCTTTAAAATGATAACTTATTTCAGAATATAAATGATGGATTGCTCGTCTCTCTGGATACCTGATATTTCAAAGAGAAGGAAGTATGCTTTCCTCCACTCTTATATCTCTGTGGAAACCCTTTCCCTTATTACCAATGTCACCAATGACTCCTGTCCTGCTCAGACAGTTCTCTACTGTTCCAAGTATCCATGGCATTTGAGTCCATGAACCCTTGGAAGTGAACTTTCCAGGAAGCAGCGTGTGACAGTTGCGTAAAAATGGTGTTTTTAATAGCTGAGCATATACTTCAGTTAACCTACTAATGTACCAGACCATTTTGAGGTGGCAATTTGTGTAAATTAATAGCATATGTCAATGGAAGTTCATACATTTCACACATGGAAAAGGTTCATTGCTAAAAGCATGGTTTATAGTATGATAGAGTGGATATACCAAAGCAAACGTGGCAGTATTTGCTTCCACTCATCTGGCTGCTGGTGTATACCAAGCATTATGATAAAGGCTTTCTATAAACAATTTTAATGTTCACAGTTGAATTCCTAGGTTACCCAAGTAAATAGGGTCTCTAGGAAACACTAATTTCCCAGGGTTAGTTAAAGGGCAGCAGTGAAGTCTGTTTTGATTGATTGGTTGTTGCTTCTGCTGTTGGGGTCTCCTTCTACACCTCTCTCCTCTTTCTCACTCCACCTCCCTCTGCCCCTCTTTCATTTAGAGAGTGTTTCACGGAACACGCACACACAGAGACACACACAGACACACACAGACACACACATACATTCATACAAGAGGATGAAGCAGAGGATGACCTTGAACTTCTGATCTAGCCTTCCCATCTGGAGTTAAGTGATTATAAGGCAGACACCATCATGACCATTTTATGTGGTGCTGGAGATCGAATTTGGACTTCCTGCATGCCAGGGGTCTTCATTAGGGTTTCCATCCTTGTGAAGAGACATCATGACCTCAGCAACTCTTATGAAAGAAAACAAATGGGGCTGGCTTACAGATTCAGAGATTTAGGCCACTATTGTCATTGCAGGGAGCATGGTGGCATGTAAACAGACATGGTGCTCAAGGAGGAGCTGAGAGTTCTACATCTTTATCCACAGGCAACAGAAGGAGACTGTGTTATACACTGGGCAGACTTTGAGCAAACAAGACCTCAAAGCCTGCATCTATAGTAACATACTTCCTCCAACAAGGCCACGCCTACTCTAACAAGGCCACACCTCCTAATAGCGCCACTCCCTATGGACAAGCATTTAAAGACATGAGTTTGTGGGGACCATTCCTATTCAAACCACCACACTAGGCATGAACTCCACTAACTAAGCTACAGCCTTAGGACCAGAACTCAAGTGAACCTTAAGTTTTATACTGCTTCCCAAACTCGTACATCTTCACAGAAATGCATCTGTTGCTTTGCAAGCATTTGGTAGGATTTTATTATAAACAACACACAGGGTAGTTTTAGTTAGTTTGTTTGTTGTGTTTTGTTTTTGTGGATATGTTGAGTCTCAGACAAAAAGGAAAAGGAAGCAGCAGCATCATTCGCTATTTCATGAGATGGCCACTAAATATGTTGCTTGGAGATTATTGCTTTAAGCTACTGCAAGAAAGAGTAACCATTACTCATCAGAAGGAATCCCAACATTAGTCTTCTGTGGTGGAGAACATGCCAACTCAGACTGCCACTAACATCCATGCACTCCAGACCTTTCATGTTCACAGCACGTGGGACAGCGATGCTTAGGGATACACATGCTCACCATCCTACATCAGACAGATGAGTCTGGGGGTGGGGGGGACAATGCTAGTAGCTTTTTCCACAGAGGAAGCTGTGTGGGGCTTCTAGAACATGCTTTAGCTTTCCTGAAGCAGATATGATTATTTGAGATGTTGCAATTATGAGTGTGAGGATCAGAAACAGCTACATGCTTCAACGTGGGTAAGCAGGTGTGAGTGAGAACTTACCACTTACCTGGTAGAATAATTTAACCTTTCTTAGTTTCAGTTAACTAGTAAATCAGACACAAATGGTTAAAAATGAATTACCTTCCATGTGTAGAAACTATGCATGTACATACAGATAGTCTGAAGATAGAATTAGACTTTATCTATGTATGCATGAACATATTTGGCACTGCAGCCATGTCATATGGTAAATTTTTATTCTTTTAGTATTTCAAACAAAAGCAAATCTACAAAATCAGTCAAGATTTCCCTATGCTTATTTTAGAAGATGGAAATTAAAAACAGAAGTTTGAAATCATTCTTATTGTTTAGAATTTTTCTTAATATGTCCCCAGTATGTGTGGGGAGATGGAGGAGGGATCAATAAACAGAATTTGAACTTTTCTGTCAAGCAGGTTCCATTCAGCCGAATGACATTCAAATCAATGCAGTTGTCCTGTGTACCTTCCTTTCTATATCCTGCTGGCTACCTTCTGTCTGGGTGGTCAGACAACATTAAGGATGATATGGTAATTATGTAATGAACAAAAAAGAAAGCATTGGTTGTTTTTCTTTTAATGAAACAGTGAATAAAATTTGGATAAAATAAAAAAGAATTGTAACAGAATATAGAGGCTAATATTCCTTAGAGCATCTGTCCAATGGCTTTTCCAGAAAGAACAGAGTGCATTATTGGAATAACAAGATTTTCTCTAGCCCTTTGACACAAGACCTTCTAATAGCCCAGTGCTGGACTCCCAAGATGCAATGACAAGCTGATTTTATTTTAAACTCCTCAAAACAAGGCTGGTGTGTGATGCAGTCAGCTCTCCTTCCTGAACTTTCAGAGAAAGGAATTTGACTTCAGACTGCCTCCAAAATGTTTATTTGCAAATATAAAATGAACTTCTACCAGGAACACACAAGGTTGCAAGAATGTCTTCTGTCACACCACCGGGAGCAGCCCAAGAGAGAATGGCAGCTGGTAGCCATGCAAAAAGGTTTTCCACTTTCGAGTAAACAGGATTATTTTAATTCTTGTACAAAATGGAATCAAGTAATTTCATTACCGTCTAAGTATTCCTTGGCCACTGGAGGTAATGGATGTATGGCTTCTTACCCAATGTTTAACGCAAGAAATGTTGCTGTCAGATTAAATCTCCATAAAGGAGCAATAAGAAAATGTATGTATCTAATCCACTTATCCAAGGAAAAAATGACCTGGGGCAGTAATGTTATTTTCTATTAAGGTAATCTTGAACATGGATGGAAACCAGTTAGACAGTAATTTAATATCATGGCAACACAGAACTCAGAAATAAAATATATATATATTCCCATACTGAAAACCAGTTAAATGGTACCTTAAGCTTATATTTGAGCTGAGAAAATGATTTCCAAGGCACAGACTATAGTAATTTTATAAACAGTACTTCACAGGCTATTCCCAAGTACTTCCAAACCAAGCATGAAGAACATGGTGCTTTAGCAATAAAAGTGTTTAGAAAACCATCATCTCACTTTCCTAATTATGTTATAAAATTAAAAGATAATGTAAACTTAAAAAGAATATAGTTCTCTCACACTGATACTGTGTACTAAGCAACACAATTTTCAATTTTCAATTAAAATTTCAAAGTAATTTTCAATTCCAGGGTGAAATGTTTGCATGTAGGCTTTTTATATGTTTAATTTTTTTATATCATTACATATTTAGATTTAGTCTTTATCTCCTTAAAACCAAAAGTTTTCTCCTCACAAATTTCATGTTTGAAAGAACATTCCCTATGTCCATTTTCAAATCTTTTTAATTATTATTGATTAAGATTTTATACATGTATGGAATGTGCTTTAACTGAGTCCCCTCCCCCATTCTCGCCCCTCCAAAATCTCCCTTCTTTGCACTGTTACTTACTACTCTCTCACCCAATTTCATGCATTCTCTTTTTTTGTTAAACCTGGAGTCTACTTTTGTTGTTGTTAATTTTAGAGATCCTATTAGATAGTTTAGCTCTGAAGTCTAGCTAGACCAAAGCTATTCTAGTCTACAGTGGCAGTTCCCTAAATTCCAGCCTGGTCTCCCAGTTCTCAGATCGCTGAAGAAGGACCCAGAAACAGCAATAGCAGCAAGGACTTGGGGGTAAAATGAACAAGAGACCTGTCAAATTCTGACTCAAAGAGCATCATGCAGTGTTCTGCAGATGTTCAAACTGTCCAGGTTATTGTCCTGAGCTACTTAACCTTCTTCTAAGAGTATATGCAGGCTATTCTTATCCAAAGTTAACAAATTCTAACATGCATTTAAACCAAACTTTATACAACAGAACAGAAGAAACTAAGTATCTGTGATAACAAACAGAGTTTTTGCTCTTAATTGCATGGCACCTGTCTCAGTAAGAAAAATTCTTCTTTGGTATCAACCTGTGCTAGAACTGGGGCCTTTACACACAAAATCTCTCTCTCTCTCTCTCTCTCTCTCTCTCTCTCTCTCTCTCTCTCTCTCTCTCTCCCTCTCCTTCTCTCTCCCCCCCTCCCTCCTTCCCTCCCCCCTCTCTCTCACACACACACATTAATTTATTCATTTATTCACTTTATATCCATTTACATCCAGATTACAGCCCCTATCAGACACCATCTCACATGACTCCTCCCCCCACCCCTCCCCCATCTTCCTCTGAGAAGGAAGAAGTGGGAGGTTGCTACCTGGGTATCAACCCACCCTGGCACATCAAATCACTGCAGGACTAGGCACATCTTCTCCTACTGAGGCCAGACGAGGCAGCTCCAATGGGGCAACAAGATCCATAGGAAGGCAACTGAGTCAGGGACAGCCCCTCCTCTAGTTGTTGGGAGACCTATATGAAGACCAAGCTGTACATCTGCTACATATGTGAAGCCAGGGGTGGTCAAGCCCTTGGATGCTCTTTAGTTGGTAGTTCGGTCTCTGGGAGCCCTCAAGTGTCCAGGTTAGTTGACTCTGTTGGTCTTCTTGTGGAGTCCCTATCCCCTCCAGGTTCTTCAATTCTTTCCTGTCTCCTCCACAAGACTTCCTCAGCTAGGTCTAATGTTTGGCTGTGGGTCCCTGCATCTGTTTCAGTCAGCTGCCGAGTGGAGCGTCTCAGAAGGCAGTTATGCTAGGTTCCTGTCTGTATGTCCAGGTTGACCCTTACAAACATAGCCTGAGGCTCCAAGGTAGTTAAAGGAGGAAGGCAGGTCTGCAATGGGTCCCTATTGATCCTCTGAGAATATAGCTCAGCACATCACCACCCCCAAATTGAAGGGAGTTGCTGTTGAATTCATTTATGTCCGTCTCATGTAGGACACTTGTGTACCCAGGCCCGTAATGATAAACAGCTGTCAACAGTGTCTTCATGTGTTGTATCATTGTGACAAGGCTTTGACCAAAGGCTATCATTTTAAAAGTATGCTACTGTTGAAAGGCTGTGGAACTTTTAGGGGTGGAGCCTAGTGTTTTAAGGGGTGGAACCTAGTGGACAGTCTCTGGGTCTCTGGGCATTTGTCCTTAAAGGACATAGAGATTTTCAGATCTCTAACTCTCTTCCTCTCCTTAGACATAAAAACTGTGTTTCGATTGGAAGAGCTGTCTCTCCTAAAGCCATAAGGGGTCCCATAAATCACCAGTTGGAACCTCTAAAACTGACTTCATGCTGATAATCTCAGATATTTGCCACGGCAATGGAAAGATCAATAAACTGAAAGACTGGGTATCAACTTTCTTAAAATCTAGACAACAAATATTCTTCAAAGTAATATGTATTCTTAGAAAAAAAATCTTGGTCTCCCCTTCTCTAGATCATTTGTGCTGAAGACTTGACCCTTCCAGGATGGATCCCAACAGAATCAACCCACATTCCTGTGGTAAGGTGCACAACTTTATTCTTTATTAGTTCAATGGTGTCTATAATAACTTCCACTGTATTCAATAACAAGGATTTATTTGTTTTTTATGTATTTTTTGGGACCTGTGTTTATGTATCTCAGGCTAGCCTCAAATTCACTATATAGCTAAAGATAACACTGAACTCATGGCCCTCCTGCTTCTACCTCCAAAGTGCTCAGAATTCAGGTATGCACCACCATTCCCAGTAACAACAAACTTTTCATGTGGAGATATTTCCTGTTTGCTTGGCAGTTACTAAAGATGTATATTTTATATACATCTGTATATAAATAAATATGTAGTTATTTTCTTGAAAATATTATGATGTACTCTAATATACATATTCCCTACATATAAATGCATTTCTGTCATGTACGATTAAAGTAATACAGAAATGTATTCGTGGAATATGACCCTTCTGGACCATTTTACAGCTCTTCTTTTTTTATACACCCACAGCTTTCTGCAGTTTACCCCTGGTGCCTTCTCACTAGAATGAGACAAGATTTTTTTGTTTAGGTTTTGATTGTGGTTTAACTTGGCTTTTACATTTATCCTCCATAGGATAAGTCTCACAATTTATCTTCAGTGATGCTTCACCCAACTTCCTCCCAATTTGATCAGTTCAACATCACTTTTATATTTGTTTTCTCCTAATTTTGTCAGATTATCACCCTGATAGCCTGCCCTAAATGTCAACTTTCACTTGCTTAAAGTAAAACCATTTTTCACCTGCTCAAAGTAAAAACAAGACCTGCGCTTGGCAATGAAAATCAACATGACAGCATTTACTCTAATGGAGATCACAGTGACCTAACAGGAGAGTTAAAATAAAGATAGGCAGAATGGTAAATGCTCAGTCATTGTCAAACTGAAACTGACAGTCACAAAATGCGTACCAAGAGAGATGAGTCTTTATTTGTGCCTTAAAGAAAGGGTTAGGCAGGAAAGCCAGCTGAGAGTATCAGTATTTGCATTTCTGTTGTAATGATGATGCTGCAAAAATTGCTTTAAAAGTCTTATTCTCGGAGTGCATCATTTGAACAGAGCAGACTGCCTTGGGCAACTAAAAGCTAAAGTTAAAGAAGTCAGGAGAGAGTTATCCCACCTGTTACATGCATAATGGCACTCCCACTCTATATGTAGCACACATTTTATGTGCAGACAAGAATAAGAAAATGCTATTATATTTGTGGGATTTATGTCCTCCCCACAACTCACACCAACAGATTCAAAATTCTGATACTACAAAAGTGTCCCTGTTCAAAAGCAGTCTGCAGAAGTAACCAAGTTAAAATAAGTCCATCAGGGTAAAGTGCCCAGTGTCTTATAGAAAGAGAAAATCCAGACAGGCATCCATAGGAGGAGAATGCCACATAGAAATAAAGGTAGAAAACAGATGTCCTACTTCACTTCATGTCAAAGGATATCAAAATTGCAAGAAAATTACCAAAGTCAGAAAGAATCTGGAAAAAAAAATATCCTAGGTCACAGTACTCAGAAAGATGGTGCAGTGCCGATACCGTGACCCTAGATCTTCAGCCCCAAGAAGAGTAAAGAGATTAATTTCTACTCTTAAGGCACCAAATGTCACATCTGTCACAGCAGCCAAAAAGAATAGTATAGATGTTAGACAAGAGCACTGCTAGGCAATCGAGTGCAATTTTCTGATTTGGAATACAGGAATACAAAATGAGTTGATAGACAATTTTGAAGAAAATATAATATAAAATTTAGCCATGCTATGAAGAAAAATACTAATAAATAATACTACCCTGAATTGGATAAGGTGGAATTGGATCAACTCTCCCACCATACCTTCAAGGCAAAATCTGCCTGTGTCTGTATCCACAAAGATTCCTTCAGGAAGTCCCAAGACTGTCAGATGGTGTCTGTATGGTTTAGAATTAAGCCTTTTTCTGATTGTCAGCTGAATGGTGAGGGGTGGTGGAACTGGTAAGAAATAAACAGTGCAAAAACATCTTTAAAAACGAAGGTAAATCTTATTTTCATGTAATAATGGCTTCAGCATATTCTGTTTATTTTTTGAGGGAACGATATGTTATTTGTGTGGTATATAAATATACACATTTAAGCTGGGAATATCTTAGGATTTCTTGTCAGCATAAACTTCAGCAAACTATATGTCTGTCCCTCTACTGATGCATGAATACACCCACAGCTGATGGTAAATACAAAACTAGGGTCTGCAGAGAATGGTCACATTGTCTGCGATAGCATTCTCTGCTTGCAAAGAATCCCTTGAGAATTTCTTACTGGAGACAAGCCCCACCCTTTCAAAGGGCTCCAGTGCTCACTCATGACTGTCTTTGCATTGCCAGGGAGTTTACTTGTTCTGTTCGGCCTCAGACCAACACGTGGAATCAATCAGGTAAAGTCTTTCTTTTGCTCATTTTAAATTAAATAGCATACACAGGACAGGACCAAGTGAGAGGCTTACATGTTGAAATATTTCTGAGATTATGATCAAAATATCTGACTCATGAAAATAAGTTCTGCAGGTAGGGAAATATATATATGTACAAATATATACAATTGGTATATTCAGTGTCATTATCTGACATTGGCTGAAACAGCATTTATCTAAAATTATGATTTCATATGGAAATAGGAAATTTTAACAATTTACCATGGTGCTATGCTCTTTCATAAATTGAAAAGATGATGGCTGCCATGCAGTTCACTGTGAAAATATTTATTTGGTACAAATGATGACATTTAGATTTTGTGTTTGGCCTTTTGTTTTCATGGCCCTTATGTTATTATAGAATTTGACTTTGGACTTTGTGAGATTCATTCTGTTTTGAAGCAAACTTTATATAGGCTTCTAGTTACAGTGATCTAGAAAAGTACTTTTATATTATTCTTCTTGTCGTAACTTCTTCAGAGAATTAGTTCATCTTTATTCTGATAATCATTTGCTTCCTCTGACAATTAAGAAGGACTCCAAATAGAGTCACAGAATTGCAGAAAAATACATTGCTTAGCTTTCTTAAAACTGAAAACTGCTTAATCAAGACTATGAATGAAATAACTGGTCACCCTGGAGGCTGCTTGCTGATTGAATGAGCAGACAGCATGGTTTTCCTTACACCCACCTATACCACTAATGGATGAGCTAATTTTTCCCTCCCTAAAGTAATTGCACAGACCTTAATTTAAAATCACTTGCATTTACTTGGTTAGCTGTTCTCAAATGGGGCAAAGGTCTCGAACATTTGTTTATACTAGGGAGGTTTAAATTGTCAATTTGATGAAGAGAGCAAGAAACCTTCAGAGTAACTAATTAAAATTGGCCCCGTCCCTTCCTTTATTTATAGTGAACGCCTTATCTAGTAGGGTTTGCATGGAAGACAATGGTGTAGCAAGTTAGTCGTTATGATGCTCCATCTCTGGTCTTCATCCACAGCCCTTCTGTTTCCCTATCACCAGGAAATTCTAAACAAACTGTGAAAATATAAACAGGGAGCTTTACTAATCAGAGTGTTTAACTATCTGAGTATGCAAAATATAGTAGTACAAAATGTAATATTGGTAAACATGAATTCAATATTTTAAAGTATTGAATCTTGATGCAGTGACTTTTCTCAGTTTCTACACCCTATAGGAAACCTTACATGAAATATTAAATGTCAAAGTTAGTGATAATCATTGATCAAACTATCCAAATCAGTAAATTGAGTGTACAAATTGCTATTTTAATATTCTAAAGCTTGCAATGAATGATGTTCACATAATGAGCAGTATGACATATTTATGTAATATTCCTAATGGAAAAAGATTGGTGGCTAACATGAATGGATGAATGAATAAACATTGCCTGGTATCATCAAATGAATGAATGGATGTTGCTTGGCATCACTAATAAATGAATGGTTCCACAGATAGGGCTATCGAAGCTCACCCTAACTCCCCATTGAGAAAAACAAGGACAGTATTTCCATCAGCATCAGGAATACAAGGCTACAAATATTATTTAGTATGTTTTAATTGTTGTCAGAAAGTATGAAATTTATCAAGTACACACCATGTTAAAAATTTTAACATTTTTATTATCCTTAACGAAATAAACATTCTCTTTCTTTTTGCTATATTGAAAGATTTGTTATTCAATGTATGATCTATTCAATGTGCCTTTAAAAATTTTTAAGAACTCTTATTTTCAGGCATGATTAAATTAACTCTTTAGCATAGTATTAAAGCAACAGAGCTATGTATGAAGACGGTCTGATTTGACAAACTAAGAATAGTACCAGAGGAAACTTTTCTCCTGACTCATTTTCTTAAGAAGAAACTCTAACACCATCCCTTTATTGATTTCACAAAATTATGAGGTACAGAAACCCCAAACTATTTTTACTTGGTGACTTGGAAATATATTTTGCCCTAAATTCTAAGAATATATGAAGTTTTAAACATGGGAAAAGTGAAAAGGGCAGCTGTAAGAAAGTTCTGGCACCTAAGAGCAATGTTATCACACGAGATAAGGCTGCCTTGTCCCAGGGACAACTTGTCCTGGTTCGCATGGTTTGAAGTTATTCCAGACATTGTGCTGTTTCATTAAAGAACTTTTTACCCCTCTTGTCTAGTGATTCGGCTCTTACCTGTAAAACATTGCAGTATAGAACAGCAATTTGACAAACACTGGCCTTGATTTTACCAAAACCCAGACAGGACACACTCATTCTCCTGGTACTTCATGTAGTCATTCATCTCTCTTCATAAACATTCACTGGAATCAACATCAGAATCAGTGACAAGTTCTCACAATGACCTCACCAGACCCATTTGATGGTTATTTTAATTTTGAAGTTCTCTGTCTCTCTCTCTCTTTTCCTTCCTCCTTTCTTTTCTTCCTCTCTCTCCCTCCCTTCCTCTCTCTCCCCCTCTCCTTTCCTCCCACTCCTTTCTTCTTCTTCTTCTTCTTCTTCTTCTTCTTCTTCTTCTTCTTCTTCTTCTTCTTCTTCTTCTTCTTCTTCTTCTTCTTCTTCCTCTCTCTCTCTCTCTCTCTCTCTCTCTCTCTCTCTCTCTCTCTCTCTCTCTCTCTCTCTCTCTCTCCTGTGTTTTGTGGGGTGGAAGGAAATAAAAGCAAGTTCTTAAAAGTTTCTTGTCTAAAGGTTGCTGACTCTGGAACTGGGGTAAAATTTAACAAGTTCTTTTGGTTTCTTTATTTTGTTGTAAATTGCTGTTCAGAGCTGGAGAATTGCTTGAGCTGGCTTGTATTTTTGACTGTATATCTTACCCTGTCTTCCTCTTCTGCCACAAAGAGCCACTGAGCATGTGGGTTTTTTCCTTGTGTGTGATGTCAACAGTCATTGTCATTCTGTGCCATGTGTTTTAGTTTTAACTAAAATACAATTTATTCTGAAAATAATGGGTTCATTGAAGGCACATAGAGAAAAAATGGAAAATGAAATATGAGTGTTACTTTTTGGCTGGCAAGCACAATTACCAAATGGTATTGTTTTCCTTTCTTATACATAAGTATATTTTCTAGAAATTAAAATTATATGTAGTAAAAACTAAATGTGTCAAATTTCTGAGAAAACACACACTTGAATGATACTTCTATTCCCTTCTTCTGCCTCTTTACTGGCTGACTCATACCCAAAGGTCATACAATTGCCATGACTATATTAACATGTTCTTTTCAATAAAGATCATTGAGGATGACAACCGTATTTTCAGGAAAACAACCAGTCTGGATAATATTTCCTATCTAGCAATAGGTAGATCTAGAAGAGGTAACTTACATATTAAAAACCCTGGTATTTCTATTCGTTCCTGTACCATTTAATAGCTTTTATTTCAGAAACCAAATGGGCAGAATGTTTTACATCACAATTTTCCCAAATGAGAATTTAGACTCAAAGATATAAGATACCATCTGCTCATTGGAAAATGAACATGAGATTAGAAAAACCAGTAAAAATTACCATCACAAAAACTGTAACATATGGGGTGAACCTAGAGCTAGCCTATTGGTGGGCTGGCCGACCGTCAGCATTGCATCAGCATGGGTTAATACAACCACACCTACAACTTTATTATATGGAAATTCTGTAACTTCATGACGGCTTCATTTGGTTTGTCTCATATGACTGGAGAAAAGACTAATATTCATCTTCATTATGTTTTATTTATGTATTTTTTGGTGCAGAGGTATTGCATATGTCATAATACACATGTGGAGGTCAGGGAACAACTTGCCGGATTCAGTTTTCTCTTGGTCTCAATAGATTTTAGGAATTGAACTCAGGTTATGAGGTTTAGTAAACAGTACTTTTACTTGCTCAACCATCTGACCAGCCTTCAACACCCATTTTCTTTTCCTTCATTGAAAATAGATGTTTCTCATTCAATATGTTCTGATTATGGTTTCCCCTGGGTCTTCCCCTTTTCTCCTCCCATAGAATGCACTCTCTTTTTGTCTTTTGTTAGAAAACTAACAGGAACCCAGAAAATAATAATAAGATAAAATAGAAACAGATAAACTAAACAAACAGAAGAAAAGGCTAAAAAAAAGTGTGTGTGTGTGTGTGTGTGTGTGTGTGTGTATCCCCCAAATATATTCAGTTGTATAAACAACTAAGGGTTCAACTTTTCTCAGTAATTATAGCCATAGAACTTTTACAATTCATATTTAATTTATAATTTCATATTCAGTCTTCAAACTAAGGAAGTCTTAGTTTTCAAATTATATGACCAAGATCAAAAGAGAACAAAAACTATTACTTTTTCAAAAATTTAACTGATCCATATAATGAGAGTTGATTTAACAATATGTACCAAAAAGTAGTCTAGCATGAGGCTTCTAAATGTCTAGATGTCTATGTCTATTTGTGGATGTTTATAAAATGACTAATATTACATAATCAGATCAGCACATACACATGTAAACAAAAACATCAAATAGATTCAGCTAGTTGTATACACATACACACACGTATATAATACACACATACACACGTACAATAATGTTAATTTTAAAAGAAATACTAAATTTTGGAGGATGAAAAGAGTTGGAGAGGGTAGAATGAGGCCAGAGTGATGTGGATGCAGTGTTCATGTGTGATGCTCTCAAACTATTAAGATTTTAAAAACCCATATCTTACATATGCTAGTAAGTAAAGAAAGTGTTTTAAAGTAACAAATGTGCCACTATTATAGTGAGTTATCTAAAAAATAACATATCCACATGCACTTTGTTGATAAATTTATAGTTTGAAGTTAAACAAAGGGAATGATTTTATAATTTTATGTTTGCAGAGTTCATAAACATAACAGATGACTAAGCCAGTAGGTTACCCCAAAGGGGACATTAGGAATCATTTGTCAGTCCTCCTGAATCCTATTTTTCCAGGAAACTCTTCAAAGGAAATATTTGTTGGCTTGAGTAATTGTCCAGAGCCTGAACTTTGATCTAAGTGGTCCCTACAGAGATGGGTGGGGTCAATGACGTATACTCAGCTCAGCCTGCTCCACAACCAACCGGCTGTCCTGGACACAGGCTCTGATTTGCAGTAAGTGCTCCACACTACCCTCCCATAGTTGCGAGAGTAAGAGGGATGAAAATTTAGTCCCATTTTACTTTTAAATAATTCTGGGTTACTAATTTTTTTTTCTGTGCAAAATTCTTTAATTGTCAATAAGACATTCATGTCTGCATTCCACATCAAAGTGACTAAATTTTGCTGTGTCCTGCATCTCTTATTTTGTATATGATACATTTTCAAACTTTGCATGCAACAGTTAAAAACAAAAATAGATCAGAATGTGTCTACAGGTTTTATTTTAACTCAGTCTCGTGCAGCTAGGAATTGTATTTTAATTGGAAACCAGAAGAAGAATGAGATGCTAAATCTGAATTAAATTAAAAACCAAAAAATAATCTTCCTCCATTGTAAACACAGTCCAACTATCATGTTATCTTGTGTTATTGCCTGATCAAAGCCTTATTTGTTTGCTCAACCTGCAGTTCTATGCAAATACTCATTGTTCAATATTTATACATTTGTACATACACAATGTACAATACTACTGCATACAACACATTAAATTCACATATTAATATATGCTTAGATAAGCACATAATAAATAGTACATGTTTATTTTAATATGACATAAAGCATAAAACATACAGAGTCGCTGTTATTCTGGAAGATACAGACCAAAAATTTCAGTGACCCCTCAGACGTGCTTTTCACATGGTGGTATAATTTGTTAAAGAAGCCAAAACAAGAGTCTTATGAAAGACTGAGTGATTGACAGGATGATAAATGAGAGGAACTAAACAGGGCGTGTCTTCTGGAGACACTCTCATTTTAAGTCATTCTGCTTCCAATATTGTTTAAAATGTAACGACTGAATAAAAATTTGAGCTGCAGACCGCAAATATATCCTTCTTTAATTTTCCTTCTAAATTAATTTTAATGTTCTAATAAAGACCACAGGCATTTATATCAATAAATTTGCAATATTTGTTTACAATAGAACAAGTTATAACTATAAATAAATATCCAATGGAAGTCCCAAGGGACACAGGAGGATATGTACCTCCTCCAAATTTTCCGAGTCCTCCATGGCAGACATGGGGAACAATATGGCATGATAGTTCCATTCTTTCAAACAATTTGACATTGGAAAAAGAGAAAACTGTGTGTCTACATCACGGGGCTTCTAAGCTGAGTTCTGAATGCATCTTGTGATTCAAACCCCATGGTCACTTAACACTGCAGGACTGCTTATGACTGTAAAATACTTGCTGTTAGTATTTCTGTCTCCTCTTTAAACTTGCATGCTCTCTTTATTCAAGCATAAGAATTCCAGAAAATGATTCCCGCTGCTCCACTAACTTTCTGAAGAGTTAATGGTGTCTTTACCTTGACAGTATTAGCTACCTTAGAGTGGTCCCTGAAAGGCTAAACTAGAACAGAACTGGGTGGGGCAGTTGCATAGATTGTGTCTGGCCAGCATGAGGCTGAGCAAGGATAAACATGAGTCCTCAAGAGCTGGGCCAATAGTGGTCCCCTGTCTTTTCTTCAACACTACTCAATGTCATCTTCTTGTCAATTTAAGAAGACAGACTAATAAGGAAGTATGTGGACACGTTTGGGGGGGTCTGCTTTCTCTTCTATACAGAAGAATAACTTTTGGGCTTGACACAACCAACCAAAAGTTGGGAGAACATGAGATACTATTGACTTATTTCAATAACTTACTTATTTGATATTAACTTTGTATCATTGTCATCTCACTTTGGACATGAAATCCAAAGTAGATCATTAATTGTGCATTCATTTAAAGACATTTAATTCCAGGAGCCATTCAGCTTTTCCTAACAACTACTGATGATAAAAGTATGTATGAATATAAAGATTACATGTGCATAAGAAAGACTCATCTCTTTATTATGGTTTTTTTTTTTCTTCTGGATATATTTAGACATAAGGATTCCAAACTGTTAATGATCATGGATTTCTTCCTAGACTTACCATAAGCATATTCTTTTAACTTTACTTAACATTTGTGAGTTTAAACAAACAAAAATACTCACTGTTCTACTTAAAGATCTTTAAGATACTGCAATGGTGTACCACACAGGCAGATTTTGGCACAGTGTTAACAATACATATTTTCACAATTAGTGATCTCTCTTTGAGGGTATGTTTATGTTTGAATATGTATCTCCACTGGTTACCAGTGTATCTCTGACCTAGATTTCTTTAACCTGACAACAAAGACGTTCAACTGGTTCAGTGTGTGCATCTTACTTTTTTTCTTTAAGTGCTTCTTAAATGAATGCAAAAAATATCCCAAGCTTTTGGCATATAAGATAGCTCTAGCATTCATTTGACAATCATCCCATTTATGATCTGGCTATTCAATGTGACAAAAATAGAGAATTTGGGGACAATTTCTACTTATTCAAAATCTGAACAGAAAAAAATATCTTTAAAACTATTAGAAGCTGTTGTTTCTATATGTTAAAGTAATTTTTCCATAGTAGTCACTGAAGTCAAGATGATTCCATGAAATGGACATTCTAACTGAACTGTCAGGAGAATGTCACCTGATATCCACAACACTGCTGTTTTTCAAAAATAACATCCTTGTGATTTTACTAAGAAAAGAAATTAAGTTTCTAAATGTGCCTTTGTTTGGGAAAGAAAGGCAGGGGTCATCTGTTTTTCTTGCTGACCTTAATGCTTATGATTGTGACTGAACAGCAATGAACACAACCTCCCAGACACTGATAAACCATTCCACGGAGGTGTCTCAGATATGAATAGAAAGGCAGTATCTGAGGTCCAACCAACACATTTTCCTCACATTTGAAGGTTTTGTCTGAAGTATGTAAAATAGTGCACAAGGGGGCTGGCAAGACATCTTAGGGGAAGAGGGGACATGGGAGACGCCTGAGCACCTAGGTTTGATTCCTGGAACTTAGATGGTAGAAACAGAGAAGTCAAGTCACAAAGTGGTTCTCTGAGCACACTCATATCAGGGCACTTGTACACACATGAATGTACACACCTGTGAGCACACACACACACACAAAACACACATACACACACACAAAGTAAACTTTAAAATGTAAACAAATCTATAAGTTAGGGACTGAAAACCCAGTGCACTCAATCAGTAGTCAAACAAGAGAGGAACTTCCACATCAGCCAAGACGGACTGGAATGAATGTTAAAATGATCAACTTACATATGATTTGCACAAAATTTCAGAAGGGAAGCAACTTGAAACCAAAGGATGGCTTCCAAGTGTCTTGAAACCCCTTTGCAATAATTCCCATGTTACGGTTGTGTATTTTGAAGGTGCTTGGCATACTGATTTGACAAGACAGTAAGTAGAGACATAAAGCCAGTGAGTTTAGGAGGCAATGAAATGTAATGAAAGCTACAGGGACATGAGGGAAGATCTCTGCAGAAAACTGAAGAACTGAGGCAAAGCCAAGGAAGGAAGGGAAGGAGCAGATTAGGTGATGAAGCAGAGGACGAGTGAAGGTGGTGAAATGTTCGAAGCGAGGAATGAAGCGGCCTTTCAGAAGTGAGTCGAAGCACTGGCCTTGGAAGTAGCCGCTACTAAAAACACCTCTAAACTGAATGTGAGCTGAACGAGAAGGAGTAAACGGTTCCAGACAGAATCCAAAGCAGCCTGCATTTCACAGCTCCATGGGGTTTTCAGATTATATTCACTTTGACTTTCCTATCTGCTTTAATTTAGATTTCATCACCATTATCTATTGAGATTATCTTCACAACAGTATTTTCTTCTTATTCGAAGAATTTATTTTTTTATTCACTTTACATCCCAAACGCAGACCCCCCATCCCTCCTCTTATCCCAGTTCCATCCTTACAAGTCCCTCCCCTAATTGCCCACCCTTTCTCCTCAAAGACTAGGAAAGCACATTACCCCCACCCCCACCCCTTTTGGTACTATCCCACCTGGGACACCTAGTCCCAGCAGGACTAAGCACATCCTCTTCCACTGAGACCCAACCAAGCAGCCCAGTTAAGAGAAGGGGATCCAATGGCAGACAACAAAGACTGAGGCAGCCCCTACTCCAATTGTTAGGGAACCCACATGAAGACCAAGCTGCACATCTGCTACAGATGTATAGGGAAGCCTAGATCCTGCTCCTGCATGCCTTTTAGTTGGTGGTTCAGTCTCTGTGAGCCTCCGTGGGCCCAGGTTAGTTGACTCTGTGGGTCTTCGGCAGGATTTTCTCTTAATCGTTCAGCCTTTGTCGTGATATTTCAATCTTTTCCCAGTTTACAACCACACAACGGTGGTAGTCCTCACATGGAAGGCACTCTGAGGAATCTGCAGATTTAGTTTCCTAACTGCTTTGTCTTTTGTCAGTTTTGAGCCTAATAGCAAAATGCTGCCAATTAAAAACTAAATTGTGAGATTAAATTGTGTCCATAGCAACACTTATGAAAACAAAAGCTATTTGGTTAATCGTAATTGGATTCCAAATTCTCTGAAGCATGCAAAACATCGAAATATCGATAGGTTTAGAAACAAAACTCGAAAAAAAAAATTGTAAAAAATAAAGAGTAAAAACATTGAAGAAAAAAAAAAAAAAAACCCTGGGAAGGACTCAAGATCTATAAGGATGAATCACTGAACGTTCTCACATTTGAAGGAAAATATTGTTGAGAGTTTCCTGAAGTTTAGTACCTGGGAGACCTGAGGGTCTAGGTTAGTTGCCTCTTGTGTGCTTTCTGTGGAGTCCCAGGCCTCTTCAGGTCCTTTGACCCCAACTCTTCTGTACAACTCCCCATACTCCATCTAATACTTAGCTGTGAATCTCTGCATTTTTTCCATTGGCTGCTGGGTAGAACCTCTCCGAGGACGGTTATGCTGGGCTACACGTATAGCAGAGTATCATTAGTAGTAGTGTCAGGGGTGTGTTCTCGCTCATGAGATGGGTCTCAATTTGTGCCATTCGTTGGGCCATCCCCTCAGTCTCTGCTCTATTTTTGTCCCTACATATCTGGGGAGAGATGGTGAGGAAGGTAAGTAGGGGGGATGGAAGAGAGAGAACAGAAATCCGCAGGGGGGCACCATCTCTACGACATGCCAGAGACTCAGGATGGGGGAGGCCCTAGGGTGTCTATAGGGGTGAGTCTAGCTGAGACTCCTAGCAGTGGGGATATAGATCAGGAAGGAGCCACTTCCTGTAGCCAGGCAGGACTTCCAGTGTAGGGACAAGGACAGCAACTTGTTTATAAAACCTTTGACCAGAAATGTGTCCTGCCTACAAGATCTCAATAATATTTTCAAACAAGGATGCCCACTGTTGAAATTTGAAAAGAATATATCCACACAAAACAGAAAACCCTAGTAGCAAAATTGGCCCCTCCCCCCCCCCAAAAAAAACCACTACATATACAATTTGGAACTCTAAGTATAAGCAATTAGCTCTTTCTAATTTGAAAATTATTGCTCTTCACCACTCGTTTTGGAGAAGTCTTTAAGTTTTAAATAAGTATCTGTTAGAGAAAAGGGGATAAGCAATCTCATTTATACACATAAAGCTGCTCAGTCGGGGAGACAGTACAATGTTCCACATGTTACTAGGCGGAGGGAGAACACAAGTCACAAGACAAAAGTGTGCAGTTAGCCAAGCAACATGAAACAGTCTTCAGGATCACCAGAAGTACAACAAGGGCAAATTTAAGCATACTTCTATATATAATAGCTTCTCATGGGTTCTTCAGTAAAACAGCAGCTCAACTCAGGTGGGTATTGTTTGATGTCTGTGAGAGAGCACTTGCATTTCTCCTCAAAGTGCCAGTCTCAAAACGTCAGAAATATTTAATTTCCCAGAAAAAAATAAAGGTGGTGGTGGAGGGCCCGGTGTCCTTTATATTACAGTAGTAAATGGCTATTCAGTTCTTTCAAAGGATCTTGGATTTCATTATGGTGTTGTTGCTTAATTTAATTCGCATTTTACAAAATGATATATACATGTCTCTATTTTATTATAATAATGATCAGAGCATGTATAACCTTGCCCAGGCTAAGAATTAGTTAAGTTTGCTAAACTGCCAGCAGGCAGTTGTTTAGACAGATGAAGGGTCTCCTAATGAGGAATCTGAATCACGTGGTTAAAACGTAAAGAAAAGCTTGGCGAGAGCCAGCTCTGGTATTTGACTTCTTACTGTGCATCCATAATCGTTATCAGACTGTTTTCTGTTGAGTGGAAATGTTCCAGAACTGAGAAAAATAGCTTTACTTATAGCAATGTGAGGGCAATCCAACTCCATCCGTCACCGGTTCAACTTCTCTGGGGTAATTCAGCTGGTTAAACAGGTAAACCTATCCTTCTTCACTGTGTCCTCAAAAAACAAACAAACAAACAAACCAAAAAAAACCCAAAACAAACAAAAAAAACAAAAACAACAACAAAACAATCCCATGTGCTTCCTCAACAAAGTAAATGAACTTCTCTCAACTTAGAGCCAAAGAGTAGCCATGACCTCTCCCAACCCCCACATTCTACTCATCCAATAAATACCACTTAACCACCACCGAGTCCTAGATCTATGTCCCTAGTCTCTGTGAAAGCAGCTGCTGAGACCAAGTTGGCAGTAAATTCTGAATTGTCTTGAATTGAGCCAAAAGTTCAAGGTAAACGATATCAAGATCTTTACTTGAACTTTTTGTTCAATGCCCTTTCTGTCATTTTTATGGAAGAAACTTTAATTTAATTGCCGTGTTATCTAGCACAATTAATAACTTTGAATGTGCCATACTCTCATGCTCTGTCCATTGTAATGGGATGGATTTATACACAGTGGAAATAGGTTGGAGGGATATAGCTAGCGTAGTTCTCTGATGCCTCCGGAGCTTTCATCTTTCCTATTCCGCTGTTTCTGTAGGTCACAGCTACAGTGGAACACATGTATTCCCAGTGACACGAAGTTCTAAATAAGAGATCCTTTCTCATTCTCCAAGGCCTGCCTGGATTCTCTGTTGGAGAGAGAGAGAGAGAGAGAGAGAGAGAGAGAGAGAGAGAGAGAGAGAGAGAGAGAGAGAGAAACACAAGGGTTTAGGCCAAAGATAAGTTTTAAAACCAGAGCTCTTAAAGCCTGATGAAAAGTGGTGTAAAGGTCTGAGGATGCAGCTGATGGGCAAAGTGCTTGCTTAATAAGAATGATATCCTAGGTTTAATTCTCAGAGGGAGTCAGATCTACATAGTGAGACTCGAGGATTTGGGACTTGATATGAGATAAGAATAATGCTATTGATGCAGTTTCAATAGATCAATGTAGAATTGCCTAGGATACTTTGATAGAAGAGCATCCTGCTCCAGAGGAAGAGCAGGGGGGATGAAGGCAACAATCTGGACCTGACCCAAGTGTCTCAGCACAGTAGGTACAGTGGGGAAACGGAAAGGGAAGGAGGACTCTGTTAGTGAAGCGCTGAGAAAAACTTCAAATAGCATGACAAAGTTTGGTTGTCTAAGTGTTCTAACAGTTTAAAGTTTTCGTTTTTGCTTTCCAGATGAATAAAGGCAACTGATTAAAGAGTTGGCATTGTAGCAGCCCAGCCCGATTTAAAATATAAAAATAAATGTCACATCACTCTTCAAAGTCCAACTGTATTTGTGCTCCTCCAATGCTTGGTTTTATACTGGAGAACACACAATGCTTCATGTTCTATAAATTTCTTCAAACAAACAGAAAACCATACATGTATGCATGTCTTTCCCACATTTATCATCTTGTTCAGCTGAGGCTTGTTTGGAAAATGTGTGTGATATCCAAAAGCAAAGTTCCAGATGGAGAAGGTGGAAACAGACACATGTTCCAGCTGCTTTCAATCTTTCCTTCTTTTTGGCTGTAGTTAAAATGAAAGCCCAGCCTCTAAAAGATGACATCCTCAGCCCCTTCAGCTATGTGGGATTCATAGAATGACCACTCACAGACTTCTGTCCCTTCTAACACACATTTTATCTATACCTACAAATGTTTATAGTATAGTCCGGTGATTGCATGAATGAATGTGCATATGTACATGTGTGTTTGTGTGTCTGTATGTAGGTGTATATGTGTATATCCATATGTGTTTCTGTTTGTGTGTGTGTATGGTATGTCTGTGTGCATCTTAGTTGCTGTTCTATTGCTGTGAAGAGATACTATGATCAAGACTCATAAATGAAAGCATTTAATTGGGGGCTAGCTTATAGTGAGTCCATGACCATTTGGGGAGGGGGGACATGGAAGGAGACAGACTGACTTGGTGCTACAGCTGAGAGTAATATCTGATTCTTAAATGCAGAGTCCTCATCCTCTTCTCTTTCTTCTTAAATGCAGAGTCATCTCTCAGCCCCAGTCCTTGAATATATAAAACAAGCCTCCAAATTGGCTTTCAAGTATTGTCACTTCAAAACTGGGTTGTAATGCAGCTATAAATTGCATGCACTGAAATCACTTTTACTAAATGTGATCCTCTGGCCCAGGAAAATGGAACTGTAATAGCTACAAGAACAAACCTAACATGGACAAAGTTTGAAAGATGCTCAGACAGTTCCAGTGAAGAGCAATGCTAGACAGTTGGGCCCTAAGTATCTGTCTGTTACACTGACTTCACCAAAATGCAAAGCTGGGAATTTCACTCCTCTGCCTTGATTTCCTCCTTTTCTGACTTAAATTATGTTTCCCCAAAATTTGCATATCCAACTTCTGCCCCTTGGTTCCTCAAAATAAGACTGTATTTAGAGCTGAAATTTTTAGCAAAACAGAAGATGCCAAAAAATGCCAGGATGAGGGAAGTCCACTGAAAAGTATAAAAGAATTTGTCACATAGCCTCCAATGGTACCAACTGGCTGACCTCTCAACCTCAAAATCTTGGGTTTCAGAACTGTAACAAAGTTAATTTATATTGCTTAAAGCCACTAGTGTGTGGCACTTTGTCACAGTAATTTTAGGAAACTAATATATTCTCATAATGTAACATATTCGCAATGTAAGACGTGAGCTCATTAAGGTGGCCACTTTCTCATTCAAGCTATGACCATACATCTCTTCTTGTGCATTGTCCCTCTAGGATGTCATGGTGTACCTCGGGTGCCATCTTGTCTTGCCATTCCTTCTACATCTCTAACTCTATGTAGAATGTTTTATCTCTTTACTGACCATATTTTATTATACACACTTGTTTACATTTTTTTTGATAAGCTCCTCAATGTTGCTGGCATGCCTTAATTCCTAAATCCCTGTTTACTTACAAAATAATAGTTCCTCAATCATGTATATTTTTAATGAAAATGTAGGCATTTCATATAGAATACTGCACAATATGAGTGTATCATATAGAAGCTAAAATGGAGTTAGGCAGTACAAAAGCATTATTAGGAGAGAAAAAGATATAGAAAAAAAAGAAAGGACATAAGACTTCAATACAGAAATCTCTGGAAATAGAAACAGAAAGGAATGGGATAGGAAGACTGTGTCTGCACTTGCAAGAAAGTTTGGATACAACCAGTGAAGAGCCTTTGAATGAAGGTTGTACTGTGGAAGATGCCCACTTAGCACTTCAGTAGCCCTGACTCTACAGCCCAGTTAAGCTTCACTGAATCTACTTGCAACCAATAAAATTCCCTGTTTAAGAATCCTTCCACCCCAAAAAATCATGACTTCTTACTCAAATGCCAGTTCTTTATTCTGTGCTAGGTTGTCATTTATTTCTCTTGTCTTGAGTTGAGAAATTCTACTAAGATCCCGGTTTCAAGAGATTCTATAGATTAAAACCAAAAAAAAATGACTTCATATCAGTAAAATTCCCTTAAAGACTATGGACATGGGTTAGGAAATACATAGGAATGAAATACTAAGCTAGGCAAAATATTCCATTAAATGTCTATGTTGGTAGTATTAAGAATAACACATTCAGAGAGATACACAGACACAAGCACAAATCCATGTAGATGCATACACATACAGAGATACATACAGGAACACATGCACACTTTCATTTTAACATCTATTTTCTTCTAGCTGTTCTTCATTTTTAACAGAGCAAAGCAGTTTTAATATGTCATTAATAACCAAATCTCCTAGGCAAAATGCAGTCAGTATTTTTCTATAAGTCCTCCTTTTTCTAGGTGTCTGAAAATATTCTTTCTTTCAAAAGTGTTATAATTATTACTGGGCATAGTGTCACATGGCTGTGATTCCCAGCACTCAGGAGAAGAGGCAGGAGAATCATGAGTTCAAGGTCAGTCTGAGAGCTATAAGGCAAGTGTCTGTCCTTTTAAAATGGTGTTCTATTTGCATGTGATACTACTGTATAACCTTCTAGTCCTCCTTAAAATGTACAGTTTAAGTTGCATTAGGCAGAAATACTTCTCTTGCTAGGAAGAGGAAGTTGAAGAGAATGAAAATGAGAGGAGGAAGGAGAAGTGGGTAGAAATCAAATTACAAGAGTCATGTCTGTCATCACAGTTCAGACCTGAGACCTCATACTGCTCTGAGAAGTAGAGCTATGAATCTAAGACAGAAAACCAGGGAGATATGCATGGCAACCTCTAGGCTTACAGGAGAGTGTGTAACAGAAAATACAAAGTAGTTTATTGGGTCAGAATAGTAAACTTTGCTAGAAGAAAGGGTAAGTTTAGCTGCTAGACAAGATTTTAAAACTATATCTCAAATAAACAGAAGTGGAGCTTATACCAAGAGTTTGCTGATGATAGCTCTTTTTACTGAAATGGAGAAGCCTAGACAAGAAATGGTTTTTGACGGTGTTTTAAGAGTTGCGTCTGAAATTAGTTAACAGTGAGATGCTAAGTAGTTCATTTTCCCTCTAAAAAAAAAATGTATCTATCTATTTGAAGTTCACCAACTCTAAATATAAGCAATTAAGGAGAAAACGCATAGCTAGCAGACAGAGTTTGGGGTAAGAACCAGAAGAGAGGGACTAAGGAATATGACTGAGAGAGAATAAGACCCCTGCAGGAAGCAGACATCAGTTCTTCGCTGGATTGGCAAGAGCTTCTAAAGACACGGAGTACATTTTCATGCCTGAGAATTGTTCAGTGCCACATTCTCTTTCCCTTGCCTTCCACACCCTAGGAGAGTTGGCATCAACAGCCAGGGTGCTTCTTCAACATTACTAGATCAGGAGCTCTCAGCCACCATCAGATATAGGTAAGCCTATATCTCACCACCTCACAATATAGGTGAGCCTGCCTCATGTTTTCAAAATGTGTTTGCACTTCTCAGGACACCTGACTTTACGCTAATAAACTTTTTCATACCCACCTAATGTTGGAAGGGAGTTCTAAGCCTGCTTTAAAATGTTGCAGCTTTTAGAGAGCCAAACAGTTCATCAAAGCCTGAGACAAGTTATACATGACCATGTGAGACAGAGAGGAGGCATCCCCCTCTCCCCATACACACACACACACACACACACACACACACACACACACACACACACACTGATCTATGGGCATTACTCACCAGTCTTGGCATTTGAAAGAGAACCATCTCAGTTCTACACAACGACAACAATGACTGGCACCACTTGCAGAATATCCAGGCAATAGTCACTGCCCCTGAGGGGGTCTTGTTTCATTTGCTCTGGCTTGCTAACTGGCTCTGTTCCCTCTGGCAAGCCTGCTTTGCTCTGTGCTATTTTGTGCTGCATTTGATGACTCCCACCAAGCTTCAGAAATAGATTTACTCAACATAAATCAAAAGCTGACCATTGGCATAAGAGGATAGATGAGAGCCCCTTTGACTATGGCCCTGACTTGTGTGTCTTGGCTCAGGTCTAACGATGCATGTCAGATTGATTCATGTGTGTTGGGTGGAGGACTGTCTGTGACTAATGCTAGGCACAGAATGGCAACTCCTATCCTGCCTGCAGTCCTGTATCTCACTGAGGCATTGACCATTTATTCTATAGACCCCATGGAGGGGGCAGATACATTCTGGTTCAGTCTAGTTATTGATATAAAGTTCTTAATGCTATAGAAAGATGTACTAAAAATACCTTCTCTTTTGGTGCTCAGGTTTTGAACTCTGATTTTGGTATGGAGTTGCTAAGACATTTGTAATATTCCAAGTAACAGGAGCATCTTCGGTTCTAATGAAGTGACTCATGGTAGTAAAATCCATTTTTCTGAGTGTATTGGTTACTATAATGGAATATCTGAGGAAAACAACATAAAGGAGGAAAGATTTATTTTGACCTACAGTTTCAGGGATGTCACAATATGACAAAGGAGAGGAGCTACCTTCAGGGCAGAACAGAAAATAAAGAAAAAGAAATACTGACAGTCTCTGACCTTATCGCTTTCTCCCCTTTTACTCCAAATGGACAACTAGCCATGTTCAAACTGAGTTTTTTTTCCATCAGACAATTTTTTTTTCTTTCTCTCTCACACAGAGGTGTGCCCCATCAATCTCCTGGATGATTTTAGAGCTGGTAAAATCAACAACAAAAATTAACCAGCTCTAACTCTTGTCAACTTGACACTGAAGTACATCAGTTTATACATGTTCTAACTCTGGCCACACTTGGTTCTTGTTCGTATTAAGAGGTAAAGCAAACTCAGGACATCTTCAAGAATCTCCACATTTATAACTGTTCCAACCACTTCTCCAAAGTCCAAATTCAAAGTCTCATCTGAGATACAAGGCAAATTCTTACTGATGAAATCAAAATAAAGTTATAAAGTTACAGATTCTCAATACACAGAAGCAGAGGAAAAGCATTCCCAAGAGAAGGCATGGGGGGGGGGGGTAGGAGGGAGCAAGGAAAGATTATGCCAAAATAAGATAGACACTCTGCAATGTAAACATTGGATCCTGTAAATCATCATCCAGATTCCAGGATACATGGTACTGGGGTACAAGTTCCAATAGGCTTGGGTAGCCATGTTTCTATGGTTATGTTGGTTTTGTGCCCTATGAGCTCTGTCTTAGGCTGGATCTACAAATTCCCTGTAGTTTTTCTAAACAGGTATTCTACTCTTTAACATCGCTAACATCTGTGGTCCCCATGGTCACATTGTCTTTTCATGGATCCCCACAGGAAATCTGATCCTGGGACACACTGCCTGGCCTCCCAGGTGTTGCTTAAAAAATACAATTCTATAACTCTTCACTGTGTTTGCCACAAGCCAGCACAGTGTGGATAATGCCAAGGTTTGTCTCAATTCAAGAAATGCCCAGGTCCCTTTGGATGGTAGCAGTAGTGGCTTCTGAGTGCTTGGGCAGCAGAACCTTGCCAAATACTTGTCCAGGGAATCCAGTTGAGCAGGGTACCCCAGGCTCTCTCTGGGGAAAAATTGTTGAGTTTATAATTTTATAATTTTACATGCCAGAGACAGTAATATGTATACTCTAAACAATTCCTAAAATGGCTTCATTCTTACTGTCACTGTGCAAAGACTTTGGGTCCTTGAAAATGGTTCTAGTATCATTTTACTGGAAAGAACCCAGATATCCTTCAACAGAAGAATGGACACAGAAAATGTGGTATATATACACAATGAAGTACTACTCAGCTGTTAAAAACAATGATTTCATGAAATTCTTAGACAAATGGATGGAACTAGAAAGTATCATCCCGAGTGAGGTAATCCAGTCACAAAAGAACACAGATAGTATGCATTCACTGACAAGTGAATATTAGCCCCAAAGCTTGGAATACCCAAGATACAATTCATAGACCACATGAAGTTCAAGGAGGAAGATGAAACTGTGGATGTTTCAGTCCTTCTTAGAAGGGAGCACAAAATACTCACAGGATGAAATACAGAGACAAAATGCGGAGCAGAGACTAAAGAAAAGGCCATCCAAAGACTGCCCCACCTGGGGTTCCATCACATACATAAAAACCAAACCCACCAAAAACCCAGACACTATTGTGAATGCCAAGAAGTGCTTGCTGACAGGAGCCTGATATAGCTGTCTCCTGAGAGGCTCTGGATCCTGACAAACACAGATGCAGATGCTGGCAGCCAACCATTGGACAGAGCACAGGGTCCCCAATGGAGGAGTTGGAGAAGGGACTGAAGGAGCTGAAGGGGTTTTCAACCCCTTAGAAAGAGCAACAATATCAGCCAACCAGACCCTCTAAAGCTCCCAGGGACTAAACCACCAACCAAAGAGTACACATGGAGGGATCCATGGCTCCAGCCTCATATGTGGCAGAGGATGGCATTGTCTGGCATCAATAGGAGGAGAGGCTCTTGGTCCTGTGAAGGTTCGATGCCCCAGTGTAGGGGAATTCCAGGGCGGGAGGCAGGAGTGGGTGAGTGGGTGGGGAATATCCCTCATAGAATCAGGGGGAGGAGGGATGGGATAAGGAATAACATTTGAAATGTAAATAAAGAAAATATCCAATAAAAGAAAAAATGCTTTAATAGCTCTAATTTAAGTTTTTTCAGATAAAAGTGCAATTTTCAAGTCTTTTTTGTCTGCTTTTGCTCCTAGTTTCCCCTGAAAAGCTAGTTAAATCAGTTTAAAATAACCAAGTTTTTTTCCTATTAAGTCAATTTCCTTATCACCTACTTTCCTTATCATTGTGACTAAATCTCAGACAAGATAAACTCAGTGGGGGAAAGAAAGATTTGCACTCATAGCTCCAGGGGATTGCAGTCTTCCAGAGTGGAACTACATTGCCCAGAGCACTTTGCAAGTTGGAACATGTGGTAAAGGCTCCCCCTGTGGAATCAGCAAGGAGAGAGATAAAGCAGAACCACCCATGTGTAAAACATTCAGATGATGGCTATTAGTGACCTCTTTCTGCTAGCCAGACTAGAACTTCTTGAAGCCCTGGAGCCCTCAAAAGACTGATAAGATCTGGGAGCTGATCTATCTATCCTGTCTATCAGGAGTCTTTCAAATTTAACCCATAACAATCTGTCACCTTCAAACTCACCTACTTCAGAGACTCGGTACAAAATATAAGTAATTGTTTGCCAAAAAGGAATGTGGTTGGTCTCTTATTCAATTCCCCATAAAATCTTAGCTTCCATCTGTGACCTCAGGAGACACACTCTGCTTTGTGTATTTCTCTTCACTATCTGCTTATCTGAGCACCCACTCAGATTGACTGCCAGGCTCTGCTTACAGAATTCTGGGATTTCTCTAGCCTACATAGAAGAACTCTTTTAACTTTCATAGGAAAACCATGCCCAAAGAACTTAGAAATGTGATCAGGTATAGTCACAGCCATTGCCCCATTTCTCTGGTACCAGTTTACTGTTAGTTCTCATCTTTGCTTTGCTGTGCTAAAGCATATGACATAGACAATTAAGGGAAGAGAGATGCAGTTTGACTCACTGTTTCAGAGCTTTCAATTCATCATAGTAGGAAGGGTGTCCCAGAGCAGAATAGTGCACATAATGTTTTGGGAGGAAGCTGAGATGGATGACCTAGAAGGCATGATGTAATTTTCAAGACCTGTACAAAGTATGAAGTTCCATAGGCTCAAACCTTGAAGGATCTTTATACTTACAAGCCAAACTAATGGCATATGACCCGGGAAGGGATTTTCTTATATCAGAAATTCATGGAAAATTTGTGACAATCATGGGGCTCTGTAGCGCCTAGGAGATAAAAGAAGAGTTTTCTAATTGCTCACCATGAATGCATTTCTGGGGGTGTGGAAAGAAATACTAATGGACCTCTGTCTTGACACTTTAACAAATTCTACAGCCATTACTTGTAAGAGATGCAATTTGTGACAGGCTAGTTTGTAAGCACAGAACTTAGTTAAATTTATGAAAAAGTCCTTGCTGCTAAAACTGAAAAATTAGACATGAGATGGAACTGAGTTTGAGCCTTCTAGATCATCCAACCTTCAAGGAAGGGTGGCCTCTTCTGTCCCCAAAACATAATTAGTTACTAGGCTAATGGACAATATCATCCCTCTCTTGAATTCCTTTACTACCTGGGGTTTATAAGTGAACAACAGTGGAAGATTTTTAACTTTCTATATAGCATTAAAATTTCTATATAGTAGAGCCTACCAAAGCTGTCTTCATGTTCCCTAACGCAAGCAAATCTGATAAAGGACCAGATCCAGTTGTGAACAAATATAAACTAAGTTTAGATGGCTAGTTTATCTCCAGATTCACTTTCTTGCCAAAAACTGACTCCAGTTGTGCACTCTTACAGTATCTTGAGCTTGAGCCAATGCCAACTGTTTGGCCATCCAGTTCAGCCAAAGATAACAATAATTATGTATCCAAGGTTTCCTCCTTTGGGAGAGAAAAAAATGGGACTCTCTTGCTATATAGATACCTCAGATTTGGTTTCAATTTACACATCTGTGAACATATTAGAGATGACACAAATCCTCCCTTTAGCCACCTGAAGAGCAAAACACTGTTAATGGTGACTACAACACTCATTGTACACCTCAATATACACAGTACTGGCTCATGAATAAGATGTTCAGTGGAATGTCTCCTACCCATGAGTCAATGGCAAGTTGTGGGCTTCATAGAGCACTGTTAAAGAATGTTGAAATTTAAAGCAGTAGGAAATTTTAGTCAGGCAAAGATCAGGGATAAGTTGTATTAAGAGCCTGACTCCATTTTCCTTGAAGCATTGATGGCTGAGGACATTAAAGATCCCTCCTTTGCCCTATTACTGCACTAGCTGATCAAAGAGCCCTGATGCCCCTTTTGTTAAAACTGGTAGAAGGTTCAAACCAAGCGAGGTATAGCCCACTTGATTGAAGCACCCTATCCCCACCTGCTAGCAATAATAAAGCCAAGCCAATATCTGTGGCTTCTTTTCAGAACTGCCTAAAAGCCTACCAAGCTCTCCCAAGACACACACACACACACACACACACACACACACACACACCAAAACCCACATTATGTGCATTATGTAGTTATTAAATATTTTTATACCCTCTCAATGAATTTGTAGCATCATGAGTCTTGGCATCTAAAGCAAGTTTTGAATGAAAAGACCACATGTTACTTTCTCCAAAGCCTCAATTAATACTTCAGCAAACAATATCTTCATCAAAATCAGACCTTATTATCATGCAAGCCACACCCACTGACATCTTCAATCTCACCTTTATTTGAGTCTACAGCAACTTGTAAAATATTTGAATTCTCTTTCCCAAAGCATATTATTAGCTAAGAATACAAGTTGAACTGCAACTTACTTTCTTGGTGCTCAAGTCCACTATATACATCCCTACCTTTCACCTTTCATTTCCAGATAACACTCAAGGAAGGGTCACACCTAGAGACACAGAATTCCCATTTATTAGCAATCTATTTAGCTATGTTGTTGCAGAAAGATCTGAGCTACCATGAGAGACTTCATAGGAAATAAGCCAGCATCTTTAAAACTGTAAGTACTCTGAACTGCACATCCCACGTGTTCCTAAATAGTTCAGAGATTTAACTGTGAGTGAGCCAGATGTTCAGGGCTGCACCTTCTTTCTCACAGTCTTACACATCACTTATAAAGGGTTTCATTACTAGAACATGCACACTGAGCAGGCTTGTCTCTGGGCATATGATCTTTGTTTAGTATTTGATTAATAACAGATACACATTTATGTACTTCCTATACTCTAATATACAGAATATATTTGTATAATGATATTCCAGGCTACTGAATGAAAGCAATAAAAAAGGAAAGGGTATAACTGTTCCTGGGTATGCTAGAGGAGAAGGTTTATTATAGATAAAAAGGAAATCCAGAGGCAGAGACATCTGGGAGGGTCCAGAGTAGACATGACCCTGAGCCATGTGAAAAGAGGGGGAAGTGAAAACCAGAACAGCAGCAAGAAGGCTGGGAGAATGCGTTAACCAAAATGTTTGGGTTTTGTAGGGAAGTACAGCCCAGTCCTCTATTATTACCTAGTCATCTAATACTATTATTACTAATACCTAGTTTCTATTTTACACCTCTTGCTATTGAAACTTTGAACATTTCCTAATTTTATAGGGTGACTCAAAGCATAATAATAAATCAGCATACTACCCATGTAAGAATAGATACAGGATTGGAGAGATGGCTTAATGTGTAAGCACATGCTATGCAAGTGTAAGGCTGAAGTTCAAATTCCCAGAATGCATGTAAAGCCAGTAGGGAAGTCCATGTCTACAATCCCTGTTTTCTTATGACAACATGGGAGGTAGAGACAGGGAAATCCCTATGAGCTAGGAGGCTAGCTATCTTGGTGAGTGCAAAAGTAACTAACAAAGAGGTCTTGTCTCAAAAACTGGTGTAAGGAAAGGACCAACACCAGAGGGGACTAACACACATGCATTCTTACATACATGAATTTTGTGCACGCACACACATACAAACACAAACACAAAGTATAGACATGAGACCAATAGAGTATAATTTAGAGTTCCTAAACAAGTCCTCACCTCTACACAGTTGATTAACTGATTACAACCATGATATCAACAGCAATGATAGAGGAGACTAGTCACTACAAGAACAGTGCCAAGACCACATACAAACATACATATATACATAATACATAATACATACATACATACATACATACATAATAAAATTTGGTCCATAAACAACATATAAAACTAAAACAGAAATAAAGACACATCTGAGTCCATCTTTTAGTATTCTAGTCAAAATGTCTAAGGCTGACTACACAGTTTACTGGTGAGGACATTTTTATTGTATCCTAACATGGAGGAGAGCATCTGAAGTTGAGACAGATAAGGTCACAAAGCCAGGGATGCTTGTTATAGGGGTCTTGAGCTTGTGAGCTCATCTAACCCCAAATACTTTCAAAAGCATCACTTTCAAATAGTATTTACATATGAATTTGGGAATTCCTTTTCACATACATTTTGGGACTCACAATCAAGCTGTAGCAAGTGTAACTCTAAGCCTCATTATAAAATGCTAAACTGTAAAACTATTAGTAGAAAATGCAGAGAAAAAACTTTATTCCTTAGATATGATTTCTTAAATATAACACAAACACGTAACTCCCCAAAATAGCAAACTAGACTTTATTAAAGTTCCATATTTCATGCATCAGATGGTATGAGGGACTATAAAAATAACCCACAGAATAAGAACAATCTTTGCCAAATATATATATATATATATATATATATATATATATATATATATAAATATCAAAATACATAAGTCCTACAATTCAAGAAAATTTACAAACAGGACAATTTTAAACTGATTAAAAGATTTGATCAGACAGCTCTCCAAAGAAGCTATACAAATGATCACCAAGCAAATGAAAAGTTGTTCTGTGATATTAAATATTCAAACATGAAGATCCAAAACTCAATAAAATACCATTTCAAACCTATTACAAATAGCTGTATTTTTTTTAAGTGAAAAATAAAAAGGGAGGGGGGCTTCCAATGAAGCAAAGAATTGGAGCACGTGAACATTACTCAGAAAAAAATATAAAATACAACACTCTTTGTAAAACTCATGTCTCAGTTTCTAATAAAAGTTGAAGCTAGTGCTAGGAAGGGATCCAGCTAGCTCCTTATCCAAAGGCACTGATGACTTCATAGACATCTCACCCTCAGAAGCTCATCTGATCCTGATTACAACTTCTAGGAAGAGAAAAACAAAATTAGAAACAGGTGGTTGAATAAACAAGTTCACAGCAGATATATTTGAATTTGTCAAAGACTGACAACAACCAAAGTGTCATCAGCAATTAAACAGATATTCATGCCGAAAACTATACCTACAACAGGTTACTTATTCAGTCATAGAATGAACGGGGTTTCGATTTTGGCTCAATTGGGAAGGACTCTCCTGAAGAATATAGCCAATAGGTTACATATGTAATTGTAACACAGGGTATATTAGATTGCTCTACTCTGCAAATGATGGCTTTTTGAGTACTAGAGGCATAGATAAGCCATTAGCTCCTCAATAAATGAAACAGGACCAGTGATGCAGTCTGAATTCGATCAAAAAAATCTTTGTGCTCCTATTTAATGACTGGTGAGATGTCCTAGAAAGTCTTGTAGTCTACTATCCATGAGTTATAGTAGCAGAACAGGCATATATACTCAAAAGAAATGGACCTTGCACACACACACACAGAGAGAGAGAGAGAGAGAGAGAGAGAGAGAGAGAGAGAGAGAGAGAGAGAGAGAGAGAGAGAGAGAGAGAGTCTGCCTTTTTGTTTTTCTATTTCATTGGTTTTTGGTCCAGTCTGTTGGGTGGCGATACACAGTAGGAATGGCTTGGCCTACTCTGCTGCTCTGCTACATACAAATCTCCTCTATGTAGATGCTCTTGAAGACATAACCAGAAGTGTGCCTTACCGGTTCCCTTAGCATCACTCTAAGCTCAGAGGAAAATCTATGTTACCCAGCTGGTCACAGTCCATTGCCTGCCCTGTGGCTTTCGAGCCTTTATTGAGACAATGCTTCAGAGAACAGTGTGTAGTGGTGGTGGGAGCCAATTAACTCAAGATTCAGGCTTAGGAAACAGAATTGGAAGCTCCCAGTATTCCTTTCAAGGACACACAGTTCCAGTCACCCAACTTCCTCCCACTAGGCCCTTGTATAAAGGTTCACCTATATTCTAATAGTATTGCAGACTGAAGACAGAGCCCATAGGCAACACTTACCCAAAACACAACAAGACAATATACCAAAACACTTTTGGTGTTTGTATTTGCCCAAACAGTATTGGAAGGGTAGATTAAAAAACAAAAAACAAAAAACAAAAAACAAAACAAAACAAAAAAAAAACACCAATTGAAGTGTTTATGGGTAACATAACTATTTAGGCCTTACATATTAGTGTTTCACACTAAAGGTTTATCTGGATTAAAATGAAGAAACACTTCTGCCCTCCATAGTAAACTGTAAACCCTGAATTCACTTTATCTCATGGTCTTATCTTGGTATGGCTGGCTGCCCTATATTCAAATCCATGGCAGTTATTTGCCTAAGAAGGGCAAAGATCTTGGAGGTGGCTAGTCTAAAATAGTACTGGATGGTAACCATGGGGATGAGGTCCTGCATACTGAACTTTTCCATATCCCTTTGACTACTGGACCATGTAAACATAGTACCTATTTAAAGCTACATAATTTATAGGAAAAAAAATAACCAATAAAGAGCATGCTAGCTAAAAAAAAAAAAACAAAAGTGTCTGGTTAAGAAACTTGACCCACATTTGTAAATGTGAATTAGACTGGCATAGAGAACAGGAGAACTTGAGGGACAGCAAGTCCTGGAAAGAAGCTTGACTATAGCAGACAGGAGAATAGAAAGATTAGTCTAGGTCAGATCTAAAAGAACCACTTTATAATATCAATTACTTTGAACTATTTTTGTAGTGCGGGGGGGAGTTGACTCAAGTTGTTCTGTTTTAACAGAATTACTTGAAATATTTGAAAGCTAGAAAAATAACCAAAAATGGGGGAATAGTTTGAAGAGAAAAACAATGAAGAAGATATGTAAATATCCTACGGAGAGCAGTCATGGCCAAAAGTACTGAAGAGAAGCCATCTGGGTCTGTTGAAGAAAAGCAGCTGCCTATTGAGATGATTATAAAGGGAGAAATGGAAGTTGGTTCTGAGGTTTCTGGATTGATTGGCTAGTAGAGTTTGACCTTTACTACAGAGAATTCTAAGTGGAGCAAGGCTCAGAGTTTTGATTGTATAAAGTGTGAATATGCTGATGGGCTGGAGATAAAGTATGATGTAATTTGGACCTCAACTGAAAAGCTATTATGTAGGTGGCAATGACTTTTTCCATTTTATTTAGGAATGACTAAGAAGACATTTTCCAGGAAAAAGATTGTTAATGCATAAATAAAGCCTTAGCTCAAAGACTAAAATCTTAACTGTGATGGCTACAGAATCTCTTGAGCCATCTTTTGCAAACACAATTATATTTCACTCAAATAATCTGATGTGTGGAAAACAATCTCTGGGTAATGCCATCGATGCTAGCATTTTTATTTTTATAGAAAAGTAAATCATAAATATGAGTTATCAGAGAACGTGCGATTTTTTTTCCCCATTAATGGCAAACTGCTCTTCAAAAAATGATGGTTTTATCAGACAGAAAACTAAGACAAAGATTCGTAAAATCATTTTGACCGAAAGGGATTTTTTTTATAACAATGCTATATTGTTACATAAATATAGATACATATGTATATGTTATATACAATACAATATATATACAATGCTCTATTGAAGTCCTCAGCTGCAACTTTTTACTTGCTGGCCATTGAATTCTTCATGCAGTATATCATATATTCATATATTCATATTCTTTATTTTGTTGCTTTATTCTTGCATGATTATCACACACACAAACACACATTGTTAACGGTAAGCATTTCTCAGAAGCTGCCAATGACTCTGCTTCTGGTCTCTCTCCTAGTTTCTAGAAAAGTTCGTCCCATCTATGGCTTCAATGTCCAACTACAAGCCAATGATTTCCCCACTAGCCTAACCTCTAGACCTTTCCTGGTGACTGTAAATATAAATAACTTATTTCTTTACATTATCAATGTATATGTCTCAAATATACCATACACTACTTAGATATAAAGAATTATATTCAATCACACCATCAAATTTGCCATGTTGTAGTGTTCCTATTTGTATTATTTTATTATACAGACATAAAATAAAAACATCTATCAAAAACAGCTAGAGTAAGGAAAGGATTTGTTTGGCTTACAGGTTACCACCCATTATTTAGGGATGACATGGTAGTAACTTCAGGTAGGATCTGAAACAAAGACCATGGAGAGTTACTGCTTACTGACTTGTTTTTCCAATGAATTTCTCAGCTTGTTTCCTTATAACCCAGTACCACCTGCCCCATGATGGCACCAGCCACAGTAGCCCCGGGCCTTCCCACGTACATCTAATCAAGAAGTGACCTCCAGATATGGACAAAGGTAGGCTAGTATGATAGAGGCAAGTCTTCCATTGAGACTCCCTCTTCCTCAGTGATTCTAGTTTGTGTCAGCTAGATAGAAACCAGCACAACTGACCCCTTGTCAAATTCTTGATTCTGACATAAACATTCCTGATAGGGTCTTTGCTCCCCTCTAAACCTTTAGAAGCCAGACCTCCATCATCTGTCCCTTCTCAACATTCCTAGGCTACAAGCTCTCCTAAAAGGTCATTAAGCCCTGAAACTGCAAAGTCCTTGCCTAGCACAAAGTTCTCAAATCCTCCCACAAACACCACCCCCACCCACCCATGCCAAACCATGGTCATGTCTGTCACAGCAATGTCCTACTCTCTGGTACCAATTTCTGCACTGGTTAGGTTTCTGTTACTGGGGGAAAAATAAGCAAAACAGCTTAGAGAAGAAACAGTTTTATTTAGTTAATATACTGTCAGTCATAGAGAGATGCAAAGACAGGAACTGAAGACAGAAACTTTTCGGCAAGGACTGAACAGAAAGCATGGGGAAATGTGACCTACTGGCTTGCTTTCCATAGCCTGCTGAGCTTGCCACATTACAGAGCCTGAGACTACCTGACTAAGGACGGCAGTGGGACAAGCCTTCCCACAGCGAGATTAAGCCAGTGAGTGCTCCCTCAGAGATGCCCAGAAGCCAGTGGATAGAGGCAATTCCTTGGTTGAGGTTTCCTCTTCCTCTAGTGACTCTAGATTTTGTCAAGTTGACAGAAACTAAAGAGAATTCTGTCTTAAAGAAATTACTATTCACTCAAGTACACAGGTACACAAGTCAGAATCCTAGTGCCTTTTAAATGTTTAGCTTTTATTAAATCCCCACAGCCATTTCATCACCAAAACCAGCCCTAGTCACTGCCTCCTAACTATCTTATATCTGTTTCCTTCTTTCTCTCTGTACTGTCAACCACCACTCCAAACTACCATTATATATATATATATATATATATATATATATATATATATATATATATCCTAGATTACAAAGGTTTTGCAATTCCTCCAATTGTCTTCCATAATGTGAAAAATCTATTGGACGGAATGATTTAGCCCTCTATGTAGGAAGCAGAAGAAAATCTTTACATTAGTTTTTTTCCTCTACAAGAGATGGTAATTTCTCAAATACACACCTGGTACATGTATGCGCATCACATATTATCACTAATCATTAATAGCCACCATCCCCTGGTTGGGCACATTACATATCATCATTAGTAGTCGGCACCTCCTATCTCGTTGGAACTGAGTTGAGAAGCCTTACCAAGGATTCGTACAGTCTTCACACCTATTTGAATATGCCCGCCCAAAGCCAGAACTTCCCTTCCGCATTTTCTCAGTCAGTCGCTTCCAGATGATCCCAGGATCATCTGAAAGCCTGGGGAAGTCCTGATGTGCTTCTCCAACACGGGTGAGAAAGTCTGTGGTATGAAGGTGTTCATCTATTTTCTCTTGGAGTAGTAGTGACTGCAGTAAAGTCCTCCTTCGTCTCAGGAAGTCAGACTGAGCCAGCTCTGCTCTTTTGCTATTACAGCTGGGGCACTGGGAAGAAATGTGTTGGGTAATCGCCTCTATGTACGCTAGAGTCGCTCTCGTGTTTTCCAAATAGATTCTGTTCAACAGTTCATCAGGGATTGTACAATTGAAAGCATCTACCTCTGTGGTCTCTGCAATCCATCTGAGCTGCAGCCTTTTGGATCTGTTGCTTTTCTTAGCTCTTGAATCCTCTTTCTGGTGGATCAAATTTACTTTTTTAGTACAAAAAGACCGCAGGGCAGTCAATTCTTCTGCGGATTCCTTAGGGATTTCTGGTGGGAGTCTAAGGTCGGACTGATATCTTTCAGAATGAATTTCTTTGCTCTTGAGGTGGTTGATCCACTTTTCACTCAGCTTATTTTCATCCTTCTGTAAGACTGAAAGTTCTGACTGCTCGCCTTGTTCTTCCGAACTTTTAGTCGGCGTTTCGGTCTCTAGTGGGCTCTCAGAGGTGTATGAACAGGATTGCAGTTCTCCAGAGAAGCTGATGGAACCAGAACTCAGTACCTCATCAGTACAGGACCTGAGGAACTCTTCTGAAACTTGAGTAGCACAGACGTCCGTCTGGGCCGGGCCTCCGTGCTCTTCTTTTGAGTCCTCCGGTTTCTGTGCAGGTGGCCACCCCATTGTCTCGGACTCAGTTCCTCATCGCCTTTGCTCTGGTCAAAAATGGGTCTCGAACCAGTAAAGAGGAGCCGATAGGGCACAATCTTTGGTGGACTTGAGTGCCGCGAGCATCTTCTTCCGGGTATGCCTTTCCTGGTTGCCTTGGCAACGCGCGGCGGTCATGCGCAGTGAGTGGTCTCCGGTGGCCCGCCCCTTTCTTGTCTCCTGCCAGAGCCGGTTAAAATTCTTTTTTTTTTTTTTTTTTTTTTTTTTTTTTTTTTTTTAAATTCAGCCCTCAGGCTGCTGCGAGTGCAGTTTAAAACGCTGTGTGGAATTCAAGGGAAAAGGGCGCAAACCCTCCAGGTCAGACCAGGTGTTGCACATAAGTTCCATAGAGACAGATAGCTTGTGACAAAAGAAAGAAGATGGCTTGTGACAAAAGAAAGAATGCGTCTTGCCGCAAAGTTTTCACAAAAACTGCTGTGTAAAGTCCCCAACGAAACAAACCTGTTTTAGAGCCAAAGGAGAAACTGTTTGTAGATTTGCCTTAGGATAAAAATAGAAATACTGACACTATTCTCTAGGGTCTTTCCACAGTCGATCAAGGCTTCTGAAAACCCTCGCAGTTCCCCCCCCCCGCCCCCAACCACAGTCCTCAGTGTTGTTCCCTCCAACTGCTAGGTCAGTACCCTCCTCTCTAGATGCCTTGATTATATATATATCTCCCCTTCAAGATGCTTTACACGGAAGGTTCGGGTGCATTTTCTGCATTTTCTGAGTTCTACATGTCTGAGTCTCTAAGAATGAAGCTTATAGATGCAACCTGCTCAAGAATTCTGTTAGTAGTATGCCTAATGCCTGGAGTCCAATATCAACTTACAAAGTGGCAGTGGGTTTTGTGGCATGAGTAATCCCAGTTTAAGAAAGTCTAAGTATCCTATCTAATCTTCAAACTCAAGCCCTTACCTAATGATACATCCCTCTAATACAGGGCTTTTTAAAGACCTCGACTGAAACCTAAATGGCCTGGCATATAAAGTCACATGTTAACAAACCCGGTGATGACCCTAGGGGACACACACACACACACACACACACACACACACACACACACACACACACTGGACTCTCAATTACGTCTTGTCTTCCTTCCCTTCATCCCTCCCAACGCTGCCTGCTCATCCTTGTGTGTCCTCACCCCCTCCTTTACTTTGCCAAGGTCAACTGTCTGAAATATTCAAAAATCATCTGAGAAATTTGGTTGTCCTTCGTTTAAAGATAAGGACTTTCCAACTTCCTTTTTTCAGCCAAATTAAAGAGAGCAGGAAGATAATTATGGATCCAAGAGATTGCCAACAATATTCTTGTCTTTATTCTAAATTATTTCAAAATCCTTTCTCATTCTCCCATCCATATTTCCCTGTAATTCATTATTCTCCCCACCCCCAACAAGGAATCTGTCTTTAAAGTATATTATCTAATAACCTTCCTGTGCTAATATCCCAGACTAATCCGGCTTTTATTTTTTAATAATGTAAATGTATCTGTTAAAAAAAATAGCTTTATCTGTGAGCCAAAAAAATATGAATAGGAAATTGTCTAATCAATTTTTTTTTCATAAAAGTAGCAGGATACTGTGGGCAATTTAACATTCTAGTAACTGCTGTTTAAGAAGAAAAATAGCTGCCCCATACTAGGACCATCAGGTAATATTCATGAAGACAGAAGTCAAAGTTTGGGTTTGAAAAAAGAAGCTGTGATTTATGTGAATCACTGTCAACTTTTGAAGTGTATCATAGGGTAGAATTTTAAGGTGTCTCTGTTTAAAACCCAAGTTCCTGTTTGTATCTCGTCTGTGAACTAAAGGTCACACATATCTATTGACTTCCATGCTTAAGAATCATCATCAATATTGAGTGTGCAGAGGTTAAGCCACTGTGAAGCACAGGCAAAAGATATGCTGTGCTTCTTAGAGGATGGGAAGGAAAGTATGAACATGAAGAATGCACAGGTTACGTTTTTTTATTAATTGAACATTTCAAGTGAGTGAAAAGGTAAGGAAGCACAGAGGGGAAGGGGAGGAGGGAGCTTCACCTTCCCATTCGATTCCAAACTCTTCATACAAAACTGAGAGACACAGATTACTTCCACTGGCTTGTCTAAATGTATATTTAACTGGGATTCACAGGAGAAAAACACAAGAAATCACATTCAACAGGTCTCGAATTAATTAGGAAAAAAAAAAAAACTGATGGAATTTCCAAAGAGTTCAATAATAGCATTTTCAGTGTCTCAATAATTGTATTACAAAATTATTTATACTTACACTGACATGTACCTACAAGCTTCAGAATCCTTTCTTCAGATTTATGCAAACAACTCTTAATATTACATCTTCACTTATTTGTGTTAATGTCATCTCCCTTACATATTCTTATCCATCTGAGTGGCTAGAGAAAACCATTAGCTTGATAATAAGTGATATTCCAGACAGTCCCATATTTGTCAGTGAAATATTCAGCCAATGTTAAATTTCACCATCTGTCTCTTCCCCTTTCCCTCCGTCTCCTCATCCTGTAAATAGGAGATATAAGGTAAAACTATGTTCCCAGGACATTCCACACAAGGTATCTATAGCCCACATTCATGTCCTGTCCTTATCATTATCTTCACTGGAGACAATTTCAAATATTATAATTTATCATTTAGTTTGGTATTGGAAAGATAAATCAGTATACATTGCTACATACTTTTTACAGTTTTCCTTTTAAAAATATATCGTGTGTCACCCTGAATCAATGTACAGGTATTGTCCCTGGTTTCTCTCAATCACTGCATTGTATCCTGTTATAGGGATGTACTATGTTTTGGGAGGCAGTTTCTAGTTACTCTTTGTGTCTCAGGAGACATGTATTCAAGATGATTCCTGCTAATGAGATTACTGTAGCGAAGATTAAAGATACATGTGGTTTTCCAGTTGCCCTGTGTAAGGAGCATAACTTTGACATTTCAGCCAGAAACTATATAAAAATGCCTTATTCCCAAGAGCATGATTTATGGATCATTTATTCATATTTGTGGGTCTTTGCTGATCTATCATATCTGAAATTATACTTTCTATAATGTAAACTTGAATCTCTTTTATTAGCGAAGTTGAACAGATTTGTTATATAAATAAGGATCATTTAGATTTCTTTTTTGTGCGCATTGCCTGTTCATTTCTTTTACATATTTTATTATAGCCCCTTTATCTTTACTTTCAATTATTTTAAAGCACTCAAAAACATTTTCTGTGTTGGAAATACTATTCATTTTTCTGTGACCTGAGTCCCAAATGTTTTGTCAGTTTGCCTTACTTACTTATCTTGTTTATGGCCTCTAAATGTTTTTATTTTGCATGAAAATTTTTAGTCTTTTCCCAACTGTTCTTAGATTGTAGTAGACTTTGACAGTATTGAAGTCATCTTGTTGAATTGCTTGTTTAATTTCTTGTTTGGTTGGTACACACTCCTCTAGATTTTAGCACACATAACCACAGGCAGACACGTGGAAGCACCCTCCAAACCCGGGTAGAAACCATCTTGCTCCATCTCCTTTGTATTCTCAGCTCACCCATGTTATCTGTAACAGGTTTTTTTTTTTCCTATTAATTTTTTTCCTGTGAATTTTCAGATATACAATGATATCATCTGCAAGATAAAATGACCACTTTTTTTTTTTAAAGTCTTAAAGATCAATTTGCTTGTGTTTGGGTGTTGGTGGCTGAACCTGAGTGTGTGCGCTCTCTCTCTCTCTCTCTCTCTCTCTCTCTCTCTCTCTCTGCATTTGAACAACAAGCTGTGACACCAGCTTCTCATTTCAATTCCATCATTTCTAATTACATTGTCTTTCTAATTCCATCGGTAATTACCTGAAAGGATAAGCCAATTATTTTTTAACTTAAAAGAGTCCCCATTTTCTAAATTAGATATCTGTCTTTGTCCTGATGTCCTGTGTACTTTGTGTAAAGTACACAGACAGCTTCTCATTGTTTAGAAATCCTTTGACATTAGAGAAATAAGTCAAAATGATCAACATCAAACAAAGTTTTCCTCTAAAATATTGTTGCAAAACTTTGGTAGGTATTAGCAGGTAATTAGATTTTTTTTTTAAAGAAATGTGTAGACTAATGAAAGCTCTCCAACTAAAAATGTCAGGTTTTCCATCTCTGTTGTTTTAATCTTTTCAGAGTATTATTCACTTTATCAGGATTACATTTTTAAAAACTAAGATGAAGGCCAGGATTCTGACTCAGTCGTGACTCGCTTGCCTCACAGGTGTAAATCCCGAGTCCATTGTTCAGGGCTTCAAAGAATATAAATAAGTAATTCTAAATAAAATTCTGAACTTTAGTGAGTTTTTATTTTTTGCACATTTCCTAAATATGTGATACCCAACTTTAAAGTAAATATTTAGAAACAAATTTACTACAGATTACACTAGCAACAGAAAAGGTAAGCCCAGGCATTCTGAATGTCCTAGTCTTATTTTTTAAGAGATAACAACAAAATCATAGCATAATGAACTATAATAAGATCAATCATAAAACATCCTATGGAAGTTGCACAAGGCAAACCAAACTAGCATTTGTTTAATTCATTAAGAGAAGCTGAGAATCACTTCAATTCTCTTCTTAAACAAAACTGTCACTGAAATCAAGGTATTTGTAGAGTTGTTTCCTTCTAGCTGCTTTACAGAAAAGATCTGTTCCAAGCTCCTCTCTTTGATTTGTAGCTAGCCATTGTTTTATGACCATATGATAGTTTTTCCCTCTATGCATGGCTCCACGTCCAAATTCCTCTTTTTACAAGGATTCTAGCTGTATGAGATTAAGGCACAACCTAATGACCTCATTTTAACTTAATTATCTCTGTAAAGACCCTGTCTCCAGATAAGGTCACACACTGCATTCTGAGTTGTGGGAGATCAAGACTGCAATGTACGAATTTAGGTTGTGTGGGAATCAGATTAAAAGCTGACTAAGCAGGGTACTTTTAGAGTAAATGTTTCGTATAAAAATTTTTAGCAACCTGTTTCTTGGAGGAGAGGGGAAAGAATATTTAACTTAACTTTGAATCAAGAATATCTGTTGGTTGAGGCTGTAGCTCATGGTAGAGCACTTACCAAATGCTCTGGGTTCAATCCTCAAAACTTAAAATAAATAATAAATAAATAGAGTTGCGGGGTGATCCCTTTCTGGGAAGATAAACTTGTTTGGCTGGCCCCCAGAGTGATTACTAGACTTTCATGACTCGAGTAAGAAATTGTCTTAAGAAAACATTGTTCTCATTGGAAAAATGTAAAAGTATATTTTGATTGATGTGTTTCAGGAAGTTTATTTTAGGCATCGAGGCAATCATTTCCCATTGTTCTACCTGATTGTCAGATAAAACTGCAAAAAAAGTGTAAAATTCAAAACTGCTGTTTGAAGGTAGTATCTCCAGAACCTAAGAGCGACAATGCACTTCCTAACAAACATTGCTAAGTATAAGTTTGAATGGCAGGATCACGTTTACTACTGTGTTTAATAGTTCTGGAAGGGCGATGTAATCTGATGCTCATCTGTCACTCCTAAACCTCTGCCTTACTTAGTTCTGCTTCCTTGTGGCTAAAGCCCAGAATGATCTTCAGCATCCCTGTGTGATCAGAAAGGCAGTCAGGCAGGGGGTGCACAATATTATTGAAGACTGACTTTCAGATCAAATCTAAGAAATATTATAAGTGAGAATATAAATATAATGTGTTTCCCTTCTAAGCACGGGGGACCTGTAAAATGAATTCAGCAGTAGTGTTTGAATCTGAATTCGAGGGGTTTTGTTTGTTTGTTTGTTTTGGATTTTTTGTTGTTGTTTTTTATATTTGGGAGAATTACAGAAATCTGTGGCTCCTGATGATGGGCCTGGAGTTCACAGTGGTTTTCCTGAAAACTATTATGCAGACTTACTTCTCCACTACTCAATATCATGCAAAAGCATTTTACTGTAATTTTCTACATACAAAGCAAGCCTTCACAGCAAAATGAATATTCATATGATTGCATAGGGTTGAGTAACATTGAAATTGCAAATTATTCATTCAAGGCCACTCTTTTCATAAAACTATTTTATTGAAGTGTTCATAGTAATCATAAAAACAGAACCACGCTGCAAAAGGACATATAATGTAACATATTGAGCTCACAGGCCAAAGTTATTTTATCTCCTTATTTTAGATAGGAATTTTCCAAAAACAAACTCTATCACTGAAGAATGTAAGGCTGTTTCTCTAGAGCCTGCTATGCTTAACGTGAAAGCTGTCAACCCAACAGGCTAAAACAGAGCAAGATTATGAGAGCCAAGTGAATAGCTCATTCTTCATGGCCGGACCCTTGCTGCATGCTGCCATGTGGTACAAGGCTGAGAGGTATGCCCTGTGATAGCTAATGAAGCGCTTCCTTTATATCACACTAACCAGAGCTCTGATTTCAAGCTTGTATATTATGCTACTGAGATCCCACAATAGCAGCCTTTGTCCTCACTAGCAGAGGCTGTTTCTTGTCCGTTCCCTGGCTACATCTCACGTACCAAACGTGCTAGACCCTTGATTCACTAAGAAGGGCAGACCTGAGTCATTAAACACACTCCTGGTACTTCCTGAGATTGCTTTTGCTTTTGTCTGTTTCTTATGACAGCATCCTCCCAGATACCAAAACTGGTCATTCTGTAGCCACTTAGAGATAACAGGCTTAGGGTAAAAGACCCAGCTCTCGTGACATCACTCCTTTGTGTCAAACAGAGTAATGCAGTGAACATTATTATAACAAGCTACAGGAATAACCACCAACCAGAATGAAACGAATGGCATCCAGTGGACCAAAGTTCACATGCTGCATGATCCTAAGTGTAACTAGGAAGCAACAAATACCACCCACTTGCTATATTTTTTACATATTACTCTCCTCTTGCAGATAGACTGTGGGTCTAAGGCATGCTTCACATGAATGATTTATAGAACTATCAGTCGTCAGTATCAAATCTATAAAGCACAAGTGCCAGTTAAGCTAAAAACAAATAGAAAATGTTTAAATGCGAGCTCACCAAAATCTGTTGTTCTAAGAGGAAAGAATTGTGATCCGTTGTATCAAGCCCTGTAGCAGCCACGTGCTCAGTGTGAAGCTGAGTGCTGAGATAACAGAGGCTACAGCTTACTACTGAGGAGACTAGTGGTGGCTGGGGCCATCACTGCCATCCCAATTCCTCAGTAGCCTTGAATAGAGAACCTGAAGGAAGAGCATTGATTCTCAGCCTGGGAGTCTCCAACCCTTTAGGGGGTCGTGTATCAGATACCCTGCATATCAGATATTTATGTTATAGATCTCAACAGTAGTAAAGTTACAGGTTAGGTCGCCACACCATGAGAAACAAGGGTCACAGCATTAGGGAGGTTGAGAACCACTGACACAGAGGGTCTCTTATTTGAGCCCCTCAATCAATCAAAAACAGACTGCAGGGCTTATCAAACAAAAGCTCACAGTTCTAGTGGCTGAGGAATTCATGATCAAGGTTACAGAAGAGTCGGTATACAGGGAAGTCCCACTTCCTGTCAGAAGCTATGCTTTCCTCCTGTGTCCTCATACAATGGGATGGCAAGGCAACTCCCAGGGAGCACCGTCAAAATCAATGAGTCTTTGACTCATAACTCCATCTTCTACCATCACGTCACCAGTGCTATTTTAATATAGGAAACTCTGAGGAATGTAAACACTCGGACTGGAGTTTACACTGGGTGCTCCTTTATAAGCTGTATAGATTCTAAAATCATTTTATGTTTCTGATTTCTAAGTTTCACATTGACTTTCTACCTAGACTATGAACTCAATCCAAAGTATTGGCAAAATCGCATATATAAAAATGCTTCCAACAGTCAGTACCTATGAACATGCATAGACGTTTCTTCTTGAACTTAAGAATATCCGAAGTGATTAACACAGAGACTCCTGCAGCCCCGCTATACCATCATTTTTTTTTTCATCTTCATTACTTTAACAGAGTTTCTGGTGCCCCAATTTTTGTTGTTATCAAGTTAGCATGTCAAGAGAATTCAATGACTAGAAAAACAGATCTCACAATGTCAACCTTCATTTGATGAGCAGAGGCCAATTCTCTTCTTTCCATAGCTAAAAATGCATACGTCAAATGTGTTACCGAGTATAAACGCACATCGCTACATAAAATCCACAGTTAATTTCCTCCTTTCTTCTTGAATACTTAAGTAAAAATTAATTTCTGTGAAACTATTTAGTATTTGATTAAGGAAAATGTTATTAGTGCACAGGTCTGTGTTCTATAATAATATAATCATATATGTGAATGAGCATATAATGTATTTATTATTGTAACCATGAAAATTAAAGACAGCATCTGTGTATTTGAATCGGACTTATCACATTTTCAATCATAGCTGAGTTACTTCACTTTATTCTATATTAAGGTGTGTTTTAAACCCTAAAGCAGTTTGAATCAAAATATATCTGAAAAATAATGAGAGCCCTCTTCCCCATCCCATCCCTAGTATTTGTTCAGTGGTTTAGACGATATGCCTAACTAAAACTATTTTGGGATTGTAATGCATTTATACTGACAATTAAACACTATATATCTGGGAGCTGGAGTGATGGCCCAGCCCTTAAGATTGCTTGCTGCTGTTCCAGAAGACTTGAGTTTGATTCCCAGCATCCATATAGAGGCGTCCACAAGTGCCTACATTTAAGCTCCATGGGATCTAACACCCTCTTCTGGCCTCTGAGGACACTTCTACATATATGTACACACACACACACACACACACACACACACACACACACAACACACACAACACACACACACTGAATACATACACATAAACTATCTAAAAATTAAATCTTTAAAAACTAAAACTATGCATCTTTCCAGTTTTCAAAGATTGCATGTGGGGTCTCAATTATTCCAAGTTTCACCTGAATCACATAAAATAGCATTCTATTACAAGAACCACCCATTTTCAATCCCCCAAGCATATCTGAACAAAATGATTAATCTAAATAAAACCAGATTCCATGTAATGTGGGCATGTAGTTTGATCACAGCATTGGTCAATTGATGCTTGAGTTCCAAATCGCCATGGCATTGGGATCTTGGGATTTATGATATTTTCTCAGTGATTTGGTGTCTTTCCAGATCCCTACATACTGGAATGTACCACTATGACCATTGACCCATGAAGATCATGTTTGAAGACACTCAGAATAAAATAATATCAAAAGAGTATCTGGCATCATACTTTCTCTTTATAGCACTTCATTTCCTATAAATGAGAATAAATATCTGAACCTTGAACGTAGAGAAATCGACTCTATACTTTTTCTTATGTGTGATAAACAAATAAGGACATATATGGCACATATGTGTTGATTTCCTGCTGATTCATTTAGTTAATGTATTAATTTCAAAAATTTTAGAACTCTGCTGTGTGAGTGAAAACACATAACTCAATAGGAGAGAAGAAAGGTTTTCCCAGCAGTGGCAGACACAGTATATTCATGATACCGATTACGAAATACAGTTACCACTACATTTCAAAATTTAGAAATTTCATGGTGTGGGTCATTGCCATGTGAGTGTTGTGGGTTCATGGAAAACAGGGTTCTAAGGAAATTATTAACCAAATGAATCAGCATATATAAGATCAAGAATTATTAGATTGTAAAAGAAACCGAGTAGTAGAGTCTGTCAACTTACTCTGGTTATGAGTATCTAGCAAAGCACAAAACACCAACAAGCTGTGCTGTCTAATGAATCATTTCTGAGCCCTCCTCCCCACTCCACACCTACAGTATTCAGAAACTACCTTAACTACCCCTCCCCGGCCTGGCTGCCTCACCTTAGATTCTACTCGGATTCCTTCGGAGAGGTCTACAATCTTCCATGGAGACTAATATCCCTTTGGTATTCCCCCAGTCTCCTCCTTTGCATGTCTTTTGTTTACTCTGTCTGTTCAACTCCTTTCCAACCATTTATCCACAGTGCATCCAGAATGAAACACAATTTATATGGTGACCCTACTACCTGTTCCATGCTTACTTTTGTTTTTGAAGCCATTAACTGGTATGGGTTGTCACTTTCAGATGGTAAAAGAAAACAAAACACATCATAACATTCCAGCTAGCACCATTAACAAAGGTGTAAAAATGTTCTAGAGAGAGTAAGCTGTTTAATCGAGGAAATTGCCCCGAGAATGATGGTGGAATCGGAGTTCCCCAACATCTTCCCGCTGCCCATCACCCAGTTCTCAAAGCTGACATCTAATCCCTATGGGACCTGGCTTATCTTCCATGACTTCAGAACAGCATTTCCTTAGAGCCCTGTTTCCCATGAACTCACAACACTCACATAGCAATGACCACATCACAAAAATTCTACATTTTGTAATATGATGGTAATTGTATTTCATAATCGGTATAGTATATAAACTGTGTCCACCACTGCTACAAAAGCCCTGGTTCTTGACTATTAAATTATGTGTTTTTACTAACATAGCAGCATTTTAAAATTTTTGAAATTAATAAATTAACCAAATGAATCATCAGGATCTGTCAACATTCTCTGGGAGTTTAGATGGTTTCTCCCACTTTTGCGATTCCTACGACAATGAGAAGCAACTGACCACATGGCCTCATTCAAAGAAGTCCTTTAGAGACTTCCACCTATCTGCATTGGATTTGTGTGAAAATGTGTAAATTGGTGCACCTCAGACTTGACTCCAATCCTCAAAAGGGCAGTGTAGGAGAAAAGCATGGTCCAGAAAGTCTCAGAGAAAGGTCATAAGCAGCAAGGCCTTGCTCCTACCATGAAATCTGCATTGTTCATATATATATATATATATATATATATATATATATATATATATATGAATTCGAATATTTTTTTAAAATGGCAATGGCTGGACAACATGCTAACATGCTAAATCAACTAGCATACACGCAACCAAATTGCATCAGAATGCTTGAGAGTTGAACCTAGACAGTCTATTTTAGGATGGTGGTTGCAGAAGATAGCAGGAATAGAGACCCTACACCCTCGGGCCCCTTGTTCTGGGTGCTCAAGGAAACAACAACATACCTGAGAGCCCTTTAAGAGGTACGGAATCAAAGAGTGGGAGGAACTAAACTAGAATCTCAAGCATGGCACTTGTCCCTGAGTGACTCCTGTGGAGGTTGAGTTTGGGAAGTGCCACTTTAGAACACGATAGAGCCCCACCATGAATTGCCCGAGTCTCCACATTACATGTTTATCCTTTCTTTAGCCGCTGTGCCTTCCCTCCATTTGCACCCCTATGTGCTATAGTCACAGTTACCTGGGAGGGTACTTACTCTCTTTCATAAATTGTTTTAATGACTTAATTATAGCTTTATAAATCAAAACTTAATAGTTTATTATGATTACAAATCACGTTAAGTGTTCAGAAGAAAAAATATACTGATGTTTATGTATCAGTCACTAATGTGTAACAAAATAATCTTTAGTTATCATTGGAACCCTGCTTAAAAAAAAATAGCAAGCTGATCATATAACCCAGAGGGCAAATTGCCACCAAACCTAAGAACCTAAGTTAAATCCTTGGGTACTTCATGGTGGAAGAGAAGATCTGGTACCTACAAAGTTGTTCTCTGACCGTGTGTTTCATGGATTGTACATGCTGTCTGCCCGACCCTACCCCTCCATACACACAATGTATTAGTTACTGTTCTATTGCTGTGAATAAAGATTATGAACAAAGCAACTTATAAAGACAGACATTTAATCGGGGGCTTGCCTACAGTTTCAGAAGATAAGTCCATGACAATCATGGCTGGGAGCATGGCAGCAGCCAGCCAGGCAGGCAGGCACTGGGGCAGTAGCTGAGAGCTTACATCTTGATCTTCACGCAGGAGGCAGAAAAAGCAAGACTGGGTCTTGTATAGGCTCTTGAAACTTCAAAGTCCACCCCAAGTAATGAACCTCCTCCAAATGGGCCACATCTCCTAATTCTTCTAAAACAGTTGTGCCAACTGGAAAACAAACATTCAAATATATGAGTCTATGGAAGACATTCTCATTTAAACTACCACAGTAAATACATGGATAGATAGATACATAGATAGATAGATACATAGATAGATAGATAGATAGATAGATAGATAGATAGATAGATAGATACATAGATACATAGATACATAGATAGATACATAGATAGATAGATAGATAGATACATACGTAGATAGATAGATAGATAGATAGATAGATAGATAGATAGATAGATAGGTAGGTAGGTAGGTAGATAGGTAGGTAGGTAGATAGATAGGTAGATAGATAGATAGGTAGATAGATAGATAGGTAGATAGATAGATAGATAGATATGTAGAAACACATATATAATATATATGCACACACACATATATGCATGTTAGAAAAGTAAAGATATCCATTATTACCCAATTTTATTCCATTTTGTTTCTCTCAAATTTATTTATGTCCCAAAGCTGCAATATATATTTTTCCTCTCTTTTAATGTTTTTTTTTCCCATGTGTAATCTTACGGCATATAAAATACCTAAGAAAAAATCTTTCCTCTATAGTCTATCGTCTAATGCATGGAAAATGAGCATGATAAATAAATGAGATGGATGTGTAGCAAAGACTTCAAGTGAGTTCTAAGGAGTCCTGTAGTTTTAAGCACAGGGGTCAGTGGGGTTCCCTCAAAGTATGTTAAGGAGAAGAGCTGAAGAACACGAGCAGCATGTTGCTCTACTGGTCCCTTTTTCTGTCAAATATATACATTTGAGAGGCAATCCAGATAATCATTTTTGTAAACAATAAAAAGTTTAAAACAAGAAAACAAAGATAATACATTCCTGTTCTGTCTCTTTAAGCTCTAGTATTTTGTGTGGTCCTAGAAAAGCCAAGTGCTTTGCATCTCTGGGCTGCCTTTGTCTGTTTTGGCAGTGGTACTATTAGCGTTCTTTAAGAGATCGGTTTAGTATGACCTTCCATTCTTGAAATCATAAAGGCCTATTTCAATCAACCTGATCCTTTCCAGATTTTTTTTTACCACATCCTTTAACATGATTTCAAAATCTAACTCCTCTGCTGTTTAACACATCCAGCTCTTCTGTGTGAGTTGTGTCATATGCATGAGTTACGTGTGTTATTCACAGAGCAATGCTTCTGTGTAACTTCACTGGAATAGTTCATGGAAATTTAGATGCACAGATGGTAGAAACATAGTTGTAGGGTGGAAGAAATTAAATATGCTTACCTCATCCTCTGCTTTATAGAGTGTGGGGAAACGATTTTCAGCTCGCATGGAATTGCTTTCTAATAGATTGTAATTTTCCAAGGGATGATGAGCACCTGAAGAAAAGACTTTCAATTTACAAGTAATAAGTTTCTCATAGTCCAGTTCCTTCCTCTGCGCCTCACTGTTTACAACGGTCACTTACAGCCTCTTCACCCACGTTGGCTGATTATTCAAATATGGATGTTGTCTTCTAAGTATCTGACTTAAACTAGTTTCTCCTTAGGATGTGGTTTCCTTCTTGTGCTTTCTCTGATTATTTCTGCCATCCCGAGAGAGAGAAAGAGAAAGAGAGAGAGAGAGAGAGAGGGGGGGGGGGGATTTTATGGGTGGAGTCTCACTTTCTGACTGTTTAAATAGTTTGTCAACTATAACTAAACACAAGGAAAGGGCAAAAGTTAAAAATAAGATAACGTCCTTATATTTTATAAGGATATATAACAGAGAAGATTCTTGCCCCTATAATTCATTAGTTGTAACTATGTACCCACTGAATCTCTGCCCATGTTTTCCTAGAATCTAGTGTTTTCTAAAAAGAGTTTCTGCTGGATATGGGCTCTTTCCAATACCTCAGCAAATAATTCACTAGTAAGAAAACCCACTCCAGAGCTGGGCAGTCAAGGTGCATGGCTTTAACCCTAGCACTAGGGAGACATCAGGAGAATCTCTGAGAGTGTGTGGCTAGCATGGTCTACAGAGTGAGATCCAGGACAGTCACACTGCACAGAGAAATTTTCTCTCAGGGAACAAACTCTAATAATCTAAATTACATTGCTTTACTGACTCTTGCACTGGTTATTACTATATTGTCCTAGGTGTTTCTCCATGCCTTCAAAAGGCGGTACAGTCTTAAGATACAACTACAGCTAAAGCCATGGTTTGTCAAATCTGTATCTATAGAGGAGGATAAGCAGAACCCCCCCTCCTCTGCCAAGCCTCCATTACAAATTTCTATTGCAAAGTTAGAAGATGTAATAATATTAGTGCATCATTTTATTATTATTTTTATATAACTACATCACAATATTAGTTAAGCATCTGCTACGTGCCAGGCAATAATAAAAATCCGTGTGGGTTTAACCAAGAGTTTCTTTCTGTAACTAAGAAGCAGATACTCAGAATTCACTGCCTTGACAGATTGTGAAAGGCCTTTGAATACCTGTGATGGAACTAGAATGAAACCTTGGGTATCCAAGAGAACCCACTAATTTCACAGTTCCTAGCATTTTTCACAGAAATTACTAAGGAAGACCAGTGAGAATGCCTTCAATGTTTTCTTCTTTTGTCTGGAATATTCTTTTGATATTTCATACAGTTTTAAGCCTTTTCAAAAATCTCATAGTTCTTTATTTTAATATTCTATAACCATACCCTGTCTAATTTCTGCCCCCTTCCCCCTCTTGAAGCAACAGCATGTACTCAATACTTAATTCATAGCTTATAGTATGGAATGACATATACATAAAAATAATAATAGAGTTTCTGAACATTAAAACGTTTACTATGAACTAGGTGTGATAGTATACTCTTAGAATCTCAACTCAAACAACCATTTGTATAATCAAGTATCCTAACAGAATATGATCACAGATACACCAATTTTATACTTATATGCTGAGGAGGGTTAGCAGGAAAATAGTAAGAGTCTCTGTGAATAAGCCATTATGGAAAAGAACTTGCCATGTTAACAGGAAAAACACTCTAACTCATAACAGGCAATGGCCTTTTATCTGAGCCATGGTATTTCAGACAGAGTTCTTCAAGTGTGGCACAGCATGGTCACACGCCCAAAGCAATGTGCACTGATATCACGTGATATAACACCAACAAGCACTGCCAGAAACACCTCAGAATCCTTACACATTTGATTTTGAATTAGTATTGGTTCTTTGAGCATCCTGAAAATCTTGCTGTTCTCAAATTTTTCACAATTCCTATATTCAGTCACTTGACATCATATTGGATGGTAGCCTGATGTTTAAGAAACTGGGAGCTAGCTTATTGAAATGGAGGATGGTTTGGGAGAGATATAGTTAACCTTAAAAACTAGGAAGAGAAATAATATCTGTGTTAGGTACAAATACCAATGAAAGATAGATAGATAGATAGATAGATAGATAGATAGATGATAAATAGATAGATGATAGATAGATAGATAGATAGATAGATGATCAATGAATTTATATTGATAGATTGATGTGTACAGACTGATACATAAAGAAAGGTGATATATAGGCAGATAAATGATAATAATAAATACATAGAGACTTATTTCTTACAAGAAATTCTTTTTTCAAATAGCTTGGAATTTAAAAATTTTAAATTTAAAAATGTTCTGATAAATACACAGAAAATTACAATATTTTTTCACTAATCAATTTGAAACTACAAGATAGTTTGGAAAAATTTAAAGACTTCTTAACATTTGAACAAAATCTTGAAAAAGATGAAATTTCATCCAAAGGAGAAGAGACATTTCAAGAAAGCAAAGGTGTAAAATGGAAGTGATATGAAAGCCTTCCAGGGAATGGCAAACACTGCAGTGTGACTTGGTGAAGCATCTGACATGGGAGATGAGGAGCGAGGAAAGAGTTGAGCTCAGCCCCAATGGTGGGCCAAGAAACATGACTTTTAGCAGAGACTAAAGACTTGGTTTTTTGTCACAATAACATTTAATAAAATACATTCTGCCTTCTAACCTCGGTATATAAGGCTTTTGAATGCAGGTGGTTTGTCCATCCCGCTGCCAGAAGAAGCAAACCCATAAACTTTCAAAATACAAGAGAGGCATAGTGCTCTCTTGCTTTGGAAGATAGAAAACAGAAATTATAGGAATCATTTTCTCAGGGCCCGAGAAATAGTTCAAAGTATGATCTATGATCCCAGGTTCTGCTGTATTAAATACAAAAGCATTCGTGTGATTCTTAAAGCTGTATCATATATGGTTTGTAATATGAGTGGCTTTCTAAGATGTGAGTTCATAGGCAGAGAACCCTTTTTATACAATCTGAAAGCTAAGAGTTTGGAATCTTATTCCTAAAGCTTCTGAAATGTGAAATAGATTATTAGGAATCTCTAGAACTGGGGACTCCATGACACAGCTTCCATGAAGTTGTCATTCATAATGAGGTGAATCTTTGAACTGATGTGGCTGTTTGGGAGCCACAAACACACCTGTTCTGGACCCCTGTTCTGCAAGTAAACTCAATAACTTACACAACTAAAACAAGAAAATGTTCAGAAATGAATGAAAATCTCCTCAATTGTTAATCATAAAGTATAAACTGAAACCACATGTTTATATAAAGGTATAAACTCAATTAGTAAGCACCTTTTGATACAATACAATGGTTTGCCTATATCACAAGCATTCCATCATATAAATAGAAAATTTCCTATCAGTTGATTGAACAGTTACATGCAATAAAAAAAGTTGATTCATCAAGAGAATTTAAAGAATTGTACCAGGTAGGTATTTAGTATATGATTATGACTAACCTGAAAGCATATTATTTGTATACAGCTTAACTCAGGTAGAAAGAACTTCTCCAGTGACGTCTTCATGTTCAGATATACATAGTATGTCTGCTTCAGGAAGCATATAGACTTGCTTTAAGTGTAGAACATTCTAGCGATTCTTGTCAGGTGATAACAGAAACCACAATTGATGAAAAATATGAAAAATTAAATGTGTAAATCAAGGACACAGTATTTCAGAAAGCCAGTCATTAAGATGCCATCCTGTGGCATGCCTGATTTTTTGTGTTGAAATCCAGGATGCACCCAATGGACCCTGCTAGAGCCCAAAGAAGCAGAGGATTCTAGCAAATTCTTTGTTTCATTCAAGTTCTGTAAGAAAAACAGCATGTTGGTGACTTGTGCTAGACCAGTCATATTTCATAAATGAGAAGCAGGAAGGTGGTTTCAATTTGCACCTTAAATGTAATTGTCTGAATTTCAGCTAAATATTCTTTAAGTTCTCTAGTTGAGTCACATATACAGTCACTAATCCAATTCTGCCATGACTTTTTAAAGTAATCCAAAATACTTCATCATGTTGAATTAGTTTTCAAGTTTGATATTCATAAACATTTAACATCATAAATGATTAAAGGAAAACAAATTTTTACATTCTTGGTCTATTTTTAATCTTTGGGCACCAAATTACAGAATAATTTCAGGCCATAAAACATCATAAATCTTTAGAATTTATGGTGACCCGTGATCACCGCTGAAATAAAGATTAATGACCAATATGAGAAAACCATATATATCAAGCCAGCCCTGAGCCCTATAAATAGTATATGCTTTACAGAATTTTTAAACTATTTTTGACTTTAGAATAGATAAGAATGCTAAGATATCATAAACATTGTCTTCTTAATTCCCATTCCTCATTTTATCCAGCAAATTCTAAAAGCCAATTCACTCAACTAATGACCGATGAACTGTTGTGCTTGGCTGGGATCCCAATATGTCTATAAACAGTAAAGAAATGTAAAATGGCAAAAGTGGCCAACTGTTTAATGTGCGTATAAGGTTTGTGACATTTTTATATAATAAGACATCAAAGCATTGGCTTTCCAATAAGGTTTTGGTTTGGGGTGAGTTGATGTGTGGGGCAAGAGAGGGACAGGATCATCTGTAGTAAAAGCTGGCCCCAAACTCACTATGTAGGTAAGCATGACTTTAAACTCCTAACCTTCCTATCATTGCTTCCCATACACATGTAGGATTCTACACAGGGAACACCACACCCAGGTTAGGCCCAAAATAATAATTACAAAAGTTTTTAAATGTCATAAGTAAAGATAGTAAACAAAGAATTCAATTAAAATACAATTTTTAGCATAAATTGTTCTACCAGATTTGGAATTTTATATCCACCTTCCAAACTCAATGTCCTGGCATCGCTAATATCATGTGGTTAACTGTTCACTCTCTAGGACACTAAGCCAGACTCAATGGTGGTTAGTGACCAGACTCCAAAAGAATTGCACAATAAATTTATATTAGAAAAAGGTCTTAACAGCAGAGAATAAAAAGATAAACCATGATGCAGTCCATCACAATACAATCTGGAAAGTTAATGTGATACCCACTTTTGGCCACAGATCATCAAGTAAGACTTGCAGACAGAGGGATTTTGAAAAAATGATCACAGATAAAGAAAAGTGCCCTCTTTAAGAAAATGAAAGGCACAGGCTCGAAGACTATAACTGTAAGATCTGCACTGATAAGTGACTTGTGTGTGGATCTCATTAATAATCTTATGCATTAATAAGTAAATACAGACTCATCGAAGCTGAGCAGAGCGCTCTCAGCTTTTCAAATGGCATTTCCCAACAAACAGTATGCATAAACGCCAAATAACCAGATGAAAAGATTTTCCAATCAATGTAAATATGAAAAGTAGAATAATAATTGTCTCTACACATTGATTCACAATACTAAAAATAATGATTTTGACACTGGAGATTGAAGGGAGGGTTCAGCAGTTAAGAGTACCTACTGCCCTTGTAGGGAAGCTGGATTCACTTCCCAGCATCCAAATGGAAGCCAATAACCACCATAACTTCAGTCTGAGGGTTTGCCACTTCTGACCCCTATGGACACCAAACACACAGGGTGCACATACATAATGTATGCAAAGTTATGCATCCATAAAATAAAAAGAAATAAATAAAAGTCCCATTACTTCCAAGTACTTTGTGCTGTAAAATAATTAAATCTCTCAGAAATTAGTGTTGAGCATGAAACGTGGCTCATCAATAATTAATTATGCAGAATTATGCAGAAATTCCATAGCTAAGTATTGAGCTAAGTCAAAAACAAACATTTTCACACAAATACTTACCCACTTGTAATAGCTTTGTGCTCATTTTATCTTCTACAATCCCCAAGACCAAGAAATCCAAATGTGCATCAATTTGCAAATGTGTATGTCTAAAGTGTTATATCCATACACTGGACTCTGACTCAACAAAATAAATATTGGCCATGTCATAATTAATCTGTCTCAATATCAAAGACATTTTCCTGAGTTAAAGGTCTCTGTTCCAAAAGAAAACATAACACATAATTTTAGTTATAAGAAACTATATAAATATTGGCACTGGTGTGACAGATAGGTCAGTGACTTCTAGGACCTGGTGCGGAGGGAAAGGAATAACTATAGGCATGCCAAGGAATTTTCTGGTATAAAGATGTTTTAGGATACAATTTTGGTAGTTCTCAAAGGGCTCAATATGTTTATCAGAATGTGTCAGCTAGCACATTTAAAACTAGTAGATTTGTTTCTGTGTAAATTAGAACTTATTGAAGCTGTACTTGACTAGAATTCACTACTTGACAGTTGCTGATCTAGAGAGTAGAATTCACTACTTGACAGTTGCTATGACAACACCACATGCGAAACATTTGCCCAATGCTTCTCCAAAGCAAATCAGGGTAGTTGTCAACCAGTAATAAACTTTATTTGTTACATAAATAGTAGGAGCACAGATTTTTTTTTCTAGAGTCCTGGAAGAGAGTAAAACAATCTTATTCTGGTCTCTTTCTGTAATTGGTGTCTGTCTTGACTTTTAGAACCATGTTTGTTTATTGCTATTGAGACAAATCCCCAGGGAAATAATGGGAATGACCAAGACTTCATAAACTAACTGGTCAGGACTTCTTATCTTTTCTTCACTGCATCATTAAGGAGATCACAAATAACTGACAAAGGACTGCAGACCTAGCAAGCACTTTGGTGATAATAGGAAACTTATTGACCTAAATGTCTGCTTTTAAGCAATACTCTAGAGTAGGAACTATCAAACATCAAAAGCCTGTGGATTATCCTAACATAGTTTGTAATGAATGGTCGTTATCTGATTTACCAGTTTCAAAAATTGAAATATTGAATGGGCTTTCTGCTTAATACCATAGATCAATCACCTCTCCTTAATTATACCTGAAAGAGTTTCCTCACCAGCCAGTGGCATTGTTGGTAGTTGGTAGAAACTTCAGAAGGTGGGACCAGTGGTATGCAGCTAGGTCTTTGGAGCCTTGGCCTGGAAAGGATTATCTCTCTGAGTCTTTGCTTCCTGGATGCTCCCAAATCAGCAGCCTTCTCTGCCCTGTGCTCCCACCATAATACTCTGTGTTGTTACAAGTTTAAAGCAACATGGTCATGCACCATATAATAAATCTCTGAAGCCATGACTCACAAGAAAAGTTTTCTCTTTATAAGTTTCAGGTATTTTGCCATTATCAGTGGAAAGTCAATGAATTCAAAGTCACACCCAAAGAATCTTAGGATTGTATCTTTCGGAGTATGAGAGTGAGATATTTCATCCAGCCACCGTGTTTCAACACAATGAGGACAGAATTTGCTTGCATTCACTAATATGCCTCACACATGCAACCAGCATACACTCACAAGCTGTGCAAGCCAGAAATTATCAAGTTGTTGGTATCCTTTTTTACTAAGGTGCCAATTTGAGTTTGGCTATGCCAATTACATGTTTCACATTTACATGAATGTCCATAGCTTAGTGTTCTCTAGGTTCCTGAGACACATCTGAGAGGAAGTGTGCTTCCTCATCACAGGGACTAAATAGCATCAATACTCAGGTGAATCCCACAGTAGTTCTGCTCTTACATTCCAGCATTTAAGAGGATCCACACCATTAAAGGGGTTGTGAGGATTTAGGTGAAATAATCTTGCGTTTTCCATCTGATAGTGATAATATAATAGTATTTTTATTGTTGTGTCATGGATTTGTCAGGTCTAAATAGAACAGATAGTTTAATATGCTCAATCCAGAATATAGAACACCATCAGCTCTGGAACATCAGCTGTGTCTACCGCCTCTCTTACTACTCATTTTATTCCCACCATCATTGTGAGTAGACACCATTACTCTGTGCTCATTCTGTGTCAGTCTCTGTTTCAGTCTCATACACAAGGTGAGCTTCTACATTAAAACTTTGTCCCATTACTTTAAATTGGCTCACAGTTGATAAAAATCAAAGAATGGTGTGGGATATTCAACATTCAATTGTAATAGCTTTCATTGTTCTGTTATGCCACAGAGGAAGACAAAATATTAATCAGTGAGATTTGGTGTGTTTCTGCTCATAGTCTTATACAATGATGGACTAAACTCATTAAGTCTTATGAATATCAAATACATATGTGATATTTGTTGCAGTTTCTTATAGAAGCTATATCATAATAATGTTATAGTTATTATGTACATTGTCACTACACAATACAGGTATAAATACAGTCATAAAACATAACCAGAGAACATGGCTAAAATCACAACTATAAACACAACGAAAAATCTAAACACAAAGCACGGCTACTAAATAGCTTTCAAAAAATAAAAAAGCCAAGTACAGCTACAAATATAAGTAAGAAAAAGAGATTCTCAGACTGACATAACTCAGCAATTAAATCACTTGCCAAACTAACTTGAGGACTTTAGCTTGGTTTGACAGCACCCATGGAAATGAGTGGGCATCAATATTTCCATCCTCATAGAAAGCAGAGGCAGTGGAATGCCCTACTGAGCAAGGTGACTGTGGAGACTCTATATTAGTGATCTATGGATTTGAGAGACCATGCCTCAATGGATAAAGTAGAGAGACAGAGACAGAGAGAGAGAGAGAGAGAGAGAGAGAGAGAGAGAGAGAGAGAGAAACACATATATGTACACCTATCACGTACACAAACATGTTGTGGTGGTTTGAATCAAAATGTCCCCATAGGCCCAAAGGGAGTGGCACTATTAGGAGGTATGGCCTTTTTGGAGTAGGCATGACCCTGTTGGAGGAAGTGTGTCACTGAGGTTGGGCTTTGAGGTTTCAGGAACTCAAGCCAGACCCAGTGTCTCTCTCTTCCTGTAGATCCAGATGCAGAACTCTCAGAACCTCCTCCAGCACAATGTCTGCCTGCATGCTACCACGATAAAGAACTAAACGTCTGGAACTGTAAACTAGCCCCAATTAAATGTTTGCCTAGGAAAGAGTTGCCATGGTAATGATATCTCTTCACAGCAATAAAGACCCTAAGACACACATGATAAAAAATGCTTGTTGATCTGTTAATGGAAAGATATAATTTTTAACTTTCTTGAATCATTTCCTTAATCTAAAAATAATTGAGAACTTTTCTAGCATGAGTCTCTGTTCATACTTACTTAAAATTTGCTAAGAAATTTTTTATATTTTAATGTGTTTAAAATAGAAGCTCAAAGATGCAGACATATGCCATCTTATTAATTACATCATTCCCAGCTTTTATAGTCCTTCTTGCACTATATTGGCTTCTTTACAAGGAGGATGTTAATAATTTGGAGGGTTTTCCATAAAATTTCCTCATCTCCAACAATATGCAGTAATGATGTGTTTTTCAAAAATACAGAAACACTGCAGAAGCTTTTTTAATGTTCTGAGGTAATGTTTGAAATGCAGATGGCATAATACTTTACAGTTGTAAAAGATTTAAAGGGAGTAGACTGAAGATCCTCTACAGGCATGCTGTGTTTTGTCAAAACTCACCAAAGGGACCATGTCACTGCACACAGGTGGAACATGGTTTTGAAATCAAGAGTTCCATGATTGAGTAGAAAGATCTTGTGCTGGCGACACGGTCACATGTGTTCAACTCTGACTGTGTAAAAAAAAAAAAAGGCAAGACAGCAACTTCCCTGATGCTTGACATAGCAGGGAGATGTGCCACTTGGTTACCAAATACAAAGAAGTCTGTTATTTGGCTGCTCATTTTCCCTTTGTCATAACATAATCCAAGGATGGAGTCATGCGAGGGAAATTCTGAATGCTTGTGAGAAAACTCCAGGAAAACAAGAGTCCTGTGACCTCAGTTTCTTTAAAAGTACGGAATCGTTCTTAGAATGTGTTTCCATGGCCCCCCCAGGTGTAGCCAGTAGGAGTAAGACAACTCCAGATTATTCATTACAACGGGATATCGTTATTTGTTTATTTGCTTCTATGAAAAAAAAAACCATGCTTTTGCTATGTGCGACTTGTTCACACATGTGGTTTGTCCTTTGATTGTCCGCTTAACTCATATACTTCCTCTTAACCCTCAGAGTATAAACTGTCTGGTGTTCTGAATAAAGTTGCCGATCACATAAAATCTTAGCTTGCCTCATTTGTAGGCTCCATTCTCCCAGGTTCTACCATATTTAAAGCGATAAACACTCTTTCATCAATAAGACATACATCTTCACCCTCCATCCTGTGGACTATAATCTTATGTTTATAATCTTATGATCTCATGTGGCCTTATTAATTCTATGGATGGAACCTATATTTTTCTCTAAAATGTCATACTTTTCATCTCTCCTCAATATAAATCAAATACACTGTTGATTCATATATCACAGTCTATAGCTCCCTCTACATGAACTCATGCATGTAAAGAAAGGAAGAAGCTGTTTACCATTCTCTCTGCTCTTGTCCATGATAGCAAAAACTAAGTCTATTTCTCCAAAGCTAAACTATAAACTACCAGAGGGTCTGGATGCCACCTGCCACCTGGGAGCCAGATAGAGCATGGGGATGGGGATGCAGCAGGAGTCCAAAAAGGCCTTGCTGACAGTGATGTGATCCTGTACTTCTATCAACAAGCAAGTGTAGGGTGGCACTAGTCCCAAAAAGAACTTTCATAAAATGCTAACTAGTCAAAAGTCAGGCAGTGTCATAAATACCAGTTACCTTAGGGCTCTGCCGCTGTGAAAAGACATCATGATTAAGGCAACTCTTATAAAGAAAAACCTTTAGTTGGGCTGGCTTACAGTTTCAGAGGCTTCATCTGTTATCATCATGGTGGGAAGTGTGGTGGCAGGGAGGCTGTCATAGTGCAAGAGAAGTAGCTGAGAACTTTACATTTTAACGCACAGGTCGAAGGCAGAAAGACATACATAGACTTAAGAGAGAGAGAGAGAGAGAGAGAGACAGAGACAGAGACAGAGACAGAGAGACAGAGAGAGAGACTGGGCCTAGTGTAGGCTTTTGAAACCTCAAAACCCACCTCCAGTGATAAACTCTCTGCAACAAGGCCACGCTTAGTGATCCTTTTCAAAAGTTCCACCCCTTATGGGCTAAGGATTTAAATATATAGGCCTATAAGGGCCATTCATACTCAAACCACCACACCAATAAATACTCTAAGTATTTATAAAGCACTTCAAACACATTCAGTTTAATGTGATGTTTGTAATACTTGTATCATGATGGGTACCTAACCTCCTTTGTCAGTACATTAAACCTCATTTTTCTATTATTGATGTACTATACACTTGCTGTGGAAAATTTAGAAACTATATAGCACAGTATCACCAAGATCCTACTAAAGATAATTATTACAGTTATATATTTTCCAGTGTTTGTAGTGATTTTTAAATCAATTTCTCTCTCTCTCTGTCTCTCTCTCTCTCTCTGTCTCTCTCTCTCTCTCTCTCTCTCTCTCTCTCTCTCTCTCGCTCTGTGTGTGTGTGTGTGTGTGTGTGTGTGTGTCTAAACAGGTACATAACAGGATACATATACCTCAGGTATCAATCCTTGCCTTCAGCCATGTTGCTTTTGGGCACTTTTGTTTTTCCTTGCCCATGAAAGTTAGCAGTCTAATATAAGCATTATTAATGGCACTTGGCTTTTAAACTACTGAATACTCCATGTTTACCTAACAATTATTCTGTAAATTATTTCTAAATTTTCCACAAGCTTCAGCCCATGTCAGAAAGATTTTTATGTGTGGTTCATAAATAACCAGCCATTAAAGTCGTTTCTTCTATTCCCTTCCATGCCTTATGGTTTATGTTGGAAGCTTTTACATAGTAGTAAAGAAGAATTTGGGGGGAAATGAGTGCAGTCACTTAGAAATGGTAAGACCCAGAGAGGTCAAGAGCAACCACAGAGACAAATAACCTGGGCCCATAGGGGCTCACAGAGACTAACCCACCAACCAGGAGCCTGCATAGAACTGGCCTACGCCTGCTACACATTGCTTACAGTTATGTAGCATGGTCTTCTTGTAGAACTCCTAACAGCAGGAGCAGGGTCTGTCTCCTCTGAGTCTGTTGCCTGCTTTGGGACGCTTTCCACTACTGGGTTGCTCATCTATCCTTTATAGAAGAGGAGGCACCTAGTTTTACTACAACTTGATATGCCATGGCTGGTTAATATCCGTGGGATGCCTACCCTTTTCTGAAGGGGGAAAAAGGGGGTAAAGCTGTAGCCTCGGTGGGTGGCTTTTATGACAAGACACTATTTTTTTCAGAAATGTGAAGGCTAGAAACTTTGGGATCAGACTGCCTGACTGCGAAATGGTAAAGAATCTATCTACCTACTCACTATTGCTATATAGCAGAGGAGTGTCTTGAGCTGCAGCAGGAGTGGGGGGGGGGGGGTGTGTGTCTTCATTTGCTCATCAAGACACAAATACAATCATGGGGTCCCCACCTTCCCATCTTCCTTTTAGCCTAGTTACCTCTTCCAGGCACCAACTTCAAACTGTATCACATGGTAGAGCTCCAGTTTCCACGTATGAATTTGGAGGGAACACAATTCATTCCATAGCAAATGCCAAAGTATTTTATATAAGGCTTTTTAATATCAAGTTAGCTACGTTCTGCGACCTCGATATTAAATGTTCTCATAGTTTGGATCTGGAGCTAGATTTTGTTTGTATTTAAAAGCAATCATGGTAGAACATACTCTTCCTTTTTTATTAAAATATGAGTATTAATGCAAAACTAGGGCAACATGTCATCTGATTTACTACATTCTGGTTCAAGTGTTGAAAGAAGTCTTCAGACAACCTGCCAGGTTCTGTTAGGTCACACCCAGAGCTTCACTGCTTAAGACAAATGCAAGCTGAAGTTTTGACTCATAGGCATGTGGTCTGGCTCAACTCTCTTCTACGTGTATCTGGAAAGACCCACCCACATAAGCTCTTACACATATGCATACGCATATACACAGACAGAGCCAAGAATCACAGAAGCGTCTTCAGAGAATGAAGTCAAAAACCAGAAATGGAATTTCTTGTGCTACAAATCCTCCCCCCTCCCCCAATCCCCGCGCCCCGTCCCTTAGAGAAGCGACTTGGTATTTCCTTTGTGGTTTGCATTTCAAGAATGTCTTCAATTCGGCAGTAAATTTCTTTCTGCATTATCTCATAACTCTATTGCCTCTTAAAACCGGGTGTATTAATAGATGTTCTCTGGACACTAGAAGTTTGGTAGACAAATACCATAGATGACTGGGAGACATGACATGGGAAAAGGAAAGGCAGACACTGGTCAGCTGTAATAAAGCTGCACAGTATCTCTGTCTTTACTTTGCCTTTGATCCCTTGGGCGCAATGAGGATTTGCTTGTCTTACAAACCTCAGCACACGATCACAGCTGCTCAGCTTATGTATGGGCAGATAAGCTCCATGTTCTAGCTACCCCAGCCCTCCTCTATAGCTCACACCAATCAAAACTACTGCTCTTCCCAGTCTAAAGGCAGACAGAGAAGGACTTACTAAATCTGATGCGGTGTTATTTATTGACAGTTTCTCTTCCCCATTCACTCTCTGCTCTCAACTAAGCCACGGTAGGAACGCAACAGCAAGAGGAAGGATTTGAACTCGCCACAAGAATGATGTGATCCCATTTCATACCCATGATCATAGCAAGTATTTACCACAGGGTTAATGCTATTTCCATTCCGTAGGTTTCTACGGATCAGGATGCTGGCCGTTTTGTCAGGTCAGGTGTTTCTTTTTCCTTCTTGAATTGCTTTCTTTTACTGTGCAACCCTCCCAGTTGCACAGCATAATCTCCTTTAATCCAAGAGCTCAGGCTTCAATTCAGAATGCACCTGTGGTAATTCTCCTGCGCACTATTCCTGTACATAGGTTGTGTTTGATTACATGTTGAAATAATGTGTGAGGAGCATACAAGACATTGGCTAACTATGTCATGGATTATCTGAAAAGACATTTGCAGCAAAGCAGATGTTCAGGTTATAATTTATGACAGCAAGGATTTAAGAAGAAATCTTAAACTGATCTTTACCTAAAATGGGAAGTAAAGGAATTTCAAACGTCATGAATGTCTAAATATTTATAAAGGAACCAGGTTATAAGGCAGCTGTAACAACTATCTTTAGAATCCCTCACAACACTGCATTTTGCTCATAAGTTCTCAAAAATATTTGCAGTTTAATTGACCGTTTTTATTTTTTCTTATCAGAACTTGGATACAATAGCTTGAAAATATTAAGTCTACAAAACACACTCTGTTTTTAAGACATTTGTCTCCTAATTCTCTTAACTCTATGTGCTGAGGTAGCTTGCACATTTTTTGGTTTTACTTTTGCTCTTGTTGAACTGTCTCATTGGCTTCCCCATCAGGAAAAGAAGGCTTTTTACACACATGCTAAGGTGATTTCTGAACACATATGCCAGGAATAAAGCAATCTATGGGGAATTCCAGTGTTGCCAGAGTAATTTCAATACTACACAGCTCATGACAAGCAAAGAGCTCATCACCTAGATGCTCTGTCTCCAAGTTCATTGGGCATATTGCCCAAGTTGACTGGAACTGTTTTTGTCTTAAACTCAAATGTCTGTGTTTGTGGTAGCTTACTGTCCTGGACCCCCATTGCCAGACCGCACTTGCCCTTGGGGGTTGGGGATGAGGTGGTGCAGAATCAGGAGGCTCAGACTCCAGGAACAGGTGAGAACACTGTAGCAAGGTCTTGAGCAAGCTCATTCATTAATCCTTGGGGAGTGTCCTTTCTACCCTCCACCCAAATCCCATTGGTCTAGAGCAAGTGTGTCTTCAAAGTGGCAGTTCCTGATTGGCTAGCATTGTCTGCATCACCAATCTTTAAGCTCTCAAGTAGCCTTCAATTAGGTCCTCATGGGAAAGTTGCCTCTGCAGAAGCGTGACCCCCAATGTTTATGCACTGAAGCAGCCACTGCTTTGTCAGCGACACCTGCCATTCCTCCTACAGTAGTTCATACTTTTTTCATTACCTTTTGCTCAAAATCCAAAGCACTATATTAACTCATTAAAAAGTTGAGACCCAGCAATTCTGCAGATAAAATAGCTACTGTGTTTCTGTGTTTTTTCTTCTGAAGAAGAACTTGGCAACTATCATTAACACTGTACTTTGGCCCACTAGTAACAAGGAGAAAAAATTCTGTTTTGTTGTACAATAGAATTTTTCTGATAGCAAAACTACCTTTCAGCAAAGAAACCCATTGAAGCCAAGGGTTCTTTAAATACATCCTTCAATTTATGAATAATAGATACTCTTGACTACCCACTTGAGTATAATGGTAGACAGAAGGCAGTTCCTCAGATAATTCATCTATAATATCATTAGGCAAACCAAAATACATTCTTTTATCCAGTTACATATATTTATTTTTATTTTTACTCTATGAGAATGTCATGCATGCATATCAAGTGTTCTGATTACTTCCATTCCTATCCATCCCTCTCACTGAGAAGCCTTTCCCTCTCCTCTCACCACTTTTCATCCTAACTCCACGTCCTCTTTGTAAAAATCCACCAAGTTCACTTAGTGTTGGCTGCGTGCGCATGAGTATAGTGTATTGCTGGGGTCTGTGTAGCTGCTCAATGGCCACATTCTTGTAGAAAATTAATTCTCCTTCACTCCAGAAGCCATCAAGTGCCTATAACTCTTTGGCTAGGGGTAGAACTTGAGCTTTCACCTATACATGTTGAGATTTTTGGCTGTCTTGTTCTGATTCAGATCTTATGCATGCAACCATAGACACGGTGACTTCATGTCTTCAGTGGCCCTGCTATCACTAGCAAATATTGTTTTATCACAAACATTCACTACATGTAGCAATTACAAAGTTTCTGGTCTATCTACCATGATGACCTCTGGGCCTTAGGGAAGGAGTATGACATACATGTCACATTTAGATGAGTTCTCTATGGTCTCGCATTAATTGCCATCCACTTCAGAAAGAAGCTCTCTGATGGGAGCTGAGAGATGTACTAAGCTATGTGTATAAAGATATTGGCTTAGGGTAATTGAAGATCATGTCTTCTTAGCAGAATAATAGTATTAGATTATCCCTGGTGCCTATGACACAGCCAATCCCAAGGTTTTGATCCAGCTAAGATAGTACCAGACATGAGTTCCATCCTGTGGGAAAGTTCTTAAATCCAATCAGAAAGTGGTTGGTTACTCCCGTGACATCCATGCCACTAATGCACCAGTGAGCCTATCTTGTCAGGTCAGTCCAGACTGTAGCTTGCAACGTTCATAGCTGGACAAGGCCACTGATGACTTTTCTCCCCTGTAGCGTGCATAAGATTTTTAATTACTGTGAAGGCTAGCTAGTAGTTGACACCTTCAGGTCAGCACAAGCTTAATTCCTCCACACCCGATGGCCCAAATATAATGGGTAGCACCTTTGACTATAGTGTCTTACCATTAAGTTCTGTCGAATAACCAGAGCATGGGCAATAGCCTATAGTCTTTAGAAATGGGGTTTATCAGAACCTACTGATCGACAGCTTGGAAAGAAGAAACCCATACTTGACACAGGGCTTTTTATTTGTGATATCTAGGGGAGGCTTTATCATTATCCCATCAGTATAGGCTAACTCCTTTTTCTTCTTTTTATGTATGCATATGTATATATTTTGGGGAACTTCTACAGTAGAAGGTTTCCACATGAGTTATTCCTTCCCCATATTTAGTCCTTTACCCTGCCCTCCCAGACACATTCACATTTAATCCTTTCCCCCTTCATACCACCTGAATTCTACCCTAACTCCTGAAATCTCCTATGACCCATTACTGATTTTTGTAGGGATTCTAATGTAAGTACGCACATATCTAAAAATCAAAAGCTAGCGTCAACCTGTGTGTGTGTGGTGGGGAGGGAGTATGTCGCATTTTCGGTTGTGGTTCTGGGTTACTCCACTTGAAATATTTCCAGGTCCATCCATTTACCTGTAAAATTCATGATTTCATTTTTTTTTAAATAACGGAATAATTTTGCAGCATGTGTGTGAAACATTTTTCATTATCCATTCATATAGACTGTGTCTACTGCCTGGATGTTAATGGAGTAGCAATGAATATTTATAAATAAGCATTTTTATAGTAGGACATAGAGTTCTATGGGAGTATGCCTAGGAATGGTATAGCTGAAATAAGTGGTAGACCTAGTCTTAGCTTTGTGAGGACCTTACACACTGATTTTCTTATCTACTTCACCTGTTTCCATTCCTATCAACAGTGAATAGGTGTTTTCTTTCCCCATGTCTGTGCCAGCATTTGTTGTAATTTCTTGTTGCTGTTTATTTTTGTCATTCTAAAATGGGTAAAATTGTATACACAAACATGCACACACACACACACACACACACACACACACACACCTATAGGTTCTAACAAAAAGATCCTACAACTGTCTACCTGCTTACCAAAGTAGCAGAATATAAACTGTTCACAAAAGAAAATCATTTATTTTTCTATATATGATCAACAAACATACCCAGAAAGAAAAGAAACTATCCAATTTGAAATAGCCTCAGAAGCAGAATCTTGGGATAATTTTAACCAAGGAAATGAAAGATTTGTGCAATAAAAACATTAAAGCACTAAAGAAAGAAATTGAAAAAGATGCCATGGAATGAAAGGATCACTTATAGGATTAATGTTGTGAAACTTGCCAGACCAAACCCTATCTATGGATTTAACATATTTTCCATAAAATTTACAGAAAAAAATCTAAATATTCCTATGGAAACATAAAAGACCCAGGATAGATAAACAATTCTGAGAAGTAAAAGCTCTGCTGGAGGGCTCATCATTCCTGGCTCCAAGTTATCCTTCAGAGGTATAGTGGTAAAAACACAGCAATGCCAGCATACAAACAGACTCATTGACTGAAGGAATAGAATTTGGAGCCCACATGCTGCATGCTCCTATAGCTGCCTGATTTTTAACAAATAGGACAAAAATACATATCAGAATAAAAGACACCATTTTCGACAGATAGTGCTGGTCAAACTGAATGGCTACATGTAGAAAAGTGAAACTTAGTCATTATGTCACCTTGCACAAAACTCAACCTCGGATGAATAAAGGATCTCAACATAGAACCTAAGCCCTAACTTGTCAGAGAGCAAACTAGAAAATATGCTTCAATTTAGAAAGGATTTTCTGAACAGCACAGTCATGAAGAACCAAAATTAACATCCAGAAACTCATGTAACTGAAACACTTCCTCCAGCAAACCATGCAACCAATAGGAAGACTACACAATGAAAAAATCTTTACCAGCTAGCTGTATATCAGATGGAGGGTTAATATTTAGAATACACAAAGAACTCAAAAAAAAATCCATCAATGCATGTAAATGGCTGAGAAATACTATTGTAAACATCCAACATCGTTAGACCTCAGGGAAATGCAAGATAAAACAATACTCATTGTTTTACAGTATACTTACTATCCATCAAACTAGACTTGCTATATTTTAGAGAATTCACATCGATAATAGGATTCTCTTCAATCACAACAGAACTAAACTAGAAAGAAATAAAAAATAATAATCAACAGACCAATATTCCATCCAGATACCGATGTAAGAACCAACAAATCCGAGAAAGTTAAGTTCAATAATATTGATATGTAATAAAACAAACAAACAAACAAAAAACCCAAAAAACAAAAAAACCTTGCTTAACATTTAAAAGTCAATCCATGGAATTCACTGTATCAGTGGACTAAAATGGGGAAGGGACAGTTCATGAAGCCAGACACAAAATCATATTCACAGGAAAGCATAAAAAAACCAACCAAACAAACAAAAAAGCTGTACCAGGCGTACTGACTCATCATCAATTCCCAGACTTGCTTAGGTATCAGTCAAGGGGGGATCCCCATTGTTGCTAGCTCAGCCTAGGCACTGTACCAATAAAAGGGGCCATGAGGACAGTGAGAAAAAAGAGACTGAAAAGGGGACAGAGCCAAAGAAAATGATGAAATTCCAATGCCCTGTCTGGTACAAATTCTCAGCCAACACACACCAACACACTCATAGATTCTCTGCCTCACAACAGACATTCGCCTCTTATGGAAAGCTGTTTGAGTCCAGTGCTGTTTTGAAACCACCTTCCTGTAGTTGTGACAACCAAAATGCCTCAAGACATTGCAGACATTCCCCAGAGGAAAAGAGGGGGAAAAAAAATTACCTTTCGCTGACAATTATCCTTAGTTTAAAAATGAACTTAACTGAATTTCTTTAGCCAAATAAAAGACATGTAGTAAATAATAACGTTTAAAAACTTGCAGTTAAGCACTAGTATGGTAAAAGAATAATTGTCTTCTTCCATTACATTCAAAGCATGCCTGTTTCCATGATGCTGTTCAACACTATAAGAGCAGATGCTCTACTGCGTAGTAAAGCTATAACAAAATCAAAATCAAAATGCCTATAGTCACATACAACCTAGTGATGTACCTGGAATATTTCATGGATCTTTGAAAAGGTGCTGGTACTGGTTACTGCTGAGTACTGAGGTTAAGAGTTTATCGAATGCTAATCGACATTCAAAACTGAATTGTATTTCTATGTAGCATTTGTAAACACCTCGAAAGGTGAACTTTCGAATACAACTTACACTCATACTAAAAGTATGATTAGTAGAGAAAATGTGACGAAGTTTTACATTAACACCATAAAGTAGTATGAGAAATAAAACCCAAATTGAAAACAGAAACACACTATGCTCACAGAATGTTGATTCACTCTCATGGATGTCAATCACCTCCACTCTAAAAGACAACTTAAATAAAATTACAACAGGTTATTCTTGGGTAGATAAATAAATAAACTGATCTTAAGTTTTTCTACACCAATGCAATGGTCTAAGATTACCCAGAACAATTTCGAAGAAAACCCAGTGCTGTAGTGCTTGTGATATTAGATTTGAACCTAACTGTAAAGCTACAGTAATTGACACAGCACAGCATTTCATGCGAGGTAGACAAGTGGATCATCAGAAGAGAAGGAAAGGTTAAGAAATAGAATTTTATAAATTTGGTGACTTCATTGTTGTCAATGTTACAAAAACAATTCCATGGACAGGACTGCCAGGAATAGTCAGGAAAAAGTCAGTACCCGTATATTTCAGAAAAATGACTTTGTTCCATCATCTCATAAAAAATAAACAAACTCTTAAGTTTTTCATGAAACCTAAGCATAAAACTTAAAACTATTAAGAATTCTAGCATCAAATGTGCAAGAAATCATTTTTTACCTTAAGTTAAGCAGATTTCTTTGCTGTGGCAGAAGAAGACATCTGTAAACAAACAAACAAACAAACAAAGAACATGAGCATTATGTAAATTATCACCTGTGAAAAGTCCTCTTTCCAAAGCAAAGACTGAAGAAGAATGGGGGAGAGAATGTGTGAGGGAGACAGGACACGAAGAATGTAAGGGGGACAGGACATCTACACTGGGACAATAGCTACCAATCATCAGGCCCACATAGTTCTTGCGTGGAGGGCATTCACAGGTCCCTTACAGCGCAATTAGGACAGGGATAATCCAAATTTTAGAAACAGACAAAAGTTTTGAAAGGATACTTTCATCAAAGACACACAACCAAGCTCAGGAACTTACCCACCCAGCAAAGATGCTAGTTAAGGAAACAATGAATCAACAGAACATTCCAGTACTGGTCGTTAAGAAATGCAAATTAAACCAGGATGAGATAGAAGCAGGACTACTCGTCTACTAGAATACTAAAATGTTAAAGGTTTGTCAGGTCGAGTGCTTGAATGGATGTGAAGAATAAACATTCTCAGAAAATCCTGATGAAAATAAAATGGGAAATCTGCTTAGGAAAACAGTTTAGGAGTTTCTAAGAAATAGTTAAAACTGGCCATTAAATGCACTACCATTTACTCCTAAGTTACTTAAATAACAGAACTCAAGAATATATATAATCTTGAACATAAATAACCATGGCTTTGTCCCAATCGAACTCCCCACAATCTACATCAACAGGCGAATGGACACACACGTAGTGGTTGATCCACTCAATGAAATACTACGAAGCAACAAGAAGAAACTGACTGAATGTGACAAAGCAGTAGGAAGGATGAATCTGAAAATGACTGTGCTGAGGGGAAAGAAGTCAGGGATGTGTGCATTTCCTGTCCGTGGCCTTTCTAGAAAACATAAATTGATCTGAAGTCACAGAGAGCAAACCAGTGCTTGACTGAGAGAAACAAGACAAAGGCGGCCCAAGGGAAGCATGACAAACAGACACTGAAGAAGCCTAGAAGTAACATCTGTGGTGTGGTGTTATCGTGGCTGCATGTGTTAGGCATAAAGCAATCCAGCTACAGATTTTAAGTCAGTGCAGTTTCCTGTGTTAATTACAGGTCAGAGAACTGCTTAGAATATTAATGTGAAATAGTAAAATGAACTTGTATGTGTGTGTAGATTGGTAGACTGACAAATAAAGATCTTCCCTAAAGAACTCCCATAGTCGTCTATGTTAAGTTATAAAACACCTCCCAGTCCTTTGGCTTGTCTTATTTTCACAAAGAGCTCATAGTGGTCTACCACTAGAGCTGTCCCAAATGCGTGTGTGTTGTAGCTTGAAGTTTGATGGATAGCTAGAGATTCCGGGTGAAAAAAAAATCATCCAAAAGACAGATACAATGTTCAGTGTGATAATTATTTAGACAGTAAAGGAAATTCTACCTATCAGGAAACACTTGTACCAGCCCTAAAGCCTAAACACGTTATAAGGTCTGGCCTCCTCAATTTTGAAAACTCTTAGTTACTGAAGCTCAAAGTAAGCCTTGCACAGTAGGCCTACCCTAAAAGGCTGTAATAAAATAAATAAGTAAGAGGGTAAATAAAGAAATAATAAAACCCCAGCAAAAGCAACTGAAGGAAGGAAAGGTTTGTCTTAGCTCACATTCCAAGGTAGCAAACTACCTTATTATGACAGAGAAGTCAAGGCAGAAGGAAGGTGGAGCAGCTGGTCCCATTACATCTGTAGTGTTCATGCTCCCAGGTGCTCAGCTTCTTCTTCCTCCTTATAAGATCCAGAATTGCCTGCCTGGGGGGATGTTCCACCCTCACGTGAGATGGGATGATTCTTCCCCCATCAACTATCATAATTAAGATAACACCACAGGCTTGCCCAGAGGTCCAGGTCATAGGTGATTGTAGGTTCTGTCAAGTTAACAGCACTGACGTTTCATTCTTAGGAACTTGCAAAGTCACTGCTGTTAACTGGAGAACCAGATGTAGTCCTGAGAGTCTGTTCTCAAGTTCTAGTAGCCTCTGTGCCCTGTCTTCTAACTAATCTAGTATAGAGAATGGAACAAATGCTTAGAAGAGTAAAGTGTTTAGATTTATAAACAGAAAGGGAACAGATATTTTAATCCTCTTCTGCAAGCCCGAGACAGTGCTGAGTCCTTAGGAAATTACCTCATTGTCTTCACACACATGTTTGCAAAAGTCTTCATGGAAACCTAAGACCTGGGATTTGTTTAGTATCTGGCAAATAAAAATAAAAAAGTAAATGGGATTAAATATCTGTCATGACTGCTTCTAATACAGAGAAAGTAAGAGTGGTGTACTTGTTAAATGAAGTCGGTGTTAGGAAGAGTGGGGACAACTAAGGCATCCCACTGATGTAGTTGAGCAGAGCTGGTAGTGTTCTCAATGTGCACAGAAACAGAGAGTACCTTGGTAATGGCATCCCTGGGATGACAGAATTTATAAGGACCCTGACTAAAAAGTACCAGTGGGGTGCTCTCAAGACACTGAAAAGCCAACACCGAGCATCATGGTAGTCAAGGCAGAGACAGATGAAGACAGAGCGACACACAGGAAGCTGTTCTGGCCATTCCCATTAGGCTCTGCTCCAGGATTTTTCTTAAAGAAGCAAACACATACATGGAAATCCATGTACACGTAAATAAATATTCTGTTCTCCAATTTGTGAGTTGTTTGGAATCTGGCCATTTTTAAAAGAAGAGCTGAAACAGAACATTTAAGAGCTCTTCTAGTTTCACACAGTGATTAGTGGCCGTCAAGGGAGACAGTTCATGCAGATAAAGTAAAGCACAGAACCTAGAGGAACCAGGCTCCAGTGTAAGCTTGCCCACTTTCCATCATTTGACTAGGAGAAAACTATTTCCAAGGACTTTATCTGTAAAGTAAATAAACAAAGAATGCTGGGAGGAGCAGTTACGGTGCAAGGATTTGAATAAGAGGATAAATAGATTTTAAATAATGAATGAATGATGGGCTGGGATTATAACTCATGAGTCTGAGTGCTTGCCTACTGTGAGGTCCTCAAGGCAATTCTTAAGACCAGGAAAAAAAATAAGTGGAGCTAAAAAAAAGAATGAATGGACTTTTAAATTTAACTTAGATTTAAATAATATAAATAGTCATATCTTAACTGGTATGAGTTTCAGCTACAATTTTAAGTTTTTTCTGTCAACATATTTCATTCAGAGGGTAAATCTGTGGGGTGGGTTCATTATTCCCAGTTTTGCTCTATTTTGTGTATATGCCATTGTGCAGTGTGTGTGTGTATGATGTGTGTAAGTAAAATGTGGCTGGGGAACCGCAGGGTTCCTCATGCCAGGCTGTAGGTAGTTGGCTGGGAATGCTCTGGGTTCCTCCAGCTGGAAGTTAGGCCCAGCTGCTATGACTCCAGGGTTCCTCACAAAAACCCAGGGCAGTCCTGAGGGAGGGAAAGAGAGGGAAGGGGCTGGAGAGGAACGTTTAATTGGCTCCACCCTCTGGCCTTCAGGTACCTCATTAGTATGTAAATCTCTCTAGGGCCTGAGGTCTGTTTATCACACCCTCCACCTGTGTCCTACATAACTGAAGGGTGCAGGTTGAATGGAGATTAGACCTCCTGTCGGGAGCCTGGATTCTGGGGGCGTGGCCAAACGCACAACCCAAGAACCAGGATACCCTTCCACAGCCCGACATGTGTGTGTGTTTATGTGCATACATGTTCCAGAACAACCTTTGTCTCATTGCTCTGGTGCCATTTTTCTTTATGTAATCAATATCTATCTATCTATCTATCTATCTATCTATCTATGGACTCAAACTCATTCAGTAGGGCTAGCCAGTGAGCTCCCAGAATTCAGCTGTGTCTGCCTCACCTGTGCTCATATTACAGGCGTGCACCGCCATACCCAACTATTTTTAAGTGGGTTCTAGATATTGATTGCACTCAGGCCCTTGAATCACTCAGTGTGGCAAGAACTTCAGGGACTGGGATATCTCCACAACCTTTTTTTTTTTTTTTTTCTTGTTGACTTGGTCTTTCTATGAAGAATAAGCTAACTTTGTATTCCTATCCTGTCTCCCAAGAGCTGGTGTTCCAGACCTTTGTCACCATGGCAAGCCCTGCTAGTATATTTATGTTAGAATACATCTCATGTTCCAGTTTTTGCACAGCTTGAATCTGTTTTTGCTATTTGGCTTTTCTCTAACTTGTGTTTTCAGTTGCTTTTGAGATATGTCAGTTGTCCAGTGAAGAAAGATGCAGTAGCTCTAACATCATCCTTTGTCAAGTTATCACCTGGACGGTATTGTCAGGGAAAAGTAAAAGATGGCCATTATGATGTTAGAGGGCCTGCATGCATTTGTAGACATTAAGACCACCTGAGAATATATGTAAACAATGAAAAACCACTTAAATTTCAGATTAGAGGACAGCTGTTGAGACATGCAGGCTTAATATCTCCTGCATCTCATCATGTGGTATTATACTTATTTCTTACTTAGATATTGGAATTGTTCTTACATTTTACATTATTGACCAGCTAAAAATGTACAACCCTCACACAGAATCAATAATTAGATTCATCTAATCACAAATCAGTTTTTTTTAAAGAAAAAAAGGCTATATAAGTCACCAAGAGCTATAGAATGAACCCTTTTAATGTTAAAATGTTAAAATGAAAGGGAAAGATTACTGAGTAGTTTCAATCAAATAACATAGATGGACAGATGCTGTTTCCTGTTTCTCTGGTATAAACAAGGAAGCTGTCCCACTGGCCTGGCCACAACCTACATGTCCCAAGGCCACAGTCCAGTTTACCCTTGCACTTTCCCTGAGGGAGAATTCTGGGTCATAAAAGAGACTTGGTATGAATTTTTTCCAGAAATGATTTGAGCTCTGAGTTTGTGACATCTTATTATAAGACAAGCTAACATCTATTATTAATTGATGCACTAATTAAAGCCATATTCTCAGTTTCCATTAGCTTATTCCCTAAATTCTCCAGAGTTGGCTGTCTGGTTTTAATCAAAACCAAATGGTAGTCCAAGCTCCCAGGCTGAAGCAGCTAGGAGGAAGTCATGCAGTGGAGGCACAAAAGCAGAAAAGATAAACAGATGAGAGTTCACAAGCTGTCTGGGGAAGGATGCACACACTCTGCTAGCCACTTTAGAGATGTGATTGAGAGACTCCGCCATGCAGGAGGAAGCATCGCAAGTGTTTAATGTCAGCAGGACTCTAACTTGATCAAGATGGAGTCTGCCTTCTGCCTTTCCAGCCTTCCCAGCCTTTCCAGCCTTTCCAGCCTTTCCAGCCTTTCCAGCTGTGCTTGTCTGTAACTGGAGGATCCCTGACTGGAGGTAAGGAGGCTTCATGTGCTGTAACACAAACCACTGTGTTCTGTTAAGAATTCTGGGATGAAAGAGAAGACGAAAATGCTCTGCTTCCTGGATTCTCGGCATTTTACTTACAGATTTTTCTCAAGTTCAGGATGTAAATTTTTAAGTTACTTTTTTTTAAAGGTTCTAAACTTTAGAAGAATTACGGTATTAAAAGGCTCAGACTTCATCTAACTATCTCAGAAAACTTTTGAAATGAGAGTTAACAGAAGTGTTCTCCATTTAACACAGTAGAAATGCTGCATTTTGGACGGGAGAGCTGCGCTTTCTTCCTTCCTTGTTTTCCATGAGCCCTGTGGGATAGGAAGGACTCTAGGACTTTCTGACGCTAGCTAATCATCTCAAGAGCTTTGACAAACTCACTTCAGTTCTGTGTAAAATCAGAGCTTCAACGCCCAGGCAGCTCTGCTCTGCCCCTCCCCTCGGCTTCGTGCAGGCTTTCTCACATGCAAACTTCTCAGAGGCAGGAAATACTTTGCAGGCAATCTGGGCCTGCTTGTGGAGGCCCCCTCTCGCAAAACATCAGTCTGCATTTAGAAGACAGAAGTCACTAGGAAAGCCTTGACAGGATCCGGCGTTAGCTGAGGCTCCCTCCAGCTGCAAAGGGTGTTTTTGTTAGAATCACACACTGCCTTAAGGAGAACTGCTTAGAATAGAGCTCGTGACCTCAGCCAGAAATGTGAACTGAGATTTTGGAGACGCTAACCGGACAGATTCGTCTCCTAGCCTGGCTGGAACAGCATCATGCCTTGGCGGTAACTGCAACTCCTGGTCCAGGTAAGAGGCTGCTGCAACTGTCATATAGGAGACTGGGAACCCTTGGCATCTTCAGGCAGCTGTTGACTGCTTTCAGAGCTGAGCCCTGAAAAGCAGAAGGGGGAAATGTGTAGTCAGTAGAAAGCTGTGAGTCAAAATCTTTTTAGCAAAATGTCATTTCTAATATATGTTCCACGTAGCTCGAGTCTCTTTCCCCATATATTCTGATTTCTTTTTATTCTTACCTTACTGACCACTCCATCTATAGCGTGCCGCTGCTAGTATAGGGGTAGCATATCTTGAAGCCAATGAATCTTCACATATTGAAGTGTGAAACTTTAGGAAAGCCTTCCTCCTCTCTGTTTTCCCAACAAAAAGAGTACATAACATTATAACGATTTTTTTTTTTAATAATGAGCTTTCAAATAATAATCCGTGTCTTACTGAAAACTATAAAGATCAAATTCTTCAGTATTTTCCTCAACTAGTTTCAGCCACATATCCAATTACTAATACACAACTTAAATTGTTATTTTAAGAGAAGTAATGACATACAAATTTACAAGTTATTTCTGTCTCTGCATGTTTAATTTCAGTTTGGGAATTTAAGTGCAGGAATTGGGTTTTGTTTACATTAAACTCGGCTTCGCTGCTCAGATCTCATGTTGTATGAACACTCTGTGTTACTGAAGCAGTCTGAATAGCTGTACAATCACATCAGTCAAGGGAAAACTTAGCTGACCACACATTCATATTTCATGTCATCGTGAAGTCGTATTGTCACCATGCTTTAACCTTCTAGATTTTCTTAATGGTTAAATGTGTGATCCAGGAGTAAATAAATGTAGCAATGCCAGATACAACACAGACTTACAATAACAAGGATGATGTTATATTTAGAAGGAAATTATTTTTTTTTAAATTGTATGGAATACTATGCAGAGAGAACAAACATTTATGCCTATCTCCAAATCTATGAACCAAACAAGAAATGCAGGAAGGGGAGGATGGAGAGCAGGTTTGCCAATTGGATCATCAGAAATCAGTAAGGATGTCAGTCACAAACTTCTGTAAAGGACAAGATGACCATTTGCTGTGTCAGCTAATAGAATTCCTCATTTCTACCTTAGAGTGATCTATGTTGATGCTTTGACATTGTCACTGACAATTTAAGCTCCATTAAAGCTTTTAAAAAATGAGGAAAAACAGATTTTTACTTCATAGAAAGTAAAATTCTGGGGCTTTAGGAGAATAGACCAGTGGCAGAGCAGTTTGTCTACTATGTGCAAGACCCTGGGGTCGGAGATATTTTACAAAAAATAACCAAGTAGAATGCCAGGGAATGAAAGAGCATTAAATGTCAGTCTCTGGTGTTGTCAGGGATAACCAGCGAGGAAGCTGAGGAATAACATACAAAAGTGTCCTGTTCAAGGTCATACTGTTGGCTAGGACAGGAGACGACAGGAACCATAGTCCTCTACCTCATGTTAGTTATGGTCTTTATACCAGAGGCCTTGCTCTCAAGTAATAACTATGCACAATTAGGTATCATCTTGCCCACCCACCAGGAGGCTAACTTTCAAAAAGGAAATCAGAATTCTCCTTCTAAAAAAAAAAAAAAAAAAAAAAAAAAAACAAAACTTGCTGATTAACACTATTTTCTCAATGGCTAAGATTTCTTAAAAGGACTCGTTAGCCTTTCATCTCGGACTTTATACTAGTTGCTTTCTGTTAATGACTATTCTGCTAAATCTTATTCTTAGGTCAAGCCAGCCAACCTGTATGCTATAATGATACTCATTAAAAAACAGTGTTTCCTTCAAGAAAATAACCTAACGAGGAACTTGCTCACTTCATAACCTTGTACTCAGTTGGCATAGTAAAATGTTATCTCACCAGTGACCTTCAGAAGCAGTTTTACAACTCTCTGTTATAATTGTCTTAAGACTCTCATCAGTCTCTCTGTTATCTCTATTAAATATTTCCCCACTCCATTTCCAATTCTAAGTGCCGAGAGGCTATAGGTCCATAAGACAATGGAAGTGTAAGCTCTACAACTTTTTTCTACCTTTGATCCACATTATCTACTCTAAGGCTTCAATAAAATGCTCTACTTCAGTGGTTCTCAACCTTCCTGATGCTGGCACCCTTTAAGAGAGTTCCTCTTGTTGCGATGACCCCCAACCATAAAATTAACTTGTTGCTGCTTTATAACTGTCATTTTGTCACCGTTATGACTATGAATACACATATCTGATTTGAAAGAGAACCAAAATGTGACTCCCCAGAGGGTTCGAGACCCACAGCTTGAGAACCCCTGCTCTAGTCATGTACTAGGTACCTCTTTTGCATTAGGACTGAGCAGGGAGACATCAAATGAGAGAGTTGGCTAGATCCTCTGTGGCATGCATCCTTTTTTAAAACTCATGTGTGCTACAGCAGTGTGCTTTCCAGGCAAAAGATTTTCCCATAAAACTAATGTGTTCTGTTTCTAATGGGTGTCCTTTCCTTAGAGCAGGGCTCCTCAACCTTCTTAATACTGTGACCCTTTAATGCAGTCCCTCATGTTGTGGTGACCTTTAATCATAAAATTATCCTGTTGATGCTTTGTAATTTTGCTACAGGTATGAATTGTAATGTCAATATCTGATACGCAGAATATCTGATATGAGACCCTAGTAAAACAGTCATTCTGGGGTCGCAACCCACAGGCTGAGAACCACTGTCTTAGACTCTGTGCTATGGTGTTGTGTGGCTTCCAGTTTGGGGGGGGGGGGTGTCCTAATATTGACACATACAATGCTTAAAACTTTCTTCCGAGGCCATCACACTGCATTGCAGTAGACTGGGTACCTAACCTCATGCTCACTGGAATGCAATAAACAGTGAACAGTGTTCATTTCTGCATTCTGAAGGGAATTCTTACTGACAGAAAGGAGGCTGCCCTAACCCTTTCAAACCATTCCATACCTTACACCAAGCTGCCTGTTTCTGGGATGAGCTAAATCTTATTTACTGATAAGTGGATTCATGAGCTTAAAATTGTTTCTCCTTGGGAAGTGAAAAAATTGCTATTGCCTTGAAATGAGAAGAACCCTTTTAAACCATTTACTCTAGGGAGGTTTGGGGCAAAAACTGACACATTATTAACTCATAGATGTTAAGCATAATCAAGAAATACCAACAGTTTTGTATGAGAGTAGGTTTCCTGAAGCCAAAACTAAACCAAAAAGCCTCCAGAGAAATGTCTTCCTTGATCAGCTTTGAGATGTTATGGAGTTTGCTACTGTGAATCTTTTCTGGTTTTCAACTGCCTGTCAGCTTAAGAATTTTGGGAAGTGCTTTTCTTTCTTTCTTTCTTTCTTTCTTTCTTTCTTTTTTTTTTTTTTTTTTTTTGTTGTTGTTGTTGTTGTTGTTTTTCGAGACAGGGTTTCTCTGTGTAGCCCTGGCTGTCCTGGAACTCTCTCTGTAGACCAGGCTGGCCTCAAACTCAGAAATCTGCCTGCCTCTGCCTCCCAAGTGCTGGGATCAAAGGCATGCGCCACCGCCACCACCGCCGCCACCACCGCCCAGCAGAGCTTAGTTTTCAAAGAAGCTTTGTAAAAAAAAAAAAAAAAAAATGAAGGCAAACTATAGACACTGAAATCATTCCAAAAAAAAAAGTTTTATTCAATGGCATATAAGTATTTATATACATGACCTTGACAACATTGACAGGGGAGCATGCGTAAAATAAACTTTCCAACCAGGAGCAATAGATATTCAGCATAAGAATCTTCCCATTACCTGAGGTGAATGCATAGAAATGAGCAGCATGTCTCAAGCAATTCTATTTTACTGAAATCCCAAGGCATCTTAGCAATGTAATTTAGGTAAATTAAAGAGATACCAAAACGGAAGTAGCAGAAGTAGAAAGATCAAAGAGCAAGCTTAGAAAGTTTATTTTCATTCCCAGAAACTAAAAGCACCTCTAACCCATAGAGAATTGTCAATACCTGTTTGTCAGTAAGGGAATGAAAGGGACAGAAGTAAAGAAAAAACAGGGTTGTAGAATGTTAATATGTGAGAGCTGGACTTTGACTCTATTCTCTGGACGTCCCCAAATGATAGACGAATACTTATTAAGGAGGAAGAAAAATAAGTGGTTGGCAGAAGCCATCAGAAGCTAAGGCCAGAGGTTAACAACACTCTTATAAGATGACATTACAATTCACTAAGAACCAGAAGCACAAGCTTCCAGAAATAGTTAGCAATGGAAGCTTGTGTGAGGCAGCATGAGGGGAGCTAGTGGCCTTTCCAGTTTACATAGGATAGGATCCTGAAAGAATCCTAAAGGATTCAGAACACTGACTGATTCCATCTGTGCTACTCAATGCTCCCTGATCTGAGTCAGCATAACTCACATTTGGATGTACCACATCTATACTGAAATAGCAGGAGCTGGCAAAGGGAACTCCAGTTCATACTGGGCTCTAATTGTGCAGCTAATATCAGCTGGGGGAGTCTGCAGGAAATCATCTCCTCCTGGTCCTCCTCGCCCCACATCACCATCCCTGAACCTCTGGTCTGGTGAGTGCCTGAAATATGCCTTCCACTAAGCACCCTTTCCATTCTTTTTTTTTTTTTTTTTTTTTTTTTTTTTTTTTTTTTTTTTTTTTTTTTTTCCGAGACAGGGTTTCTCTGTGTAGCCCTGGCTGTCCTGGAACTCACTCTGTAGACCAGGCTGGCCTCAAACTCAGAAATCCACCTGCCTCTGCCTCCCAAGTGCTGGGACACCTTTTCCATTCTTTTAAATCATGTTACCTTAATGTATTATTGTGTTCTTATCAGTTTTTCACTGTAGGTATGGGGACAGTGAGATTCAAATTATTTAAGAAACAACTGAAATTTCCAGGGGGAAAATATGCTTTAACAAATATTTTACCTATACACAGACACACACACACACACACACACACACAGAGAGAGAGAGAGAGAGAGAGAGAGAGAGAGCGAGAGAGAGAGAGAGCGAGAGAGAGAGAGAGAGAGAGAGAGAGAGAGAGAGATATTTATTTACTCAAAGGTACTTAACATTAGACTAGATACTTAGTTCTGAACATTGGGCTAGATACTTAGTTCTGTACTTGATCCATTTTATGTGCTTGATAAATGAAAGCTTTTAATAATTACCATTATCACTGTCATCAAAAATTTTAATGTTCATAATATTACTCCGCTATCTAGAAAACCATCCACTGACAAAAATTGGCTCAAATGTCTATTCATAGCTAGGTAACTATGATCCAGTTATATAGACTGCACATAAAAGACTGAAGTTGGAATCTAACTTGGTGGCCCCTGACAGGATAAGGAGCTGACGGAAGGAGGTAAATTCAAAGAATTTCGTCTTGATTTCAGTGAAGATTGTGTTTGTGCTTCAGGGACAGCTAAAAGTTCAGTTTCCTGGAGTCACCTGGTTATCTAAGCACCTGTGTCAATGGTGGTGCATGCACCATATCTCTTATTCACACTGAGTGATGGCTATTTCTACTGCAAGAGAGTTCCTAGAAATGATAACCAAGCTAAAAATAAAGTGACCACTTAAAGCAAAGCCACATCTCTCTATGATGGTGATAAAGCCTTAGAACCCATGTTTCTCCTTGGACAGAAATATCTTTTTATAAAGATGCAAACCCATGTGTCACCCATGTGTATTAGCTAGAGGTGAGGACGAACAAGTTTTTAACACAAAGCTTAACTCTTAAGTTCTTCTTTGTTACAAGTTCCTAGTAAAGACCCTCATTGTGAGATCTTTTAGAACAGCGGTTCTCAACCTGTGGGCTTCTACCCACTGTGGAGGTCAAAAGGCCTTTTCACAGGAGTAGCCTAACTCTATTGGAAAACAGAGATTATAAACCATGGCAGTAGGAAAACTACAGCTAAGAAGTTATGGTTGTGGATCTCCACAACATGAACTGTATTAAAGGATCACAGCATTAGAATGATTGAGAACCACTATTCTAGAGAAAGGATTCATGTAAAGTTACTATCCATTAATAAATTTTCAATACTCAACTAAGGCACTGTGTGCTCCTAAATGCTTACATAGAGAGGAAAATCCATAGAAAGCTATAAAAATACTAGGGTCTAGTAAGTGCTGCTTCCACAAGGCATACTGTCGTCGTCCCCCCCCACCCCCCCACTGCAACTGTTAATTCTGGGATCTCTTGGAAGCCACATGCTCCTGGAACTGTCTTCCTGATAACGAGTAAAAGACCATGAAATGTTCCAGGATTTCCTCAAATTACTTGAGGGATGCTTATGAAAAATGTCAGGAGAGTCTAAAAAGCTGGCTTCCCTGAGCTGTAAAGTGGGTGTGAGGTAGATGTTGTCAGATCTGGACTCCTCCCTGCAGGGAAATTAGACCTTGCTCAGGAGCAGGGAGGTAAAAAAACAGGGCACTTTCAAAATAATAGCTTGCCATTTTGCAACAACCTGTTCTTTTGCCATGAGTAGACTTCTAGTCAATCGAAAGGGTTAATTTTGAAACTTCCCTAGTTCCTGGAGTAATTCTATTCTGAGAGCAAAGGACATGAAAAGCCTTTCCAAATCTAGGAGAAGCTTCAAGGCATGCATTAAATAAGTCACCACTGAAGAGCTAGTTCTCATTTTGGTGTCTACTTCATTTTCCTTCCAAAAACCAAAATGAACAGGCACGACAACACATCTCTTGGAAACAGTGATGGGCTATTTAAACCTGTCATAGGTGGCTGCTTTTATAATTTACTAAAGTTAAATTTTTTTGAGGATCACCAGACATGGAGACATGGAAGCTATTTCATATATACTATTTTTAACTTTACAGAGCAATTTACCAATAAAGAATCTTCACAAGAGTTGGTGTTTCTTACTAACAGTTAATGAAGCGTAATGAATACACTCTGCAGAAAGTATGCGAGCATTTGCCTGTAATTCTTGACATGGGTGTAACCCCATGAAATTTCTCCCCTTTACGGTAGCATATACACTGATAATTCTATTTTTCCAGTATAGTTTATGCAGCCATTTCTAGGAGATACTGTTCAACAGCAGATTTCCTGGTAGTCTGAGTTTTTGAACCTGTCTAGCCCCTCTTCAGTGATGTCTGAGCCATAGATGCAGTAGCTGTGATATAGCTGTATCTATTGAAGCTGGGCTCCACATGCTCTGTTGATCTCTGCACTGTGTCCAATTGAGGGTCTCTGTGATATTATGACTGCTAGAAAGAGGTTAACCTCTCCCAGGGATGAATCCCCCTATACTTTTCCCAGGCAGAGTGGTCAGCCTTGAAAACATATACACACAAACAACTAGTACAGACTCATCAGATTGTATTTATATATTTTATTTATGGACATACACATAATAAAGACCGTCAAAAAAAAAAAATAGAGACCATCAACTTGAGAGTTGCAGGAGCATGGGAGGGAAGAGGGAAGGAGGGGAAAGTGATGTAATTTTACTCCAGTACGACAATTTAAAAATAATAATTATTATTATGTGAAAGGATGTAGACAATGTTTCTGTGAGAAATTAAGACATACCCTTCTGCTAAAGAAAGAACAAGCTTCACAACATTATTTGGACATAAGTTCCTACATTCTATATTGAAATTTTCTCTCTCCTACAACCCAATTCTACCTTTCTCTACCTTGGATTCAGTGACATGAATGTCTATCGGGAAAGCACAGGTTTGGGTTTGTTTTTTTGTTGTTGTTGTTGTTGTTGTTTTTTCTTTTCTTAGATGTTGGCTGCCTTGCGAGACTTCTAGAAATTCTGCTTAGAGTTGTCCTATTACTTTTGCTGTTTGTGTACTCACAGAAAGGACTTTAAAAAAAATCATACCTGCTATTGAGTTCTCTATGCACATAAACATTTTGTCTAAATTATCTCAGTTTGGTCCTGAAAAGCATTAATCTTCATTTTATCACTGAGTATGTGTCCCAAAAGTCACAATCTGGATAATGTATGCATTGATGTGTTAAAAAAAAATATTTTCCACACTAGCTCTTTGTGATAAAGCAGTAACTTATTAGTCAGTGTGCACTGGAAGGACTGATTATAGTGCAATTATGTCTGTTTCTAAACAGGTGCCTACTGACTTTTCTAATTTGATGTAAGTCTGCAGGGAGCATGGAGTGCTCACAAATATGGCTACTATCTTACCTCCAGCCTCCATGCAGGAACCGTGTCTGGTTTGAGCTTGCAGGGGTGTGCATGCTGCCACAGATGCTAGATCTTCATATGTCCAACTGCCCTGTCCTGTCTGGAAAACACTGTTTCCTTATAGCTGTCCACCACTGTGCCTCTCACAATTATTCAACCTCTTTTTCTATGATGACCTTTGGCCTTATCAGGAAGGAATGTGATAGATAGCTGTCTCCTTTAGACCTGATCGCTCCACAGTCTTTAGATTTTATTCTATGAGCCAAGACCAGTTGCTGCTTGCTGTCTTAGGATTTAGTGTAAGAAACTCCTTCTCTGATGAATGTTGAGAATATTTTAAAATAGTAATAAATCAGTTTAATGCTATAGCCATTTAGCAGAATAATGGTATTAAATTCTCTACTAGGTCCCATGACTGACCTAGGCAGAGCAGTCTTGGAGCAAATAGCAGTGCCAATATGGGTTTCATAAAACCCCATGGTCTGAAAATGGTTATTTCCCATTTTTTTGCATCAGTATTGATTATTTTCACTATATAAACAATATACACTATTGTACTTACTTTCTGATAAAATTGGTTTTCATAGACTTGATAACTAGTTCCTCTAATGTTCTCTGTAATTCTTGCTATTAATAATTCTTCCACCTAACTTATCTCTCATCGCTATACATTCTTAGTGTACACATTTATATTTCCTTTAAAGGATGCTTTTCTTAGCTATATCTCCTACAGAAACTTACTATATGAATTTCCATCATAGAAATTCTGTTGCACAGGCATTTACACTGAATTCTTGGCTTTCATCTTGACTGTCTGTCTCTCTGGTCAAGTCCAAAAATATGTTTTAAAACTGAAACAAATTCCTACGCAAGATTTTAAAGGCATATGTGTGTGCCATCTTATCTCCAGTGTTGATTCAGAGAAATCTAACACCATCTTCATTCAGAATTTCTAAAATATAATCTTCTATTCTTCTGAAAGCATTAAGTATCTTTGTTTTCTGCTCTATGTTCTGAAATTTCATAGTCATGCTTCTGAACATAGCCACTTTTGATTCTTTTGGTCTACAGTCTAGACCATGATTCTCTTTGCTCTACAGACTTAATCATTAATCCCAGGAGGTTTTCTGGTATTAAAATCAGCACACAGAGGACTGGAGAGGTAACTCAGGAGTTAAAAGTAGGTATTACTCTTTCAAAGTACCCAACTTTGATACCCAGCACCCATATTAGGGGATTCACAGTTACCTGTAACTCCAGTGGAATCTAAGTCCTCTGACCTCTGTGGGCAATTGTGTGCATGCACACACACACACATACACACACACACAGAGAGAGAGAGAGAGAGAGAGAGAGAGAGAGAGAGAGACAGAGACAGAGACAGAGACAGAGACAGAGAGACAGAGACAGAGAGACAGAGAGAGAGACAGAGAGAGAGACAGAGAGAGATGCATACACAGACTTAATTTTTTTAAAAACTCCTAAAAAGGTAGCACACAGAGTAATTGACTTTATTATACATCATTCACAGACGCATATGATGGACTTGGCTCATATTTTCTTTTGAAGAAGAGATTCCCTTCAATTTTTGTGAAATGCTCCAGAGGACTAACATTTCTCTGTGGGCTAATAAATTGTAAAATTAAAATAATTTTCTAGCACTTGTTACCGAGTCTATTATTTTTCTCAAAGAGTATCCTATAATAGTAAGTCTCTGGAGGCAGAAGAAAGATTTCTTCCATCAAGTAGGAAACTACCCAACTTTCCATTAGACTTAGATGTTGTAGAGGCAAAAAACAAATGATCCAGGAAATATTTCACTCTTTGAGGACTTCTCTGCCACATTTTTCACACCCAACATCACGTTCTATTAAGGAAAGAAGAGATCAAAGGCAATGGAGAGTGGGGCAAGAGGACGATGCTCCCACCCGATGTGAAAATGTTCGTAGTATTAATATTCATCAATGATGGTATTTTCTTGTTTATATGAGTATCTTTCATAAAATCAAAAGGTGGCAACCTGAAACACAGAATCCAATATTTATATTTGTATTCTCCATGTTCAGTACAATGTCTATCATTCTTCAGACAGTGAATGAAGTTTTAATAGTGATTGTGCTTGCACTACCGTCTGCTGGATACTACCACACACTGATCTAGGCACAAGGCTTTGCTTATGCCTTCTTCTTGCATGATGCAGAGTTGACAATAGTCAGTGAATTTTTTTTTAATTCACAGAGTAAACTATAAGCAGTATATGTATTTCCAAAGTAAATATAAAATACAGTGTTTACTGTATGACAAATATAACAGATTGGCCAGTCACCAGTCTCCAACTAGACTCTTCCCACTTTTAAATACTATAATGGTCAATGGTGCTTAATTCTGAAGTATGTATTGCACGCCATGAGATGTTTATGTTAAGAAGAAGTAGTACAAAATGACGCCAACAATAAATTTTAAATCACTTTCTGTCTATACATCCCATGCATTAATATCACAAAAGGTGGCTTTATTCAAGTCACAGTGATTTTCTAGGACATCTACATGACTAGAGGTACCTAGAGTCTCCAGTAACATGAGCACATTGGTGTTTGAACACATGCATTTCAGAAGTAAAAATTCACATGGAAATTCACTCCATAAAATCAACACCCTAGAAATGACCTACACTTTTCCAGACCTTCCATATGAATCCTCAGCAGCTGAGCTCATTTTTAAATAAAACTGCATGAAAGGATTAGGAAAAAATATAACAAAAATATGTAGAAGAGTGCTCTGTAGTTTGATTGATACTTTTAAATAAGACAGCTTGATACAGAATCCCTTAATGAAAGTCAGACCTTATAGAAAGTATTCATCTTATAGTATGGATTTTAGTCAATTCAGATGATTTAGAAAATCAGGCTGGTATGCTCAGATGCAGTGCCAATATTGCAACGCTTCTATTTGCTAATAATTTCTAGGGTCTTAGGCAGAATATTTATTTAATTGTGGATTTAAAATGAATTTAAATAAGAAGTGTGTGTAGAAAGAAGATGGAGATGAAATGTTTTAACACCTACCAGGCCACAGACTATTGAACAGATGTTGAAAATCTAATGATGATCATCAGAATGATAAGTAAGAAATATTTTGTCCAAAAAAATAGACAGAATAGGGTCATAAAATGCCCAAAAAAGCCTGAATCAGAAATTGATGCCAGAGCTACACTATATTGAACCTAACTAATTTATAATCTCTATGTGCTGATAAATCATCTCAGAATTTGTAGGATTACCATCCTTTGACATGATAAGAATACTTAACTGCTTGCCCTGGTTGAATAAAATAAGTTTAAAAAGACCATAAGCTCTTAGGAAAAAAAAAAAAAACCTGTGTATTGATTTTTCAGATTTAGCTCAAAGTTTCTGAGGAGCTCTGAGAACTGCATTTCTCCTTAGGAAAAGAAATAAAGACAGAATTCAGGCTCAACCTAAACATAAATGGGGCTTAGGAATGACACAGTAATACCACTTGGCATTTCTTAAGTTAGCCTGTTCCTTCTACACTGGATAAAAATAAAGAAAAGAAAGCATCTAAGGCAGAACCGCCCTATTACAACCTCAATTTGCCCATGAAAGCAGAAATGTCCTGGCCTGCATCTCAGCATTTTTTCCCACTTTCCATTGCCTCCCACACTATAATGACTTATGCACGGAATTCAGAAGCTTTATATTTTTCTTCTCAGTGCAAGGTGAATGCCAACATGGAAAATGTGATGGCCAATTTCAAAGATGGCCACAGACCTCTGAAGGAACCAGAATATAGCCAGAAGGATATTTGGTCTGACCTGGGTACCAAAATACTAGAGCATCTTTATCCCACCCGTCTTTGTAGGGTAGGACTATTTAGCTTTCAAGCATGTGCTTAGCAGGAATAACTTGGAATTTTTGGTGGAGAGTCAGAGACCTTTTCAAAAGATGGGATTGAAGCCAGCCCAGCAGTTAATCTGGTTTATGACTAAGAGCAACATTATATGCTGGCAGTTCCAGTGCAGAGCAGAAACTGAAAAATGTCTGCTCTTTCAATGGGAGTTTTCATTCACAGTCTAGAGATTTGTTTTCACTGTAGATTGACATTTGGGTTAGTCAATTTTCAAAGGTTGACTTTAACGTGGATAAAACTTGTTTGCTTTAACTGGTTTAAACAGTTCAAGGTAGAAGGATGGAGACCTGGAAAATGCATATACCTTACCTATCTTACATGTGATTTTGTTGCTTGCTTAAATTCATATGGCCCAAATTCTAACAGAAATCTATTAACACCTTTACAAAGAAAGAGAATGAGTGAGACTTGAGCATTTGAAGACCAGTCCTAATTATCTGAGGATGCTCACATCTGTTTTTGATACACTTGAATTCCTTCATGGGATTAGAGTTCATACATGCTAAAGACATGAGGAAAGATGATGAAGCTTAAAATATCACAGTTCTATGGAGACAATAAACTCCCTTGGTTATTCGAGCCTTGGTCTTGGGCGTTTACCTAAATTTAAACATTGACTCACATTCTAGATCAATTGTATTGAACATTTACACACTGTTTTAGACTTTGACAACACTGAAATGATATTAATGATGGCAGAAAATAACTGTATGGATAGAAATATTTGTTCTAAAGCCTTATAATGGAATACATCCTGCTTTCTTATCCATTAATTGCGAGTTACTATGAACTACACTGTATTGGTCTGCTTCTTTGTTACTCTCTGGGGTAGAGAGATCGTGGTCATTGGGACTTGATGGGTGTGAGTTCTTTTACTAATGAGTTCATACACTAATGCATTGCACATGCTGTCTCCATTGCTCAAGTTTTTGCAGGACTGGTTCCCTGGTGGCTTTTGTTTCAATTCAAACCAAGCAGCAACTCAATTTCCTTAATGGCTTTTGTTCACAAAAGTAAATCAGGAAAGCACGCAAAGCCAGAGCAACGAGTTAGTTTTTCCAGTGAATTTTATTAAGCATCACAATCCAAATATTTTCTTAACGGAGCTTAAAATATTTGGGTACTTATATCTTTCTTCATTAATAAACCAGTCCAATTGGTTTTGGAAGTACTGATGAACTTTTACTAAAAATACTAAATGCAAAATTTTCTCTAATATTTGACTGCTTCTAAGAAATAAAACAGGTTAAGGCTATTAAGCAAGAGCTTTGCATTATTTCTTACATCTGCTTCACAGCACAGATTAGATTCTTTGCCATAAAATATAATTATGTGAAAAATGGATCTATAACAGTATACTTTCGATTTTTTTCAGTTGACAACACGGCAGATCACATTCTCTTCCTCGACCCATGAATTTGAAATCTTCTTTCCCCGACTTCCATCTCTTTGAGTGTCATATGGAATACGTCTTCTTGTCTGCTGTTAAACTATGATGACATGTCTGTAGCTATCAGAAAGAGAAGCTGGGAAGAGCATGTGACTCAGCAGACTGAGCAGCCTTTTAATTCTGAAGAGTATGACATAGCATGTCACCACGGACTGGCATCCGACAGCTTGGAGGTAAGGATGGAAAAAGATGCAACCTTAAATGTGGACCATAAAGAGAAGGGTGCCTCTGTACCAGACCACTGTTGTGGGTCAGAGACAAGAGACTTTCCTGGGAGGCCAATGGGTCACCTTTCACAGGAGGTGGATGAGAGTGACAGCCAGGAAAGGGAAGAACAATTTCTATCTCTAGAGGCCAGCACAGAAACACTAGTGCACATTTCTGATGAGGATACTGATTCTGATCCACACCTTACCAATGACTCACAGATTTTAACTCCACAAAGGCATGAGAGAGACAGCCAAGGCAGTGTCAAAGGAGCAGGCTCCTTTATGAAGACATTGTCCACCATGCAAAAGAACCAAGATCCTCATAACACATGGAGGATGGCTTGTGAAGCTGATAGGTCTCCAGCAGAAGAATGTGGAGAAAGGAAAGATGTTGAGGCTATAAGTAAAAGCCTGGAGCTTTGTAAGAATAGAAGTGCAAGTGAAACAAAAGATGTGCCCAATGTAAATACATTCCAGCCTTTGAATGTGGAAGATGACATCACTCCTAAGACACTACTGCTTGATTCTTCGGTACTCATGAAAGATGTCACACCTGAGACACCACTGCTTGATTCTTCAATACTCGTGAAAGACGTCACACCTGAAACACAACTGCTTGATTCTGCAGTAATCGCTCAACAACGCAGGAAACCTGACTTCCCTAAAGATGACCAGGAAAATAATCGACACCATGTAGTAGAAGAAGACTTCTTGGCAGCTCCTTATGCAGACAGAGGACCGCCATTATTAAAAGCAGATTGCGGAAGCTGCCTTCTGCAGCCTCCTTCCTGCCCTGGTGGAATGTCAGCAGAAAATGACCCAGAGAAGAGTGGGTTCTCAGAATATCAAAACAAAAGCACACTCGGGGTCAGTAGGGAAGATGGCATGCAGTGTTTACACTTAAGGGGCCCAGTGACCACCCAGGAGACCATAGACAATCAAGTCAGACTGCGCAAGAGAAAGGTAAGCCTCATCAGATGTAGCTCGTCTGGTTTTTGAAATGTTGTAAATATCTTTATTTTCATAACTTATGGATGGGCTTTGGCTGAAAAGGATGCACAGATGTTCTGTTTGGTTTTGTTGTTTCTACCCTGTCATGTAGCTAGTACAAATTGCAAGACTGTTCATTTGATAAAACCATGAAGCTCTGTGAGAGTTGACGCACAATAGTCTTACAGTTTCACTAACAGCATTGTGATGGTTTGTGGCTCTTTAAAATGCATTAAAATAGCACCCACCATGGCTCACTGTCCTTGGAATTTAGTACTCACCACGGCATTTCTCTGTAGTTCAAGGCCTTCTGAAAAGGGACATGTAATTTTTATAAGAAAAGCAGCCGTGTGTTTAATCTTGTCTCATTTGCTTGGGCTTGTTTTCCTTTCCTTTCAAAGAGCATATTTAGTCCTCAGCAGTCACGTATCTAACGAAAATTAACTTGAGACTGGTGGGGTGGCTCAGAGGTTAGGGACATGTAGTTATCTTCCCAAGGACCAGAGTTCAGTTCTCAGTATCCACATGGAGTGGCTCCCAGTAGCCTGTAATTCCTCTTCCAGGGGACCCCGTGCATGACCCCTGCCTCTGTGGGCCCCTGCACTCCTGTGTATATGCCTCACAGGCAGATACACACACGTACATGGAATTGAAAATAAAATAAATCTTAATTCAAAATAACACTTTCTCTATGAAAAGACACTATGCATGTGCTAATATTACTTTAAATGTAGTACTAGTGCATCTACCATCAGAAGAGGCATCATGATGTCTTTGCCTTGAAAGGGCATGATATAATTATTTTATGATATAATTATTTTATACCAAATTATATATATATATGTATGTATGGATATACATATATATACCAATATAACTATTTTATATCAATTATAATTATTTTATAACCAATAATGATATAATTATTTATACCAATTACTTTATTTACATGATATAATTATTTTATACCAAGGCCTTTTGAATTATACTACAAATTCCCCATAGAAGTCAAAAACAAATACAGAGTTACTCTACATGACTGTGGGTTAGCACTGAACTCTTATTCATGATTTCAGGCTTCCTGTACAATGTTTTTCTAACAACATAGTACTACATAAACTGAAATAACTCTACGGGATAGTTTCTTCTCTGATCACTCTCCCATGGCAGTTGAAGAAATTCTGATGAAACTTTTGTGAAACAGGAGAGCTATTCTTAGTTTTGCTTAACTGGGACCATTCACCCACTTTTGGAGGGGGAACTTTTCCAATTCTCTCTTATTTCCATACACTGTGGTTTTGTTAACAAACTAGATCATTAAACTGGATGTAGTCATTTCAACTACTTGAAATGAACTCAAAGATGTTACAGCAAAAAATCATACATGCTCAGACTATATTCCAACAGAGTATTCTGTGCTTCTGGAAAATACTCTCTTCCTTATGTAAGTTGTACTCAGATGTCAGTCCCCCATGAAGTTATTATGATTGGAATGCTCAGGTCACATTTCCAGAAATTTCCATGTGTCCTACCAAATCTGTTGGAGAGAATGCAATAATGACACAAGGAAATACTAACTGACTTATGACATGGCTCCCTAAAATAAGACAAATCTGGCACAACTGCCTACAGACACATTAAACATTCCTGCAACATATGCTCACGGTTGGACACTGATATCAATATGAAGAATGCAGGAAGGAATCTGCTCTTCAGTATCCTGCTAAGGGCTGCACTTGGAAAGCTATAGTCGCATCTCATTTGCAAGTTCTCATTGAAATGTTCTATTTTAAGCATTTCAACACCCCAACGTGTTGCCGGATTTTTGGTTGAAATGCTTCCTTTGACATTACAGCCTTTGGCATACCTTGGAATGAGTAGACTAAATGCAAACATTTAGGTTCAATATTTGTTATAGAAAAATGTGGTTAAGGCATAAATCATTAGTATTAAAATGGGTAATAACTTTTGTTTTATCTGTTACTAATGAGTGTTAAATAACTATAAATTGAAAATTAGCTTAAATTGTGCCAAAATAATCAATTGTATACATATAAACACATGTGCAGAGATATTCATTGCTTCATGTAACTAAAAACTAAGAGAAACAGTCTAATTTTGATCAACATATATTTAACTATTACAAATTGTATGGATGCTATACAGCCATTAAGGACATGAACGTAATAGAGATAGCATAGTCAGTAAAGGGACTACACAAGCAGAAAGAACCAAATTGGATGTCCCAGAACGCACATAAAAATCTGAGTGTGGCAAGACATCCCTGTAACCCCAGCACTCAAGGTCCAAAAACAGTAGGATCCCTGAGCTTGCTGGACAGCTGGTTTAGCCAAAGGCTAAGCTCCAGGGTCAATGAGAGAAGCTATCTCTGAAACTAAGATTGAGAGTTGTGGCTGGAGAGATTGCTCAATGGTTAAGGACACTGAATGCTTTTGTTCAGGAGACTTGGGTTCAATTCCCAGTACCCACAGGTTATCCTTCAATTATCTTAATTCTAGTTCCAGTGGAACCAATGCTTTTTTCAACCTCCATGGACACCAAACATGTACTTGGTATACATGCATACATGCAGATATAATGCTCACACACAAAATAAGATTGAAATTAGAAGAAAAGTTAAAGATGGAGAGTGACAGAGGAAAGCACTCAGTGTCACTATACTCTGACAATCATATGCACACCAAGAATACATAGATACAAGTGTATACACACATTCAAGCATACACACACATACATATACATACATAAACACATACATGTATACACATATACATGCATGTACATACACATGCATGAACCCCCACACAGACATGCATACTCATACACACATACACATGTACACACAATAAAGTGAAAATCATGGCATCCATCTTCAAAGTTATCCATGATATTGTTCAACTGGAAGAAAATATTGGCAAACTAGTAAGTATATCATATTCTGGCTTAAGTGAAAAAATATATTTGTAGATTTAGAAATTAATAAAACCATTTTTTATTTTAATCATTGTCCTATTTCTGTGTAGAAACATCACAACCAAGGCAATTCTTATGAAAGAAAGCATTTAATTGTGAGCTTGCTTACAGTTTCAGAGATTTAGCCCATTATCATGATGGTAGAAAACAGGCCAGCAGACCAGCAGGCACTAGAGCAGTGGCTCAGGGTTAATGCTGATCCATAGGCAGAGAGAGAGAGAGAGAGATCCTAGGGCTAGCACAGGCTATTGAAACCTTAAAGTGTATCCTCATAGACAAACTTCCTCTAACAAGGACACACCTCCTAATTCTTCTAATCCTTTCAAATAGTGTCATTCCCTGGTGACTGTCTAAACGTTCAAATTTATGAGCCTGTGAGGGCCATTCTTATTCAAACCACCACTCCCTGGCTCCCTGTTACATGCTTATAACAATATCATAATGCAAAACTTTTTGGTTCAACTTCAAAAGTTCCCATAGTCTTTAACAATCTCAATACCGCTCTGGCCCGGATACTGGTGGCTCAAGCAGTCTCCCAGCCGATCTGCTCCCTCTGGAAACTGAGTCCGGAGGCACCCTAGGGAGGGCACGGATCGCAGAGCAGAAGCATACTGAGTAGACGTGCCCAAACTTCCGATGTCCTGGAATTCCATCTGGATTCAGTGAAGACACAGCATCAGAGGCTTATCAACTTACTCTTCCCCCCACCCCTCTTCTAATATCTCAACACCCTTAATCAGCTTGAAAAAGTTAAAGAAGAGTCAGCGCCCCTATTCCCTGGGCTTGGGGACTAATGTGGTTAATAATGGTCTGTCTTTCTAGGGAAAAGTAGTGGTTTTGTTGGAACAGGGAGGATTAGCTAGGACTTATTGCATAGCCATAACCTATTGGTAGAAATCTGTATAATTATTATCAAGATGGAGTTATAATTTCTTAAATGGTACAAAATTTACTTTGATTTCAAATTTAAGGTTTTCATTGGTACGAGCCTCTTATTAATATAAAAGTGAGATGAATATTGATACTCTCATGGGCATTGTGCCTGTATAACACATTTAGGAATACAAGGCCTAGACCCAGTCCTTCATTAACTTTTTTAACTGATTTGGGACGGTTAACCTATGAGTTAAGGAACTATAGCAAATTCATGGCTTTGAGTTTATTGTTAGGAGGTTTCCCATATTTAATTTAGAAATAACTGAGAGGAGTGAACAGACAACAGTCCAGGTTACCTTACATGGATAGTTGGTTTTCAAAACATCAGAAGTCCATATAATTGATGCTACAAATATTTATATATTAATGTCCATTCTGATTAGAGACCTGTCTGCTCCTGACAGCTTCCTGTCATGGATTCTAAGAAGAAATTGAGCATCCTTGGAGTTACTCCAGTTGTGTGGTGACAGCCACTAGGCAAGAATTGCCTCTTTCCATCTACAGACAAATTACTGTCCAGAAAAGGACTCACATGCAGAATAGTCAACTGATTATATCTACCTAGACAGAGTAATCAGCCCTTAATAATCCTGCATCACTAAGGTCTGTCAGATGACTCTGGGCCAGAAGGCTGAAGATTTGATGCTCCAACGTTCGGTAGTATAGGGGCTTTTCAGGTATTCAGCAGTCTCTATAAATTGGCTAAGTTTTAGAAGCTATGTTTAGTGCTTCCCATAACTTCAGTTAACTCAGTCATTCTGGATTTCTGACAGGGTTGAAGACCTATAGTCTCATAGCCAATTCTGGCTATTTACTTTGAGAGAAAAGATCTGAGTAGATCAGCTGACATTCATTCTAAAGCAAAAAAAAAAAAAAAAAAAAAAAAAAAAAAAAAAAAAAAAAAAAAAAGAGCCAGGAGCAAGCAAAAGTAAGTGTTTTAGTTAGAAGAGATGACAGAGGTTCTGGTTAGTCAACAAAATGATGGACTGGGTATTAGGACTATCTTGTATCTCACTGGTACAATTAGGAATAAGTATGCTCTAATTGTATTTTGAGAGAAAAGTTTTACTTTAACAGGAAGAGTGATATGTAGGAGGAGCTAAGTGGGAAGGAGTACTGAGAGGAAGAGATGGAGTAAGGAGAGGAGATGAAGAAGAGGAAAAGCTAGGTGATGAGAGAGAGAAAGAGAGAGGGGGCATGGAGGCAGATGTTCACATGTCTCCACCAGTCAAAGATAGTTTTTATATCTAGGTTGGGTATTGGGTTACGCTTCTGATTGAGCATTACCAAACTTATAAATCCTTTTATTAACATTTTAAAAAAATTGTATAAAAGCAAAAAGGAAAGGGGGGGCATGGGACAGGGGTTTTCTAGGGAGGGGAAATGGGGAAAGGGGATGGCATCTTAAATGTAAATAAAATATAAAATAAAATTTAAAAAAATCTTTTCAAACAAAAAAAAAAAAAGAAAAAAAAAAAAAACAATCTCAGTACCTTAAAATTCCAAAGTTTGAAGTCTCTTCTGAGATTCATGGCAATCCCTTACCTGTAATCCCTGTAAAATAAAAATAAAAAAGAATATCATACACTTCCAACAAACAATGGCACAAAACATATATTACCATTCCAAAAAGAAACAAAGAAAGAATGCACCGTGAGAAGATTCTGGACTGAAGCAAGACCAAAACAAACAAACAATCAAACAGCAAGAAAAACTCCAAATTCTGCATCTCTGTGTGTGATGTCAAAGCATTCTTCAGATGTCCAACTGCTTTCATCTTGTTGGCTGCAGCACACTTTCCTCTCTTGGGCTGGTTTCATACCTGGGCTGCAGCTCTCTTTGACAGTTATTCCAAGACAGGTATCGCCAACATCTCAGAGTCACCCATGAAACCCAGGCTTCCTCTTCATAGCTATGTGCAATGGCCTCTCTGGGCCGTTGTACAGGGATACCTCTGACATATACCTGGCCTTGGTGGTTTTCCTTAGCCTTGGTGAAAAATTCTGCAACCTATTTCTTGCATTCTTGACTCTGAAGCCACAACTATATGGCGAATCTGCTAAATTCTGCTGCTTGATGGGAGTAGAGTTTGGCCCCCTACCCAATTACATTTCGATCAGCTTTCTGTTGCTGATGGTTTCCTTCATTACTTAAGCTTTTCTTTAATTCTTTTTCACAAGTTGGACACTTACGGCAGGGTGAAGGCAGGGGTGTCTTTCCCTGACATCACCATTTCCTTTATTCCATTCACCACCAGGGTTTTCTTTAAATTTTTTGTGTCTTTTTCAAGCTGAACATTTTGTATTTTTTTTGTCCAGCTTGCTCCTTTTCAGGATAGATCTGCATATGAGTGATTATTAATAACCACAGGACACAGTCAATACTAGGCTGCCTTGATATCTACTCTGCCAATCACATTAATCTGAAACTCTTCAATTTAACCTCAGGTGAATTTTTAAGACAAGAACAAAAAAAGCAGCCACACTCCTTGCCAAAATATCGCAAGAATGACCTCCAGGCTCTGAAAATTGTTGTATTGGAACCCCACTGGCCACAGTGTCCTCTCTGTCCATTAAGCCCCACTCAAAATGCCAACTGCTTTTCTAGTCTAAAGTCTCAAAATCCACATTGTGCCAACAATGGGTACAATCAGGATTATCACAGCAATACCCCAGTCCCTTGTACTAGTTCTGTCTTAGTCACTATTCTATTGCTGCGAAGAGATATATGATCAAGTTAACTCATTAAAAAAAAAGCATTTAGGGGGGACTTACTTAACAATTCCTGTGGTTCAGTGAATTATCTTCATGGTGGGGAGCATGGTGGCATGCAAGCTGGCCTTGGAGCAGTAGCTGAGAGCTACATCCTGATATTATATTGACACTATAGTACCTGAGACGAGAGAGAGAGAGAGAGAGAGAGAGAGAGAGAGAGAGAGAGAGAATATGGGGTTGGCTTGGGCTTTTGATACCTAAAATCCCAACCTCAGTGACATTCTCCCTTCAATGAGGCCACATCTCCTAATCTCCCGAATCCTTTCAAATAGTGTCACTCCTTAGTAACTGAGCATTTGAATTCATGAGTCTATGGGTGCAATTATTATTCAGCTCCAGCCTATAAACAGAATAAACTCTGTAACTGAATAGAATATGCTAAATATCTTCTAGCCAGGTACAAGGTGGCATCACATATTAGAATGGAATTCAAGAGATAAAAGAAGAAAATTTTTACTTTGTAGTCTATATATTTCTCATAAATGGTAAACTTATAGGTGAAATGAATACAAGAAAATAAAAGCTAAAATAGTATTATAAACATAAATATTTGAAATATGTCATGTATGCACATTGTAATTATTATCTCATGAAAATGAAATCATTTATAGTTTTTCAAAATAGCAATAAAAATTTTAATTGAAACTTGAATTGTAATGTCAGTGATGCTAGCTAGTTTAAAAGAGAGAAATCTGGAGGAAGGAATGCTGGGCAAGCATCCTATACCTGGCCTTTATTCCCAACCTTTTCTAGTTTTAACTTTATTTTGAGACAAGTCTTTCTGAGCTGTCCCAGGCTAACCTACAAATCACTATGTTGCTTTCAGGCAACATAATCTTTCTAATCTTTCTGCTTAGCCTTCTTGATAGCTGAGATTAGAAATCTGTGCCACTGGGTTTGCTGAGAACAGTGTCTTCAGAGACACAAGTGAGCCATGTTTTCATGTTTGTACAATGTTAGGTGCCCAATACCAGACTATGATAAGCCATCTGTCTAGTTAAAACTATTTCTTAGTCATGGACTAACATGACAAGAGAGATTGGAAACAGGAAATAGGCTGTGAGGCAATCTGAGGCTGAGAACTTCAATCAACTCATTAACTGAATGCCAAATAAGAATACTAAATTCTTCCTGGAATTTTCAAGCATAGATTTTGTTTTTCTTCCACTGGGATATAATGAATGTTCTAAGACGGAAATAAAAACAAATGAAACAAAATCAAACAGTAAAACAAAAGGGACAAAATTCTTCCATCTAAAGGGGATGGCAATACAGGCCTGAAAGTCCCTCCCCACTTCAGAGGCTGATACAGAAGGATGGGAGTTATGAAGGTAAATTTCATTATACAATACATACGGAAGTAGCTTTTGTTATACAATAAGATCCTGTCTCAAGGAACAACACAAAATGAATGATCTCCTGAATATGTTGCCTGGTACTCCTTTGGACATAATGTTCTTTATATCTACATTGTCTCTCTTTGGAACCTATAAAGTTTGGGAGGCACTTATTTTGCATGACTTTTTTTGTCTAGTAATAGTTGTGACAATCCAGGGAAGACAGAAAAACGTATTTCTAAGGAGTCTCCACTACTGAGGACTGTGTAGCATACCCAACCAATGAGCTGTTGAGCTAATAATATGGTTTTGAACTTAAATATGTTAAAATAGTTCATGGAATTAAAATTAAAACCACAAAAACCAAAGCAAAACCAAGAGAATTGTAAGCAGACATTAGTGAATGGGCAACATGGTTGTGTGGCATAGGACAAGTGCCCTTATGGTCTTGGTGAATCCCTGGCCCGAGGCAGCTCCTTCAAAGCAATTCTCAGAGACACATTCCACAGATGTCTGGAGGCGGGAGACAGCCTAAGAAGTGGTCGCTTAAACCAGAAGCTATGTGAAGATGGAAAAGAATAGAGAAAGACTTGAGGTTGGAGGTTTTGGAAAAACTAGTGTGATTTGTCATTGATGGCGGTTTACTAATTAAAGAGTCCCAACTTCCATCTGCTGTAAAAAGCATTTAAGTATTTGCCAAGTTTTTGAATAATATTATAGTTAAAGAAATATATGAATGTGTTTTTAATTAGCACACTTAGATGAGACATAAACTATATATATGACATGACAGGATAAACTCTAGGAAGTATTGCAAAAGTAATAACTGTACGATGACACCAATACCCACTTCCAAGAAACTCCCTCAATGCAAAAATGAGTAAGTCTTGGCTTTGTGATTCTTGGTGTGTATAATGACATATGCCTTTAATCTCAACACTTTATATACTGAGGCAGAAAGACCACTATGGGCTACATTATGAATCCTAAGCCAGCCTGGGCTACAGAGATACCAGGTCTTAAAAAGAGTTGAGCTGGGGAGATAGGTCAGTCAATAAAGTAGTTGCTGCAGAAGTGTATGGACTTGGATTCCTTCCATAGAAACCTAAGTACATTCTCTCAGTGCTGGGATAGGCTGTCTAGCAGCTCACAGGGACTCATATCTAGTCAGCCTAGCACACTCATTCAACTTCAAGTCTGTAAAACACCTTATCTAAAAACAGCAAGGTAGAAACTGGCAAGATAGTTGGGAAAAAGTCTGACAAGCTGAGGTATATATCCCTGTCCTATGTGGCAGAAGGAGAAAAATCAACTACTACCAGTTTTCCTCTGAGTGTCCTGCATGGGTCATGGTACACCTGTGTACACATGTGAACACACACACACACATTTATATATGCAGACATGTAAACTTTAATTTAAATAAGAAAGTAGGCAGTTGGTCAAAAAAGACATCAGAGTGCCTGTAAATGATCTCTAACCTACACACACACACACAGACTCTCACACATATGTGTGCATATGCTTACAGACATACGAACCTACATAAATGCAGACATATTCACATACACATACAGACATAAAAGATGAAGAAAAATACAAGCTAATTATAGGAGCTAATTTTTTAACCTCTAATATTGAGAGGTTAGGCTTGACCATGATCACTATAAGTCAGCAAAATGATGGCTTAAATAATCTCTTTCACTTGTCCATGATGGCTGGGTATCAGCAGGTATGGACAAATATATTGGTTCTATATTTTTCAGGCTGCTTTTATCAATCTTCTTCCTTCTCTTGAATCTTCATCATATTCAGATTGTAAGTACAGGGAAATAATAAAGGCAGGTTATACCTCTGTATACAGAAGAATCTGGAAAATGAACTCATTATTTTGTCTCAGAGTTTGTAGACTAAAATTTAGTTACATCTCTATACTAGGCTATCAGGGGCCTGAGAATTAGAAGCTGTGATATGGAAAAACATGTGCCTAAAACTTTCTATTATCAAGAAAGAATAGGAATATTTAGACTGAGAAATAACCACAGACATATCAAGAAATATCACCTAATATTAATATAGTCCAATACATCACAGTGTAAACAGAATAACGGCTTAAATATGTGTTTCACTGCATTCTACATATATGTGTGGCACTTTAACTTTGTACTACATCATACATTTTCATGTCAGAAAACTATGTCATATATAAAAGTGATATTGATCAAATGGCACAGTAATTTTTATAAAAAAAAAATCTATCCAAGAGCAAAAACACACAACACACACTGTGCTTTAAATGTTTAGTAAAATTTGATATATAAATTAGTTTATATTGATAAAAAGTGAAGTGTTCTGTTATTATTCTATCTTTGTAATATACATAAATTTGGCCAAAGCATATTCATTTCTCAAATCTCATCCTCATTTTCCTCTGTCTCCTGAATATCCCTGTGAGAGATTTTCTGTTATGTAAATGTCACATGGACCAACAAGTGATGGAAAGAGAACAGTGAATTACACAAGTTATGGGATGGACCAAAATATGAAGGTAGCTGCACAAATGAAAAGAGGTGAAAAATTAAGGAAATAATTAAAACCACGAAGATGGTTAAACCAAGATCCGAGCTGAGGTGACAAGATATGTTGAGTGACAGGAAGACCATGACAAGGATTGATATGTGTGAATGAATTTTATCTCAATGGATAAAGGAGCGTGGAAGGGTGTCCAGCAGACAAAGTCATAATAACAGTATGATTTGACACTAATGTCATGCTGGCTTTAATGATGGGTCTGTTGATTGTGTTGCATTCTATCAGTCTTTGTGACTTAAAACCTTCAATGTACTCTAAGTCAAGGATTACAATTGATGAGAAGACATTGGGCTATTGGGTTCAGATGAATAAAATATTCCTTCAAGAATTCTTCACCTGTTGTGTCCAGCTGGTTTTGTGTTTTGTGGGGCTGTGTTAGACCATCAAGCAACTTTGTGCAAATAAACAACTAGAAAGTCAAATAAATTTGCAGCTAGTTGAGGTTCAAATATTTTGGCTTATCACACATTTGATTGTAAAACCAACAATACTAGAAAAACAAGTACATGATAAAAATACTGAATATAGTCTGGTGAACTCAATGTATAATCGATATTTAGCAGAGTGTGGATATATGTACTAAGTTACACCATCTATATCCACAGGGCAGAGGTCCCAATACTACATAACATACAGTTCCTTAAATCCCTGGGGAAAGTTCAAGCATGCCTTCTGTTTGCTACTATACAAGGTGGTCACTGAACATAGGAGAATGAAAGAAATAAGAGAAAGAAAAAGTGGATAAAGACAGATAAAAAGGGAGAGTGGGTCGGGAGAGGAAATAAATGAGGTTAAGCTAAAATGGGAGAGTAAAAGAAACACCGATGCATTGCGTGTTATTCATTCACAAACAAAAGAGAAAAGGGCATTCATTTTCAGAAGGCAGAGCTAGGATTCCATGTCAACACAAAGGCATGGTGACCACTAGCAGAAGTTTACCAAGGACACCAGAACATGAAGCTAATCCCACTAATGACAGAGCAGAGAGAGAGAAATAACATGTCATTCTACACCAGGTCTTCTGATGCCCACAGCCAGCCCTCATAGGCTGCATCTCTCTCAGACTAAGCATAAGACTTCAGTAAACTCACACTCAACATACTCAAATGCCTAGGAGTCTTTTAAAATATGTGTATATTGTCATATAATTATATTATTTGCTCCTTTTCCCCTTTCCTTCACATTGTCCAATATACCTTCTCCCCTTGCTATCTTTCAAACTCATGGCCTTTTCCATTGATTGTTGTCACTAAATATAGTGTTTGTGTGTGTGTGTGTGTGTGTGTGTGTGTGTATTTGTCTGTGTCATATATATGTGTGTATATCATGTGTTTGTATATATGTCATGTGTCATGTCATATATGTCATGTGTTTGTATGATATATGTATGTGTGTCATATGTGTGTGTGTTTTCCTAAATACATAGTATAACTTGCTCAATCTGTATGTTACTTGTGTGTATGTTTTAAGAACTAACTATTTGGTATTGGAATCTTTTTGAATGAAGAAACAGCTTCCAATTTTCACCAGAATTAGTTTTTCCATTATCTTCACATTGTCTCACAATATGATTCTTTCTTAGCATAATACATAGATCCTTCTTATAGTTTTGCCCTATAACAAATAATGGGAAAATTCACTGAATTTGCTTCTAATTCATTGTTGCTCACCACAGAATAAGCTCATTTGAGATAGATATTCAACCTTATGTTTGTAGCATCTACCCAGTTAGAACCTGCCCATAAATGCTAAATCAGGTGAATTTCTTGTGGTTATGATGATTTTTCAAAAAAAAGAGGATATTATCATTGAAATGCCCACACAATAAAAAGCCTGAAGAAATTAAATCAAACACCCAGACTCTGTATCACATTTCTTCTATGGTAATTCTTGGGAGACTGAGGCAGAACAATCATAGATCACATTTTTTAAGCCAACCTCAGGAGACTAAACAGCAAGATCTTGTTCTAAAGACTTAAATAATTGCATGAACAAACAACAGAACAGAAAGAGTTAAGTCAAATGTAGCAAATCATTGATCAAATAGTCTACCCTTTATATCACAATCTTCTCTCTACAGCAGGGCATGAGGAAAGCAGGAAAAGAAAGATACAATGTAAGACCTGGTTCTGAGTACATCTCAAGTTGATCAGAACCCATTAATCACATGACAATATGTGAGATGTGAACATTATTTAGAATATGATTATACTTGCGTCTGGAGAGGAGTGGATAGGGTGGAAATGCAGAATGATAGAAAATCTATTAACATTTATTCATACGCAATATGTATAAAAAGTTGTATATATATACATATATATTATTTTAGCATGAATATACATTCTAAAGTAATATATAGCATACACATATCAACTTCATGTATATATGCATATTTATGTACATGAAGCTGATTCTATTTTGAAGCTTATATATGTATATATCTATGAATGTACACACGTATATTACCACAAAAGTTCATGGCAATATCTATAGTTAATTAAGACATATGCTGAAAGAGAAGCACACAGTTAAGCAGGTTGTGAGGCCACTAGGCTAGGAATTCCACAGTGTTTCCGGCTAATGTCACTTTGAGGAAGCTAGCGATGGTACGGGAAGGATGTATGTGCTGAATACACCAGCAGCAGCCACACAGCAGAGGCCCTCATGTTTCCTTAATACCTGAGTAAAAGTCAAACAGGTCTTCTGCTCGCTAGCATACAAGTTTGTCACTGGATGGTAGAAAGCGTAGTAAGAAAGATGAAGAGGAAGTGGATAAAGAAGGGTGTGTGAGAGCAGAATGGCAGGGAAAGAAACAGAAAGAGAAAGGAAAACGTGTTTAGAGCATTTCAGATCCCAGCAAATTTCTTTGTAATATCTATTGAGAATACCAGAGAAAGTGAGTGCTTTGCTGCCATATGTCACTGGGGAAAATGTTATATATAAATGTCTACGCACGCATACATGTACCTACGTATTCTGAAAGGAAGCAATTAGATCTGAGAGTTTCTTCTTCTGAGTGGTGTCAAAAAAAAAAAAAAAAAAAAAAAAAAAAACCCTAGTTATAATGTGTTATAGGCCTCTGATCTAATGCACGGGCCAAACTGCCAGCTTGTGCTCTTTGTTAATGCAATCGTTAATAAGTTCACATTTATTCGACATCGGCTTTTATTGGAGTGAGAATTAAAATACTTGTATGGTGTTATTTCAGGGAATGAATGGCTGCTTCAGAGCCAACTCCACACTACAGATGATGGTAATAGAGATGTTGATTGTGTTTCCTCCTCGTGGATTTCTGTTACTATAAACCAAGACTAATTTATTAATCTTCTAATACCAAAGAAAACCACCAGATCTTTTGGCTGCCTCCCTGGAAAAAAACGCCAATATCCACAGGAGTTGAAAAAGATCTTGCGTAACCCATGTAGCAGAACCCTGCCACTGTTATCTGGGCACCAGACACAATGGTGCCAAGAGGATGTGCCTGTCTTCTGGCTTGTGTTCCTAGAAAGGACAGCACCCTTCGATGCCCACATCTCTGTCTCTTTCTGAGATAAGCTCAGGAATTTTCATAGAACCAATTAGAATTAGCTAAACAAATAGAAAATGTGCATCTTTCCTCTTTTTTCTCTTTCTCTTCTAGTTTTATATTGGCTTAGGACCCAAACAAGTGATTAACAAACCTCTTGGATTTCAGGTTCCATTTCTTAAGCCAGTGAAAACTTCAGAAAGGTTTATTGCGTTTTATGCGCATTGAAAATTAACAGAGAGGTTTTAGAAATGTTGAATTATTAGCATTACTATTTGATCTAGAAAATGAATAGCTTAGTCTGAGCTTGATTTTTCTTGCCAAGAAAGTCAGCCATGATAAGGGAACGAATCCAACCTAAATCAGGGATGTGATTCAAACTCTGTGATTTATATATATCTGTAAATTTAGGGACAATTGTCTTTCCTTTATGAGACTCTTATGAATATTAAAAGAGTCATAAAATGTGATTGAATAGGTACAGAGGGTAGAGCTAGAATCATTTTTCATTGAAAAATTGAGGTGAAAATCTGGCTGTCAAGTAATTGACGAATTTGCAAAATTATTATGGCTTCCAGTCAGCCAAATGCTAATGTAGCCTGAATTTGCACCATCTATATACCCCAGCACAGTTTTTCATCCAGAAAATTCTGAAGGACCACATGGTCCATGGGAAGCTTCAGCAGCTACCTTGCTCCAGTGCCAGATGTGGAACGCAGTAATTAAGCCAGCAGATGTTGAGGCCAAGCTGCCTGGACTTCTCTCACTTACAACTTGGTGATGTGGCATATCACTTAATCTCTCTGTGCCTCAGCTTTTCTTGTGTATAATATACATAGTGTTGCTCTGTTCCTAAGAAGAGCATATGTGTTCACATATATGAATAGACTTCGTCATTAAGACAGAGCCTTACAGAGAGTAAACACCATGTGCCTATAATTATCATTAGTATCAACAGTGACTTTTTTACTTGCTTTACTAAATTGATCTGGTTACAGATTTGAGAATAAGCTGAAATGTCTGGGAATAACTGAAGGGGGAAAAGCACTTGAGAAAACAAATGTAGACCATCCACATGATCAACATTAGCTATGTAACTTTTTCATTACGCCCTTCAGCCTATTTGCATTTGTCAATTGAGTTCTTACTAAATGCCTCCTCTTTCCCACGACTTTTATATTTTTGCCAGACTTACAGTTGCTCTAACTTAATGGAGTTTACATCTTGTTTATGGTGATATAATGAGTAAATAACTAACTTCAGTCATAAATTATACTGCAATAGTCAATAGACCCAATACTGGAACCTCATACAGTATTATGTGAAATGCCAGTGTAATGATTCTGTGATTCAGCATAACTCCAGATAGAAAGCATGAATAGGTCTGATAAACACTGTTAGGATAGAGTCCCATTCCACATAGGGGATTTCTTTTCATTGTGCCTTACTTGAGCTTTGAAGGGTGCATCCTGGATTTTGTACTTGTAGGACTTGGGGCTAGGGCTGTCTCTGTGCTATTTTAATTGTTCTCAAGAATATCAGTATTAAAAAAAACAGACATAAAGTCTCAGGAAATAATCAAATGTTTCACTGAAACCATGAAGCCATTGACTGAACAAACACTTTTAAATAATAAGGGCTTTTCAACTATTTTACATATGAATATTTTTATAATATTCTAAAGAGGCTGGGGAGACTAGATACCCAAGGCTGGACCTGAAGCAAATAAGCTTCCCCTTTTCAAAGTTAGGTTTTGTAACTAAGTAGTTTTGAAATTCATTAAAAAATAAATAAATAAATCTAGATTTCTATGTAGCAGTGAATCCCAAAGAGGTGCTGACGTTACATTTATGTTAGTTTGCTCACTGGGGGATTCGATTGTAATTGGTTATAAGCAGAACAGTAAAAGCAAATCATGAAAACTTGTTTGGTGATTGGATGTGGTCAGTAGATCTACTAGCCACAAAATAGGATGCCCTGAGGTAGTCATTTCTGCCAGATTTCACACACTCCTGGAGCCCTAAGAGTCACATTGGAACTATGAGTGCTTACTCCAATCATGGGAGTGGCTTAAACCTGTAATTTAAAAGTCTATCAAAGTGAGACAACCGAAAGCCAAAAGAATAACACATAATGGGAAGTCTTCTTTAGAATCACTGGGAGGAAGTCACCCAAGGGTATGTTAATAAGAGTGGAACAGGCAAGAAATGTAAAATTACAATTTTCATCTTAGTGTAAATAAAGACATTTTAAATTAAGAACAGAGCATGGCTTCCTATAGGCTCTGTTCATGCTATGTACTCCTGATGGATAACTGTGTGTACAGTGGACAGAATATGAAAACCCATGGGCTGTATGCCTGTTATGAACACTGGCAGATGTCTATGTTCAGAAAACAGGAATACAATGACTTAACTTTTATACTCTCTTGTGAGAGACCTACACCAAGTGGGAAGTTTGTGGTTTGTAATAAGTGTATAGGCCATGTGTAACAAGCAGTTACGATCTGAGATTTCACATTTGGCTTCTTGCAAAAAAATAAAAAAAGTCTTTTTCAAAACTTGTGATAGATGAGTTGACAAAATATGAAGTTATGACTTACACAAGGATGTTAGTAAGCGGGCTGAATGTGATCTGCTTTACTATGTTTCCCACAGAAGCAAACAGGAAGCATATTCACCTTTGAGCGGACAGGTTCCCTAACACAGGAAGTGGAAAATTGAATCAATATGGCCTAGCAGCACCTACATTTAGAAACATAAGACCTTGCTCTTGTGTACACAGCAGTTATTCTCACAGCATGTGTTTGCCATTATGTAGGTGGTATTTTAATTTTCTCCCCTTTCCTTAAAGATATTCCTTGTATTTTAACTCCATTTTGTTGTAAAGGGTACACTATTTGATGTGTTTTTCATATTCATTACCTATTAAGCAACAGTTTCTTTGACTAGACCGGTGCAAACAGCATCCTCCTAACACATATAAAGTGAAAGAGAATTTTCTTTTCATGGGTCCCTAGAAATGTCACAAATGGAAGGAACTTTAAGCATCCCTTCACTACACTTTAATCGGAATAATGAGCCTGTGTTGACAAGGTCAAGAAACTGTAATTTAGAGCGTTAATAGTGGTGTGTCCTGCTACCAATGCAAAGCTGCAGGCCCCACGTAGAAGATGCTGAGTTGCATATTATTATAGAAAAGCTATAATTTAAAAGTAATCAGAAAGAATTGGCCCACATCAAAATGTAATACAAACCTAATATTAAAGTTTTTTTCCTCTTTGAATGATGAAAGGAAATGTTTTATCCCTCTATTTTAAACAACTGTTCACTGTGTGTAGAAGGAGGGAGAAGATAGCCTTGAAGATTTCACTGTATTTCAGGTATATGTTGACAAAAAAAAAAATTTTTTTTAATTGAAAATGGCAACTAAAGTGTTGTTTGTTTCCCTCAGCTTCTTCTGGCTTCCAATTTATTAATAAAAAAGTTACTCTCTTCTAATGTGTAACTTTCCCCTAAATTCTGTTTATCTGCATTTTCCCTCTACAATGAATATAAACTTTTATCTAAATATTTTTTTCTGTCTACTTAGAACCTACAAAGTACTTTCTCTCAGCTGTCCACAGTGTTTGGATTGAGGCATGATAAGTTTTAAACAAGCTGAATGGTATTTCTAACAAGGTCCACCCTGAGAACAATCACTAAGATTGTTAAGGGACAAAGATTCTTAGCTGGCAGTGCATTTTAATATATTCTCATACAGATTTCTCTTTCATATATATATCAGTGATCACATAAAACACTGAATTTTAATTCCTAAAATGGTTCTTATCCTAGAAATAAAATGCATGCTTAGAACTGTTTGAGTCTATATCAGGCAACATGGAATAGAAAAAAATGTTTTCTATATTAAATACCTCACGGTTATTATATCCCTAAATTTCCAACCTTGACACTGACTGTTTGCTGAAAAGAATTAATGGGCAACAATTGTGTTGCTTCTCGGTAATCAGTTGTTTGTGAAACTTAATTTCTAATGTCTACATAAATCTCTCCACTATTCTGAAATGCCCAGTTTGCTCTGAAAACATTATTCAAAAAGTCAGCACACAGGTCCAGAGAGTCACACACAGGAGCTGCTCCTTGGATTTGAGCCTTTAGTTTTTCTTACTAAAGCAAAATGTTGCACAGACTGTCACTGTAAAGCTGAGCACATGCAAAGTCCCTTGAGATGAGAAAAGTAGGAGAGGGGGCTCCATGTAAGACAGACAGTTACAGCCATAAAGGACTATGATGCTACCTATTTTCATCTTTTGAACCCGTTTTAATGAAAAGAGAGTAATACCAAATAGGACAAGGGCGACACACGAGTTTCCTTTCTAGTGTGAAGATTCAGGGGAGATAAATCAAAGATACAATAGAAGTGTGTTGGCACCACCCAGAGTCATCAGTGATGGAAAGAATCGTGTAAGGTTAGTAAAAGATAGCCCTTGTTGGGTTCCATTTCAAATTCTGAGGAGTTGCACATTTTAAAATTACATTTCTAGTTTTCAAATTATGTGAAGCACCTGCTTCTTAAGAATTGTTAGCACACAAGGAGATGTTCCCTATAAAAGTTACCATCTAAGCCAGCCGAATGATCATGGGAAACTTTCCTCTGTACATCTATCATTGTGTATATCCATGTCAGGGTCCATGGGCACCCAGGTGAAAAGGTGCAGATGTATTTTCTGGCATGTATCACCGTTGGCCTTGAGGGACTGCTTATGTTCATAGTGACATATTTAACTTCTCTCACTATCCAAACTATAGTTTTTCTTCACGGAATTCCATCATCACATTTGTAATACATGCCTTCCCTCCTCCCCTTTTTAGCCAGGGCAGTTGTGAAACTATTTGAAATAAACAGAACCCACTAAGAGCAGGCCAAAACCAACACCTATCTGTCAGCTGTGCAGGCGATTCCTCCTTTTCACTTAGAGAGGAGCTGTAAAGAGCCAAACTGAGTTTGAAGCAGTTCAACTTGAAATTCATGCGTAAATCCAAAAATGAAATCAGTACATATCGAAAATGCTTGCTTCAGAAATCCAAATGTTTACTAAGTGTTGAGAACAGAGCTGTGTGATAGAGCATGTCTGGAGTGTGTACAGAGCTCCAGATTTATTTCCCAGAACCAATTTTTAAGATTTCTAAAGTTGTCTATTAGAGTCATGTTGCTGCGTGTCCATACACACCTGTAGAATGATAAGTGTTATTATAGAAAGTTGAGCTGTAAAACCTAGAAATCTGAAATCCGTGTTGAACTTTAGAAGTGTACCTGTGAGCTGAGCAGGTTTAATGATCGAAGAAATGATCATATCAAATCCCCAGTGCCTATCATATCCATCCCTTTGTTCCTTATCACCACCTTTTCTGTCTTGGGTTCCTGAAACACCTAAACTGGCTTCTACACTTCTAGTGTTGCCCCAGAACACACTGGTATTCGCACTTATAGCCCAGATTACCTTTACACAGTACCTGTTTGGCCTGCTTTCTTCTGTCATTTCACAATCTCAAAATACAAGAAATGGTTTCAAGACTGGTGAAAATCTAGGTAGTGTCCACCATTTTGAAAACTGTGTGTAAGACAAGGTGGATGAAGAAGACAACTAGCATGGAACAGCTTGGAGCTCCTGGCCAAGTTGCCCAGAGTGACCTTCTTCTCCATCAAGGCTTGTGCCTGATGGGCTCTGTGGCTTCCAATGAGTTCAGGATTAAAAGAGAGAATAGGCATTAAGAAAACAAGCAGAACTGCTTAGTAAGTGACTATTTAATGTGTACTAAGAAAGGAAACAGAGAACGGAAGCTAGAAAGGGGTACTTACTGTTAGGTATGATGCGCTAGAGGAAATGTTTATACATAAAAGGAGGAAGCTTTTAGGGTGCTGTCCTCGAACTGAGGACATGGAGTGGTCCTATGGCATAGATGAGGGATCTGAAGACAGCTCTAGCTAAGGAGAGTGTAATGGCTCAGAGGTCAAGAGCACTTGCTGTTATTGTAGAAAACTCAAGTTCATTTTCAAGCACTGACATCAGGTACCTGTACATGTGTGGATATTCATATGTAGACACAGACACACACACACACACACACACACACACACACACACACACTGAAAATAAAAAAACAAAATAATTTTTAAAAATAACTATCTCTAGCTTTTCATCCTTGAAATAGGAGGAAACATTAAATAGTCACTTATTAAAGAGGACACACTATGGGGTGTTCTCTTGTGTCCTTCAGTAGAAACTTCTTGTTTTATGGATGGAACATTTTCAAACCTCTAAGAATACAACATATAAATATTAATATTATTTATACACCCTCTCCTCTGATCTTTCTCCCACTTCTCTGCCACCCTCCCCCTCCCTCTGCAGCATTTTTCTCCTCAGCTCCCTCCACACAGTGTGGTCCCATTACAGCTTCCTAAGAGACTGTTATTTCCCTTAAATGTACATCTAACCCAGCTCTTCATTTTAGTCAGGAGTAAATCATATTCCCTAGTCATTAGAACATGGTTTTTACCAGAAGATTTGCATTTACATAATGAGGACTACCAAAAGATTAAAGATATCAGAATCAAAACCAAACTGAAACTCGGTGGAAACAGGTACAGTGTACAAAGTGCCAAAATCAAAATGACACATCATTGTTCCGCACATTGGCAACCAGAGGACAAACTACACATCTGGAAGACAATTTAAACAGGAATTCTAATAGAACACAATCAGGCACTCTAAATACTTCACAAATGGTCTGGCGCCAATCCAATTAGTCATGATGTCTTACGTTTAAGTATAGCCAGAATAGCATTTACTGAGATTTCATTGTAGGGTAATTGCATGCTGAAATAGCTTCTCTCTCTGTCATGGGTTCCTGGCTAGTTTCCTGGCACATTCCTTCTCACATCCTTACAGACATACATATATAAAAGTTAGAAGCCAAAATATTGAGCCTAGGCTACATCACTTACTACATTTCAGCTTCCACTCGTTCCCCTGAAAACTGCATTATTTCATTCTTTACAGCTAAATGAAATTCCATTATATACATGTACTACACTCTTATTATCCATTTGTCTGTGGAGAGCTGTCTAGGCAGATCACATTTCCCAAGTGTAAAAAGACTAACAATGACCATAGCTGTGTACGTATCTCTGAGTTGAGATTTAAAGTTCTTTAGGGGTGTGCCCAGCCATCATAGAGCTGGGTCATGTGATAATTCTATTTTTCGATTTTTTGAGCAATGTTCACAGGGACTTTCATGACAGCTGCACCATTTCACAAAGACTCCAGCAGTAAGCAATTCTCCTTGTTTCTCATGCCCTCTCCAGCGTTTATAGTTACTCGTTTTCCATCCATAGCCTTTCTGATGGGATGAGGTAGAACCACAGAGTAGTTTGAATTTGCTTTTTCCCTTAGCTGATACTTTTGAAAACTCTTCCATGTATTCACTGGCCTTTTGAGTGTCTTCTTTTGAGACTTCTCTAGTCGGATCATTGTCCGATTGTTTTTGATAGTTACTTCTTGTTTAGTGACTTGAAATCTTTATATATTTTAGATATTAATCTTCTACCACATGTTTGTCATCATTTAGACTGCCTATTGACCCAATTAACAGTTCCTTTTATTAATCCTCTATCACATGTTTGTCATCATTTAGACTGCCTATTGACCCAATTAACAGTTCCTTTTTTTACATAGAAGTCTTATCATTTCATGGGTCTCATTTGTCAGTTATTGGACTCACTTTCTCTGAGACTGAAATCCTATCAAGAATGTTCTTACCTGGGTGTATAACATGATCCCTTTACTTCTTTTCTAGCTGTTTCAGAGTTGCACATCTTTTGTTAAGGTTTTTTTTTTTTTTTTTATCCATTTAGTGTTGCTTTCCATGTGAAGGTAAGGATAAGAATCTACTTTCATTCTCCTACATAAAGATATCCAGTTTCTCAGCATCATTTGTTAAAGACACTGTCTTTTTTCCAATATGTTGTTAGACCATCTTTGTCAGAAATAATATGCCTGTAGGTGTTGTTACTATGGCTCTATTGGACAGCCTGGAATTAATTATCTGTATGTAGTGTGCATGCATGTCTCTCTCTCTCTCTCTGTGTGTGTGTGTGTGTGTGTGTGTGTGTGTGTGTGTGTGTGAATCTATTAAGGTGATTATTTAGTGAGAATTTTACAACACTTGTTCAGAGTTCAGTGAAAAACTGATCGTAAAAAAAGAGTCAAGTTTGAGTACTGTAGAAAATACAGAGAGACATAATGGACGTGGTGATGGACATGATGGACATGATGGGTGTGATGGATGTGATAGATGTGATGGACTGATGGAAGTGATGGACATGATGGAAGTGATGGATGTGATGGACGCAATCATGGATGTGATAGAAGTGATGAGCATAATGATGGGCATGATGGATGTGATGGATGTGATGGATGTGATGGGTGTGATGGGTGTGATGGACATGATGGAAGTTGTGGACATGATGATGGACATGATAATGGATGAGATGGAAGTGATAGACATGATGGACATGATGAATGTGGTGGACGTGATGAACATGATAATGAAAATAACAGAAGTGATGGACATGATGATAGATGTGATGAAAGTGATGGACGTGATGAAAGTGATGGACATGGTGATGGATGTGATAGTCATGATGGGCATGATGGAAGTGATGGACATGATTATGGACATGATGGACATGATGGACTTGATGGAAGTGATGGACATGATGATGGACATGGTGATGGACATGGTGATGGACATGGTGATGGACATGGCGATGGACGTGGTGATGGACATGGTGATGGACATGGCGATGGACGTGGCGATGGACATGGTGATGGACATGGCGATGGACGTGGTGATGGACATGGCGATAGACATGATGATGGACATGGTGATGGACATGGTGATGGACGTGGTGATGGACATGGTGATGGACACCATGGGCATGGCGATGGCCATGATGATGGATGTGATGAAGAACATGATGGACGTGATAGACGTATTGATGGAAGATGTGGTGGCTCATTCTGTTTAGAAGAGCTTTATGATGCCACTCGTCTCTAATTACCTTTTCAAGATGACAGCTGTGGTCGCCTTAACTCACAGGCTCAGTTCTTGGTGTCGTACTTCAAATACTTGTAAATCGCTCACACTTTTTTTTGTAACATCATATGCCTCCCTGTATTGTGTGTTCTAACCATCAGAGTGGCAGCCACAGGTTTCGTAGTCCCCAAATTCACCAGAGCTAGAAATTTGCTGTTATGGTTATGTCTTTATTTACACAGTTTATAAAATTTGTTTTCTATGGTTGCTGCTCATAATATGATCTTTTATTCAATTTCTTTTTTTTTTAATCTACTGAATCAAAAAATCCACTGGGCTTCTGAGAACACACTAAGAATAACAGAAAGCTTATTATTTTAGCTTTAGTGTTCATCAAAGACCTGATAGGGAAAAATAATGGCTTTTCACTTTAACATTACAAGGTCTTTTTGAACTAAAATGACAAATGGAGGTTTTCTTCAAAGTAAAGATTTTCAGGGAAAAAAATTATCTGTATTGCCTCATATCATGCACTCTTTCTAAAGGACTCTTTATCATATTTTATTCCTAGAGCAATAATCATGGCTCTGATAAATCTCATTGACTACGATACTGCCCACCGCACAATGCTGGGGTCCTTGATTTTTAATAAATCAGAATGGCCGACTTTCTCATACTTCCTATAGAACACTGACCTTAAATTTGTTATTTTATATTTTCTTGGTTTTCTATTTATCTTGTTTGTATGTGCCTGTGCATAAATAGTACATGTGTGTACACACATGTCATGGCACACATATGAGTGTCAAAAAAAACTAGCACGAGTCTGGGCTCTCCTACTAAGATAGGGGTCTCCAGGATACAACTCATGTCATTAGCCTTAGTAGAAATACCTTTCCGGATGATGATGATGATAATGATGATGATGATGAAGAAGAAGAAGAAGAAGGAAGAGGAGGAGGAGGAGGAGGAGGAGGAGGAGGAGGAGGAGGAGGAGGAGGTGGTGGTGATATCATCTTCATCGTCGTCGTCATCATCATCACTGAAAGTGCACAAAGTGAACTATGGAAGAGTATTGTTTTCCTGGTCTATCTCTCCAGCAGATGGACCTGGACTATGACAGTCACCTTCTCAAATGACAGTGTCCCATTAGGAACCCTGGATGTCCCTTGGAGCTCTCCACTTCTCTCATTCCGGCCAATGCATTTATTTGCTCTGTGGTTAATGAGTGCTGCTTCATTGTTATCTTTACCCTCAGGCACGAGAATTTGTTACAGAAACACAACAAAAGTTGCCACTGCAAGGGCAAGGTTACAATAATAGCTTTAGAAAGTGGACTTGGGAACGCTCTATGGAAAATCCATCTCTCTGTTCTGTGTAAAGGTTTCATTCTCAGATTCCACCTGAGGAGCACTGTGGGCTTTCCTGACAGGTCACGTGAGCATACCACTACTGATTCACACAGCAACCACCCACATCACTTAGTCTGGCTCCCAGTGAGTTCCTTATTTTTTAAAGTATAACCTCTCTAAGGCAAAATAAAAATTTCTGTTTTTCTTACTCCTACAGTGGCTCAGTAAATAAATATTTATAAGGTGATTAACAGACTGTAGAGATGTGAAATGTTCTGTAACGATTCCATGCCATACTCAAAGTCATTAGTGTTAGCAACACAATTTAAGTGTTTAATGCTCAGTCTCTGGGTTTGTTAAGAAGAGGGAATCCCTGCTAGAACAAGAAGGGCTTGAATCACCCTGATTTGGCACATGGAATGGTTTTGTTTAAGATACTAGCATTCCATGCCAACTGCAGACCATGGATGGCTCTTCCCAATGACCTAGCAACGTGTTAGGGGGTTCAACTATGTCTCTGGAGACTATTACCGAAGACATCTAGGGACACAGGCCAAGATTCACAGTGTGTAAAGAATGTTCAAAGATTAATGATCACTTGTCTAAGACTTAATGAATTCCTAAGCTAGAATATGAGTCATTTTTATACTGTTTGGAGTAAGTTATAGAAAACTAAATGTTGGATGAAAGCATAAATATTTCTACAAAAGTTTCCATGTTCTCATTCCTTCACTATTCACCTCCCCAAGAAAGAGAACAACCACTACCTTCATTCTGTGTGTGTGTGTATGTGTGTGTGTGTGTGAGCACACACATACACACACACATACACACATGCACGCGCATGTAAATCTATAGTTAGAACATACTCATTTCTTCTGGAGGGCCACTGGGATTCCTAAGTTGAAGGATGCTGTTCCCAGTCTCTCCCCTTCCCTGGGAAAGTTAAAAATAAGTCCTGCTGAAAAAATAAGTTGGCACTTGTTATTTGAGAAAATTGCTCTATTCCAGGAACTGCCTCATGTAGCAGAAATTTATTTACCATCTGTGTGGACTTTAAAATTTTTCCATCTTAACGGATACACAGCTGAAATAGAAGTAGACCCTCTGTGTATAGAGCCTCCAGTTTTAAAGGGTGTCAACTAAAAAAGCTTTGGGGATTTTCAAGCTCCCCAGAGTGATAACCCTTCATGACCACCCATCAGACCCAAGATCTTCCAGGGAAGAACATACACTGACATCATCTAGAGACACTGGGAGGCATTAGGTACCAATAGACTATATGAAAAAGTAATTCTTCTTTTCTTTTCTTTTTTCTCTTCCTCCTCTTGTGACACACACATATACACAAACAGTACACACACACACATATATATATATATTATACATACACACATATATACATGAATAAATATGTACATATGTATACATATATAATCTTTAAAGGATACTGCAATATATTGTCATTCCTATTCACCGAGAAATAATGGCCCTAACCAGGCTAATTAACATATCCATCACCTTAATAAGTTACTTGTTTTTGTTGTTCGATTTTGTGGGTACTATTGTTACTATTATTATCATTTATTGCTATTTTTAAATGCTTAATTAAAAACTTTTCAGCAAATTTTAGGCATATAACATGTTAGATATTTGCTGACCATTGTTTAGTAGGTCTTCAAAAAGGTTTTTATCTTTACTAACTGAAAAGCTATACCCTGTGTCAATCCCTCCTTCTCTTCCAGGTTCTTCGCTCCTAGGGATTTCCATTCTACTCTCTGTCTCTATCAGTATAGCTGAGATAGACTCCACAGAGAAGTGAGATCATGTACATCGTGTCTGTCTTTCTATATATGGCTCATTCCACTTAATACAACAGCTGCCAACCTCAATTAGTTGTACACAAAATGCCAATAGTTCCTTCTTAGTACTAAATAATTTTCTATTGTATAGACAGCCTCCTCTCCTGATTTACCTAGCTGAGCATCAAAAACTGTTTTTAGATTTATGGTGCTCTCACCTGTACTGTATAATTTTTTGTTTGTTTGTTTTGTTGGTTTTTTGAAACAGGGTTTCTTTGTGTAGTCCTGGCTATTCTGTAATTTGCTTTGTAAATCAGGCTGGCTCCAAACTCAGAGATCTACCCGCCTCTGCCTCCAGAGTTCTGGGACTAGAGTCAGGTACCACCCCTTCCTGGGTATGTATTGGTATGATTTCTACATGCACTTTCCTTGATGGTTGGCCATGTTGAATACTTTTTTTCATATACTTGCCTGTAATCTGTGTATCTCCTTTGACAAATACATTTTTAGATTTTTCACTTTATTTTAAATGAGTTATTGGGGTTCTTGTTGCCATTTGTGTTATTGCTGTTGGATTTTGTTGGCTCATTTTTTATGGTTTTTGATTTTGCCTATCAGTTGTCTGAATTCCTTACATGTTCCCCATATTAATCCCTTTTTAGATGTGTGGCATGCTAATGTTCCCAATCTGATCTAGTTATTTGGAATATTATGATGTAAAATGAACTGAGGGCCTAAGGAGTTGGCTCATCAGAACGAGCCTGATGACCTGAGTTCGGATGCCCAGGTCCCACATAAAAACAAGACACAGTGACATCATAATTGATAACTCTAGCATTAGTGCTAGAAATGGGAGGAGGAACCAAGAGTCTCCTGAAACTCAGGAGCCAACAACTACCTTGCCTATAGACACAGTGGCCATAGCTAAAAAACTTTATCACAAACAGGATGGAAAGGCAAGGAATGACTTTTGAAGGTTGTCCTCTGACATTACTATACATGCACCATACTACATGTACACACACACGTGCACGCACACACATCTTACACACATGTAGACACACCCTCTCATGCACACACATCATACACACATACATACACATATATCACACATACACATTCACATACACATTCACATATCCATCACACACAGATCACTCATACATTAGACATACATATACATACACACGTGCACACATATCACATGCACGCACACACACATGTACACATCATACACAAATATCATATACACACATACATATACATACACCCATACTTGTGGACACACACCATATAAACACCATACACACACATCACACATACCCACATACACACACAAACACACCACACCACAAAGTAAAAGATAAAATAAAAACAAAAATGCTGTAGGCAATAAAATGCCTTTTTGTGTGAAGCACTTTTAACTTATGTAATCAGATGAGACAAATGTGTTTTTCCAGCTGTATCAAAGGATTATTTTATTCAAGGGTTTTATTAAATTCTTCCATGGGAGGAAGTAACTCTGTTCAGTGAGAGGGAAAATAAGGTTAAGTGGGTGGTAGCGCACAAGTGAATTTATTGTTAGGCAGGGCTTTATATAAACCACAGAAAAATCAAAGGAAATCCAATTGCCACATTTTATGCAAAATTGGCTGCCCTGCCTGGATGTTTCCCACAGCGAGGTGATGATCTCATTAAACTAAACCTGCCTATGTGTTTGGTTCTCTTCAAATATTTTGTACTCCTTCCTGAAGACTCAAGAGTCTTGTGACATCTGGATATCTTCATGGACCTTGGTGAAGCAAATATCACAGATTTGAAGACAGACATTTTTCAAAACTAGGAGAAAGTCACAATTAAATTATGTAGGGTTTACTTTTCAATGTCATTTTCAAGTCTTTTATTATTGTAAATTTTATGGTAGTCTTAAGATTCAAATGTAGGTTTGAGTGTAACTTTTAGAATATGAGTTCTTAGACAATCTATCTAAAATTTACCTTGGCAAATGCTTGCAATTCATGCCACTTGTGCACTGAGTATATATGTCACTGGCATGCTTGACTTCTTTCTCAGTACTCTCTCATTTAATCAGCACAAAAATTTGTAAAGTTGATAGAAACAGATGAAAATAATCGAGATCCTGACAAATGAGTTAAGTGGCAAATCCAGGTACCAGAGAAATTGTCCTCTGAGCTCATGGAATCAGTGTCCCAAATCCACCTTGGCCAAGGAGCAAACATTAACATAAAATCCCCATCCCATAGGATGTGTAGAGCGGGGGTTTTATGTGGTGCCGGGGATTGAATGCAGGCTCTTGTAAAGGCTGTACAAGGCCAGGGCTGCCTCTTGCTAGTGAACACTGCCATGGAGTCTAGAGTTCCGGGCTTTGAGGTTTTCCTAAGCAGTATTGGGCTCATATTTTATTTTTGTTTAATATAGAAAGCTCAGACCTTCCTGATAAGAAAAGTATTGCTTAGAAAAAAAATGGTGCAAATTCAATTAAGGAAAGGAAATACTTACGATAAAAGTAAATGTTAAGAAAATAAAAGGCAGTCATAAGTTTGGGAGAATCAACAGCCAATTGATTCCTTGGAGACCTGAAAAGAAAGCATATGAACCTCTTTCAAATCAAGTAAGAACAGGATAAATGATATTATGAATAAAAATATATAATTATTGTTAACGTGATGGCTGAAAAAGAAATAAGAGAAGAGAATAAAAACCTTTAGGATAATGAACTTGCAAAATTACAGGAACTGGATTTGTTTCTAGAAAAGGAGGGCTGTACTGAATCCATTCATAAAACCATATCAACACTGTTCTGAAAGTATATTCCAATTCTTCCCTTAAAGAAAATTCTAAACCTAGATGATGTCATAGGAAACTCTAATTGGCTTTGGAACTTGAGATCTCGTCAGTCTGTTGTTAACTCTTGCAGAAAACAGGAAAGAAGGGATCTCATTCCCAATGTAGACTCAAAAGCACTGGACAGATTTCTGCATGGAGAAGTAAGCAGTGTAAAACAAGGGAAGAAATGTCAGTCGGACTAATTTCATCCTGGGAGTAAAAGAAGAATTTAATATTCAGAAGCCTACATGTCCAGTAATAAGTCTGCAGCGTGTGTATTAATGAGCTCAAGGAAACTCTGTTGGCTCATCTCAATGGATCCTGAAAGGGCATTTAGAAAATTCAATATCATTTTATTTCTTTGAAGAGATAATTGTGGAAATTGTCTAATTTGACAGTGTGAGAACTGTAGGAGTCTAAGGCAAATAGCATTCGCAATGCATGGTGCTCCCATCCTGGTATCTGTTTAACCTAAATCTCACCTTCACTCCAGGAGGAGAGGCAAAAGAATCAAACTACATATAGATGATTGTCCACTCAGAAAACCCCACACACACAGAGTAGCCAGATGTATGGTTGTAAATACTAGAAAGGTTTAGCATACTTGGAAATCTCCAGAAGCTGTGTTATTTGACAGCCATGTTCTGAAGACTGAATAAGAGAAAGAAGATATCATTACTTCTACAAGTTTAGACCTGAGTTCTCTCTCAGGAGAGCTTGTATGAACTCCAGTCCTTCAATAATGGAGTTTCAGTTGCAGTCATACCTGATGTTTACACTCTGCCAATTTTTCAGACAGCAACCTGACTCCTAGGTATCTTCCCTGTAACCATGCATTCCTCTCTCAGGAAATCTGTTTACACAAGCAGATGTTCTCAAGTTTCCTAAGTGTCCTGTATCCAGTTTAATTCATCCAGGATAACCAATTTCTAGGACCACCTGACCAGGAGGAGGTTTGAATGACCCACAGATGGAACAGCTCTTGCTAACAGGTGGAATGCAGTGAGCATTCTGTTACAGCTCCCAGAGAAGCGGTACCTACAGCTAGCAGGGTGGAGCTAGTCAGTACTCTCAAGGACTAGAGGTAGCTCAGAAAACTTAACCAGGGATAGGGAATAGGAGAGAGAGAAAGAAAGCCAGGGACCCAAGAGTAAAGCCTTTGCAATAGTGCAGTACATGGCCCTAAGTCCATTCACTATGGGAAATCGTAATGCATAAGTTGAAAGCAAAAATGCAGGAGAACCCTGGGAAGTGATGGAGCAATGGAAGGATACATCTAGGCAGTCTATAACAGTGTGCAAGGCCTTGTTGTGAGTCAGGTAGGCTGTAGCTAAGAATCAATTTGCTTGGGTTTTTAAGACAGTTTTGTTATCTAGTCCAGGTTACCCTAGAACACATAATCCTCTTGTCTTGGCCTGCCTAGTGCTGGGATTATAGATCTGAGCCACAGGACCCATTTCAGAGCTATTTCTTCAGCCTTTATACATTCTAAAAATCAGAAGGTCTTACCCTGGACATGTGAGAACCCCTCTTGAATGTGCTCTTGAATGTGATGAGTATGTAAGGATTTAGTGATTTTTATAATAATTAAAAATTGAAAATGATCCATATAACCATTGACAAAAGACGGGAGGAAGCATGTCCAGTTCACATAGGAACATTCTACAGGTGTGTAGTTAACTCACAGCACTGAGTTTTTGTAAAAACAATGTTGCAGAGAACAAAAGGAATCACACAGGATGACACTTGCTTGAAGGATAAACACACAATCATATTTTAACATATGTATTGCAATTTAAATGTCTACATGTCTAAGAAAGCAAAGAATAAAGGGCAAAGCAAGACTACTTGGAGAAACATAGTACCTCAGTAGGAGATGGGTGGGGTGGCAGGGGAACCATAAAAGAAGCCGTGAATCCCCTGTCAGCTACTCTACACAACACAGGGAGATTCAGAGAATCACATTTAAATATTGTGCCTTGTAGCTGAGGTGATTGAAACATGTTTCCTGGATCTATTGATGTACCGACCTGACACAGGGTAAACTTTGACTGGCATGGATTTGTATGTGTTTAACCGTAAAGATTCAGAAGACTTATATTATTGCTGGGCTTCAAACTGTTATTTTTGAGATTTACTTTCTGTAAATAGATTGTGACTTGCTCAAAGACAGGAACAGGGACTTAGAACTCTAAGCCCTCTTCAGTGAACCGGATATGTGACTGCAAGTGACATGTAGCATGGTCTCCCTTACACACATAAGCCTCTAGATTATGGACTTAAAGGCCTATCTGCCTAGCAGCTTTAGGAATATTCTTTGTCAGCGTCCCCATGAAATCCAGTATTTGCTCTACAAATCTTCCCAGGTCTCAGCTCACAGCCAAGTGCTCTGTGGTTTTTTTTACACAATCTTAGCCCAGATCCTGGGTCTTCCAAGACTGAACTTCTTCACTGTGTCCAAATGTCCCCTTACATTTTCTTCCTCCTATTTTTTTTTTTAGTTTGTCCCATTTATTTATTTAATCCATGGGACTGCAAAGAAGGAAGTAGGTTAGTTACTACATTCTCCCTCTAGTTCTTAAGTTTTCATGTCCCCACAAATAGAACTGCCACTCTAGCCCCAGATGGTCCCCTTTCCCTAGTGGACAAGTCCCTAGGGAAGGTTAATCATTCCAGTCTTTAAAGACATAGGTCCTGGGAATCCAGCAAAATGTCAGGTTCCTGTTTCCTCATCAGAGAACAATAAGCCAAAAATAATAGCTCTGAGTGGCCATTAGAACAATGTTGCTTCCTCATGGCCAGAAATGACCAGTCCCAGTGTGAAGAAGATCAAGACACAAAAGACCCTGTGTCAGTTTGATGTGAAGCCTTTACCAAATTCACATGTCAGTTTCCACAGACCTAATTCATAGGTAAACAAAGGTAAAGCTTTTTCCTAAACAGGAATTGGTAAGGGGGTGGGGGGGCAGGGAGGTAAATTAAGACAGTGGATGTCATTTAATTGGAATGTACATCAGTGATTCTCTTTGATGCTTTGAGTCAATCTGAGGAAACTTATCTGTGTTCTGTGGGATCTAACTATTTGAGTACTTACTTTCCCAGACTGCTCTGCTACTTTATGATAAGGATGTCTAAGCAGTTCCTCTTGGAAGCTAACAGACAGACTCTGAAACACTGAGTCACAACTGAGACCAGACTTCCAGGGCTCATCTTCCCACAATCAGGGCAAACCTGTATGTATTCAGTTACACAAAGTTACCACACTAGATACCATCCCCTGAATGCTAACCACCAGATAAAAAGCATCTCCTTAACTCCCTTGTTTGTTTTTCTAAGGATGTATAAAAGGCTGTCTCAGAAGTCCAGCTCTTTTCCATGAGAAAGTGCCAGACGCATGTGCTCTGTGATGACAAAGGAAAAGGCTGTTCACTTCTAACTTGGTTTCATTCTTTGTGCTGATATCCATGCATCTCAGTGAGTGATAACAATCCATGTCATCCCAAGGGCCCCAGGAGGAGCCACAGCAACTGGAATGTGTGCCCTTCTCTAAAGTCCATGGGGCATAGTGAGCCCTGGCACCTTAGAGTTGACCTGATCACAATCCTGCAAATTCCTACTGCTCACTGGAATTAGATATGCAAAATGAGGACATTGATAGTATGAATGATCAGGAGTATGAAAGGAAAAGACATTTTCTTCCTCTTGTTCAGGATACATTTCACACAAGGTTATCTAAGCTCCCAAGAAGACCTAGCATCACCCCCCCCAGCCCAATATTCTCAGCATTTATGGTACTATAGACTATTGGATGAAATGACAGAGGAAAACTGTAGATTCTAATAAAATATTTGTTGAATAGATCTAGATAGAATTGGCATGAACTAAACTGAAGACACGATGGCCAAATGCTGAGGATGATGATGAAGATATGATGATGCTTGTATGCCCTATGGCCTCCAAGCAACAGCCCTGCAAGGGCAAGGCTAGATTGAAACTGTAAGGCTCATCCACTATGGACCGCATGATGTGACTTTATTCTTTGTAATACAGATAAGGAGAACCAGAACAAAAAAGACAAAAGATCTTTAAACTGTGCTTTCTCCCCCATTATCTCCAGAGGAAAGCAAGATAGATACCAGTGGAGATGCAACCCTCCCACTCAGGGCTGCTGTTATTCACACAAAAGTGCCACATGATGTAGCTCAGGCAGCATCCTTAAACATCACGTATAATGACCGAGCCATAGTGAAGCAAGGCACTGTGAGGTGATGGAGGGAGTGATGAGGTCAGAGAAGAGAGATGAGGCTCCTACCAGCCACTCCACTGTAAACTCTGCAACCTCAAGTGAGTCCTTAAAAGCGCTGTAGAAAACAGAAAATGGATGGTATTTTCCACAGAGGATAGAGAGAAAGCTAGAAAAAAAATCCCATCTTAAAAGACCATGCATAGTTTAAAATCAGTAATAAACACTATTAAATAACGACAAACAACTATCATTTGTTGCTGTTTTATCATCAAAGTGATAGACCATAACCTATACTTAAAAAAAAAAAAAAAAAAAAAATCATCATCTGATAGAGTGATAGCCACACAGCAGAAGCACCTCAAAGCCTGGCTATGTCCTCGGTAAGGCAAAGATAGAACAAACAGATGGAGAGAAGCCAAAACTGTTAATGTCCATTAAGTGGGTAGAGGAAAATTCCTGGGTGTGCAGCTGAATACTGAGAGGCACTGTGTGGACAGAGATATTGAATATTTGCATAAAGAAATGAAGAAATTGTCCCAGGAAAAATTGTTGCTGTCCCTGATATGGTAGTTTGTATCATTACTGTGCAGTTTCTGCACATAAGTATGTGTGTGTGCGCGTGTGTGCGTGTGCGTATGCATATGTATATTCACTCCATAGAGCCCGGTTTCCCTTCCAAATACATTGCAAAACAAATCATTTTAATCCCACCAAGCAAGACATCTGTCTTCAGAGTTGACACTATGGTACTGGAGTTTGCTATCTATGCAGGGATTTTTGGGGGGCTGCCTAGCTTTGGTACCCCATATAAAAGCTTGGGCTAGCAGAAGTTCTTAGAAAAAGGAGGGGGGTCTCTCCTTGTACCACGTGAATTTGATCTTCACTTATCACCTCTACAAACATTCTGTCCATTCCTTCTCAAGACCTTGTATTCCTCTAGCCTTACATCTACTGTCTTCAGGGGATTCATATTATCTTGAGCTGCTCATATTTGGGGGTTCATTCATTTATTTTTTGCTTTTATGGTTCTAGGAATTGAACTGTGGGCCTTGTTCTTGCTAAGCATAGCCAGACCACTAAGCTGCATCCCACACTGGCCTATATAGTTTTCATTAACTTTTTTTAGACCTAGGAAATCCTCTGAGGTAGAAACCATGGGTTTGGCTTTGTTTGTTTGTTTGTTTGTTTGTTTGTTTTGGTGTTTGGGGTTTTTTTGCTTGTTTATTAAGTTTTGTTCTGTTTTTTTATTTGTTGCTAAATGCCTTTTTACTGCTCTAGCAAAATTCATTTCAAAAATTCACATAAGGTGTCTGGATAGAGCACTCAGAGAGAACGTCAGGATAACTCTGTGAAAGTGGTCATCAGACAGCATTCGCTCAGCTTTTTTATCAGCAACAAGGAAAGCACTTTACAACGAAGGAACTTTTAGGAGCTGGAAGTTTTTAGAAGAGAAGAAACAGATCTTTAACTTCTCTGAACCAAGTAGACTGATGGGTCTTTTCAAAGAGATACGATACAGAGCAACATCTTTTGGGCAACCCTCAGGTTATCAATACACACCACTCTACTCAAGGTCACCTATCTGACTTCATTTTTCATGCTGGGTCTCTCTTAATGGAATGCTCAAGCACCAGGCCAGAGCTTCAGCCAGTGACCTTGATCTCAATGCTTGGGGGTGGAGGAGAGCTCAGACGGACACTAGAAAGTCAACTCAGTAGAACTGGAAAATGGTTCAGGAACAAGCAGAGAAGAATTTGGGGGCCTTCCATACACAAGGCACCCAAGGAAATGCTGGCCGAGTCGGGTATGGGCTCTGCAGGACATCCTCCCACGCATCAATGTATGAAAGGGGTTCTGCACAAAACTCTTTTTATAGAGTATTTTGTATGACTTTTGAATTCTTCCACTTCCATTATGCTTATTCACAGGAAGCAATTTTCCTACAACATGACTTCTTTTTTTTTCTCTAAAAATTAAAAGGGTCAGTACTGAGCCCGGACAAGCAAGAGCAAGGAAGGTCATCCTAGTCTCTCTTCCGAAGTTGCCTGTGCCTAAGTACTATGGCCAGAGATTCCACACAACACACTAATGAGGGAGTATTCTCAGGCCCAGGATTTGCTGTGCCCTCCCCACCCCCAACCGCACCCCTACCCGGACCCTGTCAGGAAAACACAGTACAGCTCCAAAGCACAGGCAGATAACACCGATTTCTCTAAGAGGAAAACCAACGAGCTCAGTAATTAGCCTCGGAGGAGTCCAGTCATTATACAGCTGTGAGCAGAGAAAGGAAAAACGTTTACAATTTATTTATTGACACAGTTATCTGAAAAATAAAATCAGGAAGAATTTTCTGAGCTTGGAATCTTTTTTTTTGAAAGGACCACCTTCTGACATTGGGATGCATCCAGAGGAGGTCAACAGGCTCTACTTCCTGTCCTAAAGAAAGAGAAAAGAGGGTGGAAAGAGCAGGAGAGGAAGGAAGAAAGTTGAAAAACACAGGACTTCACAAAGCTCAGAGTCCCCCCGGGGAGTAAGGAGGGGCGGGGAGGATTTGAACTGTAGAGACCTGTAGAAATTCTACTTTTAGAAAATCAAAACCATTGTTTGTAGGGATGTTTAGAGACCATTTGTTATTAGAAAAGGATGATTATTCACTAGCTGAATAGAAGAAATGGATCCATTATGAAGGAATTGAACAGAAGCCTAGTATCCTCTGTTGGGTAGCAAATCAATTTGATTCATTCCTCTAAAGGAAAAGTCTACATTACCACACCACAGGGAGATTGGTCTATATACCAATGTATAGAATCAACAGTAAGTATACAGTATGTAGAAGTTGTTTTTATCCCAAAAGCTACAGCATACTTTTTCTAAGTGAAATAAAATTAGGGGCTTCCCCCCGCCCCGGAACTCATCAAACATGATGGGGTAAGATGTGTGTGAAAGGTTGCCAACTCTGCTTGAAGGAAAAGATTGCAATTATAGACTGGGAGATTTCCAAAGGTCACTCAAAGCCCTTTCCTCTGTGGCCACACCAAGTGCCAACAAGATTTGTGATTTCAAAATTGTGGCAATGACTTAATATCAAATAGGCCTTTTCAAGTATACTGTGGTGTCATTTGGGGGGCAACAGAAACTAAATTATTATTCCATAGCTGTTCAAATGCCGTCTTAGCACTTCAGATAACCAGGGAGGCCATCCACAGTCTTCAGTACATTAAGACTTAAGATTTTGTTAACTCATTTTTTTAAATCGAATGACTGATTTCCTAAGCCACAATTGAGGTTGTGTTTTAGATATGAACAATGCTTTCAATTACAGCAGCTACAAATACAGTGGTGGTAAGGCTGTTCAAAGCCACAAATGTGGACATGCTGCCTTCATCCTCTGCAGTTTAATGGACAGTAACAGTACTCTCCAACAGCACCAGAGTACTCTGCAATATCACTGGAGTACTCTGCAATATCACTGGAGTACTCTGCAATAGTACTGGAGTACTCTGCATCAGCACTGGAGTACTCTACAACATCACTGGAGTACTCTACAACATCACTGGAGTATTCTGCATCAGCATTGGAGTACTCTACAACATCACTGGAGTACTCTACAACATCACTGGAGTACTCTGCAGCAGCACTGGAGTGCTACAACATCACTGAAGTACTCTGAAACAGCACTGGAGTACTCTGCAACAGCACTGAAGTACTCTGCAACAGCACTGGAGTCAGAACAACATTGCCCTGGGAGCTCAATCTGTGGGAATAGAACCTGTTGTTGAAGCATACCTCACTTTCAGATCTGAGAAGATACAAAAGTGGTGCGAACTGGGAGGCCTGTTACTTCTCATGAGTCAAATAAAAGAAATAAATGTAGCACGTGACTCCTGCTGTTGAAATAAATGTGGCACATGACTCCTGTTGTTGAGGACCCTATGGTCAAAGCAGAACAGTTTAACACTATAGTGTTTTATAGCCTCAAACATGATCCTGTGCACAAAAGCAAACGGAGTTGAAAAGAGAGTGAGGCAGTGGACAAGAACAGCAGAGCATTGCAGCGTTAAATAACAACTCATAGATGGGAGAGCCAAAGCTGGACACAAATACGGATACGAAGACAAGCTTTTCAACTTCATCTGTGTTGTTGTGTGGGTTGATCCGTGCGTTTACTTAGTAACGTTGGCAATTTCAGTCAATGGCTAGGGAGTTCCTGGAAGCACCCTGGGTTTTGTACTGAGAGCCTTGATAATGATTGGTGGAAGAGGTTTCTTTCAAGGAAAGCTGTAAAAAATGTGCCTACAGCATCAGAGGCTTATCAGTTTGCTCTTCCCCCCACTCCTCTTCTAATATCTCAACGCCCATAATCAGCTTGAAGAAGCTAATGAAGAGTCAGTGCCCCATTCCCTGGGCTTGGGGACTAAGGTGGTAAATGTTGGGCTGTCTTTCTAGGGAAAAGTAGTGGTTTTGTGGGAATAGAGAGGATTAGCTAGGATTTATTGCATAGCCATACCCTATTAGTAGAAATCTGTACAATTATTATCAATATGAAGATATAAATTCTTAAATGGCACCAATTTACTTTGATTACAAATTTTAAGGTTTTCATTGGTATGAGCTTCTTATTGATATAAAAGTGAGATGAATATTGTTACTCTCATAGGCATTGTACCAGTATAACACATTTAGGAATACAAGGCTTAGATCCAGTCCTTCTTTAACTTTTTTAACTGATTTGAGATGGTCAGCCTGTGAGTTAAGGGACTATAGCAAATTCATGGCTTGGAGTTTATTGTTAGGGTGTTTTCTATGTTTTATTTAGAAATAGCTGAGTGGAGTTAACAGACAACAGTCCAGATTACCTTATATGGATAGTTGGTTTTCAAATCATCAGAAATCCACAGAATTGATGTGACAAACATTTCTGTATTAATGTTCATTTTGATTAGAGACCTGTCTGCTCCTGACAGCTTCCTGTATTGAATTCTAAGAAGAAATTGCGCATCTTTGCAGTTACTCCAGTTGTGGTGAGACAACAACTAGACAAGAATTGCCTCTTTTCTTCTACAGACAAATTACTGTCCAGAAAAGGACACACTTGCAGAATAGTCAACTGATTATATCTGCCTAGACAGAGTAATCAGCCCTTAATAATTCTGCAGCACTAAGGTCTGTCAGATGATCCTGGGCCAGAAGGCGGAAGAACAGATGCTCCAACATTTTGTAGTAGAGTTCAGAGGTCTCTATAAATTGGCTAAGTTTTAGAAGCTATGCTTTGTGCTTCCCACAATTATAGTTAACTCAGTCATTCTGGATTTCTGACGGGGTTGAAAACTTATAGCCTCATAGCCAATCCTGGCTATTTACCTTGAGAGAAAGGATTTGAGTGGATGATCGTCAGCTGACATTCATCCTAAAGCCAAGGAAAAAGCCAGGTTCAGAACTAAGTGTTTTAGTTAGGAGAGATGACAGAGGTTCTGGTTAGTCAACAAAATGATGGACTGGGTATTAAGACTATCTTGTACCTCACTGGTACAAATTGGCATAATTATGCTCTAATTTTATTTTGAGAAAAAAGTTTCATTTTAACAGGAAGGGTGATATGTAGGAGGAGCTAAGGTGGGAGGAGTACTGAGAGGAAGAGAAGGAGTAAGAAGAGGAGGAGAAGAAGGAGAGGAGAAGCTAGGTGATGAAAGAGAGAAAGAGGGGGGGAGACAGGGAGGCAGTTCATGTATCTCCACCAGTCAAAGATAGTTGATGTATCTAGGTTGGGTAGTGGGTTACACCTCTGATTGGGCATTACCAAACTTATAAAGCCTTTGATTAACATTTTTTAAAAAATGTATAAGTGCAAAAAGGAAAAGGGGGCATGGGATAGGGGTTTTCTAAGGGTGGGGGAATGGGCAAAGGGGATGGCATCTGAAGTGTAAATAAAATATCCAATAAAAATGAAAAAAAAAAAGAAAAGAAAATGTGCCTAGTGCTTGTGAGGACTTGAATTTCATTGTTTGTAAATGCAAAGCAAAGCAACAGAGTGAAGAAGCAAAACCCACAGGGTTTAACATGAGAACTGAGTCAAATCCTCCCTTACAGCCAACTTCCCCCAGGCCATGCCTCCCTTCTCAGGCCGCTGTCACTTGCCTTCTAAGAGGCTCCTGTATCAACTTAGAGACGGTGTGGCGTTGTTAGCCATTTCCACGGCAGAGATCACAGACGCTGGAGACTGAATCTTAACATTCTGATAAATGTCAACTGGGAGTTTTGCTATAAAGTCTAGTATGCTGGAAGCGTCCATCAGGAGGTTCCGGAATCTCCAAGGAGGGGATTACAAGTGGACACTTCTACCTGCATTCCCCACCCTGATCATACTTTCTTAAAGGTAGCAACTGACAAAAGATATTGCTAGTTGCACATGATAAGTATCTGTATCATACTAAGGGTCCAGATGTGTGTGTGTGTGTGTGTGTGTGTGTGTGTGTGTGTGTGTGTAATGCATATATGTATATAGATAGATATAATGCATATATATGTATATATACACATATGTATATATATATACACTTTACTCACAAAAATAAAAGGTACAGACATAAAACGTAACTATAAAATGGCCAAGGACTCCTTAAATTCTTACAAAACTGTGGATACCTTAAGAGTACTTAATCTAAACTTTTACTATTATAAAAACAAATAAAATACCCCTTGTTTATCTAAGAAGAAATATTCTTTCCTCTTTTACTTTTTTTTAATTCTATCTATTTCTAAAACTGTATTTATTTACATCCAATGCTAACCCCCCTCAAAGTCTCCCACTCACAGAGACCCTCCCCAATTCCCCATCCTCTTAGAGACACAAAACTTCCTTATTCTCTGTCTTCAAGTGTTGCCACTTCATTTATTATCATGAATTGTCATATGAATCACATGGTATCCCCCTTTAAAAATTTGGAAGTGAAAGAAAATAGATAAACTTCAATCTGAAAGGCCTAATGTTATGTTAACTTGGTTTGCTCATTCCCATGTTTGTTTATTAATTTACAGAATATTTCCTTCCAAAGAATGTTCTGGATGCTATAGGAAAATAAGCAGAGAGAAATTTTTTAAGTAAAAATTAAAACTACAAAACTGACCCCCTGCTCTCACAAAATACATTGTTCTGAAGGAGTAGGTACCACAAAAACATCTGGAAACAGAAATGGATGAATACAGAGAGGCAAGGAAGGGAAGTGGGGATGTGATACTCAAAGTGTGGCTGGAGGAAGAGACACTGGAAAGGTAACATTGAAGGACTGGAGAGGTGGCTCAGGGGTTAAGAGCACTGACTGCTCTTCCAGAGGTCCTGAGTTCAATTCCCAGCAACTACATGGTGGCTCACAACCATCTGTAATGGGATCGGATGCCCTGTTCTAGTGTGTCTGAAGACAGCTACAGTGTACTCATATAAATAAAATAAATAAATATCCTTTAAATGAAGGAAATACTGTAAATCCTAGGTGTGTGAGAGAGAGAAAGAAACTGGAATCCCAAGATCTGCAGGCTACAGAGCTTAAGATAGGTAGGAGGAGGTAGGGAAGGCTCAACCAAAGTAAGGGACAGGAGTGAGAACAGATGAGAGGATGTCAGGACTCTGAGCTGCTCAGGGTATCCTTGACTTTTATCCTGAATGTCCTGGAGGCCTTTGGAAAGTTTGGAGGATGGGGAACTCTTAAGAGCACAATCATATATGCCCTGGACAGCACATGTACAATGTGTATACTATGTACCTCTGTGAGTTTCATGTACAACCATCTACTATCTCCTCCAAAGACAAATATTTGCATTCTGGTTACACTTGTTTACCATATTTGCTTTAATAAGTAAAGAAACCACAAGGAATTGTTAATAAACCAAAAAGCCACTTCAACCTCAGCACCCTAGATTCTGATACCAAAACAGTTGTCACTTATTGTCTGTGAGTGTGTCACGGTTTCTCAGTCATTCAACAAATAATTGTCATAAGTCTTCCGTGACCATGCACTTGGAATGTGGGGACTCTGTAATGCACAGAAGAAACGTTTCCCAGAATTCAGACAACCACTCCTTTATAACCTTTTATCTGTAGCAAGTTGTCCCAGTCCTGTGCATCTTACAAGATTTAATAAACTTTTATTTATAACAACTCTATTTATTAAATAAATACCCATCAGACAGTTTCGTTTAAAATTTTAACTCTTTTCTTTGTAATAGTGCTGAAATTGGCTCACTACTCTTTTGCTTCTCAGGAGTGTGTGTGTGTGTGTGTGTGTGTGTGTGTGTGTGTGTGTATAATGTGTGTGAGAGTGTATGGATATATAAAGAAAATAATGTGCTATTCAAATATCTGTTTTTGCAAATGAAATATAGTATTTTAGCAAAACAGTAACCTTTTGTCTGAATAGATATTTTAGCCAACAAAATCTGAATTTTTCCCTCTCTGCTTCTTTGCTTTCTCATATTACATGCTCATTTGCTTTACAGGATTTTTTTTTTAATGCTCCTAAAACTCTGACCTTGTGTAAATTTCCCAGGAGACATGATTCTCAGCGTTTTGTTGGATAAACATTTGGGTTTTTTTTTTTTTTGTTTTTTTGGGTTTTTTTTTTTGTTTTTGTTTTTTTTTTTGTAACTCCAGGAGCAAGCCAAACTGCACGTAGTCCAAAAAAATAATTCTGTTTTTTTCATCTCTCCCTTTATAAAAAATAAAATTAAAATAAAAAAAAATCCTACTCAAGAAATCTTAGTGCAGAGGTTGTGAAAGCATTTTAGTTTTATCGTTTGACCAGGGGAAACACTTTAAGCTTGGCACTGTTATTTTAGAAGTTTTCACAGTATGTTCTCATTTTGGGGGGTTTGTCAAGAAAATGGTCATTAAGAAGACAATCATCTTTTATAGCCTCAGAATGTATTCATTTCCTTTAGTAGCATAAATCGGTAACTCATATATCTTAAGATCTCTTAGACGAAGCATCTTTGGTACTACATTAAACTTTAGTAATTTTGCAATGGTAACTAAGTAGACCACGTTGTGGTTTCAAATTATAAGTAATTAAATAAAAAGAAAACCCAGCCAGACTAGTGGCATTTCTGCAAATTCCTTTGAGGATAGTCATGCGATCTCCTGTGACAGATTGCTTCCTTGAGCTAGACAAATGAATTGGTTGTCCAGTTCAGACTCCGTAAACATTTCTATGTAAAAATAATAGAATATCCTGGACCATCCACCCTATTAATTGTCATCTGAGAAATGTGTCTACTTTTGTAATTACTATGAACAAAGACAGAATACTTAGAAAGGATGTGTTCTTTTCCTAATACTTTTTTGGCCATTAAATCTTCAGAGCCTAGGGAGGTGACTCAGTGGGTAAAGTGCTTGATCTACAAGTTTGAGGGACTGAGTCTGGTTCCCCAGAACCCACATAAAAGCCAGGTGCAGCCAAACATCTATAATCCAGTGTTCCTACAGTGAAGGGAAGCAGAACTGAGTGAATTCCCAGAAGTTAAAGGGCCAGCTAGCACAGCTGCTTAGCCAACAATTCTGACTTTAGACAAAGCAAAGGCAAGGACTGCCTTGCATATAACTATCCTTTGGCCCCCACACATTTCACTCATACAGAGGATCTTGAGTTTCTTAATGCTTTATGTATAATCATAGTATTTTTCTTAATTTTGATAAATAATTGCCATTTAATTGTAATTTAAAAAAATATTTCTTTTAAATAGTCTTTTAAAATATTTTATTTATAATTTTTTTAAATATATTTCTGAGCAAAAATCCTTACCAGACTCTATGGTTTGGACAGTCACTTAGCTATTTGCTATTTCTTCTATAAAATAAGAATTCAATTGCTTGACCAGGTTAGTGTGAGGATGTTGCAAGTCATGTGAGATGACCATTGACTCCTTCTGAGAAGTGCAAAGCATAAGAAACTGTAAGCTGCCGACAGTATCTCTGTGATCACTTGCTCATGGCCATTGTCATCCGGAAATTGCAGCCAGCATAGCTATGAAGGTAACATGGAGCAAATACAGATCATAGAAGCACGTGAGAAACTCCCCAGCACCAGCGCCACCAAGCTCCAAGTGTAGGAGTGTATGTAGACTAATCAACAACTAAAGGTGTTAGCAGATTTGTCATAATAATATGGGTTGGTCAGATACGCAGTGCAGTAGGCATTCCTTGGTCATGGTTGTCATTTCTGCTACATGTATGATACCAGTTGAAGGACATTTTCCTTCTGAAAGCACTGGAGTAATTGAAGAAATGTTGCTGACGAAGAAAGCAACAAACTCAGCAGGCCACTTACCTCCTCCTGATTACTGTATTGGTGCGTATGTATCAGGAAAGTGGTGAAAAAGAAAAACTCCGAGTTTTGACCATCACATAATTAATTTGGACGTGAGGCTACTAGGACATTTTGCTAGCAAGTGTAAAATATAAGAGAACAAAAATCTGAGCTCCTATTGTGTTCTCATTTTTGACGTTAATTTACTTGGATCAAGCAAGTCATGGACAGATATAAAAGAATTTAAATAAAATTCACTATTAATTATATAGTGAATGAATATAATATATTCACTATTAATTATATAATAATAAAATTTCTCATTAGACAATGCTTACGGGTTACTGCATTTTTCATGTAAAATATTTTAAAGCCTTCACAAAACTGAACTCTAGATTCAGTGGAAAGTCAGACTCAGTGTTGTCTTTCTATCACTGTGACAAAACACCTTAACCAAAAACAACTGTGGTGAAGAAAGAATTTATTTCATCTTATGCTTCTAGCTTACACTTCCATCACTGAGGAAAGTCAGGGACAGGGATTTAGGAACTGGAGGCAGGAACTTATACAAAAGCCATGAAGGGCTGCTGTTTACTGGCTTGCTCCTCATGGCTTGCTCAGCCTGGTTTCTTATACAACTCGGGACCATCTGCCAGGTCTGGCACCGCTCATAATGGTATGGGCCCTCCCACCTCAATCACTAATCACGAAACTACCTTCCAGGCATGCCCATAGGTCAGTGTGGTAGTGATGTTCTCTTAATCAACAGTCCATCTTCCAAAATGACTACAGCTTGTGTCAAGTTGACAGAAAAGGAAACCAACCAGGACAGATCAAACTTGTACATTTGGAAATAACAATAAAATCCATTACTATGTATAATTAATATAAATTAATTTTCAAAATTAATAAATACTCAGTGAAGTAATTTAAAAATAATCACATTTAGGCAAAATCAAAAGTAATTATGTATCTTTTTTACAAGTGTATTTATTCCCAATCTGCCTTTATCGCATTTCTATGTTAAGAAAGTTTGGCAAAGATTTATTCTTTATCCCAAGATGATAATTTCATTTGGAAAATGTGTTCATGGCCACTAATGTTGAAAGAATAACTTGCTTAAGACTTTTTTTAGTTTTAAGGTAAAAGTCATTAAGAAAATCAAAAAGTAAGCCACATAATTTCAGGGCAAAGTGCACTTACCATTCGAAGTTTAATTTCATTTCAGAATAAGCCACTCATTTCATTTCTCAGCCCTTCAGTGTAAATGTTCTCTTTCCACCCTTAAGAGCAGTTTATATAAAAATGGCATGAAAGGAGTTACAAGTTACTAAAGTTCTGGGACAAAATTCAACAGTCATAATAACATCTTTGATCATCGACTATACAATAGTAACAGTTGGAGAAACATGTGATTATAATTGCAGAGTAGTGGCTGTCACCAAACCGAAACATTTTCTTGGAGAGATAATAGCCCTCTTGTCTTCACAATCCAGGTTTTTATTTTTGTTTTGTTGCTCTTCTTTTTCATGTCACATCACTCCCTGTCACTACTAGCTTCTGAAAAGATGACATAGGATTAAACTCCCATGACACATTCGTAAATGATCTTCTGTGATTGACAGTACGGCAGGCAGAATCTAGTTTGGAATACATAGCAGTGGAGAAAGTATATTGCTTTGGCATAACAAATCAAAGAGCAAAAAGCCCACTTCTTAGTGTAACTAAAATAGGTGTGACCTCCATGTGCTATTTGAACAAGGCAATTACTACTCAACTGACACTGAGTATTTTGCTCCATAAATTCTGCAATGACTTTTTCTTTTCCTTCCTGTTATTCAAGACAGAAGTCTCCCCCATTTCCCTATTATATTGACTTCACTGGAGTCAAGCCATGTGCCGACCTCCACATCTCCAAGGACTATGATTTACTCCAGCCCAAAGGTATACTTAACTTTCTGAATAAAAAGAATCTTTGTCAAGTCCAGCAACCTCTGAATTTGGGTCATTTCACAATACAAGGATTATTTTTCTTAATTGCTTTATAAGGTTAACCTCTAGAATGGTTGTGGCTTGTGAGGTACAGTGTGTTCATTAAATTGGCTTCTTCAGTAACTCACGAAATGCCTGCAAACTGGCATCAGTGGATGAAGTTCACTGAGGTCTCTAAATAAAATGGCTAAATTGGCTTGGAGTAGGAAAACAGTTGCCTCGAATCTCCTGTAGCTCCAAGAAAACAGGAACATTTCCTCTTTTCCAAGTCTGTTTTTATGCTGCCATAACAGTGCATTTAGATTACATCATCTATAATGAAAATGTTCCAAAGATCTGTCATTTCTAAAATTCAGAGAGACTAGGAGGAGAATGGATGAAAAAGGTGAAGAGACTGGTTTTATAAGGACACCGCCCAAGAGAATTCTCAGGAGAGCAGGGCAGTTCTTCTTCCCACCCTAGGCAAGTCCATGAGCACAACTCTGAAATACAATTGCATTACAGGGCTCTGTGATTCATGACTGGCCTTTTCTCTATATGAGTGGAAGTAGAGGCCCACAGTGACACAACATGGCTGAGAAATTGCCAAGGGACATGAATCATGTTTACAAAGTCTACCAAAAGTGCTCAGCAAAGATGCGATTTCTTTCAACATTGTACTTTTATGCATATTCTATCTATGTATTAAAATTCAATAATCCATGTTGCCATGTGTCTGAATCTTTGAGTCTTCCAAATATATCAAAGATTCATGTAGCATGTGGAAATTCAAATCATTGCAAAATCAGATTAAAATGCATATAATGTCTTTAAGATGTTAAACCTGTTGTGTTATATAAAATGTACTTGGTATCTTTGAATACTTGGTTCCCAGTTGGTGGAACTATGTGGGAAAGACTGGAAGGCATGACCTTGAGAAAGGAGATATGTCACTGGAAGTGGGCTTTGAGGTTTCAAAAGCCCATGGTATTCCCAATTAGTCTCTCTCTCTCTCTCTCTCTCTCTCTCTCTCTCTCTCTCTCTCTCTCTCTCTCTCTCCCTAATGTTTGTGGATCAAGATGTACGCTCTCTCAGCTGTTGCTCCAGCTCCATGCCTGCCTGTCAGCTGTCATGCCCCTCCCCACCACCACCTTGATAGTCATAGACTCACAGTCCTCTGATACTGTAAGTTTCAGATAAATTTTTTTTTCTATAAGATCATGGTATCTTATCACAGCAATAGAACATTAACTAACTCAACCTATATGCTAGACTGTTTCTGGTTTTAAATTAGTTTCCAAAGTAATCTCTAAAAGCTGAGAAAAGTGATTTTGCTGGTCTAAAGTGAAACAAAAGGTAAAAGCAAACACCAAGCATTAGTCGCATCTATATGGAAACAAAAAGTAAATACTGAAAACTGTTTTTTCATAGCATGTTGTGTTGTTAATCTTGACCTACCCTCTGCATAAATTAAAAAAGCCAACAACATCAGGAAGTTTCCTGTAATGTTTTGTTGCAGTGTTTAGTTCCTGGGAGAATTAAAAGGCATTCTGTCTAGTGAGCCTTTTCTCTTTTCTAAACTCCTATGAAAGTGTAATAAAGAGAAGAGACTCAAAAGTTAGCTAAAATACTTGACAATGTGTAGAAAACTGACTGACAGCCGCATGGTGGTGGCACACGCCTTTAATCCCAGCACTTGGGAGGCAGAGGCAGGCAGATTTCTGAGTTTGAGGCCAGCCTGGTCTACAAAGTGAGTTCCAGGACAGCCAGGGCTACACAGAGAAACCCTGTCTCAAAAAACCAAAAAAAAAAAAAGAAAAAAAGAAAAAAGAAAACTGACTGACTCTCCACAAACCTGCATCTACCGTAGCCAATTCTGATCGTGTCAAATAGGTCTCACTCAGGGTCACATCATAAGAGAAGGGAATTCCATAATATTAGCAAAGAGTTCATAAAAGGCTTAGTAAAAAATCTATACACTTTAATATTAGCGCTATAGAGGATCGCAGCTTGAGGCTGACCATTTTAAAGCTATAGAAAATCAACTATGTTCTGCTTGGAAGAAAAAATTAAAAACAAGTTATTAATAAACATGGGCTTGGTAGTTTAGGAAACTTAGCAATCTTCCAGACTTTTCCTTAGGAACCAAAGTTGGATCTCAGAAGCTACATTCATCAATTCACAACTCCAACACCAGCGATACAGTACCCTCTCTTAGCCTCTGCAAGCGCGCGCGCGCGCGCGCGCGCGCGCACACACACACACACACACACACACACACACACACACACACACACTAAGAGAAAGAGAGAGAATTTTTTTTTAATGTAGAAACTCATAGCCCCCTTTTTAATTATTGGAATGAAGTCTATACAACCTTAGACACAGTACAAATTTAGAAAAAGATTTTTAAAATCATAACATATATGACTTTACATAGGTTTTTAGGGGGGAGCTTTTCTTTGATAGTTTTAAAAATATGTCTCATGCCGAATGTTTGTGACTCCAGTGTACATGCATTTATCCTGGCATGCATTTATCTTATCCTGACAAATAACATGCCCAGTCTATGGTCTCTGACAATATATTTTTCCCAGTGAAGTTTTGTGAAAATCAGAAGACAATGATCAAAAATGAGTATTTAGAAGAAAGAAAGAAAGAAAGAAAGAAAGAAAGAAAGAAAGAAAGAGAGAGAAGAAAGAAGAAAGAAAGAACGAAAGAAAGAAAGAAAGAAAGAAAGACAGAAAGAGAAGTGAGCATTTTTACAAAGGAGAAAAGGGAACAAATGAGATGGTTCAGAGGATAAAATCACTCACCACCAACCCTGGTGACCAGAGTTTAATTCCCAGAACCCACACAGTGGAAGGGGAAAACCAACTCCCACAAGTTGTCCTCCGGCCTCTGTACACATTGCCATGGCAACCCCACCCACACACACACACATTCACAAATCAGTGAATAAAAGAACAGATTCATTAAATGATTCAGTAGTATACAGTTCATCAGATCCTGACCATGTCACTAAAATGTGTTACTCTGTACATTTCATATTCCTAATGGAGTGGTATCATCACGAAATGAGAGGAGAAGGCATGTCATTGGTACAAAGGGCAAGCAATGATTTTTCTTTTTATCCTTCTGTGGAGTAAATTATGAAATTTGCCTATATTACCTTAATATTGACTCAGAGGGCATATTATAGTCATTTCACTTAACACTGTGAAACCTAATTAGACAATGATGATCTTTCCTTTTTATTAATTTTAGAAATTAATCCAAAATTTCTTCATCTCGATACAGTTTTTCTGATACACCTTGACCTGGCACTAAGTCTTTTCCATAGTGATCATGTATATAAACAGTGAGATTAATGGGTTGATGCCATTTCACTCAACAGCTGTAGAACCAAGGAAAGACAGACTTTCTATGACTCCTTTTTTGGATTAACTATGTCTCCCTGGAGCTGAAGAATGCTAAATATGGGCACAATAGTCCAGAACGTCTGCTTGCTCACACTCTCACCAGCACATGGATATACTTAATTAAGTTTAGCTCTTTGGACAACTTTCACGTGCTGAGTTTGCAAATTCCTTGAGGTCTTTAAGTAACTACTAACCTGAAAAAGAGCTGTCTGGGTTATTTTTGTTTCCCTTTCTTTTTTTAAGCTGCTGCACCTCGGGGCACAATGATATCACACACACAAAAGAAGTTGACCTATCATTAAGGTTTCTGAAGTCTATAGTCACCAGCCTGTCCTAGATGCTAATTCTGTCCTCATTCATTACCGCAGCTGATGAGGATTCAGGCAGGTGGTCTATTCCTTTTGGTTGCTAGGTGACAGCCTTACTGATTGCTGGTTCCTTGAAGTTGAGAGTAGAAAGTACCAAAGCTGGTAGGCTGTTCCCCAACTTGCCAGCCCTGTAAATATCTGTCCTGTACATCTGTGCTTTTGTCTCTAAACGACTGGCTTGTAGGTTGTGATGCCTAGTACTTCTTCCTGTAGGCTACCCCCCACTTACTTGTTCACCCTTTCTCTATAAATAGTTTGGTTTATGCTTCAGGCTTCTTTACAGTAGGCTGCAACTGATTTTTGGAAAGAAGTGGAATGAGACCAAGAGGCGCAGTAAGATCCAACCACAAATCTGTCAATCAACCCTTTTCTCTGCATCTCCCTTCTCCCCTCTCCCCTCTCCCCTCTCCCCTCTCCCCTCTCTCCCCTCTCCTCCCCTCTCCCCTCTCCCCTCTCCCCTCTCCCCTCTCCCCTCTCCCCTCTCCCCTCTCCCCTCTCCCCTCTCCCCTCTCCCCTCTCCCCTCTCCCCTCTCCCCTCTCCCCTCTCCCCTCTCCCCTCTCCCCTCTCCCCTCTCCCCTCTCCCCTCTCCCCCTTTCCCCCTTTTACCCTCTCCCATTTCCCTTCTCACCCTCTCCCCTTTTACCCTCTCCCCTCCCACCCTCTCACCCTCTCCCCTCTTTCCCTCTCCCCTCTCCCCTCTCCCCTCTCCCCTCTCCCCTTTCACCCTTTCCCCCTTTTACCCTCTCCCATTTCCCTTCTCACCCTCTCCCCTTTTACCCTCTCCCCTCCCACCCTCTCACCCTCTCCCCTCTTTCCCTCTCCCTCTCACCCTCTCCCTCTCACCCTCTCCCCCTCTTTCCCCTCTCCTCCCTCTTCCCCCTCTCCCCATCTTCCCCCTCTTCCCCCTCTCCCCCCTCTTCCCCCTCTCCCCCCTCTCCCCCTCTCCTCTTTCTCCATTCTGTCATTGTCCTCCACAACTTCCCTTTCTTCCTTTCTTCTTCAGCCTTCTGATGCAGAGTTTGGATATCCCATGACTTTATGAGCACACTGGCCATCACTGTTTCTGGAGTCTATGAAGCAAACTGACTTCCCCACTGATCACTGATTAAGAAAATGCCCTATATGCTTGAAACCATTCTTCTGGCGGTATTTTCTCAATGAAGGTTCCCTCTTCTCAGATGACTGTAGCTGATGTCAAGCTGGCATCAAACTAGCTAGCACACTTGGCATGTGATACTTCACAAATTTTGGATGGGCTAGGATGTTGGCAGTCAATGGTTTAGTGCACATCTTAATTGGTAGTGAAGCCTGTATAAAAAAGAAGTGATAAATGCTAAATAGTTGGCACTAGCTTGAAGAACACAGCTTCCTGAGAGCAACAACATAGCATAAAAATGGGTATATTTTTAAAGGGCAATTCCAACTATCTCCTATAAATTCATCATGCTCATTATCATACGAAGGTCCCAAGGTAGACAACATAGAAATAGGCATGTGTTTGACACAGTGCCTCTATAACTCAAACTACCAGAAATCCTCTTTTTTATTACGTTCTGCCAATAGACTTAAGTTAATATTTGGTTTAACCATTTGGCCAATACTCATCTCGAAGCTCAGATTCCCTTAAAGGTTCTCAAGTCAGACATTTCACCATGTTATTCTCTGGTGTTTACTTTGTTGCTATAGTAGACAATTTTCTTTGTTTTGACTTTCGTTTTGTTGTTTTTTTATTTGTTTGTTTGTTTGTTTATTGTTTGTTTTGGTATTGGTTTGGGTTTTGGTTTTTGGTGTTTGTTTGGTTAGTTTTTTGTTTTACTTTTGTTTTTATTTTTTTTGATAAGGTCTCACTCTGTAGCCCAGGCTAGCCTGAAAGTCATCCTGTAACCATCCTTTGTGTGAGCCTCCTGAGTGCTGAGGTAACAAGCATCCTTCCCCACACTTGGCCTTTAGCGTGTTTTCCAAGTGTACTGAAAAGACAAGATACTGAGAGCTGAAGAGAAAGCAAAGCCGATTCTGTAACCTTGGCAGTACTCATACATCCTCTTTTGGATGCAGCATAAATTCATTAGAGAACAAACTGAGGAAGAAAGAAATGTTCACAGAATACACATTTCCTCTGTCTGTCAGATCAGGCATAATTGTACCTTCTGGCAGCTAAAAATATATATTGGAGATGAATGGATTTCTTCATAACAGTACTTTGGAAGAAATATTTTAAGATATATTTCATGTTCGAAATGCTTGGCTATTAATATCATATGTCATAATCAGAATTTGCTTTCCAACAACATATGAATAAAGCAGTGTTCTTAGAAAATATTTTAAGCATATATATGGATAGTATATCCGAGTAAACGTAGCCTGTAGGACTTTTCTTGTCAGTGTGATGTAATGCCTGACAGAACAACTTGAAGGTGTAAGAACTTGTTCTGATATATAATTCCAGTGAGCTCTGCCCCTAGTCACTTGGCTCCGTATTTCTGGACTCGTAGACAGTCAGAATGCTATGGTCTCAACAACATGTTAAGGAAGGCGCTAAGTCTTCATGGCAGACAGGAAACAGCAAAAACAAAAAGTGTCCACGGGACAAGAGATCTTTAGGGACCTTTCCCAGATATCCTCCTTCCTCCATTTAGGACCTGCCTCCTGGTTTTAAGCCCTATCAACTACTTTTTGCTCCTCTCAATAATACTATCACAGAATTATTCATCCTTCAAAGAACTAATACATTTAGTAGGTCAGAGCCCTCATAATCTGATCTCTGTAAATGATCTCACAGACAAACCTAGAAGTGTGCTTAATCAAATGACATTGACAGTCACATAGCATAAAGTACCAGATGGGAATATGGAAGGATCATTGTTGAAAGCAAAGGTTCTGTTCCTCCTACCCTTTTACATTACTCCCTTCTATCCAGTTCGGATGGCCTTGGCTTATTTTCTCATCTGGAGGAGCACAACCTCTTACTGTGTTTCCAACCCTGGGACACCACGCATGGCCACTTTGACACATTCATATCTCGTATGAAAGGAATGGGATGTTTTATATCAGAGAAAATACTCCTATAATGTTTTGCCAACTTCCCAAACACATTAGGGTCACATTACTCTTTCTAGACACTGTACTGAGATATGTAACTAATCCAATCAACACAAGTGGTAGGAGTAAGATTTTATGAGAAAGTTTACTCTACCCATACATTGATACTTATTTGCACATTTCTGAATAAAAACAATGAGCAGGGAAAAATTTTTACAGTGTCTGTGAAACTTATAAACCCTCAAAGATCACCACATGTTATATTGCAGGCATAGACAATTATTTTTCTTCATCTGGATTTCATAGGACACTGTTTTAACCAGATTCACTGAAAGGAAAATGGATTTCTCCGTACAAAATGGATGAGAAAACCAGGACTCCAGCTTCTTTTGAAAAATTCCTAATAAATAAAGGTTCTGAAAATCTGTAGTCATGAAATTGATTTCCAAATTTACCAGGTCAGAATATTTTTCTCCCTTCTAATGCCCATTGTCACTTTACAGATCCCCTGCTCAGTGGGACACACTTTGTCCATATTGTCCATTTGACACATTGAGTGCCACAGAGCTGTGTTCTGAGTCACTTCTTTCTTCTTCTGGGAAGGGTACTCAAAGCATCAGTTAGAAAGCTGATGGGGAGAGAAAGATGGGGTGGTCACTTCCACCAAATGCTTATAATCTATTGTTATCATTTGGTTTAAGAAGAGGGATACGCTAGTACAGTGTGACAGCTACACTGTAGGTACTCACTGGCTAGGGTGCTCAGTAAATCCACCAATGATAAGCTCTTATCTCCCAATGCTGCTTCTGCTGCAGATCCCCTAAGAAGTACTGGAGAATGGAGCTAGCCCGCGTGGCATTTTATCCCTCAAAGGATTGTTAACTAAGAAAGAGTGTTTCCCATTGTGTTTAAGAGAATGTAGGAATTAACTGTGGTCCTTATGACACCTGAATTTCACTGGCTTATGTGTAAATGTCTCATTAAGTTGGGATGTTTAAAAGAAAAAAAAAAAAAAAACAAGCAAAGTTGTATCAGTAATTCAACACACAGTCCCCAAACTCAGAGTTGTAGGGAAACCTGCTTGCACAACAGAGGTCCTAAGATGCTGCCTGGTTTCCTAAATACAATTTTATTGGAAGATGGTCACCATGCTCTATTCATGTATTGCCAGTGGCCGCTCGGCCATGAGCGAGTTGCTGAAGAGTTGCAACAGCAATCAGATAGATGGCTTGCAAAACCCCAAAACGTTTACTCTCTGGCCCTTTATAGGCAGAGCTGTCCCAGGTCTGGTTTGCCAAGGGTGTTGCTGTGGGTCACCATGAATGTGACTTGTCAGTGGATGGAGGAGTGACTTGTCAGTGATCACGGAGATAGGAGGGCTCTTTTGTAAGAGGAAGGACTGTGAAATTCGAATACTAGAACAGAGAAGGAAATCTGACAACAAGGAAATCAGCCAGAAAGTTCAAAGAACCAAGCAGAGAGTTGTCTGGGCAACTGTTCAAAAATATCTAGGAAGTCAGCAAGCAGAAAAAAAGCAGGAAAGACCCATAGTGTCTTAGCCAAAGGCTAGAGCATAGTTCCTTAGCAACAAGTGAAGATTGTCTGTCAGTGATGGGGAGGCTTTACATTGTTTGAGAGCTCTAGAAACCACGTGACCTAACTCTGGTTTGTGTTTTGTTTTGTTTTACCTGTAAACTGATTGCAGAATGGGGTAAGAATGAAGTATCATCATTTCAAAATTCAAAAACAAAAATGGAAGTTATCATTAGGCTACAAAACTACTATTGATTAAATACTCATGAAGCCACAAAGACCATGTGCCTCTCTACTGTCACACCTGGCTTGTGGGTGGTAGGGACCTGAACTCAGGACCTTATGCTTGTGCAGCGAGCACTTCTGTACTGAGTCACCTCCCTATCCCCAAAGCTTTCTAGATTTCTTCAGTGGGCAACTAGAATTTAAAAAAAATCACTGTTTTGGAGAAAAGTATTAAAAACCACATACAACTATGGATTGTGTGTGTTAGTTAATAGTGTAGGACTGGCCAAAAATGAAACCACTTTATATATAACATGTCTTGTGTCTAGTTTCATCTTCCTCTGTTCTTTACAGTAATATTAAGAGAGTCCTAGAGAGTTATTAAGTCCTATTGGGACCTATTGACTGAAGCAGGCATAGGTCTGTATAGGAGTTGGGTCAGTATCAAATGACCTTCAACAAGTTCAAACAACCTTCTAATGTTGTTATTTGAATCAAGCTGCATTTCACTGATGACCAGAGGGCATTCTCTGGAAGGAAATTTCATAAATTGGGAGTTGAAAGCACATAGTCTGTACCTAGACGTGGCCTGAAAAATATCATCCTCAGCTCCTGCAGGCCTGCCTCTTCTCTTGTCCCCAGGAGCCAGTTACCAGAGCAATACAACAACATTATTTGCTATATATAAGCATGGGGACAGACCTTATAAGCCTCAGGCATAGCCATTCCATGAGGTCATGTGTGCAGATGTGAACTGTTGAAAGAAATAAACATAAAATTAATCATGAGAAAAGAGACCTTATTACTTAATGGGAAAATGATTCACTTTGCTTAGATCATGCATGAGATGGAACTCTGTGTTTTGAGTGTCGAAAAATAAAAGGCGTTTCTCCTTTAAATGATGCTCAACTGACATATTTTAAAAATAAGAGGAATCACTGTGGACCTACAAGCCAGCAAGAGTCTGCTGAGAGTCAAAATGAAGACCTTCACTACTACTCCTGGTCTGCACCTCCCTTTGATTGATATTTTCATTTAAGAGACGGCGCATTCTTGTCCAGGTTTCTGCTGGTTGACCTGAGAAAAAGTAGAAACAGTGCAAACAGGCAGAAAACGACAACTGGAAATGACAAGGATATGAGTGGCAAACACAAAGCTCAAGTTCAGGGAACATTCGCATTTCCACAAGATCTTTGAGAGATGGCTGAAAAATTATTTTAATGTTTACTGAGCATGGTGACATCGAAGCCACAGGTGTTAGGTAGGGAAAATGACTTAGGAACAATTTTTCTAATTCTTCACAAAAGAGAAAAAAATGTTGTTAGATTCCAAGAGAGTAGAAGGAGTGTAGTGCCACAAATTAGGCAGAAGGTTATGTTTATTCCTAAAAATTATTTAGCTTATATTTCAAGATTGTCAACTTTAAAATGGTATGGCTATATGTTATAATATAGCCTTTTAAGGCTTTGTTTTTAACATATATCTTTAGAAATTCAGATATGGAAAAATTTTAACGTAAGAAGTTTTCAGCTTCCATTAAGAACTGGGTTAGAGATCTTATCCCCAAACCTGGCAACATTATGTACAAAGCTAGCAAGCTTTGATTTTAAACCTCAGCTTTATAAACATCAGCTGACCAAACGCAGTACATGATTTCTAAAGTGTGTCCTATGCATGTGGGGAATAGTTCAGATAAATGAATGCTTATATCATGATGCATGTTTTAAATACAACTTTATCTTAAAAGTCAGAGCTGTAAGCAAACCACCATTTCCTCCCAGACCTGTATGTCTTCAAAACTGCCTAGTTGCAGGACATTAAAATTGTGCCTTAAAAAAAAAATAGAAAGTTTTTTTCATTATTCCTAAAGGTATCTTTAAATTTATATGCCCCAGATTTTTAGATGATGACCAGGAGGGAAAGAGGAAGGGATAGGGGAGGAGAGAGAGAGGGAAGGGGGAGGGAAGGAGGGAGGGAGGAAGAAAAAGAAGGAAAAAAGAAAGGAGGGAGGGATAATGGTAGAAGGGAGGGAGAAGAGTGAAGGGAGAAGGCAGGGGGAGGGGACAAGAGGGAGTGGGAAGGAAGGAGGGAGGATGAATGGAGGGGAAGAGGGAGGGAGAGGAAAGAGGATGGAAGAAAGAATGGAAGGAGGAAGAGAAGAAGGCATAGAAGCAGGCAGGGAGGGAAGAAAGGAGGGATGAAGGAAGGGAAGAAAGGGAAGGAAGGAAGAAAGGGAGGGAGGGAGAAAGGAAGGAAGGGGGAAGGAGGAATGGTGGGAGGAAGGAAGGAAGGAAGGAAGGAAGGAAGGAAGGAAGGAAAGAAGGAAGGACCTATTTTATGGGATAGTCTGGAACAATTAACATAATGAAGGTGGTGTAGAGACAGAACAACTTTGCATATACTAATGGTTTTACTTTTTCGAGATTATAACTTGATGGGTAATTGAATGCTAAACAGTAAACTTTGATATGATGTTCTTGTCGAGTAAAGCATAAGATCTTCTGGGCTAGCACAGTGAAGCAGACAAAGGAATAGAACTCACTTAGTTTACAACTATATTTCTGTAGGACAAAATGTGCTCCTATGTACATTTGAGTGATATGAAAAATCAAAGTTATAGACTTAGAAGCCATATTTCTAGGTTCCTATTTCCTATGAATCTACTTGGAGATAGCGGCACTTTTCATCTCTGTAGATGTAGATTCCTTTTGTCACAGTTGAGAAACTTATACTAAAGCCCCAGAATCCTTCTGAGATGTGCAGTGGGTAGGAAAAATGAGAATAACATGGGCGTATGGGATGCATGCCTACTTTCTAAATCAGCATTACCTCTGCAAGCCTTTCTTCTGATCTGCATAAACACAGGATAGTGTAAGTGGTTTTTCTTGAGTTTTAAATTCTTTGGTCCTCAGAGAAAAGTTGGTATGGAGAGAGAAAATGAAGCCCAAGTCTAAGAATGAGGTTTGCTGGAATGTAAAGAACTCATCAGATGAATTTTATATGAGATAAGAGGAAATATTTATTTAAATATTTAGATAGCTAAAAACAGTGCTGTGCAATTTCCACCTCATTAGTTCCTACCAGAACTAATTTTTTTAAAGCAAGTGTTAGCAGAGTGTGATGGTAGGTATGTGCCTTTAATCCTAGTACTTCAGAGGCAGAGACAGGTAGGCCTCTGTGATTTCAAGGACAGCCTGGTTTACAAAGGAAGCTACAGACCAGACAAATTATATGGTAAGACACTGTCTTAGATAGATAGATAGATAGATAGATAGATAGATAGATAGATAGATAGATAGATAGATAGATAAAGATAGATGATAGATACATAGAGATTGATAAATATAGATGATAGATAGATAGATAGATAGATAGATAGATAGATAGATAGATAGATAGATAGAGGTGGATAGATAATAGGTGATCAGTAGATAGACACATAGATGATAGATAAATAGACAGATGATAGATTGATAGATGATTGATTGATAGACAAAGGTAGATAGATGATAGATAAATAGAAGATAGATAGATAGATAGATAGATAGATAGATAGATAGATAGAGGTGGATAGATAATAAGTGATCAGTAGATAGACACATAGGTGATAGATAAATAGACAGATGATAGATTGATAGATGATTGATTGATAGACAAAGGTAGATAGATGATAGATAAATAGAAGATAGATAGATAGATAGATAGATAGATAGATAGATAGATAGATAGATGTGGATAGATAATAGGTGATCAGTAGATAGACACATAGGTGATAGATAAATAGACAGATGATAGATTGATAGATGATTGATTGATAGACAAAGGTAGATAGATGATAGATAAATAGAAGATAGATAGATAGATAGATAGATAGATAGATAGATAGATGACAAATCCTGTAGATTTACATAGAATGTACAATCTAGAGACCACTGGTAAGTTCAGAAAATAAAGAAGAAAAGAAAAAGTACTTGTTGCATAGCTACTGGCTGCCTGCTTTGATGGAGTTGCTTGTACACATAATGGCTTTCTTTTCTGTGCTCTTCAAGATTAGGTAGAACATTAAGCCTGGATAGCTTTTAGTTTGTAGATAATCAAGTCAATCCATTCCAAATGGGGGTCTAGTTTTTTAAGATTTGGTTTGGGGGTAATTTTGTTGTCGTCGGTGCAGGTTAGACTACAGTCTGTTTGATGATTGTAGTGATACGACATATTATGATCATGAAATTGATCCAAATGTAACAATTTCAGTACAAGGCTGTGTTTTCATTCACCAGGCAAACTTCAAAATCCCCTGTGCTGGATAGTTTTATGTCAACTTGACATGAACTAATGTCATCTGAGTGGAGGGAGCCTCAATTAAGAAAATGCCTCCCTGTAGTGTATTTCCTTAATTAGTCATTGATAGGGAGGGCTTGGCCCTCCATTGTGGGTGGAGCCTTCCCTGGATTCTATAGAAAAGCATGCTGAGCAAGCCATGAGGGACAAGCCAGTAAGCACCCGTCTTTCATAGCCTCTGCATGAGCTGCTGCCTCCAGTTTCCTGCCCGGCTTAAATTCCTGTCCTGACTTCCTTTGATGGTGATCTGTGATGTGGAAGCATAAGCTAAATAAACCTCTCCCTTGCTAACTTGCTTTTGGCCATGGTGTTTTGTCATAGCAACTGAAACCTAACTGAGACATACACCATCATCTTCCATTCAAGTGGCCCTTCGACATCCATGGGATTTCACTAAGACTGATAGAACAGTGAACCACTTCCGCCATACTCTGCACTCATAAATAAAGGTCAGGCTGGGTGCTAGTAACATCTTTCTCACTGCCGTTTGTTTCCTGACTCTTCCTTATAAATAAAAAGACTCAGGTCTGCAAACGAAGAGTGAGATGCACCATTCCCTGTTCCATGCCAAGGCTCTATCGGTATAGGTTTGAAACAACCCCCTAGAGCTCTCTGAGTTCCTGGCAGGGTTTCAGTACTAACATGTGGTTAATTTTTTTAGAGGATTTTTTTTTTTCTTTTCCTTCCTGTGCTCAAGAGGAGCCATGGAGTGTGTGGGAAAAGACATCTTTGCCTGCACATCTGTGATGCTTACATATCTCCCTGAGAGATAGTGACCGACCTTCTCTCTCTGCACATTTTGTTCTGGGAACTTGGAAGGAGAAACATACCCTGAATATTTAGATGGTTTTTAAAAATAGTGTTCATGGAGACAGTGTATGTGAAAATAAATCCAAATTTTTTTGTCTCTGACAAAAATTAGCAATTAATTCATGTGATGGTACCTACAGCCACTTTTATCCCATATGCACTAGTGTGGCACATTGCTATCTATATACAGAGACTATAATGAATCCACACTTACAGGTCAGTTTTGTTCAGTCGCCAATGTCTGAACAAAGAGCCCAGAGAACACCTACAGTCAAACTGTGGAGATCTGGCTTGATCTTTACCATTTGATCTGTACCATTTTTATTTCTTTCCAGACAGGACAATGAATTGTGCTGTTTTATTTTTAATTTCCAAGTTTTCAAGAAATGTCTGTGAGAATAATCCTGTTGTGTTTCTGTTTAAAATTACAGAAGGAAGCATCCTCTTAAGAGTCTACTTAATAAAATAAAGACACTGCTTAGGATTATTTAATTTGCTTTCTATTTTTGTTGTAGTAGTAAAATTCACATTTGGATTACATTTTGCTCCACACATAACAGAATCTTTCAAATAATGAGATCATAATTCTTATTTTCCTCTTGGATAGATTTTCTAAGTCAGTAACAGATCAACACTTCTAGTCCACATGGAGATGTTCAGTATAAAAATACTCAGTTCTTCTGCTAACTTCCTTGCAACACAACATGAGTTTTCAGTCATTTGTTAGTTGTAACAGTGACTGATTCTAATACAGATCTATGTTTGTTCATTTATCTGACCTTTCATCCATCGACAAATAATCTATAGCCAAATAGAATTTTATCAAATTAAATAAAATAATTTTATCAAATCAAATAATGGCAAAGTAGAAGCTATGTAGAGATGCCATTTCTGGGTAAAGAGTCACAGAATGGTGAGAAAATGCCTAGCAGTTTGCACATGTGTATACACACACACAGACACACACACACACACACACACACACACACACACTAGTCAATGCTTTCTACAACACTGAGAGCCAACGACTGTCTACAACAAACACTGAGGTGAAATTTTACCAAACGCCCAATAGCCTCTCACAGTTTATGCTGGGTGCTTACTTCTGCTAATCACTTAAATGAAAAATTTAGGTTCGTGTTGAACTTCAAAGGGGAAATAGCACAGGAGTGTGGGACTTTTCTTTTCTTTATAATTGAAAAAAATTTTGTTCATGCAAAATATTCTAATCACGGTTTCTCTCTGCTCACCTCCTTTGGGTCCTACTTACACAGCTACCCACCCAACTCCAGCCACCCTCCCTTGCTGGTATGTCTGAAAGACAGTGACACTGTAGTATATTCACATATATAAAATAAATAAATTTTTAAAAATTTTAAAAAGAGGAAACAGAACAACAGACCACATGAGTTTGTCTCTCTGTCTCTGTCTAATCTCTCAGACACTAAAATGCCATAAAATAAAAATAACTATATAATTCCAATACTCTTATAAGATGGAGTTCTAAACCACGTGTGAGGCTTATATATTAGCCTTATTTCATTGGGACTAAATCTAGAAAAAGTTATTTTCTTATTAATAGATCTTCTACTATACTGAAGGACCAAGAAGAATCCAGAAATCCCTTGAAACATGATTTATAAAATACTAGAGACTCCCTTTGGAATATCAACATTTGCCGCACATATTTTAATAAAAGTATTATGATATTGTAGCATGAGACAGAGTAGAATAGGAAGACAAAAGAAAATGCCCGAACAAAGCAGCCTGAGACAAAAAGCTTACAAAAATAATCAGTGAGTCCATGTTGTGCCTGGGCATAGGGCCTGCTCTTAAGAGTAGCTTATATACCCAGTGAGATTGCTTTAGAGAAAACTAACTTTTTCTCTGCAAGTAGATGTCAATTGGAGATACTTTCTTGGTTAGGGATGAGAGCTTCTATCTACTTTAGCATTATAGATTTTATGAATATGTGGCCCTCGGAGGCAGTAGAAGGACTTTAATTGAAAAGCTAGAAGAACATTTTTTTTTTAACTTTTCATACAATTTTACAAAATGCATTAATTTGGCTTATAAAATATGACAATGACGACTTGAAAAGCATTGGTGAATTACCAGGGAAAAAATAGATCTAAGCAACAAGATGAGCAAAACTGGGCACACCTAAAAACCTCAATTCAACTCTTTTATGTATTCAGTTTACAATAAAGTTCCCTCCCAATTAACCCAACCTAAGAGGAAAATGTCTAAAATTGACAATAATAGAAGTTGAAAGTTCATTTAACACACCTGTTGTTGTTTAAATATGAAAAGTCACCCACACACTTGTGTGCTGAATTTTCACTGCTAGCTTCAAGTGTCATTTTTGGTTTGGTTTTCAGAACTTGAGGAGATTGGGCCTAGAAGGAGAAAGTAGGCCTCAAAGGCTGGATCCTGGGTGACTTCTCCTTATCTTAGTCTCGTCTCCTCTCCTCTCCTCTCCTCTCCTCTCCTCTCCTCTCCTCTCCTCTCCTTTCTTCTCTTCTCTTCTTTCTCTCTATTTCTCTCTCTTTCCTTCTCTTTTCTCTATATATCTTTTTTCCTTTGCTTCTCCTTCCCTACATCTCTCCCCATCCCTCCATCCCTCCATCCATCCCTCCATCCCTCCATCCCTTTATCCCTCCATCCCTCCATCCCTCCATCCCTCCATCCATCCCTCCATCCCTCTATCCCTCCGTCCCTCCCTCCATTTTTCCTGACCATGATGGAAGGTCTCATGCTTATGAGCCACAACATGGTCAATATCATGGACTAAAATCATAAATTATAGTAGTCTTTTTTCCTCTTAGACTGTTATGTTGCAGTGATGAATTATGCAGCCAGTGCCCTTCTCAGCCTCATAACAAAAGGGCCACTGATTGCAGAGTCTGATGCTGATCTTGTGTGAGCAGAGCTGACTGGGACTGTACCGCATGTCTGCTGCTCAGCACCTTCCTATAGCTTAGCTTCAGCAAAGAGTGCAGAGAAGGTGAAAATTCAAACTACCAACTATACTTTCTATTGAATTTGCACTACTATAGATATGAAAAGTCATTAAGAAAATGTGTCAAAACTTGGGAACCATATGCTAGTCTTTCACTGTGTGTTGTGCCAGAATCGTAACACTATCTTATGGATTTCTCATTTTATTATCTTGCCACTACACTATGCATTTCTATGCATTCCATTCACCATCTTGATTGAGCTAATTTTCCCATTGTTGTATTATAATACCTTTAGCAAAACAACTAAAGGGATGAAGAGCTTTTGAGCATCATGTTTTCAGGGGTTCAGTTGAAAGACTTTGGTCCATCTTGGCCAGCTGCATTGTTTCTTAATCTGTGTTAAATAGAGGATCATGGCAGTAGAGGTGTATGCCTTAAGCTCCTTATAGGAAGCAAAAGAGAGGAAGGGAAAGGTACAATACATGCAACCTTCATTTGCAGGCCTCCAGTGACATGTGTTTTCCTGTTGGTTCCAACATGTTTCCACAAACTTGCAAACTAGTATGAGCAGCTGGCCATACACAGTCCATACTTGAGCCAGTGAGAAGAATTTCATCTTCACACCATAACACAAAACTTAATCCATATTAAGGGTCAGGTGTAATGTTACCTTCTCTAGGAAGCTCAATCTGGGCAAGCAGGAGCCTATTACACCAATAATCCTTCTCCTTGTTTGGAGGGGCTGTGTCTGATGTTGTGATAGAATTTTAGCTTTGGGTTCACTGCAGTTTGGCTTGTAGTATATGAGTCTATCACACATAAGCCCCTTAAAAGAAGAAAGACTTTGGCTATTCTTCTGTATACAGCACAGTGTTACTGACCTTATAGTCATTCAATAAAAATGTAAAAATATTAAATCACAGCTCCATCTCAGGAGATCAGGACAAAAGGAAGAAAATGGGACAAACTTGTTCCAAGATCAAGCTAAACAGTCATAAAGAAAATGAAGCCTTCAATAGTAAAACATTTATTTGTTGATGAATACAGTACAGAAAATGTAGTTTCCTGGGTTATGAGTTAGCATTCTCTGCTACTGTGTTTTCCTTGTGAAGAAGCTAAAAGAACCAAGGAGACATCAGCTGGGGGAGGGAGGTCTTTAGGAAGTGCCAGAGGCCTGGGAGGCTCCAGGTTGCCTATGGGGGCAAATCTAGCTGAGCCTCCTGGCAGTGGGCGATATGGAGCCTGAACAGGAAGGATTCCCAGTGGAGAGATAAGGACACCAACAACCCACCCACAAAAATCATCAACCCAAAATGTGTCCTGCCTACAAAAAGTACAGGGACAAAGATGTCACAGAGACTGAGAGAATGGCCCAGGGCTGGCCCTACTTGAAATCTATCCCATGAGCAAGAATCAATCCTTGACACTATTGTTGGTGCCATGTTGTGCTTGCAGACAGGATAACTGCTCGCTGAGAGGCTCCACACAACAGCTGACTGAAACAGACGCAGAGACCCTCAACCAAACATTAGTCCGAGCTCAGGAAGTTTGTGGAAGAGTTGTGAATTTTATCCTTTTTTGTTAACCTATAGAATGCTTTCAGTACTCTCTTTGATGACTATTAGCAATGCAAAAAAAAAAAATCACTGCTTTCAAAAATCCATGACATTTTATTCCAGGAAATTTATCTTTTTTATGAAATTATTTTACCCCCCCTTCCCAGTCCCCTCTCTCAGAGTTCTTCACCCCATCCCCATCCCCTTTGCCTCTGAGAGGGTGCTCCCCTGCCAAACTAACCATCACCCACCCTCACCCACCCACTTCCCCCCACCTCCCAGCCCCTCCCAGCATCTCCCTTCCCTGGGGCATCAAGTCTCTACAGGATTAGACACATCCTCTCCCACTGAGGCTCAACAAGGCAGTCTTCTGCTACATATGTGCTGGGGCCACAGACCAGCCGATCAATGTATGCTCTTTGATTCATGGCTTAGTGTCTGGGAGCTCCCAGGGGTCCAGGTTAGTTGATACTGCTGGTCTTCCTATGGAGTTGCCTTCCCCTTCAGCTCCTTCAATCCTTCCCCTAACTCTTCCATAGGGTGCCCAACCTCAATCCAATGGTTGGCTCTAAGTATATGCATCCGTCTCAGAGGACAGGCATACTAGACTCCTGTCTGCAAGCAGAACGTAGCCTTCGTAATAATGTCAGCGTTTGGTGCCTGCTTATGGGACATATCTATTTCTTCCACCATGCTCTTTGATAATTATTAATCAAAAGAAGCAATCTCCTGCCTTACAATATTAAGCATTTCATGCACTCAGTCTCCAAATCAATTTTTAAAGTCTATTTCAAAAGTCACTGGGTCTTCATGGGAAGAGTAAGATTCAAAATTATTTTGATTAATTAACAATGAGTTTATAAGTTTAAATATTTAATAATCATCTAGATAATATCTAGTAATCTTTAAAAATAAATAAATGTAAAATACAAAAGGAAGCATAACTGCTGTTATGGATATTTCCTTCTGGATAGAAAAGAACTTTCGTATTTACCAGCATGGGAAACAATCAAGCACATCAACAAATAAAGACAAAGTGTTCTCCCATGTACCAGATAAGTGCCTAGGCAGAAATGTGGGTTAAGTGTAGTATTATGTTGAAAAAAAGAAAAGGAAAAAAAAAACATTGTTTGGTTTTCATATGCACAAGAGAAAAATAAACAAACGTGTCTTGACGATCTCAGGGAATTGGAGGAGGGATAACCTCAATATTTTGCAAGCAAAAGGCCATTTTTCAAATGTCCTTTTCCCCCAAAGAGTATTATGCCACAAAGATTGTGGTTGTGTCTTTCACTGAGTCCTACAAGGACACCTACAATGAACCAACAGCCGATAAATACAAAAAGGTTTTTTTCATTCAGAAGTAAACGTTCCATGGTACTTTATGCTATCTTCCTGTAGAAATTTTGGTGTGCATAGATTCCCAGCGATTACCTAGATGCTTATTAGATATTTAAACTTACAAATGCATTGATAATTAATTAAAAATAGTTTTGAAACTTACTCTTGGTATCAAGACCCAATGACTGCTGAAATAGAATTTAAAAATTGATCTGGTGGCAAAGTACATCAAAAGCTTAATACAATAGATTGATGATTTATTCTTTTGATTTATTCTTTTGATAATCACTTTTAAAGACTATTGAATGAAATAAATATGTAAAAAAATAAGTGATGAGTGTCCTAGAATAAATTGTCATTGATTTTTAGAAGTGGTGATTTTTTTTTCATTGTTAGTAAGTAGAAAATCACTTAACCAGCAATGAAGACCATGGTAGGAATTCATTCAGTTATCAGTCCATGCTAGAAAGATCCACCCAAGCTTTCTCAGAGGACAGTTTGCAAACAAGAAGAGTGAAGAGCCCTTCTCATTTAAGCAGACAAGAGAGATACTGCTTTCTTTGGAGATTTTCTTCTTTCTGTATTTATTTACTGTCTTTCATTTGTGTGTGTGTGTGTGTCTGTGTGTCTGTGTGTGTGTCTGTGTGTCTGTGTGTGTGTCTGTGTGTGTGTGTGTTTGTGTGTGTGTGTGTGTGTGTGTGTGTGTGTGATGGGTGCTTGTGTGGAGGACAAAGATTGACATCAAGGTATTCCTCCATTACTCTTCATCTTATTTTAGGACAGGATTTTTTCTTTACTTATAAATCCATGGTTTTTTTCATTAATTAATTAATATATTTACTTTACATCTCAATCAAAGTTTCCCCTCCCTCCTCTCCTCCCAGTCCCTCCCTCTCACCCCCTTCTCCTATGCTCCCTCCCTTTCTCCTCAGAGAAAGAGAGACTTTCCATGGATATCAACCTACCTCTTTGGATTTCCTTCCCCTAGCTTTGTCTAGCCTCAATAGAAGAAGAATAGGATTTTTTTTTTTATTGACCTTAGATCTCCTCCTTTGGCCGGGGATCTTCAGCATGTGCCAGCAGCACTGGAGTTACAAGCCTGCCACATTCATGACATTTCAATGTGAGTGCTAGGGATCCACACTCATATCCTTGGGCTTCTGCACTGAGAACTTTACTCATTAACTCATCTCACAGCCTCACTGACTTTTATTTTAATAGAACTCTCAAAGCAGTTCTAGATGAGCAGAAGTGCAAAAAAAAAAAAAAAAAAAAAAATTCCAAATGTCCTGTCTCCTCTGCTACATGCATAGACACTCCTTTGGTTCATGCTGAACCAGAGTGGTGTGCTCATGATAATCAGAGAACCTACAGTGACACATGAGTGTCACTGCGACTCAAGTTCATGAGTGTTTACCATTGGTGTGTACACCATGAGTCTTGACAAATACATGATATATGTGCTCATGATTATACTGTGATACAGAATAGTTTCATTGCTCTAAAACCTTCTCTGTACTCTGCCTTTTCTTCCTTCCTTCCTCTTAACTTCTGGTGACTACCTTCTTTTTATGTTCTTCTTAGTTTGACCACTACGGAATTCATAGAGTTGGAATCTTCTGATGTTTGGCCTTCAGAGCTTGAATTGCCTCATTTAGCACGGTGTCTTTAAATTCCTTTTGTGTCCTTTGATGGATGATAAGTATTTTGTTTTAGTGCTGAATAATACTCCTTTGTTTAGAATACTCACCTACTGAAAGAAAATTTGATAGGCTGAGGTTTAGGAAATCAAGTGCCAAACATACTCATGTGTAGTGTTTTTCTCTTAAATTCTGTTTTGTTTTATTTTATTTTAAATAAGGTATCAGTTATTTTGGAAAAATACCAAGTATATGCTTTCTGTTTTATTTTTTTGTCTTTATTTTTGGTTTTTTTTTTTTTTTTTTTTTTTTACTTGTCTCATTGGTTGGTCGATTGGTTGGTTTTTTAAAAATTAGCTTTTACAGATGCTAGACATATGGCTTAGCAGTTAAGGGTTCTTGCTGCTCTCTCAGAAGACCTGGATTTGATTCTCAGCATTCACGTGGTAGCTCACAAATCTATAACTCAAGTTTCAAGGGATCCAACACCTTCTTCTGACCTCCAATGGCACCAAGCAAGCAAGTAGGACACAATCATAAATTTTGGCAAAACATTCATACAGATAAAAATAATAAAATAAATATTTAATTCGTTAAAACTTAGCCTTACAAAAGTAATATTTTTTTAATCTGCAAAACTTGTAATCTTTTTCCACTTTGGACTTCTGTGAATTCATAAATTAATCCAAAGATAATTAATATTTTATTTATTCATTTGATGAACATTTATTGTATGATAATTTGGGCAGACAACAGCTCTGCAGTTCTTAGAATATTTAAAGTAGGTTAGGTTCTGATATCATCCTTGCAGAGCTTTGATATTGTTCCACTCAGGGGAACAATTGAGACAATAATAAAGAACTAGAAAACTATGCTGCACACTTCCTGTCCAGAGAAGTTAAACCCTATCATTTTCTCAGTCTTCTCTTTTAGCTTTCAGTGACATTTCTTGTTTGCTCAAGATTTGGGTTTCCAATAACTTTGGGGTTGTATTTCCCTTTCAGTTGCTTTCTATAGCTTTGTTGCTACAATGATGCTGTTATTCTTTCTCTTTTTCCTCTGTCCCATCTTTAAATAACTCACAGCAGGGGACAAGCCTGTTCTTAAGTTTATCATTCTGAGCAGAATTATTTGATTGGTGGCCATAGAGTATCAGAATGTCTAGCTATTTACTTTCAGGGTTCTTGGGCCACATACCCTCTTTCCTTGCACCATAAGCATCTTGTTTTGTTGTTATTGTGGTGTGGCAAAAGCCAGGACCTCAAGTGCAATGTGGCCTAGCATGTGTGATAGCAAGCATTCTTACTTTGCTCAGTTTTCCAGAGATGTTTCATGGCTTCACCTAGCCTCAATGCTTCCCTGAGTGTCGGTGTCTTAATTAAGTAAGAACACTGCCTTTGAGTCTTTGTTAGTGAAGGCAGCTTTTATTTATTTATTTATTTATTAATTTATTTATTTATTTTCTGCTCTTAATTTCTACCAGGTGATTTAAAGCAGATGTGGAATGTTAGAAATAATCCATCTGACATTTATTTGTTTCCTTTGTCCTTTAATATATTTTATGCAGTCCAATATGGAATTCCTCTGGTTAGAATCTAATTCCATTGTCCTCATTTTTGTCACAAGTTCTTTCTGTGCGATTTCTAACAGCAGTCACCATCACTACATGTTTCTATGTACTGACTATAACTGTGGAGCTCGTAAAAGTTGAGTAGCCTGGTCTTGTCTGCACCCTGCTAGCAGGTAAAAGTTTTCTGAGTTGTACAGGTGAAGGTCAGTGTCAGGAGGAAGGCATAAAGACAGGAAATAGAAGGAAAAACAATTCAATAACCACGTGGTTTTACCAGCTCTTTGTAACGTAATAATAATAAAATGATGGTGCCCATATATGAGTCAGTGGGCTGCTTTTAATAAAGATGCATTTATCCTAGGTATCCAAATCCATGTAGATTTAAATGGAAAATGTAACTTTTGGGGTAACTTATAGACTTGAACTGGCCTAAAAGTACTGATGGATAATTAGATAGGCACTGGAGGACTCTGATTTTTCCAATTCTGCCATCATGACTTCCTCCCTTTCCTTCTTCCAGTCTATCAACACTGAGCTTTTCCCAGACTCTTAAACACTAGTGTTGCTGCAGTGGCTGCAATAGCAATGGCCAGTTCTATGGGTGCTGGCTGGTTGGAGATGAAATACCTTCCTTTTTAAAACATTCTCAGATAATGTCACCATTGCTACCGAAGGCCCTGGACTGAGAAACTCTGATCCACGTACCAGAACAGTAACTGTTGACATTGGCAAATGACTGCTTTACCTGTACACTCTCATCCCATAGATGCAATTCAAACTTCAAGCTAAAGATACACCCCTTTTTGTCTTTGACTTATAAGTAAAAGCAGATTAATAAAGTATGACTATAATGATTCCTATACTGTTACAAACTATAATTAATATAACATTATAACAATAATTATTATAATATGAATAATAATTCAGATAATGTTATACTAGATGCTTGTAAGTTAAAAGATCCCACTTAACAATGTAGTTTTCTTTGTGCCTTTGCTTTGGTTGGTTGGTTGGTTGGTTGGTTGGTTGGTTGGGTTGGGTTGGGTTGGTTAGTTTCTGACAGATTCTCACTATCTAAGCCTTTGTGGGAGTGAATTTGCAAGTATGGCCCAGTTGGCCCCAAACTGTCAACCCATCTGCCACAGACTCCTAAGTACTTGGATTCCAGGCACCTAGTTTCCTCATGTGAACTTTAAATGGCAAAGTTGTTAGTCCTTCCCAGTCACCTGTCATCACAATTATTTTGGCACATACGTTATGAAAGACATTACACAAAGAACTAGGAATTGAACCGAGTATGCTGGCAAGTAGGAGAGGTTTTCTTTTGCTTCCTCAGAGTCGACCAACATTTCCTACTGAAAAACAAAATGAAAATTAAGGCTGTCATTCTTAACTTGCCTGGAAACGCTGACAGTGGAGAATTACATTATCTTCAACTTCTGACTGTCATTTCATATGAAAATCGTCACTTCTCCCAAAAGGAAAAGGAAAAAAAAAACAGGTTTAAATAACTTTCTACTTCTTTAAACAGGATATTATTTTAAGAAGGAAAAGTCTAGAAAGAGGAATTTATTATCAAATGAAACATACAACACTAATATGAGATTCCATACTACTCCAGCTGGCTGCAGATCAAAGAATTCAGGGTGAAATGGAGCCAAGACTATTGCTGAAAAGTCCCTTTCTTTTATGGGTGAGCAAGGAGTATCACTGGCCCAAAAGAGCCAGGAAGAGGCATATGAAACTAAAGACAGTGTCTGGGCTAGCGCCTTGAATTCAGAATCAGGAAGTCGTGGTTCTATTCCTGGCCCAGCCTTGCATTGATTATGGCTATCTACAGGAGGCTGGGGCTCCCGCACAAGCTAAGCATTCAGTCAGTGTTGAATCTGCTCTGCCAAATGACTATGATTTGGAAGCATTGACTATTTTCTTGATTTTTTTTTTTTTTTTTTTTTTTTTTTTTTTTTTTTTTTTTTTTTTTTTTTTTTTTTTTTTTTTTTTTGTTCTTTTCCACATGCTTGGCATTAGAACAGAGCCAATGTGGGCTGATGGAGACATTTTTCTCTGGACTTTATATTGTCTTCAGTCTGTCTGATGTCTGGCAGTGGGTACCTCCTGCCTACCACCATGTGTGAGTGCTTTCAGCTATGCTGTTTAATTAAGAGCATTTGGATAAGGAAACACAGCCGGGTTGTCTTCCCTGGGTAGAAGGAAAACATCAGGAAGAGTCCTAGCACTTAAACCTAATGAGTTCAGAAGCCTCTGGGAGATTTGTATCCTCCCAGACGCCACTACAATCAAAGTACCCTCACTTCCCACAGACAACGTATCTCTTCCAGCCTAACTAGAAAGCATTATTGAGTTTTCATCATGTACAGCAATTCATATTGAATAGGCGTTATGTCCTGTTCCAATCTGCCTAGATTCCATTGGCCCGTGTCTTAGAGAGAGATAAGTAAAACACCCATAACAGCAGCACACATTATCAGTATTTTGCCCACAGCTAGTTACAGTGTCCAAACATTAGGATGTTTCTGTTTCTGTTCCACCTGGGTGTGTGCTGGTGAAAAGTGACATATACCATGCTCCTGATTTGAGTTCAGCATAGTTAAGTAAGTGCTTTGTCCTCATAGGAAAAAAAAGACTGTGGCTCTCTCTGCATATGTGTGTTCTGAATGCACTAGCTTCTATACTAGTGAGCCTATATGAGCATAGAGATGTCCTTGCCTATCCTGCAGGCCATATAGGATTCCAGAATACATTATATTTAATTCTGGGTACCAATCGTCAACTGGAGAACTATTTGTATCCAGAGGAGAGTAAACAGAAATTATAGGACAATTTGAAACTATGTCATATGAGAGAGGACTTAAGAAGGTGAGGAGGACAAGGATAGCTCCATAGCAAACTATGTGCTTTGCATGCACTTGACCCTTGGCTTGATGTGTAATAGTCCTCCCAACTCAAAGAAGGAAACTGTGGGCATTTCACTAGAAAAATCATAAAATGGAAACAGCAGAGTTCTCTAAATATTTAAAAGATAACTTCATAGAATAGATAATATTTATTCTGCTTCAATCTAGGGTTACAACCCCTTTGTGGGTTCAAAGATTCTTGGAGACCACCTGTCAGATATCCTGCACATCCAATACTCACATTATAATTCATAACAGTAGTAAAATTACACTTGCGAAGAAGCAGTAAAATTTATTTTTATGATGGGGGTCACAACATGAGAAACAGTATTAAAGGGTCACAGCATCAGGACAGTTGAGAGCCACTGACATAGAGGAAGAAGCTTGGACATTAGAGGGGATAGAGGTTCACTCTACAGCATCGTAAAGACTTTGGTTGCATGGGTATAAAATAGGTTATGTTGTACAAAACGAAGCAAATAACATATGATATAACCATGCAAACCTTCAGCAAGTGATTGCTGAGTACAAGTCAGACAAGATGACTTCAAAAGTTCTGTTTTCTTATCCCAATATTACATTTTGACTTAGGAAGGAAGCATAAGGATCTTTCCAAACAAACAACAGATTGGAAAGGAAGGTAGACACAGGAGGGAGCAGAATAATTAAGAAAAACACTGAATTTAAGTTGATGTCATACTTTACCTAGCAAACAGGAGCAAGTGCTATGGAAAATAGGTATGTAAAATAAATTAAAGGCATTATTTCAACCTCCTTAGGTTGGTAAACCAAAATTCCCATTCGTTTCACAATAGTTTTTTCATTCAAAACTGTCTCGCTCCTGTTGGTCCCCAGTCCCACTTACTGTAGACCCAAAACACCAGCTCACAAGAGCTGGTTGCAGTCTCCCTTATTCAGCCCCTGGTCATGTTTACATGATACTTTGAAACCCATCCAGGGACTATTACACTACAGGAAGACAAATGCATACATGTACACTTTGCTTTTATCTGAAGAGCCAGTTGCTCAAGATTTGCCAGCATACATTGTATGCTCACCTCTTTCTAAAGAATATCAACTACATTACCTTTTTTAAAATTAGTTTCAAAGTTTCAGGTTTCTTTGTGGCATTTTGTTAAGTATTTATTTATATTTGGAACCCTCTGTCCTCCTTTCCCATTCTTCATCCCTATCTCCTCTGTATCTCTCTTACTATTCCTCCTGCCACTTTTATACATATCTGTTACCCTCCCCTCTCGCCCAGAGCCTTTTTTGTTTCCTGTTAGGATCATTTCTGTTTTCTCATCCCACTCACACTTATTCTCTAGTAAATACACATGTAAACATGAGAAGCTAGGATGCACTTTTAAGAGAGAACATACAATATTTGTCCTTTTGCATATGGGTAACCTCAGTCAGTATAATTTTCAACTCCATCCATTTTCCTGCAAATTATATAATTTTACTTTTCTTTACATTTGAATAAAATATCCCTGTGTATATGTTCCTTATTTTAATTATCCATTCACATTTTAATAAGCATCTAGATAGATTTCATTTCCTAAGTATTGTAAATACTTAGTAGCAATAATTATACATATACATCATATACATATATACATACATATATACACACAAATATATATGTATCTGAGTATACATACATACACACACATAACGTGATATTTCTGTTAGAGAATATAGATTCCTCTGCACATATGACCAGTAATGATATAGCTGGATCATCTGAGTGCTCTATTGTAAGCTTCTTGAGAAATCTCCACCCATATCTACATAGTGACTGTAAGTGGAAGTGTAAATAAGAGATTTTTTCTCATATCTTCACAGGCCCTTGTTGTCATTTGGTTTCTTGACAATGGCCATGCAGACTAGGGTGAACCTGTATCACAAGTAGATTTAATTTGTATAGCCCTAATAGGTGAGGGTACTAAACTCTTTTTAAAGTATTTACTAGTGATTTATATTTCTACTTTTGAGACCTCTGAGTTTAGTTCCATAGTACACCTTTTTTATTGAAATATCTGTTTTCTTGCTAAGTTTTTAACTTCTTTGTGTATTCTCTATATTATGTACTGAATATATATCTGGCAAAGATTATCCACCATTCTGTAGGTTGTCTCTATACATTGTATTTTTAATCTCATGAGACCTGTTTTTTGTTAGTTGTTAGTCTTATTACTTTTTGAAGTCAAATAGGTAATATGGATTTCTTATAAATAACCTATTGTCTTTTTATAATCAATAAACTGTGCTTACAGTTCAGATTTCAGCACATGAAGGCTTGAACTAGAAGAGAGACCTTAGAAAAATGGTACTTATTGATCACGTGATATTGTTCGATATCAAATGTGCCTGAGGTTCCAATTATCTTTGTTTGCTAAGATTAAAATTAAATCAAAGAGTTTATCAAACATAGAACATCACTAAATGTGTTCTTTTCATGAACTAGGCTTTGCAAAGAGTAAGTTTTCCTCCTTACATTGACCTTCCAAGCAGAATCTGCTTTGTACAATTGCTTCCTCTTTCTGTTTCATCCCCACCTTTGTCCTCCCAACCATGGCTTCTCATTGGCTGATTTTATTGAAGTCTCTCTACCACTGTATCACTCTTCTTTCCACTTGGACCACTATCTTCCTGACTCTCCACTGCCTCTCCTCTTCCTTCTTTTCCTTCTTTATCTCTCTCCTTCTATCCCTCTATCATCTGTCTCTATCTTTACCCCATCATCTTCTCCATCTCCTCCTCTTCCCACTCCAGTTTGACTCTTAATTGCCACAGAAAGCTTTTCTTGAATATACTATATATTTTATTGTAATTTTTATTTATACATTAGTTCATATACTGATTACTATGCTGTATATTAATTAATATATTATATGATAGTTGTTTTAAATAATATTGTGGGCATATATAGGTAGATAGGAACACTGTAGTTATTTATCTCATTATCCTATTTTTAAATTCTTACACTGGTTTCTATTTGAAAATGTTTATAAATCTGTTAATTTTTCATTGTTTATTTCCCTAAGATTGATTATAACATTCAAGACAACAGGAGTTTTGTATTCTTTGCTGATGGCTATTCAGTCCAGTCCCTTTAATAATGCCTGACTTAAAATAGCTATAATATTTAAAAGGGAAAGATAAGATACAGAGGAGGCCAATTTATCATATTAGCCTTGAATTGAGAGAGTCACATGACAGAAATACTCAATTCTTAAATAAATAATTTAGTATAATAGAACGCTTCTTCATGGACCAAACTAACTGAATGAAGTTAAATTCTATTAAAGAAGTCAAAAAGCCCAGAATCCACAAAAACACCCTTGTATTTTCAGGCATGAACTATTTGGTAGAGTTTGGCCCTGAACATATGAAAAAGTAGAACTTCATAAGATGTTAAAACTTGAGTTTAAAAATAAGGACAAGGATATTTATACAAAGCGTTGGCTTTTTAGTCACTCTATTTTGGGGGGTTTAGGGCTGTATGGCATAAAAACTCTTGACATTTCAGAGTAATGTGATGGATGGTGAGTAAGAAGGTACCCATGGAGGTCAGAGGAAAGAAATAGGCTTAATTGTCTAAGAGAATATCATGGGGCAAGACTGTTTTATTTTATCCTTCTGGCAGATCACTGAAATAATTTGATGCTCAGCCAATGGATATAAAAATATTTTTAGAGTATAATCTCTATATCCAGTTAATTCAAAGAGAGATTCCTTTTGAGACCATCACTGATGGGTCCAGGGTAGCTGCAGATGTAATGCTGCATCCAACATTAACTTAGTAGCTGGAAAAATATCAGCTTCTATTTTCCAAGGCCTGTGTGTTATTATTTCTTGGCTGTATTGAACTCATTACTTTTCCTGAAAATGTGTTGTTTCTGTGGTGTAGAACTTGATTCCATTTCTGCTAGGCAGAAAGCTTGAATCTATTTGTCCTTGAGGCTATTATAACTGAGATGTGAGTGACAGCCAAGGAAAGTCACATGTAGACACAGAGATATATAAACATTCACCTTCCTAAATGTATCTTTGGTTCAAAATAGTAGGAAATTATATTTTAAAAATACATTGGAATAGTGAGTAAGAGACTCACTATTCTAAGATTGTTCCCATTTGGGGGGGAATACTTATAAGCAAACTTGATGCAAAAATTTGTAATGTTTCTAGAACTTTATTTCAGGTTATAGGCAGAATTACACTGTGAAAAGAACTGCTTTGTGTGTAACAAAGTTCTGCATCATTATTGGATTAAATATAAAGGTTGCTGAAGCAAATCCCTAGCCTGGCATCCTCTGAGGACCCATCATGACCTTATTTCCCCTCCTTGAGTTTGGCCATGAGCGGTCCTTTTAAAGTTGGTTCTCATCAAACAAATATTTCAGAGATATGGGAAGTTGGCAATTTGAGTCATATATGGTGATTCACACTCAAAGACCTAGACCTAAATCCACTGCATCTTTCAACAAAGTATCTTTCCAAAGAATTGTCTGTTTTCTGTTTTACATGGTCTATTTTTTTGTTCCCTCAATATCCTAATCAGCCCCGCCCCTAGCATAGCATGAGGGGTTGAGATTTCTAATACTAACTGACTTGGTTTGACCACACAGGAATTATAGAGCTGTGTCCAAATAATTTTACAAGGACAGCAGATGCTTTAGTTACTGCCCGTCAAAGTCTTTCCAACTACATGTCTAAATCCTATAGTAGTCAAAATAAAAAGCAATATGTGTATGTGTGTTGTATGTATGCATGTATGTATGTATGTATGTATGTATGTATATATGCATGCATGTATGTATGTATACTAGATTCACAAATAAATAATTTAATGAAATAAAACTCTTTTTTATGGACCGTAGTAACAGAATTAATTTAAATTCCCATTTAAAAAGTCCAGAATCTGCAAATACACCTTTGTATTTTGTGTGTGTGGATGTGTGTGTGTGTGCACTTGTGTGTGTGTGTGTGTGTGTGTGTATGTGCATTGTTATGGGGCCTTATTTTTTAGTGTTTAAAAGAATAAAAAGAGATTTTAAAAAAGAATCTTGGCAGTGTCATAGCTCGAATCAGTAATAGGTAAGTAATGGTTGCCTACAGAGAACTATTGACCACACAAGACAAAACTTTGCTTTACTTCATTTTTTCACAGTATTTCATTAAATTAAAAATATTCTGATGCAAATATTCTTTTATATGCCTTCTTAAATATAAATTCACAAATATTAGAATCACAAATAATAAATTTATGCTCTAAAAAATAAAACTCATAGATAAATTCTCCTAATAATAATTAATTAGGAAGTTGGAAATATCTATAAGTACTGGGAATCATTCTACTTCTCTTTCATGTATTGAATATTCATACAAAATGCAGTCTTAGCACTAGATCAGCATCTTCTCCATAAAAGGCCCATTGATACCCAGAGGAGACCTTCTCTTCTCTGTCAAACAGAAGACCGCCCACTATTCAGTGTCTTTTTTGTCACCATGAAAAACAGGGAACTTTTTATTCTTTCCAAGAAATGACCTTTCAGATTTAGTAACAGCATGTTCTGTTCCTCAGGAAACAAGAGAAGATCGAGACAGGACACGGCTAGACTCCATGGTGCTGCTAATTATGAAACTGGACCAACTAGACCAAGACATCGAGAATGCTCTCAGCACTGCCTCCTCTCCATCCAGCACCCCAACGAACCTGCGACGACATGTCCCTGTGAGCTGCCTGCTCTCTACTCTTTTTCCTAGTGGAATAGAATCCCTTTATGTCTGTTCTGCTGTAGTTACTAGTGTTTTGTTTTGTTTCTCAAAAAACTTAGGAGGACCCTCAGCCCTGGCAAGCAATCTTCTACTTTCCTCTATCACCAGCCCTGTTTTTAATTTGAGACACAACCCTTAAACTCACTTTGTAGCCCAGACTGGCCTTGAACCAGCCATCTCCCTGCCCTAGATGTTCAAGAAGCTGGGATTACATGTCAGTGCCCACTAAGCACAGCTAGAATAGGGCCCCTTTATTGCATATGGCTCTCTTACAAGTGAAACATGTTTGATGATGGCATCCACTAATAAATGAAACAGAACCCCATACAAATCACTCAGTCATTTCCATATGTCACACAGAGGGTCCAGAGAGACATGGATGACTACAAAATACTTAACATTAAAAAGAAATCAAAGCAAGCTTAGGAAATTCTACTTTGTGGGGATTAAGCCCTCTTTGTTGTAGCAGTGATTTGTACTATTGTATTTACTACTATTCAGTGACATGATGCACTCTATTGCAAATGCTTTGCTTATTTTGATAACTACATTATTTACAGCTTTTCAAGTTATGACTGGTTATTTCCAAGATATAAATTATTTTATTCTATAAACTTACATTGCATGAAAAACATGTTTAATATTTTCCACATGGACAAACAAGTAGATGAATGGAAGGATGGGTGGGTGGGTGGATGGATGGATGTGGATGGATGGATGGATGGATGGATGGATGGATGGATGGATGGATGGATAGATGAATGGATGGATGGACAGATGAGTGGATGGATGGATGGATGGATGGATTAATAGATGGATGGATTGGTTTGCTTCCTACATTCCTATTGCTTTTTTGATGTCTGCTTCTTCTCCATTTGTCTCCTCATCAGTTACTTGTTGTGGACCTCAATACCCCGTCCTCCTGATTTTGCCCTTTACTGCTTCTATCCAGATCCTTGATTTAACTTTCCTGTTGAATCTCTTTTAATATTCTCCCTAGAAATCATCTGGCCTCCACTGTCTTCTTTATAGTGAATAAAAACAGTGAAGACTTATTTTGTGGTGTGAACAACTATATAAACAACAAATCACAAGATTCCCACTATTTTGTGTCGTAGTTGGATGGTCTATAGACTTGCTCTATGGCATAGACCACTCTAGCTAGCCCACTACAATAAGCCATGAATAGGAAGGCAAAATAAATGCAAAAGAACTGTTATAAAAATATTTTTATAAGGCAAATTAAATGAATTACCTACTACTTATAGTTATACACTTAATGTTTATAAACTGGTGGGTTTTTTGTTTGGTTGGTTTTGGGGGTTTGTTTTGTTTTGTTTTGTTTGTTTGGTTTTTTTTTTTTTTTTTTTTTTTTTTTTTTTTTGCTGCTATCCATTTCATGTTAATTCAGTTTGAAATTCAAGTGACCTATACATTTTTTTAGAATAATATGGTTTTTGTTTCCCATGAAAAGACATAAAAAATAGTCTGTTCTGAAATCATTCTAGACACAAGAAATTTGAATACAATTATGTACTTCACACATCCACATGTGGGGACACACACACAAATGCATATACCTATTAAAGCAGTGTCATTATTCATATTTATCTACATGCTATATATCTCTTATAACATTCCATCTTTGGAAACTAACTTTCAATACTATTAATGGGTTATAATAAAGGGAAACAGCATTACTCACATTTTGAACTAAGACTGAAAAGATTTTTTTCATTTGCCATCTACAAGGCCCTGTGAGGAAGTCTAGAAGGCATTTTGTTAACTATGTGATACTAAGTGAGTTACTGGAGGTCACATAGAAATGAAATCTGCTTGTAGGAGGAAATGGGCATGTGTGAGACACTTGTGTGCCTTTTCTCATGGTTGTTTTTCTTTTAACAGGATCTGGAATCAGGATTTGAAAGCGGAATAGACAGTATCGCAGTAAATCAGACACAGGTGAATATGTCTTCAGAGTCCACCAATCCATCATCCACTCCTGCAAGCAATTCTGGAACCAAACCCAAAGCCATGGTAAGTTGTGCACAATACCAGACTCAACAGTCAATGTTGCCAAACATGAGGTAAGTATTGATAGACTTCTATTCAGTGTGGAAAGAAGACTATTGGACTCTTAGCTGTATCAATTTGATACTATTTACTGAAGTATTATGCTAAAAATGTATGCTGTTTATTTTTAAAGTGGGTATATAAGTAGTTCATTAAAGCAGACTATGAATCCAGAATTATGCAAAATATGATCCATGAATTCTGTTGCAGAACATTAAAGAACCAAGAGTGTGAAATGCAGAAATGGTTTGTCAGGTGCTGCTATCATAACCATACCACATACTCAAGAAAACTTGTAAGCTTTGATGACAGTTTAATGTATAGATGGATACAATGTTGTCTGAGATAATATGATGATATACAGAATTACAGATATGTAAAATCACTCCATCATATTTTGTGGACATTCAATGACATAGAACATTCAAAACCTAATATTTAATGCACTGTAAGTTACTGTCCTTGTTGCCCTAGTGATTTTACAATGCCATCTACACAAATGAAAGAAAGAGTCTCCATACAGAATAACATAGCACAGTAAATTCGGAAGAGAAACGTTTTCCTTTAAGTAAAATCTGAATTGCAAAAGCAAAACAGTTATTTGACTCTAAAAGGTAACATTTATGGGGCAGTAATTGCTGCTTCAAATATCTAAAGTCCACACAGTTCCAAAATAACCTCTCCTAGTTCTGTGAAAATCACAGAGCTGTATTATTTTTTTAATCCCCATGTTAGCTTAACATGGAGAAATGAGTTTGTACTGTTTGTTTTCCTGTCTTTAAAATAAAGGCAGGTCTAAAATGGGACTAAAAGAATACTCTGAGTTTGAAACATGGTAGGTTCACTGGGATTTAAGAGGAATCAAAGCACACTGTTGAAATAGCAGATGGGTCTGGCTTTAGTATTTACATAAGTGGGACTTAAATTTCCCCTTGTGATTTATATGCAGATCATTTGGTTCTAAACATCTACTCATATCTACATATACCATGCATTATGCCAAATTTGAAACAACAAAGCAAAAACAAAACAAAAACAAAACCTCAGAGGAACAATATGTTAGCCAAGTCTTTAATGTCTTCCATTTTATCAAAGAGGGTAGGCATTTAAACAGTAAAAGGCAAGGAAATGCCACAATACTATGAGAGTGCTAGGTGAGCAGGGAATAAAAGACATGCATAGTATTGGTTTGAGGATTCAGTAAAAAAAAGACTGCCAATAGCAACAAATGTTAATAGGCAGACTCTAATGGAATGCTGTTCTTTTATTGATAATAAGCTTCCTTGGCTTACTATTATATAGTTCTTTAAGGGCCTGTGGAGCCCTGTGGGATGTCACACTGTCTTTGTGTCTTTGGTGGCTTAAATCCATCATCTATAATTTAATATAAAAATGCTACATGAAAATTTTTCAATCTGGACACTACAGGTTTTTGTGATTCAGATTTGATGGGATTTATTCTTATGTTTTGATTGAAATACAGAATTTATGGCTTAACACGTACTGACATTAGGTGTTCCACTTAATTGATTTTTATATATGTGCAAATCTAGAGTCTGTGCATTTGTATGCTGTGTGGCAAACACCTAGGACAAGACAAAATCTGAGGGACAGAGTGATGCTGGCTCTGAATTAAATACTCTCCTATTACATGTTTCTCCATTTCTCTAAAAATTATATGATTAATGTAATTTTAATAGGTAGGTATAAATTTAATAGCTAATAATATAATAATAGGTGGTGTTTACAACCATTTTTAACTCATTTCACATTTTCTCTAAAAGCTTTGTTTCTCTAAATGAGTGCTTATTTATAATTTGATGCATGTCTTGGGCCATGATCAAATCAGTATAATTGACATTTGTCTGAGAGCTTGCATATTGAGACAACAAACATAAGGCAGAAAGAGCTGAGAATGGCTTGTGTGTTTTGAAACCTCAGATACAACTCCTAGTAACACACCTCCTCCAACAAGGCCACACCTCCTGATCCTTCCCAAACAGCTCTACCAACTGAGACCAAGCATTCAAATACATGAACCTATGGGGGCTATTTACACTCAAACTACCACATCACCTTTGTTTCACCTCCAATAATGTCATAAAGTGTTTTCTTTATATTTCTTCAATTATTTCCTAAGTTTAGAGTCTTTATTAGATCCTTTGTTCACTTTGAGTCAATTTTTTTTATGTCTTTGGAGATAGGCATCTAGTAACATTATTTGCCTCCCTGCTCAGTTTTCATAGAAGAATAACTTGAGGAGAATATTCTTTCTCTGATATATACAATTGGCCACTTGTCAAATCAGTTAGCTGTAACTATGGGTTTTTTTTATGGGGACGTAGTATATTCTGTTTCATTGCTTTATGTCTGTTTTATGTCAGAATCATGGTAGTTTGATTACTCCAGGTTTGCAGTACATTTTAAAGTCAAGAATCATGATGCTTTAGCTTTTTACTACTTGCTTAGGAAATCTCACACATTTTGCCTTTCCCCCTCCCCTTCTTTATTGGATAATTTATTTATTTACAATACAGATGTCATCCCCTTTCCCCATTTCCCCTTCCTAGAACCCCCTATCCTATAACCCCTCTTCCTTTATGCTTTTATACCGTTTTGATTACATGCATGTATTAAGGTCAGTTCTAGGTTGAGGGTCTAGCAATACAATAGATTTAAATAGTCAAGGAACAAGCAATACAATAAACACAAATAGTCAATGAAAAAAGCAAGGCATTAAACCCAATTATGTGAACCCATTCAAATTATCTGAGGGAAGTTCAGGGTTCAAGAGTTAGGAGCCATCCCAAGTGTCATGACAAATATTATTGGAGTAGTGTTACTTTTGAAATTCACAATGATTGTCATTATAATTAGAGAAAAGTTTTAAGACACCTGTAGGATATTTGGCATAATCTTAACACCTCTCTGGGTGTGTTAACTTTGCATAGTGAGATTATGAATTTAAAGAATGATGCTCTGTTGAACTTTGATGCTGCAGATAATGCCAATAAAATTATCCATAACCTGAGATCAGTATTTCCATTTTGGTCAAACCTCAGGAATAGCTAGCCCTTCTTGTCCTGGGAATACTTTTATTCCTGTCCACCATGTGAAAGCTTATCTTTAACAACATAAACATATTGGCAGCCAAAGTACATGGCTTAAACCTGAAAATGGAGCCCCCCAGACAGAGTTATTAAATTAAAAGGCTGGCAAGCCAAGGATGGGTAAGATTCTGCACAGACCCTTGCCAACCTAAGACATAAGTGCATTGCCTTTGATAATTCATATTCCATGACAAGTAAGGAAGGCATTCTTGTCAGAATGACCTAAGACAGGCTCAGTCTTGTTAATGAAATAAAAAAGAGGGAGAGGTGGAGAACCTTTGGGGCTACTTGTCAAGAAGCTGACATCGGCCAAGGACAAGGAAATAGGCTGCTTGGCAGAAATATGATATTGGCCAAGGACAAGGAAGTAGGCTTCAAGTAGGAATCTGACATTAGACTATAACAAAGAAGTAATTTCAGGTAGGAATCTAAATCTTAGGCTACAACAAAGAAGTAATCTTAGGCAGGAATCTAAATATTAGGCTAGAACAAAGAAGTAATTTCAGACAGTGATCTAAATTTTAGGCTAGAACAAGGAAGTAGGCTTCAGACATGAAAATGACCTTGGGCTAGGACAGAGAAGTAGGCTCAAATACTTTAGTCATCCTGCCTTTTTCTCTTTCTTTCTTTCTTTGTCTCATGTTTTCCCACTTGCATTGTTTTGGTTTTGATTGCAGTGTCTCGGTAATCTGTAGTGTTGGTTTGGATGAACATTTTATCAAGACTTCTGGGATGATGAGTGTGAGATGATTCTGTTTTCTTGTATATGAGTTCTATAATTTTTCTATCGCTCTAAATTTTCCACGGGGAAATAATTTACCTCTTCCTTGAAATACTTTAATTTCATTAATTTTTTTTATTTTGTGGGTACATATATATGTGCATATGTGGAGGTCAAAAGACAGATTTCAAAAATCAGTTTTCTCATTCTACTAAGAATGTCCTAGGTATTAAACGCAGGAATTTATTCAACCTTGGTGGCAGTACCCTTACCACATGAGCAATCTTGCTGGCTCTCATTTACTTTTTTAGTAAAATTTTTCCTGAGTAATGTATTTCTGTGATACTTTGAATATACTTGTTCTAAATGGGATTTCACCAATAATCCTACCAAGATATGATGCCTATAAGCCATATAACATGATAATCCTAAGTATTCAGTACTGCCACACATACCTTGGTAGTAACCTGCGACACGCTACCTCGCCGATAAGGAGCACGTCACACTCAAGATTCTTCTGACAGCGTCTTTTATTGTTACAGCTCTTTTAGTTAGAAGGATGCAAGATGGAGAACAAAGGAAGGACCCCAAGCCCCAGAATGTACTGACTTATATACTATCAAAGAGACATGATCTGTCCTCATTGGCTTACAGACTGGGGTCTCATTTACATATCCACTGATAGTACTATCAGCGGGAAAATTTGCGCCTACAGCTGCAGACACTAAGGCCAAGAAGAACCAGGAACAGGAAGCCAGCGCCATCTTCTAATGGCGAGTGTATAGCTACTTTAGCAAACGCAGCATGGCTCCTAACAGTAACCAACAAATCTCTAATTGGATTCGTGACCAACTCAACAAGAGGAAAACTGTACTTGATTCTAGAAACCTAAACAACTGCCCAAAGCTAATGAAGTCATGAATCTTGGAGAAGAACCTAAAGCCCTTAACTATATTCTAAGTGTTTCTCATTATACTCATAAAGAAGCGAAGTCCCCACCCCTCCTTAAAGATTTACTTTTTTAAAAAAATTCACTCATTTATTACTGATACATAAAAATACTTCTTGATTTTGTAATCTAGATCTTCACTGAATTCACTTATCAGTTACAATGATTTTTGGTGGGTTTTGTGGTATTTTCTCCATAAAGAATCATGTCATTCTCAAACAAAGATAATTTCACTGTCTCTTTCTTGGTCTGGTTGCCTTTGTTTCTCTCTGACAAAGATTTTCAGGACTACATAAATAAGAATGATCAAAGGAATTACCCTTATTATTTGTTCCAGGAAACTATATCAAGTTTTCTCTTCCTCAAACCCATTTTGGTTTAGTCATTTATCTTAAGGATGTTTAAAAATGCATATATTAGTTTAATCACTATTAACTGTGCTTTTATGAAAAAAGACTACACCTCAGATAACAGAAAAAAAAAGATGTTTTATTTGAAAAATGCATACCTGGGGGAGCAGAATCAGTCTAATGTACTGTGCAGGATAACTGAAAACACCACAAGGCTGTATGAATGTGAAATGCTGGTTTATCTTTATCTCCCACCAAAGATTTCCTGAGTTGCCTGATGCCACCAAGATTCTAATAATGGTGATGAGAACTAGAATCCTTTAAACATGCTGGGACATAACAACTTGGGTTACATCCTGAACCACTAAAGGGACCTTCAGAATTCACCAGTACATCTTGAACAATCTAGGGGACCTCAGAAATCTACCAAAATGGACTATCTACTGAGTTAACAGCCAGCCTTTAATTGGAGGTGTCACAAAGGGTAGAAATAATTAAACTTCAGTATTTGTAATTTCTATGAGGGGAAAAGCCAAATATAGATTACTTAAGCTCTAGATAGCAACAATAGCTCTAAGTCAATGAGTTGAATCAACTTCTACTATTTTCCACCTTTTCCTTGATCTCCTATACATATATTTGCATATATACTACAAACTAGAATCTCTATATAATAGAGAACGTATTTTTGTTGTTGTTTGTTGTTTTTCTAAATTTGAGTCACCTTGCTTAATATAAACCTTTCTGGCTCTGTTCAATTTCCTGAAACTCTCCTTTTTCTTTAGAACTTAGTAAAATCCACTGGGAATATGTACCACAACTTCATTATTTCTTCATCTGTTGATGACTGGTCTCACTTCTTTGCTATTGTGGAATGTACAGCAATAACATGAGTGTACTATGTGTATCTCTGTGGTAAACTGGGAGTTTGGGAAGATGCCCAGGAATGGTACAGCTGAATCATCTGGTAACTTTAATTTTAAATGTTTGAGAAGCTTCCATAATGATTTCCATAATGGCTGTACTAGTTTATATCTTCACTATTATAGAAGAAGTCTTTTTTACCCACATGCTGGCCAACTTTTGCTATCAGTTTTCTTGATGATAGCTGTTCTGAATCAAGGCAGATGGGATTCAAAGTGATTTAAATTTGTACTTCCCTGATGGCTATGAATTGCTGAGTGAGTGTGTGTGTGTGTGTGTGTGTGTGTGTGTGTGTGTGTGTGTGTTATACACATCCATACATGTGCCTGCAGAAGCAGAGAGTACCATATCCTCTCAAACTGTACTCATAGGCAGTTGTGAACCATTTCAGGTGGCTACTAGAAACCAAATTCAGGTTCTCTATTGGAACAATAGTGTTCTTATCCTCTAAGCTATAGCTCTACCTGTTAAATACTTTTAGAACACTTGCTTTCTTCTTTGGAAACTATTGGTTCATGTTGTCAACCCATTTCTTAATGAATGCTATTAAAGTTTAAGGCATTTAGAAACATTATCTTTTTCTTTTATATTAATCATTCCATTCATTTACATCTCAAAAGATTATCCCACTTCCTGGTTACCCATCCACAAAGTCCCCATCCCACATCTACCCTCTCCCCCCTCCCCTTTGCCTTTATAAGGGTGTTCCCCTACCTACCCATCCATCCTCTCCCACCCCACCACTCCAGCATCTCCCTACACTGGGGCATCAAACTTTCACAGGACCAAGGCCCTTCCCTCCCGTTGATGTCAGACAAGGCCATTCTTTGCTGATATGTATCTGAAGCCATGGATCCCTCCCTGTATACTCCTTGGTTGGTAGTCTAGTTCCTGGGAGCACTAGGTAGTCTAGCCAGCCAACATTATTCTCCCTTATGGGGTTGCAATCCCCCTATGTTCCTCCAGTCCTTCTGCCAGCTCCCTGACTGGAGTCCCAGAGCTCAGTCTGACGGTTGGCTCCAAGCATCCATATCTGCATTGGTCAATTGCTGGCAGAACCTCCCAAGAAACAGCCACACCAGGTTCCTGCCAGCAAGCACCTCTTGGCAACAGCAACAGCATCTAGGTTTGGTGTCTGTAGACAGGATGGATCCCCAGGTGACACTGTCTTAATCCAGGCAAGGTGTTATGTGCCAGTAAGGCCAGCATTTAGGAGACTGAGACAGGAGGATAGTGAGCTCAAGAGTGACCAAGACTGCAGGACTGCATATAGAGACTATCTCAAAAAGATAGATAGATAGATAGATGATAGATAGGTAGATAGATAGATAATAGGTGATAGATAGATGATAGATAGATAGATAGATAGATAGATAGATAGATAGATAGAAAGAAAAATGGCTCAGACAATAGTTCCAGAGGTAAAAGTGCTCTCCGTGCAAGTATGAAAGTGTGAGTTTAGATCTCTAGAACCCATGTAAAAATCTCCCACATAGATTGGGTATCTGTAATAGCAACACCTTCACAGTAAGATGAGAGGTGAAGACAGAGAATCCCTGTAATCTATAGACCATGCCACCTAACGAATCCATTGAATAAACAGGTAGGAGATAATTAAGGTGGCAGAGGAAGGCCCATCCCAAGGTTGTCCTCTACCCTCTGCATGTACACCATACCCACATTCACACACATACACACACACACACACATATACCATACACACACACATACACACGCACATGCATTGTATACATACACAGATAGACCCACACACATTAACTAAATAGATACACTCTTTAAAGTTAAAGCAGAAGATATATCTCTGCACATGACAGCTGCTGGCATTCCTTTTACTGAAGTCTTATAGGAACAAAAACTTATGATAGCATTAAAAACTGGCAGAATTAAATACCACTTCATGTCACACATTGTTAGTTTTTGTACACTAAGAAAATAGCATGTGTGTATGTGCACGTGCGTGTGAACTCACTTGTGCATGGGAGTGTGTGTGCCCAGGTAAACATGCAGAGGTTAAAAAGCAGCTGTCAGGAGTGAGTTCCCTCTTCCCATGTGGTTCTGAGGATCCAGCTCAGGTCCCCAGGCTCAATGAAGAGTCTTTGCTCGCTGAGCCATTTCATCTCCCAACACATATTTTTAAAGAAAGGTTATCTAGTCATCTCAAACATCAAGAAATTTGAATTAGTACTGTTTACAATTTCAGTAAAAAAAAAAAAAAAGGAATCATCTTCTTATAAAATGTCTTTGATGCTTGTGCTTTTCAATGTGGTGATTCTGCCCTGACATAGTGAAGCAATAATGTAAAGCATGTGGAATTTTAAAGAAATACTTGCCTATGTCCATGAAAATCATATTGTTTATGAGAAAGAAAAACAGCAAAATTTTCAACTTTGTTGAAAGAGAAACTCTTCTAATGAAGAGCTAGAAATTTTTCCTAAATATGACATTAGTCATTGATTATTATGAGAGTTGCTTAGAATTCTACAGTTTAAAAGTATCATGGACTCCACTCACATATTTTGCATTTGTAAATAAAATTAAATATGTAGTTCACTAATGTGGGGCTTCGAGAAGCACATTCTCCACAGCCATTGCTTTTATATTTAAAAATCAACACAAAATTCTTCCATTCTGGATGTGAGCTGTAAGAAATGACATCTGTTTCTTGTGGATTTCCAAGTGACACAGGAAAAGCTGTTCTGGAATTGTGTTTCTTGCCTGCACCAGCCCCTTTGCACAGACGTCTTTTCACTTTTAATCTAGGTGTTTCTGTTTGCCAAGAGTAAGTTGTATTTGTACCTGATCACCCTGGTCCTTAATACCAAACTTTGAATTTGAATGTTGAAACACTTCATGAGTTAACAATGGTGCCTTTCTCCCTTTCCTGCTTTGGTGACATTGGTCTGGGCACAAGGTGACAGGGAGAAAGCTCCTTAAACCAAAAGAAAGGCCCTAAAGTGGAGAACAGTATGTACTGCATAGATGTCATTAGGTCAAGAAACAATAAGCACACATCTTACCTTTACAATTAAACAGCATTGCAGAGTCATTTCTACAGCCCAAGATATGATTGGATGAACTGTACCCTGCATGTTGTTTTAACTGTGAGAAATGTGGGTGCCCTGCATGTCTGTGTGAGTTCTTGAATCCAGTTCATATTTTCATCCAAGAGAAATAACAGCTTCCAGTTATTTCTGTGTGCTATGGAATGGCAAGCCACCAAAGTGCCACATCACAGCAGCCAGGAGCATAACTCAAGAAATAATGAAGAAGAAATAATGACCTCTAAGCCATCTTCACAGGCTTTTCTGCTTGCCTACCCAGCCTGGTTGTCCCAACCTTCTAATTTTACATACATACATATTTTTTTTACTCTGATGATAACAGGTTGATACATATTTCTACCCTTGGCCTTTGGCCACCTCTGTGCTTAGTTCTAGGAGACAGTGGAATGTTTAACCAGCAATTCCATGTGGATATAAAATATCAAGTAGACAAAGTTTACACAGAGGCCCTTCTTGACTAGTTGTGGACAGGGTCTACCACATACCCAATTTCTAAGTGAATAAATAAAAAAATGAAAATATCTACCAAGCATTTCAGTATCCTAAAGGTCGTAAATCTGAACAGCTCAAGTCATACAACCAAACTCTGAGAGTGGGGAATTGCATGCTATTTATCCTTCTTGTGCCCTGAGACCCTCACAGGCATAATGGCACGTGTCTATGGTACTAACACTGGAAAAAGTGTAGCAGGAGAATTTCTAGGAAAAGACTGAGCGTACTACATGATAAATTCCAAAGCAACCTGGAAAACGTTTCAAAAGTCTATTGAAAGAGGTGTGGCAGAAGAGAAGACAAGACGAGATAAAACAAGAAGAGGAAGGGAAGAGAGGAGAGAAGAGGGAAGAAGGGAGAGGGAGAAGAGAAAATTGGAGCTGCTCTTGATATCTACTGACCATTTTCTATACCAAGTGCTCTGTTTTCAAATCAATACTGTGTGCTCCATTGCTGGATGCTGCCCCTGCTGCTACGGGTGTGTCTCTGAGTTTCCACTGTGTTAAAATCATTGCACAAGATGCTGCGACTCAAATCTACCAGGTTAATGGATCCACTGATGTCCATGAAACCAACTATCCCTGTCCTATGGACAGCTAGATACACTTCCTGTGGGTGCTCTGCCAGTCTATTTCGACCATGGTCATTTACTAAATGAGTGTTTGCTCAAGTTCTGAAGTGCAGAGTCATACCAACAGTTCAGTGGCTATTCACACCATGTGCACTGAGGCAGCACAGCATGGCTTTCCTCCCTCTACCCTGGTAGGATTTATTGTTATCTTTTGTAAGCATTGACCTTTAAACCATCCGGAGCACAAATCTCATTTAAAGTTCAGACTAAACAAACAGGAGAGAGGGCTTTTTGTGTGAGTTCTGGAAGTCTCCAACATGGACGCTCTTTACAGGCAGCAAATTATATGCATCTTTAGGCTTCCTAGACCACTGAGCCAAAAACCCTGGAGGGGCCATAACCTAACCGAAGCATGAGAGAGCCCACTACATCAGAGTGGTCACACTTAGCCCTGCCCCATGATAACGATGTGCTGAATACTCACCACTTCTGACCTCTAGTTTTAGATATAAATCTTAATATTATTAGTACTTTGTGTTTTAGAATAAAGCACAGTTTAACAAATTTCTTAATTCTTAACATTTCTTAATTCTTTTCTTCTATGTAGTCTTAGAAAATTTCATACATGCATAGAGTGTATCTTGATCACATTCATACAAAAATTTAGATCTCAGAACAAATAGAATCTTGATTTAAAATTATTGCACGAGCAAATACTAACCAAGTATTTAATTTTGTATTTGATATTTAGAGCATACATCAAAACTGTGTGATAATTGCCCCACTGGTAACATATTTATAGTTTTCTGTCTGTATTAAATATATTATTAGACATTGCTATGGTGGGAAGCTCTCTATATATTTTATTTTCACTTTAAATATTTCTCAAAAGTTATATAGAACAAAAATAGCATGTTTGTCAAAGGAAACTAATACCATTTAATTTTTCACACTTGTAAGGTAATTGAACATATTATCTTAATCAAAAGGTAAAAGATAAAATTATTATCCATGTATATGCCTATTTAATCAATCTATTATGAAATATCCCATATTTTTAATTAAGCAAATGCCTTTTTAATTTTTGATGTAGCTGAACACTAGCGTATTATCCATGTATATGCCTATTTAATCAATCTATTATGAAATATCCCATATTTTTAATTAAGCAAATGCCTTTTTAATTTTTGATGTAGCTGAACACTAGCGCTACTACTGTTATAAGAGCAAACTGGTTTTTTTTCTCCAAAAGCTATAAAGTTATGAAATCTATGCCTGAACTGCTGCAGTAGAAATCAGAGGCAGCTAAAGACAAGACTTCATCAGAATCTTTGGAGTCAAACCCCAAGACCAGAAATTGCCTAGAGATGGCTACTGATTAGTGTTCTAAGACACACACATGCATGGACAGGAGGGAAGCAGAGTTGCTCTGAGCCAGTTGGCATGCAGTAGACTGTAGCCTCAGTGGAGTCAGCCCGTTCCTCTGGGGCTTCGGGGGCTCTTCAGGCTTGTCACACACTAAAGCCATAGGGCTGTTGCTGTCCATTCCTGCGCCAGTCTATTTTTGGTCCTTCATGGCCCCTAGGAAATCATGTAACCTTGAATGTGGTACTCTCTTCAGATCAAGGACATTTCCCAACAGGGCAGTCAGCTGCAGCTGTTGGCAGCCACTACTCCCCTGCACCATGGAATTCAGCCATGAAATCTCAGGAGGGAATTTCAGAATATCAACCAATACTCATGCCATGGCTTTCTCCTTGAGGGACTGTATAAGCTGACACAAATGGCAGTTACCTGAACATTTGGTTTTTTTAAAAAAAAAAAAAAAAAAAAAAAGGTTGTAATCTATAACAAATGGATGTTATTCTCAAATTTAGGAAAACCTTTACTTAAGACTTCCAAGAGGAACTATCGATAGAACAATCACCAAGATTTCTCATGGGGAAGAAACATGGAATCTCATGTAAAAACCACCAAATCTAGTTGTACAGGGCATCGTAAGCACTTACTTTTATTAAAATATGGTGCACATGGCTGTAACAGACAATGTAGCTGGAGTGGTTTTCAGGGCAAACAAGAAAGACTAACAGAAGAGAGAAACAGAGCACTATTTTAATGGTCATGTGGGGATGATATTTAATTTCTATCTTTAAGAACTTGAATCCTACAAGCACTGTAGGAGAATTCATCCAAAGTCTAGAGAATGTTGTCATAGACAGCTAAGGAAAGGACAGGTAGACATTTGCATAAAAATTCAGGCCATAGAGCAAGAAAGCCCAAAGAGGACAAGGACAGGGAACAAGGAATATGCAGGTCGGTCACATGACCGGAAGTAGAACTGGTAGAGTTTGAAAGTGGCCAAGATGCATGGCCTGGGAAACTGAAAGAGTATAGTCATTGAATAAGATGGACAACAAAGAATGAAAAGAAAAAGTAATGATAATCACATGCATGAAACTAATGTACATAGAATGCAACATACCAATTTTAAGTGTGCATGATTCTAGGAAGGCTAGCAATGAAAGACAAAGACTTACAAAGGAAGATTTTTCCATCTGACACCCAGCCATTATACCTTATTGTTTCTCTAGGAATGCCACCTTAACTGTGACCACAAAGAAAGTTAATTTGCTTCTTCTGTCTGTCACTCTGAGTATCCTGTATCATCTTCTTCACAGCCCTGCTCAAATCTTAGGTTCCCAAGCCTCTCACCAAAGACTTAAGTGACATAACATCATAGTTACATTTCCTGTTGGTGGTGATAAAATATCCTGACAAGAGCAACTTAAAGAAGAAATTTCTTTTAGATCAAGATTTGAAGGTGGGCAGCTGCTCACATTGGTTTCTCAATGAAGAAGCAGGGAGAAAGGAAAGGACATTCTGATGCCTTCCCCACTCCCACCCCCTCTTTCATTAACACATTCCCTGATTCCATCTAGGAAATGGCTCCACCCACAATGGGTGGATCTGCCCACCTCAATTAATCCAATCAAGATAATCCCCACAGACATGCTCAGAGGTCCAATGTAGAGGGGCATAAACAATTTGGCAACAGTAGAAGGTTTCAAATGAGCATCAACCAAGAGCAAATTTAGAATCAAGTGTGTCATGACTAAGTGATGTTTTTGATATCACTTGGCTGTGCTGCATTTCACAGCACCGCTGCAGCCTTCTGAACACACATGTGCGCTGCAACACGTGTGCAGTGACTATGACATCATACCATGTAACCAAGGGATACCATAGCAACACCTTGCTTTAGAATCTATACTACTGTTAAATCTTCGGCGGTCTAACTGTCCATACGAAGCTGTGTCTTCATACAGAAATATGTCAATTAGCTAACAGAGAACAAAGACTGAACTTGTACATCTATGAGGCAGCTGAATGTCCCTCAGACCGAGCACTTTCCTCCCACAAGACTGAGCAACCTTAGCAAGAACAATCAGGTACTGTGAGGCTTTAACACATTAGCTTTGAAAGCCATATTGTCTTCTGTGCTTTACTGATCAAGCAAACCAGTTCTAGGAAGTGTTCAGGGCAACTAAGCAGGGTGACTATGCCTGGGGCAATTAGGGATAACATTAGTGACCTCATCTATAGTTCTGTTAATGTGGCCTTTGTAGCCCCATGTTTGTAGGCCACTTACTTCTAGTATAGCCACAAGGACTATATGACACTCTTAGCATCTCCTGTCTGAGGTCTGGCCATAGTTCTGTTTAGGTTTTGTGGATAGATCACTATCTCCTGTGATCCAACTGCGGTCCATGACAAATGTTCAACATTGTGTTTTCCTGCCAGACCCCAGACTCCAACTGGGATCAATGGAGTTGCTTTGTTACCACCCATGGCCCAAATCAAACCAGGTCCTGTGTTCCTCCCACTGCAAGGGGCACTCACCATTTACAGGGCTTTCCTTGTCTAACATTTTCCTCTTAAGTTCCTCCCATCAGCCTTGGACTTAGGACTGGTACCCTACAAACACATTCTATTAGGGCAAGAGTTGATTTGATTTGATATTTTAACTCTCACTTCAAAGCCATTCTTTCCCAGATCCTCTGTACTCTTTTTCTTTCCTACACTGAGAAATGAACCTAGTGCCTTGAGCTTCTCACCACTGAGCTACCCTTCCAGCACCAAAAAAAAAAAAAAAAAAAAAAAAAAAAAAAAAAAGTAGCTGTGTGCTACCAGGCTTCATTCACTGACTCTAAAAAAGTGAATTTCCTTTGTCATAAACTGTTTTGTTTACACTAGAGACTGAACATAAGCCCACCTGCCTGGTAGCCAAGTGCTCTGCCCCTGAGCTATACCTTAATGCTGATTCCTGACTCTATTATATCCTTGAAGGAGGTTCATTCCCTCCACCTATGTTTTCAAGTTCTACGATTTAATCCACATTATAATTCACTTCCATATTAACCCTGTCATCTTCAGGCTTGGGCACAATTTTAATTTTGCAAAGATCTGTCCTGAACCGTGATATGAGCACCAGGGACACATTGCCTCAATGCTACCATCAATGGTATATGACACTTGGGAGGGGTATTAAAACCTCAAGGTCATGGTGCTGTCTTTTTGGCATTCCTAAAACTCTGTACAACCAGAAGTAAAAATAAACGCAGGCATCCCGACAATGTATAATGATTTATAATTGCAGAAGAGGCAGAAAAATAGGAAAGAAGTTTCTTTAAAGATAGTGTCAAAGCACAAACTTATCAGATGATATGTCAAAATATTTCAACACTGTTTGTACAGTGACTTACACTTGACTCTGTTTCACATACCAAATGTGGATACAATAAAACAACATATGACGGCTGGTTTAAAACAGATCATAGTATTACTCCAGGAATAATAACTTCAATCGTTCATCTGTTTGACTAGACTGACAGAAAGGACAATACTAGGAATCAAACCCAAGGCCTTACAAATGCTAAGCAAGCCTTGCACCACAGAGCTACACCACAGCCCAGAATGTACCCCCAGGCTGCTCTCCAACATACAAAGTCTCCTGTTTCATCTTCCCAAAAGCTGGGTTTAAAGGTGTGCATTGGCACGTGCAGCTTGTCTGTCTGTTGTCAGGTCTGATTTATGTCAGCTCTAAGGAGAGCTCAAGATGCTTCTTTCATCCTGGTCAGATGGTCTCATGCACAAAGATGAGAATATCTCATGACAAGTTCAGTTTGGGGGCAGACCTGGAAGCTTCAGAGAAATCCCTAGATGCTAAGTATCTTACTGACTCTCTAATGGCCAAATCAGCAGAGGTGAGAGAATTAGGTCAGGCTGGCTCAGATGGATAAAGATGACAGAGTCTAATCATCAGCATGGGCAGCAGGAACGACCCCATGGACACTGGGCACGTTCAAACTCAGGAGAAAAGAACATTTCTCTTAAACTTGTTGAAATAATAGAATATTGACCATAATATTTTCTTGAGGAGTACCTATAAGTATTTGTCATTAAAATATTGTTTTGAGATGTGCTTAGTCTTGCAGTGACTTGAGGTGACAGGGTAGATTGGTTCCACTGGAGGGACCTCCTTGCTTCTCAGAGGTGGAGGAGAGGAGGGATAGGAGGAGGGGCTTGTGAGGAAGGGACTGGCAGAAGGAAAGTACTATGATTGGGATGTAAAGTGAATGAATGAATAGACAGACAGACAGACAGACAGACAGACAGACAATAAATGAAAAAATAGTGTCTTGGAGCCAGAAAATCTTGACTGCATGTATTTTAAAACCAAGAAGCACACAACTTAAAACTATTTCAATTTTTTGTTACTGTTCCCCTCAGTGCCTGTGATTTTCTTCATTATTTTCTGAGTTTGTTTCTCAGTTTCACAAAGGAAACAAAATTATAGTGAGCTATGTGTAATCTCATCCACTCTACGACTGGAAGAGATATTGTAAAGACTAGAGCTATTGGCTGCCCTGTGTATTTTTAAAATTAAATCAAAGTTATAAAACTCAGATGCATAAAAGAATGTTCTTTTACTGTCTCAGGATGGTGAGAGACCTTCAGTATTGCTGAGAATAAAACAAATGCATACAATCAGATGGCTGGTCTTAGAATAGGTTTAATACATAGGTTTTAAATGTCTATAAATCTGTAAAATAATATTTGTAAGTTGTATATGCATCTTCTTTTTACCAAAGAAACTTCGGATTTCTTGTTCAAATTATGTTTTGTATAATCAAGTATTTTACAGTTCACAATAATGTTGCTTCCCCTCATTTGTGTTTTTGTAGAAATTCAAACACATTTAATCCCTTCCGGCCCCAATAACTTAATCCCAGGACCTGCCTTCTGGTTGCTTGTTTATTTTTTTTTTCTTTCTAAATGCTGCCATCTTCTGGTCAAATTACATCACTTCATGCATACAAAAGGGTCACAGTGTCAGGCAATTTTGCTTTCTCCCACCTCAGAATTTGTCTTTCAGAATGACCCAGTTGAGTTTGCCACTCTGGGTGCCGAGCCTAAGCAGACTGAAGTGAGTCCTCAAGAAGGGTAAGAAGCAAACTTCACAGAAAGCGTTCCAGGACTTGTTATGACACGCAAGTGTGTGTTGCATAGAAAACATGAACCAAGGGACAGACAAGAGCAGACCTCTGGAAGTATGTAATTTCATTCCATATGGTTAGGAATTCATAGAAATATTAATAAATTTACTTAATAATATGTTGTTATTATTTTTACATACTTCCTTTTTAAAGTTGGTCATCTAGGAAGTCTTAGCGCTTTGCAAAAATGCTTACCACATCAATCTCCTTTCAATGATGAAGACTCTCGTGGCTGACACTTTTCATCTGCCCATATAACTGTTCATATTATACATTTTTGGAAGACTACTTTTAAACAGTGTGCATCTTTCAATGGCTAGATTTGCTATGCAGAAGTATGAATACTCATTATGTCCTCACATGTAATTCCGAGTCATTCAGTTATGGGACAAAATAGACATCCTATCATATTTCAAGCTTGTGTGCAAGGCACAAAAATATCAAATAGAAACAACATGCTGTCCCAGACTTGAAAGTGTAGGTGTAAATTAGTAGATGTTTTTGGTCAAGCCTTAGAAATCTGTGATGTATTCTACAGTCCTAACTTACTCCCAACAAAGATACTTTAGTTTAAAGAAACCAAAAACTAGCAAGTGAGCCGGGCAGGGGTGGTGCACATCTTTAATCCCAGCACTGGAGGCAGAGGCAGGTGGATTTCTGAGTTCAAAGCCAGCCTAGTCTACAGAATGAGTTCCAGGACAGCCAGGGCTATACAGAGAAACCCTGTCTGAAAAAGAGAGAAAGAGAAAAAGAGAGAGAGAGAGAGAGAGAGAGAGAGAGAGAGAGAGAGAGAGAGAGAGAGAGAGAGAGAAAGAAAATAGTGCAAGTGTGTGAAACCTCTGTGCAGCTCCTTGGCTACTTTTGTCCCTGATGGTTTCCAGTGGATTTTTCTTCTTTGCTCTATAATATGTATATTCTGCTGATGCATACACATCTCAATAAATGGCCAGTCATCAAGACTGAACAGGTGAAAGACTTTGCACAGTGAGATTCCTCTTTACCAGCTGGATTCTTTTACTAAGTTTTAGGATCAACTGTTGGCTACAAAGAGCCTGCTTTATCATGAATGACTTACACAGATGAAAGCAGGATGTTACTTATCCAACGCTTCTAAAGGATACCATGAGGCATTATCCTAAGGGAAGATGGAAAATGGAATAAATGGGTGTCCCCACCGTCCCGTCGATAGCTGTGAATCAATTAAACAGCCCTTGCTTAACCCCACATATACCAGTGTACCTAACTTCCCAATTCCTTACCGTTGCTAACTCTGATCTAACATGTTTCACACTAATCATTTCTTTTTCATTATTCAAAGACTAGCTGATTAAAACAGTCCTGGGCAGATTAGAGCAGTGTCTCTCAACCTACCAAGGGTTGCCGAGCCTTTCATGGGGTCACCTAAGACCATTGGAAAACACAGATGATTACATTATGATTCATAACAGTGACAAAATTACAGTTATAAAGTAGCAACGAAAATGATTTTATGGTTGGAGGTCACCACAACATAAGAAACTTTATTAAAGGTCACAGCATTGGGAAGGTTGGGAACCACTGGATTAGAGGAAGGGGCGTGGAGCTTCACCCTGTATATGATTCCAGACATCGGCCCTGCTTCATTGCTGAACCAGTTCTCCAGGAAGTACAGGCTTTAGACAAATACAGGAAGGAAGACGCCTGTCTGTGGTAAATCCTAGGAATTTGGCCCCGTTCACCTGCAGTATCCCACTCTTTCCCTATTATTGAAGAAAACAAGTGAATGGTCACCGCCGTTGTTGAAGAATATTCAGCGTAATGCAAAATGGCCCGTGATGCACAGTAAAAGGCAAAGCTCACTCTTTTTCAGTTGGAAGATGTCAAGACTGCAGACAAGCATCCGCCTTTAAGTGTTGTGTCTTGGAGCAGGAATGAAGTAATACAGCTTAAACCTTTTCCAGACATTAACGAGCGGAATCTCATTATTCTCTGATACTTTGCTGCTGATGTCCACTAAATTTTCCTCCTGCCTTTCCCCCTTCGTTAGCTAATACTCTGGTGAGTTATTTACTCCATAAGATGCTGCAAGCCCTTTGCTTCCTTGGCGTTGGGCTAGTGGACAAGGCACAGAGTGCATAAATTACTATTTAATGCTTATCGAGTATGATGATGGTGGTGATGATGATGGAACTTCTAGTTTCAATAAAAAAAATTTTGAGAAACTTCAGATGGACTCAACCTGACCTTTGCCAAGCTATGTCAGAAGGTTGAGTCCCCTACTCCAGTACAAGCTACAAAAAGCTACAAAACCCCTGACCATGCATTTCTCTTCCAATCAGAGACAAATTACACAGGGCTAATTTAAACATAAAAGCATATAGCTCTAATGTTTCTATATCTACCTGCTCATGCAGAAGGTGGCACTTTCTGTGTCCCCACAGTTTGTCTTTTCTTCGCAGTTTCTCTATTTTAATTTTAGTTTATTTTACTATAGTGCTGCACTTAGATTAAGTTCTGAGAGAAAATAAAAATCTAGAATGCATGCTGTTTTCATAAAACAAAGCACCACACATTTGTGAATCATTCCTAACATTTTCTAAACATAGGTATGCCTTGTTTATGACTGCAAATGTTCAAAGCTGTGTGTTCTCTCATTTGCGATGTAACTAAGTCAGTTTTAAAATCCTTTTTATTTTAGTTAACCTAAAACCTTTTTAAAGAGATTTATAAAGGTTTGGTGAGTTTATGGAAGTAACTTTCCAAACAAGACACAGTAAGCTTTCTATAATTTCATTTTTCTGCCTCAATCTACAAGTCAATGTGTTCCTTGAGAGTAAGACATGAAAATCCTCCTGGTGGGTTGAACTTTGCATAGTACTTTTGTGTGTTGGCTAAATCCTGCAACATATTTTTCTTTAGGCTGATTCACATACTTGTATGTTTTCTGTACTAAGGAGAAACACACAAACAATTGAGAAATGGCCCAACCAGGACAATTGGGTTAACTGAGGAGATGAGATTGTCCACATCCCAGAAAGGACATCCTTGTCTGCCATGTCCTACAATAAGATAAGGAACAATGTACTGGGTGGAATTCTCAGAAAGACTGGAATATTCTACCTCAGGGAAGACTGAAAAATGAAGAGGCCTTTCATGAGCCCGGGAACCCCCACAATACATGACTGTGTTCAATATGACATTGGTGAATGTGGCCATTATCTGAGGAGATGAGGCCTGTGGAGATTAATAATTCAGTCACCTCTCTCTGCCCTCCACTTAACAGCTGTCATTTGGGTTTAGGCCACAGCTGTCCTTGTGGTTTTCAGAGGGTGTGCTTTCCTGTTTCTTGGCCTGGGCCCACCCATGGTGGCTGCCTGGGATGGTGCTAGATATATCCTGACAATCGTGCCTCATTAGGAATATTACAAAGGACACATCATAGAATATAAATATATACATTCCTGGAATGTTTGTTTCCCTAGTTTCTCAATAGCTCATCACAGGGGCCCTTTGCTATTGAAACAAAAGTTTTTGTGTTAAATAGGATATTAAAATGATTAAGTATGGCTGGTTCCTGTAAGATAAACATCTTGTTTATCTCAGCTAACTTTCTTCTGTTGATGGCATATTTTTTTCTCCTTCAAATGATGAAGACATACTCGAGCACATAGTCAAAACACAAAGTTAATGAACCATGAGCAGTGTCACTACAGTGATCTGGATGTCAGTGAGTAAGTGCCAGCTTTTTATGAGTGATAAACACAAACACCAAGGGAAGGTTTCCTCCCTTTGGTATCTGAAGATGTGTGGTCCTCCTCATCAGCATGAAGGAATGTGTTTGCATGTTTTTTTGAAATGTGGTAAACTGACCACCAACCCACAAGCAAGACTTGTGTATGGAAACAGCCACAAAGAGCAAACGATTCATAATGATAGAAGTTCTTACGACAAATATTTAATTTTTATTAGCAGGTATTGAAGAAAGCATAATTTTAAACCTTTGACTTGGACTTTTCTGGAGCTATAAAAGTACTCTCTAGCAAAGTCATTTGTCCTCACTTGATCACATTTTTTTTAGACACTTAGTATCCTACTTTCCATTATCAAACACACACAAACACTCACACATACATGCATGCATACACACGTACACACACATGTATATACATACACACACACATGCATACACATACACACACTCAAACATACATGCACACACATAAAACACTCGTACATGCATGCACACACTTATACACGCATACATACACATACATGCACACACATCATACATACACACATAAAACATATACTCATACAGGCACACACACATATACACATGCATAACACATAAATGCACACATACATAATACATACACATACACCTACACATTTCTACATACATGCACACACATGTACACTCACATGTACATATACATACATGTACACATGCATGCACACATATCACACATATACACACTCACACATACACATTCAAACATGCACACACATGCACACACACTCACCCGCACATTCACACATACACTCACATACATGCACATACACATAGATGTACACACACACTCACACATGCACACACACACTCACAGACACACATTCACACACATACACACACTCACTCACCATTTTCAAAAAGAAGTAGCAAGTGAAATCTACATGGTGATAAGGCAAGATTCTTTCCCACAAATGAAATGCACAAAGCTTCAGGGAGATGAGCTCCAAGACAGCTCTCCCATCCTTGGTTCTGATCCCACCATTCCCAGGTGGGCAGTTTCTGGTGTTGCACTTTTATTTACCTTCTCTATGTTATGCTTGCTTAGTAATAATGATGCATTATAAAATCAGGTGCTGTGTTTATTTATTGATAATCACTTACTTTGTGCCTATTGTACACAAGCACTGCTCAAGAGGCCAGAGATACAACAGGTCTTCTTGGAGATAGGTAGACAGTGGAACAGAGATATACACTTACAGCTAGATGGTTCTCGCTAGGGAAAGCCTGTGTGGGATAACTGACACAACACTGCAAGAATCAAGGGAAAATGTTGCACAAAACCATGTGCTGATTAGTTAAGGTCAGATGAATCTACTACATAGAGAAACAAGGGAAGAAGTTTCCAGGCTAAAGAATTTGTGTGAGCAAAGCAGTAGAAATGGGAAAGCTTGCCTGCTGCACCTTTAGGGAATAGCGGTAGTTCAGTTTATTAGCATCAGTGTGTCTCCTAGCTATGACAGGTAGAAAGGGAGGGAGGGAAAACAGGAAGGAGGAACAGAGGAAAGGAGGGAGGGAGGGAGGGAGGGAGGGAGGGAGGGAGGGAGGGAGGGAGGGAGGGAGGAGGAGGGGGGAGGGAGGGAGGGAGGGAGGGAGGGAGGAAAGGAGGGAAGGAGGGAAGGAGGGAGGGAGGGAGGAAAGGAGGGAAGGAGGGAAGGAGCAAGATAGAGACACACAAACACAGACACAGAAAGTTAACAGACACAGGTAAGATATTTTGTGAAAACTCTCATTTGAATGGGAACAGAATACATGGAAATGGAGATTCTGGAAAAGTAGGTTGATTTCAATAATCTACGTACAAAATGGTGATGCCTTAATTAAATTTTAAGGAATACAGAAGAAAAAGTATTGATAGATCCAAAAGTACATTAAAAGATTACTGTCTCTATAATGAAGTGACTGTTGTATATATAAAGTAAAGGAGAGGTGACATAAGAATACTCAATCACTGAGCAAATGGAAAATAATGCTGTCGAGATAGGGAATGTCTTTCCTTTTTTCCTTCTGAAAACCATCTTCAACTTTCATTTCAGAAACCTGTCCTAGTTTTTTTTCTAGTGGTATGATAAAACACCATGACCAAAATCATCTTGGTGAAGAAAGGGTTTATTTGACTTAGGCAACCCAATCACAGTCTGTCCTAAAGGGAAGTCAAGATAGGAAATCAGGGCAGGAACCTGAAAGCAAGAACTGAAACAGACACCATAGAGAAACACTCCTTACTGGCTTTCCTTCCCCAGCTTGCTCCTCCTGCTTTTTTATACAACTCAGGCCTACCTGCCCAGGCGTGATACTACAACAGAGAAGTTTAGCCCATTCCACTTCAATCATTAATCAAAAAAGTACCTCACAGCCCAGTTAGATGCAGGTATTCTGTCATTTGAAGTTCCCTCTTCCCAGATGATCCTAGCCTGTGTCAAGCTGACAAAAAACTAACCATCACAGACCTCATCTCAGACAAGACACTACACTTGGTTCCTATGATGTAACCACACTATTCTCAAATGTAGAGCCTATGTCAGTGTGTGTGTCTATGTTGGCAATAGTAATGGGAAAGTTAAGATTCTCTCATTCTTACCTAGTCCAGCGATGCTTTCAAAAACAGCAAATTTGTAGGTAATGCTTTAAAAGAAGATGCTTCCTTTGAATTCCATTTAGGCCAGCCCTGATTGCCTCCTACTAAGAAGTCCCAAGAATACAGGCTAGAGATAAACAGAGCTTTTGGGGGGAGCTAGAAGTATATTTTGGTGACACTAGGTTTGAACCATGATTTCAGCCCCACTGGAAACCAGCCCTATAACTGAGTTCTCAGTCATTGAACTTCAATAGGTTTAAGCCATTTGTTTGAGAGAGTCCTGGCTCGTGGAAAAGCCAGACAGTGACTAAACTGTTCAACTGTTTAACTGTGAAACACACATTTGGAGCTCCACGGAGAGTTCAGCTCTCAGGTGCTATCCATAGATAATGACTTTAGACAGGTAATAAATACCCAGTGCACGAAAAAGAGACTGGGAGAAGCCATGGCAACAGCAGCATTGAGTCAGCAAGTGCCTGTTGAACTTCTGTTCTATGTCAAGTAGTACATCAGTCTGTGAAGTTGACCACAATAACAATAAATGAGACCATGAATTCCTGGTATTTTAGAGCCCATAGTATATCAGAAGATACCAAACCATCCAAATGAGTATAGAATTCCATATGTTTAATAATTGGATGCCCTCAGAAGAATGGATGATGTACAGACGTTTAGAAAGAATAAGCAAAAAGAGCTTCACTGAGAAGCTGACATCAGTATCTTGAGTAGAGATTAGAAAGAAGTGGGAGATGCTATATGTTTGAAGGCATGTGTGCTGAATAAAATAACAAGATGGTCACCTAGCAAGAATCAAGAATACAAACTATCCAAGGCCCCATGGACCATCCACTTCCTGTTCTTCCATTCCCAGCTTTGTAATTATTGTAGTTAGCATGTATACTTATAGGTTTCATGAAGTCATTTTAATAATATATATATCACCTACTTCTTTGTCTGCCTCCCTCCCAGATCAAGGGCATTGGCTTCAATTCTACATGAGATGAGAGGCCAGAGGAGAGTTCTGAATAGAAATAGCACATGATCAGATTTGCATCTCCAGTGGACAGTGTGTAAGGACCAACCCAGAGGCACAAGCAGTGATAACGAGCACAAGATCAGTTAGCCAACAAACATTGCAGTCCAGAGAGATCAGAGGCTAGACCAATGTTGCTGACATTCTAGATATAATTTTTAATAGGGACGGGGGTAGACAAATAACAAGGTAAACTATGGTCTATAAGAGAAAAAAGTTGGATGACTTCCAGATTTCTTCTGGAGCTCCAAATTGTGTGTGTGTGTGTGTGTGTGTGTGTGTGTGTGTGTGTGTATGTGTGTGTATGTATATATGTATATATATGTATATACATATACATATATGTATATATATATACCCTCCAAGGAAATGGAATCTGAATACCACAAATTAAAGGAATGTGTTATTTCAAAGAACTAAAACACCATAGGGCTTGAAAGCATTCTTTGCAATTTTAAAAGCTAGAGAAAAACCATATGAATAAGACAAGGACCAAATATTGCCCATTTAGTTTAACAAACAGCAATAGAAAAACAAAAACAAACAAACAAACAAAAACACCTTTTGATAATTTTGGTGAAAACAATTGCAATATTTATTTATTTATTTATTTAACTTAATTAATGTATTTATTATTGGCCAAGCTCCAGCCACAAAAAAAGTGCTGCATGTGTAACAGTATGACAAAATTTATGGTTAGCTTAAGTAAATACAATGAACTTATTGGAAACTCATGAAATCTACAAGTCTACCCCATGCATATAGCACAATGGGACATGGACATTAGCACACTGTTCAGGTCTCTGGGTATTTATGCATTGCTAAGAATGGATATGTGAATGAGAATAAAGAATAAAGCAATCTCACAGCATAGTCACAGTTACCAACAGGAGCCTGTAGAAGAAGCTTCACACAAGAGAGTGGAAAGATTCCTCAGACTAACTCCATCCAAGAACCTTGTGACCCAGCCAAGAAGCAGAGACTTTTGGTCTTGAAAGTTTTGAGTCTTATGGAGCCAGGCCCTGGCCAGGGCAAAGTCTAGAGCTTGGAGCTTCTCTCTAGGCAGAACACTATGGAACCAAAGTATTTTAGAACACTGGGATTACGGTAAGCCTGGTTTGGGGCAGCTCTTTAAACTGGCTGTAGAGATGTCTCCTCTGCGCAGGTGTCTGTACTTCTATGGTTTTTACACAGTACACGTTCAGCTGAAGTATAGAAATTGATCTGGGTTTGGTCCAAATTCACCTGACTGAAAGGTTGCTTTTCCACATTCACCCTGCATTTTAAAGTCCTGGTCTTTAAGGCTTCTCAATAATTTGTTCCCTCCCCCCTCCCCCCCCCCTTTTTTTTTTTTTTTTGCTGGAGATGAAAGTGTTTTTCCAGACAGGCCTGCTGTGAGTGACTTCATGAAAATGAATAACCTGAGTCCTTGTGTGCCTCTCGCACGGGGAACTCCTGATATTTATTTATTTTTAAGAATAGGACTGGGACACAGACGTTTCCATGAACAGTTGAGTCACTTCTTACAAAGTAAGAATTCTACTCCTCGGTGAGACATGCCTAACATTCCGGTCTTCCCACTTCAGGCAGTTATGTGCTACTAAATATTCGGTGGAAATGACACATGTCTGGAAGCCTAGAAGGAGAGACTGCTGATCGGGGTATACACAATGAAGGTGCTGTATGTATGTGGTTAATTGAGGAAGACAAACTCCCAGATCTGAAATAAAATGAGATCTGTGACACCCGAAGCTTCTGGCATGGGCCCCTGTAAAACTTCAAAGTTTCTTGTGGGTTTTTGTTCTTGTTTTTGTTTTTTTTGTTTTGTTTTTTTGGGTTTTTTTTTTGTGTGTGTGTGTGCCATGATCACACCTGTAATAGAACCATCCTACTTACCAGAAAATTTTGGAAATAGAGTATACTGAGATGAACTGCGGCCTGTAAATAATCCTTGTGGAGAGCCCACTCTGAGTCAAAGGACACTGAAGGGATAGATCAGCTTTTTACATAGAGCCCTAGATACCGAGTAGGCTGACGCTGATTCACCACATCCTACAGTCTAGTACACTTCTCTCCCAAAGGGAAAATAGCATCCATCTGACTCAAAGTATTTCTCTCGCACTGTGCCAACAGAATGGTTCCTATAGGGTACTTTCTGGACCTCTGTAAGAAGTAGTAAGAGGACTAGAGTTGTGAAACGGAAATTGGAATGAGAATTAGCTTGCTAAGGATTGCACAAAATGGAATGAATGCAGATTGAATCAATATAAATTCATTATTGGAACAGGAAGACGTTTGTCCCAGTTGAAGAAAATGTTGAAAGTGTTTGGACACAGATTCACTATGTACATTCAAATGTGGCAAGAGTTTAATCCTAGAGAAAATATGAAGTGTAACTTGGACATGGGGAATTTGGCAATTCTTATTTAGGAAACTGAAGAGTCTCCGATAATAATTAGTGTTGTGATGAGATAAAATGTAAATGAGTGAGAATTAGATAAAAGTAAATGAATTAGAAATGTGAGGGGTTTTTTTCTTAATATGTGAGTTGTCTACATAAACTCCAGGTAGGGAAATGACAGATTTTGGTTAACTCTTTTCAAAGAAGCCTAATGGTATATGACAATTTTAAAAATCACCTGTCCCTAATCCAAAGAGGGATCTACACAAGCACAGAGATTTCTGTGCCAGTCCTCAGGGCTCCGAAACAAAAGAGTTAGAACTAGCATCATACAAATAGAAGCTGAGAGCAAGATTTGACTGAGATAGAAGAGCAGCCAGCATCGAGAAATCAACCCGAAGAGGAGGTCAGCACACTGACTTCCGGCAGAAGTTGGCATGTCATCCAGGAAGCCAGGGCAGAAACCTTGACTTTCTTGTCTGTTCTCTCTCTTCTCTTGTAGAGGATAGAGAGATGTCTCGAGGGTTGAGAGCACTGCTTGCTCTTCCAAAAGTTTTACTTCTTTCTTTTGCTCATGCTCTTGTCTCTTTCCTCTAAAGCTAAAGTCCACCAGGAAATTGCCCAAGATCCTGACTGAGGACAACTCAGGGACGGGAGCAGAGATGTGGTCAAAATATATACAATCACACAAATACAAGTGTGTATACAGACAGGCACACTTCTCTATAACTCTGAATTCATAAGTAACAAAGACACTACTACAGGAATTCCTTTCCGTTTTTAAAGCGCTTCTTGGTGTCCAGAAAGGGTTAAGGGAGGATGCACCTTTGTACCTGATTGTCTTCAGCCAAGTAAAGCAAAGCCACACAAGCATGCAGCTTTGTTCTTGACTGCTCAAGCTATACCTCTGCTGCCAAATGTGAAGCGTTCCAAGCAAAATCCGTGTTGCAATCACCGCAGATTGAGAAATGTTTGAGCTCTCTTGGCAGGCTAGATAGAGATGGCTCTGCAAGGCTATTGGAAAACAAAGTTCGAAGAGTCTTTTGCATGGTGTTTTATTAGTTGCTGGTGTGTGTTTGGTTTGCTGTTTATTTTTGTTTTGCAGGGAGAGCATGTGAAAATACTTTAACCAATGACCTTAGATTTAGTATCATAGCAAAAAGAATTCACATTAATTTACTCTTCACCTCTCATGGGCGTTTTGTATAATAGAAAGAAGGTTGGTTTTTTTTTTTTTTGTTTGTTTGTTTGTTTGTTTGTATTTTTGGGGTTTTTTTTTTTTGTTTTTTGTTTTTTTTGAAAAAGAGCTAGGGCCTGTTTCCACTTCAGTTTTATGATCTGGGCTGAATTAATTACCTGAGTGTCAGCGCATTAATCCGTCAAATAGGGGTAACTGTATACTTGGTATCTTCAAGGTTCACAAAAAGTCCGAAGAGTAAAATGTAAATGCTTAGCATTCCTTTGTGGATGACACAGGCTGAGTTCTTATAGAACTTGCTTAGAGAACACAGTGCAGAAGCAGTCAGGAAGCATGCACTGCCCTCAGGGGGCAAGTATTCCAAGGAGCAAATCTCCCAACTACAAAGAAACTCTGTGTGAAACATCAAGTTACAGGTTAGCTGTGTGGATTGTCAATGTAGATTTTAACAAAATTAGGACTTAGAATTGCCTGTAAGATGGTCTGGTTGAAGTTTAGGTCCTGCATAAAAGTACGGGCTCACCATGATGGCTGAGACAAACACTAATCCCATGCCTTGAATAGTGTGGGACTGGTTTGCATAGTGCTGAATAAAGCCTCGTAAAAAGAAAAAAAAAAAAAGACGTATCTACTGGAGAAAGTAGACATGTGCTAGCTAAACCTATGATAGCGCAATCTACAAAGGCCTCTCTGAGACCTTGGAATGCTCATCTGATGAGAAGCCAACTTCATGGATGAAAAGAGCCAAGAGAAGAGAATTTCAGACAGGAAATATTCAGGGCAAAGACCATGAGAGAGGAAAGACCATAGAATGCTTTAGCAATAGAATGGGGTCACTGTGGCCCACAGAGTAACAGCCAAATTATACAGATGTGGAGGCAAAAATTAGGGTAAGTGTGAGTTTTATTCTCGGCACTGTACAAGTCCCTTTTTCTTCTTCCACATCCCTTCTGTTGATATCCTAGTTTTCCCAACACTGTTAACATCCATTTGATAATTAGGCAGCAGTATTGGGGAACAGATAGTTCAATCTTGTTTTATAAACAATACATGCCCATGCTCAGAAGTGGAAAAGATGTAAGCTAATAACCAAGGTTAACCAAGATCAGAGTTCACCTCAAATTCCTGGCTCATCCTTGACATTATGAAACAGCTAAATATGACACCACATGTTATAGCCTGTCCAAGGTGAACTGCACCCTGTCAAGTGTGTTAATTTCACTCTCTTGTCCCCCAACTAAGAAACTCTTCCTAAACTAGACTTTGTGAAACTGTGGGTCTCCAGTTTAACTAGACAGCACCTCAAAAGCCACAGGGCTCTCCCTGTTTGGCCATCTACACAGGTGATTCTCAACCTATGGATTGTAACCCCTTTGGAAAAAATATTTATGATTCATAACAGTAGCAAAATTACAATTATGAAGAATTTTATGGCTGGGGGTCACTATACCATGAGTAACTGTGTTAAAGGGTCACAACATTAGAAAGGTTGAGAACCACTGCTCTACAGCCCTTAAAGTGGCATTGCAGTCATTGTCTCAACTTTTTGTCTCAAGTTTTTGTCTCAACTTCCTAGGCATACTTAAGCTACATACTGCTACTGAATCTCTGCCTTGTCGGCTGATGCAAATTAAGCCATTTTCTTCCTTCAGACCGTGAAGCTACAAAATGGTGCTATTCTTGAAACTGTTTACTGGTTGACATCCACTGAATCCAGCTGTTCTCTAGCTCTGGGTTTTGGTAGGTTGGTTGGTTGGTTGGTTGGTTGGTTGGTTGGTTGGTTGGTAGGTTGGTTGGTTGGTTGGTAGGTTGGTTGGTTGGTTGGTTGGTTGGTTGGTTGGTTGGTTGGTTGGATGGTTAATTGGTTGTATGGATGGTTTCAGGAAATGCCTTCTTCCTTTCCTTCACTCATTCAAAAACACAATAGCGTCTCATTTCTTAAATTTACACTCTCTCTTTTTCTCCCCCAAATCATAGCAACATTCATTTAATGTTATGTAAAATTTTTGTTTTGATAAGTAGCTAAGTATATTTTGAAAATTCCTTGAAGAACTTTGCCGAAGTCCTAAGATAACTGGAAGTAGTCTTGGGTGTTCCAGTACCTGCCTTAACAACACTGTTTCAGGCTGATTTCAACACTGAGGCTCTGTGGGAAGCTTCCTCTGGAGCTGTGTTTTACAGCAAACTTCACTCTCTCCTGATAGTCAAGATTCCCACGGACATCAAGCTGAGCTGCAGGTGTGCAGTCAGGAGAACTGGGCCTTTTGTTTATAACTTTAGTCCCATGTCTTTGAACTAAGTTTCTTCTGCCAGATTTGTATAGTGTTACCTGAGTATAACGTTATCCAATAAAGCCAAATTCATGGGTTAAGGATACAAAACAAGCCATTGCAATTGCCAGGAATTTCCAGTCAGCTTATGAGGCAAGCTTTGTAACAAAGAAGAGAGGAATGAAAATAAGTAATGTTTTAAAATACTATCTGTAACTGTTTTGGTTTTATATGACAAAATAGGCTTTTACCTTTTCAAATAATTTTGTCAACGAGTATCTTTGAAAATTCACAAGCTTCCGGTGACATGTACCATGAATTTTAGTGATATTGGTAGGAAGTGCTCACAGAAAGAAAATGATAAGGACATGATGTTCTTTGGTGAATGGGTTAGACTGAAAGGAAAATCTTTTAACACCTTCATGTCTCTCTATCTTCCTTTCTCTTTGTTAACATCTGCATCTGGCTCTTGTTTTGCAGATGTTTTGATATGATCTTTAGGGCATTATCATCCTGTGATTTCTGATGGTGTTGCTTGGGAAAGAAGAGCTGATAGACAAAATGGAAGAATATTTTGATATATTTGAGTGTATATGTACACAAATGATATAAACATTTACGAATGTAACACATAAACATTTATGAATATATTTCAATATGCATATATATACATACATATTTTAAGAAAATATAGAAGACAATTAATAATTTGCATATTCTGGTAAGCAGAAAGAAAAGAAAAAAATACCTACCCAGAAAAACAAAGGACTTTTGATTCTAAGTAAAAATACCAAATATCATTTCTATCCCATTGCTCTACCAAGAAACCATATACTGGAACCTCAGCAGTTTCACCCATTTGAGGACGACAAAATGGGTATTTTCAGACCACAGCCTGAGTGCTCATGAAATTCTTCAAGTTGTCTGTTTCCAAATATGTCTAGAATGGACAAAAGCTTCTGATATCACTAGCTTCAGATAAATAGTAATTTAGATACTAACTTACAACTATTTGTTTCAGAAGAATTTTAGGTAAATGTGAGAATATTTGTTATTAATAAAAATGTTACAGTAAGATTAACACTTCAGATTTCTGCCTAGAAACTTTCAGAAAGTTAATCTCATTGAACAATTTTACAATTGTTCAATTGTTTCACAATTTTATGTCATTTTAAAAATTAAAGTGAATTCTAAAATAAGATAATTTATGAGAATGTGTCTGTATCTTATGAAATGGGTATCAAAAACAGAATTTATATATTTTCATTGAATGTTTCTAATTGCTTGAAAATATTTTCAAAGAATTGCAGAATGTCTAATTATTAACTCCAGCTATTCATAGAGCTTTGGGAGGCGCTAATGTTTCTCATCTGTCTGGGCTTTCATTAAGTGGCCAACACATGTACCACTAACCTCTCAGTTATAGTAATTGACAAAGAAAAAAACTTCTGAAAATGCAAAGAATGGGGATTTGACTGCTGAAAGGAGAGTCATTCTGTCTTATAACTTTATTCTGAATTTCACAATTCCTGCTAAACCATAAGGAAACTGACAAAAGCAATAAAGTCCAGAAGCACAATAAGAATGTGCCCGAGTGCATGGAACAATTGCTCCGGGTTGAGCTTCATGACCTATTATCTCTTTAGGTCATCACTGACTACTATATAAAGCATCCCACAACGTGACCATGCTCATTCCTCATATGCTCCATTTGAAAGACAGTATTTAACGAGTAAGAAGTGACTTTTGGTGCTGAATAGCTGCGATCAATTGACCCGATGATAAATGAACTAGTTTCCTTTGACATGCTCTGTTTGAAGAATGTGGGTGTCAGACAGTGGATGAGGACATGAATTTTGCATCTAGGCAGGATTGTATGTAGCTACTCTGGCTTATGACCATGAAAGCTCTGTCCAAGATAACTTTCTGGACAAAGCCTTTTAAGACTCAAGTGTGGTCTGTGATGATCTTCTAAATGTGATGGTCACATGATCTTTTAAAATATGTCTAAATTATTGGTTCACTTAAAAATTAAAACTACCATGTGGGTCTAGTACAAGTGACTATCAGTACAGGACAGTTGCTGTATTAAAGCTGTTCTACACCCAAACTATATAGAAGCTGTAAGTGTGATAGAGAATATGAACATGAAACTTAACTGTGAAACCTAGCAAGATGGCTCAGCAGATAAGGGTGCTTGCCCCTGAGCCTGACAATCTGAGTTCTATCCCTGGGATTCACATGGTAGAGAGAACTAACTCCCTTGACCTCCATATTCACACCATGTTTTCACATGCAAATATACATACATGCATACATACATACATACATACATACATATAAAACAACTTTTAAAATTGACCATGACATAATTTGGCAAGTATAATACAAGCCTTAGGAAAAATACTAAAGAAACGGGAGATGAATAATCAAGTCTCTTTGATGGCATTGTAAGCAGAAATGGCTAAACACTGAAGTATGACTAATACGTAATTCACACGGTGGGAATATGTGGTACAGGGAAAGGAGAGACAATTCGGCTAAAATGAAAACAATGGTGCAATTTGTGTAGTGCTGTCTTGCTGAGGAATCTAAATAACTCTGGAATTTCTTCACTTTTAAAAGGAGGGTTGGCCTGGACAGCTTCTGAGTTCAGAACTAGGTCTAAAAGTCTAAATAAATTTACACTAAAAGTTCAAGAGGAAATGGCCATCTGGAAACAGCCAGATGATATCAGCTCCTATAAAGATAATGCCAAGTCTGTGGCTATTCCTTTTTTTTTTTTTTTTTTTTTTTTTTTTTTTTTTGGAAAAACAACTTCCTTGACGTCAGCACAAAAGTTCTTAGATGAACACTTAAAAATGCAGTTTTTCAATTGCTCAGTACTAGTTTGTCTTACGAATATCAAAAGAGTAGCTGAGTAGAATTTCCCAAAATGTTATTCTAGAGACTGGGAAGATGGCCTAGTGGGCAAAGTGTTTGCGTGTCACAAAAGCATGAGATCTGAGTTCAAATCCACAGCACATCCACAAAAGCTGGATATGGTGGCTGTGCCTGTGACCCCAGCACTGGTGAGAGAAGAGAAGAAACACAGACAGATCCCTGAAGCCCATGGACCAGCCAGGCTAGATGAATGGATGAGCTATGGATTCAGTGACAAGCCTTGTGGCAAGACACCTAACACTGACCTTTGGCGCGCGCGCACACACACACACACACACACACACACACACACACACACACACAGAGTTTTTATGTTATTATAACATGATTCCTCCCATGATGCATACACTAAATCCCTCCCCTGCCACATGACTTGAGTTTGAGCATGGAAATAAGCTCCAAGGTAGGACCCTGATGTGATAGGTTAGTTATGAAGAGACACCAGAGCTCTGCTCACCACACCACATTGGACCACATTCCCAGGAAAGGTCACTTGGAGATGCAGACAAGGATGGCCATCCATAGGCCAGAGAAAGGGCTTTCACTGAACACTGAACTATTGTCTCTTGGTCAAGATTCCCAGCCTCCAAACACATGACAAGAAAGTCCTTTTTCTAATCCACCCAGACTATGATCTCTTATTATGTGTCTGAAAGTGATGGCCACAGATAATGACAGAGTGCACTGTTTTCTCTGAGGATAAACTGTTTACATGTATCAAGTTCCAGTATAAAAACCTACTGAAATATAATTATAATATTTTGAACATGGGGGATATTTTTTCTATATGGCGGTTATTGAGTTCTAGAATTTAACATGATTTTAATCACCCATACAGCAATGTGATAATATTGATGTCCTTTGGGTTGGTCTCTTGTTATTCCATTTGGAACCATAATATTAATTAATCTAAAACATTTTTTTCTTCCCATGTATGTGAACTTTGCCAATGAATTAAGAATGTGTAGCATTCAAAAGTAAGCAAACAAAAAGAGTCAAAACAAAAAAATCACTTTGCAGTCTTTTGTATAAAATTAAGGATTCTTTTTTTTTTTCAATTGAAACAAGCTACACTGTATGAGTGTCCTACATAAATGAATTTCAGTCCACACAAGCTTAGGTTAAAAGTTTTTACTGCTAAGGGAATCCTGTCTTTATACAAACTACCTTTTCAAATAACCTTGGTAATTAATGTTGCCATCCACTCAATTCAATACCTACTTATTGCCCAATACAGTACTTGATACTAGAAATAGACAAAGGCAAAGAGAGTGAACTGCTTTCTGTACCCAAAGTCAAGCTTATAAGATAACAAAATTACAAAAGGTTTGGGGCCAAGCGGCAAGTTAAAGACTGTGATAGGAGAAGTGGAGGGTGCTGTGGGTGCTGTCAAGAGCATCTAACTAGTTCTCGTGGCTCTTGAGAAATGTCTTAGCTAAACAAAGCCTAAAAAGAAGTTGATATAACAAAGTAGTGCAAATAACTATGTCAAGTGTAGGAATGTCAATCGATAGGAATTAGCTAAGCAAAGTCCTAAAGAATATGGTTATGTATTACACAATAAACATCGTGTTGAAGTCTCAAAGGATAGAGCACAGCCAATTGCAGACTCAAAGTACCTAGAGGGGAGAGCTCAAGGGTTGACATGGAAAAGCAGATGGTGGCAGAGAGGCAAAAGGCATCCTTAGCATAGTTTACTTCAACCATCGTCACAAAAACCAACAGCTATGACACCTACTTCCAGGGTAGAGAAATGAGGAAGGCATAGGTTTGGGAAGAAAAGTCCTTTTGCGACAAAAACAGAGTGTTAGGCCATGAGATCTTTGGTGGGTATGAGTTCAAACATATTTCCCCTTCTGACTCACAAGAAACTCTACCTTGTAGATGAAAAAGATGACTAAGAATATCAGTGTATTAGCTTTCTATTTCTATGACAAAATGACAGAGATAAGCAACTTAAAGGAAGAAAGTTACTTGGGCTCATGGTTTTGAAATTATACTTCATAATCCTCTGGCCGCTTGTTTCAAGGTCCACAGAAAGGTGCGACATTATGGCTGGACTGTGGCAGAGGAAGAAGCCTGCTGAGGAGGAAGTAGGGAATCTCATTTCCCCTAGTAAACTGTATTTCTTCCATTAGACTGCACCTTCTAAAGAGTCCCTCATGTCCCAATAAAACATCAGGTTTTAATCTATAGGCCTGTAAGGGACATTTGTCCAAACCACAGTACTAACTAAATACCCTGAGCATCCATCCATCTTCCCTTCCTCCTCTGGGAGTTTCTTGGGGCAGGTTTCACCATGGCTTGACATTTCTAACCTGCCTGGTTTGTAGCCTAATGGGTCATTGCCTCTTCTTGCCATATTTTAGGACAATACAGTCAGTGTTAACAAGAACAGCTAAACAAAAAGAGTCATATTATCTGAGATATGAAAACTATACATTAAAAATGATAATTTTGGGGTAAAAATTATGTATTGTGATTTTTGTCTATCATGTTCCTAAGAAAGACTTTTATATATAAATATATGTATGTGGGTTTGTATATATACACACATACATGAATGTATATATGTGTATATGTGTACATATATATGTATATTATGTGTGTGCATATATGTATATGGACATATATATCATATTTACAAGTCATTCAAGCCATAATAAAAATGCATTGTATGTGTTAAATACACTGAAATTAATTAAAGTGAGATTTAATGATCACTTTTAATATGAAAATCACAATATAGATGCCTTGGAGAACATTAGAATTGACTAAAAATTATGATCCGTTTTTTAAATTTTACTCTTGATACATTTTTTGCCTTTAATCTTTTTTTACATATAACATCTGGTATAAATAAATGAATACATGCATTTTATGCATGAAATAAATTTAATGTAAAATAAGGAACATAAATTAGATCACTATATTACAAACTACTGTAAATGATTTACCTTGGTATTTCTTTAGAAAGAGATGACACAACATAGACACCCAGGCAATTGAAATTTTTGCATGTTAGGGCTGACTTTTTTTTTCTTTAATGAATTAGGCAAGTATTATTGTGGAATTTGTGTGGCATGTCCTCAATTCTGCCTTTCACTGTAGAAGAAAAGCATGTGACATAGAAGAGAGTACATGTGTGTATTTGTAATAAAGCTGGGAGCCCTATAATTACAACTCCAGATAATTTTCAATAGTCATAATATATTCTTCTTCTTTTGAAAAACATTTAAGTTTTACCTTTTAATTCTGTGTGTATGTCTGAGAGAGAACATGAGTTTATACATGTGAGTACAGTTCGATCAGAGGTTAGAATAGGCTCTTAGAGCCCCTGGAATATGAGTGACCTGATGTGATTGCTAGGAACTGAATTCAGGTCCTCTACAAAATCAGTGCATGCTCTTAACCACTGAGCCATCTCTCCAGCCCCTCCTTTTTTTCTCAAACACCAAAAAGAGTTGTTCTCAGACTATGGCAAAGCTGGGAGAAGTGTGGCTAGATGTAGTTGAGAAGAATAGTTGCCACTTCCTAAGTGGAAAGTTTACATGATGGTGACAATGTCCTTGGTGGTCATCAGTGTCATCGGTGGAGAAGAATGTGGACGTAGGGCTACACCCTATTTTCCCTTCCTAGTTTATGCCATTAGCCTCTTAAATCTTTTGTGATTCTATTTTCTCACATATAAAGTGGACATGATGAAAACCCTCTCTACTGATTTGTTATGGATAGCCTACTGTGTATATGCTCTGGTTAATTGATGTCACCTCGACACAAGCTAGAGTCAGTCGCAAAGAGGGAACCTTACTACAGACAAGCCTGTGTTACATTTTCTTTATTGATGATTGATATGGGAGGCCTCAGGCTGCTGTGGAGGGTTCCAGACCTGGGCTGGTTTTCCTGGATGTTATAAGAAAGCAGGATAAGCAAGCCATGAGGAGCAAACAAGGAAGCAGCATTCCTCCGTGACATTTACATCAGTTTCTGCCTCCCAATTCTTGCCCTGTTCCGTGAATGATGAACAACAAGGTCTAATATGAAATATATCCTTCCCCTTCTCCAGGTTGCTTTGGTTATGGTGTTTAATCACAACAATAGCAACCCTAGCAAGACAAAATATAATAAATATAGAACTTCACTAAATATAATAAACACGGTATTCATGATTACCAAATAAGCAGACATATTGTTCAGAAACATTTCAGATCTCACCTTTAGGCTTTGAAGTTGTCTTGGTCTGTTTTCTATTGTTATAACAATACTGGATCCAGGAAGTAGAGGCCCTTTTAGTTCCTGGTTCCGGAGACTGGGAAGTCCCAGAGTGTGAGGAAGCAAGATGCCTGGTTACTGATAAAGCCTTGGGATATTTCAGCTTATGACAGAAAGTAGAGGAACATGTATGTTTAATAAGACACTGATGGAGAAACAACCTTGTTTTATGACAATTCAGTCCCCAGAGAACTAACCAAGTCCCATGAAAAAGTATTAGTCCCCAACACCAGTCAACACCAGTGCATTGGAATTAGGGTCCATATGAATTTGGGGACCAGGCACACTCAAACCATAGCAGTCACCACTTAAAAATTATGAAAAGAAACATTATGACACTGTTGTCACCTGCTCTATTCTGGATAAATTCCCCCACAGTTCTCACTTAGAAAACACCTGATATTTTTCTCTCCCCTCACACTTTTATATAAAGATCTTACTTCTTGGAAAGCAGATATAATACACATATGTGAGAACTTTCATATAAATACATGATTTTATGTGATTAGCAACATTTTGATAATCCAGGAACTATAATGTTACTAACAATGTTGAATATGAATGAACAAACCTTTGTAAAGCACTCAGGGCTTATAGACTTTTATAAATACGCATGTTTAGATTTTATTAATTGAATCGCCTGAAAAAATTTACATTCTGATTAACAGTGTGTGTAAATCTCTATTGCTCTAAATCATCATTGTCAGAGGTGACAATCTGTGAGGTTTATGATTATTATCATTAGTTATTGTAGAAAACATCTTAAGTTTATGGCATTTGATTCATGATTGTCATTGTAATTTCTAGTTCCTGAAAGAATCAATATTTGTGACATTTGTATTAAGTGTTTTAATTAGTATGTTTTCTCTGCTAAATTTCTTTCTAATTCATCTCCTATTTATTTCAAGTCTTTGTTATATATTTAGATTGAACCTCTCTTGGGTAGATATTAACATCTTAGAGGTGCCAATACAAAGTACCTAACACTGGGAGGTATAAACACCACATTTCTGAAATGTCTCAATGCAAGAGCTTAGAAACTAAGACTTAGCTGGGTACAGGAAATATTTCTCTGGCAAATTTGTGCTTGCTGAAACACATCTTGACTAGGTAGACATTCTTCACTCCCTCCAGGGTTCTTCCAGTCTCTCTGTATCATGTTAAAATGATTAGCCTCTGAAAAGTCCATCAAAACATAGTGCATTAAGTCTCATAGCTTCCTGCATCAACCACTAGTGATGCTGTTGCCAAGTACATAGACCCAAGTACAATGGTTGTCTGACTACACAGAACATCCTTTGAAATATTGTTAGAAGCCTTCACAGCCTTCACGGTATCATGTCTGCTTGCAAAACTAAGAGCATGAAGACTATGCCAAATCCTGCTAATATCTATACTATGTTGAGGTAAGGTCTCTTTACAGCCAACACTGACTTCGTCATCATGGCAGTGCAATTAACTCAGCCTCTTGAGTACTTCTAAATGTGAGCCAGGGATCTTGAATGCATCTGCAGTATTCTATCTATTTGGAGAGTAGGTCACCCCTCAGGAGCTCTTTGTTTAGCTAATATTAGACTATTAAATGAAGTGGAAGTCCACTCTGAAGGTATGTACCACCATTTCAAGAGACTGGGGCATATGAATAAAATGGGGGAAAAAAACCTGACTGAGAAGTGAAAGTTCTGATGCTCTGTTTGTACATGCTCCCTTGTGTGAGTGGAGCTGCCTTGTCACCTCTTGTGAAGGAAAGAAACTTTTAACAATAGTGACATACATGATACGTGGAGCATTGTTACTTTATAAGCTCCTTCTCCCAATAACAGATCTAACTTCTGGCCACAGAAGGGAGTCTGAGACCCAGAGGGAGTGGTCAGAGTAGCTGTGGACTTTTTCAGACTGGTTAAACAAGATTCTTATTTTTGTTTGTGGACACAGATTGAAGATTGTGATTCCCACTGTACCTAGCCCTCCCTATGTAGAAAAACTAGCTGAAGCATAAAGTCGTTGGCAAAGAACAGGCACAGTGCTGGGGTCCTTAAAGCTACCATCCTGAGGTCACACCCAAACTTAAACTCAGAATTTATGAAGTGAGCCTCTCCTTTCTGCTCCCATACTCCTTTGCTATGGCTTCCTGTTGCCTGGTCTGATCTCTCACATTGGGGAATTGGGAGTCATTCTGGTTTCCCTCCTTTCCTCAAGGTGCCCCCTCAACATCAAGTTCATCTCAATGAGCACATTTCTTTGGGATGTTTACTTTGCATAAGGATGGACAAAATACAAACTCATGATTTAATAAACAAAGAAATATAAGCACATACAACAGAATCTAACAGGCTTTAACCCCACCTCCTGATCTCTCCCTGGAGCTTTGACTGCTGAGTTTCTCTTAAAAGGTGTCTTCTCGAATGTCCTAAGAGAAAAGGCATATACTATCTGATGTAGCAATTCAAGGAGCCATCAGACCTTCATGGGCTTCTTTCCATTTGTCTGGCTGCACCTCCTTCTGTACTTGGTTCTGCCGCAGGATCCGTGGGTCCAGAACCTACCTAATTGATCTCTCCAGAAGGTAAACATGTATCATGTCTTGTGAAGTGGCAGACAGGAAGTTGACTGGCTATATAGCTTGAAGTTTTCCCTCTCAAAACCCTGTAGAGTCTTGCCCACAGCCTCCCTCCTGGTGCATTCCTGGATAGCTGGTGCATTTCTTTAACTGAGTACTTTGAAGTTTTCTAGTTCAATAGATGTGTCTCCACATCACTGATTCCTGCCCCCAAAAGCTATACTTAAAGTTTTCTTTAGCTCACAATGTAGCTAGTAACAGTCTGTCCAGAATTGGAGATGTAACTTAATAGTAGAGTTCATCCCCCTAAACTGAGTTTATTCCCTAGTTCTAAGAAAGAAAGAAAGAAAGAAAGAAAGAAAGAAAGAAAGAAAGAAAGAAAGAAAGAAAGAAAGAAAGAAAGGCCTATCTACTTCCAAAAAAAATACTATCACATGGTTTTCATTTTCTTCACGTGTTCATTTCCTTCCTTCCTACCCCCACCCCATGTTTGCTAGCTATGTGCTTATACTTTATATAAATAATATTTCGAGATGGCTATAAAGTTGATAAAAATGTTTATTCTTTCATATTTAACCAGACGTACTGGAACAGTTTTAGTCAAACAAGGCTTTCCATTTCTACCTGTTCCTCTAAGAGTGGACTTTGTAGTATCCATTATCTTCCTTAGGGACTCCTGTAACAGCCTTCCTACTAATTTCCCCTCCAGGTTGTCATCCTGATATCTACTTCCAACCCACTTCCCAGCCCATCTTCAAAATGCAAAGTGACACATCTGTACATTATTCAGTACCTCCCTGTGCTTCTGAGGATAGCATTCAGCTTCTTCCTATGGTTCCCAACCTGAAGGTCCTGACTCCTGGGTTTCCGGGCTGGTTTCTACATTCCTTATCAGAATGAACCTTGAGCTCCAGCACCATGGACCTGCTTGTACCCAACCTCAAATGTTTGTGCTATCTTCAGTATGCTACAGCGGCTTGCTACCTTCTTCACCTCCAGCCTAAATGTCCCCTTTCCTTCTACTTATACATTTTCACAATATACTCACAGGTAGGGTCTCCTGTGAGAAGCTTTTTTTTTCCTACATCCATTTCACAGGAGAAGTAAACCTTGTTTTATTGTAGAAAAGTCATATGAACTTACAGGACAGGGGTGCATAGAAGAACTATGTTTCACTCATCTTCCCTAATTCCTTTACAGCCCACATATCCTAGAAGTAGTTATGGTAACACCCCACTCCCCAGAGAAGGCAATTTCCCATCTTTCCTCCCTACATGACTGACCTGGCACCCTTGTACTAAGTTAACTAACAGCTAACTCCACACACTGAGGGTGGCCTAGAATAGGCTGTAGATGGCAGAGGAGGTGTTAAAATTCCAGACATCCCACCCTCAGCATGGTCTTGCCCAGTGACTGTATCTTACACTGCTCCACCCTCTGCTGAGTCTCAAAGACCCTGCTAATCACCAGTAATGGCTTAGAGCTCTTTAGGTCTGGCTCACCTGTGAAGCGAAGGTAAAGTTTTCTTCGTGGATATTAGTGAAACTTGATTTTCAACCTTTCTCCCATATGAACTTGAGAGATTTATTTTCTAAACTACCAAAAGAAGTATATTTAGATTTTCATGTTTTCTCTTGCTCTGAACCCAAGAGGAGATAAAATATTGTTAGAAATCACTGTTGTAATGGGGAAAAAGAGACAAATGAAACAATTTATTGAGCCAGTAATTAAAAATGAGGATGTAAGCTGAGAGCTTTCCAGGACAAGACCAGCCCAGACCTTTGACACCTCCCTCCTGGCCATATCCTCGTCACAACCTGTATGACAAAAAGTCTAATACTCTCATTCCATGATAAGGACTGTGCACACACAGCTAGCCATTTTCAGGGTACCCATGATTCATGTTATAAAGAACATGAAAAATATTTATGTTCTAGTACATGATGTTTCAGGAGTTTGACAACAGAGTTGACAGTCTTCGTGTCTTGCTGTCTAAAAGAAAACAAGTTCTGGGTTCTGAAGAGCACACTTGAAAGGGAACATTTAGACCGCAACTTGTTTGAAAACTTAAACTAGCCTCTGTGTCATTCTTACCACTAACTAGAAAATCTTATGTTTGGATTGTGAACTTATTTGTTCTCCCGTCTAGATCAGCAGACTGTGATATGATTCAAAAACCTCTCCTAATACTTTTGTGAATTCCTTAACATGAAAATTATGCATACTCAAAATGGAGCCAACTTGTAGATACATGATACTCTCCAGAAGTAATGTCAGAATAACCCAGGGCCCCAGACTCAAGATGTCACTTCTGCATTTCCACCCACATAAAACCCTTTTTCCTAATGTGCTTTGGGAGGCTTCCTGTTGTGCATTGAACTTAAAACGCAAGGTGTAATATATCCAGATGACAAACTCAAAAGTTTCTCTAGTATTCATGTGAATATTACATTAAACAACCCCATAAAAGGTTTAAAACCTTATTTTTCCTCCCAAATCGTCACTGAGTTCAAAGGTAAAAGTGAAAAATTCTACTCTCTCAACAAATCTTCATTTGAGCATGTATGGATGGATTTATCTTTTCCAGAAGACCTTCCAGCCTCTCCCTCCAACCCTAATTCAACTATTATCTTGACTCCCTTTCTTCCAAGCTGTCTCTCTGAAGTCACCTCTAACTTTCCTTGCATGGCCATGTGTTTCCTGTCCTTTCTCTCCCATGTTAACTTTGGTTTTCATTCTAGCTGAGCTGAGTCAACGCTGCTTCTCATGCTTTATTGTTCTGGCTGCTCTTCATGTCTCAGGCTTGTGACAGTTGGATGTTCTTAGAGAGAAAAGTAAGCTCATTTCAGGGCCCCACCCTTGAGAGTTTCCTTTTCCCTCAAGCCAAGTGTGTGAGATGAGGCTGTGTGTGACCTCCTTGACTGTTGCCCCTCATCTGTAAAATAAATACTTCTTTGTTTCCTGACAGCTTGAGCTTTTGGAAGGTCACTTCGTATCTTCAATGCACCTAGATTTTTTTTCCTCAGAAAATAGGAATAAGCAATTATATCTCCCTTTCAGATATACTGACATCCAAACACAGTTATAGGCCTAAGTTGCCTAGCATTGTATACCCATGCACCAAAAGACACACTCGACACAAATTTTCATCTTATAACTTTAATATAATACATTCTGGCACCAAGTACACACAGGCATGTAGTGTTGGTACTTTGCTCCATCCCGTGGTTATAACTGACTGGGGACCACATTGCACAACCCTGGGACGTATACAGAATGGCAGTCCTGTACATAATGTTCCCATATCAGGCATGGAGCCATTGCTGTCTGGTCAGAATAATTACTTGTTGTATCTACACTCTTGGTTGCAAACAACATGATTAAGTGGTAGAAGTATGGTGATGTGGGTAACTTGGGTTTGCTCACACCGACTGGATCTGTAAACAAAAAAGCCGCTTCTCTCTGTGGTTTCCTAGCACAGGGAGTTGCAGAGAAAACAGGTAGGCGGGCCTGTTTTGCAGAAATGTCAATGATGTTGAGCAGGTTAGGATGAGTGCTTTCTAATGTTTAGAGATGGTGGAGATTGAGCTGAAAATCAAAGCAATCTCAAGTAGTGAAAGGGAAAAGCCATTGTTTGGTCACCATGGTCACATTAAAAACAACCTTGAAGCCCAGCAATTCCAGATGATTACTCTTGTCATTGATATATGTTGTATTGGTGCTCTCCAGGGAAACAAAACCCATAGAACAGGATGAAGAGAGGCAGTGAGGAGCAGAAACAGAGAGGGAGAAAGAAAGGGAGGGTGAGAACTATCCTAAAGAAGTCCCTCTTGTACTCAGGGGGATAGAAATCCCAGTCTCCATAGCTGACAGGCTAGACACATAGCCAAGAGTCTATATTCTGGTACTGAATATAAACTGTCAAGTCAGGAGGTTGTAAGTACAGCAGAATGCAGAACTTCCATGCTGCTGCCTTGAGTCAGAATTCCCTTTTCTTCAATCCCCAATTCTTCATATTTCCAACTGACAAATGTAATGACCAAACATGGTATACTATGTAAATTATTTTACATGCCATGGATCTTACTACCCAGGGAGTAAGTATTACTGTAGTTTCTTTCTTTTTTTTTTTTTTTTTTTTGCTCATTAATTATGTGTAGACCTTTCCAGATTTGAAATGGAAATTAGCAGTGACAAAGAAAGTGACTTCATTGACATATGACAAATGCCTTCTCCTGAAAGGCTCATTTCAGTTTTAAATCAAGTATATGTCTCTATATATACACACATGTGTTGACACATGTACACATATATGTATATACACTTCAGTGTTTAAATATGTATGTATAATTTCTAAGATTCAAAATTTTAAACCGTTAGGTCCTAAGCGTTTTAGATAAGGAACACTCAACCTGTAATATATAGCTTGTAGAGTACTGATGAGTATCTTAATCTGTTTTTTATACCCATTCGATGGTTGCTCAGCTGATGGTGTATCTGGTGTCACCTTAACACAAGAGGAAAGACATTGGTGGATGGCTTTCCATCCTTTGTCATTGTGAGTCTAGATGATCCATAGTGATTTTCAACAAACTGTCACACACCACCTCCCACAAGCCTATGATTGGGTACAATTATCATCCCAGTAGCCAAGTGACGTGTTTCAATGCAAAGCAAATTGGGGCAAAGCTTGCCTTCAGTTTAAAGTCTATCGCATCAAAGCCAAGGTAGAGAACCTATGTGAAATGTCCATTTAACAGGACATTAAGTTCCTCGAGTGATACTGTATAGTGCCACTGAACCTTGTGGTGCACCACTCATGATATTACCGTCTCTAATCTTGGTTTTACCAAAGCTGGTGGAATCAATGTTCTGCATATACCGTACACATGTATGCATTATAACACCATACTTTGGGAAACCAAATTTCTTTATTTTGTCTCATTCTCCTAGATTCTGTGAAGCACACAGTAAAACTCAACTGTGTAGAGACATTTCAGAATACGGCCTCCTTATTTCTTCCATCTGTTCACTATCCCTAATGCTAACAGAATTAGGCAATAAAAACAATTGTAGCAGACAGGTCCCCTGTGATATGTTTTTATTCTGGGCCATGACCTTTGAAAATGTCAGACTGATTAGTTTACAGCAAGATTAATGAATTAATCTCATTATAAATTAGATTATCCATCACTTGAATATTAGGCAGATAATAATGTAATTTGAAAATAAATCCTAAATCCAATTCTAGAATTCATTACTCAGCAATGATCTGAAATGATCTTCACTCAACCTTTCATCTGAAAAGGAAGATAGTTTCCACTCTGCCTTTGACCAGAGACAATTGATCTGGCTTGGTTTAGTGTTGTTTGTATTTTCCTATTGTCCTTAATAGCTGGCTTACTAAGTCACTAGCCTCCATTCGATTGTTTCTCTAACTGTATTTGACCTGCAAATTTGACAGTGGCTTTGTTTTAATTCTGTTTTCCGATATACTGTCAACTTATGTTGACAGTATATTGCGTGGCAATGTCGGTTTGCATTTGGGCGGCATCCCACTGGCCTCCCCAGCTGTATTCTATTAGTCACTATGACAACCTGGAAAGAACCACTGCTGTTCTCACTTGATAGGTAAGGAAGACAAGATGGATGTCAAAGCATGTAGTTCATCAGTGATGAAGTCAGTGCTTCAACTCAACCTTCCGATTATCCCAATCTCAGATCCTTTGCTAAGGCACACAGAACGCTATGGTGGTTCTGTGGGCCAATAGAATTGCTTGACTGCCTTATCTCTATACAGTCTTGGTAGGTGAGGGTTAAATAATATAGCATGAGTGTCAATCTCATCCATGCAGAAAACTGTACTTTTTCATTAAGAGTGAAAAAAAAAAAAAAAAAAAAAAAACTTCCCTCAGAATTTTTACTTTTCTTAATTCAAAATATCCAAATCAGTTAGTGAATGCTAGAAAACATGTGTTCCTACCCAACAACTCTCTAACATAAAACAATAACTTCTGCCATTGTAACTCTGTCTTCTCTCTCAACAAACCATGCTATCTCATACACAAGCAACATTTTATGACTGCAGATATATTACAAGGATAAAATCTGATATAGAAATCTACTTCTTGACTTTGGCAGATAATGAAATATGTTTTATGGATTTATATTAATGTCCTCCATCTTTCCTACTGAAAGACCTATAGGGTAAAGAATTCACCTAATTATATTTTCTTTTTATTTTTGTATGAGTATTTATATGTGATTGTGAATTTATATGAGTATTTATATGTGATTTATATTTTGTATGAGTATTTATATGTGATTGTGTGAGAATCAGTGCAGACTGATTTGGAAAAGAATATGACTTTATGTCATTTCCTTCACCAGTATGACTAGTTAGTTGTCCATTCATAAAATGTTGTTCAGCCTATCTCTGGTTTCCATATCCCACTCTCTGAGTGAGATTCCCTTTTTAAAAAATAGAGATAGAGAATATGAATATTTAATACAGGTACAAAACTACAGAAAAAAAAAATACAGGGAAAGAAACACTCCAACTAACTTAATCATGCCCCTTTACTGCTCCTGTGTCAAGAAACTTCCGAATTGCTAAAGGCCCCAAGATACCATCTCCAGCCATCTTTTCTTCCCTGTCTATTCTTGCCTTAGAAAGACCTTTTCCTGTCGCACGGTCTTCAGAATGCCTTGCAGACTAGTGTTTATGGGATGCACGTGGACCTGCAACTTGAACCTCCTGACTCTACTTCAGTCAGACTTGCCTTCCCTTGCATGTCGTACAGAAGCCACTCTGCTTTCTCTGGTCTAGATGTTCTAAAAACTGATTCAGACTTTGTCAGCAACTATATTAGTAATGACTATAATGGTAGTTCTGGCTGAATCTGAGAGGTGTACATTAGTTCCTGGACTTAGAGGAGCTTAGAGTTCCAGGTAACATACACTTATCACCCATAAATCGTAGCTACAATTATGACGTGGAATCTTGTACTTAATGCAGGAAAATGAAACAACTCATTTCTCTCTCATCTACACACGTCTTCAGTAAATAAACCAGATTGAACTGGCAAAGTCAGCCCTTGCTTCATCATCCCAGTCGCCCATTGATCCACAAAGTCACTCGTGCCTACAAACAGCTATGAAGTAGTTCCTGATTTTTTCCTCCCCTCTCCTTACCCTTGAAGAAAAGATTGATGCTGGTGCTCCCGAAAGCCCAGCGCAAATGGTCATCATTTCCCATCGTCCCAACTGCCCTCCTGCCTCCACTCCTGCCTCCGCAGCCTAGCCTCTGCAATAGTAATCTTCTAAAGTATTAATCCGATCAAGATATTCTGCCTGCTTAAGACCTGCCAGCTGTTTCTCATCACAGTCAGCCATGGAGGTTTTTACTAAGGGCTTGCACATCCAGCCTGTGTCTGCTGCATGACCTCTTCCCTGGATCTTTCTCTATGCTGCAGTGCCTCTGGCCTTGGCCTTGGCCTTAGGACACACCAAGTTCTTTCCATGCCCAGGGCTCCTGGCTTGCTGTCCCTCTACCCTTGCTTCTCAAGTCTGTGCAGAACATGCTCTGTTTTGGAACTGCCACAGCTTCACAAATGCCACCTCTAAGAAAGCAGCCTTCCTAGACTATTGTGGCTAAGGCCACCCCCCCCCTTCCACACACTCTATAGTTTTCTTGTCCCTCTTTCCTAACCTGTATCTGAATATCATATGAGCTGATCCATTTTCCATGGCTCAATTTCCATTGTTGGAACGTTAGCTTCATGAGAGGGGTTTGGGGGTTCTGCTTATTACCGTTTGCTCAGAGCTGGAACAGAGTCTAATGAAGAAGACACTGAGAATATATTCTCGGTCTGACTCCCAGTGAGTTTTGGTATGAGTGTTTTCTACTGTGGAGTCTGGTGACATGAACAGGTTTGTAGATCTCTGTGAAGTCAATGTTAGGCAAAGAAGGAAGGGTCAATCTAACCAATTGACAACACCCATGGGTTTTGGCCTATTTGAGTTCTCATTTCATATATGCTTACGAAAGTCACACTGTAAGTGGGGGGGGGGGGGTCTGAGAACTGTAATAACTTTTTCAGCACTAAGGTTTAAACCCAGTTCCTTGTGCACGGGAGGCAAGTGTCTACCATTGAATTACGTCTCCAGCCCTCTCTCTCTCTCTCTCTCTCTCTCTCTCTCTCTCTCTCTCTCTCTCTTGCTATTTTCAGACTGGTTCTCACCAAGTTACCCAGGGTGGCCTGGAACTCACTCTGTAGACCATGGAATTCTTGAACAGGTGATCCTCCATAAACTGGGATGACAGACCTTTGCCACCAGGCCCACCACAGTTTACTAACAACTGGAAAGGTCTTTTTTCCAAAGCAGACTATAAATCACCATGACTAGTTTGAGTCCTCTTTGAATATCTGCATTCTTCATGTGGTGAGAAACATATAACACCGATTTGAAAAGGTTGACTTGAAAAAAATTATTTAAACATAAGCATGACCATCACCATCACCATCCTCCTCCTCCTCCTCCTCGTGAGATAGCATAAACATAATTTTCAAAGTTTTATTGGAAGCAGTGAGACATAAGGCAGGAACATTTCTCAGAGGCTGAAAGTAGTTGGCATGCAAGCCAGAGAGGAGCATGAGCTCAGCCCCCAGGACCCACATAAGAAGCTGATGTGGTGGCACATACCTCCAATCCCAACACCCCTATGGTGAGGTAAGAGGCGGAGGCAGGATTTAGTGGGTCAGCTAGCCTGGAGCACATAGTACACGGGCAGAAACAAGAGAAGCTCTGCCTCAACAAGGTAGAAGGTGAAAACCCAGTCCAAATGTTGTCCTGTGACCTCTACTTATAGGCTATGCATACAAACACACAGAGAGAGAGAGAGAGAGAGAGAGAGAGAGAGAGAGAGAGAGAGAGAGAGAGAGAGAAACTGTTGAGACAGAGACTGTTAAGACAGCGAGCGAGAGGGGGAGAGGATTGTCATTTAAAAAGAAGTAGTGTTGAGAATTTACCTTCAGTGGCAGAGCATTTGTCCTGAGTTCAGACCCCACCTTGGGAAAACAAAACAGAAAAGCAACAGCGATATCAAATGCCATGTAAAAACGGCTATTGTTTTGTAGAATGTGGGTTCATCTCTTTTCTCTTCTAGACTTGCCTTATTCAGACACACCACGGAGGTTATGTAATTGGTTCCTGGACCTTTCAGGAGGACACACAGGGAGCTTACAACTCTTTCTCCAGCCTTCACTCAAGCATTTCAAGTGGGTCACTATTGCACAACCATTCCAGAAAAAAAAAAAAAAAAAAAAACTCAGAAAAAATACCAAGAAATGTTCTAAAGCATCACCCACATTGGGTTTACAGATAGGCTTGTTAAGCAACTCATAATTTATTTCTCAGAGGAAAAACCAAGACAAAATCACTCCACAGCATATATTCGATTGTTTCTAGAGGCCTCCAGAATGTTCTGATGTGCTCTCTAAATTCTCTCCTTTCAAATACTTTCTTGACTATAGCCCAGGTGACTCAGGGCTAGAAACACTGCAAAACCAAAAGTCTTTTAAAGAGATTGAACAGGGCCCACAATGCTTTATGCTGATAGAAGAGCACACAGATCCACTTCAGAACAGCTTTGAAAAATGGTTGAGGGCTGGAGAGATGGCTCAGTGGTTAAGAGCACTGACTGTTCTTCCAGAGGTCCTGAGTTCAATTCCCGGGAACCACATGGTGGCTCACAACCATCTGTAATTGGGTCTGATGCCCTCTTCTGGTGTGTCTGAAGAGGCAATGTTACTCACATATATAAAATAAATAAATCTTGAAAAAAAGAAAGAAAAGAAAAGAAAGAAAGAAAGAAAGAAAGAAAGAAAGAAAGAAAGAAAGAAAGAAAGAAAGAGTGGTTGAAATCAGAGCTGGGGTAATGGCTGTCAGTAACGAGCTTACCACACAAGCGTAAAGATCTGCATTCAAACTTAATACCACATTTTAAAAAATGGGCATGAAAATACACATTTATGACCCCAGCACTATATGAGCAAAGTTAGGCAAATCCCTGGAGCTGTCTCTATCCAGACAGTAAGTGAGCTTCCATTTCAATGAGAGATCTTGCCTCAAAAAATAAAGAGATTATGATAGTTTGTATATGATTGGTCCAGGGAGCAGTGCTATTGGAAGGTGTGGCCCTGTTGGAGTAGGTGTGTCACTGTGGGTGTGAGTTATGAGACCCTCATCTTAGCTGCCTAAAAGCCAGTATTCTGTTAGCAGCCTTCAGATGAAGATGTAGAACTCTCAGCTTCTCCTGCACCATGCCTACCTGGATGCTGCCATGTTTCCACCTAGGTGATAATGGACTGAACCTCTAAACCTGTAAGCCAGCTCCAATTAAATGTTGTCCTTATAAGACTTGTTTTGGTTATGGTGTCTGTTCACAGCAGTAAAACCCTAAGACAGAGATGTGCTGGGGAAGTCCCCGACTGCCAACCTCTAGCCTCCAAGTACATGAATAGCCTCATACTAAAAGACCCTTTGCCTTCTGCATTCATGTGCACACTCGTTCCCCATCACACACATGCATATAAGCAAACAGAACACATAAACACATTAAACTTTTTAAGGTGTGGATCCACAGAAATAGCTCTGTCTATAAAATGTTTTCTGCACAAACATGAGGTCCTGAGCTAGAGTTCCCAATACCCATGTAAAAGTTGGGCACAATGGTGCATATCTACTCACCCAGTACTGGTGGGGGGAATATTGTGGGAGGAAGAACATTAGCCAGCCAGCACAGCCAAACTGACAGACTCCATTTTCAGTGAGCAGTCTTGTTTCCAAGACTAAGGACAGGAATGATTGAGGAGGATATTCAATGTTGAGTGTTGAGCTATAGCCTACACATACACACACACACACACACACACACACACACACACACACACACACACTACTCTAAATAAGCATTATTAAAACAAATACAATCTTATTATAAAATATTCTGCTCAGAACTTTACTATATGTGATTTGGAGTCATGAAAATGTTGGAGTAATTTAGCAGTTTAAGTGGGGGGATGGTGTCGTTATATGAACACTGAAGTCAACCTAATGTGTTTGAGTCCTGATGCTCAGGAAAACCATGTTGTCCTGTGTTCTCGTCCTAGATGTGCGATGTCATAAAGCAAACTAGCATAAAGGAATGGAACTGTTTAAGACAAGGAGCTAATATCAATATTGTGTGTGTGTGTGTGTGTGTGTGTGTGTGTGTGTGTGTGTGTGTGTGTGTAATGTAAAAGTATTTATCTGGAGAGAGAGAAAGAGAGAGAAAGAGAGAGGAGGGGGACATGGAGGCAGATGTTCACATGTCTCCACCAGTCAAAGATAGTTGATATATCTAGGTTGGGTATTGGGTTACACTTCTGATTGAGCATTACCAAACTTATAAAGCCTTTGATTAACATTTTTTAAAAAAAATTGTATAAAAGCAAAAGGGAAAAGGGGGCGTGGGATAGGGGTTTTCTAGAGAGGGGAAATGGGGAAAGGGGATGGCATCTGAAATGTAAATAAAATATCCAATAAAAAATAAAATAAAGTATTTATCTGAAGTCTAGGAAATTTTAAAAGTAAATTATATTTTAAGCAGTCTAAAACATCCTAAGATTTGGTGTTTATGGAAAAGTTTTTTGTTTTCTGGTGGTTTCTCTTTTCTTTCCTCCACTTAACTAAAACATTATTTTGGTTTTGGTTTGTTTGAGGATTTCTTTTGTTCTATCACTTCTTAAATAGAGAATGGAAAATCGTGGGGGTGGGGTAACACATTACAGCCATAGAATTTGTGCTCAGCATGTATGACCTCCCTGATTCACTCTCCAGCACCCCACAACCCAAGGGCATAGGAACATTGAATATAAGTGCATTGTAGAACAAACAGAAATCAACTTATGGGAAACTGGGAAGGTTGACTTTTCAATCTGTCTGTTTCCTTGATTGTTTGTTTTGAGATAATATTTTGCCATGTATTTCAGTCTGGCCTCAAACATTTTGTAGGTTGTCCTCAAACTCATGACTCTCTTGCCTCAGACTACCAAGTGTTGGGATAACAAGTGTACCATAACCACCTTGTTTTTCCTTCCTTGATTTTTCACAGTGATAGATGTTTTAGCAAAATGCATATCTTCATTGCAACCAGTCTTTAGCTTACAAGTTCTTTCTTACCCTTCCAAGATTTTGCCTTCCACTGAGACAGGTCTATTACAACATTGTATAGCTTAGAATTTCTTCTCTGTGTTCTCAGGTCATAACTTCATATGCCTCCCTCAAAAAATTATATTACAAAAAAAACCCCACACTTTCTGATATTCATCATTATTTTCTCGATGCAAAAAGAAGTCAGAGTGACACCCATTGTTCACAACAATAAAACTGTAGTTTCAAAACAAAACTAATTTTAGTGTAAAATATATTTCAGAATTTGGAACTGATACTTGTTTTATCTTCTGCCTTTAAGGGCTTTAAGCTAAGAATAAAGCATGCCTGTCTATTCAAGGGCATAGAAGATGTGCTGTCAATGTGATACACTTACCCTGACATGTGACTCATTGTATGACCCAGTGTTTTATTGGAGAAAACATTCTAATAAAAAAAAAAAAAAAACATGACTACAGTAGGGACTTTTTTTTCCCTGACATTGTATCAAATAACTGAAACACCAACTCAAAGGAAGGAATTACTTGGCTTCTGGTTTCATGGGATTCAGTAACTGGTGATGTGGTACCATGTTTCTGGGTCCATTGTAAAGCAAAGCATTAAGGCAGCAGAAGCACGTAAAGCAGGAGGCTACTCTGTTTGTGGCCGATGAAAGATAGACAGAAAGAAAAGGGACCTGAGAAGTAGGCAGAACCCTCAGAACCTTTCTCCCTGGGATTTACTTCTTCCAGCTTGGTCCCATATCACAACATTTCCGTAACCTCCTATAGTACCACCACTAGCTAAAGACTACGTATTCAGTTGTCATAAGATACACTTCCTCCTCAGACTAGCAAAGCTTGATCACAAAATGACAAAAATTCAATGAAGAGCTTAAGCTTGCATACCAAAAACAAATCTTCTATAGAATCCTCCCACCTCATAACAAATGTATATAACAAACCTTAGAGACTACGATTCTGAAGTAACTGATACTGGGAAATAACCAAGACCTCTGGGCCCAGAAGAACCTGTCTCTAAGGACCCTTGATTCTCTCTCCCTTGTCAGTCAAACCTTTTCTCCTCCTGATTTGGATGGTGCTTCTCTAAAGCCGTTGGTGGCAAAGCCTTGAACTCTTTTCTGTTCCATTTCTATGTATTATGTTTATCTTTCCCTAATTTCAGACTGTGAATATTTTTTCAGAATGAGGAAAACTTTGGAAGGCCCACTTGTTCCCAGACTCAGGCCATATCTCTTGAAAGAGAAGGCATTTGGAATGGGCCTGCTCAGCTTGTCCTGTCACAGACAGTCTGAAGAAAGGTGTAGCAAGCAAGCAAGACAAAAATGGAAACGAAAGTTGTGGGGGTAGGGTGGGGACAGTGGTGTATAAAACCCAAAGCTCTCAATAGACAACCACATCATACCTTCTCTCCTTAAAGGTATCTTATATCCATGATCTGGGGCCTCCATACATGATGCAGGAACACCACAGCCCAATGCAGGATTAGCAGTGAGCCCATGGAGGAAGGCTGACGGTGACTGGACAAAATAAGATGGTCCATGCAATTACCTATAGTCAATATTCACTCAAAGGTCCCAAAAGACACAAAGGTCTCCTAAAAACTTGACAGATTAGGCAAACTTTTCAACTGCTTTTAATGGCATAGGCCCTTGTCTGTAAAATTTCACAAGGACTGAGTCTAATACTTGATCAAAATATGTGTATGTAATCTGCTGAAGTTCTACCTCAGCCAGATTTTACTGAATTATTTTAATTATTAAAATTTAATATCAGATGAGTCCATCAACCAAAGGCAAAAAAAAAAACAAACAAATCAATCTTGTTTTAAAACAATGTATATGAATCAGTACTCCTTTCTCAATTCCAGATACATACAAAGGCAGAACATTAGATATGAATTTCACATGCTCTTGTGTACATTGGCCAATGAGAACTATTTGACACATAAAAGATATTTTACATAAGGAGGACAAGAGGCAAGAAAATATTTAGGCTACTTCTGTTCTTAAGGAAAAAAGAGTTTGATTAGGCAAGTGAGGTTGGCATTCATAATATATAAGACTATTATACAACTACATTTTAAGTAATAAGAGGAGAAAAGTCAAAGTAGTAGTAGTATTTCCTAATCACATAGAAGATGAGGCACCATGCATAACTGAAGTTCATGTAATCCCCAACTCAGTAAACAAATGGAAATTTCTAGGAGTTATTTAGTGTTTTTCTAGACCTCTTGGCAGATTTGATGGGCAGAACCCAGATATGGATAGAACTTCCCACATAAAGATCAAGATAATGATGTCTTGAACCAGTTTGGAGATGACTAGGATTCCATTTATCCCACATGCTATACCAACAGCAGGGTGTATCCTAGCAGTCAATGTCTAGCAATGTCTTGAAACATCCTTCTACTATCCCAGGGCTCTGTACCAATACTGTTGTCTTCTGTGTTCATATATTGTGATATGGGACTATTGGGATAGTCTGTGACATCAATAGGTGCTCATTTAACCCAGAAGGCAATAACTGTTTAAAGAATCAATATAAGAAGTATGAGAAGAGGGAATAAAAAGGTTGTTTTTTTTTTCTCTCAGCCAGATGGCCATGAGCCATTACAAGGCAAGAAGCTGATTTGTTTCATTTTTCCTGGTCTGAGTTGTCTCTCATGTAATACTGACTCAAAGAGGGAAATGAATAGATCAATATCCTCACCAAAGATTCAAGGATAAATGTCTTTGACTCCTTCCCTCCCACTCGCCCTTCACCTTATTGCTATCCCATCCATCCCCAACACATTCCCATAGTCACAATATGTTTTTTGGAAACTTGCACTTCTGCTAGGAAGCATGGTTATGTGTCCATTGTCATCTGACTTGTGGCCACCTCTACTCTGCATGCTATCTGTCTTATTTTCACATGTCTTTCTCTGTGCTATCACTCGTGGGTTCTCATTGTAATCCCACTATCCAATCTCAGCTACAATCCTCTCCCTTTCCATACTCCATACCTACCGTGACTTCCCTTTCTAGTTTACACTCGTATATCATCCCAGACCTTGACCTCCAGACCTCTCAGATGCTTAAAAGTCTCACAATTCTACAATTTTTTTTTCAGTTAAATTTGTGCAAAGCCAAGTTCCGTTCCTCGTCACCCAGCCCAATCTGCCAGAAGATTTCTCTAACTACATAGACAATACTTCATTCTGTAAAAGTTCATATGGCAGGAAGCTAAAGATTTTTTAATAGCACCCTGCCCTGTGCTTCCAATCAATGCACTGCTAAGCACCTGCTGATGATTCTTTATTCATACATAATTCATGCAGGTCACTCCTTCCCGGCCTGACCCCAGTTCACCTCAACTTTTTCTCTTTCCTGACCTTTTACTATTCATGCTCTCTCAGGGCTCGTTTTCTGCTTCTGGATACACTCTTCTCAAAGTAGCAAGCACTCTCTTTTAAAACCATAGCTCCCTTAACACATCTCCTTAAAAGCGATGGATAAATGGTTCAGAGTCGTGATGCCTTTAATCACGGTACTGGGGAGGCACATGCAGGTGACTGTGATTTCAAGGCCAGTCTTATCTACAGAGCAAGTTCAGAGCCAGCAGGAGATATATAATGAGGCTCTGGCAGATGTTCAAAGCTAACCATAAACTACAAGGTCATGTTTCATGCAGTGTATTAGTCATTTTTCTCATTGAGGCAATAAGTACTCAACAGAAGAGTCTTAGAACAAGAAGGATGTATCATGCTTTACATTTCCATGGCAAGAAAGATGTGGCTGTGTTGCTCCACACAGTAGATATGGCTCCTGAGCTGGTCAAGGTGTGAGAGGATGGTTACTATATCTCAGCATTACAGGAAACAGAAAGCTCAGGCCAGAACCTAACTGGGTTATGTATCCCAAGATTGTCATCTCAGCTATACACTTCCTGTAGTAAACACCACCTCCTAGGGGGTTCCACAAACTCTAACAACCCCAACAACTGCTGGGGACCATTTGTTCAACTGCATACATACAGGGAACATTTTATTCAAAATCAGTAGCTAGTCACTTCCTATATCTATAACATCGTCCCCAGTCATTTTTAGATTCTAACCCAATTCAATTTTTATGTCCTTAAAAAGAAGCCAAACTTTGCATGTGGAAGGTTTTACTCTTCCACATGAACATTCATCTAGTTGATTTCTAGGTGTTGGAGTTCTTGAAACTTGTACAGCAAAACTAAATGGGGTTATCCTCTTTGAAATTTTCTCTCAGCAGTCTTTGTAACATGGAAGTGTCTTTTACATGATCTATATTACCACTAGGATTCACTACTATCCTTTGCATTCCATGAGGCTGAAGACTATATGGAATTCTAGCTTATCATCAATAACCCCAATGGCCTTCACACTATATGGTTTATAGAGAAGCCTCAGCCTCAGTGAGTAGGTGAGAGATAATACACAGTACCGGAAGAGGAAACAGAAAGCAGCTTTCATGATTCTCAAAGCCTAGGGCAAGAAACATCAGGAAAATGTACTTGCGCTTATCTGTAAGTATGGACATCTCTACCTCTCAGGTCTGAAAGTGGTCTCTGTCGGGCAATAGCCTGCTTGATGTCCTTACACTTACATACCTGCCCTAAACTACCAAAAACATATCACAAAACACCTGCAAAGTGGCCATAGCAATTCATTAAAGCCAATTAGTATGTCTCCAAGCTTAGGAAGCAACACCATTGCTGCCTTGGAAGTTACAGAAAATAAATATCATAAGTCATCTCCAGTATAGACCTATGGCTCCACAAAAATCAGAAAAAGTAAATCTGAAAGCAGGGGCAGCAGGTGATGTTGAGAGCTCGTAACATAGCTAGCCATGGGTAGAAACGCTCAGAGAACCTGCTTCTACACTCACTTATGTCTCTTAGAAACACCTTGCTTGGTAAGTTCTTTTAGTAGGTCAAGGGGGGAAAAGAGTATTAAGGACCAGCACTTTCTATCTAAATTAATAAATTGGCTCCCACTAAAATAGGAAATGGGATAGGAAGCTTATGAGGCAGAGGAGAAAAAATACATATCAAATTAGACATTAAGTAGTCTCTCAGTGTATGCAAAGAAGACATCTCAGGGCCTCTAACAGCTTGCCTGAAACCTTAAAGACTAACAATACACACATACACACATGCACGCACACACACACATGCACACACTCATGCATGCAATGTGCACGCAAGCACACACACACACGTGTGCACCCACATGCATGCACATACACATACGAATGCACAGTGATACATGAATGAATAGTGTACACAGCATGGATAGTCTAGACAAAGAAATGATTCGTTTATTTGTTTATTAGTCTATAGCAGAACAAATCAGAGTGAGTGGGATCTTACATGCTACTAAAAACAGCACACATAGCAAACTGTATTACTTTCTCAAATTTTCCCTGCAATATTTTTATACCAAAGCTAACCACTGACAGTGTTTATATCACACTATATACACACTTATGGAGAAGGCAGCTGATTCCCTGATAATCAGTGTAGATGCTAAGTGTAGATTCCCTTCTGAACCGAATTACCGTCAAATGCTTCTCTCCTTCACTTAAATACTTTGTACCATTAAATGAGAATGGCTCTTCCCTCCTCCTTGTCTTTTGTATGTCCTAATCACCAGCATGCTCATTTTCATGCAATTCCATCCAGCGCTAGTTCACAGAACCATTTTCTATTCGTAAGAAACATAAATCATGCTTCAAAATGCAGTGCCAATCTCTGTGCTTAGTGTCCACTATCCCTGGCAATATCCAGTGCTAGTTTTCATGCATAACAGTGCCAAAAGTTCTGTTTTTTTTTTTGTTGTTTGTTTGTTTTTGTTTTGTTTTGTTTTGTTTTTTGCGGAGGGGAAAGGGGAGTGTTCTGTCTGTGAGTTCTTAAGTCTCTCCAGTATTTCCCTGAGGTTTCCAGCAGCTGTTTATCTTCACATGAAAGGCTGTTTGCTGAGCACAGCCCCTTGACAGCATGCTCAGATGAAACTTCCACCTTATAACCAGCTTCGGACCCAGCCCACTCTTCTATCTTCTTTAATGCTGTGCTGCAGCAGCTCAGCCCTAGGAGTGTGTGAGTGTGTGTGTGTGTGTGTGTGTGTGTGTGTGTGTGTGTGTGTACATGTTCCAGGGCTGAGGAAACGTTCTGGGGCTGTTGCACAATTAACTAGGATTGTGAGAAGCGTGAAGAGAAGCTGTGGGTGACCTTTTCCTTCTCGCCACATTTGAAGCAGGCTTCCCAGAGACCTGGCTCCCTGTACAAACCGAGACACATCGGCCTCCCTCCTTCCTTCCCAGGCTTCCAGAGCTCCAAACAAACCATCCCAGACTCTGCCCCTCAGGAAGCACTGAACAGCCTCTGAAATGTCCATCCCTTTCTTTCTTTTCTTCTCAATTGTTTTAGGAAACAATTTCCACAAGTTGCAGAGTTCTAGAAGGAAATTTGTTATATTCTGGTTTGCTTGCCATACTTCTCTCTTGTGTGGTTCATTCTCTTGTGTAATTTCAACCCTTCTTTGACATTCAGTGATTAAGCAAGTCAACCAATTTTATGTTAAATAATGCTCAGGTAGCATCACAAAGCTGACGGTTACTTATTACACTACTGATACCTGGAAAACATAAATTTAAAAGGCCACACCCATAAAGCACACTGGAAAGGCACTAAAAAAAAGCAATTGCTATCCCAATTCCATTTCAAGTTCAATAAAGACTATTGCATTTGCAATATGACAGTGTGACTGTGGTCTGAAAAATAAAAATCTCTATTTTTTCCCTCTATAAATAAAGGCACATAATTTATATTTGGTTTAGGAACTAAAGATATTCAGATTAACCAAGGAAATTAAAAAAAAAATGAAACCATGTCATACCAGTAAAATTAAAATTCATTTGAAGAGACTTTAAAAAAAGAAAGAAAGAAAAGTTGGTTGTTTCATTTTACGTGCATGGGTGTTTTGCCTGTATGTATGTCTGTATCATGTATGGGTGAGCTTATTGGGGCAAGAAAAGGGCATCATAGCCTCTGGAACTGGAGTGATAGACAGTATTTAGCTACTAAGTGGGTGCTAGAAACTTAACCTATATCCTCTGTGAGAGGAGCAAGTATTCGTGACTACTGAGCCAGGTCTTTCTTAAGTTACTCTTAAGCAGTTTAAAGGATCAGGTCCACTGAACTGTCCTCAATAAAATGAGCTACTGCAGCTCCTGAGGGTTTAACAGTAGCCCTGGAAATTTAGCTCCAGTCCATTTGAAAAAGTACAGCATCAGCAACAACAAAATATAAGAAACAAGAAAAGCATAGTTGACTCTCACTCTGAACACATAAACTTTTTAAGTTTAAAAAAAAAAAAAAAATTAACGTTCTCCATCCCGTCTTGGGAATGCTCGGAGTCACCTCCAGGAAGTCCAGCCGAGGAAACACAAGCATGACAATATAGAAACACATTAGCTGTGACACATAGCCCAGGAGCCATATGGCTGGATTAATCTTAGGAATGCAGCAACAGGATAGCTTCCCATACTTTTCAAAGTCTAAATTGTATTTACTTTATAATCTCAAAAATATTTCCTTTCAAAATAAATACTATCACTAACTAATGAAATGCCTAGTTGAAGCCTTATAGGATTATCATAAAAATATGTAAATATTCAGGAACAATAAGCCATTCCTTTTCCTGCACTCAGTGTGTATTTAAATACATTATGAATAGCCTACCTAACCAAGAATGCTTACATCAATACTAGTTTAAAAAAAATCTAATTTCCCTAAGGGTAGAAATAAATTGTTACTAAACTGTGTAGAAGGCACACGGACATCAGTAATATACATTAAACGATTAACACTTATTAATCCAATCAAAATGCTTCATTGCAAAGAGTAGTGAGAAACCTCTGACAAAAAAAAAAAAAAGAAGAAGAAGAAGAAGCATCTAGCTGTTAGCATCTTTCCATTTGGTCCACCACAAAGAAAATGCTACTTAATTTTAGAAGGAGAAATTTGTAATTTGTAGCATTAAAGATACATGAGTGCCCTTGCACCTGAAAACATCTTTTAAAAGAGCTATAAAATAGGTTCCTTCCTAGAGCATGAGACGAATTTTAGCTTGGCCACGGCACTACAGATATATAAGAAATATAGACATATGTATGTCTGTATATACATACTATCTTCTCAACAGATTATCCCCAAATTTACACCTTAAGACAATGATGAACATTTATCATCATACTCATTACACTCCATGGATCAGGAATTCAGTCCAGGAGTGACTGCTGAGTATCACTCTACCTGTACATCCTTCACAGGCTGCCATCAGTTGGAAGGCTGGCTACCACTGTGGGCTATTCCTGGGTGGAGTGCTGGTTACTTCTCACATGAGAACTGCCCATGTCATGGCAGGTAGCTTCCCCATTAAAGCCTTCCAGAGAGATGGTGGGGGATGGAGGGAAGGGGGAAGGGAAGGGGAGGAGAAGGAGAGAGGGAGAAGGAGAAGGAGAGGGAGGGAGGGAGGGAGGGAGAGAGAGAGAGAGAGAGAGAGAGAGCAACTGTAATGCATCTTTGGAAGTCAACACGTCTGCCAAGGCTGATGACAGAGGAACTCGGTGCCATGTTTCAAAGGGAAGCACATTAAGACTTCATAGATCCATTTTTGAAGCTATCACAGTAAGCTGCTTTCCTGTGTTATAGACAACACTTTCTCAAATCCGTGTGGTTCTAGGCAGCCTTCTCTTTTTTTTTTACACGACTTTCCCATGAGAAAGAGATGTTTCAATATAGAGTAAAAACCATTTAGAAACTTAGGACTTTGAAGAAAAGCTAAGACTTTATACCTAAAAGAGATCTGGGAAAAGGTAAATCACATTCTTTAGGATTTTACATTAAATTTAAAACTCCTAAATGTAGAATTCAACTCCTAAACTGGGTTTACTCATACAGTAGAGTGTCGAGGCTATATGAAACCCATTCTTTAAAAATTAAAGTCAGTTTAACAATTCGTGTCCAACAATAAAATTTTGATTGTGACACAGACATTAAATATTATGACAGGAGCAAGAAACTTTCAACCTTCAACTAAAACAATTAAGGTAGTATTAATTAAGTAATTAATGTATTATTATTCATTATTAGTTTTAATTATTATTTATTAATACTTAATTAATTCTTAATTAAGGTCCATTTTAGCAACAGATATATGGTTGTGTTTAAAAACTGTAACACTCAGTGATAAAAATGGATGCCAGTTTAAAGTAGTCAACAGATAAGATTTTGTTTATTTAAACTAACAAATTAAATTATTTAATATTTAATGTGTTTTTCTACTTTTAACTTTTCTTATTATGAACAAAAATGAACTAAAATTTTAAAACAAAAGTGTATTTTTAAAATCTCCATGAACTAATAAATGAAAACACAAATATGTTTGAGCTCACCCCAGTAAATCTTTGATTTTCGAATCCTCAAAGTTTCTGGGGTAGAGGATTAGAGGAAATACATCATTTTAGATGGAATTATGACCCAAATACTACAAAAAGAAAAACATTCTAGGAATTAAAAATAGACTCAAAAAAGAATGTTGCACACTTGCTGAGCTACCATAAAAAATACCTAAAAAAGTAGGCCACCTCTTTCATCCAGACTGTGTTTCAGACGTAAGAAAGGGCATCTTACAAGTCTATCATCAGGACAACTTACCAGTGGCCATTTTGAAACTATATTTGAAGAGAAATGAGAATGGTACCAGAAATCCCTCTGGCTATCCCAGAAGCAGAGGACTTCCAGCTTCACTCATGCCTCCCATGATGCATTATGGTGCCTGTGCAGAGGGACATGGGTGGGAAGGGAGGACACCATCACAGAGATGACGTCTGCTCTGTCTCTAGAATGCACTAAACTGCTCTGGCATCCTGCTATTTTTGAATCACCTTGAAGTCTCCTTCTTTTATAGGCTTGTTTCCTGTTTAGTTCCATGGTTAGTAAAGTCTGAAATGAGTGTTAGAAATGCAATATTCTTTCTTGTTATCATTTCCATTTTAGGCAATCAGTATCATGACCACTTTGTTGGTGCAAAGGCCTTGCTATATTGCACATCATTTAAAAGGGGAAAGAGGTAGTTTGTCAATTTTTAAATGTAAACCCAAATATGTCCTTTGCCAGTTCCAGAAAATAGATCATTGGATGGGTTACATGCAATGCAAAGGTGAGGAGAACCCCCATGCACAAGATCCAAGTTTCTCAGAACTAAGAGTGATCAGGGTAGGTGCTCAACCCACTTAGTAGACTCCAGAAGTCATGAAGCCAAATAGTCTAAACCAGCAACAAGAAAGAAGGTGGAGATGAAGGCGCATCTCATCTCGCTGACCTCTCCCACTAGGATCCTCTGGAGACTGAGGCAGTTGGGTGGCCAGGTAAAGGCCAGGATGGCTTACAAGAGTAAGACCCTGTCTTAGAAAATGAAAGAAACTAGAGTTCATTTACCATGTGTCACCCTAATAATCCAAAAGCCAAGCCAGCTTTGTGTTGACTCTGACACTAAAGGCATAGAATTCATCATGGTTGAGGAAGAATAGTAGGAGGACCTGGTTGGAAGGGGCAGGCTGGGCTGAACAGCTACTGGGAAAACAGAGCTGGCAGGCATCCTTAGCCTCTGAGTGGGACCCCAATCATGAGTTACATCAAGGCCAGGTGTCTTCCTGTCCTGCCTTTCTTGGCATTTTTAATCTGCTGATGTGTTCCTATTTTAAAAAGCAATTCTGTACATTGTCACTAAACCAATGGCTTCTGAATTTGATGACAGGTGTTGCTGTGGGCTGGATGTGGTCTCAGTGTCCCCAGGGCTCCATGTGTTGAAACCTAGTCGCCACTGTGATGGAGTAAAAGGCTGGAAAGTTAATTCAAGTATTGTTGGGCAGAGGTCCTAAATCTGGAAAGTGGTTAGGACTAAATTTGAGTGGTGCTACCAAGATTAAATTCTGGAAGTTTCTAAAAGATAGGTAGACCACAAGATACAACATATGGATGTGTGTTAGTCATGTGAAACACTGTACTTATTCAGAGTTCCCTAGCAAGAGAATTATGACTAGATATGTACACTACACCTTTCATCCCCAGAATCATGAGCTAAAAATTAACCCTTTTTCTTTATAAAGTACCTTGCCTTGGATACTTTATGGTAATAACAGTAACTGTGCACCTAAAGCGGCTTCTTTGGAGAGGAAACATTACATGAAAGTAAACTGCAAAGCATCCAATACATCTCATGAAAATGTACATTTTATGACTTGCATAGTCATAAAAATAATGATGTTTGGATGAAGAGGTGGCTCAGTAGTTAGGAAAGTGTCCTGCTCTTGCTCCAAACGAGAGCCGAGCTCCTGGCACCTACCACTGGACCACAACCACCAGTAACTTCACTTCTGACATCCTCTTCTGCCCTCAGCTGGCACACACACTTAAACACACACACACACACACACACACACACACACACACACACCAGGTGGAGGTCCTCCTTTGTTCTGATAATTGTATCCTTAGCCAATAACATCTGATTTGGAAGTTAAAGAGGGAACCTTGGCCAGCCTAGATTTGACACGTAGTAAAAGGATTTAACTTTGGATTAAGATGAATTAATCCCGTTTAAGCCATAGCATAGGCTCACTGAGTATCTCAACAATATCCAGCCTTCACTTCTTCCTTCCCACCCACATTTCAGGTTGTGGTGTCTTCTTGCCAGCAGTTGAAAGCAATATCCTGCCTCACTTACTTTTATCCACAGTGCAGAGTATTTATAGAAAATGAAGTATTCTAACCCAGGAGAGGCAGTGTAGACAAAAATTTAAGAACAGGGTGTTGTGTGACTTTTTCTAAAGAGATGTGAACAATCCATTCACTTCAGACAGGGAATTCACAACAGATTTAAAAAAAAAAAATCCGCCCAAGCTTAGCAGTAAACTAGAGAGTTCATTGGGGTTCCTTATAGGAACATTGGTAAGGAAGTACATGTGGAATATGGATGATTCGAAGGCAGCCGCATCCACAAAAAGCTTCATAGATGATGAAGCTGCACCTGTGGAGCTTCCTGGACCATTGGCAGATAGTATAGCTATCTGTATTCACCACCACTCCATGCAAAGAAATGCTTCTCTGATGAGAGCTGAGAGTGGCAATTATATCCCCAAAGAAATACATGGCTGCTCACAGGACTGGGAATACATAACAAGTGAGAGGGCAGCCCTAAATAGGATATTTATACCACTCCCTCTATGAGTCAGAGAATATCGTAGAAGGAAGACAGAAAGAAGGTAAATGCTAGACAAAGTGGGCAAGGCTATAAAATGATGCATGGCACTCATGATCTCACTATAGTTGTGGCTGCCTGCAACAGGCCTGCAGAAGACTGGCCTATCACTAATCAACTGTGAACTGAAGCTCAAGGGATGCTATAGCTGCTGGGTACTGGAGGAAAGGGGGACAATATCTTCAGTTTATAACCAACCACTAATGAACCCACCAGGGTCCACAGGAGAGCCCCAGATTCATTGTCACACTGATGATATTGCATAAACTCAGCAAGTCACAAAAGAAAACCGAAAGGTGTGAATGGGGAGAGGGGACATAACAGGAAGGAAGTAGGAATTTGTGACTGCAGGGGTGTTTGGTGAGGGAAGGCTGTATTAGTTACAGTTCTGCTGCTGTAATAAAATACCATGACCAAAGCAACTTAAGAAAAAGGAGCTTGCTTGGCTCATAGTCTGAGTTATCAGGTCCACTGAGGCAGGAAAGGCATGCCATGGAGGCAGAGGCAGGCAGATGATCATATTTTCATCCACACACTGGAGGTGGAGAGAAGGAAGAGGAAATGAAGTCTCACAGTCTGCCCCAATGATGTACTTCCTCCAGCAGACCTCCACCCCTTAAAGATTCCATGACCTTCCCAAACAGTGCCACTAACAGGGGACCAAGTATTCCAATACATGAGCCTATAAAGAACATTTCTAGTTCAAACCACTGCAAGGAGGCAGGAGTGATCAGAATGCATATTATACAGATAATGAAATTGTCAATAAGCAAACTCAATAAAAATTATTTTGTTAAAGGAAGGGACAAAAAAAAAGAATAGCTGGCATAAAGCAAGAACCCAGTGTCAATAAATGTGGCCAACAACTGTAACCCGACTCTCTTTCTTCCATGGCTTCTCTCACTAGTGATCCTTTCTCAACTCTTTTCCACTTTCCTCAACTTTCAGTTTCACATGTAAATGCAGGTTAAGAAGTCTTCTTAACCCTGTCTTCTGCACAGTTGTCCCACCCTATCTTGCTGAGTAAGACCCCCAGTGGGCCCCCAGGATGATAGAACTCTCCTTTTCTCATGTTTGTCATATACGTATAGTTTATTAGTTTAAATTATTATTATTTAAATAGACACTGTGAGACCAGCAATGACTATCTATGCAAGGTAAAACAGTTCCCTCCCCCTCCTTCTTTCATGTCTTTTATTATTTGGTTTGTTTTGCTCTTCCCCACTGAATATAATCATGACTCCTTGTCTAAGCACAGATAGTGAGTTATTTAATTGAGCATGAATATGTTGTCAGCAGCTACACCATTGAAGAAAGTAACTCCCCCTCTCCCAACATCAATAAATGCCAATAACTTCTCTTGGAGAGAAAGAGAGTCATGAGCCCTTCCCCCTTATATATGTGTGAACCCTTAAGTTTCGCATATAAGTTATCCAACCTGGAATACTTCTGACAGTTAAATGAGTTGTTAAAATTAATTTTACTTACTTGAAAGAAAAACATGCCATTCAACAATGACATCAGCCTCACAAATGCATTCCATGCAAGAGACAGAAATGATCGATCCCTCTAGTAAGAAAAACCTGCCACTCTAGGCTCCACTGCTAAATCTCCATACTTGCTCACTCCTTACATCTCACATAAACCTTCCTTACACTGCCCTCTTTCAGGCTGCAGTTGGCACCAGATTAGGGGTTACTAGTGTATCATGTGACCTATAGCAAAGCATCACCAGAGGGTCTATAACCACCTGCAATCAGGACTTAGCCACCGGTAAGCTCTTGTGCCCATGCACTGTGCTAACCTAACCTCCATATTATTATTGAATGAGGAAGAGGATGGGTGTCTTGTTAGATTAAATTTGGATAATATGGGAAGAGACTGTTATCTTATAATTGTCTTGTCTTTCATCTTAGACATCCCATTCAAGTGAGAAATTTGTTCTCTGCATCTGCATCTTACATGATAACAGACAAGACCATCAAAAATGACAGTGGTTTATTTTAATGCAATTACTGGTATCTTGTGTCACCAAAAGTGAACATTCTGACTATGTCAATCAAAATTACCCCAGGCTTCTAGGGTATATGGTTCCATTCACCATCCAAATTAGCTTTCCTGAGAGAGCAAGGCAGAGAAGGAAATCTAGAGCAACTGAGATCTACACAGAATTGGGAGATTGGGGTCCACTCTGGTTTTTTTGAGACAGGGTTTCTCTGTGTAGCCCAGGCTGCCCTGGAACTCTCTCTGTAGACCAGGCTAGCCTCGAACTCAGAAATCCGTGTGCCTCTGCCTCCCAGGTGCTGGGATTAAAGGTGTGTGCCACTACTGCCCAGCTAGGCTCTACTCTGAAGTCAGAGTAATTGGTCTATGACTTTAAAGGACATTTGTCCTAGAATAGTTTTTATGTTGATAAGAAATAACCAAAAGCTCTCAACATCAAGATTACCTCTAAATGAACGCACCTTTCTTCTTTGGATGGCAAAGACCTCTGACATTTTACAGATCAGTCTAGGCTTCTGCCTAAAAATGATAACATGGACATACCTCGCCTCAGTGTCCAACCTCAAAGGGCAGAACAACTTAGAAGATGTCAGTTTTGTTGTTAGGGAAGAAAAGCATTAACTTGGTTCACAGGTTCAGAGATTTCTATCCATGTTCGATTTGCCTGTAGGTCTGTTGACAAGGCAGTAACTGCATCAAGATAAAGGGCAGTATTCACATCACAGTGGCTGGGAAGCAGAAAGTCTACCAATGTTAATATCACTCATAACTTTCAGACATCAACTATTCAGATATTTATTATCGTTTCTGAAAACTCTTATGCAGTCTTTTTGTTTCAGTCAATGTTCTAGAACTCCAAATTACCTCGTTAGTTTCCACTTTCAGTAGTTGCTGTTCCCTTAGGCCTACAATAAAACTTAGAGAACCTTTGCCTTCAGGAAGGAATATCTGCATTGTCATGGTTCCTGGCACCATTGGCATCAGAGGTTATGGAACCCAAAAGACTCATATTTCAAATCAAATTTGCCAGTGCTGAGCACTTACAGGGCCTATCTCAATGCAACAAAAATATGTCTGGGTCCCTGCCAAGAGTTCACTTACACAGAGCAAGGTGTTATAAAAGTAAATTCCAATTCAGTGAATAAAGTTAGGGTTTGTCATAAGTAAATTTATGGATGTTATTCAAACAGTTTTCATCTGGACTCTTCTGCTGCTCTGATATGATGGTATAGTGCTTTGACCAAAAGTTTGTGGTGATGATGAACCAATGTGAATATTACTACTTATGGGGGAAAGATGGATAGCTATGCACACTCAACTGTTGAAGTGAATTTAACCTTTTATTTTAATATAACTGATAATAGTCAACATGACCCAGATAGGTGTGAATGAAATATTTTGTCTCTTAGCTTTCTAAGGGACTAAGTGAAGAAGAAAGAGAAAACAAATTCACAATGTCAGCTGTTTCACTTTTAAACTGGCAACTATATGGAATTATGTTAAACCATTAACAAATACTTTAGTGTATTAAAAATATGCCTTTTATCCATTCTACTGACCAACATTACATATACAACATGTAATATTATGCTTGTTGTATATCAGTGATTTATTACTCATAGATGAAATTAATTTTAGTTTGAAAAAATTTGAGAGGTAGGTGACAAATTCCAATAAAAATTAATTGGTATTTTTAAATAGCCATATTATTAAAAATCAGTTTGTACATTAAGTACAATCTCTATCAGAACACTTATAACATTCATCAAAAAATTATTTTTGAAAATTCTAAAACTCATCTGGAAACAAAAAAAAGACTTTCTTTGGATATCCTAAGCAATCTTGAGCAAAAAGAACATACTGGAAGTATCACAGTACCCAACTTCAAAATAAGCTAAAGTTAACAAAAACATGTTAACGAAACAGTATGATGCTGCTATAAAAATAGATGTGCCAACCAATAGATTAGAAGGGAAGATTCAGAAATAACACACAGCTATAACCACCCAATTTTAACATGCAATGAATAAAAGATAAGTTTTCAACTAATGATGATAACAAAACTGGTTATCTACATGTAGAAATGTGAAATGGATTTTCTGTCTCTCAGTCTATACAAAACTCAACTCAAAATACACTAAAGACTTTAAGATAAGATGCAGACTTTTAAATGATGGGAGGAAGTGCACACGGAGAAAATGCTTCATAATATAGGCATAGACAATGCTTTCATGGCTAGAAATCAAAAAGCTCAAAAATGAAGAAAAAAAGAAAAGTAAAGAAAAATATTTAGGAATGGAATTGCATTAAATTAAATTAAAAGACTTCTTTCTGCACAGCAAAAGAAACTATCATCAAAAGACTGAAAAGACAACTAGAGAATGGGAGAAAAATTCACTAATTATTCATATAACCAAGGATTATTACCTAGATTGTACAAAGAACCCAAAAAGTGATAAAATAACATCAATCCCATCAGTAAATCAACAAATAATATGAAAAGAGATTTCAAAAAATATACAAATGGCCAATAACTATAGGAAAAATGTTAAATAATTTCCATCATAACAATGCAAATCAAAACTACAGTGAAGTCCCATCTTGTCCCAGTCAGAATGGCCACCATCAGGAAGATAAACAATAGCAAATATTGACAAGGATGTGGGAAAACAAGAATACTAATACAGTGTTGATAGGAATATAAACCACTACAACCACTATGGAAATCAATACGAGGGTTCTTTAAAAAAAAAAAAAAAAAAAAAAAAAACTTAAGTGGAACAGTCTTATGATCCAGCTCTAACATTCCCGTGGAATCTACGTCAGAATACAACAGAGACATCTGCACTGTGATGTATATCGTAATGCTGTTCACAATAACCAAGCTATAGAATCAGCCTGGTATCCATCAACATATAAGTGGATAAAGGAAACTATACAGACACCCATACCCACCCATCCTCTCCCACACACCATGGAATATTAGCCCACACATTAGAATTAAATGTCAACTACAGGAAATTGAGAGAACTGAAGATCATCTTACAATAAACAAAATAATTCAGACACTAAAAATCAAGTATCACATGTTTTCCTTCCTAAGTTTTCTATCAAAAAAAGAGAAAGAAGGAGGAGAAGGAGGCAGGAGGGATAGGAGGAGAGGCAGGAGAGGGAGGAAAAGGAGGAGGGGAGGAATAGGAGAAGGAGAAGGGATAGGAGGGGGAAGAAAGGGGGTAGGGAAGGAGGGATAGGAGGGGGAAGAGGAGGTTTACTTGAATGTAGAAGAAGGATAATTAGGGAAGAGGAAGGGGACCAGGGGCAGAGACAGGGGAGGGAAGAAAGGGAAGTAGGAGAGAGGAATTTACTATATCACAATATGTTCACCCATGGAAATAACACTATTAAATCCATTAATTTGTTTACTTAATATGATTTCATTTTAACACTGAAAAAAAAAAGCAATTTTTATCAAATGTAACTGGTGGCTTAAGGTATCCCCTACAGTTTAGAAAGCATGCAAAAGTCACATAAAGAGTCAAATATTCTGCATATTTTGGCACAGGGTTCACTTACATGTACACACTCCCCCAAAATCCAAAGAACTAAGAGTCTCATCTCCATAAGAAGAATTATGTCACATAGCATCCTTTGCTCACTCATAAGGAGGCAAATAATAGACTTGTGTAGTAACAGCTTTGGAAAGACTGCACATTGAAGGTGTGTACTGAAGACACTACTCTGTATTCCAAGCTTTGTAAGACTAAATGAAAGTCTCTAAGAAAAAAAAGTATTTTCCCAAAGTATCAGAAAATATTTATAAATATTTTCAAGATTAGAGGGAATAAATTTGCAGAAATAAGTTTATCTAATAGAAGAAAAGGATGCAGACAATCTTGCTTTCCATTATTTCTTGGCGAATATATAGTTCTTTTTTTTACCTCATTAACAAATAAAATCAATCACTTACAGAGACGCTGTAATAATCTATTCCCTTGCAGTAATTTTATTGAATCCCATGAAGAGCCTCGTGGTACAGTTACTAAGTCTACACTGTTACCAATAAGGAAACACCTTAGAGATTTCTAGAAAGTTAATAGCAGCAGTTAATTATGACAAGACAAACCTAATATTTACTCATCTGGCATCTTTGTTCAGGCTCAACCAACCCTTGAATTTTCACTTACATTACTTCCCTTTGCAGTATGTCTTCTGTTTTGTAGTTGTTGTTCTTTGTTTGTTTGCTTGCTTGCTTTTTTGATTATCATCACAGTTAGTTAGAAGAAGGGCAAGCTGGTTAGAACTTAACATGTACCTGAAACTGATTAACCACAATAGGGCACAAGAGAATGAGGATAGCAGAACATCATTATTAACAGCTGAAGCTCTAGAAAGAGTGGGGAGAATCATTGACTAACACCCTTCAGCAGGGACAGCTCCCTTAAGGATGCCCTGCACATCCCATGAGCAGGATGTCACACCAACAGAAACCTGTGACTTGGGCTAAAAATGCCAAAGCCTGAACAACAGAAAAAACATCCATTGTGGGGTGGTGTGGGTGCTATGAAGAACAGACATGGTATAGGTATAGCCCTGAAAAGTCTAACACTCCATTATTTGACAGTATCCACCAAGAAACCAAAACTGCCCCCCACTGAATCAATTGCTCTCAGAATAAGATACTTGCCATCTGTTTCAAAATTAGTCTCCAGTCTATGATATTGTTTGTGAGCTTTCATAGATCAGATTTTTAAAATGCAAAGCAATTCACCCTGTAGAAGAATAATTTTGGGGAACTCAAAATTGAAGATATAGAGGGATGGTCATAATTTTAAGAAAATTAAGTTTCTTTATTCTACCATTATCTAACGAAAGTAAGTTAACTGAAAGAATAGAGCCCTGGGAGAGGCAAAACCATAGTGACTGTTGGGTCCCCTGTGGTGGAGAAGACACTACTGTGTAGTGGGTGCTAGTCTAGTTCCAGTGTGGCAGCCAAGGCTCTACAGCATTGGGCTATTCACTTAGCCTGCTGAGAGCTCAGCATCTTCATAGCCAACATGAAGGGGAAAAAAAAGAAGTACTTTTCAAGAATGATGCAGAGACCATAGGTAACAGGTCAGCTGAAACGAAAGTGGGCATGATAAACTTGGGTAGTCACTTAACTGAGTATACATTATGAATAATGTAGCCAAAAAAAATCTCAAACCCACAAATACATTCATTTTCCCTATGAAAATCAAGGTTTAAAATGAGACATTTCTTTAAGTTTTTTTTAAAAGTATTAGATAAACAATTTATAGAGAGATATTAGAGAAATTATAAAAGTGTTTCTTAGAGAACTGAACTTTGATGGCCGCTACATTCTCCACCATAAATATATTCCTGAAAAATTACCTCAAAGGCTATAGAAATCCTTCATAACATGGAATAGATGCTATCATACTGCCCATCAGACTCTACAGTGATATCTGTGATGTTTGAAAGCATTCCAAATCAGCATGGAGAGACAGAGAAAGAGTAAGCACACACACACACAGAGAGAGAGAGAGAGAGAGAGAGAGAGAGAGAGAGAGAGAGAGAGAGAGAGACGAGAGAGGAGAGAGGCACACACACACATACAGAGAGATAGATACAAACACACAGAAAGACCAGAGACACAGATTGAGAAACAGACACAGAGAAATACAGAGACAGACAGAGAGAAAACAAAAGCTGTCAGACAAGGAGCTTTAAGTAAAAGAAATAAAGGAGCTTTCCCTTTCACAGAAGATTCCCAGAAGTGTATCTTCTAGGTTATTTGCCTATTCTTTAAAGAGTTTGGTCAAAACAAAAACAAAAACAAAACAAAACAAACAAACAAACAAAAAACTCTTCTTGTTAATGGTACTGTATGGTACTAATTCCAAATAATCAAATATAAAATTTAAAAAAAAATGTTTTCTATAACTGAAAGCAAGCAAAAGCATATTAATAAAATCAATTGCATATAGAGGAAAATAATATCATTTCCATCTAAAATTATCCAGAAAAAAATCTAGTTCAGTTAGAATCTTCCCGTTGGCATTGTTGTGCAGGAGTGCATCCTGGGCTGACGTTGGGCTGGATGGCATTCTGATAGGACCCGCCTTTCTTACACTGCTGTCTGTCGGCAGTAGCACAGTGATGGCTGTATGTCCCCAAAGGTATCAGGTAGAGTTCATCCCGGCAGTGACGAGGACTGTCCTCACAGGAGACCAGAAGTTGTGACATACATAGGTAATACTTCCACAAATCCTGTCAAACTTCCCTAAGCGTATTTCACATCCAAAAACATGAGCAGCCCGCTAAGCTCCCGCACACTGCCTTAAAAGTGCTGAGTAAGGCAAATTGCTTCCTCTTCCTTTCTTTTCAGTGACCTTTTTTTTTTTTTTTCAATTTCAAGTGTAAAATCACCTTAATTGTCCAACATAGGCTAGCACCATTCCCTAGGAGAGCTATTAGCTGGCAGCAGAATATATTCAGTCTCAGGTGGTTCAAAGCCATGGAAATGGTGAATTTTCTATCATTTGAATATTATAGAGGAGAATAACAAAATTTGAAAGATTTTTCCCTCTCATTTGGAAGTTATTAGTAGACTTTCCTTTGTTTCATTGAGAGAGAAGAAAATACAAAGTTACAGCGAACCCATATGGCCAGCAGGAAAACCCCATTTAATTGCTTTATTGCCAGAAATGTTAACTAACTTCCCGAAGAGGCAGCTCAAATGAAACATATGGCAGCTATTAAACAGGGTCCCTAACACATTCTAAACTATGCTTTTCTATGAGAACGGTCTCATAAGAAACAATCGTATTTGTTATGTCCATTCCACAAATGTTTGATGAACACCTACCTACTTTGTTCTTGAGTATATACAGCCAGCTTTCATGAGAAGTTTCTGGTAATCCCTAAAATAGATAGATAGAACATGCTGGGACTTTCAAACAAGGACTTGACTCTATTCCTCATGCCCATCTAGGAAGTCAAGGGTAAAAGAACCATCTCATGGGCATCACCTCCTTCCCTATGGTTTGATGCCTGAAACCATTCCTTTTCCACCTGGATAATCTTTTGTTGTAAGATTTATTTATATTTTTTTGCTAATGTGTACATATGTTATGCAACATATGTGCGTGCCCCAGGGTGCAAAAAGAGAGAGTCAGATCAGTTATTCAAAGACACTGTTGGAAATCAAACTCGGGTCCTCTGTGAAGCAGTAAGTGCTCTTAGCCACTGAGTCACCTCCTCAACCCCACACCTGGGTAATTTAAATCATCTGCTAGTTGATCGTTTCTTTTAACACCATATCAATGATAGAGCTGACCACTGCCACTCAGTATTGATCGTGTGAAACTGTTTTTTGCCTTTTTTGTGTCTCTTTATCAACTACATTGAGAATTCCACACTGAAGAAAATTGTTAGATTTTTGTACCCAAGATATTGTAAGACATGTAATTAAGAATGACCAACAAGCTTGAATTAACAGAATACTAAAGTATCAGCATTTTCTAATTCCTCCAATGTTGTATAGTCCTAGCTAATTTCAATTTATACAAAGATCATTTTCTAGAGAGATAATTTAACCTCAAAATAAGCCAGTGGAGAACTATCCAGTTGTTATCATGTGGTCTACCTTGAACAGAGACATTATCATTGTCCAGGCACATTAAACTTTGACTCTTTTTTTCCCCTGCTTTGTAATTTGTCTGCTGCAGTTACTTAATAGAAATGTGAGTTGGTAAATTAAAGCAGCATGTGGAACACCGTACATCAAACTGCTTTGTAAATATGTATCCCTACACTCATAGATTAGTGAATCTCTCAGCCTTCATCAGAGAAGCCTCTCTCTGTGTGTGCTTTTCTGTTTGTGTCTCTCCCTGTCTTTCTCTCTGTCTCTCTGTCTCTCTGTCTCTCTGTCTCTCTCTCTCTCTCTCTCTCTCTCTCTCTCTCTCTCTCTCTGTGTCTTTTTCTGTCTCTCTGTCTTTCTCTGTCTCTCGCTTTCACATGCACACACACACTCACAACAAATCACCAGTGTAAGGATGCCTTTCTGGCCTCCATATTCCCTAAAGACAGAAGAACTAGGTAGTCTGTGTTCAGTGATTGTCATATAGAAATCTCAATGGATGGGTTGTATAAACTGTACAAACCTCTCCAATCTGCATGCACATTTATGGGTGTACCCACACACTCTTCTACATGCAACACACACACACACACACATACACACACACATTAATGCCTCTGTGCTGTTTTATACAAGAACAATTGAATTGAGAGCTAGAAATTCAGGCTCCTTAATTCATTCTGAGTATCCACAAAAATGTCGTCAACAGAATGCTCTGTAAGCTTTTGAAACATTTCATTTTATTCATTCCTGCCCTTATGCTTAAAATAGTGGAAGGCACTACATTCAGTTCTCCCAGCAGCCCTAAGAAATATGTTGGATTTCCCACCCATTAAAAAAAGAGTCAGGGTAGCTCATTCAAGGGTTTACTGACAGTAGAGAAAGGCCAAAGACGTGAAATGTACAGACACTGACCAAATAATTTGCTTTGTGGGCCTCCAAAGATTAGGAAATGAAATCCACCTGAAGTCTGAGAGTATGTAAGGTTAATATACCGCCAATGCCATTTACGCATAATATAGACTGATTCTAACTTCAGACCAGAAGATCATTGCAACCTGGAGGATGTGACTCTCACACCCAGGCCCAATGGCTTCACAGACTACTCCACAATGCTGATTTGTTTTGTACTGTCTGAATGTAGTTTTTACTGTGTTTGTAATGATATTAGTTATTTTTTTTTCTAATAAGGTCATAATTTCATGCATCTCTTCTTTTTCAGGCTGTCCCATGTATTGGAGAAAAGGAAATGGCTGGTAAGTTGACATTTGGGTTGTATTTTGTCTCCTACCGATTTTAGAATAAAATTCCACCTTAAAATTGAGATCTCAGTCATATCTAAAACGCACTGATCTCATCAATTTCTGTGGGAAACGTTGGCAAATCCTTAGCAAATAAATCAGTTGTTCTCAAAGAAAACATGGCCTTTTAGCATTGTATTGTTTCAAAGGCCTTCCTGTAGCGTTACAATTAATTTCAATTACATTTTTTCCTCTCAGGGGGAAAATAATTGATGTTAACCAATGCAATGAGGTGTGGTCTTTGAAATTTGATTGTTGGTCTTTATCAAGGCTTACTCTTTAATATCAAGTAGCTTGTTCAGTAGTCAGAAATAGATGTTCTTGATGGATAAAATAGAGAGCACATGATTGAACATAGTTAGGAAGCAATGAAACTTATGGTGAAAATAGTGTTGCTTTTCACGTTCTGGGATGCTTGTAAGTATTCCACAGTATTGTGGGGAAATGGGAAAAAACTAATGAGGGTCATGAAAATAAGAGAAATTAGTCTGGAGTCGGTACAAGTGTGTGCTTTAAAATCTTTTGGCCTTTCTCAATATTGTCTTCTGTGTTCAACCTAAAGAAAATAAAGACAAAAAAGAAAAGTAAAACCAGTTAGAATGTTCACCGCCTACTTAAAGCATCTCGTTTCATTTATGGACACGTGACATCATTTAGTTCATAGACGTGTGACGTTTAAGAGCAAGTTGTGTCAAACGAAAAGAAAGTATGACTTCAAGTTCTTTAGTGAGTTTAGAGCTTGTGGGGTGTGAGGTTTTATTTACTCATATTTATTTATGTATTTGTTTGGGGGAAGGAAGTGTGCACACATACCATGGCATGGCTGTGGGAGGCAGAGAACAATTTATGGGAGGAGGTTCTTTCTACTATATGGGTTCTGGAATATGACTTGTATGGGAAGTTTGGGGGTGAGAGCCATCTTGCCAGTCTTCATGTGTGAATAGGGGATGTTCATCTTTTCTTACTGGGATCTTGTTTTGTAGCTAGGAAGTTTTCACACCAAGATCTTAGCTCTTTACCACTGTGAGCTGAACTTGCCTATCGTGTTTAGTTGGTGTCTGATTTATTCACTCTAATAGTGTCGAGAGCCCCTCAGAATAGGAAGAAATGATTAAAGTGGATTCAAGTTTCTATGAAGGAACCATAAAATTCTGTGATGAATGGGCTCTGGTCATGCAGATTAATTATACCTACTGGCATCAGGTGAGTTTAAAGTACATTGTTAAGCCATAGGAGGTCTTCACGCAGATTTTGCTGTGCTGTCTAGTTAAACAAGGGTCAAATGTGTACATTTACATCTTAACAACAAAGCAACTTAGGCCCCTACTTTGTCTGAGGTTGTGACATCCTTTGTCATTCCCTAGACTAGCTGTGATTTAAACAAGGTGTATAACAGCAATATTGTCATCTTATTCCAGAATAACAGCAAATTCTTTCATTCTCTCAAGGAAAACAATTCAGGTGTGAACTGTGGGCTGGTGGGGGGAGAAAGAAGGGAAGGAATTCGCTTGTCTGAGGGGACGGAGTAGCTAAGCGCCACCTCCTTCCACTTCCACTTAAATGGTGTCACGTGGACATGGAGGAGTGCTTCACTGTGTCATTTCTCAGATATTTCAAAAATGCCATCATAACTCAGGATTCAGCACAGCATAAGCAGAGTGCATCACCTGTTTCCTGTTACCTTGCACATTCTTCTCCTCTGCAACAGAAAGAAACATAAAATTGACTGCCACACTTTCTAATATTTGTGTTTAATATTAAGAGGGTAATCTTTCAAAGTTGATAGACTGAATGATGGTACATACCAGAAGTTGAAAGGCATAGGCTAGTGGTTCACAGATTCAGTGCAGTCCCAGGCTACTTAGCAAAACCCTATCTCAATATATGTATCTATACTAGAGGGATAGGTGGATAGGTGTGGTGGTACCATCCCATAATTAGTTGAAAAGCTGATGCAGGAGGACAGCTGTGAATTCAATGAAAGCCTAGGCTACATAGCAAGTTCCAGACAGGTCTGAGGACTGCAGAAAGAGATCTTGCTGCAGTAAATGAATAAAAGGTGTCAGCAAGTGATCTTGGCCAGTAAAGGCATTGCCACCAAGTCTGATGCCCTGAGGTCAGTCTTCTGGACCTACATGGCGGAAGGACAGAGTTTTCTTTTGACTTCACACACACACACACACACACACACACACACACACACACACACACACACACACACACGAGCAAGCGCACTCGCATGCACACACTCACACGTGCAACGTAAATTAAAAACAGAGGAAAGAAGTTGATAGACTCAGTTCATGGTGCTTCATAGGCGCCTGCTGAAGAATTGAACCAGCTGAAATATATCACCTTGCCCAGCCTCAGGCACATGAATGTCCCATATCACATACTTGATGATTCATGTTGAATTCATTCTTACCTACATTAAAACAGTTATATGTCTGTGATATATTCCTAAATAAATTTTACTTTATAAATTCCTAGAGAAAGTGATGCGCTTATGAGGAAATACGACTTTTATTGAAAATACAAATGAAAGAAAGAGATTACCAGTTTAAAATTTAGTGAGTTCACCTGTCAAGGTGATCCCTTGTATTTTGAATAGTCTGTGAATAATGGTATCAGATCATATGGTCCAAAGGAGAATATTATTTGCTTCAAAAGTTGTGGAAGAGTGTCTGTATCTAACTCTTCTCTTTCTAAGCTTTCCATATTCTGTGGAAACATTCTGAGTGTTTGGTCTATGAATGTGACTTTATTTGTTCCCAGCTCTACGACCCTCTGGTTTTAAGTTCCCACTGAAGAGAAGAAAGCTGAAGGCTTACCCAGTCTTCCGGGGTAATTGAGTTCTTTAACAGGATTAAAACTTCCTATCCAGCCTAAGGGCAGCCTTTTTTCTTTCTCTTTCTTTCTTTCTTTTTTTTTTTTTTTTTTTTTTCTTGCTAACTGAAGGCAGCCTATTGTTCCTTATTAAGAAGGTCTATCTTTAACTTGTGTGACTTCTCATCCAAGCCAGCTAAAACTTACTAGAGCAGGCTTTCTGAGTCTCTAAACAAAATCACTGGTAGTGCACGCATCCTCACTCTTGCGTAGCCTTGGGTTGTTCGTGATGGTCTTAGCCAAACCTCCATTCCCATCAGTGCTGCTGAGCTTTCCCAGTAATTCTACTCCTGTGCTCCTTCCTCCTGAGGATCAACCCTCCAAGGCAAACACTGAAAACAGCACCATCCTGTGCACCCATCCCATAAGTACTTACTGATCAGCTATGTCTTCTGTGCATCCTATTAGGGTGTTATGAAATTTTAATTACGATAACAATTCAGAGTCTGCTTGTAGGAACTCAAACTCTTCTCAGAGAATAATTTCCTGCTCTTCCCAACAGAGCATTGCTTTAGCACCTTGTTCAAGACTTCCTAGGGGAAAAGAATCATACTAAAACTGCTTATAGGAACCTATGTCAGAACATGTATTCTTAGGACTGAAACAGTCTTAGGACCAACCAATTCATTCATAAAAGAATTAGACTTAAATCACACAAGTATCGGCATATTTTGTTTTTCTCCATCTATGATATTTTCATTATTAGTATTAGTCACTAAATGTGTTCCCCTAGAGAATGGGCCCAGTGGGCACGATGGTGGGTTACAACCCCAGCAACAGCAATTTTTAGATGAAATGTTGAAGTCCAACCTGACATACATAGGTAAGGCCGATCTTGAAAACAAATCAAGATCCTCCCCCACACAAAACAAAACAAAATAAAATGAAACAAAACAAAAAAGAAAACCAGAGGGAGCCCCAAGCCACTGCTATCTTCTCTAGTACATCTGCTCCCTATCTGTGTAGCCTTCAGCAAGTTATGCAACTTCCTCATTCTTCTCATTCACCAGTGTAAAGAAACCGCCTGCCTTGCTCTTGTTGTAAGCAGGGAAGCCTTGTGCACAGTGAGTTCTAAAAGCATAGCTCGTTCTTATGACAATCAGTAGTGCACATAACCACTGTGCTCTGGGCCTCATAAAGACAGGCTATATCGATACTGTCTGTGTGTGCAGCCTCGGGACATAACACACACATAAAAGCTATCTATGTAGCTGCACTTGTAGAAGAGGGATCATTTTTCTCACAAATCTGATTCAGACACATTATTTATTACACTACAGGCCCAATTGGTCACATTTTAGCCTCCCTCCTGAATATTTTCTCTTTGAGACTGAAATCCTCTCATGAATATGTATACCCACAATTCAGTATCTACAGATTAGTCCTTGAGAAGAATATATTTCCTTTGTGCTTATGTTTCCATAATCACACTGTATACCCAGTCCAGTGCTATTATTGGATCCTGTCTACCCTGAAACCAGACTCACAGAGGATCCAGCTGTTCCTGCTTGCCCTTAGAGTGCATGAGGTCCTGTCAGCTCCTCCTCAGCCCAAACTCCCTCTGCCATCCCTCTCACTGGAGGCTCCACTTTCAATGGAATTCTTCAACACTGCCCAGAACTGGTTTTTTCCCTGCTTTTTATAGATTTATTTTAATTATATGTATATGTGTGTCTGTGTTTGGGGGTACGTGCACATGAATGCAGATGTCCTCAGAAGCCAGGGTTTGGATTCCCTGGAGCTGGAGTAACAGACAATTTTGAGCTACCCTGCAAACCCCACCCAACTTGAGTCCCCTGCAAGAACAGTACAGCTTTTAACATTGAGCATCTGTCCAGACCCTCGCTATGGCTTTTAAAATGTTCTCTAATTAAACTCTATGCAGTTGAACGTAATGAGACACTTGTTTTCTACTAGGAACTTCATTGATCATATATATATATATATATATATATATATATATATATATATATCATATGCATATACATATACATCATATACATATACTAGTATTATGTATTATACATATATATTAGTATTCTTTTTTCTATATGCCTTTGATTAGTGAATGGGTGGTTGGTTGATTTGTTGGTTGGTAGATCCAACTAGAGTCACCACATCCAACCAGAGAATGCCTTATTTTTTCTCTCTCCCCTTCTGCCTTGATGTGAGGTATAAACTTTTTCTTATTAAAAAATAAATGAATTAAAAAAAAAGGATGGTAAATAATAACTAAGTTAGAAACTGAAAGATGTCCAATTTGGAAAAAAAAAAGATAAAGTTTGCTTTTCTTTATGATAAATAATAATATTTACATTAAACACAGTGGAGGAGAAATACATTTATACCAGTGAGTTAGAATGTCCATTTTTACAGAAGCATGACGTAGATGGTGTAACTTAGAAAAGAGATACACTTTAGTCAGTGAAATGAACTCTCGAGATACATGTGAAGAGCACTACGGTTCCCCATGAAGTGTCTTATGCTAAAACTCAATCTCAAAATACCTTTTATCGCCTTACACAGTCGTCTGTGCCTGTTGTGGTTAGCCGTTGTGGTTAGGGCACTATCCCCCAGTCTGGTGCAGTTTATTAGCTCCAACAGTACTGTCACCTCCTTAATGAGTCATTATCTAGGCAGAGCCAGCCCTTGGGCTCTGCTCCTAGGAACAGGCTGTGTGCTTTCTGCTACAGTTCGTTATCTTGCTTAGTTATCCTTCTCTCTGGGTCTTCAACCTGTCTTCATCAACAATGCTATTTTTGTGTCTCATGAAACTAGAAAGATTGCCTTCCTTGTAGGTGTTGTGGAAACCTGTTCAATCAAACAACTATAATCACATAAAGGCTTCCACTTCAATATCAGTGATGAGAGTTAACACTCTTCTAAAATTGGTGTTTAACTTTCTCTCTCCTTCCTCCTTTACCCCTACTTTTCTCCAAAACTGCCAAATATCTCAGCCAAGTAATTAATTAATGGTGGGTAGCTGGAGATCTACGCCCACATGAATGAGCAAAGGGTACCATTGAGGAAAATGACTTTGAATCTAATGTTGGCTGGAGTACTTGGTTGTTTTTCTTAGAATGTTTGTTCTCCTGCCTTGAGGTTTTTTGGTTGGCCATAAAAATGCTAAAAATCAAGATAATGAATAATTCAGTCTGGAACTCGTGTGAAAGCTGTCTTTGAGACGATAGAGTGGAGCTGCACTCTCTGCAAACTTAGTGTTGTGGTGAGCAAAGCAGAAAACTAACAAACAAACACTGCTTTGTGACAAAGGGGTGAGAAGAGAAATCCGGGTTTCTGTCACACAGTAAAGGACAAAACCCAGACTGAGTGTCATTTGGTATTAATTTCCTGGGCAGCCTTTGATCAGTAAAAAGGGAAATGCAGATGAAAATATTTTTAAAAGAACCCTCTCCCCACCCCAGAAAATAAAATAAAAAGACACTTGCCCTTTTCCTGGTCTGATTATCAGAGATAGTTATTACCAGTTATCAGTGTTAAAATCTCCAAGCTAGCTTTGATCAGAAAAAAATAAAAGGGCTGCCCAATTTCAGATTTTTTTTTTTTTTTTTTTTTTTTTTTTGCAAAACTTCACTGTTTCCTGTCTCCAACTTAATACCAATAGCATTAGTGTAATTTCTGTCCCCTGTACCAAATAAACTACAAGCATCTTGAAAGACAGAATTTTGTTTCATTCAGCTCTGTATCCCAGCGCCTGGCAGAACTCTACGTGTTTGATGTATAGTAAATACGTGAATAAATTGAAACTACATTTAAAATCTGCAATTGCTTAAAGCTCTGTAGTGCTGTCAAAGCCCACTGTAGAATATTCTAGTTCTAAGTGAAGTTATTCCCATGACTGCAAAGACCCCCTAGCTTGCTTGCTGAGTGTCCACGGGATCCAAAAATTGTCTGTATCTGGCTGGGCTCAGCTCTAGCCAATGTCCCAAATTTCCTATCCACTTTCACTCTCAGAAAAAATGACTTTAACTATTTTTACACAAATAGCATATAAATACTCACTTGCTGCATTTTTTTTTTTTTTAAGTTTTATGGTCTCTACTTTCCTGCTTTTTTATGAGGAAAGAATTTAGGGTATGCCCACACATAACCTCACAGTTTCTCTGAAACCTAATATAAATTCATCCATGAAAAGTTTACTGTGTTTGAGTGGGATATTGAGAAGAAACACATTAGCCTCCGGGTATCAGAAATTCCTTTAGTGTGTGTGTGTGTGTGTGTGTGTGTGTGCATTCTAGCATTCTACTCTTAAATGCCAAATTATTGACTACAGTATTTTTTAAAATATAATTTTAAAAGTATTTCTCATTTTCTATTTTCAGTGTATTGTTAATTAAGTAAAACAAATTTATTATATCTATTTTCTCCATTATATTTCAATCAATATTGATAGGTATTTTCTACTAAGTTCTGTCCCCTTCATCTGCTATATCCTGCATGGAAATATTCTCCCCCAGGCCTTTACAGCTGAAGGTCTGTCTTGGTTATATTCTTCTTTCAGTATTTAGTGTTAAGATGTATTTCTGTCTATGAATTTATAAAGCTCCTTCCACCATAATTGCAAACTTAATTGGACTGAGAGATGATTGGAACATCTTGTAGAGATGTAGCAGAGCAGAACTCTATGTATCTATGAGGGGTTTGTAGACATGATTGGGCCATGAGGGCTCTGACATAACCAATGGTTTAATCCTTTAACACACTCAAAATTTTAGGAGATTACTGGAAGGTAATAGAACTGTGGAATTCAGGGTCCTGGTTAAGAAGTTTGTCACTAAAGGTGTGCCTCTGAAGGGTATTCCTTACCCTGGCCACCTCTTGTCTCCTTTTTCCTAGATGCCATGATCTGAGCCAGTCTCCACCACAGCTTCCACCATCCTGAGATTCCATCTCATCCCTGGGTCAAAGCAGTAGACACAACTGACCTTAGAATGTAGCCTCCAAAAGCATCCCTATAAAAGTTGGTCCTATACAGCATGTCATACTGCACAGAGCAAGTGCATTAAAAGTATTTTGGGGAACAATCTGCTCATTTGTCAGACCAAGAAACTGCTGACGGAAGTTAGTTAATTGCCAGTATATTGATGAGCAGGACCTTTCATGGTATTTGACAAAGTTAATATTTCTTTTCTGAAAATGTCCTGTGGACATTGTACTCCTCTTCTAGGAAGGACTGGCTATTGGTGATATGAAGAGGTGACAGAATTACCATCATGGGCAGATGGAAGAGTTTTGTACTTCAATGGTATAATTGGTGTCTTACTATCTCAGTTAGGATTTCCATTTTTGTAAGAGACACCATGACCGAGGCATCTCTTATGAAAGAAAACAATTAACTGGGGCTGGCTTACAGTTTCAGAGGTTCGGTCCATTATCATCATTGCAGAAGTCCAGCATGGCAGAGTCCAGGCAGACATGGGTTTGGAAAAGGAGCTGAGAGTTCTACACCTTGATCTGAAGGCAGCAGAAGGAAACTGTCTTCCATGCTGGGTGGAACTTGAACATAGGAAACTTCAAAGCCTGTCCCACTGTGACACACTTCCTCCAACAAGGCCACACCTCCTAATAGCAGTACTCCCCATGGGCCAAGTGTTCAAACATATGTACCTATGAGGGTCAAACCTATTCAAATTACCATACTTATTTTGCTTTCTTTTGCTGGAGGCTGAGGGATGGTAGGGGAAAAGCAATTTGGAAAGAAGAAAAGGGTTTGTTTGGTTTACATATTTCAAGACACAGTTCATTAAGGAAAGCCAAGGCAGGAACTCAGGGTACAAACCTGGTGGAGGCAGGAGATGGTGCAGAGGCCATGAAGGAGTACTGCTTATTGGCTTGCTCCTCCTGGCTTGCTCCATTTATATTTTTATAGATCCAGGACCACAAGCCCATGGGTAGCATCACACATAATGGTCGGGACCCTGTCACATTAATCATTAATCAAGAAAATGCTTTACAGTCTTGCCCACAGGCCAGTATGATGAAAGCATCTCTGCTGTGGTTTCTTCTTCTGAAATAACTCTAATGATGTCAACTTGACAGAAAACCAGAACAACTGTCATTAACATTTCTGCTATAGAAAAATGAACAAGTCACTTTTCTCTTTCCTGAACAATGATCAATACAAAAGGCACCTTTGCTTCCACTTTATTTAGAAAACAAAAGAAGAACTTGCATTGAGTTTAACTCACACTGATCTTTTCTTGGGTGTTCTTTAACTGCCTTTGTAGAATTTCTCACACACGAACAGTGATTCAGCTCATTTTATTAATAGTATGAATATATAGAGAGGTGCATACAGGGTAATTTGTGCATTGGTTGTGATTTCTCTAGAAGGTGATTAAATTTGGAGGTTAAACATAACAAAAAATAACCTTGACCTTTTGGAGATGGAATAACATCTTCCCTTACGAATTCTTCCCTTATTTAACATCTATTGGCTACAATAACTTTGATTTGCTTTTCTGTTGGCAAGAGTTTGAAATCAGCATCTCTTCCACTGGGTTAATGACCATTAGTATTGAAGGAATAAGACAGGACTTTGGCATATGGTCTATCTAAGGGGAAAATCATGAGTTGTCATTTTAAAAAAAAAATGAATTAACTTAATGCCCAATTAAAAGCTTGTGTTCTGCTTGTTATTGAGTACAGACTGTCTAGAGAATTAATCAGAGGAAGAGTGATCCTGGAAAAGGGAAGCTGTTTTGTCCTAATGAATGTAGCCAGGTAGAAAAGATAAGAGTCACACAAGTGCTGCCTAACCAAAGTGGTCGCTGAGGAGCCTCATTCAACTGTCACAGCAGGGTAATGTGTTTGCTTTCAAAATTTCCCAACCGCAGGCTTCCCTAGAAAACACATCCCAGCGACTCCCAAAGGTTCATGCTGTAATATTCCCCTTAATGCAAAGGTTAACTCCATTCTTTCCTATGGATTTAAGAAAGGGTGAGTGAGGGACAACAGCCCGGCTCAGAGCTTCTATAGTCTTCCTACTCTTTAAGTCTTTGCTTTGCTCGGGTGTATCCATCAAGTATTTTCCCACTGTCCAGTGATTTCCTAAAAGGAGACATTTTTTTTTCTGTACTTCTGAGACCAGTATCCTAGCAGGTGCTTGAGTTGGTGTGTGTCCATAAATGATAGAATGGTTTAAATAACAGCATGCCTGCACTGTGGTAGATGTTCAGCAGGTAAACATTTACTTAATTATCTAACTTTGCTGCTAGAGAGATGCCTGTGTCCTATATCAGAGGGAAGGAGGAGCCAAGGCTCGGTGAGGCTCCTAAGGGACCCAGAGTCAAACTGTGGCTGCATCAAATACTTAAATGCCAAGACTCTTGAGCTGATGAATCCATTTTTCCATAATCTGGCCTTACCCTTCCTTTCTGACCTTCCTCTTCTAACATGCACCTTCTGCTGTTGCCATGGTAACAACTTCACATTTTTTTCCCCCCTGAATTTTCTCCATCTGCCTTGACCTTTGCTACTCCTGTTTGTTTCCCTCCTGGAAATTCTGTTCCCTGTCCCTCCAAAGACTGGCTGGTGCTGTACACTCACTCTGGCCTCTCCTAGATAGCCCATGCCCACATTAATTTCACACTGTTGGGAATGTTGCAGCTGTAGTATGCAGACTTCCCTATGCCAGTTGTTTATGTCTCTCATCCTAGATGGGTTGTGATCTTGCTTGAATGGTTTGTTTGCCCAACTCTTGCAAACAGCAGCCTCCAAGTTATCATTTGAAACATCACTAAACACAGTGCTGAGCACCACCGAGAAGGAACTGAGGTAATAAAAGACCACTTTTTTTTTTCACCTCAGTTTTAAGTTGACAGCAATATTGAGTGGGGAGCAGAGCAGCACTGAGTGGGGAGCACAGCAATATTGAATGGGGAGCACGGTTCAAAGTGTGATATTCCTCTGGTCAAGGCAAAACAAAGGACATGGTGACACAGGGCACTGTGTAATATATATTTAAGCCCCTCCAAAGCTTATCGCGGATTGGTAACTTCTTTTAGGTGCTGAATATTTCATTGTGAGTAGATACAGTAGTCTCTTTATCCACAGAGAATAGAATGCAGAACCTTCAATGGATGTTTGAAACAGTAGGTAGTATAGAATCCCCTATATACTTTGCTTTTTTTTTTTTTTTCTAGACGTAAGCTATTCAGTAGTAAACAAGGTCTAGTGGGTACAATGTAAATATTCGGGCTGGGAATAGTTCACGTTCCAGGTAGGAGAGAACAGAACAGCAACATTGCATCACGGTATTTGGAACATCTAAAACCAGGACTGTTTGTCCCTGGCTGTCAGCTCCCGTTCTTGGGAGGTGACTGTCATACTAGCAGAACTAGCCTGGATGGTTACCTGCTTGGCTCTTTTTGATGGATACAATACAAATGAATTCTGTACATCTGGGTGCTTAGACATCCATCCCCAAATTTCTGTGACTAGATACTTACAGTTTATCTGTCTCTGAGAGTTCTGATGCTTATCCCTCCCTGATATTTTACATCATTTCCTCTTTCTAATATACGTGTTTTCAGTCTAAATATATGCCACAGTGAGTATGCTTTGGGTCTCAGAATGTGTCATAATTAGCCACGATAAAGAACCAGTTTTTTATTTTCTTATTTATCCAGTCTTACAAGTTCTAGCAACATCTGAGTAGATAGTGAATGCTTGATAAAAATCATAACTTTTCACAACGATTCTTTCTTCTATATGACAAAAATATTTCTGAATCAAAATTATGTTTTAGCACATTGAATATCTTTCCATTTCATCTTCTTTCAGTAACATTTGTCCAAGTCAGCAGCATCATACCTTGTTTATAAGATCTGGGAGTTTTCTGTTTTCCTCTTCAGCAAGTAAATGGTTTCTCATTTTCTATGTCTTTTAAAACAATTTAATTGTATCCCAGGAAACTGCTCTGTTTTAAATCTGCATCATAATTTCATTACAGTGCTGCTGCTCCCAGTAATTTGCATTGTACACTATACATTCATGTTTTCTCATTAAAATTAAATATTTAGATACTAAGCAATAATACCTAACACTGTAAGCTTACAAGAGGGAGGAATATAAACAGTATAATGAAATGTGTTTATCTAAGAAGATTATAACCCAAAAACATGAATGTAGTACTTAGTACAGATTTATAAGTAAAAAAAAAAAAAAAATCTTCAAGAGAAACACTGAATGTCTCAGAGATAGTCTATGCATTTTGTCCTTTAATGAAAGAATACACTTATGTGGAAGCATTTCTATAATGTTTTCTTCTACCTACCTATCATTATCTCAATATCATCTATTATCTATCTGTCTATTATCTCTTTTTAAGTTGGGATTTCAGCATGTAGGTTTTTATAAAATAGAATCTTTCATCCTCGGAAGGATGTGCTAGGACAAGCATGGGCCACCACCAACTATGATTGTGGGAGGGTGTGTCTGTAGTGTGTGGAATGAGTGTGTGTGTGTGTGTGTGTGTGTGTGTGTGTGTGTGTGTGTGTGTGAATATGCAAGGTCTCTCGGATTTTGCTAAACTGGCTAGCCTAGGATTAGCCTGTCTCCACATGGCCTCCCTACCACCAGCACTGGGATCATAGGCACGTGCCACCACACATCCAGTTTTTGTCCGAGTGCTGGCCAACCAGACTCAGAGCTTCATGTTTTCCTGGCAAGCACTTTACCAATCGTGCCATCTCCCCAACCCGACTTGAATTTTCTTTTTCTTACTATTTCTTCCTGAGGCTTCCTGAGACTCCCTTCCAGTTGAAGGTCAAAAGTTGATGGTAAAAGGGGGAGCTTCCCTTTGTTGGGAGAGAGGATTGCCCGGGTGCCAGCCAGATAGAAGATTTTTCTTATTTTGTGACTTTAGAGGATCAAGGAGCCAACTTAGCATTGCGATAAAGCTCCCACTGTTTTATAATATTGTAGTGCACCACGTTTAGGCCCTTTAAAAAGCAGAAGTGGCTGAGGCTGGGGATATAGCCATGTTGGTACTATACATGCCTGCCTAGCAAGCATAAAGCTCTAGGAATCAAACACGGGAATGTTTGTGGTGCCCCCTGCCTCTTAGCCCCATAACACTCAGGAGCTGGAGGCCAGACACCCGGAAGTTCGCAGTCATCCTTGACTACACGGGGAATTCAAGGCAAGCTGAAACCTTATCTCAGAAATAACTAGGTAGGGAAAAGGGGGTCATCTCAGTGTGACTTTGTGAACCCGATTCTGAGATGGTACTAACCATTCTGCAGCTAATCTCAAACTGTTTTCCTAAAAGGTCCACAGCAACAAAAAATTAATCACATCCCCATCCTCCCTGGCATGCGCACACGCAAGTGATACAGACTAGAAGAGAGTTGGGAGGGACACATTCAAAGTGTCCTTGAGAAGGGAGATGTACAGACAACTGTATATGCACCGCCAGGCCTTAGGAGAAGGCATTCCAGTCTAGAACAGACTCCAGCTCTCTAAAACGCGCTTCAGATTCAGATTACAGAATGAGACACATTTCCCTGCAGGAAACTGCATATGAAATTTCAGCAAAGTAGGTTTAGTTCGATTACAGGCAGAAGTGAGCAAGAAATTCTTCTTGTATTCGTTCCTCATAGCACCCGTGTAAGCCACACTGGTGCGCTGATCCATAGACGAAGCTGCACATCTGGAAACTCTTTGCTCCATCTGTGCTGGGGTTTCAGCCCCTTGCTCTTTCTTCACCATTTCCCATGACTTCAGCTAGTTCGCTATTTTCTTTAGTGAAACTATTTAACCCCTGGAGCTTCAGGGTTTGTTTTGTTATTTTCAAGAGGGAGGCATGCAGGAGGCTTCCTCATACTGTTTTTTGGTTTGGTTTGGGGCTTTGTCCTTGTTGTGGTTGGGGGGGGGGGGTTAATGGGGGGGAACGGGGGAGGAGGTTGGTTTTTGTTGTTGCTGTTATTGTTGTTTTATGATGCACGTGAATTTAACTTTTTTCAAATTTCTTTCAGTATCTGGTCCTATGTAAAAGATACAAATGTCAATAAGCATAAATATCTGACTAACCCTGTGGGATACTATTTTAGAGCTCTTAGACACAATGTTTTGGCATTTGTTTTAATTGGTTCATTATTTATGTTTAATATTCCAATTCAAGGTTTTGATTTCACTTATTTCACGTATTATTAAGTGTCGAAAGCATGTAAAATAAGGTTGCATATTTGCAAAAAAAAAAAAAAAAAAAGTTGGTTTCGCAGTACTTACTGTGGTCTTTTATAATTAAGAAAATAGTTGCTATTCCTAAGCCTTAAGTCAATTACATGGCATTGGTCCCCAGGAATGGAGCCTCTCTTAGTGGACTACACCCTCCTCCTTCAATCAGCAATTAAGAAAATGCCCCCCCAAACCCCCCTTCCCCCCCACAGACAGGCCCACAGGCCAATCTGATAGAAGTAATTCATTAGTCAAAGATCCCTCTTCACATAAATACCACTCAATAATTATCAGAGTAAAAAGAAAATGATATGTTTTATAGAAAAAAATAAAATATTTTTAAAAGATTTGTCCTAATTTTGGAAAACACTTCCTTTAAGGAACAAAAAAAAAAAAACAAAAAAAAAAAAACATATTTCTGGAAGCTTCCGTGCTCACCACTCCAGATTTCTTGGGTTTAGAAGTCACAAATGTCAATGCACTCTCCAGAGGGGTTCTTATTAATACTGAGAGGCAAGAATTGTTGGCTGCTGTCACAGCCATAGCCCCCATCTTTCTCCATAGACACACAATTTTAATTTTTGCTTTGAAACCATTATTTTATAACATACTCAATCCTTCTAAAGATTCAAATAAATTGTCATTGATACTAGATCGATACTAAAAGATTCTACATATAAAGCAAAAATGTTTCTACTAAACCCCATATTATCTATAGTTGAAGGATGTAAGATATATATGTATAAGTTTCTTCAGCAGAGAGAATAATCAAGGGTGGCTTATATAGCATGTATTTACCTTTATCTTTATATCTTTATATTATCTTATGTAAACTACTCATTATTCAGTTTGTGAAACTGAATACTGTTTAAGGTTTTGGTAGTAAGTCCATATACAATATGGTGGGGATAGAAGGAGGGGGTAGATGTCACACTGCACCACCACTAACGTTCAATAAGTCAGTATATAGGAACCATGTTCCTTTTACATGTAAATTTCCTACAGCCCTGCGCATACACCCTCTCTTCTTTCAGAGCTAAACTCTACATCGTGAAGCTGCCCAGAGAATATTAATACCAAGCAGCAATGCAATAGGAATCCTGGGCTTTGTAAGACAATGAAGTGGGTGTTAGACCCTCGGTAACATTAGAGAGCATGGTAAGAAAAGGACTGAATGCCTCAGAGGAAAAGAAAGGGTGATGGGACCAAAGATATTCAGACACGGGTGGGAAAACAACACAGGAGCATCATCTTCACAATCTAGTCACCATAGAAACAGTCCAGTGACAAGGAGTAAACATTCCGTAAATCCAAACATTCTCTATGTTCTTTAGGGAGGCTACCACACTCTTCAGCTTCCCCTCGATGGGACCCATGTTCCCTTCTCCAGTTTGATCTAAGTGCAGCCAACCTTAGCCCTCCATTCTCTTTAGCTCCCACTTCCTCTGCTTCGCACTTGAATGATGTGATAAGGGGAAACACGCTGCGCAAGTGATGTTGGTATGCGCTGCCTTCTTGCTTTGCTTGTTTAGTTGTCTCAGGATTTCCTCTCTCTAGGTCTTAAGAGCACGTCCCCTTCGGTGTGAGGGCGGCCTGCTGAGCAAGATAAGTGGTGAACACTAAGCTGTAAAGTTCTCAAGACACTCTGGACATTTTAGCTGAAGGACCTGTCACCTAAGCTGGAGTTGTCCAAAGAAGCTGGAGCAGGAACAGGGATGGGCACCTTGAAACTGGAGAAGAAGATCTGAGGCATTGCTAGGCAAAGAAATTGTTGGCAAGGTCGGGCTGCAAGGCTTGATGATGCAATCTTGCCGTCTGCCAGCTGGAGCCCAGAGCCTGTGTTCAGAGAGCCAGTGATCAGAGAGGAAAATAGGGAAAGAGAGAAAAATAAGAAAATTTCAAGCTTCAGCTGGCCTTGGAGAGTCGTTATAACTTTTACCAAGAACACTAAATCTTATAATCAGAGGTATTACCCCAGCTGCAAGATCTAGATATCCCTAGTCTTGTATGCAACAGTAAAAAAGAAAAATTAAAAATTAGGAACTGTTTGTTTTAAATGATACGTTACCATTACCAGAAACCATTTGATAATTATCACTATCATTTTTTATAAAGGACTTCGTGTGTGTGTGAGTGTATGTGTGTGTGGTGTATGTTTGTGTATACATATATCAGACTAATGACTGAACAGAGTTGAACATTTCCAGTTATTTTTGTTGTTATTTTGAGTGACAGGTTTTGTTAAAATTGACTTCTATGTTACTATAACTCAACCATTTCTTCTCATCACAAATAACAAATGATGTCCTTAGGGTACAAAAAAGATAGCATTGGAGAACTTCAGAAAGCAGCTGCTTCTAAAGAGCTTGAAGTTTTCCAACTGATTTCAGAGCAAATGACCCTTTCACGAAACGCTAGCAACTTGCTCCAGCACATCTGCCTGCGAAGAAGTCTGCTTTAAATAAGGACACTTCCCACTTAAGCAGGACGGTTGCTACCTCACTTCCTACCACAAGCTATGCCGTGTTTTTCTTTTTCTTTTAATATTTTAGCTTCCAGCGTTCTTGCATCATCGACAACCCCATCTTCAGACCAGATGTGAGCTGCTCACTCACTCGTTCAGCATGAAATTCCAAAGGCAAAACCACTTCCGTTTCCTTGAGAGCCTGTTTTTCCTTTCTCTACTTGAAATGCTGGTGGTACTTACCAATGCTGCCCTGCTGTGTAAATAGAAAGGGGAAAAAAAAAAAAAAAAAGCGCCAAAAGCATTCATGTGATCCAGAGGGTGTTAGTCTCCTTTTCTGGAACGCAATACTAAAACAACTGACCTACAAATTTTCGCTTGCTGTTTTTGGTGGTTGTTGGACATGAGCAGTCATTAGGGTCTGTGGTGACAGGTAATATTGTGGTGGGAGTGTGTAAGTGGGGACAACTGTCCCCACTGTGACCCAGGAAGTACAAAAGGAATAACAGAATAAATATCACAATTCCATAAAAGGACAACTGTAATGACACAAAGCCTCCCCAGTAGGTCCAACGCTTAGAGACTCCTCTGCCTCTCAGCAGAGCCACCCTGGGAAACAAACTTAACATACTGGTCTTTGACAGATAGTCACCACCCTAACTGTAGCACAAAGGCTTGTTCACAACTTCACAAAACTATGCTTGTTCACATCACTGTCTCTTCGTACCTGATAGGTATACTTCAGAGTGAGGTTTCCCAAAGGACCTTTTTTTTTTTTCTTCACCCAGACCATGTTAAAGGATAATTGTCTTAGTTAGAGTTACTACTGCTATGCTGAAACACCATGACCGAAAGCAAGTTGGAGAGGAAAGGGTTTATCTGGCTTACACTTCCACCTCATAGTCCATCACTGAAGGGAGAAAGGACAGGAAGTCAAGCAGGGCAAGAGGCTAAAGACAGGAGTTGATACAGAGGTCATGGAGGGGTGCTGTTTACTGGCTTGCTCCCCATGGTTTACTTTGTTTTTTTTATAGAACCTAGGACCCCAGCCCAGGGGTGGCACTGCCCACAATAGGCTGGACCTTCCCCCATCCATCACTAATTAAGAAAATGTCCTACACGTTTGCCTACTGGTAGATCTCATGGAGGTGTTTTCTCAACTTAGATCCCATCCTTTCAAATAACTAATAGCTTGTGTCAAGTTGACATAAAACTAGCCAGCGCAGTTGTGAAAAGATAGTAATAGTAAATTAAAATTAGAGAAAAGCCCTGTGAAAGTACGAGTTGGAAGTTGTTTTACCATGAGCGTCAAATAAATATGAAAAGTATTGAGCAATCGAAGGCGTCTCTCAACGGCTCTGCTCTCCTCTGCTCATGTCTGACAACTATCTAGACCCAGACCCGCCAACGGCCACACACTGAAGAGATTCATAGAGCAAGAAACTTAAGCTAACTAAGCAGCCGGGACAGTAGGGAAAGGCTTTCTAAGACCTACTTCAAGAGGCAAGAAAGTCATGTGGGCGTCAAATTGCTTTAATGGCTACCATGATTTTTGTTTTGTTTTGCTTTTTAATAACTATTAATGAAGGGATTCCATCCCCTTCCAAAAAATGCATCTTTCCAGAAGGGATACTTGTGAGGAGTCTCTGCTGCCCTTCACAGTCCACAAGTCCCCTTCTGGCCAATACATGGTCCACCTGCACTATGGGTGCCCTTACCTATGACATAGGAGACCACTGTTCCCTGAGCCATTCAAAGTAGCCCAATGGCTCCTGATGCTTCACTTCTTTCTTTCTTTTTTTTTTTCTTTGTTTTTCTTTCCTCCTCTGGCTTTCTCTCCTCATCAGAACAGTAGGAGCTTCACTTTTTTTCCCCTGTGCTTCTCTTATTTAAAATATGACCTTTCTATTTAAAATATTTAAGGTTACATTATTTTTAAACACTTGAAATAGATTTTGAGTTATTTTTATTGAGAAGTAACTATAAAACTTGTCTATTCTGTTGTTGGTAATGATAGCAAATGTCTATTCAAATGTTCTTTTACATGTAATATGTATCCACACAAGTAACATTTACCCCAGTATAATAATAACCTACCTTTATTAAGTTTAAATGTTTGTATTCTATTATACTACATATGTTGATAATAATCAGTATTCAATATGAAATGAATCTGTCATGATAAAATTCAAGTTTTCCTAATAGTGGCATATTATTGTTAATATGTAATAATAATAATGTCTTATTATAATAAAGTTTAATCCAGTTATCACAACACTATGGATAATGTACATACTTATGCCAGACAACTTCCTCCTTGGTGAGGGAAAGACCACCTCCTATCCATGTCCCTGGGAAGATGTACATGTGTCTGGCTTTCAGTGGTGCAGTTCTGATGACGAGCTTCTGTTAGAGAATTGTAAGTGATAGTTAGTTTGGATACTAAGATTCTCCTCTCAGTTCTATGACACCCCACCGACACGCCACACCAGCCTTCTGAAATCACAGTGTTAGTCTCTGTCCTATAATTATGCCTTTTGTATAATTGTCTACAAGCAAGAAGAGGTGATATTCATATATTCATGCAAGTTTTTACATAAGTCTATATTTTTATTTCTCTAGAATAATATATATGGGAGTACGATTAGTTAACCAGAATATATTTAACTTTATGTATTTAATATGGGTTTATATACATTAAAGCTTCTGAAGTGTCTACAAATTAGTTGAACCACTTTCCAATCCCATAAGCAATATATAAAACTTATGTATTACATTTATAAATATCCACATGCTAGCACATAGTGTGGTTCCTCTTTTTCATTTCGGTGGCGGTGCATCTAAGAAAAGTTCTATTTTGCTTTTCCCTGTGGTCAACATGGCTGAGCGTCCTTTTCTGAATTTATCATCACTCATGAACCTTCTTTTATGATGTGACAATTGAATCTCTTTACTCCTTTGTTGAAACATGGTTAGAGGACCTAACTGTTATGGATTTACTGGTGCCTTTAGATGTGTCTCTCATGTTTATTTAGTCTTTATATTTATATAAGGCAGTGGTCTTCAACCTTCCTAATGCTGAGACCCTCTAATATAGTAGCTCAGGTTGTGGTGACACCCAACCATAAAGTTGTTTTCATTGCTACTTCACAAGTGTGTAATTCTGCTATTGTTACGATTCATAATGTAAATAACCATGTATTCTGATGGTCTTAGGTGACCCCTGTGAGAAGGTCATTAGACTCTAAGTGGGTTGTGACCCACAGGTTGAGAACCACTGGTTTAAGTTGTGAGGTAAGGGTCGAGGTTCTTTTTTGAAACATTTATCTAATTCTCCTAGCACAGTTTGTTGAAAATTATTATCATAGCACTTAAAAAACATCAACTTACTATGAAGTATGGATCTGCTCTTAGAACCTTCTATTTGGGAGTGGGTGGGTGGGTGCGGGCACATCCTCATAGAAGCAGGAGGAGGGGGATGGGATTGGGGGTTCCTGAGGTGGGGGATGGGGAAAGGGGACAACATCTGAAATGTAAATAAAATATTCAATTTAAAAAAGAGCATCTTCTGTTTGGTTCCATTGTCTACAGCTCCATCCCCAAGTCGTTATCACCGTGACTATGACTACTTGCAGGTCATCAGAAAGTCAGAGAATGGAGCTCTTCCAAGATTGCTCTTCTCTTATTCAAAGTCACTTTGGCCCTTTATGTCTTTCTTAATTATTCATACATTTGTGAACCAATGTGTTATAAAACAGAAACAAAATTGTCCAGCAGGTTTTGGTTGCTTTTGTATTGTCAACTGATTAGCTTTGAGAAAACTATTTCCAGGAAGTAGGACCCCCTTAAATCCATGAGCATGGTATATCTCCTTTGGTTAGATCGTCATTCATTTCTCATTGCAAGGTTTTATAACTTCTGGGCATTTGTTCTCACATAAGTGTCAAGTTTAACACTTCCTTATTCATTATCATGCTGCAGATGGAATTCTCTTGTCTTATGTTCATTGTTAATACACACAATTAGTTTTTAATCTTAGACTTTAATCCTGTGACCTTGCTGAACCTCCTCTTTATTTCTGGCTAATTCACCTAGGAAGAAATCAATTACATTGATCTCTTCAAAGAACTAGATTTGGACAGTCTAACTTGTTTCTCTGCTTTCAATTTTAATGGTTTCTGCCTGTATCTTTAGTATTTCCATTCTTCTTTCGTGAAAGCAAGAGGAGCCTTTAATCTGGGACTCATCAGCCTCATTGTTGAGGTGCAACTAGTCTAGAGATTCTTACCAAATGCCCCAAAGTGTCTGAGTTCTCTTCACAGTAGCTGACAGGAGCTTCAGGAAGGGATCTGCCTACTGACTCCTAATTGATCTTTACTGGCCATAGAGAGGTCCTTCTCATGAGTGGACCAGATTGACACTTAGCCAAAAGCAGGGCAAACTTCTCTGCAGAGCCACAGAGGCCATTTGCTCTGCTCTTTCATCTTTGGTCACTCACCCTGTACATGCTAACTGATCTCTTACCTTTGCCTCAAGACTATCAGGACATGTTTGGGCCTTTTCAATGGCCCAAAACTTCCTACCAGTGAACAATTGAGGTTAAGACAGTAATAGGAGTCAATTACTTGTTTTTAGCTTTCTCCCACAGATTGTGTATATATATATATATATATATATATATATATGTATATGTATATGTATATGTATATGTATATGTATATGTATATATGTATATATGTATATATGTATGTATGTATGTATGTATATATACATGTATGTATATATGTATGTATATATATGTATGTATATATATATATGTATATATATACACACACATATATATGTGTGTGTGTGTGTGTGTATTCCATATATACTTTGTTCAGTTTCACTGCTAACCTACCTTAAGGTTTTTCTAAGGTTTTCAAGGGGAATGAATATTATGTGTGTTTGTATATCAATAGGATTCCTTCATGCACTGAAGCTAAGTCAAAGTGCAGCAGCTTTTTAGAAGACACTGTGGCATTGTGTGCTGACAGTGTTCAAGTTCTTGGCTAAGTGTGTTAACATGTATGATTAAATGGCTATAATCAGTAAGTCTCATTAACATAAAGAAGTGCATGAATTCCTACTTGCTCTGAATTTTATGTTATTCCTATATGAGTATGATAGAGCGTGTAAAATCAACCAAATGTGCATTTGATATTGCTGTTGCTTTAGTCATGTTGTCCACTGTGAGAATTGTTATAAACTAACAAGTATTAGCATCTAGCAATTGTTCACAAATATTTCTTGCACTGAGTATATTTTATATGAAGATAAAACTGAAGACATGAGTGTTTTTGCTTCTTTCTCAGAATAGAACACACAACCTGCTAAGGCCCTGTCAGTGACCCAGCCCCTGCAACTGGACAGCCAGCTTAGTGAATGGCATGCTTGATCCAGCATTAGTGTACCTAAAGGACTGTGACTCCACAGAAGGGGTCCTGCCTTGTGTAGCTATGCAAAAGGCCAGAACAAGGAGAATATGCAGAAAAATGTCATAGATTGTAAGTGTATGACTTATTTTATGTTATGTTATGGTATCTTTGCTTTTTGTAGAAATTAGACTTATGAAAGTCATGACAAAAAAATTCTGGAGACATCACCATTCCCCCTTTCTCCTGGGTTAAGAACATTCAATGATGTTTATAACCAAAGAAATTCTCATCGAGAAGCTAATCCCCACTGCTCCAAATACAGAAACAGATCAAGATATATATGCAATTGCCACTTGTCAGAGCAAATGTTCATATCATGATCTCACTAGTGAGAACTGGCATCATTGCTGTGTATCCTGCATGTCACATGCTAGCTGTTAAAATAAAGGCACATATTATAAACATTCTTCACACTAAAAGATGTTTCCTTCCTTTCTGCAAAATCTCCGAGCCCTGGCCGTTTGAATATCTATACGAGGGAGAACCCCTTCTGTAGAGCTGCAGTCCTTTAGGCATACTTAGTATACTAGACCAAGAATTGCCATTTACTAAGCTGGGTGTCCAGTTACAAGGGCTTGACAGGGGCTAACCAGATAGGGTTTAATAAGCTCCCTTCTATCATCTTAAATCTTTCCACCTCCTGTCATCATTTATATCATCTAGAACCACATAACTAGCATTTTGGGCAGTCCTAAATGTTACAGTTGATTTATACACACACACACACACACAAACAGAGTGGGGGAAGGGAGAGGGAGGAGGGGGGAGAGAGGGAGACACACACACACACAGAGAGAGAGAGAGAGAGAGAGAGAGAGAGAGAGAGAGAGAGAGAAAGTTGCATCATAAGATCAAAGTACATTCATGCTAATTCATGCTACACAGCTTTGGAAAAGAAAGTGCCCCTGTCACAAACCCCAAGAAAATAGGACCTAGAAACACCATAAAACTGTAAAGTTTGTTTGCTGCTAGAAGACCAAATTAATTAATTATACAGAATTAGATAAGATCTATAATATGCTAGTAAAGCAAGATAGCTGTCTGAAATAGAAACAATTAGGGACCTACTTAAATCAAACTCTCTAGGTTTAACTACAGATAAGAATCTCTGCTCCCCAGGGATCAGGAAGTTATCACAGCTTTGCCCGGCCAGACGGGCTCTGACTATGGCTGACATTAGATTTATCACAAAAACAAGAAACTGCAAAACTGTAAAATCACTTCTCATACAATTCCAAGGGGGTCTTGGGGAACCAATGGGTGCATTTCCCGCTTTCCCACTTGCCCAGCTGACACAGAACATGTTATGACAGACTGTCCTCACCTCTTCTAAACATGAAAACTGAGTTATTTCAAATTTGGAAGACCGTAACTTGAGGAATTACAATCTAAACTGTAGTTCCTAAATGACTGTTATCTGGATAGCCTTGGGTTAATTTGCAATGTTGACTTGGTTGAGAAACACCCAGATCAATGGGGGTGCTCTTGGTATGTGTTTGCAGGTGCACTTCTAAAGAGGATTGAGTGAGGAGTGAAGAACTACCACAATTCCATAGACTGGGTCCCAAATAATAAAAGGGGAGAAAGAAAAACACACTACTATAAACTGAAGTTCCCTTTTCCTTCTCCTTCCTTGTGGGTGTGGAGGACCAAGCCCCTCCCACAGTCATGCTTGCCACATGATGGAATGCATTCCTTTGATGTGTAAGCCAGAATAAACCTCCTCCCTTCAGTTGATTCTTGTTCAGAACCTGGTTGCAGAGATGAGAAACTTCTAGTGGACTATAAGAAAGAAAATAATAATGATAATAATAATGTTTAAATGGGCTCTAAATTAAAATGAGTTGGCATACAAATTACAGTGTGCTGTGTTAATTGGAGCAAGAGTCTAAATTAAAATGGCTTTTGTATTATATTTATGATATATAAATCATTATGAGATGTAGTCATAGAGTTGAAATATCCTCACAACAAAATCTTCAGAAATAGGAATACAAGATCCCAGTTCTACATTTGGCTATAATAAAATTAACAATGAATGCTCATCTTGATTAAAACACTTATCTGGCCTTAAAAAACTTTTATGTGATAGTATGCCTATATTTCCAGCAATGGAGAAAAAAAAAAGCTGAGACAGGAGGATAAAGAGTTTGAGGTTAACCTGAGCAAGATAGCAATGAGATTGACATAACACAGACAGAGAGAAGGAGGGAGGGAGGAAGGGAAAGAGGGAGGGAGAGAGGGAGGGGAAAAGACATTATTATACACCCTCATTCCTCAAGCTGTTAATAACAGTTATGCTCCTCTTAATAACTTATTTTGTTAAAACTTCTCAGATAGAAGCTTAGTGAAATAACTCAGTGGGTCAACATGCTTGCCACCAAGCCTGACAACCTGAGTTCTGTATTGAGGTCCCACGTGGTAGAAGGAAAGAATCAACTCCAGCATGTTATACTTTGATCTCTACAAAAATGTCACATCACATGCATACACACACACACACACACACACACACACACTCATGCACACACTAAAATAAATAAGTGTATAATGTGTTTTTGAATCTGTTAGATTCGCTCTACAGATCACTCTACTTCATGGAACTTATACTAAGAATGAATTGTGTTCTTTTCTGATCCTTCTGACATGAGCTCCAGAGGGCTAACCTAGAGAGCTGAGTTACTAAGGTGTTGGGCTGAGCTTGTTCTCATTTAGAGATGAGACCCAGTGTTTTCCATAGAGGACACTGAACTGGGCCAGGTTATACTTAATTGTTGCCCTTCAATTTTCATAGCTAAGATCACCCAAGGCCCCACTGCAGGTTCAGGTTACTTCCCCACTCCAGATCTAACTAGTTATTTCATTTGGCTGAGATTAGGAAATTTTATTCCTTAGCCTAATACCAACTAAACCTAGGTTATTAATGGATCGTTGTCACTATTAATTCAAGGCCAATCAAGTTATTGAGGAGGCTAATACACCTTGGAGGCAAACAGTACTGAGTATGAATCCTAGACCCACTATCTGCAGTTGGACCATCCTCACATTTCTTCTCTCGGAGCTGCTGTTTCCTAGTCTCCTCCAAGGAGATAGTAACCACTAACAGTGCTACAATGGGACTTGGGTTGCTACATAAGCCTAGAAGGGGAAGTGTCATTGCCTTCATTGCTCTTCTTTCCTTTCTCTGCTTAGCTATAGAAAGACTTCTTACCAGATAATGGCAACGGACTATCAATAAGGATACAAGTCACCACTGTAGAAGGTTAACTTGCTCCAGCTCCTGAAGGTCCCTGTACATCTATCTCTACCCTAGTCAGTAGCTGTCGCTCAGATTTCAAAATGATACAGGGTCCTGTTATATGTGTGTGTGTGTGTGTGTGTGTGTGTGTGTGTGTGGTGTGTGTGTGTGTGTGTGTGTGTATGTGTGTGTGTATATATATATATATATATATATATATATATATATACACACACACACATATATACTTTCTAGACTACTGACTAATATCTTCTCCAGAAACATACCACTGGATAATTATATAAATGACCTGTGTCACTCTTCTGGGTTTCAAAGCCAAATAGTCATCCAATTGAGAGTAAAAAATACTCAAGAGGGTTGGAGAGATGGCTCAGCGGTTAAAAGCACTGACTGCTCTTCCTGAGTTCAATTCCCAGCAACCACATGGTGGCTCACAACCATCTGTAATGGGATCCGATGCCCTCTTCTGCCATGTCTGAAGGCAGCTGCAGTGTACTTGTCATATATATAAAATAACTAAAATCTTTTTAAAAAATACTCAGGGAAAAATAAAAACATTAAAGAAAACTCTATCTGTATGTAACAAGCAAGTTTAGGATATTGTTATCCTCAAAGCCAGTGGTTCTCATCCCCTTTGGGTGTCAAACAACCCTTTCACAGGGGTTGCCTAAGAAAACAGATGTGTATATTACAATCCATCACAGTAGCAACATTACAGCAGTAATGAAACGAATTTTATGGTTGGGGGTCACCACAACATGAGGAACTGTATTAAAGGTTGCACCAGTATGATTCATAGGCAGGTTGCTATCGTAGGTTACAAGGCTCATAGCCGGGAGACGTTGGTGATTACATTTTCTCCTCTGGTAGCAAGCATAGACTTATCTTCCAACACCATGAAACAATAGTCAGTAGGGATGAATTTTCTACTTGAAAACCATCTCACTCTGTCCATGTTTGATGATATACAAACACAGTATCTTCAGCAATATAGCCTTACCATAACGTCATGGAGAGTCACAAATAGCCTTGTCAATAACCTGTAATGTTTGGGCGAATGAGCTCTAAATCCCCTTTGGGCAACAACTCAAAAAGGTGTATTTCATTTCCGGAACTGAGAGTTTTATTTGGTAAGTATATGATGCCTAGTTGGGGTATGATCTCCTCCATTATATGCTGATACTTTAAACATTCCTTTCAAATATACGTATATGTTAGGAAACATCTACAGTCATGCTTTTTCTAGCTTTTTAAATTGCTTTAGTGTTTGATGTCCCTCTTCACATTCCCTCCTTCACCCCGCCCTCCCATCCTCCTCCCCATGGAATCCTCCTCTTCTAGTTGCCCCTTTATCTCTTGATAACACTATATTCTATATCTCCTTCCTTGGAAGAGCCTCGTTTCCCCTCTAGTCCTTTACCAGCTACCTAACCTCCATGACTCTTTTAATTTAAACACCCATCTCTAAAAGCCAACATCCACATATAAGAGCAAACACACTGTCCTTGTCTTTCTGAGTCTGGGTTACTGACCTCAAGATGACTATTCAGTTCTATTGACTTACCTGAAATTCTCATTTTCTTAATAGCTGAATAATAGTCCATGTGTGAATTACCCATTGCTCTGTTGATGAACACATAGACTGCTTCCAATTTCTTTCTATTATGAGTAAACTTTACAAATGTAGACAGCAATACACATGGATGAACAAGTATCTTTGTAGTAAGATCCGGAGTGCAAAGGCTATTTGTTACTCTCTGCAATGTTGTATTAAGGCTTTATGGCTGAAGATACTGTGTTTGTACATCATCAAATGTAGAGAAATTTAGATGGTTTCCAAGTAGAAAATTCACCCTCTACTGACTGTTGTTCATGGTGTTGGAAGACAGATCTATGCTTGTGACCAGAGGAGAAAATGTAATCATCAACGTCACCCAGCTATGAACCTTGTGACCTACAACAGCAACCTGCCTATGAGATATATTGGTTGTAATAGTGGCATAAACATTATGGAATCAACCAACAACTTTTTCATTGCATTTAATACCTATTCCATGAGATAGAGCCAATATCTGGCACTGTTAAAGCAGCCAAGAACATGATACTAGGTAGGCTGTGGGTCTAGGGGGGAAGTTACTACTTTTGCTATATGTCCAAAAAGTGGTATAGCAGGAGCTCATCTTCCTGAGAAACCTCCACACTGCTTTCCATTCTAGCTGTACCAGTTCGTACTCCCACCATGAATGAATATGTGTTCCCTCTCCTGCATCCTCCCCCCATCATTTGCCAGCATGTGCTGATTTATTTATCTTGGCTATTGTGACTGGGGTAAAATAAAATCTCGAAGTCATTCTCTTGATAGCTAACGATGTTGACAATTTTTATGTGTTTCTCAGCCATTTGTGTTTCATCTTTTGAGAATGCTCTGTCTAGTTCTGTGTTCCATTTTAATTGTGTCATTCATTTTGTGATGCTGTTTCTTTAGTTCCTTATATGTTCTAATTCGCCGACCCATGTATCATTGGTGAAGGCTTTCTCATTCTGTAGGCTACTGCTTTGCTCAGACAATGGTGTCCTTTGTTGTACAGAAACTCTAGCTTCACGAGGTCCCATTTGTTGGTCTTAATGCCTGCATTAGCAGGGTCCTGTTCAGAAAGTCCTTTCTTGTGCCAATAATGTCAAGCCTAAACCTTACTTCCTCTTCCGTCAGATTCAGGGTAGCTGATCTGATGTTGAGGAGGTCCTTGATCCATTTGTATTTGAGTTCTGTACAGGGTGATAGATGTGGATCTATTTTCATTCCTCTACCAACACTACTTACTGAAGAAGCTACTTTCTATTTTCTCCAGTGTGTATTTTTTCCATCTTTTTCAAAAATCAGGTGTGTGTAACTATGTGGGGTTATGTCTAGGTCTTCACTTCCCTTCCATTGATCAGTGTGACTGCGTTTGTGCAATAGCATGCTGGTTCTATCACTACAGTTCTGTAAATTCGTCTTGCAATCTGGGATGGTGATACCTCCAGGAGTAAAGGGACTTGTTTTAAAACAGAACCAGCTAATAAGTAGGTAGACACTTTCTATGGGGTTGGGGGGGGGGTGTTTGCTTGTTTTTGTTTTCTTCTTTGCAGTGCTGGCAACTGAGCCCAGGGCCTCGCTGAACATAGAGATTTATTGTTTAGCAGGAAGGGTCCTCTCAACCTTAGCGGTGCCCGCTAACTCATGCCTAGTCCAGTGAAAACCTATAGAACCGGGAACGGAGAAGAACATGCTTAATATGCAAGAAGCTTTGGTTTAAAAATAATTTGAAGATGTTCTCTCCCCCACCCCCACCCCCACCCCCACCCCCACCCCCACCCCCACCCCCACCCCCACTCTAAGGATGAAAACATGTTGGGAGCTTAAGCCCCAGTAAAATGGGAGGATTGTGGAAGTGCTTGGGCCCAGTGGGCAATCTGAGGTCTCTGGGGAAATGATCTTGGATTGAATTAACTCGAAGGGGATCCAGAATGAGTCCTGTCAAGAGTGAATTGTTTTAAGAGTGAACTTGACCCAGACTCACTCTCTCCCTTCCTATTTGGCACAAAGATCATTTCCTCCACCCCCACCCCCACACACTACTGCAATGATGCCACCTCCCGTTAGACCCTTAAAAGAGGCTAAGCTAATATGGCCATTTGAAAGTGTCCTTCAAAATCATAAGCTAAATAAACGTCTGTGTAACTAAGCAGCCTCAAGTATTTCATTATAGCAATCAAAACAGTCCGATGTAGGAGCCCTGCGAACACTGATAAGTTGGGACCAGTAAATCTCGGGACATATGGGTTATTTAAAGCTGTAGCTACTACAGTTCATTATGTTCATTACTACTTCTGAGCACTCTCGCTGTTTGCATAAGTCTTTTCTATGGTTAAGTTGTCAAAGGTATACGGAAAAAGTGGATCCGCTTTGCATAAACATAAAGCAGCGGGAGATCAGCGTGGGTTGCAATTTGCCTTCTTGACTTCCAACAATTACGGTAACAATTAGCATTTGCACAGCACCTGACAATGTGCACGCTGCTTTTGCAGAGTCATCTCTTCCCACAAAGGTTGTGAACTGGCTGGCCCCTTGATACTGTCTCATGCCAGTACTAGGCTTCCCTCCAATCCTTGAAAGTTATGATGTGGAATCCGAGGGACAGTGAGAAAGGAGACACTAGAAGTCAGAAAACCTGCCAAACTCGTGGGCATAGAAGTGGATGATTAGCGTTTTAGAAACACAACATGTCTTGTAAAAGAAGCAGTTGGCTCACATTTCATTCCCCAAAGTGTACAAGAACTGCCTGGTACTCACAAAAAAAAAAAAAAAAAAAAAAAAAAAAAAAAAAAAAAAAAAAAAAAAAAAAAAAAAAAAAAATCTTCTGAGGTGAGTGTTTGAGGCATAACAAATAATCAGCTGTTTACTGGGAAAATAGATTCGTAAAACCTGGGCATATTGGAATCTAATTTCTAAGTGAAGCCTGGGTTTATCAGAATAAATCACTGACTGTAAAGGAGCCGTATAAAGAGGAAATGCAGGAAGCTGGTAACTATTTTATTTTACAAACTCAAGCTCCTGTTTAAGAAACAGAACAGCCATGTCTCTTCTGCCATGTAACCTCAACTTAAAATGAACGTTGGTCTCACAACCGGCCGGATCTAAAACCTGCGGGCGCAGATCAGACGCTGCTCTGGTGAGAAGAAACCTAAATGACAGTGCTACCTGCTCCACTCTCTGCTCCGTCGCGGGAAGGAGAGGTTGGGCTCACATCTCCGGGACGCGGTGCGGCAAAGCGAGCGAGGTGATTGGGTTACACCAGGCGCATCCCGATAGCGGGCGCGGGAGCCGCTGGCCCTAAGCCTTTCCAGATGTGGCCGCGGCGCGCGCTGGGCTACGGGCCAAGAGGCCGCCTGCAGCGGCGTCCTGAGGCCGCAGCGCCGGCCGCAATGCCTGCGTCCTGAGCGCCGGGGAAGGACGAGTGTCCTGGGGATCCGCCCGAAGTCACTCGAGGGTAGATGGGGGACCCCGAGGGCCACGTGATGGCTCGGCCCCTGAGAGGCCCGCTGCGGAGGTCCTTCAGCGACCACATCAGGGATTCCACCGCCAGGGCGCTGGATGCTATCTGGAAAAACACCAGAGAGAGGCGGCTGGCAGGTGAGGGGCATGGGAGACAGCCAGGAATTAGTCAGAAAGCCTTTGAATGCGCAGATTGTCATTAACTCTCGAAATTAACGGGCTCATCAGCTGGAATATTACAATCTCTGATTCTCAATGTTTGCGGCGGGAGGTTGGGGGGATCTTTTTATTTTATTTCCTCTTATTATTGTTATTTGTTTGATTTTTTTTCTAGCTAGGTTTTTTTTTTTTAACTTTTGTCTTGTTTTGTTTTGTTTAACCTTGAGAAGAAAAGCAAGGTCCTTTGGGGTGTCAGCGGTGGAGATGACGAACTACAGGCAGGAGCCTGCAGCGTGGTCTATCTAGGGTCATCTGAGCAGGTCTGGCCTGAGGTGGCCTGACCTGACTGGTGCAGGCTAGGGGCCTGGCAGGGTGTGTGGGTCAGTGGGAGTCCCGCCCAACATCAGTCAGCTCGTGTTTCCTCCAGCAGAAGCTCTGAGTTTCAAGAGGGTACCAGGTGTGCCCGAAGCAGCTGTTTGAACTGCAATAAAACATCCGTACATTGGTGCAATTCAAGTGTTCTAGGGCTCCCATTGCAGGCACCAAATGGCAGTGCTGTGTTTGAAGGACTCCAGTGAGAAAAGGAGTTCTCCGCCTGATTCTGGATAGGAGGAATATTCAGAAACTGAGAGCAGATAGCATCTCACTGAGATGGGGAGTGACTCAGAGGAGAGCGTCATTGCAATTTGCCTTCTATCCCTGTTTGTATCCTTAGTGGGCTTTATTATGCCATCCACGTGGATGGGTCAAAGAGTATGTTTTTGTGATGTCGTCGTCGTCGTCGTTGTTGTCGTTGTTGTTGTTGATCGGGTTCTTTTCTGAATCCTGGACAGACTCCAGGAATGGTTAACTGTCTTAGACACGCCTCCAAAGGTTGATCCATGTTTCTGGACTACGTTCTTGACAAAAGGTCGCTTAAGATCAAATAACTGCCTCAAGAGCTTGAGGAATGGGAATGTAAGATGTGTGACTGTGATAAGGCAGTTATGAAGATAAACACAAATGTTCCATACCATGGTAGGCTGTTTGTTGGAATGAGTGCTATTTGTATATTATCTTTGAGGCCAAGGTCTCACAATGTATCCCAGACTTGCCTCCTTCCTCAGCTCTCCAAGGCTGAGGTTATAGGTGTGAATCGCCATATCCTAAATCAACGGGGTTTTTTTTTCTGTTAATCTAAGTAATATTGCCCATGACAGGGAGAGGTTGGACAATGTTAAATTGTTAATTAATATAACAATACTTAATTACTAAAGCAGGGTACAGAAAACAAGTTACTTTAAAATTTTACAATGTTATTACTGCTTGCAAACAAAATACAATGCCTTAAGTAAAGCAACCAAACTTTCTAAATTATCCAAATAACAAGCTATAGTTATTATAAAAGGAGGCCAAGGATATAAGATATACAAGTATAAGATGCCCAACTAGAGTTGACTAACTTAATAAAAGAAAGAAAAAAAACTATTTCTTCATAATTGTAACTTTTTTATTATTAATACAACAACATTTGGATTGTGGCTTGGTTTTTTTTTTTTTTTTTTTTTTTTTTTTTTTTTTTTTTTTTTTTTCTTGAATGTAAGGCTACCATTAAACACTACCATCTTCCTGGATTTCCTCTTTGATTTTCATGAAATCTAGAGTTTGATGGCTGGGGTGGGGGACAGATGAATATGAGAATATTATGGCTTGAAAGTTGTGTGTCCTTCACCTTTCTTTTGGTTATGTATTAACTGTCTATTTGTAGAGTCCAAATGCAGGAGCCAATATAAAGTCAGTAATGCAAACCACCTGGAGAACAATCATTACTTTTGATGTGTGATGAAGCATTCCCTCAACTCTGGCAGCAAATAGGATTTTGCTACTCCAGTCTCTCCGAAAGAATTCTCCACGTTACTTGGCTCCGCAAGGCAAAGCGTAGGCTGCTAGGATGTTTATATAATGGAGAATGTGGGCAAGAGAAAAAGAACCTGGGTTACAACTGACGCTGATGGCTGGGGACCTGGACACTGTTGCATCCTCCCTGGTCCTTGGCTCATGGCTGACACTGTCACTGTTTGTAAACTAGAGATTGGTCTGTTGCATATCTAACCTCAAGCCTCCTCACCAACACCCATCCCTTCTAGCAATTCTGCCCTTAACCCTCCCACTGACCAAAACTCGAAGTCACAGCTGTTCGGAGTTCACAGAGATTCATTTTCTGAACAGTGAAGAACAATTGTTATTATATGACACCCCTCCTTGGCCTTCCCTTGCAGAATGGAGGGTGGTGGAAAAATCCCCCACCTCCCTCTTCACTGTGAAACAAATGAGGTGACAGGTAAAGGAGTTGGAAGCATCAGTGGAAAGTACTTCTGCTCATAATGGCTAAAAATCCAGAGCTGTGGTGCTGATGGCCCTGGTGACTTGCACCAGGCTTCTCTATGACCAATCATAGGGTGTGGCAGTTTCTACCTAGGCAGATTTTTATCATGGGAAGATGTTTTAAGCTTTCCTTTTTAGGTTATTTCTGTCTCTCCCATGTCTTGGTCAGAGTCAGTCTCTCTCTCTCTCTCTCTCTCTCTCTCTCTCTCTCTCTCTCTCTCCCTTCTCCCTTTCCCTCCCTCCCTCCCCCTTCCCCTCTCTACTCCTAAAATTTAATTGTTTCTATTTATGATACCTCATTTATTCCATGTACAAACCTGTCATTTACTTCTCCGTGCCTTAAAATCCCTTAAGGATTCGGTCTGTCATTTTAAAGGATCTGCAGTCTTATATAAACAATGCAAATCTGCCACTTGTGAGAAATGACAGGACAGATTGCTTTAATTTCACCCCTTCGATTTATGCCCCTCATTGTCCCCAGTCACAGCCCCTATCAGTTTTGCTTACCTATGTCCCCAGCCCTCCAGGCTTCTTTCTTAAGAGCAGATTGTATCACTAAGGGTTTGGTGAATGGGAACTTGAGAGTCATGCTAATTGATTGATGGGACACATAGCCCCATCGGGCTGAACAGCATGTCTTTCTCATCTCTCTCTGAGCTCCTCATAGTCTAAGCATAGCTTCTCCTGTGCTTGCCTGCCCATCTCCCTCCTACTTGGTACCTGGTCATCTTAGCATCAAAGTGCATTTCATTCCCCAAAGCCATTTGCTTCCTTAGTGTTTCACACAAGGCTCCTGGCCTTATGTTAAGATGGGATTCAGATAAAGCCTGTAGCTCACTTCTCAGAATATTTACCAATGTGTGAATAAAATAATAGAAAATTGTGAAGAAAGCCAATTATAGTGAAACATATCTATAGACATGTTCAGATCACAAAATGGTAGTAGCTTAATATGTACTAATTATATGATGATTTTAAAACATAGAAACTTAGGTTATAAAGTTTTTAAAGATCCCAGGGCACAGCCTGCTGAGTTCTAGTTAGACTAAGAACCACCCTGTGTCCTGATCTGGTCCAATCATATCTCTTATCTCTTTGTCACTAACCAGCATAAATAGAAAAACCTAAGAAGCAATGGCTATTGCTAGGTCACTAGCATAGAGCCTGCAACTTTACTGTTAGGTATCGGAATGACTGCAATGCACAGAGGTGCCCGGGAGTTGGTCACTGAGGTCATAGGAACGTCAGTGGACAGAAGAATGGCAATTATGTGTAATTGAGAGTGAGCTCAGATCCACATAACTGCAGAGTAGGGGTGGACAGAGATGTTTTGTGATATGTACAAAAATGTAGTGTGACACGGAAAACACAGTTTTTGTTGAGGACACAGTCCCAGGGACATCTACTAGCTATAGGAAGGACACCTCATCTACATTCATGGTTGTGGAACCTGCTAAAGAAAGCTTAAGAAACTCAGTGTATGATTTCCTGCACTGTCCAGCTTCCTGAATCCTTCAACTCTATCCACAGACTGGAAACTAAAAGTCTCTGCTTGATGCTTACTGTGGTTTTCAAATGTTGCCCATAGCTTTGCTATGCACTGGCTCTTGACCCAGTAAAGCACCCATAAGCTGTAGCTCCCATGACAAGCACCCATAAACACCAACTCCTATCATTGTGATGCCAAGTTCTCATAGTGAGCTGACTATAGCGTGGTATATATTTGACACAAGTCCACAAAGCAGACAACTCTAAAGAAAAATAAAATAGACTACAATTGAAGATAGAAATAGTTTTAAAAAAAAAAAAAAAAAAAGACTGAAAGTAAGATAAATCCAGACTCTGCCTATGTAGTAACTTTCTTCAGCACAGAAAGAGAAATTGATAAATTAAAAGGAAATTAGTCCTACTTTTTAAAAAGTGAAAATCAGTAAAGTGAAATAAACACACAGTATAAAACCATATAGATTTGGGGAAAGAATGCAATGTCTCTATTAAAGGCATAGTATCTTGACCTCTAAGGGGGATGGATTCTAAGTTTCTCAAAGGTTGAGACGCAAGGCAGGATGCTATTTCCACAGCTAAGCACCTTAGGAAGAAAAGAAGTTAATTGACTATAAAGCGAGAAAGGTTAGACAAATTACAATCTAGATGAGCTTCAGTTGACATAAAGCAAACCATTTAGGGATGTGCATCGAGTCAGATCCCTGGGGTATTGTCTTGTATGTTTACTCTTATGTCTTTTGAGGAATAGATATCTGTGTTTCAAATGACCGGGTCTGTAATAAGCCAGCAACGTTAAGTGTCTGGCCTGCTTTGCTCTTGGATACTTGTTCTCAAGGATGCTGGCCCCATTCCAAGAAAGGGCAACCACAAACATTGACTCTGTGAACTGCTTTGTGCTCCCTCGGTTCATAGCGAAGAGCAAGTAAGGGCACATGGAATGCCTTTTAATCAGGAGTGAGGTATGCCTCAAAATATGCAGTAAACAGAGACAGCTCCACTCTAGATGTTTTAAAGAGAGACAACCATTGGGGAAGCTTGTGAACTATTGTGATGTGAGCGTGTTTTATTTTATGTATGTAGCCTCCGAGTTTACTGTTTTTGATAGAGAATGAATCAGTGAGTGTCATGGCAGTCTTTGAGGAGAGAAGATGTTAGTGGGGAGACTGAGGTTACAGCTGAGCCTCCGCCTGCCTGAGTTAAGACTGTGGCTTGAAAAAAGCCAGGTTCAAAACTAAGTGTTTTAGTTAGGAGAAACGACAGAGGTTCTGGTTAGTCAACAAAATGATGGACTAGGTATTAGGATTATCTTATACCTCACTGGTATAATTAGGAATAATTATGCTCTAATTGTATTTTGAGAGAAAAGTTTTATTTTAACAGGAAGGGTGATATGTAGGAGGAGCTAAGGGGGAAGGAGTACCGAGAGGAAGAGATGGAGTAAGGAGAGGAGAAGATGAAGGAGAGGAGAAGCAAGGTGATAAGAGAGAGAAAGAGGGGGTGGGGCATGGAGGCAGATGTCCATGTGTCTCCACCAGTCAAAGACAGTTGATATATCTAGGTTGGGTATTGGGTTACACTTCTGATTGAACATTACCAAATGTATAAAGCCTTTGACTAACACTTTAAAAAAATTATATAAAAGCAAAAAGGAAAAGGGGACATGGGATAGGGGTTTTCTAGGGAGGGGAAATGGGGAAAGGGGATGGCATCTGAAATGTAAATAAAATATAAAATAAAAAAAATGGAAAAAAGAGTTCAGAAAAAAAAAGACTATGGCTTATCAAAGCTCATATGAACTCAGAGACTGAAGCAGCAAGCATGGGGCCTACCTGGGTCTGCACCCAGTCCTCTGAGTATATATTATAGCTTTCTGCTCGGTGTTTTCTGGGAACTCCTGAGTGTATGAACCAGTGGGTCTCTGATTCTCATGTCTCCTCTTGGGTCCCTTTTCCTTCTGTCAGTTTGCCTTGTCCAACTTCAATGTGATGGTTGTCCTCTCCTCTTATTTCATTTTATTTTTTCACGTTTGGGGTTTTTCCCTTAGAAGCCTTTTCTTTTCTAATGATAGACAGAAAGGTCTGGATGAAGAGGAGGTAGGAAGGAACTGGGAGGAGCAAAGGGAGGGGAAACCAATCAGGATATATTTTATAAGAAAAGAATATTTTTAATAAAAGGGAGAATTAAAACAAAAAGATTGTGGCTCTTGCACTGGATAACTTTGGACAAAATAATGTGTTCTTCCCCAATGCAAAGAGGCTGCTACCAATGCTTGTATCATAGAGGCTGATACCGATGCCTGCATCCTAATACACAATTAGCAGTTAAGTGAGCCACCGTTGGACATGCTCAGAAGAGCCATTGGCATACTGAGAAAGCACAGTCCCGTTTGGGGGAGTATCACTCCACTTGTCTTTTCTTTATGGCCTACTTCCCGAGGCGGTTCACCCTTGTAGCACACTATCACTGTGATCTACCTGCTACCTGGGGCTTTGGGGCAGAAGTAGCTGAACCAATCCAAACACCAAACAAGCAAAACAAGAGAAAACTATACCTCCACAGAGCAACAATGGAAGACCTAAAGCAAGTGATTTAAAAAAAAAAAAATAGACTTTTGTGAGCTCCCAAAGGAAGTGGACAGAATAACTGTTTCTGCACATTGATGAGGAAGTCAGCCTTGCCTGTGCATTTGTCATACTAGAAAGACAATCTCTGGACACCTTCCCAGGCGAGCTGGGACCTGCTTTGAACACTGCTCTACGGACAGAGCTGAGCATGGCAAAGAGCAGCAGTGCCAGCTGGCTTACGTCTTTCAACATTCAGCTGTGCTCTGGTGTGGGGCAGGCATGCTAAATGTCAAGGCTGGCACGTGAAGGGGGTTGTCCTGCATACGTCTTTCGGTGGAGTGAAGCAGCTGAATCGGTCCTATTTATTCAAAGTGGTATGAGTGTCTGGCACTCTTCCTTACCAAAGGTCTCTGTAATCAGAAGAACTAGATGGCTACACCTTGGTAGGAAGGACAGACGTTACTGATTTAGGAACCTGTTGGTGGGTTATATAGCAAAAACTGGCTTTAGAAGAACCTTCCTCCAGATACTCCCTGCTCCAGAGGAATGATTTAGGTGGAGATTGAGATTAAGCATAAATATAAACATAAATATTGTTCTATTTCTGGTTCAGTCCCTGACTTACTTTTAAAGTAATTTGTCCTTCTCAAAGAGGGAGGACCCATTGCCCACATGGTATGTGCTGAAGGCATGTGTCCCATTGAAGGCCTGTACTGATTGATCCCTCGGTACTCTTCCCTGTGAGGCTTCAATGAACACGGTACTTCCAAGTGTTTGGCCTGGAATTACTGATGAACAGTCAAGGCCAGAGTACTCTTGCCCCTTTATGATCAGACTCAAGATAACGGTACCACTGTTGCTCTTCTTAGCTGAAAAGTAGGCAACAGATCTCCTGTGACTGTGTCTGGAAGGTGGAAGCTGCCAGCAGGTGACTGCCACCATTTGTGGGCATTGCACAGATGCCTAGAAAGAGCCAGAGTCTGTATTAAAAGCATTGCATGGGTGCCTAGTAAGAGCCAGAGTCTGTACTAATGGACAGCATCATCAACGTGCATATGTAGCTTTAAAGACATGCTCTAACCTGTGGCATTCATGATATGAGCTACACCTTGGAGACTGCTAACTAGGAGAAAAGGTGTTAGGAAGGTCTGGTGGTGGGCTTGACAGTGTTTGGTCCTGGAAACCAGGCTGGGACAAGAAGGAAACGAAGAAAGAACAGATACACAGGCACAAAAAGAAAACCTGGGATACAGTGAAACTAGACACTGGTTCTGGGACCCTGAAACTTAGCTGGTTAGAAATCATCTGAATGGGGGGAATGAGCTTATTAGATGAAGGTGAATGTGGAGGTCTCTATAAGTGTAAGGGAGCAATCTAAGACTAAAGTCATCCCAGAGTAGACGCTGTGGTTGATAGTTCCTACATACACAACATTAACACCTGGACCAGAGGAAGGCTTTGCCTCTCTTAAGTCTGAGGCTTCGGGGTCCTTGTTATAGCCGTGTTCATTACCAACAATACACATTCACTAAGAACTTCATCCAGCCCAGACACAGTTACTCACTACTTCCTCCACTCCACAGCCCAGCATAAATATAAAGGTTGAATAATTCCAATTTGAACTGCTCTCCGGGTCCCTTGCGGGCCAGACCCCTTCCAGAGCAAAGTCCCTTCCTAGCCTACAGAGACGAATAAATACGAGGTCTATCTGGTTCACCCATGAAACCCAGAGAAATCCTCTCTGCAGTTCCAGGTTAGGCCTAGTAGTATATCTTTCCTAGTAACTTGTATTTCTCCTTTTTGTAGGACAAAAAGACTTACTTCTCAAATGCTAGGTTATATTTTGAATTGTGTCTCTCCCTTTTTCTTTTCTTATTCTTTTTTTTTCTGTTTAGTGAAATGTTGGCCTCTTTTTCAACTTAAGCGAACAAAATGTAAACTATGTCACCACCTAAACCAGAAGGCTCCTGGCTGGTTTAGAAATCTGAATGAACTAAAATTAGAAGTTATGCGTTTAATATTTCAGTTTGCGTACACAGTTATGCTCAGGCTCCAGCACAGAGGAGCTAGAGGACTGAAGCGGGTTATCTGAAGGATTTGGGAGCCCATGGAATTTCTAGAAGGTCCAAACTGGAAGTCAAGACTTTTTTTTTCCTCTAATAATAACTTCCAAAATATATTTCTGATTTAAAAATTTTAAGATAAAAGAAAAAGAATACTAAATGTATTATCGTTAAAATGTGGCATTATTTTGCCTAATGCTTTCTAGGTGTGGTGTTTTGCTTCTTGCTTCTAGAGTTGTCAACTTGACAAAATCCAAAGTCACTGAGGAGGAATCTCAATGAGGGATTATCTACACTGGGCTAGTCTATGGGAGTTGTCTTAATTAGGTTAATCTATGTGGACATTCTGGCCCACTGGGAGTAGCACCATTCCCTAGGCAGAGGGTCCTGAACTGTGGAGAACTTAAGCGAGCATGAACAAGTAAATATGTATCCATTTTTTCTTTGTTAATGATTATGATGGTAATGTGATTAGCAATTTGTAGTTCCTGACAACTTTATTACAATTAGTGATTTTAGTAGTTTGACTACAAGTTATCTATTCAATGCAGGCATTCCTTATATCCATGCAAAAATTACCAAAGGATATAGGTTTTCGGTGATATTACTGTCATTGATCTTCTCAATTAAGACATATCTGGATGTTGAAAAGATATTCAAGTACATGTCTTACTTTATATTAGAGGCAATTTTACTAGTGTATTTCAAGCAATGTTTTAATTATTATTTCTTACTATTACTTTGTAGAAAGGGTAAATGATGCAAATAAAAGAAAATAACACCCTCTTCCTGATGAGTTATTTGCTATTAATGGATGCCTGGGGAGAATGATCATTGTCTTCACCCACTAATGAGCCTACCAGGCCTAGATGAATTGGTCCACACCCATGTCATGCACACAGCCCTTTGAAAAAATAGTAGGTCCCAAACTAATAAAGAAGGTGTGAGCATAGGAAAGGAATTTCAAGGGAGGTGGAAGAATTGGAAGGGGTGGGAGAGAGACCAAAGAGGGTAGAAGGAGAGAAATCAGAAGGTACTCCACACATGTATGAAGTTGTCAAAGAGCAAACAAGTTTCAAAAAGAAAATAGCAAGTTCAACTCTGAATATTTCATCATCAAGTAACAGGTATAAGAACAAGATAACGGCTATTGATAATCCAGTATACAGTCAAGAGAATGGTGATCATATATACTCCATATTCAAGAGGACACTGAGTATATACTATACTCCCAAGAGGAGATGGCTCATACACTGTACAGTCAAGAAGACACTGATCAGACACTGTACAATCAATAAGGCAGGCAGGACACCCACTGAAGCAAAGGATACAAAGGGGGGGTGGTATTCTACCAGGTGGGAATTACCTTTATCAATTTCATATTGCCTAGTTCTCATTGTGTATCTAGTCATAGACACTATAGTAGACAACTGAAGTGATAGAGAGATGAATTAAAGATCATCACTAGGCTCCATTGGCTATTCTATTTGACAGAGAACAATCTATATAGAAAATAAGCTCAGAGCATGAATTAAGTGCTCAAGGAAGGCACTTGCTAAGCCTGGCACTGTCTAGTCTTTCTTTTCTCCTTCACCTTCACTCCTGGCTCACTTCCTTCTTTCATCCTTTCCTCTATATACCCTGTCTATCTCTCCTTGTGCTTCTCCCTCGAAGGCCTTCCCTCTCCTTCTTGAATCAGGAAGTTACCACTGGTCCAATTGCATTAGAAATAGAAAAAAGGTATACATGCTATTTCACCCTTACTTGTATTTTGTCGGGGTCATGCTCCTTCCGTATGCTTATGAATTATATTTATAAGTGAAAACTTCCTTTACACATAAACATTTAACATCATTTTTCCGTGAAAACAGACACTACAGAATCATTGCAGAAAAGCCTCTATGAGGACATGGCAGTAGTGGAGAGTGTGTGTGTGTGTGTGTGTGTGTATAAAAGTAAGAACATAGAAGTGCACTGGTAAGATAAATACAGGCATGGCAAACTAAATTGTGTTAAATAGCAGCATTTATATGATTATTCTGTAAATTATTGGACATTCTTCAACATTACATGAAATTTTGCCATTAATTACTCAATTAACTGGTCACGTTGTTCCCTCCACTGAGTATATAATAACCATGTGTATAAACACACATCTACACAGCATGCTTGAAGGTGTATATGTTTGTATTTGTCTGTAGTCATCTTGTACCCCTGAGACTTTATTCTTGTATGCTAAGGAGCACATGCTTGCCTTTTTTGCAGTAGTCGTTGACACAAACTTTACATCCAGTGTCATGATAGTTTGACAGTGAGAGCCAAAAAACAGAGGAGTTCCTTTTGGTCATTCTCCCAACTTAGTATGTGCCCTCCCTGCTCTAATTTTACAGTAAAAAAAAAAAAAAATCAGAGTGCTGAATTTAGTATAGGGACAAAGAGGGGTCAACTCTTATACTCTGTAGTAAGAATCTTAATCAGTCAATCATTTCCATCAATAGAAACAATAAGAATATAAGAACGAGTGAGCAGAGCCTGGAGAAATAGCTCAGTCGATAAAGCACAAGGACTTGAGTTCGATCTCCAGCACCTAGGTTTAAAAAAATAATGCTATGTGTGTGTGGGGGGGGGGTTGAACCCTTGAAATTCCAGCACTGGGGAGACCAAACAATCCAGAGATCTTTCTGGCTAGCCTAGCCTAGATCTCAGTGAGAGATCCTATCTGTAAGACCTGAACCCTTTCTGAGAAATGATTATGAGGTTAACCTCTGGCCTCTACGCATGAGTGCATGTGTATATGCACACACACACACACACACACACACACACACACACACACACACGAAGATTAGAAACTTCTAAACAATAAAAATTTCACAAAGATATAGGGAACATTGAATACTATTGTCAGCTGATGAGCACTGAACATCTCTGTGCTGGTCCTTTTCTCTTTAGGCAACTTCTTATCAATATGGAGCACCTAAGAAATCACATATACTCACGTGCAAATACCGCTCAGGAGTCATATGACATCAAGGAATTTCTCTTCATAAGGCCCAAAGAGTCTGGATTTACAGGATGCCAGTGTAAAAAGTCACGACACAGCAGCTGGCCGTTGACAACCTGTAGTCGGGGAAACAGCACATTTTATGGTGTCTAGACTTTGTTTTATCTTGTAAATTTTTGGTGACATATTTAGCTTTTCAAAGACAACGCTGCTCAAATTACTGAGTCAGCAGTCAGTATGGCTGAGTTTATCATGACCCCCATCACTAATCTGGTCTTGAATAGCAGGATGTTGTAGGTCTGGATTGAAGGGTGACCTTTGAATGCTTTTCATTCGTGCTTGATTACTGAGACCTAGAGGTCTAGACAGTGTTGTTGATTTCTTACCAATACAAACATCTGGCACACACTGAGAGAAAGGAGAGGAGAGGAGAGGGGAGGGGAGGGGAGGGGAGGGGAGAGGGGAGGGGAGAGGGGAGGGGAGGAGGAGAGGAGGGGAGGGGAGGAGAGGGGAGGAGAGGAGAGGAGATTCTACTCTACTAGGTGAATAAGACCATTTCTAATCCACCTATATGATATTTAAAAATAAAACTAACTGAAACTCATCTTAGGTCCTAAAGAATACCACCAAGCACATTGGTTTCCACTCTGATAAGATTATTTTTGGACCACAGTTTTTCACCAAGGAAAAAAAGTTTATCATGCCATTTCAGGCTGAAAAAGAAAAAAAAAAAAAAAAAAACATCTTTTTTATGTGCTTCTACAAGAAATTACAATTTCACTTGGTGACTTCCAATCAAGTGAACTTAACAAGCACACAGACTCCGTGTACCTCATGAGGGACAACAGGGAAAACAGTGGGAATGAGGAAGGACAGTGAGACCCAGCTCACAGCAAGGTGACTTTCTTATCCAACCTTTGAAAGTTACTGGAAGACCTTTCTACTTCACATGGATTTGTTTGAACCTTCGAAGATATATTCATTGTATCAGGTCTAGGCAGAGGTTTTTAAATAAGTATGTATTTAAATAAGTATGTATTTGTGAGTTTGTATATGTGAGGTATGTATACACGTGTGGATGGTACCCATGTGGCGCAGGAGGATAGTGGATCTCCTATTCTATCGCTCTTTATCTTATTCCTGGAGGTTTTCACTGAACCTGGTGCTTAGGCTGGTAGCCCACAAATCCCAGCTAGGGGTTACACGCACATATAACCACTCTTGGCTTTTTATATGTTTGTTAGGGTCCAAACTCTGGTTCTTGTCTTTGCGTAGCAAGTACTCTCAACCACTAAGGCATCTCTCCAGACCCTACAGAGAACTTTTGTAAGAGCCAAAACTCATCAGAGTATTACATCACTGAGTCAGAGAAGCTGGGTCCCTTCCCCTTATGCTACAACAGCTGATCATATCCAGCTGAACAGCATACAAAACACACCCACAGCCATGAGGACCAGGTAAGAGACTGGCTAGATAATAAGACCACTCCAAAGCATGTGACTTACTAATGTCATCTGTGTGCCAAGTGCAGATGCATCAATGTCATGAGAACACCATGGACATTGATACTGGGGATATTGGAAATTGATTAAATATGCATTTGATAACTAATTCCAACAGTTTATGTATAATATTGTTTCTTAGCTTTTTTTTTTTCTTTTAAGGAAAAAAATGAAGTTAAAGAAAAGTCTGTCTCAGCTCTTAAGTGATTCTTTTTTTTTTTTTTTTAATAAATGTGTGGCTTAGAACACAAGACTGTTTCTCCAGAGCTTGTTAGCACAGCATAATAATTGCACAACGGAAGATAAACATAGGAGGTAAACTCCAGAAAAATCATGTCAAAGCAGCTCCTGAAAATGTAAGAGTAAATGCCCTTTGCACCATTTAAGACAATAACAACAGCCTCCGACCAGCTACTCTGCACAAACCTCAAGGATTAGCCAGCACATGCTCATAGGCTGGAGAATGAGAAAACAATAAACATTTGATTTAAGAAGGGAAGGAAGGAAGGAGAGAAGAAGATATAGTGGGGAGAAGGAAGGCTAACCTGTCGTCTGCCCTCTTAGATACTATGACAAATAGATCAAAACTGAGAACCCGTCTTTAACAGAAACCACCACACACATTCCGAACTGCCATTCCTGTGACGCCAGTCCACAGAGTGTGTTTTCCTTTCAGTGACCCTGAGCATGACTCCCATGTTGCCACATATACTGTCCCCAGAGCAGCCCTCCATAGCTCTCACCCTCATTAACCCTCACCAGTACATACCCACCCAGCCCACCACTCTCCAGTGTCCTTAGCAACTGTATACTAAGCACCCATTTCCCCATTTTGTGCTTAAAGTGAGCGACTGCATTCAGTAAGCTCACTGTGTTTAACTCATCCTTGACTGCAAATGTTTTCTTTCTCACTGACCTATATTGTTCTGTATTTGAACATTAAATATTTTAATGAATTAATAATTGAACTTTGTTATTTTAGCTGTCCTTAATCTTAAAATAAAAGCCTGGTTGTTGTTGTTGTTGTTATTTATGTTGTTGTTTAAATTTTAAGTCTTGGTACCTTAGGTAATATCTCGGTTTTGTTTTGCTATTTCTGATGAACCTTAGAATGGCATTTGACTATTTTTATTACTTAAGAAAAAACTGACCCATCCTCTGTACCAATTGAGTTGTAAGGGTCAAAAGCCACGTGCTTTTAAAAACTTTTTAAGAGTGAGTAATCTTTGTTCACTTTGAAGACTGTGGTATGTACTAATTTCTTTCTACAACGAAAGAGATGTTGCTATAGCTAATGGCCCATGCAGTGGCACCACGGGACACTAGATCCCAGTGTCTCCTGTGGCTTGGGCTGCTGTTTTTTATGCCCGACCCATTGTTTGTTGATTAAATACAGTTTGAGTAATGTTTGAAATTGTCCTTTCTTCCGAGAAGCCTTGTCTCCACAAATAATCTCTCTGTAGGTTATTAATTAACTCATAGCAAGGTTATTTCATTAAACATTTTAGACATTCGAGATATACAAGTCTCAACCTCTAACAAGTAATAAAACATTCCCATTACTGTGGAGGTCCCTGTACACTGCTCCTGGATGGCATCATCCACCCTGCTTTCCCCCTGTAGCTGAGGCTTTATCATCATGATTTTATCTCATCATATGTTTAGACATTCCAAACAGTATTAATTATCTCTGCACATTTGAAAACATCAAGTGGTGTAGTACTGCAAATATCCGTCAGCAACTTCCCTAGTTCATGTTCCAGTCTAATATGTTCACCCTTGTTGCTATTATAGAACCATGCAATAATTTACTGGTGCTTAGATTCCTTATAGCTACATGCTAATTCAAGTGCTTGCTGTTGTGAATATTTTTGTTCAAATCTCCATGTATGTATGTATGTATGTATGTATGTATGTATGTATGTATAGAAGCTTCTAGGTGATGAAGTAATTCATCAAAGGATACAGTTTCATAGCCCAAGTTATGCACACATAGCCAGAAAATTTAACAAGTATTACACCTATACCAAAGGTTTGTAAGGACACACACTGTGGAAAGAAACTCCACATTGTATGAAGAGCACAGAATAGTTGCTTTTAAAACATTAATATGTAAATGACCTAGATAATAGGATATTAACAATGTCAAATATATGCATGTATACATATAATGCATGCATGTAAATTATTGCATATCATGAACAATATTGAATTATTGATATGATTGAATACTACATGAACAAGGTTTTTAAATTTAATTTTGGGGAAATACATTCAAGAGTACTAGATTGACACTCATCTTCTCCCCCTGAAACTACTTCCATGACCCCTCATACCTTTAAAATTCATCACATCTTTATTATTCTTGTTATATACACACAAGTACCAGAGCCACAGCAAGGAAACAAATGAAGGTATAATTTCTGAAACACAAAATACAACTAAGAACACAAACAGGAAAAAAAAACAAAGACAGCAATCAACACATACCTTTGACTAATAACTTTAAATATTAATGTCTTTAACTCTCTAGTCAAGAGAGACAGATTAAATGAAATGAACAAGATTGAAGTTTTGAGTGAATGCTGTACATAATGAATGAACGTGTCTCAGTCCGTGTGGCTTCTTATTCAGAGGGAGCTAAAATATAACTAGGTGTCTATTTGAAGGAGATAAGTCTGAAGTTCACTTGTAAGAATTTTAGTTCTGGAGTCTAAATACAACTAAGGGAGATGGTATGGATAATAAAAGTTGTGTGTATTTGACAATTAGAAGCAGGAAAAATAGTTTTTCCATAGTAACATCCTCATAGTGACTTATAGTAGTAAGAAAGACTAGAACCCCTACTAAGAGAATATTTTCTCTCTACCATAAAATTCCTTGCAGGCATCCATGGAGGCCAAGGGCTCCACAGGCCAACTGTGGGTCCACAGACCTACCATAGAGGGAAATGATTTGAATCATTTCAATGACATTGAAAAAAGAAGAACCATTTCTGTCATGCCTGGAATCCCAGCACTCAGGAAGTTGACACATAAGTATCACTAGCTGAAGACTGTTTGAAGGTCCTTCCAAGCTACATAGTGAGACTCTGACTCATAAGAAAGAGAAGGAAGGAAGGAAGGAAGGAAGGAAGGAAGGAAGGAAGGAAGGAAGGAAGGAAGGAAGGAAGGAAGGAAGGAAAGAGGAAAGAAAGGAAGAGAGAAAAGGGGGATGTTCTTGTCTCCATTCATTAATTTTTCATCTGATTTTCTTCCTTCTCACAAGGTTGATTGGAAGCAAAATACTTGACAATGTCTGAACATCTTAGATAGCATCTTAAAGATGAGTGGAGTCAGCCCCACCTGCTTTCCTTGTGAAGTTACAGTTTGCCTTATTAAATGTCTTATTCTACTTGGCTGAGTTGGCCATGTGTCGTTTTGTTACAATGTAAAGTCCAGAAGAACCCAACTACAGAACTATCAACTCTCCCCTTAAGTCCAATGCCTTTCAGTATTTCTCACAGAGAATCTTCCCCTCAATTCTTTATGTTTTCCATCTCTTTAAAATATAAATCACGTCCTCCTCAGTTCTCCTAACTTCAGTTAGAATCTCTCTCTAGTCGTTTTCCTTTCTACCCATTATTTACTTATCCCATCATAGCCGTTCTCAGTATCATTTTAGCATACATCCTGTGATTGATGTTTACAAATAATACCCGAATCCATCAAACCTTACCACCTCAACCCTGAAGAGGTATCGTCAGAGAAAATGTAGAAAGAGTTCTGTTGTCTTTAAAAATAATTAGAAATAGTGTAAGACTGGAGTTTTGCCTCCATTTTCTGCTACCTAATTCTTCATGGACCCCTAACGCTCAGTGTGAGGGTCTCTCTGCTCAGAGCTGTTCCTACATGATCACTAAATACGAAACAAACCTAAAGTCAGAGTCTGTCATTATCTGTGTCTCACAGATGAGGAAACATACCCAGAAAGGTTAAATATCATGCCCCAAATCACTTAGCATGTCCAAAATTGAGCTCTTTGATTTGCCCCCACCCCACCCCAAAATGTGTCTTTTTCTTTTTCATCTCAGTTCACGGGAGTCACCTCTGGCTCCTCTGCCCTGTCATGCCTTAAATTCCTTCCATCGGACAATTGTATCAGCCTTTCCTGTAAACACATGAACAATCTGATCACTTGTCACCACCTCACTGCCACCAGCCATGCTCACTGCCACCAGCCATGCCACCACCACTCTGCACGTGTGTTCTTACAGACTCCTCTCAGCTGGTTTCCTACCCCAACCCTTGTCCCCTGTATGTTGTGTCCAAACACTGCAGCTAGCGTGATATTTAACCAACCCTCCTACATCATTCTGTCTTATTTACAAGAACGTCCTCAATGGCCAACAAGTCTCCACCTGACCTTGGACTTGCCACCTCCACTACCTAACTTTCTGACATCCTTTTGTTAGTTCACCACACTCTATGCTCTCTGGCCTCTTTTGCTGTCCCTTGGCATTTGCTCTTTCCTCAGCCTGAACATGTTTCCCAGATAGTCATATACAGTGTTCTTCTTTGGGTCATTCTTAGATCTGTGAAAATGTTTACATCTGCTGATAAGACACCCCTGGTCACTGTGATATACCTGGCTTCTCTGTCAACTAACTACAATCCACTTAAAAATGTGCATGTGTGTGTGTGTGTGTGCATGCTTACATGTGTATGTATGCGAGTGTACACATGCATGAGCATGTGCATATGTGTGTGCATACATGCTTACATGTGTATGTACACACACGTGTGTGTGCATGTTTGCATGTGTGCATGTGTACATGTGCATATGAGTGCATGTGTTTCAATGTGTGCATGCTTGTGTGTGTGTGTGTGTGTGTGTGTGTGTGTGTGTGTGTGTGTGCATATGCATTTATGGACATGCATATGGAGGTCCAAATATGACTTCATATGTCATTTCTTGCATGACAGGCATCTTGGGGTTATTTGTTTGTTTTTTGTTTTTTTATTTGTTTGTTTGTTTTGTATATGTTGTTTTTGAGGCAGGGTTTTTGAGGCAGGGTCTCTTAATAGCCTAGAATTCAATAAGTAGGTTAATTAAGGCTGACTGGCCAAAGAGCCCCAGGTACCTACTGTCTCCCTCCAACTGCTGGGATTACAAAGTTGGGCCTCCATGCCCAACTTTTTAATGTAGAAACTGAGGTTTGAATTCACATACTTGTACTTGGAAGGAAAGTACCTAACCAACTGAGCCATCTCCCTGGGCCTTATTCTGTATGTTTACCTATTATCTCTTTCTTCCTATAGTATGTAAGTTCGAGATGGTAAGAATTTAATACTTCATCCATTCATATTCCCAGTCCTTAGATCAGTAACCATCTGTGGAATGAGGTAATCCATGGGCATTTGTATAAACTCAAATAAATACATACACATTTCCAAATGTAAAGACATGCATGTTAATATTCATATTAAAACACAAATGCATCCTGTATAAAACCAAGTAGGAAAAAAATAGTTATTAGAAGTTGAGTCAAAGCATCTGCCTCACATTCTTCCAGGGCCATTCACTGAAAAGCCATTTAAATAAAGCGTAGTCTTCCTACCATACATAGTTTTTCATAAATCATGTCTAGATTCTACTATTATTTTTATTGGATAATTTCTAAAGTTCAAACGTCTGTGTGTGTGTGTGTGTGTGTGTGTGTGTGTGTGTGTACATAAGTTACACTTTTATCCATCTAGGGCCAGTTAGACCTTTCTCCTTCTCTCCCTGTCTTTTTCCTACATTGTCTAATTCTATACTCTTCATACTATCTACTACATATTTTTCATGGGTTGAATGAGAGTTAATTTCGTCACCTCTTCTCTGCTTCTGTGTCTCTGCCTCTTTCTTCCCACTCCTGTGTCTGCCCATGGTACCTGCCAACCATATTCTTTCCTAAACATAGTCAAGGTCTTCAAACTTCATGGGCTCAGCATCCCCCACTTCATCATCACACCTTTCTCACCTGCACTTTATTGTTAGTGTAGTCCAGCAGTTTCCAAGGTCATACACTCTCGAGCCATATTAAACCCACACAGCTCTCCTAGCTTATGAAGATCCTCCTTCACCCACCGACACCCTGCTTGTCATGCCTGTCTCTGGACTGTTCACTAAAGTCCTGCATCCATGGCTTACTCCTAGTTTCCAACAATGTTGTTATTCCCTAATCCAAATCTTCTTCATTGTCAATTCAGTTCCCTCACTTTCCTTATGTGTAAATCTCAACTTTATAAAACCCTCTTATGGAGTGTCTCTTACCATGGGTTCTTCTTTTAAAGTGAGCAAGTGATTTATTCTATACTTCTAATTGCCTTTTATCTTTGAGGCAGTTTGATAAGTTAGTATTCTCTACCCAGTCCACTGGAGAAACAACAACAAAACTCACTTACTTCCATATGGTGCTGATATGTAAACACATAGCATCCCAGAACCCTGTTTTCAAGCAATGTAACACAGAGTTCAAATAAGCCGATATTCCAGTCTCATCCTCAGAAGAAACAAGGATAAATGGCATTTAAGTGGGATGAATGAAGAAAAAGACAGAACAAAGGAAACATGGTGGTATGGGGGAATCAGAATGGTTTGAGTATTGTAACACCTGTGGCTTTTTTTTTTTTTTTTCTTAAATAGAATTACGTGTATTGTGTTTTGCATAGGTTACTAATATGTACATCTCTTACCATGTGTGTGCCTGGTTCCAGAGGATGCCAGAAGAGGTGTCAGATCCCTTTGGATTAGAATTGCAGATGATTGTGAGCCACCTTGTGGGTGCAGGGAATTGAACCTAGGTCCTCTGGAAAAAGGAGACAGGAATCCTGAGCACTGAGCCGTCTCTCCAGCCCCAACTGTGACTTTCTTAAGTAACAAAAATAATGAAGCTGGAGTCTGGAGTGATGGCTCAACAATAAAAACAGCTGTTCCTCTCGCAGAGCACCCGGGTCCCAGCTCCCACATGGGGGCTCACGAACATCTGTAATTAACTTCTGGAAGTTTGAGGATCACTTCTGCTCTGTGTGAGCACCAAGAGTGTGCGATGCACAGATGTGCAGGGATTCACACATCCACATAGTAAATTATTGTTAAAATTTGCTGAATAGGTAAAGCATCTGTATTTCTTTCTACTCCTCAACCACATATCAATCTGTCATACAGATGATAAACATTTGGGAGTGCTAGCACAATGCTCACACACACACTTTAATTAAGCAAGACATTCTACCTGTGCTCACTTCAGGTCACAGGTCATAGGCCATTATGATCCACAGCACCAGGTAGACCTAGGATGTTCTGCACTCATTGTCTCTTATGTAGGGTAGGGTGACTGCACACCTTAAATATTCATGGTTTTTCATGTCAGGTGCCACTGGAATGACCAGCCCTTATTTTAATTTATTTAACTTATTTTAATTACAATTCTTCTTTCTCCGCTTACTTACTTGAAAAACAAAACTGAACAGAGTGCATGTCTAGAATACCCCCTGTCTGTACAAGATATAACAGGACCTTGCACAGAGCACAAGTAAAAATAGGAAAAACAAAAACTAATTTTCACTAAGGGCTAACAGTCTTCCCATGGTTCACGAAGGTCACCGATCGACTCTAGTGCTAGGCCATTTAAGGTGGGTTTCATTTTGCCAGTTTATAAAGGAGGAACCACAAGTTCAGAATGTTAGGTAACTAGTCCAAAGTTACATTAATAGTTAGTAGTTTAAATTTGGATGTGAACTCAATTCCCCTGAGTCTAAAGTCCTCAATGTTCCTATAACCTTATAGGGATTACAGAAAAGTCACAAAATGGAAACTCCACATAAATAAACGTAGTATGTACGTGGAGAGCCACTTTTAGAAGCTAAAGAAAACAGCTCTAAATTCCATTTTTGATGTCTATATGTGTCCATGTACATGTGTGGAAGCTAGAGGAAGACACTAGTATTTTGCTCTAGCATACACTGCCTTATTTGCTTTAGCTGGGAATCTTTCATAGAAGCTAGAGCTAGGCTGGCAGCCAGCAATTCTAAGCAGTCCTTCCTCTTCTGTCCACTACAGTCATGGGGTTTCAGGAGTGTGCAGTTAAGCCCAGGTTTGGTTTGGTTTGGTTTGGTTTGGTTTGGTTTGGTTTGGTTTGGTTTGGTTTGGTTTGCTTGCCTTGCCTTGCCTTGCCTTGCCTTGCCTTGCCTTGCCTTGCCTTGCTATGGTTTTCACATGAGTGCTAGAGATTTGAACTGGGCAGCTCTCCTGAGCCACCTCCCCAGCCCATCTTTTACCATTATTTTTTCTTTCTGTAGCATGTTTGTATAAGGAAGTGCTAGAGATGGTCTTCCCCTCAAGAGACTCAGAATGCCCCCCTCACGTGTCTTCTGTGAAGTTGAGTATTTTTCATGTCCCCAATGAAATATGTGAAGGAGAATTATTGGCAAGAGCCAAAGAGTTTGGAGTGTGACGCGTGGACTATTTATCTTCAGGTGCTGGAATGTTTTGTTTCAGTTGCCCTTGCTCTTAGGACTTGCTGGGTGATCCCGGTTGAGATAGCAGCCACTTGAAACTCTAAGTGAATTGAAACTTGCTGTGCTTAAGTAATTACTTAACCATGGCTCCCCGCCACTTTGCCTTGGAGAAGTCTGCTGTTAGAACGGGCCTATTTTATTTCAAGTTCACTTTTGATGGTTTCCTTCTTGTATTTTCTTAGACAGTGTGGTAGTTATTAAACATTGCTTTGCTTGGGGGAGGGAGGGTGGGCTCCGGTTAAATTCCCATGCATTCAAGCAAGGACAGCTGTTCAGGAGGAGAACATTCTACCTTCAGAATCTTACTTTCCCACAGTCTCCATGGATTTTTATTTGTCTTTCTTCTGTAGCTCACATAAACAAAGTCTGCATCATATCCCCAGTTGACATTTTTATGTAATCAGTATAGTTTGCTACGGTGTTTTCCATGCTGAACACAGCAAACAGCTCCTACTGAGAAACAGCCAGAACATACCATTTCACATGATCCAAAAATGCAAAGTGGCTTATATCACACATGATCACTCTATCAGAAATTAGAGATTATTCACTTGTTCAGTGGTCATGCCTAACGTTTACTTTGGTTTTTTTTTTTAAGAATATTATATATAGTCCTGGGAATTACATTTAATATTCTATAAAAATTTTTGACTTTGTAACATGAATCACAGCCACTGTGAACAATTATTTTTCTGACACCTTGATTTCAGTGAGTGCAATGGAGATTTAAGGTGGTGCTTGATCGTGATAATATCTTTTGGTGCCACCAAGGTAGGGCACAGACTGCAAATATTAAAGATGGACCAAGACTGAGAAACATGTTTCAATAACACTCTCACTGTCCTCGGTCCGCTCACGTCAGCATGGTACAATAATCAGTAGTTACCCCAGATCAGAGTGAGACCCTCTCCAAAGTGGCACTGTTCATCCTTGACAAGATAAACTACTTTAAAAATCAGTGACAGCCCCACAGTGGCCCATGCCTTTAATCCCAGCAGAGGCAAGTGGATCTCTGAGTTCAAGGCCAGCCTGGTCTACAGAGTAAGTTTCAGAACAGCCAGGGTTACACAGTGAAGTCCTGTCTCAAAAAAGAAAAACATCTGTCAATTAATCAATCAACTGATCAATCAATGAAAATAAAAGTCAGTGATAAGCTATCATCCTTACAGAAAATCACATCAAGTTACCTAATGTGTATTCAGTACTTTTGAGCAACTTAGTAACTTCAACAATGCTCATGTTCTTTTTAGAGATAAGGTTAAATGATTGCTAAAACTGCTTCAAGCACAAATATGCTACGTGCTCAAGTATCTGTTCACCCCTGTGCACTGCTGTAGCAAAAGCATGGAGTAGATGTACTCCCCAGTCATACCACAGGAGGCAGTAAGCAGTAAAGTAGACAAAGGAGAGGATTCCTTCACAGACACTTAGTATTTCTTGTATCCGAATTCCAAAGTCAAAGAAGAGTTGCCAAGATGACCGTGAGCAATGGCCATACAATGAAAGTTATTAAAAAGTTGTTCAAATTAGACTGTGTGGGATATTAAAATGAAAGGTAACAAAGTGGAGGTGGGGGAGGGTAACTTGGCGGGGGGGGGGGAGTTGGATGTGGCAAGAGTTAGGAGAAAGAATAGGGGCAACATGCATGGCACGAAATTCTCAAAGAATTAATAAAATTACTCTGTTTTTCAAAACTCAAAACAAAGAAGCTGCCTTGATGTTGTCTGAAGAGTAATATGTCAGAGGTGGGGATAGGGCCAAATAGATAATTTAATCAAAAGTAAAGGGGGTTCAAGGAGAGAAGAGGCATCATTAATCTTAGTGAAGGGCACACAGTCAGTAAAAACAAAGGCAAGGTCAAAGTGGGTCACACCAGGGGTCATCTCACCCCTGTGAAGTGCAGTGTTGTTGTTTGCAATCTTTACACTCTGGTCATATACCCGTTCCTCATTCGCCCATCCATTCATGTGTCTGAAAACATTTTCCGAGTGCTTATCAAACCCCTGCAAACACACAGGACACAAAGATGGACAGGACTCACCTCTGTCTTAGAAGTGATCATGTCACCTATTGATCAGCTTTTAAACCAGGGACTGCCCAAAGCTTTTCATATACTGAACACTAATTCCCACAAATGCGATGAAGTATAGGTCTTACTACTACCATTTTACAATAAACAGAAATGGACCTCTGATTTACTTTAGGAACATCCCCCAATATCATATAATAAAGGAAAGAGCAAGAATTTGAATCCAGATTCTCTATGCCTGGGGTCTACACCCTCAACCTCACCATTGTGTTTTCTTCAGTGTTTTTCAACTAAATTCTAAACATTTTATTAAGGAATAAATGTGTGGTCCATCCCAGTGCAATCACTGAAAGCAAAAGATAACATACTTAGATATTTCATCTTTGAGTAAATCAGAAATTTGTATCTATTCTCCTAATCCCAGATAATTTTTTCCCCTTGCCATTTGAGCATTTCTGTTTTTATCCTGGCTGTGGTTTCCATTGATGTTTAACAACTGGGGACTGAAGTAGATTACGAGATAACTAAGGAAATTCTGTTCGTAGAAAAGATAATTTAAGTAACATGTAAATAATCATCTAAAGCCCAGTAACATAACTTCAATCACTAAATAACTGGGGGAAATATACAAGGAATCAATTACACATTCAGTCAGTATAATGAGAAACAGTAGAAAGAAAAAAATTTCCTGTTGCCTTCCCTCCAATCCATGGCACAGACATTCCAAGGCTATCAGTGGATGACTAAAATTGTGGTAATACTAAGCCTTAAACAAGCTTGTTTGGAAACCCAGATAGCAAATAAGTGTCTACCAGGTGGGTAACATATACATGATGGATACAGTAGACATTAAGAATGATGCTCATCCCAGGAGAGAGAGCAGCACGGTGTAAGAGTTTATCATACTACCCAGAATGGCACACCATTTGAAGAATAAGAGTTGATCATCGTATGACTTCTTCCCTAGGATATTTGTGGACCACAGTTGATTACAGGTAACTGAAACCACAAAAGGGAAAACAGTGCATAAGAAGACTGGAACATTTTGTAGAATTCTTCTCATCTTCATTTCATTCAATCTTTTTTTGTTCTTGAGTTGTCCAAAACCTAGGAGTGGATACACATGGGGACATAGAATTTTGAACATTTGTCTTAGCACACTGAATTTGAGAATCAAAGTCTGCTCTGGAAAAAGTAGGGTCACGTGCCTTGTGTCCACAGATCAGTTAATGGCAATGTCTAGTTATTTCTCGTGGCCACATTCATAATTTTTTTAATGCTTTTTGTTCTTTATGTATTTGAGAGTGAGAAAGGGGGACTGTCTCCATTCAAGGCAAAGGAATCCACCTGGGATCCCTAAACAGATCTGAATATCTGGGAGATTATTCGCATCTTTGAGCTGTTTTGTTTTCAAGATTTTTTTTTAAGGAGGCATTTGAAAATTAAAGGAGAGACAACATTCACCCAAACATTAGCTGGTTTCTACAGTTAACATCTGGGCTGCATCCTGACGTCAGAGCTGCAGTGATGAATTCCAGATGTTATAACTTAGCATTGTTTTTGTTACTCCTAAGCATCTGCTGCCTTTGTTGCTCTCAGACTCTTAGGAATACATGAAGGTTATTAGGGAAGAAAAGGTGAAGTGAAATTGACAACACTGAAGCCTTCTTCCCCTTCTCCTAAGGACACAGCTAGTCTCCCAGGGTTTGCAGCTGTGGGGAGCCAGGCTCCTGGGCCTGCTCACCTGAGGTCATTTTCTTTCAGTTGCTATTCAGAGTTAAGACAGGTGGTAAGATTGGCTGCGTCCTCTCAGGTTTAATGACTATGGTTGGTTTTCTCTTCGATCTGAATTTTGTTTTACGCATACATATTTTACATACAGGCAGAGAGAGGAAGGGAGAGAAGGATGGATAAAGAAGGAGGAGGAAGAAATCTGCTCACACAAGAACAATTATGCTGGAGCAGATCCTATGACAATGAACACCCGAAGAGCCTAGAAAGGCCATTGTCGGGAGATGACATTTATGCAAAAAAAAGAACACTTTTTTCCCCCCTTCAAAACCCAAAATCCATCTTGGATCAGGGTTCATTAATTTTTCTGAAATGTCTTAACTGGCTCCACCTTTTATGCTAATGAACCCCCATATAAGTTCCAACACTTTATTGCTCACTTCTGACTTAATCTGAATTATTCTTTCTGACTGTCTATGAGGGTCTGATTGTGTTCTGTGCCTTTGGGAGACTAGACTCTGAAATGGCTTCTGTTTCTCTCCATCCATTAGATGAACTTTTCATGGACCTTGTGTGCATCCATTATAATGTATTTTAAGATATACAGGGGACTTTGACAAGGAACACCTATGACTTCTGCATGGGTGGAATCACCTTTCTGGCTTAGGGTCTTAGTTCAAAGCAATATTTTTGTTTAACAAGCTGTGGAGCAGGTTTGTGGAAATGTGAATACAGATGAGGATGGGTTTCTTACCCCACCCCCACCCCATCATCCCCATTACCACTGTGATACTTAAAGATACTGTGAAGGCAAGAGGAAGGAGTAGAGAGATGGCTTAGCCAAGATCACCTTCCAGATGACATGAGTTCAGTTCCTAGCATTCACATCACTTGGTGACTCCAGCACCAGTGGACCAATGTCTTCTTCTAGCCTCCATAGGCAAGTGGACACATGTGACATGCACACAGAGAGAGATATGTAAGATAAAACTACATCTTATAGAGGTGGGGGGGGCAAGTATCATGTGACAGATATAATGTATGTGGTATCATATAAACTGCTCACTTTTTACATGATAAACCTTCAAGTGTTTTACATATGCAAGAAAGATCCTTTAATTTTAATTACTTGCAGTGTGTGTGTGTGTGTGTGTGTGTGTGTGTGTGTGTGCAAGCACATGCTTGTAAAACAACCTACAGGAGTCAGGTCTCCCTTCTTACCTTGCAGGTTCCAGGGACCAAAGTCAGATGTCAGGCTTGTGGCAAACACCTCCGTCTGCTACGCCATCTCCCCAGCCCCGGCATTCCCTTCTCTAGCCATCACAAAGCTCCTTAATTATTTCAACAGTTTCCTACTGGGAACGATTTCATGACCTCTAAGCAGGCTCTTGGACATTCTGTCTCAAGTTTAGCTCCCCTCTTTAGTAAACAAAAGACACCTGCTCTGAACAAGCCAGAACAGCATAGGATTCCTTCCTCCCTATATATTGAGCCACATGACAACATTTCCCACAGTCTAATGCTACAGCCCATATGTTTGGCATTTCCATAGTTGTGCACTTCTGTACTCATAGGATATCGTTTCTTATATCTCAAAGCCTTTCCTTTCTCTAGTACAATTCGTCTCAGTTCAAGCTAATCTTGTACATTTTAAATTTATCTTTCCTTAGCTATCAGTTAAGCCTACTAAGGTAATTCTAGGTCTTTATCTCTTCATATATTCTCTCCTTATTTCAGTTATTTTAATGCCTGTAGATTTTGTAAGCGTGCCATTGGTTACTTTTTGAGAGATTTAAAAAAAAAACTTTTTTATGTGTATAGCTATTTTGTCTGCATGTGTGTCTGTGCACTGTATGTATGCAGAACTTGGGGAGGCCAGACAAGGGTGTCAGACCCTCTGGAACTGGAGCTACAAACAGTTGTTAGCCTTCGTGTTAGCTGAGAATAGAACACTGATGCTCTGGAAGAGTAGTCAATGCTCTTAACCATTGAGCCAACCTCTGGAGACTTTTAATAAAACTATTCTGTTTAATTTGATTCAAATACTTAGAGATTTCTCTCAAGGTCCATATGCACATTTTTTTCAGTGTTTAGCACTCATAAAGATCAGTTAAGCCGGCAAATACAACTATCCAACATTCTGAGCTCTTGACTGGTATAAAAGGACATCACTAGAAGGCATGGCATTCCCCTGATATGTAAATAGCAGTTTAACAATCCCATGAAAGGAAATGCCGCATGTTCCCTTTAAATTGGGAAAGCAATGTCAGAAAGGAAAGGAGGGGAGAAAGAGAGAGAGGGGGAAAGAGGGAGGGAGGTGAGGAGGAAGGGAGGGAGGGAAACACTGGGGAGCACAGGGAGAAAATTGCTGTGTCTGAAGACAAAGAAAAGGCAGCAGTCATGAGCCTTCACCAGAAACCAACTAGAACTTGGACTCATGAGAAAATTAATGTTGCTTATTCCATTGCTCGTTCTACTCAGCCTGAGACGACTCACGCAGCAATGCAATGCACTTTCATAGAACTCTTTTCACTCTAAAGTCCTATCTGTTAATCTGTTCTTACTTTCTTATTAACATACTTCTGCCTGTATGAAACCATGGCAAAAAAATAGAAGGATGTCGTAGATGATGTGGATTGATAAATTTACTCTATGATAAGAAAAATTAGCTGTCTAGTCTTACATCTATGGGAGTCCCTCGGTTTTATTAGTCCGGAAGTCTAGTTATTGAAGGAGAATATGTGAGCTGGAGAAATGCTGCACTGAGCAGCTGGCTTCACCCAGGAGCAATCTGTGAATTAAAACAGACTTTCCCGGACTGTTGCGGAAGCTAGGGAGCCAGTAGGAACAATCTTGTTCTGCAAGGGAGCAGCAATGTGTCAGAACAAAAGTGATCAAGTATATTAGAGACATAAAGAGGTGGTAGGAGTGGAACAGAGGCATTTGGGACTTTGCAGGGAAACCTTTATTGAAGAGACACTCATCAATATTCTCCCACAATTGAAGGTAGTTGGGGCACAACAATGGCTATGACATATTCCATAATCTGAAGGGTCTCATCATCTATCACTCAAATCAAATGAAGAGACCGCAATGAGGAATAGGTAAAGTGTCCGAAGGCAGAGTGAGAGACATCAGCCTAGTCTGGCAGGGCACCATGGCAATATATTTCAGGAAGATTGGAAAGACAAGAAATGGCCAAATATGTGAAGAAAGAACTGGCCTCAGTGGGTTCCTGACATTTGAAGATTTGTACCCAAAAAGGAAAGAGAATGCTAAGGGGGAATAGTCTGGAGTGTCAGATTACTGCTTTGGAGCATGTTTTGACTTTCTATTAATAGCGTTATTTTTATTTGGGTTGTATTTAATCAGCACGGGACAGATTTACACATGTGTGTAAACTGAAGAGCAGTTACAGTAAACGGCAAATAAGGGCAAGAAGAGCAGAATGAGGCTACATCTCTGGAAAGGGGATAAGAAAAACCCTAAGACACTAATTCTAGATGGGCTGAAAAGCAGAGGTGACAGGGACTCTTTCCTCGGTTCATATCCCCTCCCCTACAGACTTACAGACTACAGCATGCACTATAATGGTAGAAGAGCACATGGTAAGGAAGGGATATCTGTGAAGCCATGAGTGTTAGTAACCTCTGCATTACTGCATCAAATACTTGGAGTAAATCAAGAAGAAGAAAATTTAATTTTGGGTTTGTGGTTTACGGGGTGTCAGTCCATGCCATAATGGCTTTCTGTTTGGGGCCTCCAATTGGGCTGTATAGCAGGAGAGAAACATGTAATGAAGGAGGAAGCTCACCTGATGGAAAATAGAAAGCAAAAGAAGAAGTGAGGTCCCAATATCCTTACACTCCCAATAACCTAACTTCCTCCCACTAAGCCCCACCTCCTTACATAGGTTCTATCACATATCGGTTCTACCATAGGCTAGCCATCAATCCTTTTAGACTTAGGCCTTTGGGAGATATTTATTCAAACAGCATCCTAAGACATAACACAACCGATACCCTACTCTCAGTACAGTGGAGACAAGAGCTTGCTAAAAATGAGTCTAGCTGAGCAGTGGTGGCACCTGCCTTTAATCTCAGCACTCAGGAGACAGAGGTAGGTAGATCTCTGAGTTCTTCAGAGTGATTTCCGGGACAGCCAAAGCTTCACTTCTCTGAGAAATCATTTGGAACTGAGGTTCCTAGAAAAGAGGGACAGGCTTGCTCTTGGTCATGAGTGTGTATTTGTACAGTGCATTTCAGTAGGCAGGTAAACTGCCTCTTACACGGTGTGGTCCAGTCATTCTTCCTTCCATTTCCACGCTTTGTTCTTTCTTGGCCTTATTTTCTATATCATGCTATCCTCTGACATTTGTATCAGTTTCTTCATCTGTTTGTTCACAGAGAAACCCTGTGTTAACAAATAAACAAACATGGAAGATGTCTACAGGATGGCTCCTTCTGATAGGGCTGCCGGAATCAAGGGGATGGAAAAGTTCAGAAACCTAGAGCTGAAGTCCTTAATTAATTTGAATAAACTAGAGGTTAGAGTGATGGAGTGTCACTTGACCTCCATTTTCAGAATCACAGGTAAGAAATTGTTGCTCAAGGAGCTGGCAAGATGGCTCAGGGGCTAAGAGCAAACACTGCTCTTACAGAGGACCTGAGTTTGATCCCTAGCACCAATGTGGGGCAACTCAACAACTGTGTATAACTCCAGTCCTAGGGAATCAGACATCCTCTCTTGGCTTTCACTGGTTCTGCACTCATATGCACAACCACACAAGCAGATACACACATATATTTGTATTCAAAGCCAAGACAAAATGTTTGAGAAACAGTCACTCCAAGTCAGAGAATTAATTCTCCTACAATCAATGTAATGGGATATAGAAGCAAGATAAGACTAAGAGAGAAGAGATAAGCTAAGGAGAAATACAGGTGTCTATTAGGACCAACAGATGCAGAAACTGATACAAATGTCAGAGGATAGCATGATATGGGAAATAAGGCCAAGAAAGAACAAAGCATGGAAATGGGAAGGAAGAATGACTGGACCACACCGTGTAAGAGGCAGTTTACCTGCCTACTGAAATGCACTGTACAAATACACACTCATGACCAAGAGCAAGCCTGTCCCTCTTTTCTAGGAACCTCAGTTCCAAATGATTTGTATTTTGCTTTGTAACCAGTAGTTACAGAGAGTAGATGTACCCTCTCCAGCGACTGTAGAACTATGGCTAAGTACTTGCCCATGATACACTAGCTTCCTACCTGTAAACAAATCCCACTGCAAGAAATGCAGGTGAGCAAGTGCTTCTGGGCTTTGAGCAGTTCCAGGTAGTTCTACAGTGCTAGCTATGACGTTAGCAAAACATGACATAATGGTGTTAGAAATTCCCCTACACGTCGTTGCAAGCTTTAAGACCATAGCATATGACCTCAAAGATAAACTACCTCTTTTCTTTGTACTTGCATGATCCAAATTTCTAATGTTATCTTCAAAACCAGGCGGTTGTACCCTCCTAAAACAGTTAAGCATCGTGCCTCTGAGAAACAACAACTTGTAGAAGTTGAGAGCGTGGCTCTTTTAGGATCAGAATCCCCACTCTAGTTTGTCAGAGTGGGTAACAATGGGCAAGTTATTTAACCTCTGTGTGTTCTGCTGTCCTCATCTATGATATGGGGCTTACACGAACAATCTACCACCTTGGGTTGTTCTGCGTGTTAAATGAGTCAGTAGAATCGAAGCACTGACATCATAGAAGTTCTAAGTGCATGCTAATTATTATAATTACATATGGTATGCCTCTCCTTGAAAGGTATTGTATCTCCTATAGTTGAAATTATATGCCAAGTGATTAGCTGGACTAGCTTTTCGAATTGTAATTCTGTCCTGGTAACAACAACAACAGTGCCAAATTGCACAAGCAGATAGCAATGTTTGGCAGTATCTGAATCTTTCAGTTAATGGAACAACTGGAGCTGACTTTTCATTTGGCATTCCACCAAGTAACGAATTCTTGTCATCCTTTCAGCAGTGCATTTGCCTTTTATCTCTGATGTTTTCAGTGGTCATACATTAGAAACGTCCACAAACAACACTTTTTGTGGATCGGCAGGTGAATCTCTGCAATGCGGTTGAGTGCCCAGTCTATCTGCGTGGTATGCTTGTTAACAGGGGAGTCTGTTTCAGCGTGTATTAAAGAGAGACACCCAGTCTGAGTTTCATTCATCACTGTTTTGCAATCCAGGGTCACTTCTAGGTGGGGCTGTGTACTGTCAACACAACAGGAATGAACAGTATTTATGATCTACATGATGGGATACATTGGCCTTAGGACACTACCTTATTCACTCCACAAGTATTATAAATATGTCCAAGGCACCATGCTCCATCCTGAGGGACACAGCCCTACTCTCTCCCAATATTTAAACAGGGACTCAGATATATGTGATAAATAAATGAGTAAGGAACTGGTATGTAAGAAGGTGTTGGGTGATGGAATGTCATTGTGCAAAGTGAACAGGGAGCAGGCCATCTGACTTGCTATACCTTAGTGCTTTGTGGGTATCTTTATTTTGAATGTGGTTTCAAACCAGACTGGGCCTGCTCTTTGGGAACTCTTTGCTCAGCAAGATTTCTGAATATGAAACTCAGCAGAGGGTAGAAGTGTGGGCAGGAAGACAATCCAGAAGATAGTTCCATTCACTCTGATGCTGAGACATAGGTATGACCAAGAATCAACAGGAGTACCCAGGAATTGTGTTGTTTTTCTTCATAGTGTTCATGGAAGATAGCATGGAAAAAACAAAGGAGGTTTCAAGTAGCAGAAATAAAAGCCCTGACTGGTTTGGAGGAAGATGGACATTGGCATTTGAATGTGCAGAGGGAAGACCATGAGAAGTCTAGAGTGTCGGGCTAACAGGAAAGAATCTGAGTTGTAGGCAGTGGAGAGACATAATGTATCTTGAAAGTAATGGAGAAATCTAGGTTGTTACCAAGATGCTACTCTGGATACTACTCTGTAAAACTATTCCTGAGGAGACAAGAACAAACATCTACTCCTCCCAGATATGGAACTGACTACAGATCAAGATACAATACCACAGAAGTCCAACTAGTGAACTAATTAGTGAACTAATGATTTATATCAGAGTTACTTACAGGAATATGGGTGTAGGGTTGCTTATAGGAGCAGAAAGGATTCAACAATGCTATATCACCAAGAACCCACCCCAGAATCATCTACAGCTCATGAAAGCTAGAAACCTGATGCTCATCCCACAATGTGCAGGCAGCTCAAAAGGTTGAAGACTGTTTCTTTCAGGTAGCTCAGCTGGTCTGAAAGTCTTATAGACAGACAGGCTGGTCTAAGAAAGTCTCTCAAATGTTTGTACTAGTCCTAGTTGGGGGCTTTAGTGAATCTGGTCAGTTTCAGGGACATCCTGAAGCTAATGAGTTGTTTGCTTCCTTGGTTTTAGAGCATCCCTTCAGGATGGAGTATTTCACCGTTCTTCAGCACATTTTATTTCTTAAGGAGCTTTCTTTGGAGATTGAAGGTTTTATCTGAGAGGAAATAGCCACACAACAGATGCTTAGGAGACTGGTATTTCCCCAGATCAGATTTCAAAAGGGGAACAAGTCAGAAAGGAGATGGAGCATGTGCAGAACCTAAAGCTGTCCACATGCACAGAACCAGGGAGGAAGGTGTATAAGATGAAGGTAGAACCAGAAACATCAGCTTGGGAGTCATCAGCTGATAAAAGTAAATGAGATGGTTGAAAAGAACACAGGAAGAAAGAAGCAGCACTTTGTGTTGCATAAAAAAATTCAGATAGGGCTAGTGACTTGAGGAGGTTCATCCCTGATGATCTACTTTCCTAATGATAAAGAACGCCAAGTATTGACTGAAGGAAAGTAGAATGCAAATTAATGAGAATTGTCTGGATAACCAACAAAGAGAAATACATTTTAGTATAACTCAAAATTCAGAAAAGGGGAAAACATTCTGTTCTGTTATTACATGCAAAGCATCATTGTTTCTGGTAATTATCAATTAGTACTCTAAAAGTCTAACCCAAGGCCTCGTTCCTGAACAAGAGACAACATTGCTTTTTAAAAAGCCTGGTAGAGTCAAGGTCTCTGTGATAATTAGTCTTAATTGTCAATTTGACAAAATCTAGACTCATCTGGGAAGAGAATCTCATTGGAGAATTGTCTACATCAGATTGGCCTGTGGGCATGGCTGTGAGGGATGTTCTTAAATGAGCTAATTGAGTTAGGAAGACCCACCCTCAATGTGGGTGGCACCATTTTGGAAAAGAGAACTAGCTGAACACAAGCATATGTACATTCTGTTTATACCAGATTGCAGATATGATGTGAGCAGCTTCTCCTAACTGATGCTGGGGACTCTCCTGCTGTGGTAGACTAGGCCCTGGAATCATAAGCTGAGATAAAGCCAATCTACTTTCCAGAACTGCTTTGGCCAGGGTATTTTGTCACCAAAGCAGAACTAAGACAGTCCCTTTAATCTCAAGAACCCTCAACAGTGGCCTTCTCATCCCTTCTAATGCTTGAGTTTAGTTCCAACTGTTTTACTGAGAACTTTTGCCTCTATATTCACTGGGGAGATCACTCTGTAATTTTCCTTTTCTGTTGTATCTTGGAAATTTGGAGATGGTCCTTCCTTTTTATATTATGGAATAATTTGAGAAATACTGGTGTTAGATCTTTTTTGAAAGTGTGGTAGAATTCTGCCCCAAATCCTTCTAGACCAGGACTTCTTTTGGTGGGGAGACTTTGAATTACTGCTTCAACGGCATTGCTTGTTACAGGTCTGTTTTCATTATTTATTTTATCTTGGTTTAATTTTGGTAAGCCATATACACCTAGAAGTTCATCCATTTCTTTTGTACTTTCCAGTTTAGTGGAATAGAAAGTTTTAAGGTACATCCTCATGATCCTCGTGATTTCCTAGATTTTGTTGATATCTGTTCCAATGTTCATCTTTCATCTCTAATTTTAGTGATTGCAATCTGTTCTTTCTTTTGGTTAGTCTGGCAAAGGGTTTATGAATGTCATTTGACTTTTCAAAGAATGAACTCTTTTTTTCAGTCTTTCTTTGTACTGTCTTGTCTTTTCTCATTTCCGTTGAATTCCAGGTCCCAAATTCTCATCATCACTGAGCAAGAGAGTTGCGATCTATCTCTAAGTGTAAGTCTTCACAAACAGAAACATACATACAACTGTGGTAGAAATACATACTATTCTTTCTTTTCTCTTAATATTGAATATTTACTTAAAAAAAAAAAAAAAAAAAAAAAAAAAAAAAAAGCATTTCCACCATGTGTCAAGCACAGTTTGCAACACTCAAAAGACCCCAGGCTGTTAAGCAAACCTTTATTGCTGTACTTAGATCTGAGTCACCAGGAGTTAGGTATTGTACTGTGGGAAATATGTGTTTCCCAGAGGGGCTGACAGGAACTGAATGTGTTTGGGAACTAAGCAGATGAGGAGCCCTGCCACGTGACCTGTTTGCCTTCCTCACCAGATATTAGTGGCAGAATTGCTATGGTGTTAGAGTGCCCACATTTTCTTACCTTATAAAAGAGTTAAAAGAGCTGAAAACTACCATTATAATTCCAGTCCATGGATAATCCCAGCTTTCTTCAATGGCTCCACTCGGCACAGTGAGCCAAATGGACAGATCTGCGCAGGCTACTTCTTTTAATGAAGCATGGAAAAATAACCAAAAGGCAAACAGCCGAGAGAGAAAAGGGAAGGCACCATGGGTCTGGATATCCCAAGAGGACTAATTATCCCTTGAAAGATAGTGAGGGCTGTGTTAATGCCCCTTACTTCCTAATAGCACAGTGGGGTCCCTACCCAGTCAGGGTAAGTCCCCACACAAGAGAGTGAGAGTCTCAGCTCTCAGCTCTCTCAGTTCTTGTCTCTGTTGAAAGCAGTCTCTGTTTTCTCTCAGTTACCTAGGCATTTAGAGGAACCAAGGGCTGGGAGAAAGGATATATATATATATATATATATATATATATATATATATATATATATATATATTTGGTTACATGAATAGACTTTTTACATGAAGGCAAAGTATTAATTTTGAAGCAATCTTTTTTTATCATCTACAATTCAGTTTGATCTAAAATATCAAAAACCTAAAATAGATAACTAAAATGAAAATCCAGAAAAGATGAAGCAAAGAAATACATCCCAAATCACATTAAAACTTTTAGCATAGAAAGATGTGCATGCTTAAGTGAGGTAATTTCTCACCCTTTATACTGTATTTGCAGAACATATAAAGTGATCTCTCTCTCTCTCTCTCTCTCTCTCTCTCTCTCTCTCTTTCTCTCTCTGCATTGCAAACATTTCAAGCCATCCTCTTTTATTATGGGTACAGCCAATTTCACAGTCTGCTTACAGGAATCATTGTAATCATTGTGAAATCTACTACTTGGCCTCTCAAAGCCTTCTACTGAAGCATATTTCTCAAGTAGGCATATTTTTGAGCTCATGTGAAAACATAACTAACTTGGGTGTAAGATGACTTTGGGTAAGTAACCTGGGCTGCTGCTTCCTTTCTCTCTCCTTCTGTACCTATTCCTCTTTTCTCTTACCCCTCCCTGTGGCCCTCTATGTCTTCTCTTTCTCCACCTCCTGTATCTAGTTAGAGGAAATATATCCAAACACTTATTACAGTTTAACATGTGACGTACTGAGCTATTGCATCCTCCATCTGTGTTAGTAATACCTACCCCAGGAAAGGTCCAGATCTTATATTGTACAATATTTTTTCCCATTCAGAGCAAAGATATTTATAAGTTAAATAGTATATCTGTGTTTGCATTTAAATAGAAATTGCCTTTTCACAATTTGGCCATGCAAAGTTGCTAAAAGTGTGTGTGTGTGTGTGTGTGTGTGTGTGTGTGTGTGTGTGTGTGTGTTTTCTCCCCTTAAGTTTTAAAAAGTTATGAAAGATTAGGTGAGCCATGTGACTATTACATTACTTATGGAAGAGATCTTTTGACCTGGGGACATGGCTGGATTAATAAAGCACTTACCATACAAGCACAAGAACTTTAAGCTCAATCCCCATTCCTCACTTAAAAAAAAAAAATCTGGGATTGTGGCACACAGCTGTAATTCTAATTCTTGGAATGTGGGGGCAGGAAGATCCTTGATGCTTGCTGGTCAGTCTAGTAAAAACAGTAACTCCAAGTTCAATGAGAGACCCTGTCTTTAAGAAGTAAGATAGATACCAGCATCTAACAGACCTGGACTTCTCTCCAAACTGGTAAGTGAAACTGTCTTGGCAGTGGACAGCAGACACTGGACATGTGCTTAACTAGTCAGAATGTGAGAATAAGGGATTGAGCGGTCCTCACAATGACCAACACTCACAGAAATCATAGAAGAGGAGGCAGAAAGAGTGTAAGGGACAAAGGGTGGGGAGGGGTACTGTGTAAGGCCATCTTCTGGACATGATGTGACTATCACACTCATGGACCCACAGCGCTGTGCTTACCAACATAAGACCTATACATGATCAAGCCAGTCACAATTCTAGTACAAATGGGGTAGATGGTGTCTTGGTCCCACCCCTTACTGAGGAGCAATTGACAGTGAATAATTGCTTAAGGAAGAAGGCTGATTCCTTTTGAGGATGTAGATCTCTGTGTTCCAGTGAATGGCCTCATATACAGACAACATTAACTGGACTTCATGGGTACCCCCACTCCTCACAAAACAAAGACATGAAGTTGGAAGGAAGACATCTCGGGAGTATGTTAGGGTTGAGCAGGGACAGTTTGGGGGAGGGAATAAAAGAATAAATTAATTATATTTTGTTACTATGACAAAATAGCATGACCAATGCAACTAATTCTGGCTCATAGTTCCAGCAGGAAAGGTCCATAATGATGAGAGAAACATGGTAGCCAGTAGCTACATTAGGAAGCTGAAAGATAATTCTTTATCTACACACAAGGAACAGAGAGGCTGAACTGGAAGTGGGGCCAAAGCTACAACTCTCAGAGCCTACCTCCAGTGATGTCATTCTACCATCAAAGCCACACTTCCTAAAAGAGTTCATAACCTGCCCAAACAGCAATCCCTACTGGGGACCAAGTGTTCAAGTATTTGAACCAGTGGAGGATCTTGTTCATCCAGACTACCTGAAAAGGTAAATATGGACATATTCCATCGTCCAGATGTATAAAAATTGTCAAAACAAGGGGGAAAGTTGACATAAGGTAGAGAGCCGTTGACTAACACACGTGACATTAACTGCCAGCTTTAACATGCAGTATATGATGTGCACAGGCCCCATACCCACACACCAAGGAATGAAAAAATCAAAGGTAATATTTTTATGTTCATTCTTTATAGCACCCACTCTTTTTCACCTTTGAGTCTAGCTTCAGCCCCCCCCCCTTCTTCTAAATGCCCCGTGGTTGAGAGGGAATGCTAAGAAGATAAAGCAAGCCCCTTCCAGCTAACTGCTGAGATGCACCCACACGACCAGCACATCTCAAAGAGGTAAAACTTCCATAGGAAGTTGACATTAGTTCCCTTGGAGTTTCCATAACGGGCTGTAATAAAAGGAGTCTTCCCACTGGTATCTACTGTGCATTTGCAGATTAGGACAATTTCTGTTTAGAGGGCCCTGCAGCCCGTCAGATGCCTCTCCAGCTGGCTGAGATGAAGGGATGTGCTGCTGTTTATCTCTGGCACCAGGACAAGCATGACAGAAATGCAAACTCCTTGACTTTCCTCCTGAGATCTGCTTTCTCTCTTGATTGACTTCAAGTCACCTTGTCCATTCTTTTGCTGCTTGAGGAATTCGACTCTTTCCAGGTTACCGTTGTTCTTCAAGTGTCAACACTTTTTGTTTTACCCAAAAAAAAAACAAAAAAAAAACAAAAAAAAAGGCTACATTTCTAATACTTCAACTCTTTGGATCCCATGAAGCTAGAGAGCTCCACATGGCCTGAGACTACATATGGAGATTTTACCCTCTCAAGATTTCTGTAAATCTGTGTGTGTGTGTGTGTGTGTATGTATGTGTATATCTATCTGTCTGTCTGTTCATTCTTCCATCTGTCCACCCATTCGTCTGTCTGTCTGTTCATCTGTCTGTCTGTCTGTCTTGGCTGATTAGGTGTTGCTGTTGATTGCCTAGAGCATGGTATAATATTGTTCTGGATCCTAGATTCATCCCTTGAATGTAGTAACATACTGAAGCAGGCTACTCCCCAGTTACAGTACGAATACCTATCCCTGTGCCCTTGCTTGGCAGTTATGTCCCTGTGATTTGATGGAGAGGAAGGAATCACAGACTTGAGTAGCATCTTTCATCACTAGTGTCACCATGCTGATATAGCTTACCACACCCCCACCTTCGTTTAGTGACCCTGGGACTCTCTTGAATCCCTACACATCACAGAGCAATTTCTATCTTTGGGCCTTTAGCGATAAAGCTCCTGCATTTTGCTTCGCTCTTCTTCACCTCACTCTTCTCTGACAAGCCAATACTTTGCATTGTGTAATTCAGTCTTTATTGTTGGAAGGTTTTCCTTCTATGTGCACCCAGCAACTACCTCTGCAGTTATTTCTTCAAAACAAACAGAAGCTATAGCTTGATAAGATACAGCCTGCTACCAGCTCTTCTTTATGGACTAGAGAGAAGAAAACTATCTCAGGTACATATACTCAAAACTCTCTTATCCAATGTCTTTTTTTATATGAAGCAAGAAAGAAGAAAACCAAGTAATTGTGAATTCAAAACCTGTCTTCCAAATCCAGCTGTGTTGCCTACTTTGTTTTGCTGTTCTGACTAGACCTAGTGCCTAGAGCCAAAGATGGGTCTTCTTTACACCTGTGCCCCATAGAAGCTGGCAGAACATGGTGCCCATAGTAGACTCAGCCAATGTTGGCTCAGTTTCTGGCCAGTTCAAGGAAAACCCACAGCCTCCTGGAAGCTCACTTCAATGTATGCATCATTTAAGAAGAATGGTTTTTATATGAGCTTCCAGGAAAATAAACTGATCTCCCCTGCTCACTATGCAACCTAGGGCACATTGGACAGGATCCGCCCTGCCTGTGGGCTCCCAGCCATGAGATTCTTGAGAGTTGATATTAGCCTGTCCTCAGATCTCTAAGTACCAGACAGAGAGCTAATCCTGATCATGGCTACTAGTCAGACCTTATTTCTAGACTCCTGCTAAGCCATATAGAATCATCCTGCAAGTCAGAAAAACATTACCTCTTTTAACAGTACCCATCCTACAAGATAGCTGGACATTTAACACATTAATCAAAGCCATCTCTTCTTTACTGACTGGGGAAGAGGAGCACATATGCATTGCAGTTTGCCTCCAGGAGGGTGTGGCTTTATTAGAACAACCAGGAGCGGAGCCAACATTGGCTGAGCCTACTGTGCACACTGCTTTCTGCCAGATTCTATGGCGTTCAAGTATAAAGAAAGCCTTTGGCTTTAGGGCACAAGGTCTAGTTGGAACACCAAAACAAATTAGGCAACATAGCTGAATTTGGTAGACAGGTTTTGAATATACAGTCACTGGTTTTCTCCTTTCTTGCTTTATATAAAAAGGCATTGGTTAAGAGAGCTTTGAGTATATCTACCTGAGGCCGTAGGTTTCTTCTCTCCAGCCCATAAAGAAGAGATAGTTTTGGTTAATGTGTTAAATGTCCTGCTGTCTTGTAGGATGGGTGTTGCAAAAGGAAGGGACATTCTTCTGATTTGCAGGATGAGTCCATATGGCTTAGCAAGAGTCCAGGAATAAGGTCTGACTAGTAACCATGATCAGGATTAGTTAATCGAGCTGATACCTACCAGCTTTTATATTAGCTGAGTCTACACAGAGATTTTAAGGTTTACCTTAAGATAATGAAATTCTAGACTATCCGAATACATGCAAGTGTTGATACACACATGCAAGAATACAAGAAATTTTAATTAGGAGAGAGAGAGAGAGAGAGAGAGAGAGAGAGAGAGAGAGAGAGAGAGGGTGTGTGTGTACCAAGATATCTGACAATAATTATGATTTTTTTACTCCAAAGATGAGAGAATGATGCTTTTGTCTCTTCCTTCTTTCCTTCCTTCTCTTCTTCCCTCATTCCCCTTCTTCCTCCGTGCTCTCTCTTTCTTCTCTCTTCCCTTCCTCTGCTCTTCCTGGATCTTTTTTGTTTCTTCCTTCATATGTATTACATTAGTGCTGTTTAAAAACAGTTGGGAACAATTGGGTACAGCCTAGGCAGCGAAACAAGGCGTCTTGTGCTCCGCTCCACGAGATACTGTAATTATTTCTCCACAGGGCATTCAGAAACCTGGCAGTGGGAAAGCCTTTGGTCCCCTGCCTCTTCCCCTTCAGCACTGGGCATGGTCTTTCTCACTGTTGGTTTTTAGAAGAAAAAGGGTAAAAAGAAAGAAGGAAAGAAAGAAAGGGGGGGGAATGCTCTGAGTACTTGTAGGTGAAATAAATTTATATAATCATTAAAAGTTGGAGCTGGAAAGGAACCCTTAGCTCCTTGAGCCATCAAACTCTTCCCTTTTACAGGGAATATTTAAACCTGGAAATCTTCAGTGGTTTCCAGTTTGTTTCTTGGCTTAGAGCAGCAAAATTATTTTTAGGACCAGTTCTGTCTCCTTTAGTCTCAGACTCCTGGAGCCAGGAACAACCAGCTATAACTGTCCATCTTGCACGAAGTGGATCTCGGAGCATGTGGTAGACAGATCTCTTAGATAAGCATGACCTCATAGGATTGACCCTCAAGATGTATTATGTCACTAAGTTCTTTTCTTTTTTTTGTCACTACATTCTTGAGTTAGAATCACTACTCATTAGATCATCTATCTCACAGAGTCCTAATGTATATGGTCAGATCATTCTCAGCTCATGCTGGTATACAGTCCATACAGTAAAATTCCCTGCATTTAGAGTTCTGGAAGTCTGTAGAAGGAATATTTTCAGAGATCAGGGAGCTTCTATGTTTTTGTTCTTATTGATTGTTGTTGTTTTGGGTTTCATGTTTCCTTTGGGTTTTGTTGTTGTGGCTGTCATTGTTGGTATGTTTGTTTTTCTGGCTGAAAGAGGGTCTCACATATAGCTGGAGCTGGTCTTGAACTTACGATCTTCCCAGAATTCCCAGGCACATGCTACCCCACCCAGCCAACTAGCAGTTAGTTTGAAAAGGGCCCAGAGGCCTGTGGTTTAATACACTCAACAGCATCACTATCAGGTATTGTCTGCTGTGGACACTGTTGATTTCACATGGGTGACAGTCACACAGCCGATGGTCAGGTTGACAGACAAGTCAGGGACCTTTAGGTTTTAATATTAATTTTTCAAAGAGAAGAAGACAGTATCTTGTAGTCACATCTCCCATTAGTTCAATGAACAAGCAAAGCTGACGTAAAATCTAGACCTTGAAATCAGCAGAAAATGAAGAATCTCTGAGCATAAAAATGTAAGAAAAATGAGTAAGACTTAAAGAAATTATAGCCAAACACAGATTGCTACATTTCCTGACCTTGCACCAATTCATTCCTGCTAAAGCCACACAATCCGTTCTGCCTTCCATGTTGAGTCAATACTTGAATAAGGTAATGTTTTCTTCTGTTACGAATATTTGAAATGGCTCCCATCCACAGTACACATTTTGGGTTTGTCTTAAGTAAGTCGCTAAGGATTTTTAAAAGGGGTTCATCAGAGCTCCAAAAACGTAATTACTAGCTTCAACGTAGCCCTCTAAGCCCCACCCACATTTGTCTTTCACTGCTCCTTACTACTGTGTAACATTAAGTAGCAGCAGAGGCCCTCTTCAAAGGTCTCTCAGAAAGTGTTTGTTGGCTGTGCATAGCCTTTGCCCTTCATTTTGCTTTAATGGATGCTTTAAAGCTGTTAGAAAGTAAAGGTCACATGACTGAAAGTGTATATGGCAATTTGTCCAAATTAACTATTACTGTGGTCTGGTGGGTGAGGATGGGCCATCTGGCTCCGTTTCTTATGCAGCATCTTTCAATTGAATTTCTGCCAGGTTTAATTATCCTCCACTCTAAGAGAAAAACTACATTTCTAGCAATCTTATGGATTAATTACCACAACATTTTAGCCTAATGAGACTTCCCTGACATAGCTCACCTATTTCCCCTGCAAAAGAACACAGATACAAATTAGCCCTGAATACTCCCTATTTTAGAGCAGATTTAGAGCAACAGACACTGAAGACCTTTACCATTCTGGGAAGCTGAGAGAAGATAGAAAGGACACTGGGTATTCAAATTGTCTCTGGCTTTTAACCTCAAGAGGAAGTACATTCATTCTCTCCTATCTTCCTTCTATATTCTTTTTTTTTAGATCTAGCACTGGATTCAGTGATTCATTATTAGTATCTCATCTCCTAGCTCTAAATAAAGGTCAGGGTTGTTCTTGACCCATTGACAATTCTCCAAAATTAAAAACAAAGAAAAAGACACTAAGTGATTCATGTTTATGTGTAAATTGAAATCAAAGATAATTATACCCATTCTTTTAAGTGCCTCCTTTTAGCTTTTCATTATTAAATGGTTATATGCATAAAATTGCAAGCACATCCAAACTTGCCATCCTCACCAAATGACTGGATAGGATTCCATCATAAAACTTAACACAGATCTCCATGGCCATAACTAAATAGCCTGGTGCCAGACGAAAATGAAGGAGGAACAAAGATTTCACAGTCTCAATGACACATATTTTTGCTGCAAACCACAGCATAGTCTATATCTTGTCATCATTTATGACAACATGATTTGCATATTAGTTGTTTTAATTTGGGATCGTTTCTGTTGTTTTATGTTGAATCTTTTATTTTTTTTTGACAAAATTCTATAGCTAAAAAAATTGAGACAAAATTAAGCTTTTTAGCTTTTGTGAATTTAGCTTTTGTGAACAGAGCTTAGTGTGGCTTGATGTGGCTTCAGGATCTAACTGTACAACTCTCTGGGGTTTATCACAGCAAGGTAATTTGCATGGACTATTTTTTATCTTCAACAGAAACCCAGACAGATGACTGGAGACGGATTAAAGCAAACACGTTGTCCCTACTCTGTCCCTCTAAGACAGGAACATGAAGAAAAACTCCTTCCATTTTTACTATCTCTTTGGATTTCCACATATACAAAGCTTTTCCTCATAGGCTAAGTACTTTGTCTTAAAGTAGCTATGAGGCCAAAACAAAAGCCTTAATTAAGGCTGACTGCAGGATGCTAAGAAAGATTGGGCTGCAGTGTTTATGTAAACAGGAAATGCACTTGAAATAGACCTCTCCTCTCGAACTTTCCAATTACTCACTGAATGTTTCACTGAAATCCATCTTTGCCTTGGACTGCTTTCGGATGAGTATCTAGTTTAGAGATAATTGCATAGTGTTACCAAATTATTAAGTATAAAAAGGTTAGACAGAAATAACTACCACATAATCTAAGGTTTTTACCATGACTTGTACAACCCTAGTTATTTTTAAAATGAGGGGAAAGTTAGAGAGAATAAAGAAAGAAAATATGCATGTGCCATAGCTTGGGAGACTTTTGAGGCTTTTTATGTTACCTTATTGCCTCACAGGGAAGAAAAGGTAAATCATCTAGTCAGTCTCTCCAGACCCCAGATCTCTTCTGCATATAAAGGGGCAAAGTAAATAGACAGAGATAGGTGGGAAGATAGATTTGATAGACAGAAAGATGGATGGATAGATAGATAGATAGATAGATAGATAGATAGATAGATAGACAGATAGACAGACAGACAGACAGATGATAGACAGATAGTCAGATAGACGGACGGACAGATGGACAGACAGACAGACAGACAGAGGTAGACAGACAAGTAGACAGGCAGACAGATAGATTTACTGCTACACAGCTGGGTGGAATTGAACAACTCAGGCATGTCCCAGTATCAAATCACTGCATTGACAAACTATCCAGACGGGAAGCCAAATTGTTCTACTTTCTTTTGCATGTTTAACTATTTTATTGAAGCTGAAGCGGCGCGATAGAAGATGAGTCTCATGTTAATTGCGAGATTACACAACCTCCATTTGGAATGCCTGGCATGCCTCCTCATCTCTACTAATCCTCTCTTTGGAATATATCCATGATGGGAATCCAGTATTAAATAATGTTCAGATTCAAAGTGTTTTATGGGAAATGAAATACTAACTATTAAAGTAAGATGGACTAAAACATATTACTGATGTCGACCATGGCCAAAGTTCTCAAGTACATAATACCAATCATAAAATATCAAGTTCTCAGTGACCAAAAGTTTGACTAATACTGTTTATCACTTGTCCAATATGTACTTATTTCTTCCAAAAGTATTGTTTATTCTGAAAGAACCAAACAAATAAAACTTTACTTTCTGAAGGAAGGAAGGCAGGCTGTTGACGTAACTTAGCAACTAAAGGCACATGCCACCAAGCCTCACAATCTCATTTCTATGCTCGGACCCACATGGTAAAATAAAAGAGTTGACCCCACAAGTTACAAGTTGTATTCTGCCTCCGGGTTTATGCTATGGCATGCATATTCTCCCTTCCCCTCTCCCTCCTCTCCCCCTCTCCCGTCCTCCCTCCATCTTTTCCTCCCTTCTTACCTCTCCCCCTCCATACCTCTATTTTTCTCTCTAAATAATTAGCTTAACATAAAAAAAAATTCCAACGTAGAAAAGCTCGATCTATCATCATCCAGGGGACGAGATAATGGCATACATAGCCGGTTCCAAGAATTCTGTCTGATGAAGTGTGTGAGGTGTGACACATCTAGAAACTTGTATTTGGTTTTGAAATTCCAGAGATGTTTATCTAAATATCAGTCTCTCGAAGCTGCCAAGTCGATAGTAAGGACTCTTAAGTGGGGTGGGGAGCAGAGATCTATGGATTCTTCTCTACTCTTGGGTTATAGCTGAATTACAGGCCTGGAATGGCAGTCGATAGGGATGGCTGTCCATTTCTTTTGGGTCTGTGAAGGACTGTGGAGACAGATAACCTGACAATGCCCTTATCCAAGCTTCAGAGGCTTGCTCAAGCATTACTTTTGTTCCCCACTTTAAGCCTGTTTTTCACATTCATGAAACTTGTGTCATTGACACCATACCATGTCCATGCAGACTCCAATGGCCAAGAAAAACAGGATCACTTTTTTTCCCATAGAATAGTGCCACCACATTGACCAGATAGCTAAGAAGTCATGAATGGTTACTAATGTCATACCAAGATGAACAAAAAAAGTTCTGTGGGCCAAACTGGACATTTCAGAAATGTAGGGATTTGTTATGTTGCTTGTGTTCTCTGGACACCAGGGCACCTGAGAGTCAATGAAAATATCTACAAAAAAAACCTCAAAATGCAACTCAGCATATCTAAATCTAAGATATGACAGTTCAGTCTAGGGATGTAGTTCTGTGGTCAAGTGCGCACCTGTTGCCTTCAAGACCCAGGATGTTCTGCCCTGCACTGAAAAGCAAAGAGAGGGAGGGAGGGAGAGCTGATAGTTCAAAGGCCATACTTTTGTGGAGCACTTTTAAGGTCACAAATGACATTCATCAATAATGAGAGGACAGGAGAGTTTAAAACTACTCTGCTATAGGAACACACATAGTGCTTAATCCAATAAGATGTGTGAACTGGGACAAGCTGGTTCTTATCCTGTGAGCTCTTAAACCAGAAAATCAGACCAGAGAATTGCTCCGTGTTCTCTGTCTCATCATTTACTTTTTTTTCTTAAAAAGAAAACCATTTAATTGGGGCTGACTTACAGTTTCAAAGTTTTGTCCATTATCATCATGGTCAGAAGCATGGTAGCGTCCAGGCAGGCAGACATGGTGCTGGAGAAGGAGATGAGAGTTCTACATCTTGATCCTCAGGCAGCAGAAAAGTAAATGATGGGCATTTAAAAAGTAAATGCCCATCATTTACTTTTTAAAAAGAGTTTTAAAATTGTGTGTGTGTGTGTGTGTGGGAGAGAGAGAGAGAGAGAGAGAGAGAGAGAGAGAGAGAGAGAGAGAGAGAGAATTCCAATGTGTATAGGTGTCCCCTGGAGGCAAGAAGTAGGAGTAGGATCCTTTAGAGCAGGAGTTAAAGGCTGTTGTAAGTAGCCTGGTGTGGGTACTGGGAATCAAACTTTGGTCCTCAGGAAGATCAGTATGTGGTTTAACCTCTGCTCTATCTCTCTAAGTCCCCCATCCTTTACTTTTTAGTCGAACAGCATCAAGAGACAAATAGGCAATGACTTTCAAGGAGGCGATGTCCGAGAAGCCAGGCAGAGCCGCTCTCCCTGTGTATCTGATTAGAACTCCCTGAAGTCTCTGATGCCTGGCTGTCACAGTTTCTAATGCTATCCACACCAGCAGAGACTGAACATAACATGTATAAAGATATCCCATAATCGCCATTTACTGGCTGAGAGTGCAGGACATGCATTGCTGGCTGGTGTTAGCAAAACATCAAAGTCCTTTCTTAGAAAGCTGTTCCGTTTCCCGCCTGTTTGGTGTGCATGAAATCAGTGAACCTAATAAAGTAAGGCTTGTTAAGAAGAGCAACAAAGTTCCTGGTGTTCTTTATGAGTGGGCAGCCGCCACAGAAGAGATCAAAGCCAGCCTCAGTGGGATCTGGACATCTGTTTTCTTTTTACCCAGAGTGTTATTTGGTTAGTTGTTTGGCAACATCAAAGCTTCTGGCCATTACTTTTTAGGTCCACATGGGACCAAATTCATTTTACTAATCTGTCTGGTCTAAGATAGAAATGCTTTCTCCATAGCTGCAGGTCACCAATTGGAGTGAAATGAAGACTTTCAGAATCTAATGCATGTTTTCTTTATCAACCTGGGATGTCAAGACACACCTTAGTTTATTGCAGTGAAGAAATGTCATATAAAACATAATCAAGGAAAAAAGTTCTTTTTCTCCTTCTCCACCTCTTCCTTCTCCTCTCCCTCCCTTCACACTATTGAATTATCATTTACACAGTGCACTATTTAAAACATACAATTCAATAGCCTTTATTAGAACTGAGTTGCACACATTTAATATTTTCTATAACCTAAGATAGTATCTTAGTCCACTCTCATTACATGCCATTGCACATATAACCAGGTTCTAGACAACTGTTGGCCTGCTGTCCCTGTTTGTATAGTCAGACCATGCCATATAAGTGGAATCATAACCTACCTGGGCCCTCTTTGACTGTCTTCTATTGTTCATACAATATTTTAAAGGTTCATAACAATGTAGCATGGATCAATATTTTATTACTTTATATTGCCACAAAATATTCTACCATAGGTGTGTGCCACCTACCATATTTAGCCTTGTTTCAATTAAGGGACATTTGTGTTGTCCCTAATAGGTGTCACTATGAGTAATGTTGCCTTATGTATTTGAATATAGGTAAATATGTAAAAATACATACTCTTTGCTCTGGGATATATATCAGAACTCCTAGGTCATGTATGTTACATCTGCCCTTAACCTTCTAAGACACCGCCAAGCCATTTTCCTGGGCAGCAATAGAATTTTCCATTTTCCTCAGCAGCATATAAGACTTCAAATCCTCCACACCCTCATGAACATTCATTACTGTCTGCTTTTTTGTTATTATCTATCCTACTAGATACACAACCAGCTTATTGTGGTTGTGATTTGCACTTGCCGTTCTGTATGCATGGCTGATAATGTTGAACATGTTTGTGTGTGTGTTGACCATTGGTGTTTGTAAGCATTTCCTGAAGAAATGCCTATTGCTGTCCTTTGTCCGTTTTAAACTGATGTAGATGTCATGCTATCATTGAGTTATGAGTTCTCCATATATTCTAGATGCAAGTATTCTCTCAAGTATATGATTTTCAAATTTTCTCTGATTCTATTTAACTGTTCCCTGGTAATTATGTATTTCCTGGTTTGAAGAACCATGACTTCTTTTAAAAGAAGTCATGAGTCACAATAGAGAACATAGAGCATTATTCAAAACCCCATTGGTGCTAAATATACAACTTCCCAACAAAACCCTAGTAATATAAGAGCCTAGAGAATATAGCTATTAGAGTTTCTTCAATCTTGTTCCAGCAGTATTGTTATTTGCATATATATGTATATATATTCATATGTGTGCATATATATATATATATATATATATTCAAATAAACACATGTGTATGTGTGTACATATATGTGAATGAAAGGACAGAAACATTCAATATAGCAGTTTGTTGTCTTAACACTAGTTTTAGCATAAACACCAGCTACATAAATGCCAATATATCCAACTCAAAAGTTTACTAAAGTACAAATGTCACAAAATTTATAATATCAAATGATTATTCTATGATTTATCCATTAGTATATAACTCCTAAAGTTAAGCTGATGAAAAGTAATAGATTTGCCACAATAAATCAGCTCTGACAAACTTTCTACACCAGACATCCCAAAGCCCTCACTCATCCTCTGTCACGTTTTACCTTTGTGAGTCTGCCTCCAAGAAGTGACACTAATGTTGGAGAACTCAGCATCACCTTAGAACCTACATCTCGAGTTTTTAATCTAACAGGAATGCATTTGAGGAAGCAATTCTGCTTCTCACAGCTAAGATACTACGTGAGCTCCGGCAAGCATGAGATAGATCCGCCCAGCCCAGACCCACCATTTAGAAATCTATCAGGTTTCCAGATCATGGTCTCTTGGGTGTGTAGGATTTTCCTGACTGATCTTTGAGATTATCTGCAATTGGAATTTTAAAAAAATGGTGGAATATAAAAAACAATACATTTTAATTAATAAGATCACTGAGCAGAGAATTCAGAACACATTCAGTGCTCCGCCCCACCCCTAATCCCTGCAGTCTATACAGGGTAGTAATGAGCCTTTTCCCATTTGTGCTCTAGGTTTTTATCAAAACTGCTCATGAAATTTAGCCTCATATTAGTTTGTGTGATTCTGGTTTGTGTCGTTCTGACAGCTTTGAATTGAATCACTTGATAAAAACAGAACCAATTAAATCTTTTGATATAGCAAAGTAGACCATAATCTTTCTTGAATCAAAACCTGAGTGTGTACAGAGCTCCCAATGACTCAGAGCCAATACGAGTAACACACACACACACAGAGAGAGAGAGAGAGAGAGAGAGAGAGAGAGAGAGAGAGAGAGAACCATCTCTGTATGAAAGAGTATTATTTTCTGAAGCAAAATTCAGATCTCATCTGCAGATAGTGGAGATTAAAACAGTATAAACCATTATGGAAGTGTAGGGCCTGTAAGTCCTTATTATACCCATCAGAAGATGCCATTAGCATCTCCCCCAAAAGCCCTGGAAAGAAAAGTTCACACTTACACATTTTAGTTCTAAATCTGATCATGCATGCTAGCCAATACTCAAGTATAGAAAAGCACGGGTGCTTGCAAAGTCTGTATGTAGTCAGTCCACCAGCATCCACTGGTAACATTAGTTGGAAGAACAGGGCAGGTCTATGTAAGGTGCTGTGTCGTCATGCGTTGCTCGTCACCATACAACATTAGTGTGTTATTGCTGGAAGGGTTGTACAGAGCATCCTTTATTCAGAAATGGTATGTGAAAGGACTTTGAGTTTTCACCAGAAAATTCAACATGTAAGTCCACACTACATTAATCAGAATACTATATCTAAACAAATTGACTGGTGTTCAAACAAACAAGCCACAAATGAAAACCCAACACCTATGTGTGTGCAGAGAGGAAAACACAGACTTGTTTAGCAAAAATGGATTCTTGGCTGTGGACACATCAATCCCAGTGGCATAGGTGTTTCTTGAACCTTGTTTTAGTCAGGGCTGAAAGTAGAAACCCTTGAGTAGGGAGAAGTGGGTAAGTTATTTGCTCTTGCTGGTTGTAGGTGCCAGCCTGCTTTTCATTCTTTCCTAAACTCTAACCGATCTCTTGATTTTTCTGGGAAACCTCTAAATCCAAGTGTGATAATATGGATTGGAGTAGCTTTTTAAAAAAGGAAAGGGGGGAGGGGGAGTCTTTTGAAGGTGCCCTGCAGCCACTTCAACCATCTAAGGGTAGCTCTCATTCAAGACTCACACTCCAAAAGGCAGAGGCACCACCTTTACAGACCATCAGCTCTTTAAGTGATTTTGCACTGGGGTGCAGAAGGAATAGACATTTCCGCCTTACGCAATAGCCTTTAATTGGTTAAGATGAAGAGCCGGCTTCTCCAAGAGAATTCTCCCCTGCCTTTCGTTTCCTGGTGTGGATAGGGAAACTCCTGGGATAGGGATGAGCCCCTCATCTAAGCGTCCCATCTTCATTAGTGTCTAGAAAATTCCCAAAGAAGTTTCCAACTCTTAAGTATTTTTTGTTTTCTTCAATGGCTAACTGACTTAATGCCAAAGACTATTATAGGCTGGATTAACTTTGGCCATGGGGAAAGTAGCAGCACTGGAAATAGAAAACATGTGAGCCCGTACTCCTTCTGATCAACTGGAGCTATCTAACACTTGCTGGGCTGTGCGTGCTTGCCCTGACAGGAGAGGAAAGATGGGTGAAAAGGAAACGCCTTCTTAAGGAAGGAAGTGGGCAGAGCAGGAAAACAAACCAGAGCCTTCCCAAAATAGAGTTCACTTTTGACCGTCTCTTCAAGTTTCCTGTTTCGAGTCCAAGTTCCGGTGCGCCAGAAGACACGTGTACAAGCCATTTAAGCCTGTGCTTGCCCATACACTCTAATCTTTTTCTAAATGTGATGTCCTTGTCATTTGTAGATGTCAGATACACCCGAATCAACACCATTTGCTCTGTCATTTGCTAGAAGATTCTATCAACTTCTAGCTAAGAATCAAAACATTAATGAAGTCTCATTGCCAGTTTATTTCAGGGAGGTGCTCTTCTAAGACACGGGACTGAACAGGAACCTTCGGGAAAACAGATTTGTTATAGTTCATGTTTCAAACAACTAGTATCTCCGTCTTTAGATTGCAAACCATTTTAATTTATGTTCCCTCCCTTAGAAAATCCCACCAGCCATGGCAGGATATAGGAGTGACTATTTTTCTGTTCAACTTTACCCAAGTAATTTTTTGTAGTAAAAACATCTCGATTTTTTGCCCAGCAGATTGTTTGTATATTAAATACTTTTTTGTTTTATTGTATGCCTTCAATAGGTGTAATAATTCCAAAGTCTGCCCAGCTTAATTTTGGTGGTCTAAGGTAAATGCTTATGAGAAGAAATACCTTTTGCACATACTTCAAGTGTATTTTTGTTTTCATTAGGGTTAGTTTCAGACATTCCTTGCATTTTTTGGAAATCTTTTGATTTGCTCCTGCTTTAATGTGTCATGTAAAACTCTCTACCTTTTACTGAGGCATATTAACCACTGGAAAAAAATTAAAAACAGTAGGAATCATTGAAGTCAGTTTTAAAGACCTGAAAGCTAAAGTAAAACTTTCAGATTCTAAACCTCTATTTTCAGATATGTATAGTGCTAACAGCCCAGTAAAATGTAGCATTCATTGTTTATTGGACACTGCCATTCCAATGGTTTTAGACAACCAATTCATTCTTTTATCACATTTCCTGTAGGGGAAAATTATTATTATGGGAAGCTTCTGTACTAATCAATACTCAAAGTTTATTTTGAGACTAAGTTGAAATAAAATTAATTGTATGTGTTCTCCTTTTACCATAGTTAAGGACTATTATTGGTACTCTAGTGCTCTGTGTTTGTAATCCCCTTCAAAACAAGGGCACAAGGAATGATCAAAAACGTCACAGTGCCTGGACAGATGGCTTAGACGTTAAGAACAGGTCCTGTTGTTGCAGAGGAGCTGGGTTTGCTTCCCATCACCTGTTGAGTAGCTCACTTCATTCACTTGTGTATACACTCACACAGACACATACAGATAATCAAAAAAAAAAAAAAAGTTTTTAGAATATCACAAAAAAAACAATTACTATGTTATTTAAAGTGAGTGTTTTATTTGTTGAAGACAGCACAGATTGATTATATACAGTTATACTGTGCAAGGTTTTAGGTCCCAACTTTCAGACTTTCAATGGGAGCAGAGGAGGCTCTAGTTCGATGGTTTAATAGAGCAATCTTTACCTCATTTATCTGCCATCTATCTAATATATACGTGTATATCATCTCTTTACCAACTCTATATCTATCATCTATTTATGTGTGTGTTGTGTGTTTAAGTATTTCAATTATCCATATAAAATTCTATAGTGTCATTTCCCTCTTTTACAAAGGAAGAAACTGAGGCAGAAATAATCAAGAATATTATAGAAGCTCTCATGACTTAGTCATTGATAGGACTTCAATTTTATTCAGGCCTGTTGGACTACAGATCCAAAGTTTCCCTTATTATAGGGGGAAAGTAAGAGTTGGTACCCAGAAAACAGAAAAAAAAAAAAAGTTCAACATCAAAATCTCAACAGAGTAGGGATGTCAATAGTTGATAAATCATGAGGTGCCACTTAAACCTGAGAGACAGATTTGAAATTTTAGCTGGGCTGGAGTGATGGCTCAGCGATTAAGAGCACTGACTGCTCTTCCAGAGGTCCTAAGTTCAATTCCCAGCAACCACATAGTGGCTCACAACCATCTGTAATGTGATTTGCTGCCCTCGTCTACTGTGTCTGAAGAGAGCAACAGTGTACTCACACACAATAAATAAATAAATAAATAAATAAATAAATAAATAAATAAATCTTTTTAAAAAAGAAATTTTAGCAAAGGTACTTTGGAATTTCTAACAAAATAATTGGATACCAACACCCCAGGGCAAAGTCAAAAGCAAAATGTTTAATATGTTACTTTTAAACATTTAAAGTTGTGTTGAACCTAAATAAAATACTGTCTATTTATCAGACTGAATCCTAAGTTGGAATGCTCACTTCTTGACTTAAATACTTTAAACATGGCTCAAAACCTACTAACAGAATAGCATACACTAGAATAATATAGAACACAGAGCATGTAGAAAATAATCTATACTTCTAAACATCTTAGGTTAAACTCTCCTACCATAATTAGAAGGAATTTAAGATACAGGGCTTATCCTCTTTTTATTTCATGATACCAAGAGTAGATGATTGGTATACATTTATTGATGTAGTCTATTTACATAACATATTGTACTACATTGTACCACAAACACCAAAGTTTTCCACACCATTAACTGATGAAAATAACGCCAAGGCCATCTTGAGTATCATAGTTACACCTTTGTTCTCATAGAAGAGGTAAATTTAACTTCTCTCTGCAGTGCTGGCCTTGACCTTGCAATGCAGAACCATGGAAAGCCATCTTTTCCCATTGTGTTGAATGGATTGCTGAGTCAGGATCCTGGTTGTCAGCCAGACTGAAGCTTTTCCAAAACCTAGATGTATTTATTTGGGAGCCATAGGTGGTGATGATCTGGGACAGTTGTGTCTGACTGGAGGACGGTAGTACATTTGCTTAGTTCATGGAGAAGACCTGTAGAAGGTGGTACAACCTTAAAGTGGGGCTGAGAAAACCCAAGGAGTGTAAAGTAGCTAAGAACTGAAGACTTGAAAGATGGTATTCTGGGGTAACCTCTAACCCTGCCATTGCAGAAATCTGCAAGGTAAAGTCCGAAACACAATCACCAAGCACTCTCCTGTGTGAGGCTGCACTTCATCACTCCACCAACAGTCTGCCTTGCTGACAGATCCCTCTGTGATTATCTGTCAGTGGGCCTCTTCTGCAGGGAGCGCGCACACACCCAGACACACACAAGGCTGTTGATTTTCATGTGAATAATCCTTGTTTCAAACTGACCTGAAAGTTGGACTTTACTGCTATAATAAATCAAAAGTAAGCTGCACGTATTTAATTCTTAGAGTAATGATGAATGTATTCGCTCTGGATACAGAAAAAAAATAAATGTGCTGTGTGGGTCCCTATGTTTCTTCTCGACAAGGACTCAATATTTGAAAAAAAATTTTTTTTTTTTTTGAAAAACGAGGATGGAGTGATCCAAATAAATATCTACCTTAAAGTCACAGGGAAAAAAAGCATTTTGTGGTAGTATTCAAAGAATATAATATTCCACTTATATATGTTGCTATTGATTATTAGCTGGTTTGGGAAGGCTTGGTCTCCTGTGAAGATGTATTGTGTGCTTTAATTAATTATCCAAGAATCAGTATTATAGAGATACTCCTCAGCTGTCCTCCCTGGTCACGCCAGTCTGCTCTGCTTTCATATTTATGGGGGTCACCTTTACCTTTGACCACAAGGCTCAGCTCTGCATGTGCTTTGAGCCTCTCACATATCCTCTTATTATGAACCAATGCACATAGTATAAATGTCACCATTTCATCCACTCTAAAAACTGTACTTGAGAAACATTTACTATACTCACAATATTTTGGGGGGGTTGGGGGGGGTTGAGACAGGGTTTCTCTGTATAGCCTTGGCTGTCCTGGAACTCACTCGGTAGACCAGGCTGGCCTCGAACTCAGAAATCCGCCTGCCTCTGCCTCTGCCTCCCAAGTGCTGGGATTAAAGGCATGCGCCACCACTGCCCGGCACAATATTTTAACCTAAACCAGTATCTACTTCCAGAATATCGTCATCCTTCCTGCATATGATCAGCATTCAAAGTATAAATGGACGGAACTTTCAGAGACTAAAAAAATATTATTTCAAAAAGAAAATAATATTTTCATCCTTCTGGAAGAATACCCTCATGCTTGAGAAGTTACCCTCCATAACTTCCTCTTCCATTCCTGCAAAGTATTCATTTGTCTCTGGACAATCTCTGGATTAATCTATTATCTCTGGAATAATCTATTTCGGAAGTTTCTCAGAAGCAAAACCTATAGTACATGTATTTTGTGTCTAACTTCTTGGAGGGTGGAAAAAGAGACAGAGGCTCCCTATATGTCCCTGTCTGGCCTAGAACTTGTTCTGTAGACCTAGCTGGCCTGGAACTCAAAGATCTCTTGCCTTACCCTCGAGGCCAAGTGCTGAGATTAAAGGCATGCATTGCTACCCCTTCTTTTTGAGAATGGATAATGTTCAGTAGTTTGGATGCACATTTATCCATCCATTCATTAGACCATCTGAGGGTGTCTAAAATGTTTCTACTTTTTGAAGAAATGTTTCTACTTCTTCTATTATGAAGAGTGCTGATACAAAAACTTTATGCAAGTTTTTTATTCCAACGCTTATTTTCACTGAGTGTGTGTGTATGTGTGCATGTTGTGTGTTAGTGTTTGGTAATAGAACCAAGGCCCCTGTTCATGATAAGGAAGTGGTTTAGTGCTAGCTATATCTATAACCATGCCCAACTGCTTTATGAGGCTCTTTATACAGCTTGGAGGCTTCATCACAGAGCACCACCACCTCTGCAGCAGATGTTTTCCTTTGAGGAGGGGCCTTGTGAATCCTGTTCAGTGAGTGGTATAGGTTTTTTCAGCCTTGTAAGTTTTGTTTACTTCCTGAGTCTTTTAAGCATTCTTCCTCTCTCTCAGTGGGTGGGGAATATAGGATGTTTCAATTCTGAGACAATAGCTGCCCAAGAGAGATACAAGTAGGGTCTGTAACTTATGTTCAGTTTTGTCTTTGTGCAAAATACCTTCAAGGATAATCATAGTGCAGCATGCTGCCCTTAGTACAGATCTCATGAGACACAAAACTGTCCTATGTCACACAACTAAAGAACAATGACAAACTAAGCCAGATTCTCAGCCTGTATCGATTTGTTTCCCATAGAACATCTACAGTGTCCTTTTTTCTTTTTTTTCAGTACTAAAGGTGTTATCGGTATGTATGCTGCTTAATACAGGACAGCCCTCATGACAAAGAATAATTTGATGCAAAATGAGGTTCAGAAACTCAGATCTAATATAACCCTTTGCTAGGAAAACTATTGAAAGTGAAAGAGAGGGAGGGAGGGAGGGAGGGAGAGAGAGAGGGAGAGAGAGAGAGAGAGAGAGAGAGAGAGAGAGAGAGAGAGAGAAAGAGAGAGAAATGGGGTGGGGGTGGACTGTGTGGCAGACCCTTTAGGAAGTGAACATGGAGAAGTGGGTACTTTGGCATACCATTGAGTCCTGGCAAGTTAAGCTGAATGGAAATGTGGGGCATTGTGGGTAGTGAAAGCACCAGGGTGTGTTGGAAGGAGATGCCACTCCAAAGTGGACTTGACCAAGCAGACTAAAGAATGTGCTATGAGAAAGAGCAGGAACTAGATAAGTGGCTTAGAATTTACACCTTGACTCCAGCCGTGCCTCTTCCACTCACTAGTGGAATGGCTTAGAGCTAATCAGAGGTGTTTTCTTAAATAAAAACTCTCCGCCAAATTTGAATCATTTGAAGGTCTTTGACACTGAAGAGTTAACATGAGACGAGACCCTCTTGTAAAATCATTTCTAACTGAAACTTTGAAGCGTTTCTTTTATCATTGTCACTGTGATGGCTACTAAATTGAATTGGCACCTGGCTGGGAGTGAGAGCCTTGGAAGCTGGGCAAGAGAGGAGACCAGGTGGGCTAAAATCTTCTAGAGCAGAAAAGCAATGAAAAAGTGGCAAAGGGAAGAAGCATCAAGATTTTGTACTTGGGAAAAATGGGGCCCGGGAAGAGAAGCCATCTAGAAAGCCTGTTTTAGCAAAGTGCATAAGAGATGCAAAGGTCCCAGGGAGAGGCAACTGCTGTCCCCAAGGACAATAGCGGGAACCTAGCCAACAGTGAGTTCACTAGAATGACACACCCGGTGAGCACACTGAGAAACAGTTTGTAGCCCTTTGTAGAGTTGGGCACAAAAGCAAACAGGTTGCTACACAGGCTTCTATTCTATTCCTAGGTAATAAGGCAAACACAGCTGAACAAAATGCACACAGTTTCCAATGGGCATCTAATATTTTAAAGATAATAAGTAGAACTGCAAACAGATATAGATAGTAAGTCTTCCTTGAGTAATGTGTTATCTCCAACAGTGCTATATACAGCACAATTTTTAAAGCCTGTATATATGGTAAAATGTATCGTCTCTTTCTTTGAAGTTTATTTCCTCCACATGTGGTTAAACATTTAAATAAAAATTTCACCAGCCCATCACACAGTAAATGTCTCATGCTATGTCTTTTTTAATTAAAAAAAAAAAGTAAAGCATTTTAAAATGATGCAGTAATTTTACTCCATGACAACAATATAGAGAATGAAGGAGATTGGTCCCTTAGAACGTAAGTTTCCAAAGTAAAGAGACTCAAGGCGGTTGGTTGGTTGGTTGGCTGGTTGGTTGGTTGGTTGGCTGGCTGGTTGGTTGGTTGGTTGGTTGGTTGGTTGGTTGGTTGGCTGGTTGGCTGGTTGGTTGGTTCGTTGGTTGGTTGGTGTCTTAGGGTTTCCATTGCTGTGAAGAGACACTATATATAACCAATGCAACTCTTATAAAGGAAAACATTTCATTGAGGCTAGCTTATAGTTTCAGAGTTTCAGTCCATTATCATCATGGCAGGAAGCATGGCAGTATGCAAGCAGATATGGGCTGGAGGAGCTGAGAGTTCTACATCTTGGTCCTAAGGCAGCAGAAGAAGACTAGATTTATTCCACACTTGCCCTAACTAGAGCATTTAAAACCTCTAAGGCTGGACTCCACAGTAACACACTTCCTTTAAAAAGGCCACACTGCTTCCAATAAGGTGACACCTCCTAATAGTGCCACTCCCTACAAGCCAAGCATTCAAACACAGGGTCCACAGGGCCAAGCCAACAGTTGGTTTGATTTGGTTTCTTGTTGTTGTTGTTTTTCTATAACCCTTACAATAATATCCAATACATGCTAGCCAACACTCAATATTTACTGTATGGATGAATAGATGGGTGGATAGATGGATGAACCAATCCATTCATTTACAAAGGCATGTGTTGTCTGTGCATTCTTGCAAAGCAGTTGAGTAACTGGACAAGTGCTGTGTCTACTCTGTAGTGTTGGGTATGGCGGTATCCACCTCTCATCATGAACTGAGCTCTCACAAGTTCATCTTGCTAAAATCTATCTGTTGTCACTCAATAGTTACCACAGGCTCTCAGATCAGTAGTTTTCTCCCTTTTCCCTCCTCGGGAACCCAGCTGAGGTAAATCCGTGAAGTTCAAAGTGGATGAAGATAAGTGCCCAAAGGGGTCGATTTTCTCTTCTCAGAAGTGGCAATTGGTTTGTCTCCTTACACTTTTCCCCAAGAGAAGTATTTCCACATTCCTGAAGAAAAACACTTGGCTCTTACAGAGATGTGGCTGGCAGGACTCTTCCAGCCTGGTCTCTTCAAGCAAGGCAGTGCAGAAAGGAGAGCTCTTCAGTAACACTTGACAAGGTGCCAGTTCCACCAGTGATAAGAGCAGCCTGGGACACAGCAGTCACTAAGAGCACAGGCTGCATTTCCCACTTGGTCCTCCTCACAAAGCAAAAGACGGGGTGACCTTGAAAGCCTGCCAACAGAGTTCTGGAAATTACAAGAGCAACTTTCCTGGAATTGTTCAAACAAAGCAAGATCTCGAACTGGATCAGAAGAGGATTCGCCCATAGTTAGAAAGATCCTCCTTTAAGTATTTTTCCTTCACTTCCACAAGGGTGAGGACATCCACCTTTATCAGCATCACCTCACTTCCTGTATTAGTCCTCAGATTATTTTCCACATACTCAAAACCTTCCTTTAGCTTAGGAAGTGAAACCAGGTACAATGTATTCAGAATATATGCTTGGAAGAAAGGCAATTAATCAATTAAAAGTACTTATATGGAATGCATTAAATTAAAAACGCCACTCAACATTGGTTCAAAGTTTGGGGGCACAGTTAGGGCCTCATTGCAGACAAAGCTGTGACACCTACAAGATGAAGGTTTAACACCTTCAGCGTCAAAGCCTCAGGGAGAGCTCAGCACTCAGGAAGGGACTTTGAGGCTCCTCACCACTGTCAGGAGCTTTCCCATCCATTTCATGTTCAATGCATGAGAGAAAACAACTTAATTTTTTTTTTTTTTTTTTTTTTGGTTTTTAAATATCATGTCTTTCAAAACTAATATGTCTTTGGATTGAGTGCCAGTAGTTTTCCAACAACTTTCAACATGCTAAAATCGGTATGTTTTATAAAAATTTGAGAAGTCCCAATACAGAAAGGAATACATTATTCCACTGTGTGAAAAAAAGAAAAGACACTGATCCGTGGCCATTTCTGCATGTTTGGAGAACTGGAGTGTGACAGGTGTGTGGTGTACAACTGCGCCCCTTTGCATTGAGGGTGCCAGCATGGTGGTCATCTGAGGGCTCATTGTGCTTTATGATCTACACTCAGCCAATAGTAATTTTTGAGGAAAGTTTTTTGGAGGGAGAGGGGGTCAGTACTTATAAATTCATCATCCAAATCTTGTTAAGGTTGATATTATGCAGAATTTTTTTACATTTAATTTTTACCTTTTTTCTGAGGGAGACTAAAGGGAAAGCAATACATTAATATTCATATCCTGTTCTCACTACATTGTACATCTTTTCTTGAGATCTAGAGATATATAAACAAGGAAAAGGCAGATTTTTAACTCTAAGAGATAACAAACAGAAAGCAATACAGATAATAGTTTAGCCTGTGTCCTTGAGAAAGGCCAGCCTTAATGAGATCAGGAGTGACTAGAGGCCAGAGTTTAGTTGGATGGAAACTACTTCTGCGTTTCTGCCTCTCAGGCTTGACAGCCTCCCAAGCTGTCATGGGGTGATACTGAAAATGTTTCACGTATCACAGAGATAACGTGAGGATTAAAGGCATGTTTGAAGTTCTTGGAACTATTCTAGGAAAGCCACTCCAGAAAATGTAAGCAGCATCCAGAAGACTATGCAGTCCATCATTCAAAACAGGCAGTTTGTGTGTGTGTGCGTATAAATGTATATGTGTGTATATATGTATCTCACCTTTCTCTGATGTTTTCTGACACTAAAATATCACACTATAATTAACATTTAGTAAAAATGAGTTTCAAAAGCAATCCAAGAGTCTGGAAAAGTGGCTCATGCGTATGTAATTAAAAAAAAAAAAAAAAAAAAAAAAAAACTTGCTACATAAGCCTGGGGCCTGAGTTTGGATCAGGCCACTCATTTGAAAGGCAAGCATGACCAAGCATGTCTATAGCTGCAACCCCACGGGAGGTAAACACAAGAGGATCACCAGGGATTGCTATCCAGCCAGCTTCGAAGCAAAAATGCCAGGCTCCAGGTTTGGTGAAAGTTTCTGTCCCAAAGGAATAAAGCAGAGAGTGGTAGATCATGACACCCAGTGCTCTCCCTTCTGGTGTACATGAGTGTTCTCACCTGCACACACATGTAAGGATACACTATACACAAATACATCACACACACACACACACACACACACACACACACACACACAAATTTTGTAAATGCCAAAAGCTATACTACAACCTCATGTGCCAGGCCAAAAAGAAAATACCATCTTAGGAAGTAAGCAAGCATTAATTTATGTCAAGCATTGTGTCAAGCACTAAAGACTCAGCCAAGCAAATGCAAACACCATCCCTGCCCTCGAGAACCCACAGTGCAGCAGAGGAGATTGCAATCATTCAGTGAGCCAAGGAAAATAAGTGTCTTTGAACTGTGAATCCAAGGTGACCATGTTTAGTCTGGGAGAGGACCCGGGATATGGGCAAGACTAGAGGCAGCTATAGATGCTTACAAGGCCATTACGGCTGTCTGGCCTTCTTAACATAAAGAGTGCCATTGATACTGCTTGTTATCAGGGATGGAAATCTTTGTAATATTAGCCAAAATGCTGCATGGAATGTTTACATATTTACACCATGGTTTGTTTAAACTGGAGTCGATGGTTATCTTTTGTCTATGGGAGCAGAGCCAGCTGTTTGCATAAGTGCTTTGTCTGTGGCACGGTACAGTCCCGTCCACAATTTTATGTAACCTCATTGTTGACCAGCTTTAGGTTGCCAACGTTCAACATGTGAGAGGAGCTGAATTTTCCTTCTAGAAGACTGACACAGAAAGTGGGATCAGACAGTTTTAGATGGTTTTACCTGCCAAGATTTCAGATAAATTTAGAAAAGCATCCCCACCCCCACCCCACCTCCCCCACAGTTTGGGGCCTTCATTACTGTTCATTTTAATGCTAGCCTGGATTTCTACCTTGTAATTATTATGCTATGACACATGGTTTCTATTTCAGGGATCTGGAAACTGACATGTTACCCTCCCAAATCTTAAGGGATGTTTTTATTTCATGTATATAATACAATATATTACACATACACACACACCAACAGACAAGAGAGGTGTGGTTGGTGTTTACTGGCAATTTCAAGGAGAAAATAAAGGCAAAAAATAAAAGCAATCCAATAGTAATGACAGATAGGTGACAAGTTACAGCTTCCTTCTCTTCTTCTGTAGCATGTAAGCATAGAAGAGGAAAAAAAAATGCTTCTCTTCTACCCCCCATCTCCCAATCCCTGCAAGTCAATACCCTTCCTTCCCACTGCAAATCACCAGTGTTCAGGAACCACAGGGTCAACACAGGAAAAGCATCATTGCTTTTAACTGACGGCCTAGACTTGTCATCTCCACAGTTAACATTTATAGGACTTGTCCTTTTCTTTTCTACTTATGAGCCATAGTAACATATCCTGTCATTATAGGTAGCCTTAGCGCAGTCTGGCAACAAACATAAAGATTACGTGAGATGACTGTAGTTATATAAAATTATGCAAATTAAGCTTGCAGGGATTCTAAAATCTATGTCTTTATCTGTCTGCATTGAGGTAGATACATAGATATATAGATAAATACATAGATAGATAGATGCATAAACTGATAACTACCCAATAATGCATATATAATATCTACTCAATTGGAGAGCTTTACTGAGCACCAGTCTCAGTCCCTGCTCCAGTTCTCAAGTTTTGTAGGGGAGCCTTGGTTCTTCTGGGATTTACCGACTTTTGGATAGACTTACCAAAAGCAAAGTCATCATGATCGTGAGCATTCTTTTCATTTCCATAATCTTAACATTCTTCGTATTCTTTAACGTCAACTAAAAATAACTCAGTGTGTTGGGCGTAACAAATGTAGATATTGTAAGTAAAGTTTTCACAATTTACTTTGCAAATAATGAATTTGGGTACCCGGTTGTAACTTTTCAATATAAGCTTTCTCTCACATCTTTCCCAGTTTCAAGAAAATGCTTACAAAACTATCTTTACATATATCATAGCCTAAAGGGTAGAGAATTTGATTCCAATCCTGGATGTATAGTGAGTTCAAGGATAGCCTAAAAAATAAAACTAGATTCTGACTCTTTAAAAAGTGTAAGGGATATGCACGTAGTTCAGCGAAAGCATGCCGGCTTAACGTGCTCAGGATCAGAAACGCATTGTATTACTGCTTACACCTGACATTATGAACCTATACGTCTCTGTTAATTGTGATGCTTTATATATAGTGATTAATATTTCTAAAACTTTTTGTTTTCATTGTGAAGATTGACCCAAAAGAGACGTGGGACCTGATAAGCTGTGGTTTCGGTCACATTAGTCCAATTCCTAAAACTTAGAGTTATGCGTGCAGGTATCCTGATGGTTACTCTCAGGTCTACATTTGAACACTAATCATTGAATCTTATATATATATATACATATGAATACCAATTTATAGAAATTTTATTTCTTGCATTAAACACTTCAGTGATTTGTTTTTAAATAACAAACCAATTAGTCACCATATCTACTTGGAAAAAGTTGATTTTTTTAAAATCTGTGGGTGTTTTGGGGGATGAGGAGGTACCAACCTGAATTTTCTCCCTTTCTCTTCTGTTTAAAAACCTTATCAAATCCTTCTATTATAGAGTTATTTAAAATTCCAGCTGTAGGATTCTACATAAAATAAAATGTGGTTTTTAGTTTTTTAATGTCCTCCTTAATAAAATAATAAATCAACCATGACAACATCCTTCGAATGGGCTTTGCTGATTGAGAAGCCCTTCCCTTATCAGCCAGTGTGATCTATCTCATGTGAGGTAGGGGCTGTGATCAAAACACCGTGGTGCATGGAAACCAATACCACATGTTACATACTTGGAATGAAAGAACCGTCTTATCTGATAGTTTATGTTCCCAGAAATGTGCTCTCTACACTTTTTAAATTAAAGCACACACAATTAAAATATTTGTAAGTACACAATGTGTATATTTAAAATATAAAATATTTTTAGGTGCATAAAATACAGCTTCTCATGCTATTGACCTTGAGATTTTGAGCTCAATACTGCTTTACCTCAGGGGGCTACCCTGTATGCTGTTTGATGTCAGGTAGCACCCCAGTCCTCCAGGGAAGGCTTGTCAAAATTCCTGTCCCCAGCCCCCCACCCCACCCACCCAGTTATCACAGCTCACAAGACACTGCTAAAGGTCTCCTGGAGAGCAACAACACCCCTAATGACAACACTATTCTAAGTCATTTACTTGTGACCCTGTAGCACTATTTCATGTAAAGCAAACATGAAGACTTTCTAATATTTAAGGTTCAGTTTATTCTGTTTTGCTTTTAATAATATGAAACAAAAAACATTTTTTTTTTTTGCTTTTTCTTATGCATCTTATTGAGACTCTTTAGGGATCTGTAAGATGGCTCAGCAAGGCAAGGCTTCTGCCACCAAACCCAAGGAGCTGAGTTCAGTTGTAGGAGTCTACATGGAAGGCGAAGAGAACACACTCCCACAAATTAACCTTTGACCTCAACATTTGTGCCATGGTACACTCGTGTGCATGGGCACACACAACTCATACACATGCATACACGCACACACACACAAATAAAGAGATGTCACATTACATACAAATCCACATACACACACACAGAAATAAACATGTGATGATACACATGCCCACACATTTGCACGCACTCATGTACACACACACACACACACACACACACAAAGATGTTTTTTAAAAAAGAAATTTACTGAAAACATGATGTTCCCATTGCATCAATGTCTTGCCTGTGTGCTTTCAGAAGGATTAGAGATGGAGCCCAAAAAAGACCCTCACATGTGAGGCAAACCCTTGACTGCTGGCTCTATCCTCAGCCCATCAAGTTGTTCTCAAAATCTTACCAAGTAGAAACACCCCAATTCAAACTGCAATCTATTTCAATATTCACTTTTAAAGCCCATTGAAGTTTAAAAAAAAAAAAAAAAAAAAAAAAAAAGCCACCACACAGTCTTCTCACTAAGCCATTTCATAAGGTTCCTCATGCAGTCCATTCATTTTCTAAAGATTTTACTAAAATTTAAAGAGCTCCACTTTGAAGTCTTACAGACACAAGATCACACATTAACATTTCTTTAAAATATACTCAAAATTAACACAATTGTTCTTTTTATCATTTTTTTATTCAGCAGGTTCGAAAACTATGTTTGATTTTTCTTTTTTAAGATACATTTATTATACTTATTTATGCATGTGTGCCTGTGAGAGTTTATGTGCCTGTGAGAGTGTGTGTGTGCAGGTACCCGAAGGGTTTCAGATCCTCTGAAACCAGGTCACAGTCAGTTGTGAGCCAACATTGGGTGCTGAGAATTGAACCCAGGTCTTCTGGAATTGTAGCTGGTGCTGTTAACTGAGGATTCATTTCTCGAGGCTCTGTTGCATTATTTTCTTTAACTAGTTTGGGGACTTCAATAGGGATACAAACACATCACTTTTCAATAGTGAATTGACACTCAAGGGCACACATTTCCATTCTGTCTACCAGAGCTTTAGATAGGAAATGATTCGTTATTCATATCCTGGTGCCATCATTCACAGACTCATTGTTTGAATGTCATCCTTATCTTGAAACTCTAATTTTTGTTTTAAAAATACACATTGAGCCTTAATAGTGACAGCTGCTTATCATCACAGATGTGACCGCAACCTGAGGTGTTTTCCCATTCCTTCTGATGAAACAACAAGCAAAACTCTACAGGCTGGAAAGATGACTCACCAGTTAAGAGAGAACACTGGCGGCTCTTCTAGAGGCTATGAGTTGAATTCCCAGCAACCCCATGGTGGCTCACAACCATTTGTAATGGGATCTGATGTGCTCTTCTGGTGTGGCATCAATAGCATACTCATATACATACAATCAACAAATAAATCTTTAAAAAATCTACATAGGCACCAAGTGTTTCTATGATCACTTTGCTACATCATCCCAAATGCGGCGAAGAGTTCACTGTTTGTTTTTTTTTAAATTAAAATATCAGGTTATTAGTTTTATGTACCATTTTGTACACTTTGAACTTCTTTGCCTAAAAAACTCAAGCATTAATTTTGCAATGTTATCTCCATAAATCAGCCTGGAACTCATTCTGTGGTTAAATTTATAGCTTTGCCACAAAATATTATTTGAATTAAAGGAGTCATTCACTGTTGAGAATACTACCTCATTGACTGTTCTGATCCTTGGTGGCTCATCATAGAGGAGAATTTACTCACTTATTCTACCTCTGAAAAAGCCTTTAGTGAAGAGCTGAGACCCATAAGAACAACTGCTCATCAGTTAGCAACCTATTCCTAACCCCTTACTACACAGTGCTTTTTCTTAACCCCTTACTACACAGTGCTTTTTCTTAACCCCTTACTACACAGTGCTTTTTCTTAACCCCTTACTACACAGTGCTTCACAAACCCCACCCCTTTGGGTCCCTACCAATTGTCATACTGTTACTGACCATCAAAGGAATTCATCTGAGTTTCCTACCACATTTCATCGACTTTTCAGCCATTTTTATCAAAGTGCAACCATGTTACCCTGAAATTTCCTCAGGTCACCAGTAGTTAAGTGAAAATCTCAGTTACGATCTCTAAGCAATAAAGATGAAATTCAATATCACATACATCAACATCCCAGGAGAAATCTGATAAAGCATCTTGTAGGCGCATCTGTGTAGAATTTCTTGCTAATCATGGTGACTCTGTCCTACGGTACTCAGCTGATACCTCAAGGTCCAGTTTACTTCTGAGAAAGATGTGCTTTGAATATACTAATTGTATATCCATATTTTGGTACTTTTATTGATCCTTTTAAGGCAGAAGGAGTAGAGGACAGACATTTTGCCAAATATAGCTAGATTGTCAGCACATCAACAATTCAGATCCAAACAAAGAGGAATACCAGTAATGTCTTACTCTTCATCATTGTATTATCATTTAGCTAAGCTTCAAGTGAGACGCTGTATCTGTTAACTGTCTCAGCTCGACTGTAAGGGAACTGAAGCACACATGCAAGCAATGGATGGCCAAAAAGCTCTGCCAGTTTGTCCAGCACTCAGTCTTCCCTAACAGATTTGGCTTCCCTTAAATGCAATGTGCCACATGGGATGAGGTACAAACCAGTGCTGATCCACCTAAATTAAATGTTTAAAAGCTTTCATTCTTCTATCATCAAAACACCAAACATCAGAAAATGGAAGCTAATCATTTTCTTTCCAGTGGACCATAATGCACAGTCACTGTTCACAGACCATACTTCCCAAGAGCCCCTTGTTAGTATTTTGTCCAAGTTCGTCCAACAGTTGCCTGGCAACAGCCAGGTGTGCCTGACTCACTATAAAAGGAGCTACTTGCCCCCCCCTGCTCTCTCTTGCTCTTGCCTTCTCTCTCTCTCTCTCTCTCTCTCTCTCTCTCTCTCTCTCTCTCTCTCTCTCTCTCTCTCTCTCTCTCTGTCTCTGTTTTTTCTCCCTATTTCCCAGTCCCTTCCCCTCTCTTTCCAGGTGTTCATGGCCAGCCTCCTCTCCCTCTCTCCCTCTCCCCTCTCCCCTCTCCCCTCTCCCCTCTCCCCTCTCCCCTCTCCCCTCTCCCCTCTCCCCTCTCCCCTCTCCCTCTCCTCCCTCTCCCCTCCTCCCTCCTCGCCTCATCCCTCCTCCCCTCCTCCCTCCTCCCTCCTCCCTCCTCCCTTTTCTCCCTTTTCTCCCTCCTCCCTCCTCCCTCCTCCCTCCTCCCTCCTCCCTCCTCCCTCCTCCCTCCTCCCTCCTCCCTCCTCCCTTCTTCTCCCTTCTTCTCCCTTCTCCCTCCTCCCTCTCCCTCTCCCTCTCCCTCTCCCTCTCCCTCTCCCTCTCCCTCTCCCTCTCCCTCTCCCTCTCCCTCTCCCTCTCCCTCTCCCTCTCCTCCCTCTCCCTCTCCCTCTCCTCCCTCTCCCTCTCCCTCTCCTCCCTCTCCCTCTCCCTCTCCTCCCTCTCCCTCTCCCTCTCCTCCCTCTCCCTCTCCCTCTCCTCCCTCTCCCTCTCCCTCTCCTCCCTCTCCCTCTCCCTCTCCTCCTCCCTCTCCCTCTCCCTCTCCTCCTCCCTCTCCCTCTCCCTCTCCTCCTCCCTCTCCCTCTCCCTCTCCTCCCTCTCCCTCTCCCTCTCCTCCCTCTCCCTCTCCTCCCTCTCCCTCTCCTCCCTCTCCCTCTCTCCCTCTCCCTCTCCTCCCTCTCCCTCCCCTCCCCCTCCCCCTCCCCCTCCCCCTCCCCCTCCCCCTCCCCCTCCCCCTCCCCCTCCCCCTCCCCCTCCCCCTCCCCCTCCCCCTCCCCCTCCCCCTCCCCCTCCCCCTCCCCCCCTCCCCCTCCCCCTCCCCCTCCCCCTCCCCCTCCCCCTCCCCCTCCCCCTCCCCCTCCCCCTCCCCCTCCCCCTCCCCCCTCGCCCTCCCCCTCCCCCTCTCCCTCTCCTCCCTCTCCCTCTCCCTCTCCCTCTCCCTCTCCCTCTCCCTCTCCCTCTCCCTCTCCCTCTCCCTCTCCCTCTCCCTCTCCCTCTCCCTCTCCCTCTCCCTCTCCCTCTCCCTCTCCCTCTCCCTCTCCCCCTCCCCCTCCCCCTCCCTCTCCCTCTCCCTCTCCCTCTCCCCCTCCCCCTCCCCCTCCCCCTCCCCCTCCCCCTCCCCCTCCCCCTCCCCCTCCCCCTCCCTCTCTCCCTCTCCCTCTCCTCCCTCTCCCTCTCCTCCCTCTCCCTCTCCCCCTCCCCCTCCCCCTCCCCCTCCCCCTCTCCCTCTCCTTCTCCCTCTCTCTCTCCCTCTCTCTCCCTTTCTTTGCCTCTACTACCCTCTCAACTCCCCATGCCCTGAATAAACTCTATTCTATACTATACCATCACGTGTCTGGTCTGGTCCCTCAGGGGGAAGGGATGCCTCAGCGTTGGCCCTCAGAGACACTCCTTCCCCACACCTCACTACACATCCATAAAACTTATCCCCTCTCTATCTTTTTATAAACACATCACCCTTAACTTACAGTAAGTCCTCAGAAAGGCAAATGATTGACAACAACCTAGAACTGCAGACTGAAATTAACTTTACTTTCCTGTCTAAAATTAGAATTTGCAATGCTTTTTTTTTTTTTCTTTTGGCATAGGGAATTTGGGATTTTTCTTCCCTCTGGCCTCTGCCCACCCAGTCTTGCCATCTGGTCTATAACTGTTACGGTGGAGCATGTGATTACAAATGCCCCATTGCGAGACTGGCTGGATTCAGGCAGTATGATCGAGAAGGTGTTAAGAAACAAGCCAATTAGTACGCCCGTTTATAGTTACAGCGCAAAATACAAGACGGGTGCTTCTACTACTAACTGACTTGAAATGCCTTCTCTCCACTTAGTCCTCTGTAAGGGCAACGGAGGAATTTGACCACAAGCATTCTCATAAAAAAGTTAAAAAACAGTTCTCTGGCCGAGTTAATAAAGGAATGAAACCGTTCAGAATTTCCAGCCAGAGTGTGACAGGTAATTGGTTGAGATCGGCAAAATACTGAGCAACTATTTAAAAAGAGGTCATGTTTTCAGATCATTAAAGCACAGCGTTTTATTTGCCAGTGATTTATTTTATTTGTAACATACCCTGCTCATAATGAAACGAAATAGCCATGACTTGAGCTCCATTAAATACCTTATTGCTTCTAAGACCTGAGAGCGTACGTGTGTCTGTGTGTGTTTGGAATGTGTAAAAGACTTAAAATTACCCTGAGATGGTCTATAATTATTTATTTCTAGGTTTAAAAAGTTGGGGTTTTTTTTTTTTTTTTTTTTAATACTCTGGAACTTGAGCTTTGCCGCTCAGAGCTTATCAACAGAAAGCTAACGCTAACTTGAAAGTCTACAGGAAACAGTATGTTTAACCTTAACCTGGGTTTGAAGTTCTTGTTACCTTGACCTGCAAATAACTGAAAGTGAGTGCATTTGGTAGTCAGCTACTCTTGTCAGGTCCAGGGCTGCCCCCAGCTAATGGTTAGTGAGTCCAGCCTGAAAGGCTTGCGTGTCAATGGCTCTGGATGGTACCTTGGGGGATTCACTATGCCACATGAGTCTTAGAACGTCTCTCACTTGATAGCGAGACTTTCCTTTATCGGAGACTTTTTCACTGAGTATCTTTATTTCCACAACAAAACTGCAATTACAGAAGCTCTGTTGGCCCAATGCACATCAAAGATCTAAGAAGTACTAATGTTGTGGCCGTACACGGGGGTCATACAGCTGTCTCTCATAAGCAACAGCAGCAGTGGAGGTGACCCTGAAGGGAGTCACCTTCTTTGTGAAGAGATTAGACTGCAAATCAATATAAACTACAAAGCTGCTTTCTTATCATGTTATTTCCCATCCATTTTAGTTTGTTGTACAAAAAAAAAAAAAAAAAAAAATCCATTTCACTTAAGGAACAGGATAGAAGTCCTATCACCAAGCTATTTTAAATGGAATTTCCTCTCTATCCATAGCTCTGAACTTTTGTCTTAAAAATGTAGGAGCCTGTGTTTATAACTAAGTATAGAAGGAAGGGAAAGATATTCTTAGAATAAAATTGGCAAGAAAAGAAGATGTAACACCAATCAACTCTATCAGGCTGTTTATCCAGATGCAGCATGCTTAGCCTGGACGCTGGCCTGGGCACAGGTCTTGTTTGTCTGTTTCAAGTTTCATGCTCACCAACTATAGGATCTCTATTATTTACTGCTCCCTTTGCTGTTACAGAACACCGAAGAGAAGCACTTTAAAGGAAGACAGATTTATTCTGGCTCTTAGTTTTAGAGATTTCAATCTAGCGGGGAGGAAGGGGATGTTGGAGCAGCACACATAGAGACAGAAAATGTCAGAGACAGAAAGTCTTGTAGAAGCAGGGAGAGAAGGAGGGAGAAGGGACAGGAGGGGAGGGGAAGAGAGAAGGAGGGAAGGAGAGGGGAGGGGAAGGAAGAGAAAATTAGGGGGAGGGGGAGAGGACAGGAGACAGGAAGGGAGGGAAAAGAAGGGGAAAGGAGGGGAGGGAAAAGAAGGGGAGAGGAGTGGACTGGAAAAAGGGGGAGAGGAGGCTAGTAGAGTGGTACAGCCTAAAGCTGTGCCCACAGCTACCTACCTATTTCCTTCAGCAAGGCCCAGCTCCCAAAGTTTCCAAACTTCCCAAAATATCATTGGCAGCCAAGGAACAAACCTTTGCTAAAGCAGCCTTTGGGAACCCCAAAAGAGAGCCAGGATATGTTTTGTAAGGGCGCAGTAAGGTGAAGTGGGAGGAGTGTCTCAGAGGACACATGCTGAGGTATTCCTTCCCCTTAAGGTATAGTATAGAATAGAGTTTATAGAGAATAGGGTGTAGTGTAGAACAGAGTTTATTTGGGACATGGGAAGGAGAGTTGAGAAGAGAGTAGAGGTAGAGAAAGAGAGAAGGGAGGGGAGAGAAGAGAGAGATGGAGGGAGGGAAGGATAGAGGGAAGGGAGGGAGGGAGGGAGGGAGGGAGGGAGGGAGGGAGGGAAGCAGAGAGAACAAGGAGGGGCCAAACAGCCCCTTTTACAACAAGCCATGGCTACCTGTCTGTTGCCAGGTAACTACTGGGAACAGCCTAGAAGGGATGCTAAGGAAGCTGCTTCTGCTTCTCCTGCAAATGTTACCTCTTGAGAGGGTCTGGGTTAGAAATGCTGTCTCAGTAGAGCCCAAAGGCAGTGGTAGGAGCCCAGACACTTGACACATTTGCCCCCTTTTGGTATTTCTAATATCCAACTGAAATTCTCTGGTCATCATTCTTGCTGAACTGTAGTCATATGGTTTCAGAAAAAAAGAAAAGTCGTCACAATAAATTATTGAGAAAAAAAATACTGTGCCCCGTTATTATTGACATTTGGTATGAGTTCTCTCTAATATTTAAATATTATTTTAAATATAAGGAAGGGCAGGCAGAGAGAGGCATGGCGTGTGAAGTGGCTGTTCCAAGGAGCCCCTTATGGACTGATGGTTTTGGAAGGTTAAAATCTCTACCTCTCCTTACAAAGGAGGGCAAAGAAATGAACAAAGAGCTTCCCTGTGGGCAGTTGTAAAATCATCGTGTGGAAAGCAAAGTAAATGTTGAATATAGAAAACAGAGAGCAGGTCACATGGCCCCAGCAGCGAAGAACGTGAGCTTTCCATACAGCATCTAAAGCAGTGGACTTTCTAATGCCACGACCCTTTAATACAGTACCTCATGTTGTGGTGCCCCCCCCCCACATAAAATTATGTCCATTGCTACTTTGTAACTGTTTTTTGCTACTGTCACAAATGATAATGTAAGTGCATGTGTTTGCCAGTGGCCTTAGGTGACCCGTGAAAGGATCATTCAACTCCCAAAGGGGTTGAGACCAACAGGTTGTGAGCTGCGGATCCAAACTGACTATCAGAAAGGAAAACAACGGGGGGAGGGGGGGTGGCATCCAAATGTCTCTGTGATAGAAATTGATTTTTTTCTTAATCATTAAACTCCAGTGGTTTTTCAATAGCTAAAGTATGGACTGTGGATTTGGGTCTAAAATATTATAATTTACAAACTTTACTTCATGGACCCATCTTCAACTATACTTTATGGGTCTTGTTGTTTAAACATTACCTTCTTCAACTTGCTTTCTTAGTAAACTAGTTAGTGCTTTATTATCAGAAAGTACAAACTGGCTATAAAGTATTTGTTTGCAAGCTATTACTTGGTTTTATACTCATGGACTTTATAAACTAATGCAGTTGTTCAATCTTCATTATGATGTGAAAACATCTTTGACATAGAAGTTTGACACAACATAATTTATAATTTTAGATTTTCATCCCGAAGCTATTTCGAGAGAAAGTATTTGCTTTGAGCATTCTGAAAATACAATTTCAAATAGCTCACCAAACCTTGGATGCAGTCCCAAATAAATCAGAAACAGGTTGCTGGGTCTCCCCACCCTCCTCCTTTTTTTATTCTTTTTCAACAGCCAGCTTGCTTTATTATTTGGAGAATAAGAGAAGGAGAAATCCAAAAATAAAGATGCTGGCTGTTCATAATAACTATGCACACGAAACTCAATGCACGCAATTATCTGACTATCTCCTCTTCCTCCTGTTCTCTGTAATTACAGTTGGGGCTGGAACTGGAGACCTGGAGTCAAGCCTGGGTTCCATAGGCTGCACAGTATCCAAGATGAAGTTAGTCTTTAAGACAGTATGCATGCCCAAAGTTCCATGTAGGAGAGAGAGAATCAGTGTTTGTGTCTACTTTTACTACGAATATAGGATTCTGAGCTAAACCCCTGTGTATGGAGCTCAGGTCTGTCACTCCTAGCCAAGCAACCTCAAGAAAGACATTTGGCTATTGGGCATCTCATCTGTAATCTAAGGCAACACTACTGACATTAAACAGTAGCTGTGAGAGTTAAATCATATAGCAGGTGGAAGTCTGCAAAAGCATTGTCCAACATGTTGTCCACACTCAATGTAAAAAGCATCCTATGGGGTTTGATAAATTTGAAGCCACTGCATCTGAACCCAGCTGTGCACCTGGGCGATGGTACCCGTCCAAGTGGCGAAAAGTGACTCATGGGCAAAGAGCTGAGCTCTGAGATCATGTGGGCAGTGAATGTGTTTAGCTTTGTCCTCTGGCTCACAGATTTTTTATCTTAGCACATACTTTAAAGATTAGTTTCCCCAGGTCCTGTGCTAACTCTTCCTTCTGCAGTTGTCCTGAGCTTCCAGAAGGTTCCAATCTTAAATTGACTTAATCCTTCTTTAGTTTAAATGAAATAAACACTTGGTTCTCAGAGAAATACATCATCACTCTGAAGCCACCATCAGGCCACAAAAGATGCTTGAAACTAATGTGTCCTTGTCATCAGCTCTCCTGAAGGTCATCTTTTGGGCTGTGCCTGAAGTCAAATCAGATTATGTCTTGCATTTACAATATGGAAATCATTGTACATTTTAAAAATCCAAGTTATTCCCTTTGTGATTCACCACCCACAGAGTTCATATTCTGAATTTTTGGCCACAAAATACATTTATTAAGCAGTAATTCTCATTCTCTCTCATAAAATGAAAACACCAATAGCCTAGGGAATTTAATAAACAGAGGCAAGCCACTGTGTGGGACTCTGAAGAATTGTTGTCAGTTTAACTAACATGGACATTTTAAGTGAGATTTACTGAAGTATCCTGGAGTGTTAAAACTCTAACAGTAACACACTGCTGCCTTTACCCCTGTTAGACTCCTCCAAAACCTGAGGTTGGAAACTATTCTTGAAATTAATTTAAAACTGTGAAGTAAATAAAGCAGGAGTTAAATATTTCATAGATAAAAATTTTTTACCTGTTTAAAAAAAAAAATCTTCATTCACATCCTTGCCTTAGGATCTTTTGTTTTATATAAACACACACTTGAGGCAACATAAAAAAAAAAAAAAAAAATCCATGAGCTGGAGAAAACCCCAGGATGGCATTCGATTTCTCAGGAGCAGCGGAATCAAACTGAAGCTGTGCTTGGCCCCTAACCTCCCTTGTCACTAGAGAGTTTTCATCGCCTTTCAAGACGGGGCTGGGATTGTTCTTGCAGAAGCCAAGACAGGCAGCACTTACGTCATGACTTGCTTAGAAAATATGCTTTCTCCGCTGAAAACATTCAAAATATGTGTGCTATGAAGGTGAATAGCAAATGGCGTATGCGGAGTTTAGAATGATGAAAGCTATCGCAATCTGGATGTCTCCGAAGGGAGGGGATATTCTCTTGGCCCCAAAAGGTCATCAGCTTTTCTGACCAGTTTCCATGAGAAGAGCTTTCTTCTGGTTTCAGAGGAGATATGAGGTGTGGAAGAAACTGAAGAGAGTAAGGAGTAAAAGTAAAGACCTATAGAAACACAAGGGTTCTCGGTCTAATCATAGAGGCTCCTGTCCATTGGAGGGATCTTGAGCATCAGGCCCTGGTTATACTATGCTTGGAAGATGCCCTTGATACATGGATGGTCCTCAGACCTCCCAGAAAATGGCCAATGGATCCGCAACAGTGGGCAATAGACAGGTGCATGCTGGGATGAGAAAAGTCAGAGGATTGTAACCACGTAAAGGGTTTGCTTTCTTTTATTTGACTGTGTCCTGGTTTGCTTTCCTTGTTGCCGTGAAAAACAGCATGGCCAAAGGCAAGATAGGGAGGAAGAGGTTTATTTCAGCTAGTAGGTCAGAGTCCAAGGCTGGACCCCAGAGGCAGCAACTGAAGTACAGACTTAAGAAGGACGTTGCCTACTGGCTTGCTCAGCCTGCTTTCTTATGAAACCCAGGACCACCTGCCCAGAGGTGACACTTCCTACAGTGACATGGACCTTTCCACATCAATCATTAATCAAGAAAATACCATCACAGGCTTTCTTACAGGCCAATCTTACGATGGTATTGTCTCAACTGAAATTCCCTTTTCCCAGATGACCCTGTTTAGTGTTGAGTTGACAAATGAAGAAAATAATAATAATAACCAGCACAGACAGGGAGAGGGCAGACACCTACGGACAGTAATAATACAGCAAATATCCAGGCTCCACACATCTAAAATTGAAACATAAAATATCATATGATAATTGCATTATCATTTTTTACATAAAGAAATAAAATGCCATGACTGAAGTTACTGTAAATAACTTTTTAATATTTAATTAAATATTTAATTTAAAAACTTAATATAGTAAATAACTTAAATAACACATGTTTCATCCTAAATCCCTTATCCAAGTAACCATCTCATGAATTGATATTTCCTTTTCCAGTCAATATCTGCAATGGTATACATGTGTGAATGAAGAATGAGATAGCCCTGTCCTGTAATGTCTATATGAGTAGTATATGTTTTATAAAGCTGAATCTCCATATTATTCCAAAACTATTTTTCATCTTCTTGATATACAGTATCTTTTATTTGTCAAGTAATTATAGTAATCAATGAAAAATAAAATGTCCTTAACTGTCCACATTAAAAGAAAGCAACTAGCCGGGCAGTGGTAGCGCACACCTTTAATCCCAGCACTTGGGAGGCAGAGGCAGGCGGATTTCTGAGTTCGAGGCCAGCCTGGTCTACCAAGTGAGTTCCAGGACAGCCAAGGCTACACAGAGAAACCCTGACTCAAAAAACAAAAAAACAAAAAAACAAAAAAACAAAACAAAACAAAAACAAAGAAGAATAATAAGAAAAATAAAGAAAGAAAGAAAGGAAGGAATGAAGAAAGAAAGAAAGAAAGAAAGAAAGAAAGAAAGAAAGAAACAAAGAAACAAAGAAAGAAAGAAAGAAAGAAACTCAAATTCCTGTCATTTAGACAAGATGCTCCTTGTTCATAGCCCTGCCATGAAGCCCTCACCTTCAAAGTTGTGCCCATCGGTTGGGACTGTGGCATCCACCCTACTGAGTAGAGTTAGAGAACAATATTCCACTTGATCATCTGTAACCCTAGCACTTGGAAGCCTGAAGCAGAGGCAACTCAAATTCAAGGTCAACCTGAAGCACATCATGACATCTGCTCAAGAGAACACAAAGAAAGTGAGGGGGTGGGTAGAGCAAGGGAGGAAAAGAAGGAGAAAGAAGGGAGGGACAAAGCATTTGGTTTAGTCTCAAACTTGTTTCCAATTGGCTTCAACCTATTGGTCATGTGTTACTCTTTAAGGTTACAGTAGCAAAACCAAATTCCTTCACAGAAGAATTTCATGCACACAGAGACGATGATGATGGTGGTGATGATGATGACAATGATGATGATAAATGTTCTTGAAATATTTGTCTATGAATTAGACAACCTCAGTTCTATCCACTGAGCTATAGACATTATATATCCACATGCTATAGACGTTGCCAGCAGAGTGTGGCACTCACAGCCTTTTTAGCTTGAGCAGTCGGCACTGACAGGAGCTGTTCCCTTGTCTGTGTGCAGGCTTGATATAGACTCAAGCACTGGCGGCTGCCTGTAAGAACACGTTCGATTGAGAAACTCAGCAGCTTTTGATCTCACCACAGAACGATTGTCATCTGCAGTTGCTGACAAAGGGCATCCATCCATCAGCCCTGACAGAGAGCTCAGGGAACCTGTCCAGCACTGAAGCTACACAGAAAATGTAGTATATACGTAGGACTAAAACACAAAGATTTGGGGCTTACCACTAACTTTCCCTCTGTGACAGCGTGTTGCAGTATCAACTTTGGCCCAGTTAACGTGCAACAGGCATAACAAATCAGAGACCCATATTCAGTCAATAGAATGTAGGTTGATTCTCCTAGGTTTACAGTCTTATCCATACATTCTGAGAGAAATAAGTTCAGGCCACCAATACTACTTCTCATCAACCATGAAGGAGTTAAAAATTAGTTCAATGTTTTCTTTGAACTCACCAGAATGAAGGAAGCTGTCTCCTCATTGCCAGAGGCACGGTTTCTGCCTGTGGCAGTGTTCCCCATCAGGTGTGTTGACTGAGACTCCAAACATCATCTGCAGATACGTCTGGACCACATCCAACCCCAAGGTACATGGCTCACCAGGGGCTGCTGCAGCTTTTACTCCCAGACAGTCTGATGCCATCAGGAAAAGCATTTCTTACCCAAAAAATGCAAAGTATGATTTTCATATAATAGTCGGAGGAGCGCGGTAACGATGTATGCAGAGGGTGTGCGGTGATTCATAGCTGCCCACTCAGCTCCCAGGGAAGTTTCCGAAGCTCATGCTAAATCATTCCAAGCCATTATTGGCATCAGAGTCTTGGAAGCTGTTCTGATTGCAAAAGCAGTCTTGCTTTCCTGAGAAAAGTACTGGATCCCCTTCATCCATGAGATCCTTGTTTGGTAGAAGAATGTGACATTTGGGAAATATCTCGAATACAGGTATAGTTTCTCAGTAGGGAAGTAAGGATTCATTTATCAATGCAGACTTTTATGAACCAAGTTTATTCTTATTTGGTTTTTCTCTGTCATAAATCTCTAATGCAATACTATCTTTAGTGCATATTTAAGCCACCATTTAAAATGCTGGTGAGGCCGGGACGTGGTAGCACATGCCTTTAATCTCAGCTCTCAAGAGGCCGATGCAAAGCCAGCTTGGCCTACTTAGGTGTTCCAGGCCTGCCAGGACCATGTATGTGTATGTGCATGTGTATGTGTATGTGTATGTGTATCATATATATGAATATATGTGTGTATACATATATATTATGTGTGTATATATGTGTATGTATGTATATATCATATACATATATATCATATGTCATAATGATAAGTATAGTTTTATAAATCTTTGTATCAAGTGCACATTTGGATTTTTAAGGGTGTTAAATATTCCCGAAAAAAATTGGCCAAACTAGATACTTATTTCCTTCTGTGACTCACTGGAAATGAATTGTTGGTTGAGATCCAGTGAGTACTGGCAGGTCTCCACCTCCCAGGGAGCACCATAGTAATTACAGCTTGCTGGTGTTCTTTTCAATGGTTTCCAAAGGGGTACCAAGACTTGAGCTCTCAAAGAGATTGAATCATCCTCTCCCCTTGAATGTACTCACTTCCTTTAGTTCTGGCCAAAGGGTTTTGGAAGATATTCTTGTGAACTTCCGTTGCTGGCGTAAGCAGTAGAAAAACAGAAGGCAATAGCCAGGATTGGGTTGCCACAACAGAAGAAGAGATAAGTGAATTAGTGGGAAGTGGTGGGAGGCAGTGGGAGGTTTCAACCTTAGCGCCAAAATAGCTTTCACTCTGACATAGCTTTTATGTGTTCTGTGCAGATATTGTAATAGACCATCAATAAGTATAGTAGATTCCATTATCTTTTAACTTCAAAACTAACATCTAAAAGACTTCAAAAAATTAAATGAGTCTCCATCCCCCTATCTCAAAAACAATATTGTTTAAAGGATTTTTCTAACATCTGAATTTGATCTAAGATACCATCCTAATGGTCTCCTGAAGACTTACCCAACAAGGAAGAAGCTGTAGGATCAAACTCCAAAGTAATACTACAGGATAATACCATGAGTATCCATGAGGAAGTGTGGCTGCCCTTGAATAACAAAATGAATGAGGGCCAATAGGGTGTTAGTGCACTCTGAGCATGGGAGGCTTCAACAAAAGGAAAGCTAAGATCGGTTGATTGGAACAGCTGGAGATGAGAAGACATGGTTCTGGTCAAAGGCATGAAGCATGAAAGAAAAGGCCTCCCCTAACAGTGGCATCAATCACACCTTTAAGGAGTTTATCTCCAAATAAGGCTGTATTCTAACTGTGCAGGTAGGGGTAGGGCTTCAACATATGAATTTTAATGTTTCACCCACAATGAACTTTAACATGCACAGACCCTAAAATGAGCTAGACTCTTGACAGTACCTGGACTGTGTTATAACGGGTAAAGAGGGGAGGTCTGGTTGGAATCGAAAAACATTTCTGTAAGATCATGCCTGGGAGTCGTCAACAGAGCTGTCAGAAGAGCAAGAGTGAAAGCTAATGTCTAGAAGACCCTTAAAATTTCTTTTCTTAGTCTAAATCACTTTCATATCCAATTCTGTGTTCATAATTGTGTTGTCTTACTTGAGTGCGTATATATATATATATATATGTACATACCATGTGGATAAGCATACATGAATGTTTGCAAGTATATGTGGAAAGCCAAAGGTCAACCTCATTGGTCATTCCATAGATATCATCTTTTTCATCATTTTGAGACTGCTACCTGGAGCTAGTCAATTAAGCTAGGATGCCATGCTAATGAGCTCAAGGATTCTACCTATCCCTACCTCCCGGCAAAGGTCAAACACAGGTCCTTATTCCTTACATAGCAAGCACTTTACCATCGAAGCCATCTACTAATTCCTGTGTATCCTTAAAGAAGGCAATGTCCAAAATTGGATGGCATCTAATTTCCCAAATCTAGTTCTGTCCTGAGTCAACAAATAACATGGCTGACTTCCCTGAAGCACAATGGTCCTCCATTGTCTGCAGTTTTACTCTCTAAGGTTTTAGTTATTTGTAGCCAACTGCATTTTGAAAGTATCAGATGGAGCTCTCCAGAAACAAGCATTAGTCACTTTCAACTGCATGCCTTTCTTGATAGAGAGATAAAAATCTCTCATTGAGGCTCTGTGTCCTTCCTGGGATCCATATTGTATATACTACCTGCTCATGAGTTACTTACGAACTATCTGGATTATCAGTCTCTGTCAAGGTATCACAGTGCTTATGTTTTAATGATTCTTACCTTACTTAATAGTTGTCCCCTTAGTGTAAGAGTTGTGATTCTCACAGTTTTATTATGTTGGCATATAATTGTTCTATTTTACATTTAGCTATTGTTGTTCATCTCTTTCTATGCCTGAATTATAAGTGAAACTTTATTGTAATTATGCATGTATGGAGAACAAAATATATATGAACTATGTATGGTCTCACACTGTCTGCCTGTCTACTGTCTGTCTGTCTGTCTGTCTGTCTGTGATTCCAGCTCTTAGAGCCTATTCTTCAGTGGATATCAGGGAGACAACTATAAAGAATTTTAATAAGTCAGAGTAGAGCTAACTCAGAGTCATGAGCTTTTTATTTTCTTTTTTTGATTTTCTGAGACAGGGTCTTTCTACATCGCCCTGGCAGAGGCTTGTAACTCACTATGTAGACCAGACTGGCCTTCAACTCACAGAGATTTGCCTGCTTCTGCTTTCAGAGTGCTAGAATTAAAAGCACAAGTCATAGATGTTTAAAGGCTAAGAGGACAATAGGAGTTACTCCTACCAAACCTTTAATTTTACACACAAAGAAAGGGATGCTTTGAAGGTCCGACTTAGCCAAAAATACACACAGCCCAGACATGAACAAGGAGTAGACTCTAGATTTTGAGCTCCGCTCTGTGGTTTTCTAAGAGAGTCTAGCTTGCTGAGTTCCAGAACAAAGGTGGATGCACCATTCTGACTCATCCTCTGGGCTTCCAGCTGGAAACCTCTAGTGACCAAATTCTCGTGGCATCTTAAAATAGCTTCTGTGGTCTCCACTGCCTGGCTCATGCTTTCCTCTCTCCTCCCAGCCTTTCCAGTCAGTAAGAATCTACTTAGCAATATGTGATCCCCAGTTCATCTCTGTCTTCCTACAAAGAGGCCGTTGGGATTTCACTTCCTCTCTTCCTACCAGTCATCAGTAACTTCCTTGATTACCCGAAGCTTGCTTAAGCAGAACCAACCACCTCTATTTTTCCACTTTATCTTCTATTGCCAAGTCTATCTCACCTCCTCCCAAGCTTCTCCCCAGCACAGACTGTTGTCTGGAGCTGTCTTAACTAGTGTCTAACTCCTAAACCTACACCAAACCAGTAAGTGGGAGTAAATCATTGGGGAGAAGAAGACTAGTCTCCTGAGGCTGCTTCTTCAGCTGCCCCCTGACTTGTCTGACCTTCAATTCGTGGAATTATCCTAACCGGGTTTACTTTTTTGTTCACCACTTTTACTCTCTCTTCTTCACCAGGGATCTAGATCTTTCTCTGCCCCAATTTCTCATCCTAATTCTTCTCTAAATGTAACTAAATCTCAGGCTAACACTTTGAGTCCTCCCAGATGTATTGTTTATGCCCCATTTATGGCTGTTGCTTCTTTCAAAGGCATTTTTTTTTAGTGGCTGGTTCTATAGATGTGACTTACTGTGTTACTTAGCACGGTGAGTCCATTCTTGGTTCTAAATGGTGATACACAGTCCACCAAGGACAGGATTCTTTCTTCTAACAAAGTTCATTCTGAGGCTCTACACCAAAGAGTCGAGAGACGGAGGGGAGGAGAGAGGGAGGGAAGGAGGGAGGGAGGAAGAGAGAGAGAGAGAGAGAGAGAGAGAGAGAGAGAGAGAGAGAATGCCTCAGCAGGAGGTACTAGGAGGTATCACAGGAGCAGGACCCCCAATCCCTGCTTAGTCCAACTGTATAGTCCAACTCATTGGGTAGCCATAGCCACACATAGCCGTGGAGCACCTGATGTGTGGCCAACCTGGATGGGTTAAGGTTACACCTCAGACATCTGATGCTTACTGTGATGCAAAGATGCCAAATATGATACGAATCTTTACGGTGCTTACCTATTGAAATAGCATCTGAAATATACTGGTCCTGTACCTAATAACAAAACCTAGTGTTGGAATTGACCCTGTCTGTTTCTTCTCGTGTTTTGGAAAGTAGTACTAGAAAATGTAAAGTTAAGAAAGTGGTGTCACTATGTTTGTATTGAGGGCACAGCTGCAACCTCTCCCAGTGAGACTGTTCCAGCCCAAGCATCATTTCCCACCCCATGCGAGCCTAGAGCTTTGTTATGGTAACACAGAGGAGGAGTCCTGTCTTCTACCGATGCTAATTACATTCCTCATTCAGATATGAATGTGTCTTTACTTGCTATAGCTTTGTTTACTGAGTAGGGTCTGAACATCATCACAGAGCATTTAGGGTTAAGTAGACATGTCTTTTCTTGGATTGAATCCCACCAATGTTCAAAAAGGAACATTTTCAATCTAAAACAAATGGTTTATAAACAAACAAATATAACTAATCTGTACTGAACTTTAACAGGAAGGGGTTATTTTGACTTCTATTGTTGGGTGACCTTTCTATAAAAGCTTCCTACAGAAAGAGCTGAGATGCTTATAATTATTTTATCATGGAAAACTATTTTATGCTCTTCAAGAGGCATTCAATTGTTTGAGAAGAGGCCTGCTCTACACATGCAGCTTAGTATAAACCACATTCAAAACACCCAGGATACTGGCTAGGCTAAACTTATCATTATGGTATGTTTAGCTAAGATTTTGCTCTGGAAGAAATCTTGTCAAAGCTTGTTTAGGACAAGTGGCATGTCTCAGCGGGTGAAAGTGCCTGCCACTAAGGCTGAAGATTGAGTTCAATCCCCAGGGATCATAATATGGAGAGAACAACACCCAGCAATTGTCTTCTGACCTTCACATGCATATGTACACACACACAGACACACACATATGCACGTATACATGTGTGCATATGTGTATACGTGCATATGTGTGTGTATACATATACACATCCTATACTTATTTTTAAGGATTAAAGCTGGTTTAAGCTGGGCATGGTAGTGTTTGTCTATAATCCAAGCATTAGAGCAAATGAAGCCATCATGAATCTGAAACCAACCTCAGTTGCAAAGCCAAACTCTTGTCTTAAAACAAACCCAAAGCAAGCCCACCACAATAAACAGCTAGTTTGCCCATTTAAAATTGACTTTAATACTTAGATCATCTTAAAATAAGAACTCTAGAATCTATGTTTGATTCTAGAATCTAGAATCAAACTATTCGGTTTGGCAGGTGTTTTTCCATTAAAGAGAAAGAAGAGGTAGGAAAAGGAGTAAAAGAAAAAATTACCATGTACTTGTCTGGCTGCCTTGGGGTAGCAGAAAGCAATGCCACTTAGGGCAACACAGCTGAAGCCAGGGGATGGAAGAATAGGCAAGCACCAGGGAACAGCCACTGGGAATCACATTAAAAATCCTGCACATAATAAATATTCGGCCAATGTTAGTGGCTCCCTTGAAGAGGCTGCCATGTTGAATGCCTCAAACATTCCCAGGTGATTTTTGATTCATCTCCAAGCTTGTACTCTTGGTAGAAATCACTCCAGAGTCTTCTGCCTCTGTTTTCAAAGTCTCCATGTTCATATAATGCAGGCTTGAGTTCAAGGACTTTATGGGCTACAAAATGAGTGAGAGGCTAGCCTTGGCTACAGAAGGCACTGTTTCAAAACAAACAAATAGGAAGAGACCAGACCTTCTTGTGGTAAGGCCAATGGTTTCACTGCTGACATGCTTTCAGCCCAGAAATCTGCTGTGATAAAGTACTCAGACACAAAGCAATTTAGGACAGAAAGGGGGTTATTTCACTTTAAAACTCTAGGTAGTAGAGTTTAGTTTAGAGTTATTTTCTCAGTCTTGCTGCTTGTTGTATTATCTCTATAGCCCTCTGACATCCTTCTGCCCACCTTGGAAGGCACTCAAATGATCATGCAGTGGTTTTCTTCAAGAGTTTATGCCAGCAAACATTCATAACTGCCGTCACTTTGCCAAATACCACACTGATTTCTGAAGATGAATGTAACAGATCTGTGCTCCAAAGGGACTTGCAGTGTAGTAAGACTGTAAAAACAAGGTTAAAAAGTCTCCTTTGTTAAACAAGTGTTTATTAAGCATCTATTATGTGCCAAATATTCATATGCTTCAGGAAAGCATCAAGCATGGGAGCAGACCAAATGTCTGCTAATAAGGAGTTTGCATTCTCCCAGAACAGGCAAACAACAGAAAATGAGTTGGTTAATTATACATTATGTATTGTTATTAAGTTGGAAGGTTATAAACACGATGAGAGGAAAAGTTAAGGAGGAAAGGGACAGTGAAGGGTTGGTAGAACGATAATAGGAGTGGTATCTGAAGTAAGCTGCTGAGAAGGTACCAGTCACGATGTGACAGTAAGATAGTGTGATTGGTTACCTTTACTGGTCAATTTGACACAACCTAGAGTTACCTGAGAAGAGTCTCTAAGAGGAATTGTCTATTTTGGCCATGTCTGTGGGATATTGACTTAGTTAATTGGTGAGGGAAGACCTAGCCCACTGTGGGTAGGGTAGGGAGATTCCCTAAACAGGAGGTCTTGAACTATTTAAGAGTGCAGAAGCTAATCTAAACACAAGAAAGTACCAGGCAGGGAGACAAACATCCATGCATCATTTTGCTTAGCTCTTGACTGTGGATCTAATGATTAGCTGCTTCAAACTCCTGTCACTGTGAACCCCCTCCCACACGATAGACAATAACCTAGAGTTTTAAAGTGAAATAACCCCCTTTCTGTCCTAAATTGCTTTGTGCCTGAGTACTTTATCACAGCAGCTTTCTGGGCTGAAAGCATCTCAGCAGTGAAACCATTGGCCTTACCACAAGAAGGTCTGGTCTCTGCCTATTTGGTTGTTTTAAAACAGTGCCTTCTTCTGTAGCCGAGGCTAGCCTCTCACTCACTTTGTAGCCCATGATGTCCTTGAACTCAAGCCTACGTCAGCTTCCCAAGTGCTGAGGTTCTGGTTGGCCTTCCAAGTTTCCTTTTGAGAAATGTCAAAAAGGCCAATATTGACATGAGGGACCAAGGAAAGGGTCTCAGGAGAAAAGGTGGATAGGATGACATACGGAAGAAAATGGGAGGATACTCATAGGACTTTTGGATTTTGATCTTGAGTGAAAAAAAAAGGGGGCGGAGAGGCAAGAGTTAGCAGAGGAGTAATAACTGTGGAAGGTTCAATAGCATCCCTCAGACTGTCAAATCAGTAACAGACTTAAGAGAGACAAGAGTCATCAGTGAAACCAGAAAGCTATTGGAGTCATCTAGGCAAGAGATGATCCAGCCTTGGACCAGGTTGGTGCCAGTGGAGATGGTGAGAAAGGATCCACTCGAAGATCTGACCCAAAGGCAAAACAGGAATATTTGCTGACAAAGGGGATGTGAGCCATAGGAAAAGACAATAGTGGTTAGAGGACAATAATCAGAAAGTTGCTGTAGTTGCCAGGTACCAAGATAATAAAGACTAAGGAAAAAGCAGGGTTGAGAGGGAGAGCCTGAGATTATTATTGGTGCAGTAATTAAGGTTTGAGTGCCTATTAGACATCTAGGTGTATGTGCAGTTGGGTAATCTGGTCTAGAATTCAGGGGAGAAGTTTAGGCTGGAGATACAGATATATAAAAGCGGGATTCATTACCATATAGATAGTTGTAAAGCCAGAACAGTGGATGAGCTCATCAAAGGGAGAGTTTAATTAGAAGAGATGTCAAAGGTGCCTGAGCCCAAGGGCATTCTGACTTGAAGATAGAAAGGGGGTGGGGGGAATGCTGGAACCTAACTAGAGAACATGGTGAGGTAAGAGGAAAAGTGGAACTGCCCTGGGTGTGGAATCAAAAAAAAAAAAAGAGTCACTTATCAAAGAATGCTGACCAGTCAAAAGGGCCTGAGAGCTGAGTGCTGTTCCGCTAATGAGAGTCAGCACTTATTTCCAGGTGAGCAGTTTTCTTACTGGAGAAACAGAAGTTGCAACAGTTTGAGGTGGGTTCAGAGAAAGAAGGGAGAAGTAGACTTTAAGGCAATGAGTGTCGACTTTCAAGGATTTTTACAATAAAGGAAAATGTGTAGGTGGGTTGTGGTATCTGAGGGGAAGACAGGAATTCAGAAAGGGAATTTGTACTGTGACAAGGATTTCAGAGAAAGAAAACTGGATTGACAGACAGACAGACAGACAGACAGACAGACAGAGATGTGAGGGAGATTAAGAGCAACTTGGGAACAACTTAACTAAAGAGAGCTGAAGACAAGATAACATCATCTTCCTGACTTCTTTCCCTATTTGCACAATTCTCACCAATAATAACCATGATAATCGTCATCATCTTTGCATCTGATCTATGAAAACATCCCAATGTTTGCATTAATTACTCAATGTCAGCGCAAAAGTTTAGACTGAAGACATATGTACTAGCTAAAACAGTTCTGTGCTCACTGACCAATTTGAATCTAAGTAATGCTTCTTCCAACCGCCACCACCACCAACAACAACAAAAATAAGTATTATCTGTCAGGGCTAAGTCATAAATCACAATTGTAAAATAAGTAAAAGGTAGAAATTCTGGATATGAAATATAAAATTTTTAACAGTTTTGAGTTTTCTCTCAGGAGCTCGGGTTCAGCCACAGACAACACTTATGTGAAGCAGGGGTTTTCAGAAGACACTATGTGTGTGATCATTTTGTTTTTCATGAGATTCTTAGTGAAAGGCTGGGTCAGTAGAACATGATTCAGGCTGGTTGAGGACTGAGATGGGGTTTATGAGGAAAAGAGGGTTCGAGGGGGAGGGGAGAGGGAGGGAGAGGGAGAGGGAGAGGGAGAGAGAGAGAGGAACTTGATTTGGCAAGTGTCCTAAAGCACTCGTGTTAGGAACTTTTTAAATTCAACTTGACGTGTGTAAATGAAAGCCTTTGCTAAAATCCAATGACTTCTCTTCATTGCAATCTGTACAGTTGCTCCTCAAAACGCTTAGTGTATACTGGGGTGCATAACAGTTAACCATTGTTAGGAAGCTCTGCTTTCAGAGACCCTGGCCACAGAATATTCATTTAGGCAAAAGTGATATCCCATGAATTTAAGTAACGAGGCTTAGCTTAGAGCTTTGTGGATGTCCCTGAAATCTGTGCCTGCAGAACACAGATGTGCCTCCAAAACCAGAAGCCTTGGCAATTAAAGGTGACGTCTTCCCTTTAAATTCTGAAAGCCACTTAGGATTCTTGTAACCTAGTCACGGTAGAGAACAATTTAAAAGCCAGCCTGTGCCATTACAAAGTCTTTGAAACACAGCAAAAACACTTATTTGGTTAGTTACTTTTTAGTAGTCATTTAAAAATTTCTAATTCAGTTCAGTGATGTTTCTCCTATTAAACTAAGCAGGTGCACGGAGAAAGTTTTCCAGCAGCTGTCAAAGCTCTTACATCTAACAATCATTGCAACTAAAGAATTCTATAGAAAAGGTTATGTAAAGGAAGGGAGGTAGGAGTTAGGACACCGTAAAATTAATAAAACACTCCTCCTGGCTCCTTCTATCTAAAATTTATTTAAACGATTTTCCTTTTAGTTAGACCGTGATTTGAGAATAAATATTGGGTGGACAGATGGATGGAAGGATGGATGGATGGATGGATGGATGGATGGATGGATAGATGGATGGATGGATGGATGGGTGGATGGATGAATAATTAATAGGTAAATCTTTGTATGTATACTTCTTAATGTCATTTGATGAATGAGCAGAAAATTTCTAAAAGGACTCAATTGACACACTGCCTGCCAAAACATTTCTGGGGTCAGTTCCTTATCTTTCCTTTCAACCCTTCATTTCCTAGCTATTCTGAGGTTGTTGAAACTCCATGCCTCTGCTATATGAAAGCACAATCTTTTGTGCATGATCAAAGAGGAAAATGAATTTTTGTCCTAAGTTCAGTATTGATAGATATGCTAAATTCTAGTTCCTTCCCAATTTCACTAGACGATGCCATTCTTAAGTAAGTCATAACTTACTGAGATGATTGGATCAATACAATGGATAATCTAGTTTTATGTAAAGGCCCTGCCTATTGCATGAGGGATGCTTTACTAGAACCATTTCTCAGCCTTTGCCATCAGTTTGTGTGTTTCTTAAATGGGCCATCAAGAATACAACTGGCGCAAGCATCACAGGCTCTGTTCATCTTCTGACCTCTGGCAGTTATTAAGAACCAAGGTAAAAATATTATTTTAAAGAAGACTCAGCAGGAAAGAAAAAAAAAAAAAAACCAAAACAAAAAACAAAACTCTGGCCACACAGACTGGTGACCTGATCCCCACAACTCTTGGAAAGGTCGAAGGAGAGTTATTCTCTGACCTTCACACTGTGCCAAGGCACACATGCTCCCCTCACCACACACACACACACACACACACACATGATAAGTACTGAAGCATACATGAAGTACAAACAATTTTGTTGAATTGAGGACAATAGGCTGTATGGTGGTTTGAATAAGAATGACCCCTATAAATCCATATATTTGAATACTTGGTCCCTAGCTGGTAGTACAGTATGGGAAGAATTAGGAGGTGTGGCCTTGATGGAGGAGGTGTGTTACTGAGGTTTTGGCTCTGAGGTTTCAAAAGCCCATGCTAGTCCCAGTTGGCCCTCTCTGTGCTTATTGATCACAGTGTAAGCTCTCAGCTACTGATTCAGCACCATACCTGCTGGCATGATGCCCACCATGATGATCATGGACTCTCACCCTCTGAAGCTGTGAGCTCCAAATAAACTTTTTCTTCTATAAGTTGCTGTGGTCACGGGGTCTGATCCCAGCAATAGAACAGCTACAAAGACAGTTGGCTTGAGAATGGATATAATCTTTTAGTAGAAGACTTAAACTACGAATTTATAAAGTAAGTGAGTAAATGAAGCACAATAGGTATTTGTTAAGTACTCATATTTTTAATATTAATAGAACACATGAATTCCACACAAATGTACAGAATTCTACATCTGGTGCTGACTGGGATAATCAATAATCTACAGTATCACATAGCATAGGATATGTTCACATTTTAAATGAATCATGCCAAATTATATATAAATGCCAAGTAATTATATTTTGGTTTACATGAACAACATGATTCTCAAATCACATGTGTAAGTGCCTTGATCTATTGTCTAGAACTCAACACGCCTGTTCAATCAGAATTAACCTGGTGGAACAAACCGTTCCAGTTCAGTGTAAGACCTTCATGCTTCCACCCCTACTTCCAAATCATCACCAGCTCACCTTCAAAGTTCTTTTTTGAATGGTGATGGTGGGAACTGAACCAAGGACTTCATGCATTTGTTCTTCCACAAAAATGAAATCTTCTAATAGTAGAGATTCTATTTGATTTTGCATAAATGAGAAAACTCACACCATCTGTGTCTGCCTTCCCTCACTGAACAGCGTGAGCACAAGATGCATCCACCTGTAAGAAGTGGTGGAGTGTCCATTCTTAGTGTTCAGTTGCACATTCAATTATACCATTTCACTACAACTTATATTTATGTAAATGTTATCATTATTATATGTGTATGAGTGCTTTGCCTGCACTATGACAGTGTGCCACATGCATGAAAAAAACCCAGAGAATGGAAGAGAGCATTGGTTTCTCTAAAACTGTAGCCATGGATAGGGCTGAGGCACCATGTAGGTGAACCCAGTTCTCTACAAGAGCAGCCAATGCTCTTAACTGCTGAGCACTCTCTTCAGCCTCTATAATTTATGCATTAATCTTCTTTTGATGTACATTTGTATTTTTAGCTTGAAATCTCTAAAACAGTGCTGCTGTGAGCAGACTTGAATATTCTTTTTCTTGAACAAATTCATGTATTTGTAACATGCTTATTGGCTATGTCACAGTAGACAGATGTGACCACATAGTTTTCCAAAGTGTACAAATGAACACCTTACCAGTAGCTGGTGATAGCTAGCTGTTCTCTGCACAACCCATTTCTCACCTGCTTTATTTTAGCCATTATAGTGGGTGTGGAGAAAATGGTCTCTCTTTTTCTCACTGGTTTGTTGGTGATCTTTGTATCTTCTAGATATATGCATTGTCAAGGATTCCCCCCTCTTTTGATGTTATCCTTTGATGCTGTCCTTTGATGGACAGGAGTTAACATAGAACACATTTTCTTTTTATTTCCCCATTAGTTCTTCTGAGGATTGCCTCTGAGCTATCTTTTCTCATTTCCAGCTTGAGAACTTCTCCTCCTCCTCCTCCTCCTTGATCTTCTTCTTCTTCCTCTTTTCTTCTTCTTCTTCCTTCTCCTCCTCCTCCTCCTCCTCCTTCTCCTCTTCCTCTTCATCTTCATCTTCCCTAAAACTTGTATTGTATGCATTTTTTGACATCAAGATATTTTCCTATGTAAATATTGAATTGACCAAGAACTATTTTATTAAAATAGATAATGATTTTAGTTCATTTAATATGCCTAAGGCAAAAACTAAATGTAGCCTATCATCCTAATTAGTTTTCACTGCCAAAAAAAAAAAAAATTCTCAGTTTCTATCAACTCCTTTGTTTCTTTTGCAATTAGCAAAAGTTTCAGCAAAACCAGGAAGGACTTAGAGAAGGAGTGAGTTCATTTCACTACTTTAAGAGACCCAGCCGATAATAAACCAGAGTGGTTTCACTCTGATTCTCTACTTTCCACTGTGCCCAGAAAGGAGATTTATATTCTACATGTTTCCAGTCGAAGAACTAAAAGTATTTTTGGTGTCTGGTGCCTAGAGTAGTAACTGAGATGGAAAATAGCAACGTGAATGAGATCCTGGCACTCTGGGGCCATAGATTACAAATTAGTGCTGAGTCCTCGCCATCGCTGCTGTGGGTGTGCTTTGCTCCTCTTAGATTCTACTGGAAAAAATGACTGTTTTCCAGTGTGCATATCCATGACTCTCCTCAACTCAAGTGACTTGCCTTTTGTGTATGAACCTGAGGGAAATAAGAAAAAAGATGAGAGCCAGGCGGTGGTGGCACACGCCTTTAATCCCAGCACTTGGGAGGCAGAGGCAGGCGGATTTCTGAGTTCGAGGCCAGCCTGGTCTACGGAGTGAGTTCCAGGACAGCCAGGGCTACACAGAGAAACCCTGTCTCGAAAAACCAAAAAAAAAAGAAAAAAAGATGAGAGACTACCATATTCATAAAATTCATCTCTTTCTGGTTTTGGTTTGTGTTTTATTTTCGTTGGTTCGGTTGAATGGTTTTGTTTTGTTTTTGTTTGTTTGTTTGTTTTTGTTTTTGAGAAAATGCTTCTTTATCCCAGGCTGGCTAGCCTCAGACTCGCTACCTAGCTGAGGACAGCATATTACACCTACAAACCCTGCACTGGGAGGCTGAGACTGGAGCTTTGGGAGTTTAAGACCAGCCTAGGATTGATTCACTAAATGAATAAAATTTATTATTGTTCTTAATTCAATCCAAGTCTATACTGTCATATGTAAACACTTTAAATGCACTAAACTTTCCAACAACGTCTTAATCCAACATCTGAGAAAGTAACCTACAAAGGTGAAATAAAGGAACAGAAACAGCAGGCCCTGATCCCCAAGACCTGAGTTCAATCCCAGGAAACCACAAGATAGAAGAAAAAGCTGCGCCTAGCAAGTCACCTTCTGATTTCAATATGGACACCACGGGCACCATTACATTTATGTGTGTGGCCACATCATACAGCACACAAAGTAAATAAATGTTAAATGTGAAGAAGAAGAATAGTTGTCATAGTAATAAACGTTTGGAATTAAAAGTTAGTAATTGACTTGTTCTGCAAAGGGAAATGTGAAGGGTTTGAACCTGTACCCAATCTGGACACCCAGGGAGCCAAGGGAATCCAGAAGACACTGTGTGTTGACAGTTTTCAAAAAGCCAGCATTTCTTTAAAAAATAGGACTCCAATATGTGCTCTGTTAAAATAGTCAAGACAACTCCATGAAGTACCTTTGAAAAATAAGCTGATTTAAGAAGTATGCATGTTCAATCTGAATTCGAGATTGTGCCCAGAAGTACACTCTCCCTTGTCATTAAACATACAGGGAAAATAACATTGGTGAGCCGCTGGTTGTCTACTAAGGTTCTAAAACCCAAAAAGCAATACTACTCACTTTAGAAAGTCAAAGGTGCAGCAGAAATTAATGAGACATGAGAAGTTCGAAATGAGGTTACTCTGAAGTGAAAATGAACCTTGCAGGCTCTGAAAGGTTTTGCAACTTGATCCCCATGTCCCTTCAGACAAGGCACTCAAGTAAGTTCCTATTAGACCAGCTATGCTACCGGGGAATGGGGCTTTTGTGTCTGCATTTGAAATAGAGACAGCCATACAAATTTACACCATAAGTTTGTCTGAGCCATAATCCCAATTCTCAGGGAGGTTGAGGCAGGAGAAGGAGAGGTCTAGGCCAGCCTGGATATACAGTGAAACTCTGGCAAGGAGGAAGAAGGAGGGGGAGAGAGGGACAAGGGAAGAGAGAAGGAGGGAAAGAGGAAGGAAGAAAGAGGGGAAGAAGGAGAGAGATTCCTGACAAAAAAAAAAAAAAAAAAAAAAACCCTGCCAAGTTCACCTCCCTAGTCTCCCACTGATCATGTGAGCCTGAGGTCTCTAAGACACACTGGGTCTATTTCTGTCATTTGTGAGAAGAAATTACAGTAGTGGTTAGTTAGTGCTTACCTCAGGGTTGCCATGTACAAAGGCTGGATCTAAATTCAATCTGTGCATGGACTCCATCTGCTCTATTGTAGCAACCTTTGCTGAAACCCAATTTTCACCTCCCAAGAAACACGTGAATGTGGAGAGTCAGTGAACTGTGGTGTGCAGGTCAGCCCCCACCACCTTGTGTCTGCAACATACTAGCTGCTCCAATGACTGTTGTCTTCCCTTCCAGGGTTTCTGTTACTCTTGCATAGTGGTTCTCAACCTTCCTAGTGCTGCGACCCTTTAATATAGTCCTTCACGTTGTGGTGACCCCCCCTCCCCCAACCATAAAATTATTTTTTGTTGCTGCTTCATAACTGTAATTTTGCTATTGTTATGAATCATAAAGTAAATGTGTTTTCTGATAGTCGTAGGCAACCCCTGTGAAAGGATCATTTAACCCCCAATGTGGCCATGACCCACAGGTTGAGAACCAATGCTCTAAAGCCTTACTAGTGATTTTTTTTTTTTTTTTTTTTTTTTTTTTTTTTTTTGTAACAAGGACAAGACTGGCCACATCCCACCAGGGAGCTATGGAACGGGGTGCACAGGTCTATTACTGGAGTGTTTGTGTAAGCATCCTTACAGGGCCAGGACTTAACTCTTAAAATAATTACCTCTTTAACTCCTCAGACTCTATAAATTAGTTATAAAAAACGGCTACTCCCAAATGATGCCTATAAAATGCATTATTCCCAGAAGAATGGCGCCATATAGATGAAGCATAACCCTTCTTCTATGGGGAGTGTTGTTATTAGGGTCAACCTTTTCATGCATGTGATGTGTGAAAACACAGTGATCCTCTTCAGCTCAGCACTAGAACCAAGCACCACTCCCCAGCTCTCTCCTGGTGGAAGCCAGCTTGCTCCCAAACATACTGCTACCATAGGATTCCTTTGGAATTCACTTCAGAAAGAAATATCTTCACCTTTGCCTTTCCAGAGTCTTCACCTGAAGTATCACCTGGGCAGGCATTGATTTCCCCCAAGGGACTGGCGCGTCCTCATCATCTTTTGCTATACCCTCTGCAAAGCCCTGATTTGAGGTCACTTTCTAGACCTCAAATCGACATCTGCTTTTTTCTGTAGTTAACCTACATTTGGGAGGAAGTAGACAAGTTTCAGGAGCTTGGGTAACTTTCTTCATCCCTACTCACTTCACATCTATTAGACATGACTTGAAGCTGAAAAGATGGCCCAATGGCTAAGACCCTTGCCCTGCCATCTTGAGGACCAGAGTTCAGATCTCCAGCATCCACTTAAGAAGTTAAGCGTGGCTGTCCACACCTGTGACTCTAGCATTGAGCCAAGGAGACAGGCAGATTAGAGAACTCACTGGCTGGCCAGCCAGCCTAGCCAAAACTGGGAGCTCCTGGTCCAGTGAGCGACCTTGAATAAAGGCAATGCAGAGAACCATAGAGGGAAACACTCAAGTTCTTTGGCCTCCACATGTGCTCATGTAAGTGCATGCACACAACGTCAAATGTGTGTAACACACACACACAGAGATTCCATGTAAGACTCAGCACGATGTTGCAACACTGTAAATCCTGCAGCTTAAGAGGGAGAGGCAGGCTGACTGATCTCTGTGAATTTGAGGCCAGCCAGTCAGGTTTACAAAGTGAGTAGGTTAGACCATAGCTAAAAACAAGAGAAAAGAGTTAAATAACACTGTAGGTCAGTTGGACCTAAACGATGTACATAATAATACCATTCCTAAAATTGTTGCTTAATGCTAATTTAAAATTCCCTGGCATTGTATCAGGCATATTATTTTCTTGTTTATTGGGCATTTTATTTTCTTGTTTCTTTCCTGAATCTTTATATAACTTAAGGTGAAAGACATTTCCCTTTTCTCTTCTATACCACTGAAGAATTTACAGATCTTTGATAAGCTTAGTAATTCATCTCCCCCAGCTTCAACATCCGAACTAGCTACCCACAGAATGTTCTGGAAAAGAGGACACAGAAGAGAAATTGAAAACCTGCAATAAACCTAAAAGTAGTTGTCTTTCTGTCCTCATAGGTCACAGACCCTTAGTCATGAATTGTTTCCTCTGAATTTTAATTATTTCAAGCAATATATGAAGGGTAGACCTTGAAGCTAACCCCCTCTGAAAATGACTTAGAGTCCCTCCCTCTGGTGATGTCCCTTGAGCATTAGATGTTAGTGTTAGCTCACTCTGTCGCATCCAGAAATACAGTACACTATGGGGTAGCCTTGTGAAATCAATAATGCATGCCCGGTTAGATCTTATTCTCAGGTCCCATAAGTTCTGTGCATTCCTAAGTACTATGGAAGACTATTGATGAATTCTCTTTTCAGTGACCAAGACTGATTTCATTATGTTCCCCTCATAAAACCTAAAGAAAAAAAAAAAAAAAAGAACTTCCTCTAGGTTTTTAATTCAATTAATAATGGAATGAGATAAGAGAACACTAACAAGATGAAGAATGAAATCTTGATTTAGACTGTCTCGTTCATGTTTCAGACAGAGCAAGTCAGACTTGGGCGAAGCTACAACAGAAGTTCTGGGGTCCTGGAATCGACCTGAACCCTAAATCCACAGGCAGGGGACACATGTTCTTTACTAAATTTCTCCCACAACCAGGCAATATTCCAAGATATTTTATGCATATTAGCTCCTAATGCTTTTTTTAAAGTCAGAATATAGGAATTACCACATAGGAATTATTTCCTTGTTTTTACAAAAATCTCTCCTTTGAGGGATTCATTTCCCCAAGTTCCCATGGATAATTCAACAACAGAGCCAAGATTTAAATCTCTGTATATGCAAACTCCAAAGCAAACTATATTACATTTCAGTGCCTCATTTTAGCTCTACAATATAAGCATTTGAAAACTAGTATGCCCCATGAAACATATTCGATTCCCCTGTGGGAAACAAACAAACCAATCAAATCTTCAACTCAGGAAATGCTGCTAGGTTTTTAACCCTGAGCTCCAAAGCACTGAAACCCCTGGGTTTTCCGGTGCCGTCCGTCACCATTCCTTCTGATCCATCATACAATGATGATGAAGATATACGTATCTGTACTATTCATAGATGAATACTAAACTTCACAGAAAATTCTAGACCCCATTTCCTATATCCATGACCTCTACGATGCAAAGAGGAGTTTGTGCTGCCCTCAACATTATGATAATAAATTAGACTCTCCTATCAACCACCATAACCAGAGCGTCACCCTCAGGAAAAACACAACTCTAAGACTCTTGAGTTCATTTCCTGAGGGCTGTGGGGATTTTGGGCTGCAATCAGAAACAGATAGGTGGCCAGGGAGAAGGTCATCCATGTGCCTCTCTGACAGAAATAGTGCCCATTCAGGGTTGCCTTGCTGAGGACTTGACTTCGAATTTTAAAAGCAAATGTGAAGCAGCCCGTTGTTTATCTTCTGCTCTCCACTGAGGAGGATCAAAAGGAGGCTTATCTGTCTGGACTAGAGACAGTTTATTTCCATTTCAGAACAAAAGACAAAAGATCCCAGGGTCTTTTCCTTGCTTTGCAGTTCCTGTCCTTTCCCCTCCCTTTCCTGATTGGCAGAGATAGCCTGGCAATTAATCTGTGTATTTTAAGCATGAAAAATCAATTTCTGGAACTTGTCTCATTTACATCACAACAGGAAAAAATGGAAATAGCTTCCAGTTGCTTTTGAAGGTAAAACCTACTCAAAAGGACCTCTCTGGCTTTCATTGCTGATACCTGAAGGTCCAGTGAACTGAAGGCGTCAGGGCAGGATGTGGACCCAGAATTCGGAGAACTTCACCTTGCGAAAGACTATGGACCACTCCTGATGTTTACATTTCGAAGTTATAAGAGCCTTAGCAAGAAGCTCATTGTAATCTCAGGCCCACTTGCTCATTCAAACTCTCACCAATAGAGCTCTTACGTAGGTCTTAGATGTAGCCTCACAGAAAGAGAAGAGAGTTCGCCATAGCAGGGCTGAGGCTGGTAGCTCCCGCCCCTAATCACCAGAGAGTCTGATGCCAATCAAGCTGAGCTGCATACTCAGTCTGTCTCAAACAGAAAATGATAAAATTAAATAAAGAAACAAAACACACACACAGTATATGGGGGAGGGACAGTGTAGCACCGTCGTTTGAAGAGTCCAGATCTGAGGTAGTCTCTAGTCTGATTGTTTCCTATTGAACATGGAATTTCCCTTAAGACATGGAAAAAATAATTGTATTTAAAAGCACATACAAGGTACACGAGGTGAATGGTACCCTGCAAACATCAGCAGCTACAGAAGGCCACAGTGTTTGACTTACGTGCTCCAAGACTGGTTGGTTTTTATTTTAAGATCACAGTTTGGAGGAAGGTAAGTTCTAAGCTACACATTACAGCTTATGCATTAGTCCACGGAAGACTCTGGAGGTCACGCTAAAACTATTTCAGGGGACTTTGTCTAGAGGTCTGCCACCAGTCCAACACCAACTGCTTTTAGAAATTCATTTTTACCAGCTAGGCAAAATCTTGGCCGTTCTAAAGGATCTCTACTCTGACTTCAAGCATCCTCAGTCAGTCACAGAGACTCAGAAGATAAAATACCGAGGTTTTTCCCCACTGAGGAGTCATTCAGCTGTAATCCATAATCCTCCAGGAACTGGAAATAAGGGGCCTGAGCTAAATGCATGGGGTCTGGGTCACATAGAGAATACCTGAAACTCTCCTGTAATCAGAGTCTCTTACTGAAGAGCCCCCCAAATCCCTTATATGAGGATTAAATTCCTTTGCAACCTTTCAAAAAAAAAAGTCTAGCCCAATTAGAGTTAAGAACGTAGAAAATGTTAAGACAAAAGGGGAGGCTTTGGCAAAGCCCACTCAGCTGCCCTCCCTGGCTTTTTACCCATGTAGCTTCTTTTGTAACCATTTTTTTTCCCAGTATTATCTTCTTATTGACTATTTGCCCTCAGATTCGAGGAGGCCTTCCACTTGGGTAGGTCTTTTGTTTGTTTCCTCTAGTTGTGGACTTCGGCTCCTTCCCGTTTTCTTATCCAATTCAGAATTCAATTCATTTTCTAGGATGCATTTCATTGAAAGGAGGCAAGCAAATGTCTCCAGCGTGATCATCTTCGTTTATAGAGATGGCTTCACAGCCTGCTTATCTGCTTCTCTACTGGTTCTTGTAACTGCCTTGCGAGTTACCAGGTGGTCAATTCCCAGGGGCCTCTATGCTCCCCTGCCTGGCCTCACCTGAAAGCCATCTTCTGCAACCTTCCCCCCCCAACACCCCCAATAGCTGGACTTGGTATAAAAGAGTGCCTTTGAAGGATCTTAAATGACAAAAATCTATAATCAGAAATATGTTTGAAGAAACAAAAGTGTTCAGAACTTTAAATTGTCTCATCTCATCATTTTGCATAATGGTATAAAGTAGGATTGCTAGACCCATAGTTAAAAAATAAACAGAATAAACAGTGAAATTTGATTCCAGATATACTATGACATGTTTTTTTCTTTTACGCCGAATATATTCTTAATCATACATAATTAATACTTAAAATTATTTTCAGTGTATCTGTCATTTAAATGTCATTCTGTTTGGCAGCTGTACTACAAGAGAACTCAACTGGATGAGATTGGCTGAAACAGAAAGATTAGAAGTTGAGATAGCCTGAGCTACCTCAAGGAAAGGAGAAAGAGAAGGGAAGGGACCAACTTAAAACCAATCACAGAATACTCTGAATCCATTCTGCAACTGGCTGCTCTGACAGCTTCTGTCTTCGCTAGTCCTTACAGCTGTCCTATGAATGTACACTCACACACACAAAACATTGTGAAACCAATCAGCTAGTAAACAGTGCAAACTCAGCCTCTTACTGCACTAGATTTCCTTTCCTACCTCAGGTAACAGTTCTTCCTCTACTATAGCCATAGGCTATTTCAGTGCATTACTAAAACATAGAAACAAACTGGGTGGCGGTGGCCCAAGCCTTTACTCCCAGCACTTGGAATACAGAGGCAGGTGGATCTCTGTGAGTTTGACCCTAGCCTGTTCTACACGTTTCAGGACAGTTGAGGCTACACAGAGAAACCTTGTTTTGGAAAACAACCAACCAACCAACCACCACTACCAACAACAACACATAAACAACTTTGCCCTTAGTCAATTCGATAGATTCCTTTGGGAGCATAACGCATACCAAAGCTCTGAAGAGATGTCTTTGAGTTGAAAGATAATTCTGAGAATAGCTCAGAGCTTTTTCTTTGCTGAGAAGTAGGAATGTCTTCCATTTTCTATCCCTTGTCCCCTCTAGAAGGGTAAATTTTTTTTCAACTAAGTTACACATTTCTGGATATCCGTGGTCCTGTGTCCAGATATCTTCATCTGAATGAGATCTTGTGAGAATCAATGCTACAGGAACTTACCTTCCAAAAGGAAAGCCATAAATATGCTAGGAAGCCACAGGAAGAGATCGGTCATGTTACCCAACACCAACCCAACGGGCTTAAATGATGGATGTGATCCTTGAACAGTGAGCTGTAGACACGTCATGACCTTGCTGGCTCTCTCCCAAGACTGCTTCCTCAGAAACAACAGCCACCTTGGTCTAAAAGCGACACACACCATCCCCTCCTCTGCTTTCCACACACCATAATGCATCGCTCCTTGTCCCTCCCTACCCTACTCCACAGCTACAGGGCAAAGCCATCTGATTGTGCTCTCACAAGCTCTTAGTTGATACAGCTGACTTAAGGTTTCCTCCTAGACTCTCTACCGGCTAAGACTGGCAGTCCTAGTATAAGGACATCCTCAGGGCTTTCTGGAAGATCTTAGAAGCAATAGCCAACACTAGGTCACTGACATTCTTTTCTCACAGTTGTGATTGGCTAATTACATGATTCACCCAACAATCTGCCGCTAACTAAATAGTAAAATATTATTATAAATGTATGAACTATGATTCCTGGTAACATTTCACTTTTAACTGTCGCTACTAAGTGTGGCTATCTTGTGAGAATTCTTGCTGAGACTAAAATCACCCGCTATTCAGCTATGAACCTTCCTGTTTCTGTCTCTAGAGATCCCTTAGCGTCAAACTCAGGGAAGATAAAAGATTCAGTCTCCTGCAAGAGCACCTTCGAGGACAGTGGTCCTAGGGAATGATCTACCAGTTTGTTAAAAACCAGAGACTCCACAAAGCCTACTGGTTAAAACCTATAGTCTCCACTACTTAGTGATCAAGACAGTAAGTTCTGTGATATCCTTTGAGTTTCAAAATCATTTCAACTCCTCTGCTTGGGCCATTGACTGATGCCTTGTGGTGTTACTGTTGTGTATGAGGTTGTCCCATAACAAACATTATGGTATTTGTTTGATAAAAGATCTTCATGTCTATGTAGCTACCCCGGCCGTCATTTCTAGCCTCTTAGATATAAATTACTTAAATCAGAAACATTTTTAAACTCCCACTAGACCATACCTATATTTTTATTATCCATATTGGTTGAAATATGATTGTAAAAAGTTGCTGTAAATTTTATACACCTTGAAAGTAACATGTATCTTTTTCGTCACCGGACTTTGGCATGTGTAAACAGGTGAGATCTTTGGTTTCTTCCATCTATAAATGTGATGGCTATTGATTTATAGACCTTTCATAAGAAGCGTGAAGCTCTCAATATGGAACTCATCCCACAGGTTAAGAAGCATAGCATTGTCATGTGTGTTCTTTTACCTTAGTTGATATCTGCCAGAAGAAGCTTACTGAAATGTTTCCATGGCAACATGGCCACATAATCCAGTCAGCCACAAGCCACAAGGTTCAAGGGTAAGGATGGTGGGTTAGAGTGAGAATCAAGAACAAGGTATTGATTCTTTGGGAAAGGCCTCACGGGTGCTAAGAGTTCTCCCTGACCCTATTCCATTCAGAACTGCTTTTAGAATTCTTGGCTTTACTGTCAGGACCATCACTATACCAGAATTTTCAATAATTGCACCATCTAAGTTAGTATAGATAAGCAGACAGATGTCAGATTATTTGGGGATACATATAGAATAACCCTCTGTTCAGGCCCATTTCCCCTACCCCAACACCCCAGATCCACTACCCTTTCTTCAAATTGTGGCGTCACAAAACATTACAAAGTGCTGATTACCTAAGGTTCCTCGCCCCCCCCCCCATTAAAAAACCCTCTATTCTCACAGAGTTAAGCTGTCTCTGGTTTCAAGTCATTCGTTCTGAATATCTTACTGATGAGAGTGGTAAGGAGAGAGAATGCAGGGAGGAGCCCACAAGGCATCACTTACCCTCTAAGGTGAGACAAACTGGAGACAGGTCCGCCCAGCATTCCAGGGTGGCAGCACCCTGAACACCACATGGAGATGATGAGAAACATTTCAAGGCTCTAAATCAAGCTGGGACAGGTACTGGAACACTCTCTGAGTCAAAAGGCATTTGGTCCACTCATCAGAGTCATTCTTTATGACTCAAAGGCTTATGGCTTAAAGCTAGCATTAGTGTTGTGATTGCCTATCTGCCTTTGGGGGGTGGTTCCCACTCCTTCCTTCATCCCTTCCCTTCTTCCTTCATGCCATTTCTTCTTCAGATTAGCACACCAGATGGACTAACTTTGCAATACCCGTGCATTAGCGAACCCCTCCCCCCTCGGGGTCCCACGAGTGGCACACATTGCTCTGGGTGTCGCTGAGAAGACAGCGGAATCCGTGTGTGGGGTCCATTGCACAGGATGGATGCCAGCTCACCCATGAACGTTATTATGTGAGAGAGTCATGGTGTAGGAAGGAAAGCCCCTGTCTGGGTTTATAATTGAGGCACACACAGCACCCTTAGGTTGCATAATAAGTAAACAAAAGAGGGGGTGTTGAATGAGGTGGTGCCTCAAGCAAGGGAGTTCTTAAACTTCATGTTGGGGCACAGAGCACAGACAGCCGACTAAGTCCCTTCTCCACCCACTGGAAGACCTGAAAGTGAGAATATGCAGCCGTCTGGCCGTCTTACAGGGAGGGCAACATCATGACACAGGGAATGTGACCCAGTCTTGAGTCTCTTAAGTAGCTAGCAAGCATCACTCGCACAAGGGGACTGCTTGGAATGCCCAGCTGCTCCCCATGGAAGAGTTCACTCCGGAGTTTCTATGGCTTGGTAAGAACTGCGGAACCAAAGCTCGAGGGTATGCACACGTGAGAACTTTCTGCTTCCACCTCTTACAGACTTTTGGGCTCCAGCCACGGTGCTGGTATTTGATTAAGGGGCCTAGGAGGGAAATCAGCCGCACATGGGCAGATCACAAAACACTCTCCACTTTGGAATCATGGAGTGGAATTCGAATTGGAAGCCAAAAATCCTATCTGCGCCTGCTTCACTAATTACACCAATTTCCTTGCTACTTTCTGCAGCTGTCTATATGAATTGAGCCCTAGCTCTGAGAGAGGTACTTCACGACACAGGTCCAGGCATTTGTGAGCTGGGACTCTGATCAATTTCAGTGCTAGGACAGGTTGAGTAAGCTGGGTACACTTTTTCAGAATATGAAATTGAACAGCTGCCCCACAGTCCGAAGTGTCAGAGAAACCAGGATGACAGAGACACTGGACTGAGGGGGGGGGGGCGGGGAGGAGTTAATGCGCACGTCACACGTTCCCTGTAGAGACAACACTGGTATCAAAGGGAATTGAGAAACTTTATTGAGAAGATTTTGAAAGAAAAGTTAAAGGGAAATGTGCTTATCTCCAATGTTCCAGATTTCTCTATTAAAAACACAACTGAATTTAAGTATCTTATAAAAATACCGTTTGCTCTGAGGAGGATCAGGTAGATATTATGGGATGCATTTCTCCTACGCTTTCCCTCAACGGCCTAATTCTTGTCTGGCCTTACCATCCATGTTTTTCCGTGAGAATGAAGAATATAGAGGTGTTCTTGGATACCTAGCATTTCCCCAGTAGATGCACAAATTGTTTAACGCAACTGTTCCTCTGTTAAACTGTAAGCTGGCTGCTCCAGGGTGAGGAAAGGAATCTAGGGAAAATGGTGTTTTGTTGTTGTTACTGTTGTTTATTACTTTCCATTTAATAGACCATGGATAAGTCTCCTAAGCGTATTGCCTATAAATCCTGAACTTAACAAAAGCTAAACTCCATCTTGATATTATGTGGGAATTGGGTAGGGGACCCTCAAGACCCTACTATGGTTAAAAACATGAAGGATGTTTTATAGGATGCACTGACAAACCAATAAAAATGTGACTTCTTGGCATGTGTTTTTTAAAAAGATAACTTGGGTTTCTTTCAGTGAAATATTTGAAGGCTTTTCATTTTGAACAAAGCCCAGCTGGACTGTTTGCACCAGTTCCAAACACTGAAACATTCCCATTCCCATGGTATCTAGTTTCAAATTTTTCTCCTACTGTAAATGGGTGGGTAAACTGTAAGGCTAAGAGAAGTTTCCCCCTTTGCTGTTTATTTTTGTAATAAAGCATTTTTTTTTTCAATTTAAAAAAATGAGAGGAAATATAAAGTGGTCTGGTGGAAAAGGAATATAATTATAATCCCAAATGGAATAAAAATGATAAAATCAAAATTCTTGTTCAGAAAAAAAAAATGCCAGAGAGACTTCAAGTATTTTTGCTGTCACCAGTAGGGGTACACTTAATGTTTTCGTAGAACACAGAGAGTCAGACCTTTCTGGGCTCGATCTTCTTAGATTAGGCTTTCTTACTATGATTACCAAACTAATAGATAGCTATTCGGTGACTATCTTCTGTTATTTTTATCAAAGGCACAATCACCCCCCTGATCCTCATACCTCACTCCTGTTTTTTCTTAATTGTACTCTGCTATCTCAAAACATGCTCTATGCTCTTCCCAGAGATAAAGTTCCTTCTCCTCCCAGATGCCCTAACGGTTCTATTTCACCTTCTATTCTTGCACCTTCTTTTGATTTGCATTTAAGTGTATTTGTGGTTCCCCCACTCTCCTTTATATCATTACAGGGTTTTTGGGTTCTTAATATATCTGAGTATTTCACACTTGATTATTTCTACCAAAAGGGGCAATTGTTTCATTGGATAAATAATGGTTTTGATTTGTATGCTATGGTTCAAGGAAATAAGCATCCAGCCCCATGAGATATGGATAATTATGCTTGCAAGGTCAGTGTGATGTGTATGATTAGTTCCAAGAAGACCCTGCTCAATTGTCTCACAGTTCTGAGTGAGCAGAATGCACAGCTTACACTTCCTATCTAGGATTCATATTCTAAGTTCTGCCATTAATCTTGGTATTACATGCATACTAGTGCACATACACACACATGCACACATGTATGCACGTACACACGCACAACAACAATAGAAGGTAGCTACCCTTCCTTTGTGTATTCTCTGAAACCAGACATTGACCTCACTGACCATTGCACCTTCAAAGGACTACAGTGTAAGATTTCTCCTAGGTAGATTTTATAGTTACTAGGCACTAGCTAAGTTCTTCCTAGGGATGTGGCAAACAAGGCTGTGGCCACCAAAACCCTGGTTTCTTAATTGTGAACATTCTCACTAGCCAAATCAAATACAAGGACACTTGGCCTTTCCATAACCTTTCATTCTGGAACTTACAAAAGTGGGAACCCACCCTTTCCTTCTAACCCTGGAATAAACCCTGGAAGGAAGGGATCAGAAGTGTGTCGATAAATGGCCCACCAATGAATGAAGAGTCGGGATTCCCAGGAGAGACTACTTGGTGGGTTTGTCTAGGGGTTGGTGGGAAGGAAGACAGTTTGCTTCACATGGTGGGTCAACATGAAGTCAGAGCTGACGTATGAAGAGTGTTTGCTTGTCTGCTGCACTCCAGCCTTGTCACCTTGTCATTTGGCAGAGCAGGAAGAAAGCCAAAGCAAAGCTCTGTCTTTATGTGTCTATAACTCCCGTCATTTAGGAAGTCCCTTTGGCATCAGACGGATGGGAGGAAGTTACTGTAAACCACAACTCAGGGTAAGGGTTGGGAGGCATTCAATGTAATGGTTATTAATCAAAACTAGCTTTCCAATGGAGCTGTACCATGCTTTGGAGATTATTAATCTTGAATAACCTGACACTGTTGCTAGGTTGCAATGCTACTCCGTTCTGGTTGAACAAGAAGAAGATAGACTGCAATCTTTCCCTTGAACTTTTTAAGCTGAAAAAGGAGGATGGTAGTTTCAGAGTAACTCTAAAAAAGTATGCTACTTTTCACTCGTTTATTTGGTTTTTGTGATTGTTGTTTTGTTTTCTCAGATAGGATTTCTGGGTGTAGCCATTCTGACTGTCCTGGAACTCACTTTGTTGACCAAGCTGTCATTGAACTCACAGAGAGCTGTCTGCCTCTGCCTTCTGAATGCTGAGATTAAAGGCATGCACCACCAACACGTGACTGAATGTGCTACTTTTAAAGACACCTAAAAGTTAAGAATTCACGATAGAAAGTGAAATAGGACTAGCCTCATGTCATCTTATAGGTTTGAGTTTTATAATGAATACAGTTCAGTAAAGTTATAACCAACTATGGCTTTTTTACTGGTGACCCCACCATTCCTATTCCACACTTCCATTAGTGAGCAGTGCCTATGAGAGAGTTCGGATTTGGTGGTAATTCACACTTAGGAAGATTTTCAACAAAATGTTGAGATCTCAAATAATAAATGATAAGGCAAACAGTATGACTAATCCTAGCCTCATCATTTTATTCAGCTAAAATCATTTACCATAATGTCTTAGAATATTGAAAATACCAGTTTTAGTGAACATATTTAAATAGATTCACATCTGTTTTTACCCTAAAAACATAAAAATAGAATAGTCACAGAAACTGTAGAGCTTAGGATTCGAGATGACAAAGATTGATTCCTGACTTACAATAGTCTCATTTTCTTTTGTGGTTTTAGTGGGTAGAATTTGGTATGTCCTCACTCGCTCTTTAAAGCCTGTGGGCAGCAGGATATTCACCACAGGAGGATTATAGTAATAAAAAAAATCAAAAAACAGTGACACTCAGATGCCCATCAAAATGCTAGTTAAGTAACTATGATGTAGCCATGTAACAGAATTCTATACAAACAAAAGAAATTTGATATATCTCTATGCAGTGACACAATAACCTATAATCATGTTTCTTAAAAAAAGAAATTTGTTGGCAAGTTTTCCTAGAAATTCGTAAAGAAAAGTAATGTATGTTTATACATATAAATACACACATACACACACACAAAGGAAAATATACGTGTATAAATACCTGCCAATATATGATCTGAATAATCCCAAACTTACCCCCCACGGAATGCTGATATTTCACTTTTTGTTTCATTTGATTCTACATTGATTTGTTAATGTACATATTACACTTATATGATTTTTTTATAACAGAGAAAGTGATTGATATAGTAAGGGTCCCTTACCTACATATTTAAGTATTTCTTTGTATAAGATCGAAATGTTTCCTCTTTGGTCTCAGTCATCTCTACTCACTGCCATCCTCTATTCTGAATATGTGGGACTGTGCAATAAAGGATGTCTCTCAGTTTTCCAAAGTGGAAAAAAAAAAAAAAAAACCATTCTCAGAAGAGGGGAGGTCCTAGGAAAGAACGAGTCTTAAGAGTATGCTGCTATACAAAGCAGTTACCAAGCTTTATTGAGTCATAAGCTCAGAATGAGTAGCTTCTGTTAGCAACTGATTCCTCAGAACACTTCTCCCCAAAATGGCTGCAGCTTTTCAGATCATTGATAACAGGATCCATGTATCTATATACACCCACTTGATAAACATAATAGAGATACCAGCAGTGCTTCATAGTAATGCTTACAATCATATTTTGAAGGACAAGCTCAACCTATTGTCATTCATTCCCTCTGTATATCATGGAAATTAAAACTATCACATAATGTACTGAGAACAGTAACTTTATTAAACAAAGACACTCTAACTATTAACTTTATATCAGGTACTCTTGAAACAGGATATGTATAAAAAATATTTCTCCTTATTATAAATTTAAAACGCAGAATTGAATCGTATCTGAAAACTTTGCAGACTAGCCCTTCCCACAAAACTCTTTGCATTTATTACAGAGTGACACCTACCCTTGACAGTGTCGTCAGCTGGCCTGCTGTTCTTGTCCTACACCCTTTCAGAACACTCTGAGTTCAGGAAATATTGCACTGTTGCCTCTCTCTAAACACCAGGACTTCTCTAAGTAATCAGCTCCTGACTTATAAGGCATACCTTAGATTCTAGCAAAATCCTGTACTCAAAGCATCCTGAGCATATATTTAGCAAACATGGAGTGAAAGGTCATACTGCTCAACTAATAGGAAGTCATAAAAAGCAGGCAACGCATCTCTGCCCCCAGTTGTTGCTCATGGCAACCATGGGTAGAACACTTGGCCTGCCTGCTCGGGCGATTGGTCCCTAAAAGTTTTACATTCTTGACTAGAATTTAAAAAAAAAAAAAAAAAAGATTACTATAACAATTCTCATATCATCCCTTTTAATAACAGCCCCAACTGGGAACAACTTCGATTTCAAAATAGACTTTTACATTGAATACTAATAAGCAATAACAAGAAATATTATATATCAACATCATAGATGCATATAAAAGAAGCCATCGTTACATCTGTGAAGCATAAGTTTGCTTCTTTTATTTTAAAATTTGTTTTACTTCTTAACATGGACTTATAACAAACTGTCCATTGTTTTGAATATGAAACATACTTAGTGAAATATACTTATTAACTGTAATATTTTGTTTAAGAATGTAATGAATACTATCACATGCCAATAGGCATGTTTGTGAGGATCAGTTATGAACATCCATAACATACATCCATCACTCACACATTTGTGTATGTGAAGAGGGGGGGAAGCTTGACTAATTATTGATTATTGTAAATCAACTTTAACAGGCGGTAAATCTGAGTGTAAGATTTGACACTTACAATACTGCATAGGCTGAAAAGTAAGTCCCCTCATCCCATTTTTCACTTGCCCATGTTTTAATAAAGTCACATTTGTTCCTTTGTATCCTTTAAGTCTTAAAACATTTCAAAACCACCTTGGTATAAAGCATAGGCAGGGGCTATTTGTTTTCTGATGGCAGCCTCAGCTATTGATTCATCCCGTATCTTCTTAACTTTACTTGAAAGTCTAAATCCCTTTCTCTGTGTCCATTTCCAGACCTGCTCTTCAGTTCTACCGACTTGAAATAACACATACTGCTTAAGTTCTACACAAACACTGTAGCCGGAAGCCATGGGTTTAAACCTAGTGCTAGAGTGAGTTGTTTAGTTTTCTGAAATTGCTCATATGATAAGGATGTTAATAAGCCTATGAGTGTTTAGGGGATTCATCCACATATTAGATGAAAGGACTCAGAGAACATGATATAGATAACACTCAGCATCTATCAGTGACCACTCTCCTGGAGACAGACTGCTGGTGTTTTTTATTGGTTTTCTATTAGATTGACAGACTTGCCAGGATAGACCCAATGTCTGCAATTATGAGGCTTTCCCATGCTAAGACCATGTACTTTTCTGTCTATCCCAAGCTTATTTGTGGGTTTTCCCCATTCCAAAGTTTTGGGGCCCACTTTTCCTCATGCACTTGTCCTAGATGGTTGTTCATGTTTCAAAAGGATTCACATTCTTCTCTCCCTACTTCTTCCTCATAAAGTTCACCATCGTCTCATCTCTAACTCCCATACTCTCTAAATGCTAGGTTCAGGCCTCTTCGACCCATCTTTATATATTTCTTACCTGAAACACTAAATGGAAAATCTCAACTACAGCCAGCTCCTAAAATAAAAAATGCACAAAGTTGTTTTTTGTTTTGGGGGGTTGTTGTTGTTTTGGGTTTTGGTTTGGTTTGTTTGGGTTGGGGGGGGGTTGGTTGGTTTGTTGGTTGGTGTTTTTTCTTTGTTTTGTTTTTTGCTTTTTGGTTTTTTTTTTTTTTTTTAGTTTTGTGTTTTCTTTGGGGAAAAGTTGAAAATCAATAATACTTATAAAGACTCTCTCATCTTTAAGGCCATAGTTCTTCAAAGAAATACTGGCCTGATGAAGTATTGTTCTGGAGGTGAAGTCTGTTTGTAGGAAAACATCCTACGAAATCAGACCCTTCAATGAGACTTTATTCTCTTAGCCTTCATCTGAGGTTTTGTTTCACGCACATTAACGTGTTACTGGAAAGTGTAGGTCCTTTAAAGTTCAGGGGGAAAGAGTTCATAAGATCTAAGGCACAGTTAAGACAAAGCTATAGCCAGAGGCCTGGTTTCCTGAGAAGGAAGCAGTCCACCCCACCCCCTTCATCTGTCATGCTTCTAAGAGGATATTAAAGCCATCCCTGGGCTTCTGTGTTTACAGCCAGTCATGTGTCTCTCTCACAATCCCCATCTGTGCCAGGGAGTCACATGATCAGGATGACACCCATGCTCCTCCTGAGCTCCTGTTAATTGCAATGGAGTGATCAATTAGAGTATTGGTGACAAAGACAGAAAGAAACAATGAACCCCTTGTAGGAGATACCACTGCTCAGTCCCTGCCTTTTTCTTGTCCTCCAAAAGTTTCCTTTGGTCATGATTCTCTGGTGACAGAGAATGAATTTTGAATGAAACACACATTAACCTTTAGGGATTTTTTTCCTGATAAGAGAAATTTGTTTCTAAATAAATATACAGGTGTGGCCTGATAACGTTGTGCACATCTGTAGTCAAAGCTTTGCAGAAAGATGAAGAGAAGGACCATTTGAGCCAATGAGTTCAAGACCTGGGCAAAGAAGCAAGAGCCTGCCTCTTACAATTATTATCTTACATAGATGCCATTTGAGAACTCATAAAGCTTCCCTTAACCCAATATAAAGTCTTTTTTTTCTACCACTTCTTTTTCATCTATATGGAAAAGCTGAGGAAATACACACACACACACACACACACACACACACACACACACTGAATATTTACATATTTGGGTAGTATTGGTTTTATGGGCAATCCAACACCCTTTGGAGACAAATGGCTAATTTAATACTGGCCTTGAGCTAACAGATCTTGAGAGATGCTTATTATAGCCTTGGGAAATGTTATTTAAATAAGAGATGTGGTTACCAGAAGAACGAAAGGCTCCATTCTGGATGCTGAGAGTAATTCACTTAGGCTAGTCTTTCTGAAACCAAGTGCAAACAAGAGGCCAGAGACCCGGGGGACTATTAGCAGTTGAAGCCTTTCATCTCCAAATTACCTGCTTTCTGCGGCCCCACTCTGAACTGGGAGAACACTAGAGCTTATATCCCATCCTTTCTTAGTACACACAGCCTTCCATCCAGTTGCCAGACTGTCTTAGGGTTTCTGTTGTTGCATGCAAACACCATAACCAATAAGTCAGTTGGGGAGGAAAGAGTTTATTCAGCTCACACTTCCACATTGCTTTTCATTATTGAAGGAAGTCAGGAAGGAACTCACACAGGGCAGAATCCTGGATGCAGGAGCTGATGCAGAGGCCATCAAGGGCTGCTGCTTTCTGGCTTGCTTTCCATGGCTTGTTCATCCTGCTTTCTTATAGAACTCAGGACCACCAGCCCAGGGATGCCACCACCCACCATGAGCTGGGCCCTCCCCTATTGATCACTAATTGAAAACATGCCTTCAGCTGGATATCGTTGAGGCATTTCTTCAATGGAGGCTCCTTCCTCTCTGATGACAGTAGCTTGTGTCAATTTGATACACAAAACCAGCCAGTATGCAGACCATCTAGGTAGACATGGCCACTGTCATTCTGAAGATGAGGAAAACAGTAACCAGCAGGTAGCAGAGAGCTTAAAATATATTCATCAGTTGAAGTGAAGGTAGTCTCTGACTCATTTGCCTATTTTTCGAACACCTTCCCTCCTACTGGGTTGTCTTGTCCAGTGTTGATATGAGGGTATGTGGTTAATCTCATTGTAACTTATGCTGTGTTAGGTTGATATCCCTGGGGGAGGGGGGGGGCCTGTACTTTTCTGAAGGGAAACAGAGAGGAAGTGGATCTGGGGGAGAGGTAAGGTAGGGGATGGGAATGGGAGGAGTGGAGGGAGGGGAAACTACAGTCAGGATGTAATATGTGTGAGAAGAAGGAAACAAAACAACAACAACAAAAATCCCACCTTATCAGGCTCATGCTTGGCCAGGAGGGAGAGTAGTGGATGAACCTGTATAAAGCCAGAAAGAAGAACGCAGGCTGATAGCAGTTCGGGAGCATAGATACAGGACAGAAATTATTGTTTGTTCTATATGACTATGGTGTTGTCTTAGGAAAAGACTGGAGAGCAAGAAGTTGAGTCATCATTTGTTCCTAAGAAAGAAATCGATTCTGAAGGTGTCTTGGGAGAAGGGACTGGAAGGATCATTAACACTCAGAAAGAACACAGTGAAATATCAGTCACTGGACTCTAAGGGCTGTGGAGGGGAAGCCTAAGATCCACCTGCAGTGTGAGCCAGAGGCTCAGGGGAGCTTCATTCTGGGATGGGATTGGAAGTCAGAAGCACAGTGGAGCACAGTTGAAAGAGGACTGAGTTACACCCCAAGATAAGCAGACCTTCTCTGTTGGGAGATTTTTCAGTTAGTATCACAAAAATAGCATTGTCTCGTTCCTCCCCAGCTAGGTGATGGTTGTCAAGGAAAGCCCTAGAAGATTGACAAGGGAAAGCATGGCGCTTCTGGCCAAGGTGTTCAAAATCAAGCAGGTGCAGAAGCGCACAATTTGGTTGTTGGTCTTCTCCCTGCAGGCCCCGCTTAGCTCTCTCTCCACACGGTATGTGAGTGTGCACAGCCAGATTCAAACCACAGCCCTGCTTGCAGCAGACAAGCTCCGTCATGCACTAACATTTCAGATAGACGCCCCTGCCCCTCCATAACTACAGATTACTCAGATTACTGTGACCAACATTAGACATAAGCCTGGAAATCCAGATGAAAGGATTTCTCTCTTGTGATGGTTTGCAAATGTAGCCTATTGTCTCCAGAAGACCTGGTTTGTTCCAGACCTGGTTTGGGGGTTGGGAGAACACTAGAGTTTACAGCTCATCCTTTCTTAGCACGGGTGTTCTCCCCAGTCCTAGGGCCAGCTAAGTATGCATGCATGATCTCTGTCTGTCTGAAGACCTGAGATTGGTTCAGAAGCAATGAAAGTGCCTGGTATAGAATAACAACACTCTTTTCGGGACCCTGATGGATGCTTTTTTCATTATCTTGCCCATAGTAGACTCACCACTCTAAACAGCTACATTTTTCTCTATAATCAGATTTCTCCATTCTTCCTAAATTCCATGGAGATTCCATAGCAGACCTGTCTCAGTGTCAAATCCAAAGTCACCCAAAATGTCCAGGCTTCTAAAGAAAAGTTCCTGTTTGCTTCCCCCTCTGGCTCTCTACGCCGAGGAACACAGTAACATTTCCAGAAGCCTCTTTTGGACTTTTTTTTCCAACCTCTATGCATCCTTATAGCCTAAGCAATAATAATAACAACAATTTAAAAGACAAAAGAACCGAATTAAATACAGAATTCCCATGTGTCAACTGGGGAAAAATGAGTTATAGCAGGCATTAGCATTGAGGAAGGTATACCTGTCTCCTAAACAAGTTCCTGTGATTACTACTATTATCATCACTAATAATATTAGATCAACAATATAAAAAAAAAGGAAATATAAAAGTTGGGGATATTGTAAATAACACAAATTTACATATCAATAGTCATTACTTTTAGCACCTCTAGTCTGCTGGTTCTGAGACTTTTTTTTTTTTTTTTTTTTTTTTTTTTTTTTTTTTTTTTTGGTAATGTATATGGATGTTTTGCCTGTATGTTTGTGCACTGGGTGTGTGCAGTACCCACAAAGGCCAGAAGAGGGTGTCAGATTCTGGAACTGAAGGTACAGAATATTGTAAGCTGTTATGTGTGGGCTGGGAATTGAACCTGGGCCCTCCAGAAGAGCCAACTTTTAACTGCTGAGTCATCTTTCCAGCTCACAGTTCTGCAACACTGTAATAATAGCACTGCAACAGAATAGAATTAGAAATGATTTTTTTCAATTACAATGAGAAATTTTAAAAAGTCTTTGAAGTCATTAAGTAGGGAATAGGGAGTTTCTAAAATTATTATTTTATATTCTTTTGTTCTATTGATCCCTCAGTCTTCCCTTCTTAAAGTTTATTATCTTATTCTTTTCCCAAACTTTGTGCTTACTTAATTTTTTTACCATATCTTTTTGATTAGTAAAAACAATCCCCATTACATATTTCATCAAATATCATCTTTCATCATAAGATACAAGTTTGATATTTACTATCCTTTGGTATTTAAGTTTTCATTAGATATTTAGTAGTGATTCAAATGATAAAGCATTTATCTGTTACTAATTTCTAATTTTGGTCCATCTTGTCCAGATAATATGGCTATTCTGAGTTATCTATCATTGCATAACTACTTCAATACAATGGCATAGAGCTCTTTTCCTTATGGAGCCTTGACTTGACACAGCTGGTCACTCTTTCCTTAGGGTCTAAAAATTCAGGGTCCTTTAGAGAACCAAAACTGAAAGGATGGATGGTTGGAAGGATGGATAGAAAGATAGATGGCAGAAAGAGAGAGAAAAGAGAAAGAGAGAGAGAGAGAGAGAGAGAGAGAGAGAGAGAGAGAGAGAGAGAGAGAAATTTAACATAGGAACATCTGACTCTCTTCAGAGGCTGAAAAGTCTCATAATGTACCAGTATTAAGCTGGAAAATCAGGCAAGCTGTTAGTATTACTTAGTCCAAAATCAAAGACCTCAGGACCAAGGAAACCAATGGTGTAGTTCTCATTCCAAGGCTAAAGTCAAGAATCCAAGGGCTGTTGTTGTAAATTCCAGAGTCCCTGTAGTTTACTGCAAAAAGGCAAAGGTGGTTTTCCTGCTCCATGACAGAGAAAGACTGCTCTCAGTCGTTTGGTTGTCAGGGCACTCATCTGGTTGGCTGCTTAAATGAAAAGCCCCCTGTTTCAAATGTCATCTTTTCTTAAAGCAGTGTCATAAACATACCAAGAAATAATGCTTTACCAGCCATCTGGTCAACCCCTAACCCAGTCACATGAATCCCTCAACTTATACATGCCAGGGCTCTCAGGCAACTGAGTGTAATGGTAGCTAGAATTGGGGTTTTCTTTTCCCATTCACATGTGCCTAGACCCAAAACAATGTCCCCTAACTGCTGTGAGCTGAAGCAACTAGAGCTTTCTGGAATTTCTGTGACCTTCTCATTTTGTCTCTCCATAGTAGGTCTATGGGGCTATGTAGTAGAGTAACTATACAAAGACACTTGCTAAACTACCTTGGAAGTAAAAGTGGTCACAAAGAAGGATCCAGGGTCAGGAGGAGCAGACAGTAGCATTCTGTCTATTGATGAGAGAATCGCCAAAGCCTTTGTGGACTGTTTGTTGTTGATATGATATTGTATCTTTGAACTTTGTCAGGATTAGCTTTATAGCACACTTTATAGCCCATACTTACAATTTTATTTTATTTTCCTTTATTTGTTCTTAATATTGCAGTGTCTAGAACATGTTATAATTGATTGAGGCTATGTGTCTAATCACTGTATGTTCTGACTGATGGGTTAAAATACCTGCATGTGATCATTAAAACATTCCTATTTATTTTGTCTACTCAAGCTATCTAGAACTGTGTGAAATCTCTCACTCCTGTGATACTTTCCCATTTCTGCTAATTCTTCTAAGTTTTGCTTTGTGAAATTTGAGGCTATTTTATTGGGAGCACCCAGGTTCAGGATCATTTTATTATCTTGCATAAGAAATTTAGTAGTTGTTTATAACGCTTTACTATTTATAATTCTTGGAGCTTTTTATTTCTGAGATGTATATGGTAGCCTATTTTTTTTCTTTAGTGTATAATCTTGATGTATCTTCTTCTGGATAGACATCTTTTGGTATAACTCAAGTAAATGTATAGCTAGGTTTTTATCTTTACTATTACTGGAAATTCAGATATCTAAAGAACTCAGTCATGAAATAAATAGTTGATTTTTCAAATTGATTACATTTATTTATTTATTTATTTATTTATTTATTATTGCCTTTCCTATATTCACTTTGTTAACCCATCAAAATAATATCAAATAGTAACAGAGAAGTAGCTCTTTGTTCAGCGTCAGAATATACATACACACAGATGGGGCACAATTTAGTTCTTTCTCTACTGAGCAATTCTCAAATGTCAGTCTTTCAAAGTTCTTGAGTCCTGTTACCAGATCTCCTTTTGAAAATGGTTAATTTGCTGCCTTGCAGTTTTCCAAAATGTAGCTTAATCCAGCTTAATTCAACTGCATCAGTAAGAGATAATTAAGGGAGTTAGTTCCGCATGAGGAACCAAGCTGTGGGCCTGCTATAGCCCCACCCTCCTGTTGACTATTAAAGTAAGTTAATGACCTGGAGCTGCAGAGGGGTTGCCAGCAACATTGTAAGGGCCAACATGCTACAGTGATCAGTGAAGGCAATACTGTTCATTATCTTTCATGGCACTGCCCCACCAACTGCACAACAACTTGATTGTATGGCCAATCTATCTGGAGAAAGGCCAGCATATTATAATTCAAGTGAATATAAAACACCTTCACAGCAGAAAGAAACACAAGAGGGTTCCCCTTCAGACTTTTAGAATTTTGGTGGACATTTTTATTTTGTAGACGATCCAGAGGACATTTGAATATTGATTTTAAAAGTGAGCATTTAGAGGCAAACATAGTAATAGTTCTTCACATAAGGTGATAAGAGATGAAACCTGAGATTATTAGCATTATATCAGGTTATTGGAAATACACATGTTCTAGGACTCATCTATTTTGAAGTATATATGAACTCTCTTAGCACTTATGGAAATTTGAAAATCAGAAAGTTTCTCAACTTGGTCCTTGGTCTTGGAGTTATTGCCTGTCTCCCTTAGCTGTTTAGTATGAAGGCCTCGATTTATGCAAGCCACCTGCATGAGCTACTTTTTGTGATAAAATGTCATCACTAAAAGAGACTTAGAGAAGAAAAATTTGTTTGGACTTATGGTTCCCAAGAGAAAGTCCATAAGCAATTGTACTGGCTGGTTCTGTGTGTCAACTTGACACAAGCTGGAGTTGTCACAGAGAAAGGAGCCTCCCTTGAGGAAATGCCTCCATGAGATCCAGCTTGTAAGACATTTTCTCCATTAGTGATCAAGGGTGGGAGGGCCCATAGTGGGTGGTGTCATCCCTGGGCTGGTAGTCTTGGGTTCTATAAGAAAGCAAGCTGAGCAAGCCACGGGGAGCAAGCCAGTAAGTAACATCCCTCCATGGCCTCTGCATCAGGTCCTGCTTCCTGACCTATTTGAGTTCCAGTCCTGACTTCCTTTGGTGATGAACAGCAATGTGAAAGTGTAAGCTGAATTAACCCTTTCCTCCCCAACTTGCTTCTTGATCATGATGTTTTGTGCAGGAATAGAAACCCTGACTAAGACAGCAAGGGAAGGAGTTGAGTGAACACATCTCCAACTACAAATTGGAAGCAGAAAAAATGCCTGGAACTGGGGGGGGTGGGGGGGTGTGAGGCTACCAACCTTCAAACCCCACCTCCAGAGTACCATCGATTAGGACCAAGATTGCAGATAACTAACTGAGCTTATGGGAGTGAGGGGGCATGTTTTTTTTTCAAACCACTACAGCATCTAAATGCAAGAAAAATTATCTGGGCCTGGTGGCACAGACTTCAAATCCCAGCTATTTTAGAAGCTGAGGCAGGAGGATCACAAGACAAGCCTGAGCAAAAATTGTAAGTAGTCACAAAACAAAAGATCAAAAGGGGATTGAAGCTGTGGTTCAGTGTATAACATTTTCCTCAAAAATGTAAATGCTAGGCTTAATGCCTAGTATCACAAAAGTTAAAAAAAAAAAATCAGAAAGAAAGAAACTTTAGCACTGTTTTTGAAATCATGAATGTGTAACATGAAGAAAAAAAAATCCCAGGCATTAGAAAGTTTATTTTAGAAACTGATTTTGTGTCTTAGCATTTCCTGTTTCAAACCATATGAACCACTCGAGAACAATTCCCAGTTAATAATAAAAGGAAACAATAAGTAAAACCTTTGAATTTTCTGTGACATTTTCATTTTTAATAAAAGGCTTACATTTTCAAAACTTAACAAGTATAAAGGGCAGGTGATAAACTATTAAAAATAAATGACAAGTGGGCCAGTTTAATCCCAGCACCCAGGAGACAGAGGCAGGTGCATATACATATACATATACTGGAACTCTGTGAGTTCCAGTCTATCCTGCTCTACAGAGTAAGTCCTGTCTACACTATAAGGCTATACAGTGAGGCTCTGTGTCAAAAATCATATAGCAATAGGGACAGATGGCTAACATACACTTAATACTTCTAAATCAATAAGAGTGTTTTATTGAACAGAGCTATTAGGAGACTGGGAGATGATTAAGTTGCTAAAGAATTTGCAGAACAACTATAAATACTGAATAGATCCCCAGGACTCACAAGAAACAAAAGAACACAGGCGTGGTACAATGTTAACACTGGAAGGCAGAGACAGAAAACTGGCCAGCTGGTCTTGATGAACTGGTGAGCTGCAGAGTCAGTGCTAGACTCTGACTCAAAGTTAAGATGGAGATCTGTCTATCTATCTATCTATCTATCTATCTATCTATCTATCTATCTCTCTGTCTTTCACTCACACACACATATATACCATATACAAATAAAAACGATCTGTTTATACATAAAATTTAAATATGCTTTGTAATTTATACATACCATCTTAGTTAGAGTTTCTATTACTGAGCAGAGACACCATGATCATGCAACTCTTATAAAGGCAAACATTTAATTGAGGGCTGGCTTACAGTTCAGAGGTTTAGTACATTATCGTCATGGTGGGGAGCATGGCAGCATGCAGGCAGACATGGTGCTGGAGAAGGAGCTGAGAGTTCTACAACCAGATCAACAGGCAGCAACAAGATATAGAGACTCCCAGGGCCTGAATTGAGCATCTGAAACCTCAAAGCCCACCCCCTAGTGATGCACTTTCTCCAACAAAGCTACCTATTCCAACAAGGCCACACCTCCTAATGGTGCCACTCCCTCTAAGCCTATGGGAGCCATTTTCATTCAAACCACCACACATACGCAATGTATGTGCATGTATATTTGTATGGTATAAACACACTCAGGCATCATAAGCCAAGCACAAAAGGTCATTGGAATGGTTGCTATCAGAGGGTAGGGAAAGAGAATCGGGAGTTAATGTTGAATAGGAAAAGAATTTCAGTTGGGAAAAAAGGAAAAATTCTAAAGATAGAAAGTCATTCTGGCCTTGTGACAACAAAGTCATGCTTAAGCTACTGAACTCCCCACTTAGAAGTGGTTATGCTGCCAAATTTTGTTATGTACATTGAATGGAATACAAATGTGAACAAATTTAGTATTCAAAGAAATATAAGGAATGGGGAAGCATTTCTTTTTGCTTATCAATACCTTAACAATAACAACTGAAATTATTATGCAAGAAGCAAGTACATTCAAACTCTGAAAAATGCAGAAAAAGAAAAGAAATACCTTTCTGAATAATAATGTAGAAAGACATATGATACTAGATAAGTAGATATATAGGTAGTAGACAATAGGTAGATAAATGATAGATAGAGAAGATGGATAAATAGATTGATGATAGATAAATAGACAAATAGATGATAGATAGATATAGATCAAATCCCCAGTATCACTTCCCCTCTTAATTCAAAGTAAATTTACCTATAAAATTACTATCTTTGTTCTTAATTAAATTTGTATTATTTAAGAATGCCTATTCAAGTTAATGATGAAAAACTGAAAAGCTCAGCCTTGGTTAACTGCTTGCTATGCCCATGAGATGGATATCATACAACTACAGCTGAGCATGCTCCTCAGCTATGTTAAGTGAATTAAAATATTACACAATAGAGGCTGGGGGTATAGTTCAGTTGTACCTAGCATCTCTACAGCTGGGGTCTGATCCACAGCATTGCCTAAAGCCTGGCGTGGTGGCTCATGCCTGGGATCTCATTACTTGGAACATGGAAGCAGGGAGGTAAAAAGTCCAACGTCATCCTTTGCTATATACTGAGTTCAAGGACAGCCTGGGCTTCATGAGATCCAGTCTTAATAGATAAGTACATGTTTGTATCATGAAACAATATATGCTATGATGTCAATTTTGTGTGGCTGGGAGCCTGGCATGTAAATGGAATAGACCTATAATACATCTCAATCATCTTACGTTGCTTAATTATCACGCTTCATTTTTTTTTCATTTATACTTCTCCGTATTTTCTTAACTCTTCACAGTGAACATTTTAATCCATATTAAATGACAAAGATAAAAAATACTACTTGCTTCTAAAATAACATAGCCCATCCTCAGCAGTTAAAGAACTGCATGTGACAAGCTCAAAAGGAATTCAAATCAGAGGATGTTAATAGAATAGACAATCAAAGCCTGCAGTTAACTGGGATAATACAGTGGGAAAGTAGCCTACTTGCTCAAGTGGAGTTAAAAAAAATGATTGCAATTTTTGTTTGCTGTATTCTTGATTTTTGTGCTGCCAGAGGCCACATGAAAGAACCACATTCGTCCTGGCAAAGATCAAGAGAAATTGGGGTGTGTCGGAGACGTGCGCCTGAGTGTCACTGTTGGGTTCTCATCTCTGCCATTTTTAGCAGTGAGGCCTTAGGCTAAGCCACAGCTGAGCCTTTGGATAAACTAGACTTTCAAATAAATTCTACTGTAAATATGCTAAGTATCCTGGGAAAGCCTGCTCACTGAAGTAGTAGATCCCAGATCAAGAACTCAGTGAGCCCAGACCTTCTGCAGAGTGAGCGAGCAAGCATCCTGTAATGCCACTCAGTGGGGTGGAGCAATGGGAGCCCAAGTTCAGGGACCATCTTGCTCAGTGCAGTGAGACAGTCTCCCTCTCTGCCCCCCTGTTGTTTCATATGAAAAGAAGGCTCAAGATACAGCTCAAGAGTAGGGTGTTGGTCTGGCCTGTCCAGTTTCAACCTCTACTATTTTAGTGAGAGAAAAAAAAAGAGAACGAGAAGACAGAAGAAGAAAGAATTCCACTGGTCTCTGCTTGTCCCTTCTTCATCCCCAAGAAACTTCTCCAGATCCCCTCTTGGCATTCACGTTCGTTTCACATTACCTTTTTCTGTCTTTAATAAATACATGTTTGGATGACAGATGCCACATCCTAGGCTGGTTCATACTTTGGTTTAACTGGTTACCCCCCAAAAAGTATATTTCTAGCATTTGTGCAACAACAGAGTCTCTCTGGACCCCTCATTAATAATGTAAAGATGTTTCCAGAAGAATAAGTTGGCCTTCCTCCTATTTTGAATGTGAATTGTCCAAAAGTTAAAATAACAGATCTAGCTGAACAGGGCAGCTACTCCTGGTAAGCTTTTTAGCTCTTTTTTTTTTTTTTTTTTTTTTTTTTTTTTTTTTTTTTTTTCTTAAAAAGCAAAAGCAAAATATCAGTTAGGGGAAGGAGTCAGGAGGAGCCCAAACTGGGATTACTAAAGCTAAAAAATAAATGAATATTTCAGGACATCCAATGGGTTTCTAATTGAATTATGCCCCTTAATTGAAAACCGCTAACATTATTTTCAATATTTTTCCCTTTGTCATATTTCTTTTGAGCATTACAAATCAAAATTATTCTCCAGTCATTTCACAATGTTCCATTGAGCACAAATTACATTACAACATTTTCCAAGCACAGAAGAGTCCACTGGTCCTAAGGGAGGCAAAGAAATTTCCAGAGATTATTTGGCTTCTGTCACTAGACCAGAGGTTTAAACTAATTGCCCCAGGGATAAATGAAGCCCAAAGTTGAAATTGTTGGGGATGGCTCCAGTGTTTTTTGTTTTTCTTTAATAAAAAAAAAAATAGTTTCTAGCATCAAGACGGTGGAAGCTTTGATGTAAACATACATAAATGAGACTGGTAGTGTAGCTCAGTGGTGGAGAGCTTGCTTGGCATGCAGAAATAGTTGGTTTGATTATCAGCATAGCAAAGAAAGCAAAGAAAAGCAGGGGTGGGGGGAGGACAGAGATTTTGACATTTTACCCAGTGCACTGGGGTTGTTCTGTTAGCACGTGCCAAACAGCAAGTACTGGACCAGCAGTCCTCCCCTCTCCCCCCTCCCCCTGCCCTCTCTTTTCTTAAGATTCATTTGTGCAATGATTTCATGATGCGTGTTATTAAAAATACACAATGGGGGAATATGCGCCAGTGTCCTCGGAAAACAGAGTCGTTAAATCTCCAATAGCTGGATTTACAGGTGGATATGACCTGCCTGGTGTGGGTGCTGGGGACCCAATTCAGTCTCTCCACAAGAGCAGTGTGTGTTCTTGGTTTTTGTTTTGTTTTGTTTTTTTTGAGACAGGGTTTCTCTGTGTAGCCCTGGCTGTGCTGGAACTCACTCTGTAGACCAGGCTGGCCTCGAACTTAGAAATCTGCCTGCCTCGCAGTGTGTGTTCTTAAAGGGCAAGATGTCTATCTATCTAGTCTCTGGCAGCTCTCCTCTCAGAGGGGCTCTGGGCAACCCAGCTTGCACTATCCCACTGAGGATTACCTCACTCACTAAAATCACACAGTTGAGCCTTTCAGGTTGTGTTTCGTTTCTATCAAGCGGTGGTGGGATGAAACCCAAGAGAGTGTCCTTGGACAACATCAGCAACACCTAATTTCAGTCATTAAGATTGATAGAGCAGGAACCCATAATCATAAAAAATAACTCTCCCAGTCTGCTATGCAATATAGGAGCTAGCTATGAGGTTATTCTTTCTTTAGTAATTCCACAGTTCTTAGGAAACAAACCTACATAGAGATTGCTGGACGTTGCCATGAATAGCCTCAGAGTAGCTGATACTTGCCTCAGAGGTAAAAGGTGCAGGCCGTTATAAAAAGTCTTAATATTTTAAAACTTTGTAACTAGGAATCAGTAATTTAATGACAACAATCTACCTCTACAAAGACCTAATCTAACCTGTGGAGGAATCATTTTTTTTTTCTTTGTATATATGATACATGAGTTTGTGTGTACAGATACTTGTAGTGTCTTCCTCAGTTCTTGTCTCCCTTACTAGAATGAGAACTCACTGATTTGGTTAGACTGGTTTAGAACTCACTGATTTGGTTAGACCCCAGCAAGCTTCAGGGATTCTCCAGTCTCTCAGTGTTATGGTTACTAAAACATTCCCTTTTTCTGGTTTTTGACCTGCATGCTGGGTATCCTAAGCAGGTCTTCATATTTGCACAGAGAGATCTTGGCCCTTGAGCCATCTCCTCAGCTCTTGCAGGGGATATATATTCTTACATATGAAAACACTTCGGTTGACTATGACCGCTGGCTCAGAAAGAATGCTCTCCACTGCACAGCAAAGCCTGCCTCTCAGAGCCCAGTGCTTAAGACCAAATCTCAGTTAATGCAGCTCAGCAGACAAATGAAGCTCAGGTGAAGAACAGAAAGCTAAGTGAACAGAAACAGACTCTAGGCTGGCTTGGGGATCCTCCTTTATCCCCAAATAGCATTGTCTGTCCCTACTCTTGATGGCTTTGCCAACTCTCCCTTCTTCCACCTCTCAAAGGCTCCTCTTGGGCTCCTCTTGTGCAAAAAAGGTTACAGTCCAGGCTTTGTTCCGCATTGCTTTCATTTTCTTCTGAACAGTTTAGATAAAACTTTCTTGTTCAAATTTGACGCGCCATTTGATAAGACAGTGGGCTACCAAGTCGACAACTTCCTGGTCCATGATTCAGATCGCCACTGATGGAAAACACTGAGGGCCAAGTAGCTTAGGCCCATGATCCCAGTTACCTGAGTGGTCCAGGCAGGAGACTCAGAAGTTCAAAGTCTGTTGAGGCTACCAAGTGAGTTCAAGGCCAGCCTGGGCAACTTATCGATACGTTTGTAAAGTACTGGCGAGCCCATGAAATAGTTCAGTAGGTTAAAGGCACTTGTCAAATCAACACAAGCTACAGACACCTGAGAAGAGGGACCGTCAACTGAGAAAATGCCTCCATCAGACTGGCTAGCCTGTGAGGCATTTTCTTGATTGGTGATTGATGCAGGAGGGCCCCGGACTACTGTGGGTGGTGCCATTCCTGAGCAGGTATTCTTGGACTATGTAATAATGCAGGCTGAGCAAGCCATGGGCAGGCCAGTCCACAGCATCCACCCATGGCCTCCACTTAATTCCTGCTTCTGTGTCCCTGCCTTTATTCCCTTTCTCGATGGACTGTAAGCTGCAAGATGAAATTAACACTTTCTTCCCCTTAGTTGGTATTTTGGTCAGGGATTTAATTGCAGCAATAGAGACACAAACCAAGACAACAGATCAGCCTGATGACTTGAATTTGATCCTTCAAACTCATGTAAAAGTTGAAAGAGAGAATAAACACAAAGTTGTTCTCAGACCTCCACACAGCACCACGCATATGTGTGTACCCATATACACATCACACACAGTAATAATAATAATAGCAATAGTAGTAAGAGTAATTTCTCAATTAAAAGTATGTGGTGGGGACAGGGATGTAGCTCAGTGGTAGAGCATGTGACTAGCTCTAGCCTAAATTCAATGTCCAATAATGCAAAGAGAAACTATTTGGAGGAAAAAAAAAATGTGTCTGTACTGAACATAGACAAATCAACATAGTGTTTGCATAGTATTTCATATTCTAAATATTATCAATACTAACATAATTATTAAAAACAGTATCTGGGAGAATGTGTGTAAGTTATATGCAAATTATACATGATTTAGAATGAGGCCCTTGTGCATTCAGAGATGTGAGCACCAGAAGGGAATGCTGGATGTCTCCACAGTTCCTCCAGCATCCACACTTCAGGGGACAACTTCATTCTCTTGGGCTATCAAGGTCTTCACCTCTGGGCCCTCAACAGTCCTTTATTTCCACTCACCCCATTGCTTCCCGACATTCGAAGGTCTCCTGGCAGGCAGGAGTCACATGAACTCTGCACTGCCTTTGGGTCCCCAGCATTTGTCTGCAGGTAAATGCCCTGGCAACACAGATCTGCTGAATAGAGGCTGAATGTGCCCTCCAAAGTGAGAAATTCTGATATGGCAAATTGGGGTAAAATTGTTATAAGTGGGGAACGGCTTGTTTGTATCATATGACTATAAAATCAATCCATTTTGAAATTTAAGGGAATCTACTTTTCTATTTGTGTTTAGCCCTGCTTAAGAATCAACTCAGCCCCACTTCACCTATTGCCTGTTGTAGTCTCTCAACAGACTATATACTTTCCACTTATTTATTTTGCTTATTGTATAGCTTCCCTAGGAAGAGGCCAACTCCAGAAGGACAGGTCTGTGGGTCCCTTTTGCTGGCTGTTGTATGCTCCAGCGGAGAAACCATTTTGCCCATAATAAATGCTCTCTTGATGCTGAATGAATGTGTTTCCATCAGTTAAGGTAACACACATAAAGTACCAACCTACTCCAAGGTAAATTTTCATGAAAATTGATGTAGACTTTTGAACACCTTACACTGATTATATTCTGTTGCAAGTTTCAAAACTAAGTTGCCTGCACATCATTTGGGGAAAAAATTATCACCATCAGAGATCATAAATCTACAGGCTGGGGCCAGTCCATGAGTTAGTCTAGGAGCTGTGACCATAGTCCAAATACCAGTTAGAAATATACTGCATAGGGCTGCGCACACGGTATTCTGACTCTCCCACGTACTGGGGAAAAGTTCCATAAACTGCATTTAATCCCCACATTCCCTCTGGCGGGCTTTGGAGAGAAATGGATGCCTTAAAGACCAGGTGCTACTTTTTCCAATTTTCTGACAAAGCAATCTATCTTTACCTTCCGCACTGCCCCTACCATCAACGCAAGTTTTTGTGATGCGAGCCGGAATGAGAGGCTGCGCGTGCACCGAACCACGCAGGAAAAGATAGAGGGAAAACTAGGCTGAGATCTCCGGCACCCAACTAACGCCTCCAAGCTTTTGCCTTTATCCCAGAGGCCAGTAGTTGGCGACTTCTAGACGCTTCCCGTCGCTGCAGAACAGACCCTGGGAAAACATTCCAGGAAAGGGAGAAAGAGGCGTGTCCCTCCCCCGGACCTGGGGCATGTTTTGGGCGGGGCCTGGTTACGTGGGTGGAGTCAGAGCACAGCCCGAGGCCGCAGCGTGGGTCCCGCCCGTGGGGGCGGGCTCAGTAGGAAGGCGCGGCCCCTAGGGCTCTCGGAGAGCAGAGCACTGCAGCGTTCGGGTAGAGGGCGGTGCGCTCCTGCCTGAGCCATGGCTCTGCGTCCTCGCTCCTGGAGCCGCGGCTCCCCAGCTCCGTGCCTCGGTCCCTGAGAGCGCTCCCTTCGCCGTGGCAATCAAAAACCCACGATTTTGCCCGAGCTGGGGCGAAGGATAAGGAGGCTGCGAACCAGGATGTGCTGACGACCGCGAGGGCTCGCGTCCTGGGTGCCACCGTGGGTCCCGACGTGGGATCCCGATTACTTCGGGCAGCCTCGACGTTCCCAGTGCGTTCCCGCCGCCCTGCGCCGACCTTAATGTGTAGAGACGAGCCGGACACCATGATCCTAACACGTAAGATGGACTTGTGCCTTGTTGTTGGACTAGTCTGGCGGGGGTCAACTGCCGAGGGGACCGGCGGAGGAGAACTTGTCACCCCGCCCTGCCAAGTCTGTGTTGTGGTTGTGTGTTTTGACACACTTGCAGAGGAGGCGCCCCAGGCTTTCGATAGTAGAAAGCGTGCGTGTGCTTAAGCAGCTTGGGTCAGCGTTTGTAGGAGATTTTAACTTCGGGTCACGTCCCTTGACCGTGTATTGCCTGGGGACTGGCGTCCGGGTGACTTAGAGTTATTCTATTGCTAGAAGCTGACCTCGGGCCCCGAGGGGCGAGTAACCCCTTTTGGACTTTTTGGGGGGACTGTTCCATCTTTTCTTGCCGTCCTACACCCCACAAGTCCCAAATCAGCTTTGTCTCCCTAAGAGTGCATTATTTAAGGGGCTGTGAAGACTTTTAGCTGTACTTAGGGAAAATGTTTTCCTTAGCACTATTTAAGAGTTTGGTTCTTTTGTTGTGTTCGCCTGTTTATAAATGCTGGAAATCTCTGAGTCTGGGCGGACTAAGTCGAGGTTGCTTCTTAGCTACCCCCAAACCCCGTTACACGTGGGGTTCCAACTGGAAACTCAGCGCTTTCCCGCAGTGTGGTTGGATACGGTTCCTGAAAAGCCCCACCAGATTGCCCACGCCCTTGGCGAGGGAGGAAGAGTCCGTGGGCTGGGGAAAGGAAGGAAACAAGTCTTCAGGCCTGAGGCTTTTTTTTTTTTTTTTGATCGAGGCGACTGCGTCTTGGACTAGTTCCCCACCCTGCGCCCCTGTCCCCTCCTCCAATGTCAGTAGCTGAGAGCCTTTGATCCTTCTTAAGGGTTGCTCCCAGAGCAACAGCCCACCCTGTTAGTGTGGTTTTCTGTCTCCGCAAGTGTTTCAGCGTATGGCCTTTGGCACGAGGAATGATGCTGGGGAGATGAACTCGGGATTAGCATCCCTCTAAATGCGCGACCCCGGAAAGTAGCACAACCTTACTATGCTGTCCCCAACCCTGGGTAATAATTATCGACACAAATGGAAGGTGAGAGGATCAGATAGAGTAAGTTGTACAACATAAAGTGCCTAGAGGGGTGACGAATACTGAAGTTCACCCTGTTCCCAAATTATGCCAATAACTAGAAAGGGAAACCCTGCCTAAGTCATTAATCAGCGCAGTAGAGGGGAAAAAAAATATATTGCCCCATCCGGTTTTGCTTTCAATGAGGCTTTTTACACCCAATGTGGTCACAAATGGGTTCATTCTCAAGAGTCAGAGGTTGTTTCAAGCTGTGGCTGGCGATTCGGAGGAATGCAGCCTAGGCACGGCCATCCATTACCCAAAGATTCATATGTGACGCATTTGAGTAGGAAAAAAAATTCTGGCTCTGGAGAAGGCAGAATGCCCAGTCTCAAGTTACATTTTTTTTTAACCCTGCAAAATTCTGTTTGCTGAAGGGATGAAGGAAAATAATAGCTCAGTGGATTGCAGCACTCAGAATGTAAACCTATCAGCGGCTCTAAGAGGTTGACAAATTCTGCTTCCATCTGGACTGCAGGCTAGTCCTCTGCGGGATAATTTGCTGACCATAAGGGTGGAATTAATGGAGTACCCGGTGCCATCTTGGCAAGCCGATTGCAGCAGATGGTCAGAGGGGTGCCCTGCAAGGCAGCAGCCCCCCTAACAGAAGAACCAAAGTCCTGAGGAACTGAGTGTCAAATGGTTAGCAGATGTGCCGTCAGAAGTTATTTCAAGACATTTCCTGGGAAAATGCTGGAGATTGCCTGTGTTCACTTTTATTGAGGCATGCCAGATTTGCAGCAAGGCCCTAGTCTGGGTGCATAATTTTTTCATTAGTACTACTGTTCAGAGAGTTTCAAATGAAGCACAGCAGACAGACTTTCCCTCAAGCTGTCTCCCCCCCACCCCACCCCCTCAAAGTTTGCTTTTGACAAATTGCCTTTACTTTCTGGTGAGCTGAATGACACCTTGCTGTAAACAGCCTAACAGTTCAGGAATAAAGACTTCTCCAAGTCACGGAACCTGCAATCTGGATATGCGGTGTCCAGCTTAAATTTTTGCCCTAGAATGGATGAAACCTGCTCTCAGTGACTTGTATTCTAATGTCCCCTATTGTTTTTTGTAGATGTAATGCAAACCACTTTCTAAAGAGTGAAGAAGATGGTACACCGTTTCAGATTTTAGTATGCTGAAACAACCCAAGGAGTTTTCTTTAATTGTGGAATACTTGCTAGACAGTTTGCCCTTCGGCCTTTGTTCTATATTGTGGTTAAAAGAACAAAGACCGATAGAAGAGGCCATAGATGCGTTATGACCACTGCAAGGTATTAGTAAGTAAAGTGACTTTTAAACTGTCCTGTACTCCAACTCCTATCTGCAGAAGCAACGTGGGGCTTAAAGGGGACAGGGGAGACTATGGAGGAATGCAAAGATACTTCCAATCTGAGGCTTGGTGAGGAGGCTCCAAGTGGTGGTTTCAAATACAAAAAATTAGCACTTGGGTTTTCCTGGGTGTCCCTGTGGAGATTTTAAAAGCATGATGCAATGTTTAAATGAGAGGGGTATTTTTATGACCTAACCGAGTAAACACTCAATTTGGAAATATTCAAGGGAGGGTGATTTGGTCCAGAAGAGCTGAGGGGGCATCCAGAGTACAGTGAGTGAAGTAAATGGGACTCTTTTTGAAGAGAGCCTTGTTCTGCACAGGATGGGCCAGTATTGTAAACACAAGTTTCTCATGCTTAGCTCCCGTTCCTAGCAACAGGAAGACGGAAATGAGGCCATGCAAAAAAAAAAAAAAAAGTCCTAAAGGGCTCCAGACAATACTTGATCCACCCTGTGCAGCCAGAGGACCTGCAAAAGTAAAAATAACTTCAGATGTTTCCGCTTCCTCCCTGGATATTACCAAACCAGTGCAGACCTGATGTCTCCATGCTGTACAGAGAGCATCAGAACACAACCTGACCCAGGTACCCAGGCTCCAGGCATGCGAGACAAAGCAGGAGAAAAGGGGAAAAGGTGGCTGTCATTTTTAATAGTTCGAAAGACTAGTGATAAGATGACGTGCGCTAGAGCCAGTGACCGAGGGTGATTCTGGTATCTAAGTGTAGCTGTCTCTCCGAGTGTGCTCATTTTTATCCTGGCCCAACTGTAAAACAGTCCCTCCTGTGTGGTCAAGGTCAAGTTTAAGACGCCCAGTTTATAAAGAGTTAATGTCAGCCCTGGCCTGAAAAACACAAGCCCAGGTTCTTCCACAGGGGTGTGGAATGAGAGGGAAAACGGGTTTTGGAACAGACCCTTCACAGCTGTCTCTGTTCCTGACTCTGGCCATTTCAAATGAAGGAATGCAGAGTTAAGTATTAGTAAGACTTGAAGGGAGACCCGGCAGGAGGATTACAGTTTGTTTTATAGGCACACGTTACAGCTTCAAATGTGTGTAATCAGTAGTGGGTTTTTTTTTATTATTATTATTCAGTCTCAAATTACACTAGTTCTCTTTTATCCTTGGAGGAATAAGTTTCAAGCTCCCAGGGAATTCCTGAAACCATACATGGTGCCCCATCCTAATCTGTACCCTGGTTTGTTTTATTTCCTTTCTCCTTCATGAGTACAGTCCTATGATAAAATTCATAGATTAGACAAAGAGTCACAATAAAAACAATAAAATAGGACAGTTGTAACCATTAGCCGTCATAGAAGGTACTGGGGACTTACAAATGGTTTATTTCTGGAGCTTTTTCATGTCATCATATCTTTCCGTTGAGATTGAAGCTGGGGGGCTGGTGTTGGGCAGCGGAGGGGGGCTGCTCTAGTGGGACACTCCACTCAGCTGATGTGGAAAGGGGAGATTTCCAGCTGGGGAGGTGGGTCTGTCAGCCTACCTTGTCTGTCAACACTTCTCCTTTAGGTGGCCCCACTGTTATTCTTGAAGATTATGATGAGCCCTGATAAGGGTAGAGAGACTTCTCAGGTACAATTAATTGAGTGACAGACGGGAAGACAACTCTGCATGTTTAGTGTACATACTGCCATAGAACCTCAGAGTCAAGAGCCACGTTTTCTAGAATGTTCCAACAGAACCTTACAAAGACTGCTGTTTCCTGGGGGGGGGGGGGGGGGAGGTATCTATGTAACGTGATTGTAGCCTAGCAGGTAGAGACAAGAGTATCTGTCCATCTGAGAGAGTCCCAGAACACCACATCCAGAAAGTCTAACCTCCACTGGACTGGACTGAGCAACGCTTTCTCCAGCGAGGGTGTTGGGAGATTAATTTCTGAGAGAAGTGTCTATGCTAGATAGCAGTGACAATAGTTGACTGGCATCTTACAAAATTTCTGCTTGCTAGGAAGGAAGGCTTTTGGGCGCTGCAGGTGAACATTGTATGCCAAGCCAACACCATGAAAGGTTTCTTCCCATAGGCTCCTTGCCCCCCCGCCCCCCCGTTTTGTTCTGTTAGTAAATTTAGGTTTTTATGATACCCAGTACCTTTTTTCTCCCTTTCCTGCCTCTACTTGGTGGCCTTTTCAAGTCAGCCTCGACCCTAGTAGGGGAAAAACGAAAAGCTGATGGAACCCTGAGCTCTGTTATGCTGGGCCTTCAGTTGTCTGTGACACCTCCCACCCACATTTTGATCTCTTACCCACCCCGCCTCTAAGTGTCCTGCAGAGCAAACTGGAAGTCACTTCCTGATTCCTGTTACAGAGGCGCCTTCCTTCTCCTGTAGGAGTCTCCAAAGGATGTCTGAGGGACAAAAGGCTCCCACACCCTGAGGTTGAGGCACTCCCAGGCTCCCCAAACTTAGGAAACCAGTGAGGAAAAGACTTTGGAGTGAAATGGCCCATGACCCAGGTATGGCTCTGCTCTACAGCCACAGTTTGTGTGCCCTTTGTCACACTCAGTTGACAAATCCGGAATATTTTCTCCAAGCTGGATAACATGGAGGCCTCAGAGGACAGCCAGTGTCCACTGAATTCCCCGTTTCAAACCAAGCTATATGCTATAGAAAGGGGATTTTGTGTGATGCTTGTGCATCTGTCAAAGTTACCCCAAGGGAAATTCCAGAACTTTGCAAAGACATCCTTAAAAAGCCTGTCCCCTGCTGAGGGGCAGCTGGGATAGAAGTTCAGTGTCCAAGGTCACAGTCAATGGAATAGCATTGTGTACCCCTTCCTGCTGGTGTGTGTAAACAGACTTGGAAGGCCCCCAAATGGGGACCTTAATGTGTTTATGGGGATGGATGGACAGGAGTTAACATTTAACTATTAAATTGTGTGTGTGTCAGGTGCTGGGGTCTTAAGCAATTTTAAAGAAAATGATTTCTTAATCCATCTGGAAGATGGGAATATGCTTTTTATATTTTAAGATATATATCTTTATATTTTATATATTTATAAATATTAATTTATATATTTTGATACATTTATCCTTTTAGTACAGATCTGATTGGGTGAGGCGATATACTGCTCTTCTTATCACACTCGTGTAACTTAAATCATCAGACCACCAAAAATCCAACCCAGACAAAAACGCCAGCAGATCAAGCCCAAAAGCCTTTTTTGCTTGAGGTTAGACCAAAGGAGGAGGCAAACTTACACCTTTAACTAGCATTGGCCACAGTGTGTTTTCATTGGTCTTTGTTAAAGCATAGATAGCATCATATTTCATTCTTTTCTTAATTTTCCTTCCTCTTTCTTTCTTTCTTTCTCTCTTTTCTATAAGGAAAAGTTTAGATAGAGGTGAGCTCTGTTGGCTTTTGTGACTGCTGCTGTTTTGTTTCAGGTGGAATTCCTTGCCATCCCCTTTATCTCTAATTTTAGGCTCAGGTAGCTTCCTGGTTTTCAGGGTTTTATTTGCTCTGTTCTATTCCTCCTGGAGGACCCTGGGGCAAAAGACTGGATCAGGGCACTGGGCTTTGCAGAAGAATAAGCTTTGCTAATTTACAGAAGAGAAGCAGTTGATGTCCTGCACAGAGATGGGGCAGGCTCCAGTATTGTAATCAGCTATTTGGCCTTCGGGAGTGTTAAAAGGAAACTGATTGTGTAACCAAGACGTGTGTGACCTTTTACAATTTGGAGGCTTTGGAAAATAAGGCACCTTAACGATATGTCACTTCCTTTCTTGAAACTGTCTTGATGTCTGTAACTAGCACCCTAAAGACCTAATCCAAGCCATTTTCCTTAGTATATAACTGGAAGTCTTCAAGTGATATGATTCCTAGAAATGCATAAAAATATAAATGTATGTATATTGATTGATGGATGGGGGAGGGGAGCTGTCTTAATGGTATTTTTTTTTTTTCTTAATTGCTATTCAGAGTAATGGGCTTTCAGTCCTGTTTCCATCATGTGACATAAAAGCAGGATGGAGACTGTGGGGTGGGTGGGGCAAAGGTCTATTTTTATCCCACTCTAGACTGCCATGAACTAGAGAGAGGTGATGTCGCTGCATCTATCTCCTCTATAGCTCAGGCCCCTGTCAGTCTAACCTCTTCATCCTGGAGCCCAGATGCCCGTTTTTGATTAGCTGGGAGATGTTTTCTGTTTCTGGGAATGAAGTATGTTAATGTGGAGAGTGGAGTTCCTGACAGCCCTGTCGATCGATCGATCGCACCTCACGTCCACACAAAATGGCAGTGACTTGAACCACTCCCTTGCCTGGTTTGAGTAGTTAAAGCAATACTTTACAAATGCTTGGGCAAAAGGATCCCCAGGGGAAATTTCACTCGATGTAATTTCTGCGTTGCTTAGGTGTCATCTCAAGTGCTTGGTCCCGGGTGTAGGCTTTCTGGGTGTCTCCATGGAGGTTTCCTTCTTTCAGAGTAAAACCCTTTATTAAGTTGTCATTGTGTCACAAGGGGGGAAGTGGCCTCTTTATTCCCCCTCCTTAGATTGTTTCTAGGAATTTTCTTTCCTGGAAAGCAGCATCTCTGTCTGCAGTCTTCAACAGATAAAGGGGGGTTAGAAAGAAAACGCCCCAAGCTTCCTTTTTTTTTTTTTTTTTTTTTAATTATTACTGAGAGAACCACATGAGTGATTTTAACTGAGAGCTCCCCACCATGGAATAGGCAAGAAGCTCTCTGGGCAGAGGACACCATCTGGTGCCTCTGAATTCCAGCATTGTCCAGACTATGGACCACTCCCTTATAACAGGAAAAGGTCCCATATGCATGTCAGCACCCTGTTCCCTGCCTCCCCAGGAGTCAGAATGTCATGGGAGAAGTAAAACTTTAAAGCATACATACATGTATATGTATTATACATATATAATACTTATATTTATGTATAATATTTATATATTATATTTAAATATATAGTATTTATATATGATTTATATATAAATATAAGGATATATATATATATAATTCTAAGAGTTTTTTTTTATAGACTGGAGGGTTTTCTGTGAAAATTAAACTTGGTTTGGGATCTGTGGATCCACACATAAGCAACTGTTTAGGATACTGTGTTCTCTGAATCATGAACATAGCCTTTTATGAAACAAATCAAAGCATTGCTTCATTAAAAAGCGGTTTGTACATTTTTGGCAACAGAAGCATCAACAAATGTTCACAATGTTGGGAAATGTTCCCAAGATCGTATGCAGAGGAGTGAGGATTCTGGACATTAACGGTTAGGGAATATGTCCTAGAGAAGGGATGGTAGGCAGAAAGGAGATACCAGTGTAGAGACAAAGGCTTCGAGAGCCTGTAACTGTTGTATGAAACTTGAGGTTTACCTGTACATACATACATCTGCACTCACTGTTGTAACCGTGCCTGTGTACCACGGTTACGCTGTAAAATGTATTTCTTGCTGTAGTTGTTAATCAAAATTACAGTTACTGGGATGAAAATTAAATCCATGGTTTACCTACACAGTAATTTATTTACTGAGGGACCACGCTGCCACGAAATAGGGTGGAATTTGGGGGATATCCATGAATAAAATAGACAGATTTATTCTTGGAGTTTAGAGAAAGGGTTCGTGGAGCACAGAAGGCACACGCTGAAGAAGAACGAAGGAGAGTGGGTGGGAAGAAGCCAGGGAGGCTGGATCAGTTGGGGGGTGGGGTGGGATGGGGAGTGAGCATAGGTGCGGTGTAATCTGCACCCTGGCCTTAGACTCTCCCCATAGGACCCACTGGGAAGGGGGTCTCACTAGTGCTGACTTAATAAATCACTTGGGACTTAACAGACTCCCAGGCCCTAGAAGAGCACTTGAGAAACTAAATGATTCTGGAGACAAGGGCAGAAGGTCATCAGGCTCCTGTATTGGGGGTGGAGTGGGTGTGGGGTGTGGGGAATGGGGGGTGGGGGGAGGGCTGTGTCAAGCCTTTCCACCTGGCTTCCTGCTTGGCAGGAACTTGGGGCTCTGATCATCCCTGAAGATAGCTGGCAGCTAGCTCACATAGTTCAGAAAGTAAAGATGGAATGAAGGAGAAAATGCAGGCTGGCTTGCTTTACTCAGTGCCCCACGGTGGATTTGGGTCTGCCCAAAGCCCAGACTGAATGATTACCCTGTCTCCCAGAAGCTTCCAGAATATATGCCATAGATGTTTGGAATTTTCTCTTAGGCACCTGAGGGTAGGAATGCAGCTTAGAAGCTCTCAGAATCTTTCCTGTGATTAGATAACATTGGAGTTTAATAAATATCAAGTAAGTATTCTATACGACTTGGCCCTAGTAGGAATTCATCTTACATAGATAACTCTTGATAGCCAGCCCTTGGCAGTTGTCTGTGTTTAACATTTATTTCTGTGGTTGTCAAGTGAAAGTTCTTAGTCTGCCTTTGAAGAAATAAAAAAATTTAGTAGACTTTTTTCCTTTGCATTTTTACAACCAATCGACACGTTCTAGTGTACAAAAAGGACTATTTCGGGGTGTACTTGAGTTAAGGGGGAAGTTGGTGAGGTGACGAAGGGGGATATTTATTGAAGTCTAGAGAGAACACCAGCCTTGGATAGCCAGGGTATCCTGGGAACAGAGAGAGCTCATATTTGGAGACTTTTCAAGAGCTGAAAAAACAAGCAGAGAGACCAAGTGAGGAGATCCCAAGGACTTGACTGAGAGGTTGGATTGTAACTCAAAGATGATAGGAAGTTGCTGAGTTCTAAGCAGACTGCGACATAGGGAAGTACATGGTCTGGGAAAACCAGTGTAGGTTCCTGTAGAACTTGCTGGAAGTAAGGATGGAGAGAGGTTTACCCAAGAGCTGTTAGATTCAAAGGAAGAGTTAAGGACAAATAATATACTAGTCCCTAGAATACACACTAGTGACTAGAGAGTGACCATACTGTGGGGAGATCCAGGGAGAGTCAGTCCTGCCTACAGGTACATTTCTTAGAGGCCTTTATAAAATAAGATGTCTGGGCTGTGGGCTGGGCGTCCGGTCTTTGGCATTTGTAGAAAGTCTTTCAAGGCAGTGCTACCACCATCCAGGGTTAAGAATCACTCTGGTCCCTGATGTTTAACTACCTAACTGTACTCCTTTGTGGACCTGGATGCTTTTCCAGATAACCCACCCGTGAGCCGCACCCACGGGATGAAGGTGGGTTGTTAACCGAAGCCATTGTGTGCATCGCTGACCTCCTTGACCTAGTGCAGAGACCGATAAGCTGACCCTTTGGAAGGAATCTGTCAGCCAGGGGCAGGAATGAATCTTGGTTTGGATTTGAAAGCCCCACCCCCACCTCTGTCTGCCTGTAACTCTCCTTACTCATGAACCTTTGCCCACACATCTGTCTCACTTCAGAACTTGCAAGGAATTGAGGAAAGTGCTTGCGTTTTTTCTGTAGCATTCTCTGATTCCTTGGCATTTCTTTGAAGGAAGAAATATGATGAGCAGGCACATTGGGGAAGAAGGAACGAAATTCACATATTCCCACTGGGAAGCATTGCATCCCATTTAGACTGCTGGGCTGTCTGTCCCTTGATCTGCTCAGAACAGACTTACCGTTAAGGTGTAGGGGGAAGAAGAAAGGGGCATCCCAGTGAGCCAGGAAATGTGTAAATATGGGCTAAGGGTTCCCAGCCATGCACAAAGGGTCTCAGGGCTCATTCATTTCATGTGCAGATCTGTAACCGACCAACGACTAAGCGGCTTCCAAGAAAAATTTCCTGTTTCCTCCTTAACATGTTTGTCTGTTGATTGCTTAGCAGAACCCTTGTCTGCAAGCTTCATTGTGTTGCCATTGTACTTTCAAGTCTCCGGAGGCCTTTCTGTTTTAAAACTCATCATCCTCCACTCTCAAAACACCACACACCTGCACTCAAGGTCTACCCTTGAGCCAGGTGGAAGTGTTCACAGTGAGCAGCTGGAGATGCTAAGGTTCCCAGCTCACAGGCTTCTGGTGTACTCTGATTTTTAATGTGCATGTGTACTGGCTTTCAGGAGCACAGTCCTATGCACATGATGCCCTGGTATGTATAAGAAAGTCAAAGTACAGCTTTCAGGCATCAAGTCTCCCCCTCTCCCCCCCATAGGCTCCAGGATTGAATTGGGGTAATCAGACTTGTGCAAGAACACCATTAACCCACCCAGCTATCTCCTGGGGTCATTTTCAATATCCTCAACTTTTTTCATTGCTACAATTCCCCCCCCCAAAAGAAAAAGCCTACTCTATCCAAAAAAACTAACATTCTGTGAGTCCCTCCCTGTTCCCTCTCTCACCTGGGACATAGAGCTCATTGTTTTGAGGAGAGGTGGTTAACCACTTCTGTCTGTGTTTTAGGATCCTTTATCTTGAGCGTCATATGAGCAGATGTTACAATCAGAGTGAGGAAGTGGACGGTTCCTACCTGTCTACCTGGTTTTTGCATGGGTGCTGGGATTTGAACTCAGATCCTCACGCTTGCAGAGTGAATGTTCTCACCCACAGAACCATCTCTCCCCAGCCCACACCATTTCTTTTGTAACGCAGCGACCCTAAAAGTGACTGTGTGGCATCGGTTTAGGGTTGAATGAGAACGTGGCATTTTCTTAATGATAGAAAATAACGGAGAAACACAGGCCAGTCAACAACTGAGACACAGGCCAGGCTTAGCTGTCCTTAATTGGGACCTCAATGGATTAATGTCTGTGAAAAGCTCTTGTGATGTGTAAAGAATTATATTTATAGATGTAAAGATGGTTTAGAAAAAATATCCTGCCTCTTTTGCACCACCTTTCAACCGGAAGCCTCTTTAGTAAGAATACCGAGAACACGGTGTAAACGGGTGTCAGAATCTGAGCTGGCGCCTGATGGGCCTTTGGATATGCACTATCCAGCTACCTTGTCTTCGCATGCCCAAAACTGGACGGATGCTTTGACTATCTGATTAACTTGCCACTTTTTAAGTGAAATAATACGAAAGTGAACATTACTTTTCAACCATTATCCAATGTCCAACAGTCTGTTTTTTGAAAATAGTCTCTAAGCACATGGAAACAGTGAAGTATCTTAAATTTTTTTTTTTTTAAGTGGCCAAGAATATATGGGGCTGGAGAGATGATGGCCCAGTGGATTGGAGCACTTGTTGCTCTTTCAGAGGCTCGGGGTTCCATTCCCAGCAACCACAGGGTGGCTCACAGCCATCTGTAACTCCAGGTCTAGGCGATCTGACACCCTCTTCTGCCCTCCCTGTGCAGCCAGCAAGCATGTGGGGCACAGATCTACATGCAGGGAAAACGTGTGTATGTGTGTATGTGTGTGTGTGTGTGTGTGTGTGTGTGTGTGCGCGCGCGCGCGCGCGCGCGCGCACATTTGTTTAAAAGGCTATGTATTTGTAAACAAGGAGAAATACTTAAGAAGGTTTGGAGGGAAGAAAAGGAAAGGGAAACGATGTAATATCTCTAAAAATAAAAGAAAGAAATAAAAGATAAAAGACTTATTTAAAACCAGCAGCCCCTTTTTCTCCTGTAGCCGTCTTTGGGAGACAGGAGGGCTGTGAGGAGAGAAAATGTGATTTTCAGTCTCTAAAATAAAATACTGAGCTTTTGTGGGTTTTCTCCTTACAATAATCTCCTAGAAGCTTTTTTTTTTTTTTTTTTTTACCATTTATTATTATTTATTTTTATTCTCTATGCATCGGAGTTTTACCCACACGTGTGTATGCATTAGGTTATGGGATCCCCGGGAACTGTGAGCTGCCACGTGGGTGCTGGGATTTGAACCCCAGCTCCTCACTGCTTCACTCTCTCTCCAGCCTCCCTCCCCCATTTTCAAACTTACTTAATTCCTTACAAAGACAAGACATGGATTTAAAAAAAAAAAATTGTGTGAGGCCTGGCAAGGTGGTTCAGCAGGTGCTTGCCGCCAAGGCTGATGAGATCTGGCCCTGAGATCTGTGTGGCGGGGAGGAGAGACTGGACTTTCACAAATTGCCCTCTGGCCTCCACGTGTTACCCCTTAGCACACATAAGCCCTGGCTGAGGTAGTGCACATCTCTGTGCAAGCAGTGAAGCTCTCTCTTCTTCGAGTCACCCCTCCAGGCTTTTCATCCTCAGGTCCCAAATCTTGTGTTTTAGTAATGCTGCTTTTATCTCCATGCTAGAATGATTCATGAGCTCGGTGTTTACCATGCTATTTAATCACAGCCCAGGGTCATCCTCATTTCAGTTTGGCTATTAACTAGCTTGGAGAATCATATCTTGTTTTCTCCTTGGTGTGTGCCCAGTAACGATATTGCAACTTGCCTTAGTGATTAAAGTTTTTTTAAGATGCTATTCCTGAAAGGAAAATGTTAACCAACCCCCCCCAAAAAAAAAAGTTGGAAAAGTTAAAAGCTAGTAGACAAAAGTAATTATAATAGTACCCACCAGACTGACATCTGGCATGGTGGATGGAAATGAAGACAGGAATCTGAGATTGATTTAGCACTGTTGAGGTTTCTATAAAGAAGTGAATAGCTGTAAATAACTAAGCACTCTCATGGCCTGAAGAAGGTGGGAAGGGGAGTTGAAAGGAATATTATTCTCTGTGCAAACACAGAAACTAATTAATGTGTCCAGGACCTCCTCTGTGAGTCAGTTTTAACAGGATTGTAAATATGTGCTTGAGTGAGTTTTAACACTGTCTGTCAGAGGCTCTTGGCCTCTCTGTTTATCAATACTATCTACAAGATGTTTAACCACAGGGAGCTGGGGCCTTTATTAGGCATTTAGCCTGCCAAGATGCTGGGAACTAGTGACTTCATGCCCTTGGTTTCCTGAGGCAGCCTGAGTCTCTCTCCTACTGGTGAATACTGTGTTCCTAAAGGCACTTTGTCACAGTCTTTGGTTGTGAAGACCAGTGTCACCAGGGGTTCTAACGGTGTCTGGGCAAGTTCTACTCTAAAGTGTAAGTGGTGGTGTTTTGTTGAAGTAGAAGATACTAAATCTTGTAGGCCAACTAGGTTTCAGATTAGTTGTTCAAGCTCTTCTGCACTCTCAACATGCTTTGCTTTGTCCAGAAGCAGCGTGGAGTAACTTACTGCTGGCACCATCTTGGAATTATTTTGTTTGGTTGGTTTTTGTTGGTTTGTTTGTTTTGATTTCTGCAGCAGTGGGGATCAAACCCAGGACCTTGTGCGTGGCTTATACCACTGAATCACAACCCCAGCAGCCCCTTCTGTTTTTGTTTTGTTTTGTTTTTTTAAGAGAAAAATAGATTATTAACATTCATTTTTTTTTTTTTAAGACTGGACTGTGTATAAAATGTAAACCATTTGGTGTTGAACACCTTTTGTTGGTCTGTCTGCCTATTGGTATATATCATTTTACAGAACTTGTATTTTACTGGTCTGATAGAATGAGTTTATTAACACAGGAAAACCACATGGGGGAGAGATTGTGGCTAACAAAAGTATCTGTTTGTCTCTAGAAATTGAAGCCAAGGAAGCTTGCGATTGGCTGAGAGTAACTGGTTTCCCCCAGTACGCACAGCTTTATGAAGGTAAGCCCAGAATGCTATTTTACTTTACGTCAGCATTGTCATAATCCCGAGTTCATGCACAATATTTATCTAGGAGTTATTTGGAGACATTTTGTTACTTCATTTTTTTTTTTTCTTCAAAACAATGGGGTAAGTACTCAAGACTCCAACCGTTCAAAACAAAAGAAAAAGTAGACCCTTGACAACAATGGAGTAGTCTTGTCCCTCTCCTATGTCCTGAAAACGCTATTGGTTTTTACGTACTCATTTTCTGTAATTTTATTGAAGTTCTTGAAAAGTATACTGTGTGTAATGTCTACCTTCCCAGAAAAGAAAAAGGGCGTCATGTAGATCTGATGTGTTCATGTAACGTTATATTTGGCTTCTCCAACCTGTGTGTCCCTGCAGCTCATTTTGTTTTTTGATTACTATATCATATGGATTAAAGATCATTCTATCTATACTCTGGTTGGTGGGGATCTCAGTTGTTTTATTCTTATAAACTGTTACTTTTGAACATTGGTTGTGACTGTGTTTTGTAACACATGCATAATAATTTAACTTGCTGGCTAATGAAGGGCCAGACACATACTCTATCTTTGTAATACACAGTTTCCCCACAGCCCGTGTGCTGGCTTTTACTCCTATCAATAAAGCATAGGCCCTGTGTTCACTTGTACTCAGACTTTTAAGTTTTACCATTCAGATGGATTTAAAAAATGAGAGACACATAGATTATCACTCCATTTCTGTAATCATTAGCTATAATGAACAGCTTTTTGTGTCATTTGGCCATGTATATGTATTTCAGTTTGTGTGTGTGTGTGTGTGTGTGTGTGTGTGTGTGTATGTGTGTGTGTGTGTGTTATGTATGTAATGACCAAAGCCACTTGTTCTATAAAGTGAGTTATGCCTTTAAAAATGATGTTTGTCCAGTCATGACGACTTATGCCTTCATGCCTAGCTTGTGGGAAGCAGAGGCAGGCAGATCTTGAGACCAGCCGGGTCTACATAGTGAGATCCGGGACGGCCAGAGCTACACCGTGAGACCATGTCTCCAAAAAGAACAAGATTTTCAAGAGTTCTTCTGCATTCTAGTCCTTTGTCCCAAGTCTTCTCCTAAATGTCACTCTTCTGTAGGTTGTCTTGAGAGTAATAATACCTTTTCTGTGGTATTCAGTGTTTACTTAAGGAAAAACAAAAGGATCCAGGGAGATGGCTTAGTAATGTGACTGTCACAAAAGTCTGAGGGCCTGAGTTCAGCTCCCTAACACTCATATAAAAAGCCAGGGTGATGTCATGCACCTGTAATACAGCCCCAGGATCCCTGAAGCTCACTGGCCAGCCTGCCTGGCCTAAGTGGTGAGCTTAGTGAGAGACCCTGTCTCAAAACATGAACACCCACCCAAACACACACATGCACATGCATACATACAAGCACCAAGACAGAAAAAATTAAAGTTTAAAAGGCCACTGTACTAGTTTGTTGTCTTCATCACTGTGACAAACAGTGAGACCAAAAACAACCTGCAGAGGAAAAGGTTTATTTCATCTTACAGTTTATAGACCATCACCAAGAGTAGGGCAGGAACTCAAGGCAGGAACCTTCAGCGAGGAACTAAAGAAGAGGCCCTGAAGGAGTGCTGTTTACTGGCTTGCTTTCTTGTAGTACCCAGGACAGCCCACTGTGGGCTGGACTCTCCCACGTCAATCATTAATCAAGAACATTCCATACGCACTTGCCTACAGGCCAATCTGATAGAGGCATTTTCTCAGTTGTGGTTCTCTCTTTCTAGATGACCCTGCCTTGTGTCAAGTTGACAGGATGCTAGGGACAGAGAAAAAGCAGTGGTCTCTAACTTCTTCTCTGGGTCTCCGGGTCTGTAGGCTGGTGTGTATATTGATTGCATCCACTGGGATGTAATAGCTGTTCATTCAGATGGAAAACCTGGTATCTGTACATGCAATTCTTTTACAATAATTACAGCTTTAAAATAGTGAACTTTGTTTTATATATTATTTTTTTGGAGATTTAATTTTTTTATTATTTTTATTTTTTATTAAAATGTTTATGCAGACCATTTTGATCATGGTTTTTCCTCCCCCAACTCCCCACATCCCTTCCTACCCAACTTCAAGACTCTCCTCCATCCCCGCTGTCCCCCTCTCTTTAGATGCAGCTGAACTCTTTCTGCCTCCACTTCTGTAGGGCTCCCTAAGCCCTGAGGGAGAGAGGTTTGATAGAGACAACCCATTTAAGTTGAGTCCCAGGGTTTCTCACTCTGCATAATCTGCTGCAGGATGAAGCTTCTCCAATGATCATTGAGAAAGGCATTGATCTATTAGTATAGCAAAATGTCATTAGAAATATATATACATATATACATGTATATATGTATATATGTGTGTGTGTATATATATACATATGTGTGTGTGTATATATATATACATATATATATATATATAATCAGTAGTATTTGGTTTTACCCAAGGTTCTTGGACTCTCTAGTCCCAGATTCTTGTTCATCCAAGCAGGGTCAGGCAAGTGTTCCATTTCATGGAGAGGGCCTTAAATCAAATCAGATACGAGTTGGTTACTCCCACAAGCTATGTGCCACACCATTGCCCTAGCATATCCTGCAGGCAGGACACCATTGTAGATCAAAGGGTTTGTAGCTGGACAGACGGTATACAGAGAATCTTCTTGTACCCAAAACACTAGAACGTATGGGTGACTCTTGACTTTTACATTCTGAGGTAGCTTAGTGTTCCTCGATTTCATAGCCTATCTGAAATTTCTTATCACTCCTTAATTTTGATTTTTTAGCACTCTCCGTGGTGGAGTTGCTTGCCTTCAGACAGAACTTCCAGCCTGCTAAAAGGCTTTGGAGATGGAAGTGGGAACAGAGCTTGTGGCTTTTCTAATTTACAGCTCTCCTGGAGATAGAGAAAGATAATTGTATTTGCAGCAGAGACTTTTGTTTTCCTCTTTAAGAATTCCATTTCCTTCGGTTATGTCCGTTTGGGGTGTTGATGTGCTACTGGGTGGCACCTTCTTGTGCCTGTTGGTTTAGGTAAATCCAATTTCCAGCCCCTTTCTTACTCCATTTTCCCAGTTGATACCTGGGCTCCCTCGCCTGCCCAAGTCATCTGAAGCATAAGCTGACTCCCGGTGTTCCCTGCTGAGGTCAGGGCAGTCATTCTCACCTCATCCTGCTTCTGTGCCAGGTGAACAAGCCATACACGTCGGGGCATTGCAGCACACAGATCCCCCGTCTTCCGATTAGCTCCATTTGGAACCTGGATATTTGTACTTCCTGCCTCTAAACCCAACCTGGAAATTGGGTTCAGACCATACTTCTGTCATCAGCAAAAACCATCGTCTTTTAAAAACCAGTTCCTTCCAAAAAACATTCTGAGCACGTAAGAGAAAATTGAACTCTTAAATTGCTCACAGTTATCAATGGATGTTTTTAGAAGACAAAACTGTTCATTTGGATCAGAAAAGTGACCTTAAGTACAGCACAGGAAGTTGGAATTGGCTAAAATAGCTTGGTTGCTTTTTCACATAGGCGTGACAGGGAAGGAGGTAATACTTTGCATTCACATTTATAGGTTTCATATTATATATTACCTAAAAATATATTCCCTGATTTAGGCCTATTGTTTAGTAAACTCTGAGTCCCCAAAGGCTGGGCTGTGTGGTCTTGGTTTAGTAATTTGCATTCATATTCACTGTTAGTCTTCTCTGTGTGGTCATCCCTCTGTCTACTCATGAAGAGGTATAGTTTGGAATACCATGTTCCACACATACCTTTGTTGGTCACCAAGCTGAAACTGTGTCCTTGGTGTGCATATAATATCCATCAGGGTAAGAAAGGGCCAGATTGTCAACTAATGCCAAGGTACTTTTCCAAATTGTTCTTGGAAAGATGCTGTAAATGTTATCCCCCCACCCAAAAAAAAAGGGATGCCTTAGGACTAAGGAATTCCGGATTCTGTTAAACCAGTGATTATGAGTTAGAAACTGTTGAAAGTCAACCTGTCAACTCAAGAACAAGGGCTTGACTAGTTAGCTACAGCTCCCAGCCCTCACCAGGCCTACGCAGCTGTAGCATTTCCTCTTAAGAGCTCAGGGGGATTGTATAGCTGAGGGTGATGGTGATGGTGATCCTGTTGGGATGTTGGTTTCTGCCCCTTGGTGACTCAGAGGATGCACACACCCGTGGTAATGTACGTGCTTTTTATTGGGGAGCCCATAAGTCAGCATTGATAGTGGACTTGCACAGGAGGGAGGGTAGCTTGCTTTTACCCACTGGAATTTTGGAGCACTGGTCATGTTTCCTCATTCATTCCTGGGTGACTTCCTTCTCCCTGATCTACAGGATGCATTTATCCATCGGGTTTCACTGTAATTATGGCTGGTCTGAAACCTCTCTGGATACCATGCTAGTCTGAAATTTTTTTTATTTCCAAACCTAGAACCCAAGGAGCATTTTTTTTTTTTAATTGACACACAGAAAGTAGTCCTGTGTGTGTAGTGATCAGAACAGAGTAATCGGCATAGCTATCATTCCAGATATTTATGACTGCTTTGTCTAGGGGAACATTCAATAGCCTCTCCCTCCTAGCCATTTTGAGAAAGACAGTCATGGTCACTCAGAGGCCATCTTGGTAGCACAAGATGGCATTAGAAGTTATTCCTCCCCCAGCTTCCTGTCTGTACCTTGTAAACAGCCTTTGTCCACCCCTCCCCCCATATTCCTTCATATTCCCAGGCTCCACTAGTTCACTCTCTATACAGGAATCTTTTCAGTTCTCCCAGCTCTCAGGTCTATGCAAGTGCTTCATTGTTCTGAGAGAACTGGACTCTTACTGATGTAGGGGCTTGGGTGCTATTGTTTTATAGTAACTTTATAGTTCGTCCTTTGTTTCACTGAGACTTAAAAAAACCCCTTGGCCACCATAGGGCGATGCTAATATTTGTTTTAAAATAGCATATCTCAATTCTCTGCAGTCCATCCTATCATGTAAATGGACCAGTCCCTCCAGCTGCTTCTAGCCATTGTTCACCGAGTCTTTCCTGGCCTGAGTTCTGGTTTGTTTTTTTGCTTTTGCTTTTGTTTTTTTCTGTGGCCCCTTCCCTGATGACTTGGTGAGGAAGGACATTTTTGGTTTAAGCCACTTTACAAAGGCGACTCTTCACTGAATTCATTCCTGCTTAAATTATAACTTAACAGCAGGTATGGGGCAGGTATTTACTGCCTTCTGGTTACTTTAAACCATTTCTGCAACAAAGAAGCAACCTTGGAGGTTATGCTTTAGAGCTGGTTTAGAGTTGTCAGAAGCTGCTTCGTGTGTCCGCATAGCTTGCTTGGAAATCAGCATCTTGCCAGAAGTGTCTAATTTGTCAGTATCCTAGGCTCTCTACAAATGTACTTGTTTTTATTTTTTTCTTACAGATCTCCTGTTCCCTATTGATATTGCGCTGGTCAAAAGAGAACACGATTTCTTGGACAGAGATGCCATTGAAGCTCTCTGCAGGTAAACTGACATTTTCCTTTCTTTTAAAAACATGGTACTTTAATTACAGCACTCAGGAGGCAGGGGCAGGCCAAGCCAAGTCCAAGACCAACCTTGCCTACAGAGTGAGTTCCAGGGCTGCACAGAGACCCTGTCTTGGAAGAGTGGGGAAAAAAAAAAAAAAAAAAAAAAGATAGTCGTTTCTCAGACTTGGTTTGCTTTATTTTAAACCACATGAGGTCTTTGATTATCAAATGATTCAGTGAGTGACGCTGCAGGGCTATAGACCGTTGGATAAATGTTACGAAAAATGCTGTTATGTAATAGTGCCTCTGAAATAGCATCCATGCTATCCTCAGAGGCCCTCAGGTAGCACCATCCCCTGTTTTGTTACCATTTGACAGCAAAAGCAGGAAGCTTTCTGAAGAGTTAATGGAACTGACCACAGGTACAGTGAGGAAGTCAAAGCTGCCACTGTGTGGAGTGGAATAAGAGAGTCACAGGCAGGGCTAGGAGGCAGAGCCAAGCCAGGAGGCAGAGCCAGGTTGGGTTGTCCTTGAATTCCAAGGAGGCTCCCCAGGACCTCCAGCTGCCCCAGGTAGAGTGCTGACAGGATTAAGTAGGCCATAAACTCACTGAGCACAGCCTTTAACGTACAGAAGACAGGCAGTAAACATGCATTGATGTTAACTTTGAATAAAGCTGTCAGAGGTGCCATTCAGAGTGCTGGTTGCTCTCCAGGCTGAAAAGCAGCCCGTTGGGTTTTAGAGAAATGAGCGTAATAAAAACCTGAGGCTACACAGGCCTCAGATAATCCTCTCAAACCCTGGATGACATTTTCAGTTCACCTTCCATTATTCATCCCTTTGTAATTTTTCTCAAAACCGAAAAAGCCTTCGTAGCCCTGTCCTAGGGAAAATAATATAAATAATATGCATAGGCAGAATTCACATGTTGGTATGAGTCTAAAGTTACAATCAGTTCTTTTTTCAGTGACTTAGTAAAAGACCTTGTGTGTGTGTGTGTGTGTGTGTGTGTGTGTGTGTGAGTGTGTGTGTCCCTGTGTAAGTGAACATGTATGTATGCTTACAGAGGCCACAGGTTAGATAGAATCCAGTGCCCCTCCTCTGCTGCTCTATGCCTTGCTTTTTTGAAACAAGGTCTCAGTGAACCTGGAGCTCACCAATTCAGGTATAGCTGTCTATGTACTAGTGCTGAGATGCCTGGCTTTTACCTGGATTCAGGGGATCCACTTAGGCTGTCATGTTTGATATGACTGGGCTCTCCATCCAGTTCCTATTTCAGTGTCTGCTTTAACAGGGGAAAACATCTTAAAGTGAAGTGATGTCTGGTGTTTCTTTTCCTGTGTATGTGAAGAACACAGTAATGGCTGGGGAACTACTACACACCACACACACACACACACACAAACACACACCCTTTCTTACATAATGTTGTTTGAAGCAGTAAGCTTGAGTAGTGAAGTTTTGGGAAAAGATATGCTATGTGTTTAGAATACAGTATGGAAAAGACTAGATTTCATAGTTTGTAAAAAGATGGGAAAAAAAAAAAAAACACATTTACTCCCAAGAAACAATGTATAGCTTTAATTAGAAGTGCCCAAGGGTGCGTGCACACATTTTTCTCGGAAAAGCAAGTTAGTGTTCTGAAGTGTATAATGTCACCACTGTGCCATCTGGAATGAGCAATGTCACCAGTGCCCTTTTTGGAAAGAGCGAGACGTCGGTGTCTGGACCTGCTGCGGACATTGTAGAGATGTTTTGGTGCTTAGCTGTGTGGCAGACTTAATGTATTCTCAAGTCGTCGGTGCTGGTGATGCGTATGAATGAGGTCATTTGCAAGAGGCATCCTTGGAAATATTTGAGCTGTGTGTTAGATCAATCACCCATCTCACACACGTTAAGCCACTTTGGGAGTCAGCTTTGTGAACCACATCAGCAGCTTAGAAATTTCTGGGTCAGGAAAATACCCGTTGCAGTGCTTCAGCCCCAAAGAGTTGAGATTTAAATTCTTGAAAGAATTTTTTTTTTCTGGAACGTCAGTTCGAAATCAACTTTTTCTTTTTTAAAAAGAAAAAGGTATACTCTACATTTCGATTTACACTTGGCTCTGAACACCCGCAGCCTGACAGGAGAAGCCACCTCCCATAGAAGAGACTAGATCCAAACAAAGAAAAGCCTGAAGGAAACTAGTGCATTCTGGGTCAGCTATGTACTTCATACAAGTGAGGTGTGATAGTTTTTAAAAAACAAACAAACAAAAACAGTTCGAAAGACCAGACTTAAATTTACATTTTTCCTTTTTTAATAGGAAATTTTTATTCAGCATGTAAATGCTTATTATCATCTCAGCCCTGGGGAGGCAGAGGAAAAAAAACAAAACAAAACTGGTAATTCAAAGCCAGTCTGGGCTACACTTCCAGCAAGATCCTGCCTCAAAAAGTTACTTTTTAATTAAAAGAGAGAAATTATTCAGAACCCATAGTAATAGTCCTCAGAGTATTGGGAGGTGGAAGGCCCAAGGCCCTTGTCCACGTAGTCACAGAATGGCAGTGACTCGGGCTTTCAGAGAAGGAAACAGATGGGGGTCTTAGGCAGATTTCAAGAGCCCTCCATTGGCTTTCTGATACTTGCTCTGCCCATGGGATTCCAGGGCCACCATCAGATAACAAGGCTGGGGTGTATTTACACATTTTTCCTCTAGGCTAGTGACTGTCTCTGTGGACAGACTTTTTGTAGACATCCATTTTTCCCCCCATTTAGACATTTGGGCAGATGAGTTGTAGACACACGGGGCTCCTCACATGGTTCGCTCCCCCCTCGAGGTGAACCGTGTTCTGCGTGCAGTCACATTAACTTTCTGCTTGGTCAGAAAATGTTCATCTTCCTATCTATGTATGTCATACAGCTGTTTTGATACAAAGCTAAAAGGGGCTGATTTTTTTTTTTTTTTTTTTTTTAATATTTCTTACTCAGGGCAGAAGACTCTTAGCTATAGGATGGGTTTGAACAACGGGACTTTCTAAAATATAAAGTTTAGGAATGACCAGAAATTATAATTATTAGGCCAGTAGGCTGCCCAGCATTCTTCTTTTTTTTTTTTAATTTTTTAAAAATTGTATGTGTATGACTGTTTTACCTGCATGTACGTGTGTATAGTATTTGCACAGTGCCTACGAAGACAAGAAAACATCAGATTCCCCTAGAACTGGAGTTGCAGATGGTTGTGAGCCAACATGTAGGTGCTGGGAATTGAACCCAGGTCCATCTGGAAGAACAGCCAGTGAGTGAGCCGTCTCTCAAGCGTCTGCCTGGCATTCTTAAAGTGTTAGTCTAAAGCAGCAGTGGACTTGTTCCCTTGAAGAGATTCTGTCCCCTCAGTCTTGCTAGCTTGACTGATAGCCTGAACCCATTGAGGAAGCCATGATTCTGAGCAAGCTGTACTCAGGACTGGAAGAGTGTTCTGTGTGTCTCAAGGCACGTACTGATGGTGTTGTAAACCGTGAGAGCCAGGCTGAGATGCCTCTTGTGAAATGGTTTCCCGTAGCTTCAGGAACATTTCAGACTGCTGTTTTCCTTTGGACTTAAAGCTGACTCCTTCTACCATCACGTGAAAAGAATCGTGAACATCAGCTAGTAGTCAAAAGAAAAGAAAAGAAAAGAAAAAAAAAACCATGCTGTCTCTCACCATCATCTTCAGTACATACTTTGTCCCCCAGACCACCCATGACACACCAAACCTATGTCGAGCATTGCAGAGACATTCTAACCTTGTTGCTCTTAGTATTCAGTTTTTAAAAAGCCAGTGGGGATGTTCATAGTAGGACTTTGCTTTGTAGACCAAACTGGACTAAAACTCAGTAACCCTCCTGCCTCAGCCTCCCAAGTGCTAGGATGATACCCAGCAACAAGTAACTTAAAACACGTTTTGTATGAATGCCAGGAAAATCTACAGGAATTTGAGGAATTTGTGCCGGGGCCTTTGTTTTCTTAGTTCTTCCTTCTGGCTTATTTTAAATGCAAGGAGGGCCAGACCTCCACCTGTTCTCCCTTTATCTGCTGGCCTCCAGCCTCCGGCTCTGTGCAGCACAGCTCTGGAAGCTTTGATACTGCACCTTGGGCTCCCTCTGTCTTGAAAACAGACCCAAGGCACCCAGGAGATAAGACCTGCACATTCCTGTGGAACTGGGCCCTGGCCTTGGGTGATGGCAGGGTATGAATGTATGAATGCCCAGGGCCACAGATGGTTACTGATAGTCGTGTCTCCGCCACTTATTTGAACAATGATGCTACTTCAGATCTACTTGGCTGCCTTTTTTTTTTTTTTTCCTTTTTGCTATTGTTAATACTTGCTTCACAACCAACTGTAGACGTTGCTGTGTTTGGATACCAGAGCCACTATGTTTAAATCCTAGGTCCTTGGATAAGATTCCTGAGCTCTCTAAGCCCCGCTTTCATCCCTTATAAAATAAAGATAAATCCTAGTCTCTGTTGCAGAAGGTTGTCAGAGGGCTAAAGAGGAGTTACTGCCTCACCCAAAGACAGGGGCAGTTCACCTAGTTAGAACCATATTTTAATTCTTGCTTGACATACTATGACTGTATGTATCTATGTGGTAGCATGTAATGTTTCGATATTTGTGTCATGGAGGTTAACATATCCACTACCTTGTATGTTTATCACTTCTTGTCTGGAGAATATGAAAATTGGCTATTTTAAAATATAAAATTAATGACAACTACATACCCTGGGTATGTCAAGTCCCCCCCCACACACACACACACCTTTGTTTTGCATTTGCTGCCTGCCACCTTGTGACTTCCCGTCCCTTCCCAGCTTGGTGACCATCCTTCTGTTCTCTCCTATGAAATGAGTTTCTTCTCTGGTCAGAGCTGCTATCTTATGTCCCTAGTACTCCTCTGTAAGTCTAAGGGTCCTACTCTTTGGCAATCCTGGGGGATGCTGGTGTGTGAGGGGAAATAATTGAAAATTACAGAAATGCCAAGAGTAAGTGTAGCCTTCAGGGGTGTAATGCCCTTAGTCTGGTGCTGCCAACATAAAAAGATAAAGTTGACTTTTCTCAACCCAACCTCCTGGTTCTTTTGTTGTTTGGCTCAAACTGGAGTGTGTGAAGTTACCCCATCTCCCCAAGCCCCAGAGACCTCCGTGCCTAGTAAATTTGGTTATAAACACCACTCAGCCATTAAAGCCCAAACGGAGTCAAGTGGAGATTTGATTACGGGCTCCATTAATGAAACCCAGACCTAAGACTGACTTAACCATTGCTCATTCTTAAACCTTGAAAAAACTGGGGGAGTGAAACATTTGGGTGTGTCGTTTAACTGAGGCCCCTCGGTGAGGGACCCTGCGCCCCTCTGAGCCTCCTGCATCTCTCAGCTGTCTTCCCCCGACCCCAATTTCCCATACAAGAAGAGGTTTTTCTTAGCATTGGTATTCTTGCTTTATCTCTGTTTATTCTATAAACAGGCTTCCACATAATCTGTGGAATCAAAGGCAGGCTTATCAGACTGCAGAAATACTGCCTATCCTGGTACATCCAAGTTGTCAGAGCAGGCAGGAACCAGGAGATAAAGCCAAGGAGGGCACAGGATCAGCTGGAAGTGGAGGGAACTAAGTGTTCTTATTCCATGAAAAAAAAAAAAAAAAAAAAAAAAAAAGTAAGGTTGCAACTTGGGAAAGAAATTCAAGACAGATGGGAGGGATGGGGGGATGTGTGAAGCTCACGAGGCAACAAGCAGAAACATTTAAAAAGGAAGACTTTGGTGATGATCATCTGGAAGATTCTAGGAAGAACTGGTGGGGAGGAGCCGCCACTCACACTTTGCATACTAGTTAGCCAGTAGTTAATGGGTGTGTTGGGTTTTTTTCTCCTGTGACTTTTATGAAGCAGATGGATGGATGGATGGATGGATGGATGGATGGATGGATGGATGGATTTCTGTTGTGCTAAGGGTTGAACCTGAAGCCCTGTGTGTCCTTCGAAAGTACCCGATGACTGAGCTTTCTGCCATCCCCATTTCTCTAATGTTAAACCGATGTCCTGTTGATGGGGCAAGTTTCAAAGCTGCAGTGTGACTCCTGTCTCAGGAGGCTGTGTTCTAAGGGCCTGTTTGAGCTCACTGAGATTTTTAAAATAATCATTTGTGCTATTGCTGATGATATGGAAAACACTCTCTCCTAACAGGAAACGTATAAAGCACTGAGGGCTAAGCTTAAACTATAAAAGTCACCTTCTAACATGGAAATTACGGAGGCCCATTGTCCTTTTTAATTCTTACTTGAGTGAGAAGGATGGCCTGAACGTTTTGCTGGCAGGAACAGACCTGCCACTGACACTATAAACCATCTACTAAAGAAAGTCAGCCAGGCAGTGGTGGCACATGCCTTTAATTCCAGCACTAGGGAGGCAGAGGCAGACGGATTTCTGAGTTCAAGGCCAGCCTGGTCTACAGAGTGAGATCCAGGACAGCCAGGGCTACACAGAGAAACCCTGTCTTGAAGAAGAAGAAGAAGAAGAAAAAAAAAAAAAAAAAAAAAAAAAAAAAGGCGTGAAATCTAAACCAATGGGTACCAGAAATAGAAAGGCACCTTTGAGTTAGTTAGTCGTGTTTTTTTTTTGTTTTGTTTTGTTTTTTTTTTTTTTTTTTTTTTTTTTTTGAGATTAGAACTTACTAGCTAGACCAGGCTGGCCTCCAACTCACAGAGATCCTCTTGCCTCTGCCTCCTAGGTATGATGAAAGACTCCCATGCCGGGACTCCATTACCCACTTTGTAACGGAAGTGTGGCGTACTTGTCTAAACTAGAAATGAGTTCAGAGAGGCCCGTCATATGTCAGTTGTTCAGAAGACATATTTGCCTGCCCATTCATACCTTTCTTTCTTTGCTCATGTCCTTTCTCTGCTCTGTAGGCGATTAAATACTCTAAACAAGTGTGCTGTCATGAAGCTGGAGATTAGTCCTCACCGGAAGCGAGTGAGTACCAGAAGTGCACAACGGGGGTGGGGGTGGGGGGCAGGGAAGGAGGGAGGGTGGAGGCAGAGGCAGGAACAGCAAAACGCACAAACCCAGATAGGACCTTACATTCTGTGAAAGGTCCTGTTTGTCCATCCTGCATGTTAAAACCCATATTTGGAGTCAGCAATGGATGGTTGTTATCTGTTGTTCTGGACTTGAAGAAATCATCTGTTACTTTTCCCAGTGAACTCTGAGGCTACCGTGTGGGTTAAAAACATGAAGCCTATTGAATCTCCAGAGGAATTTCACATTGCTCCCTAGAGGAAATAAAGCTAACATTCTTTTAGGACCTCTTCCTGTTTCCTGGATGGAACAGTAGCTCCATCTCAAAGCTGTCAAGATGAAAGGGGAGGCTGGCTTGGGGGATACTGTAGGAGATGTGGATCATGGGGGTTGGGGGCAGGGGGCCAGGGAGAAAGAAGCCAGAGCAGGAAATCCCATACAGTGGCAGTGGCAGTGGTCACATGATTGTTGTTTGGGGTGAGGGGAGCTATGAGACCTTGAAAAGGGCGAGGCAGTGCTAGGAATTGGTGTCAAAAATTAGAGTAAAGAGGAATAAATTCGCCCAAAGAGTGTACTCCTGACTGTTGAGAGTATACAGTCAGGGAAATTCAACCTTTTACGTGAGTGATCTGGAACCGGTATTCACTGAGCTCGCCAGAGAGTCTCCACATCGGTGTGTGATGCTGTGTACTCAGTGTCTTAGCAGACTGGGCCTTGTGAGATTTTCCACAAGAGCGGCAAGGATAGCGAGCTGCTGAGTGGTGTCTTCAGATTTTTCTTCGGAAAGGGAATAGTCAGGTGCTCTGCACGTGATGGCTCACTGGATCTGGTCTCCGGTTCTTTCTACTGTTTGAAAGTAGTTTTTTTTTTTTCTTTTTTTCTTTTCTTTTTTTTTTTTTTTAAATTGTACGCAAGAATATATAAACACACTCTGTCAACAGGCAGTTAAACTGGAGGCAATCCAGAGGGAGTCCCTCGGTTGTTGACTTCAGTTCCAGTTCAGAATATTTTGCATGCTTGGAATTTTCGCCAATCTCAGAGGTCCCCTTTGTGAGCGATTAACGAACAAGGCTAAAGATCCAGAGTTTCAATAAAAATAACTTGTTTAGCTGGCAACACTTGGTCAGACTTCTGTTTAAGTCTTTACCTCTGGGCTGGTAAAATGACAGTGGGCCTGTTGCCAAGCATGACAACTGAGTCCTGTACCTACATGGTTGAAGGAGAAAACTCACTCTGACTGGTAGTGTTCTGAACATGGTTCACCCATATACATCCATCCATATGCACATACTGGCAAACACATTCGCTAAATAAAATAAAGTAAAAATAAAGTCTTTAAATCCATCTTTGTTACTTAAAAAGAAGTGAGCAGTTGGCACTGGGAATATCCTTTGAGCTGTTTCCTGGCCCTTAGCCTATGTCCTGCCTCCTGCCCCATCCTTGGCCAGCACATTAATGGCTTCATTTTGTGTTTTCAGAGTGAGGATTCAGATGAAGACGAACCTTGTGCCATAAGTGGCAAGTGGACTTTCCAGAGGGACAGTAAGCGGTGGTCCCGGCTTGAGGAGTTTGATGTCTTTTCTCCAAAGCAGGATCCAATCCCTGGGTCCCCAGACAACTCTCGTTTGCAAAGCGCCGCAAGCCACGAAAGCATGCTGACAGATCTCAGCGAGCACCAGGAGGTGTCCTCTGTCCGAAGCCTCAGCAGCACCAGCAGCAGCGTCCCCACCCACGCGGCCCACAGCGGGGATGCTACGACACCCCGAACCAATTCTGTCATCAGTGTCTGCTCCTCCTCTGGCCACTTTGTAGGCAACGACGACTCTTTCTCCAGCCTGCCTTCTCCCAAGGAACTATCCAGCTTCAGCTTTAGCATGAAAGGTCATGAGAAGAACACCAAATCTAAGACACGGAGCCTGCTGAAACGGATGGAGAGCTTGAAGCTCAAGGGCTCCCACCACAGCAAGCACAAGGCGCCTTCAAAGCTGGGGTTGATCATCAGCGCCCCCATTTTGCAAGAGGGCATGGACGAGGAGAAGCTGAAGCAGCTGAACTGCGTGGAGATCTCAGCCCTCAATGGCAACCACATCAATGTGCCCATGGTACGGAAAAGGAGTGTGTCTAACTCCACACAGACCAGCAGTAGCAGTAGCCAGTCAGAGACCAGCAGCGCCGTCAGCACACCCAGCCCGATCACCAGGACACGGAGCCTCAGCACCTGTAACAAGCGGGTGGGCATGTATCTAGAGGGCTTCGACCCTTTCAGTCAGTCCACCTATAATAACGTGACCAAGCAGAACTATAAAAACCGGGAGAGCTACCCGGAGGACACAGTCTTCTACATTCCCGAAGATCACAAGCCTGGCACCTTCCCTAAGGCCCTCTCCAATGGCAGTTTCTGTCCCTCGGGAAACAGTTCTGTGAACTGGAGGACTGGAAGCTTCCATGGCCCTGGCCACCTCAGCCTACGGAGAGAAAACAGCCAGGACAGTCCTAAGGAGCTGAAGAGACGCAATTCCTCCAGCTCTGTGAGCAGCCGCCTGAGCATCTATGATAACGTACCAGGTTCTATCCTTTACTCCAGCTCGGGAGAACTGGCCGACCTGGAGAATGAGGACATCTTCCCTGAGCTGGATGACATCCTCTACCACGTGAAGGGGATGCAGCGGATAGTCAACCAGTGGTCTGAAAAGTTCTCAGACGAGGGGGACTCGGACTCAGCCCTGGACTCCGTGTCTCCTTGCCCGTCATCTCCAAAACAGATACACCTAGACGTGGACCAGGACCGAAGGACACCCAGTGACCTGGACAGCACAGGCAACTCCCTCAATGAGCCTGAAGAGCCCACTGATATCCCCGAAAGAAGAGACTCAGGGGTGGGGGCTTCCCTGACCAGGTGCAATAGGTAAGAGCCTTACTTCTTGCTCCAGACCAAGGTGGGGGTCAAGAACGGTCTGCTCGGTAAGATTGAGTCTGACATTCACAGTCCTGTGAATTCCTAGGGACAGTGTCCAACCATGAGACCCCAACAATCCAAAAATTGGGGGGAGGGATTGTAAACTGGGTGTGAATTTTGGATCGAGAAGGATGCAGACAGTGGACCCTGAAAGGTGGTGGTGTTTGCACAATATAACCAGGCTTTATTCCACCATATTTAGAAGTGGTTAAAATTGTTAAAGTGCATGTACACTCGGTTTTCCTGCAGTTCTAAATCTTCAGACTCTGCCAGGAAACAAGAGAAATACTCAGGGGAGAAAACTGTCCTCTTGTCATTATACCCTAGTAATATAGTATGACCGTGAACTACCCGCAGGTTGTTGTAAGCAGTCTAGCTTATAAACTTGCACTAAATGGGAGGGTGCTCCCAATATGCATAGACACTGCCCATCCTCTCTAAGAAGCCTGAGCGTGCTCAGTCCACATATCTGTGATGCTCTGGAACCAACCTCGGCAGTTATGTAGGAAGGACTTTTACAGTGGGGAAAAAGCGGGAAAGGAATGTCAATGCTCTCAGCTCCTGTGAGCAGCTGACGATCAGATTGGTCCCGGCTCACTCCTTCTGCCCTCTTCTCTTGCAGGCACAGATTGAGGTGGCACAGTTTTCAGAGTTCTCACCGGCCGAGCCTGAACTCTGTGTCTCTGCAGATTAACTGTCAGTCTGTGGCCCAGATGAACCTACTGCAGAAATACTCGCTCCTGAAATTGACAGCCCTGCTGGAAAAATACACACCTTCTAACAAACATGGCTTCAGCTGGTAAGAGAGCAAAGTGGGGCAGTGAGCCATCACTCTGGGTGATGCCATCACGCTCCCTAAGGTTGTCCCCAGCTCTAAGCATGTGACCGTTCTGTCCTCTGTCATCCTTAGGCAGTCAGTCTCCACATCCTGGAGGCTATGTTCTCAATACTGCTGAAACTCACTCACGGTGCCTCAGGGAGTTTAACTGCAAAACCGGTTGGTTGGGTTTTCAGCCCTTTCCATGAACGATTGCTTTCAGGCCCTCGATCATGCTCCATCACTCTGATGGTCAGTTTTAATTGACAGGTTTTGAGCATGACCCAAAAATCTACCTGTGCTAAAAAAAAAAGGTTAGGGTTTTTGTTTTGTTGTTTATTTCTGTGGGGGACTCTCTGGCAAAAATACCCAGGGATTAATAAATTTAAATGGTTAGCTATAATATCTTAAATATATGTTTCTGTTTGAGCTTTTTTTTTTTTTTTTTTTTTTTGCTTTGGTTTGTTTGTCTGTCTGTTTGTTTGTTTGTTTGTTTGTTTGTTTTGCTGTTTTGAGACAGGGTCTATCTGTTTTGTAGCTCTGTCAGCCCTGGAACTCATAACTATATAGACCAGTCTGGCCTTGAACTCAGAGATTCACCTGCCTCTACCTCCTGAGTACTAGGATAAAGCCATGTGCCACCATGTCCCACCACAAACAAATATATTTTAAAATCGAAACGTATTCGAGGTCTAACTCTGCATAATCTTGAAAACTCAGCCTTCAGTATATTGTGTAAGATGTGGACGGTCAGGCTGGATGGGTCGTGGGCCGGCCATAATCTCTGTCCACTACTCACAGTTCAAAAACAAGAACTGTGTCCGGATCCGGGTCTCTGTGTTTCTGCAGTGTCACAGGCGTCCCTGAATCTTTTCACCCATCCTCTGAATGCTTGCAGTCCAATTGTTACAAAAACAGTGATGCAGCCCTTGTCACTGGACACCCTGTGACCAGCCAAAATGGCTTGAGGTAGTCTCAGGCAGGGTCCACTGCTCCTTGATTCTCTGACTCCTCCCTCCTAGGGCTGTCCATGGGTTGTAGCTGTGGCATCAGAGCACCTCTCTACATAAGGCAGGTCCATGAGCCTCCTCGCTAAATACAGAAGTTGTTTGTTCTGAATGACAGAAATACGTATTGACCAGTTTATCCCAGAATGCTTCAGATTCTCAGTGGGGAGCGTAATGTGTTCTTTCCACATTCCACAGCCTGTCTCTTCGCTCACAACAAAGCGAGCATTGTACATACTTGTGCCACAGCACCGTGTGCCTATGGAAATACAAATCTGGCTCTACTCTCTGGCTTTTCCTTTTCTAGCGCCATCAAGAGTGGCATGTCACGGCCGGCGGGCAAGCACCCAGAAGGCAAGGCAGTTGGCTTTCTGCGGTGTCCCTCAGTGCTTAGTTAGAGTAATATTTTCCTCACTGCTATTTAAAACTGCATATTTCACATTCTCCTTTCAGGGTTGTCTACCCCCTTTCTCCCCAAACCCTCAAAACAATCTGCAAGTCCACCCTCCTACTTCAGTTCTGGCCAGTTTTTCCAGTGAGTCAAAACCAAAATGTAAAAGCCTGGCATTGTAGAACTCGGACAGCAAGGAACACTTCTGCCCAAAGTCCCTTTCCTGTTTGGCTCTGCCCTTTCTGGTCTCCCTCAAAGGGTCAGCTCAGATACCTGCCTGATGGCCTTAAATGCCTGACCTGGGTTTCCTGCTGTATATGGTATATGGTTGGGGGCGGGCTAGCTTTCAGGCCGCCTGGCTGCCTTGGGGAGTCTTACAAAACTCCCATTGTGCCTGTCCCCTTTCCCATAGAAGCCTGAAGATGCTGTATGCTTTGGGGTCATCGACAGGGGAATTTATTTTGACTTCAGGTTGTGCCCTATTTGAGCTCTGGTCTAGGTTTTCAGTACCACAAGACAGTCAGCTTTGTGTTGTTGCTGGTTTTTACTCAGCGTTATCCAGATCCCTTTATGTGAATCAATGCAGATCTCTTCAAGAACCCAGAAGGGATTCATACCCTTTTAGGAAAAATGGGAAGTCGCTTCTCAAGCTCATATCAGAAGTCCCTAATAGGGTATTACATATTTTTGCCTCTTCCTCTTCCTGTACCCTTTTTGTGTAAGGAAGTCCATTATCCTCCCGGAGGACAACAGACAGACAGCCGTTCTCAAGATGAACAGGAGCTAACAGATTCCCCAGATGAGGATATTTGACCAGGTTTTACAGCTCCAGAGTTTCAAATATCTAGACCAGACTGGGCTGCATAATAAGAAAAAGTCTTACCAAAACAAAGGAATCAGAGAGATTTGGGGGGCGTGGCTCAGTAGCAGAACGATTGCCCAGATAGATTCCTGAGTCTCTGGGTTCGATAACCAAAAGCACTTCGCCCCACAAACCATTCCTGTGACATTGTACAATAATTAGTGGGGCGGGGAGCATTCTATGCTCATGTAATGTATTGTAGCAGATACTGACCCAGTAAGGCCTTTAGTTTGGCTACTACAACTACCAAACTGAACTGGCCACTTTATTTTCATTTAAATAGTCTCTATATTGATAGGGATCAAATTGGGGAGGGGGGTGAAAAAAGAGGGTGAGCAAATTCAGGAGGTAAATGCTCATCTCCTCCATTCCATCTTTAAACAGGGCTGTGCCCAAGTTCATGAAAAGAATCAAGGTTCCAGACTACAAGGACCGGAGTGTGTTTGGGGTCCCGCTGACTGTGAACGTGCAGCGGTCAGGACAGCCCCTGCCTCAGAGCATCCAGCAGGCCATGCGTTACCTCCGTAACCACTGTCTGGACCAGGTGAGTACAGCCGCCTGTGGCTCCCACTTGTGGGAACTGAACTTCATAATGCATGCTTTTTTTTTTTTTTCTTCTAGTTTTGTGGGGAAGGTCCTGCTTCCAACACTCATCCCTGGTGTTTTTCTCCCAAAAGGTCGGGCTCTTCAGGAAGTCAGGTGTCAAATCCCGGATCCAGGCTCTACGCCAGATGAACGAAAGCACTGAAGATTACGTCAACTATGAAGGCCAGTCCGCTTATGATGTGGCAGACATGTTAAAGCAATATTTTCGAGATCTTCCTGAACCCCTCATGACGAATAAACTCTCCGAAACCTTCCTACAGATCTACCAGTGTAAGCATTCCTGGATCTTTTTAAGGCGATTGAGGGGACCAACTGAAACATGTAGCCTCTTTGTGTGTCATCCTTTTGTGGAGAAAATCCGCATGCTGACCTTCTCGAAACCCAAGTGCGCAGTTTGTGTGTGTGTGTGTGATAGGTTGATGTATCCTTACTAAATAGTTTGAGAAGTAATTTTTGTGAGCTGGGAGTGTGTTGGCAGAGGGATTGTGTAGCACACATAAGGTACTGAGTTTTCTCAGCAGCGCTATATAAACCTGGTGTGATGGCTCACCAGTAACCCTAGAGCTTTGGAGATGGGAGGATCTGAAGTTCAAGGTCATCCTTGTCTACATACTGAATTTGAGGGCTACCTGGGTCTCATGAGACATTGTCTTAAAAAGAGAGAGAAAATTAATGTTGCTGAAGGGTCAGGAAGTACAGAAGAAGTCACTTGTATGTTTTTACCGTCAACTCCACTGTCATCTTTCATTTATCTAGAACAGTAGGTGTTGAAAAGTCGGGTGCCATAATGATATACTGGCCTTCCATCATCCCTTCTCCCTCTCTGCCTTCCTCCTCTTCTTCCTCTTCTTCCTCTTCCTCTCCTCCCTTTTCTCCACCCAACCTCTCTCTCCGTCCCCTCCCCCTACCTCTCACTTCCTTTCCTGCTCCCCATCTATAGACTTAAAGTTTACTTTATACTCTCTTACAGGGATGTTGAAGTTAAATTTTCTCTGGCGCCTGTGTATTTTAGCTCACTGGAAAAATGAATAAATAATCCTTTTTTCCCTTTTCCAGTTACTCATTCCGGTTCCTTCCTAAACACCTAGGGAGACAATACACATGCCCTCCTTGCTTTTCAGGCTGGGCTTAGGGCAAATCGTTGAGGAAGTGAATGATCAAGACAAGGACTGTGGCTTTCACAGCCTTGTATTTTTTCTGGGCTCCGGTGACGTCAGAGCCGCGTGATTTAAAAGCAGCCTGTCTTGGTGCTGAAATAATCTTTAGAAGTGACACGCTGGACTTCATTTTATGAGAAACGGAGCTGGTCTGGACTGCTTCATGCTTTCTCTCAACCTTTCATATTTTATGAAAACACAGGTCACATTTTCCCCCCACAGAGGTATTTGTTATGCGTTGTAACCATGGAGCCGTTTAATCAGTTTGTCTTAGGGCCTTGCATTTAAGTGACTTGCTTTTTCCACCACTTGCTTTAAACACACACACACACACACACACACACACACACACACACACACAGTTTGCCTGGTAAATGGGACAGGAATGCCGGGCACAGACTTATTACAGTATAAGTTATTCTACAGGCTAATGTGTACTTTTACACATTTGCTTCTTGGTGTGCCTTCTAAAGACCTTAAAAGCCATTATTTAAGAACTGTCTATTGAAATTGGTTTCATATTTTTCATAACCTTTCTTCATTTAAAGGATGGGCAGATGGGTCAAAATTGGTCACCAAAGATCCTGAACCCTTTCTACAAAGCTGAGCAGCCTCCGTTGTTAATGTCTTGCACGTGTCTCACATAAAACTTTTTATTGAAACTACACAAACAAAATCTTTAATGTAGAATGATTTCAATAACTAAGATGGCAAATTAGAGATTTTTTTTTTAAGTGCTTAGAAGAAACAGTTCTGTACGCTAAAGGCACACATCGTCTGGAGCCGAAGTCTGAGGTCGATTTAAGAGCGTGTTAGTATTGTGGGTGTTTAAAGTGTTTTAACTCCCCCACAAGGCAGGAAATACTTGAGGGTAGTGACGCCGGTGGCAGCCCATAATTTCTTCCTTATTAATCTTCAGTATGCTTTCTACAAGTGACTGTTCAGTGTTTGATGCCGATGTTTGCTTTGGGATGTGGACTTGCCATGTGCATGGAAAATTACTGAGTTGGTGGTGGGAATACTTGTGTCCTGCAGATGTGCCCAAGGACCAGCGCCTCCAAGCCATCAAGGCGGCCATTATGCTCCTGCCCGACGAGAACCGGGAGGTTCTCCAGACACTTCTGTATTTCTTGAGCGATGTCACAGCAGCTGTGAAAGAAAACCAGATGACTCCCACCAACCTGGCTGTGTGCTTAGCTCCGTCTCTCTTCCACCTCAACACCCTGAAGCGAGAGAATTCTTCTCCAAGGTACAGATCACATGCAAGGGAGAGCATGCCCAGGCTCTGTTCCTGTGCGGCCTCTCACACTTCCTTTTAGGGTCATGGCCCTGTGTTCTGTTGGATTCTTACCCGAACCGAGCAAAGGTGGTTAGTCCTGCAATTAAGTCCTTGTATGTTGCTGTAAAAGATGACTTGACACAAACGACTTAAGGGCGTGTATTAGTCAGGGTTTTACTGCTGTGAACAGACACCGTGACCAAGGCAAGTCTTATAAAAGACAACATTTAATTGGAGCTGGCTTAGAGGTTCAGAGGTTCAGTCCATTATCATCAAGATGGGAGCATGGCAGCATCTAGGCAGACATGGTGCAGGCAGAGCTGAGAGTTCTACATCTTCATCTGGGGGCTGCTAGGAAAATACTTCCAAGCAGCTAGGACTAGGGTCTTAAAGCCCCTACCCACAGGACACACATAGGACAGAAACAAGATACCCAAGGACCCACTCCCAGTGACCTATTTTCTCCACCTAAGTCCCACCTCCAAACTTTTTAAAAACCTGCCACGACAGCACCACCAATTGTCCTAAATGTGAATTTCTTAGGGACCTATCCTGCCCAGACCCTTGTCACTGTCAGCTCACAGAGCAACCCGTTGCCTGTCTCTTCTCCTAGCAATCTACTAAACACAGTGGTCCTGAGAGGAAGCACCGTGGGCTTATGCTTTGGCGGGGCCAGGGGTGAGGGCAAATCAAAGGGGGTCATTTCTGTTCTCCCAGCCAACAGCCCTGCAGACCTACTGACCTATAAAACTCCTGGGTGGGTGCCTAGTCCCCAGAGTCTTAGCCTCCATGGGATCAGGAAAAACACATTTCTGGTCTGTTCCTGAAGTTGAAAACAAAGCTACAAAGGACAAAGGTTACTGAGCCTCAGAGTTGCTCCAGCCTAATATAAGGCCTAAGCCAATTATTGGCAAACATTTCTACCTGGAACACATGTATAGAAGGCAGGAGTAGCTATAGGAAAATTGGAGGAAGCTGAATGCACATAAAGACTGATACTGGCCAGGACTTACTCTATACCGGCATAGGACTGTATCCTTTCCATTTGTCTTCTCCTGTCATAACAATCACAGTAGATGGACAAACTGTTAAGTGTGGTTTTTTTTTTTTTTTTTTTTTTTTCAAAAGTAAAGTGAAGTTTAGGGAAAGTTTAGCTCTGGAAGGAAGAAATAGCAGGTCTGATTTGCATTTCTTACCTGAATAGTTGGTGATCAGACCTCCCCTCCATCACTGGAGGAAAGAATGACTAGCTGGACCCAACACATCCTGCCTCTATCCTGCAGTAGGAGCCTGAAAAGTGTTTCTCAGCTTGATACATTGAAGCCATTGCACCTGGAGACCATACACTACTCAAATAGCCTTTTAACTAGTGTTAAAAGTTGTTGGGACATTCTGACTTTAATGGGATAGAAAACTACAGGAGGCGATTAGAAGAGGAGCCAGATAAGAATAAGACCCAACCTCCAGGAAACAATAGGTTTATCCTGCACCTAAGGTTTACTTAGCCAGTAACAATGGCGATGCCATCTATCCCTAGTCCAAACAGCTCCCACATCAGCCCCCTTAGAAGCTGCCTCAGCCCCCAGCACGTAAACACTCTTGTGAACTACTTTAAGATGTCTTTAAATAGTCTTCCTATTTAACGAGAATATGTATGTTAGTGTTTTGCGTTGTGTTTTTAATAAAACTGTTGAGAAACTGCGCTGAACAAAATGAAAGGCTCTTTGGACCACCTCACCTGCTCGTTATCAAAAGCCCTTTCTTTTCTTCTTCCCAGGGTAATGCAAAGAAAACAGAGTTTGGGCAAACCAGACCAGAAAGATCTGAATGAAAACCTAGCGGCCACTCAAGGGCTGGCCCACATGATCGCTGAGTGCAAGAAGCTCTTCCAGGTATACAATCCCAAGGCTTGGGTGCTGAGCTAAGGATACTGTGAGTGGTCACAAAGTCAGTGGCTTGGTACTTGTTTCCACACACAAAAGGGCTTTCCCATAATTGGAGATTATGTACATAGGCTAAAAAGTTACATACATACATACAGACAGACACACTCTCTCTCTCTCTCTCTCTCGCTCTGTCTGCCTTTCAGATACATATACACACACACAGGTATTCTTATATGCATTGAAATATATGCATGTTTATACACCTTTTGCAGTTAATTTTTTATGAAACTGTCTACCTTTTACTTAAAAAGCAAAAACAGAATTTGAAGCCAGCCGGTCTATAGAGCTAGTTCCAGAACAGCCAGGGCCACATAAGAGAAACCCTAGTATTTAAACAAGAAGACAAACAAACAAACAAAAAAGCAGAAGTCACGAATGATCAGGAATTAAAATTGTGTCTGAGAAACCTGCTTCGCTCCGTGTAAGCCCTGTTGTGATTACTTAGATCCTTCACTGTCTTGAGGGAGCAGACTGCCGGCTTGAGTCAGGCTGTTGATTCGCTGATTCTGCCCTTCATCTTCTGCCAAGACGCCGGCAGACCCATCAACTTCTTGTCTTTCGTGCTCCTCCCAGGTTCCTGAAGAAATGAGCCGGTGCCGTAACTCATACACTGAACAAGAGCTGAAGCCCCTGACACTGGAGGCCTTGGGACACCTGAATAGTGATCAGCCTGCTGACTACAGACACTTCCTCCAGGACTGTGTGGATGGCCTGTTTAAGGAGGTCAAAGAGAAGTTCAAAGGCTGGGTCAGCTACCCCACCTCTGAACAGGCTGAGCTGTCCTATAAGAAGGTCAGTCTTCTCCCTGGTGCATTCCTGTAGCTATGACTTTGAGTCATCAGACCTGAGACTCTGCCCGGTTGTACTGTCTGTGGTGATCTCTGTCACTGACAGATGTCCCTGTGTTGGGCAGCCAGGTGATCGAGATTCCCTGGGTAAATGGACATCAGCCACAGAGGGACAAACACTGACACATGATAAATCTCCGTCTGCTCATGAAGAAACTCAGAATCATCTTAGAACAGTGGTACCCAATCTGTGGGTCGTGACCCCTTAGGGGGTTGTATATCTGATATTTACATTATGATTCATAACGGTAGCAAAATGACTTATGCTAGCAAAATCACTTAGGAAGTAGCAAGGAAAATAATGTTATGGTTGGGGGTCACCACAACATGAGGAACTGTGTTAAAGAGTCACAGTGTTAGAAAAGTTGAGACCTACTGCTCTGTCCTTATGTGGAAGATTCACTGGTGTTATTTGGTTTAAAGGGGCATCTTTGTACATGCTTAGATTTTTTTTTTCTATAATGTGAAGAAAATAGTTTGACGCTCCCATTTGTTCTGAGGCATTGTTTGGGGCATCCTTTATAGCTCAGCAAAATGTCCATCAAGGGATTTGTCAACACTGTCTCCACCACCTTGAAAACAGAGTTGTCAAATGGCCATACAGACTTAGGGATGAAATGAATGAAATCATCCCAGTCATTCCTCGTACAAGCCACGGGGATTTGATATCATTCTGTTTGCACTTGTAGACTGCTTTTGAATGTGTTTAGAACCAATAGCTAACTAACATAGATTTACTAATCAGTCTGTGAACAGAGGCTCCATGACCACTACTCAAAATTTGCTTTCAGACTCAAAAGTATATATGCTTTAGCTTAGCATTAAAAAACAAAACAAACAAACAAACAAAAAAATCTTGCCTGGCATTGGTGGTGCATACCACCAACTTGGGAGGCAGAGGTTGGTAGATCTCTAAAATTCAAGGTCTACAGAGTGAGTTCCAGAATGGCCATGAGTGCTCAGAGAAACCCTATCTCAAAACAAACAAACCAACACCTACATCTTCTTTTCAGGTCAGTGAAGGACCCCCACTAAGGCTTTGGAGGTCAACTATTGAAGTCCCTGCTGCACCGGAGGAGATCTTGAAGCGCCTCCTGAAAGAACAGCACCTCTGGGATGTGGACCTGCTGGACTCCAAGGTGATCGAAATCCTGGACAGCCAGACTGAAATCTACCAATACGTCCAAAACAGCATGGCACCCCATCCTGCCCGGGACTACGTTGTATTGAGGTGAGTCTCAAATTGATTTGACTGTGACATGGACAACCAAACATCAGGACTGAGCCCAGGTGTCACTCAAACATACACTATGATTACAGTATTCAAAACCAGCCGTAGATGTCAAGAACAGTGATGAGCGGTTTCAAAGCACGTTTATGTTTCTGTGGACTGTGCTTCCCTGAGTAATGCTGTACCTCTTGGAACTGAGCTCAGAAAGGGAACGACTTTTCAAGTGAGTGGGCACCACGGTCGCATGGAATACCGATATTCTGGTTAGAAAGAGCTAATGAGTGAATAGGGAAATAGCATTGAGTGCCATGTGATACGTGACTGAGGCTGCCTTATATGTCACTCCCACGTCTGAGTTCAATAATCTGAAGGCTGTTGAAGGAGCTGATTCAAAAAGCTTTGAGGAAATGTCTCGTTACTCTTCCAGAACTGTTGGCTGCATGTTTGATGCCAGTGTCCTGAGACATCCATGAAACGTAAAAAACAAAACAAACAACAACAAAAAAAACCACTTCAGCGTGGCTCTTTTCCAAAAAGACACAGAGTGACTAAGCATATCCACTCTTAGTTAGGGTTTCTATTCCTGTACAAAACATCATGATCAAACAGCAAGTTGGGGAGGAAAGGGTTTATTCGACTTACATTTCCACATTGCTGTTCATCACCAAAAGAGGACAGGAACTTACACAGGGCAGGAACCTGGAGGTAGGAGCTGATGCAGAGACCATGCCGGGGGTGCTGCTTACTGGCTTGCTTCCCCTGGCTTGCTCAGTTGCTTTCTTATAGAACCCGGGACCACCAGCCCAGGGATGGCACCATTCACAATGGGCTCTCCCATTCTTGATCACTCGTTGAGAAAATGCCTTACAGCTGGATCTCATGGAGGCATTTCCTCAAAGGAGGCTCCTTTCTCTGTGATAACTCCAGCTTATGTCAAGTTGACACACAGAACCAGCCAGTACACACCCTAAGCAGAAGCCACCCTGTACAGGTTGTCCACCCAGAGTCAGTGTTCAAGGGATCGGGAGGATCCCAGGATGGAGGTACCATTTTCAATCTGGCCTCTGAGAAATTCCATTTCCCTTTTGGTTTTTGTCTCCACAGGACCTGGAGGACTAACTTACCCAGGGGAGCCTGTGCTCTCTTACTCACCTCTGTGGATCACGACCGGGCACCCGTGGCGGGGGTGAGGGTTAACTTGCTCCTGTCCAGATATCTGATTGAACCCTGCGGGTCAGGAAAATCCAAGCTTACCTACATGTGCAGAGCTGATTTAAGGTACATTCTGATTGTGACCTTTTGACGTGGGGATGGTGATGCAGAAGATGTAGATTTCCCATATAATTCCAAGAAAGGCGAAATGAATCTGTCCCTGTGTTTTGAAGACCTAATAAAGAGTGGTACATATAAAGTAGAACCTTGGTGTTGGCTGTCCCTTTGGGTATTGCTTCCAATCTGGGTTCCTTAAGAAATGTGAGACCGAGGTACGCTGAATTTGGTAGTTTCCATCACAAATTTAAGGCCACAGGAAGTAGTATACTTTATATTGACCCAAGTAGATACTGCTTGTTTTATACCGGAAGGTGTTTGAACAATGCGCATGTTTTGTAAATCGATTGCGCCTCTTCTTTGTGAGGTAAATGAACATGGTTCTTCAGATAGAAGGATGTCCAAGATCAACTAGTGAATGCACACTTCGTAAACAATTCCCCCTTTGTAAATGTCAATTACCCTGTGCAGTCCATTTAGGTGATACATGCTCAAGCTGTCTCTAAGCAGTGTCATTGCGTGTCCAGTATCCAGGGTCATTGAATATGTAGATTTAAATGGTGTTCCCTGGAAACGTTCTGGTCCTAAATGTGTAATGAGAATGCCTGGAGGTTGTCTGCTGACAACAAACAATCCGTACTTTCATGCGTTGTTCACAGAGGATTGATAGTAGGCATCCCGGCACTTGAGAGGCTGAGGCAGGACTCAACAGTGAGTTCAAGGCCAGCCTGGACTACATAGCCAGTTCTAGGGCAGCCAGGGCTGCATAGAGATACTGTGTCAAAAAGAGAAAGAAATGGACATAGGAACCTTTGGCACAGCACAGTAGTAAAGACTTATTCTCTCAATCTTGAGGCCCTGAGCACAGTCCTCATAGTGGAAATTGAAAAAAAAAGCTTCCAAGACTGCCTTGATCCTACCTTGCTTGTTTCTAATTTAACTCACCAGCTTTTCTTTTTGTGTGACAGGGGCCACATGCCAGAGTGGTATTCAAAGTCTTTTGGACATTTGTGTGCAGCTGAAGTGGTAAAGATCCGAGACTCCTTCAGTAATCAGAACACTGAAACCAAGGATACCAGATCTAGGTGATGACCGAAGTGAAGCACCTGTATCCACAACCTGGGTCATTGTTGCTAGAACCTTGCCAGTCTTCGGAAGAAGAGTTTCACCTGGATCTGATTGACTATAGAGATTTGACACATTCTTAAAGCTGCTTCCTGTTTGTCTTAGGTCTATGTTGTAGACCTTGACTGGAATATATAAGACTCGAGGGGGGCGGGGTACCTGTATTATGCAGATTGCTTCTGAGAAGCAAGAACTCTTTCAGAGCGTAATGGAGGATATTGAAGAGACGTCATGGTTTTGTGATGTCGGCGTATGTGTACCTGTTCCTTTGTTTGCGGTGTACTGAGGGACCGACGTATCCACTGGAGTAGTTGGTACCCGCGGACAGGTTTTCTCACTGAGATGAGCAGAGAATGGTTTGCACAGAGGAGTGTGAATGTGTGTGTTGCTGGCTGAGTGGCACAGATGAAGGGATGGGATGCAGTGTCTGGCACACTGAGATGCTCCACAAAGGATGCTGAGGTACCAGGTTCAGCTCAGCCTGGAATAGCTGACTACCCAGGGATGCACCCAGAAGGGGAATCCAGCTCCCTTCTTCACCCCGCCCCCAGGTTATTAAGTGTTTTTTTTTTTTTTTTTTTTTTTTTTCTTTTCTGCAAACCTTTGCTTTCCCATAAACTGTAGTTTTCTCATGACTAAGGAATTTAACCATAAATTCATAAGTTCAGGAATAAGTATCAGCTTCACTTCTTTGACTGGCTCCAAAGAAAGGCTTTTCTTTAAGTGAGATGGAAAAGCTGAATACTGACACGCCCATAAGCAAAGTATCATCATTTTCTTATTTCTAGTACTGGGTGTCCAGGCAAGCGCTCTACAGTGAAATCTGTCCCCAGCTCTGTTTTCACTTGTCACTCTGAGATGGGGTCTCCCCGTGTTGCCCAGGCTGGTCTTGAACAACTGACTCACTATATGGCTTAAGTTACCTAGGTCTGTCTAATAGTTGGAATAAGGGGCTCAGCTCAACAAAGCTTTTTACCTGTTATAATTCATAGTATATTGTTGCTTGTGACATAAACTCGAAAATACACAAGGCAACACAGGGAACTGTGTCCTCAATAGGTTTAACCCAACCAAGCACAAGAGGCTTTTGATTATGGGTGGTGGTGTCAGTGTTCCTGACAACTATGTGTGTATTTTAACCGGGTTTGTCCTCATCCACAAATAGCTTTTGTATTTGTTATTTTCCTGTATTTCTTTCTCTCTCTCTCTCTCTCTCTCTCTCTCTCTCTCTCTCTCTCTGTCTCTCTAATTATGCCCTTGAACTATACTTTAGTAATAATGGGGGATGGTAATCTCAGTGAAGAGCAAACAGTGCAGGTTTCTGGAAGGGTGGTCTTTATACAGGTTTTACTGTAATGGTAAGGATTGACTCAAGACAGTATTAGTAACTTTATTTTGTATGGATCAAAACAGTGAGTACCGTATGAGAGCTGAAGAAGGACTTTTATTTTGTTATAACTTAGTTACCTTGTCAGTATTATTTCAAAGGTTCTTTGAAGAATGGGGGGAGGGGTCAGAGTAGAGTTTTTAAAGTCTGAGTATTTCGAATTATCAGTGTTGCTTTGTGAAGATGTGTGTGTATATTCAACTTCGATGGCTTCCAGATCTGTAAGATTGTATGCTGTATATACCGTTCTATTGAGAAACATGTACACATGTCTGGTCTACTGTGCTTTCAGACATAGATAAAGCATGATAAAGATTATTATTTAAGATATACTTGTATTTATACCTCAGATATTCTTTTGGGTTTTGTACCTCAAGGCTCCCCTCCCTGCATTGTAAATACACTCTACGTGAATACAGTTTTAGTGAACAGCAACAACAAAAAAGAATAAATAAAGGAAGAGGTTTATAATTTGCCCTATATCTGTACAGAGTATATTCGGTAAGTGCACTATTAAATGTTTAAGAGGAAGGGTCTGGCCTGCTCCCTCACTTGCACCTTCTCCGCCCTTAGAAGCAGGGATTGCAAAGCATAGGGCCCCAGTGCCATCCAAAGTCCAGAGATACATCGGCTAAAAGAAAAGTCAGTCGACGACGAATCATTCCAAGGCCAAGCTGCAACTGAGCCACTCACCCACAAACAGGAAAGCCTGGTGAAGGTTCAGGAAGCCTGGAGGGTCTCTCCAGGCCAGGGTCAGAAGTGATGCTGAGAAGTTACAGGAACGGAGCAACAGCAACAGAGCGAAGCTCATACCCAAAGTAAAGGTCACTGATTAATCCGCAGAAGGTCTCTTTCCCACGTTTAACTTTCCTGTTGGAGGGATTACTTACGTCTGGCCAGAGGAGAATTCGGAGCACGGGACTTTCCAAGAACTGGGGTTAACATCTTCTACCATGGCCACGATTTGTCCACGTGACTCGTGGTCTAGATTGAGTTCTTCAAGGGCAGGCTTCTCTCCTGCACATCTTTATACTCCTCTACAGCAGCTTTCAGTGTTTTGTACTTGTAGACACCTAATAAATTTATCATTTGCTACAGAACACTGATTGAATTTGCTTCTCTTATTTTTAAGAAAACGTAGCTTAACACGAACCTTAAACCCTCACTTCAGTTCTTCATTTCCATCCCTGCTTTGGTTTGGGCTTTATTTTCAATATTTTGGTTGAGGTGGGAATCTTCCTACCTTAGCCCAGGCTAGCTAGCCTCTGACTCACTAGATATGGCTTGAACTCATGACACTTCTGTGTCAGTCTCTTCACTCCTGAAGATAGAAGCCTGTGCCCCTATGCCTAGATGCTGCCCACTTGAAAATTGCAGTGACTAGAAATTGTTAAGCGCAGGAGGTGTTACACTTTCAACTGAAAAAGATGGTGGCTTCTCTGCATGTGGATTCTAAATGAAAGAGTTCCTTGTCAAGCCTGCTGTGATGGCACATGCCTTTAGTACCGATGCTAGAGAGGCAGAGGCAGGCAGATCTGTGACTGTGAGGCCAGCCCAGTCTACTTAGTAAGTTATATGTCTGCCGAGGGTAAATAATAGACCCTCTTTTCTTTGTTCTGGACATCGTGAGGTCAGGGCTTCACACATAGGATAGGCACTCTACCACTAAAGTAGGTCCCCAGACCCTTTGATGGACTTTTTACCAGTTTCCTGTCTCACTTGTGATGTCCATTTACAAGAGGTTTAATTTTGTTAGTGTTTACTTGAGCCCTAGAGAGCAGGAAACCTTGTAATTGTCTGAAAGGGTCCCGTGTCCCCCCCCCCCCCATCTCTTCAGAGACAGCTATACAAAATAAAAAGCCTCTTGGGCCAGAATACCTATATCTATATTGTCTGAAGAGCCCTGACTCCCTAAATTATTAGTGGGTTCTGTACACAGTGCCACCGGTATGGCATAGTTCACATGGGTCACCTGCACATTTCCATCACTTTTGTTAGGTCATGCATGTGTAGCTTTAAGCAAAGCTAGCTAGCTCACCCTGCCCCGTGCTCCATGCTCTTAAAAACCTGCCTTTGCGTCTTTTTGTCTTTGTAGAATCAGGGAGAACCAAGATAAATCAAGCTGTGAGTAAAGCAGCTGTTAGCATCCCGAAGAAACTGCTGCCCTGTCACTCCATCACTGAAAGATCAAAGGGGAATTAAATAGGTCAAGAGAGATCTGAGGCAAAGTTTATCTTGACAGCTGGAGAAATAATGTAGTAGTTCTCTATCCAGCCAACCAAATAAGTGATTTCGAACCTACTAAGGCTCCACTTGTCCTCCTTATGTAGCATAAACTCCCAGTTTGCACCTTGAGACAATTAAATGTCATCCGATTGCAACGTACCAGTTATTAGATCGTGCAAAGGTACAAGGGAACATCTGCTTTTTTCTTAACCAACAGCCAATAACCACAGTTCTGGTCTTCTGAAGTCTTTCTGCGATACCTTACTTACCTTACTATGCCCTTGCCATTGTATCATGCAAGAGCTCTGTGAGCTGATGTGGAGATAACTTACAGGTGCTTTCAAAACCAAAGGGCTAGCCACAAGAGTGAAACAGGCCCAAGCACAGAGGAGTGCTTATAAAACATAAACCCTCAAGAATAAGATCATGGCCCCGCATGTCAGCTTGGTGTTCAGTTGGGATGAAATCTGCCCAAGGAATTTAAATTCCATTTGTTTAAGGAATGCAAATCCCAAAAGCCTTCCAAGAGCCAGTGGCAGGAGTAACTTGAGTAGTTCTGCCAGCCCTGTAAACGTGCAATAAGTTCAGGCTCGTTTCTGTGGGGGTAGGAGCGAGGCGATGCTGGTGAAACAAGGAAGGATGACCAGTCTTCTGCAGCCTGGGAATCTGCAAACTCATGTTAGCATCTGCAGCCCCGAGTACCTTTGGTGTGTGTACAGAGATCCAGAGAATGGCCAGTCTGCCCGGATGGGCTCAAGGCTGTGTTGACACCTACAACAGATCTCTCTGCAGAGATTTCTCACGTCATTGGGCTTTACAACAGGAAAGGGGGTCCCTCACAGGGGCTATTTGTCTTTCTCTTCCCAGTTAAGATACAAAAGATCTTGGGAAGGAGGTCTGTACTATTCTTCAACTCTAAGAAAGCCTTTATCAATCACAAAGAGTAACTTGGAGGGGCTGGTGAGGTGGCTCAGCAGTTAAGAGCACTCACTGCTCCTCCAGAGGACCCAGGTTCAATTCCCAGCATCTACATGGCCGCTCACAATTGTCTGAATACTAAAGCAACAGGGCCGACTGGTCATGCAATGACACTATGAAGCAAAATCAACCTTCCTCTTCATAAGCTGTTTGTTACCTCAGTATTCCATTTTATTGCAGTACTAGAGAGTGGATTATCACACCAAGTTTGGCAACAAGGACACATCGATACCCAAATGTCAGTAGCAAAAACACTACAACAAAGATGTGCCTTCCTTCTGCAGATTTTTAGTTCTAGCCTTTGCTCTCCAAAAGGACCCTGCACTATGTCCCTTAGTATACTCCATTTCTCTTCAGTATTTCCAAAGGATTATCGTATTAAATAATCCAACACACTAAGATATAACATTTTCTTATTTTTATATAATTCTCAGTGCTTATCAACTTAGGAAACCTCTTAGGAGGAAGTGTGAAGCGGTTTTCATTGGTATGTGATTTGTTCTTAATTGAAAGCAACTTTCTCAGGCTTTTGGAACTCCGGCTGCCCCAGGTCTGCAGCTGTTAAGGGTCCATGTTCTCTGAAGCACTTGGCAGTGACCCGAACACTCAAGGAAATAAGGGATTTAGAATCTGGCCCGGAGCAGCCAACTTTCCTTACTTCGAGAGCTTGAGACAGGGTAAACTTTTTCCAACAGCGAAGATAAACCATGCTTCTTCTTTGTTGTTGTTGTTGCTGCAGCATTTTGAAATGTAAACAGACAAGCAGGTCACTCATAACATTCCAAGGAAACAGGAAATTCAGAGTTCACACACTGTAAAAATGACTAAAGCAAGAAGAAAATGAGCCCATAGGGGAACCATGGGAATGCTGGGATATCAAAAAGATCAGGAGACTATTTCATCCCAAGATCCTAACATACTAAAAATGGAACATCTTACTTATTCTATCACATGTGTACAGTTAAAAAAAAAAAAAAAAAAAAAGCCAAATTTCCAGAGGAAGCTGACCAACTGGTCAGGCAGAGTAAGTGTAGAATGACTGGCTTAGGAGTTTCTTCTTCATGTTTTCATGGTTGTTGTTTTGTTTTAGTCAAACTCACACACAAATACTGTGGGATTTAGGTCATCCTCTACCGAGGGCCTCAAACTGGCATCTCAGGGAGGCCTTCTATAGCATGGGTTGGCCAATACTGTCCTCAAACTCTCATTTTGAATAAATGACACCTGTGGGCAGTTCAGCCTGAGGTCTCACTGCCTCTCACAGTACCCATTCAAACGCCAGAAATACATCATGGGTGATTTTTAAATGACAAAACTCCTTGAGCAGAGCAACCCAGGGAGAAAGAAGCAGATTTCATAGGCCTACTTCACCTGTTTGCCTTCATGGACTTTCTAGTCTTCTCTCTCATTTTAAGACCGTTTAATGTCCAGAAAAGGACAAACGGAGATACGATCCAGCAACACTGGGAGCGGTGCCTTCATGTAAAATGGAACTAGCATTTAGCCAACCAAAGAACGGCGAAGTGGTGTAGGAAGCAAAGGCAGAAGGACCACCATGTTCTTAGCATTATTCAGCCCGCCTCCTCTGCACAGATCGTGAGCGTCGTCCCATGCACCATCTGCAGTGGAGAGCAATGTGAAATGAGAGTGGGAATATTACCAGGGGGAGGTAAGGCACGGAGAGCCAGGGACCACTCTGAAAGTGAGACATCAGAGAGACCGTCACAGCGTGATTAGTGATGACTAGGTAACCTTGGGACCTACAGTTTGAGAGAAAGATCTACCAAAGGGAGGACTATCTACTCGGGTTAAGAACGTTCCTTTTTTGAAGACAGCCCATTCAGAAAGTATTTTGATATATAAGCACCTTGAGTCTATCAAATCAGACGTTGAAACCCAACGTGTAATTTTCCTGAAAAAAAAAAATGTCTAATTTTCCAGAAAAAGCAACCTCAAGAGAGGCTGGGATGGCATCAAGGTTTCAAACAAAAGCAATAGGCGGGCTAGAAGTCCTAAACAATGAAAACAAGCATGCTGGTTTCAGCCATCTCTTTCTTGGTGTCCCTCCATAAAAGTGACCTGCTGTCACTCACATCTCTGACCCCACCAAGGGGACCACAGCTAGTATTAATCAGCACTGTCATTTCCACTTGGTCCCCAGATTCTCCCAAACTGAGAACTTCCACTGACCTGCATGTATAATCACCTAGCTAGCTAAGTCTGCCAGGATCTAACTTGCCTTGCTTGGCTGGTTGGCATATTGGCAATGCCTCATCTGCCTATTAACGAATGATGAATCAAAAATATCCTGAACTGAATATGTACTAGATGGATACAGAGTATTCACTAAGCAACATAGCGTAATACATGTTTACATGTCATTTATAGTGTATTGGGTATTATACATAACCCCAGATGATTTAAGTATATGGGAAGATGGGCATAGAGTCTGTGCTAACATCACACCATGTCACTGGAGGACGTGAGCATCTGTGTCTGCTGATATTTGAGAGAAGGCCTATTCCCCACAGACATCCAGGAAGAGTACCTTCCGTGAAGTCCATGAACAGTTGTTTGCTGAAGCAGGTTGGTCGATATGATCCGAATTTTCTCCATTATTATTTTATTTAATCCCTACCATGAAACCCCGAAAGACTGGAAGCATTATCCTACTTTACAAACAAGAGAAACAAAGACTGGCTGGATTGGGTTGCCCAGTGTTTGCTAGAAGGTTAATCACACAGAACAAAACTTAGGAGCAGAGCCAGGCATGTAGTAAGCCTCCATATCTGCTAGCTATTGTTCACTGGATTATTATACTAGGGGTCATGTCTTGTATCAGGTAACCATGCAGGCTTCGATACCATGGGCTCTTTGGTGTCAACCAATCATTTGGATCAGCAGTGTGGTTTCAAGGAATTCATTATGTCACCTCCATCTCCGTATGCACCTATAAAAACAGAGATGGCAATGCAGAATCAGAACCCACAGTAAACACTGTGCACTGTTGTCACTTCTAAATGTCTTCCTTTTCTTTTAGTATAAACCATGCCTTTAAAGTAAACTGTACACACCTATACAGTAGCTATTTATCAAGCTCAATATGACCCACATTTACATGTCAGAACCCCATAAGCAACACAGTTAAAGCCCAACAGCTTGTTTCTTCCTACAGAGGTTCTACAATTTAGCAACATTGACCCCATAGAGAATGAGAGAATGATTCACAACAAACATGCCTTTGTTCAGAACATCTCAGAGGAAAGCCACAAAACATGTTAAGTTTCTCCTTTTGCCTTAGATGTGCCTACAGTATCTCCAAGGGAACAGACAAGAGAAATCATTTCAGTGAGATGTGATGTAATGGAGATGCCACTGAGTCCCTGGGAGAGAGGTGTCCCTTGAGCTGAGTGTAGAAGGATGATGGGGGAGGGTGGACTCATTCCTGGCAGGGTGACCTTGGGGAGATAGGTAGCCTGTAAGAGCTGAGAGGGTAAGGATGAGCAGGAAGGACCACACGTGGCTAGAAGGGAGGCAGGGCAGGAACTCGGAAGGCACTGGCGAGCCTAAAAAGTGCTTTTTCTCCCCCATCCATCTGGGGATTTTGAATCTCACCTAAGGCATTGGGAAGTTTCAGAACACTCTGAATGAAAGAAGAAATGCCATTAGATGTGTCTTCTTAAGGAAAAAGTGACATGGAGGCTGGAATTGGCCAGAAGGATGGAGGCAGGCCCAGCAGTTCGGCATCCCTTGCAAGGATAGCCCAAGAGACAGTGGATGGGCCGAGATAGAACTAAGTGTAGGATAGATAGAGCACTTGCCTAGTGGGAGGAGACCCTGAGGTCAATCCCAATCAATGGTCTGCAGGCAGGCAGGTCAGGAGGAGAAGCAGGTTTGAGAACAGGAAAGTATAGAGAGTTGGATTGCGGATACATTATCGGATACCTAGGTGTTTCTGTCCCATGAAAAGATGTTCATGGAAAGATTGAAGAAGTGGTCCTGAGGGAGCCTGGTGTGAAGCATGAATTTATAAAGGTGAATGTAGCCCTATCCATGGATGATAAGGAACCATCCTGGCCCTAGAGAGAAGATAATGCCAGTCCTGTGCTGTCCCAGCCTGGAATGCTGGCATATGACTGGAAATTACCTTTTAAAAAATAATTTCAGAGTCACAAGATAAGAAAATAGGTAGTTAATAATCACCAAGAACCTGTGAGTTTGGTTTTTTTTGTTTTGTTTTGTTTTGTTTTGTTTTGTTTTACTTAACTTAATATTTAAACTCAAGAACTCTACTGAAAATGATGACTTTTATTTATGGATTCTGTCTGTCTTAGTCAGGGTTTGTATTCCTGTACAAAACATCATAACCAAGAAGCAAGTTGGGGAGAAAAGGGTTCAGCTTACACTTCCACATTGCTGTTCATCACCAAAAGAAGTCAGGACAGGAACTCACACAGGGCAGGAACTTGGAGGCAGGAGCTGATGCAGAGGCCATGGAGGGGTGCTGCTTACTGGATTGCTTTCCCTGTCTTGCTCAGCTTGCTTTCTACCAGCCCAGGAATGGTACCACCCACAATGGACCCTCCCACCCTTGATCACTCATTGAGAAAATGCCTTACAACTGGATCTCATGGAGGCATTTCCTCAAGGGAGGCTCCTTTCTCTGTGATAACTCCAGCTTGTGTCGAGTTGACACACAAAACCAGCTAGTACACTGTCTATAAAGCAACTGAGGGCAGAAATAGAGTAGAAATAAAGAATGGCTGTGTGTGTGTGTGTGTGTGTGTGTGTGTGTGTGTGTGTGTGTGTGTGTGTTTTGCAGGGCTGTCAATAAGTGTGTACATCCATGAAGCAAAGCATTGAAGCATACTGTTTACACATAGCTTGTGATTTACAGAGTGAGTTTGTCTCACAGGGAAGGAGTTGCTTGCCCCAGTATCTTCAAGATGCAAAGGTAAAGCCAAGAAAAAACCAAAAAGGGGCAAATGCAAGAGCGAGCCCCAGCGGTACAGCTGCCAGCTGGCTGAAGGTGGCCGCTGATTTTGTCAAGAGCAGCAAGTGTTCTCAGTGCCCAGGCTTTTCTATGGTAGCTACAAGCTTCCTTTGGCAGCTGCATAACTTTGTAAAGGTTTACTTTTACTTTTAATCACGTATATATGCCTGCATGTGGGTAGGGGCATGTGAATGTAGGCATATATGGTTTTCATATACTATGAGCACGCATAATTGGAATAGCTTAATCAATACATTTTAACCGGCAGATATTGATTTTTCAAAGGGTGAAGTCGCTGGGATTAAATGACAAACAAAAGTCAGAGCTGACTGCATGCTCTCAGCCCTGACTCACTGTCCCTCTGAGGGAATTGGGTACCACCCAGCAATGCCACAGGCATCCCCTGTGGTAAACCAGAAAGTCTAACATGTCCCCGCACTGCCATGAGAAAGGTGAGTGGAAAAATTTTAAATCCTACCTAGCTCGCTCCAGGCAATCCTCCCAGAGAAAAGTTGCTCAAAGGAGTACCTCAGGGCAAGCTCTGTATTGTAGGGTTGTTCAGTCATTGTCTGCGTTCAGCTCTTGTTTTGCTTTGGTTCTGGTCTGGTCCTGCTTGCTACAAGACAGTAACCTTTCTAAAGGCAAGCATTACACATTCCTTTCTCCATCCTCCAGCACCTGACATGGTATCTGGCATATTTTTAGAGTTTTGTAAAAGTGAGGACCAGGATGCAGAAGCCCTGCTGTGATTTGAGCTTTCTCTGAAGGAGAAAGAAAGAAAAGTATGTTATTAGCCGCCTTGAAAGTTTCCAGCTACAGGCTCGTGACCTAGGGCTACTAAAGTAGAAACTTTTTTTCTCTTCATGAGACAGTACCTTAGCGCATGTCCTGACGCCGCAAGAGCATGCTTGAGACTGGCTGATTTATAGAAAGTCCAAGGGTGATGCTGGATCTTGTCAACAGGATTGAATTCAGAAGGAGAAGATAGTGCAATACACAGCAGCATGTGTCTGGGAGTCTCCAGAGGAGATTCACCAAAGGGGATGAAGTCAAACTCCCGGAATATGAGCAGAATCATCAAAGGATGAGAACCCTAATGAAACCAAAGCTGAAGAAGACAATGAGCTAGCACAGCCTTTCTGGTTTCTGCTCCTTAGCTGTGAAGATGTGAGCTGCTGTCCTTCCCTGCTGTGACAGACAGAAGCTTCTGAAACCAGGCGTAAAAATACTTCTTTCTCCCTTCAGGCATGGAGAAGGGAATGGAAAAGTAGAACTCACACACAATGTTTGGTTTAGGAGGCTGGAGGCTGGGCAGGCCGAGAGCATGTATTTGCCTGGTTGTTGGGTAAAGAGGCATGAGCAGATGAGAAGAGGGCCCGAACTCCCATCCGACTGGACCAACCCTGTGAGAAAGGCATCAATCTGTCTCAAATGGGGGCTCCACACCGTGCCCCAAAACCTTACACTAAACTTTTCCAACTCGGTCATGCTGAACTATAAAGCTCTGACTTTTCTTCAAACCGTATCAGTGAGGCTGTTGAGGTTGTTCAGTGGGCAAAGTGCCTTGCTCCGGGACTGTGAGGACGAGTTCAAATCTCCAGTATCCACATAAAAAGCCTCACTTGGCAGCATAGACCTGTTATCTCAGGAGGTGAAACAAGAGCATCCTTGGGGCTCTCAGACTCACCAATCTAGCCACGTAGGCAAACTCTGGGTTCAGTGAAGACCTTGTTTCAAGAAATAAAATGGGGGCTGAAGAGATGACTCAGTGGTTAAACCGCAGGCTACACAATTGTTGAAGACCAGAGTTCAGATCTCTAGAACCAATGTAAAGTTGAGTAGGCAAGGAGGTTCGCCTGTAATTCCAGCCGCAGAAGGTAGAGATGGGAATCGAGCAGAGCAAGCTAGATAGCTGGACCAGCCATATCAGCAAGCTCTGAGGTTAACTGAAAAACTAAGCCTCATTGAAGGAGATATAACACTGATAGCAGATCATTCTGGGGCCTTCACAGAAGAAGTACCTATACATACATACATACATACATACATACATACATACATACATACACACACACAAGCACACAAACACACAAACACAGAGGAAGAGAGTGGGAGAGAGAAAGAGAGGGAGGGAAGGAGGAAGGAAAGAAGAGGAAGGGAGATACAGAGAGAGAGAGAAAGAGAGAGAGAGAGACAGAGAGACAGAGAGAGAGACAGAGAGAGAGAGAGAGACAGAGAGAGAGAGAGAGAGAGAGACAGAGAGAGAGAGAGAGAGAGAGAGAGAGAGAGGAGAAAGTACTGGCATTTGCTACCATGCTTGACCTGAGCTGTAGTCCTGAAGCTCGCACGTTGGGAAATGAGAGTTGGCTCCTGGGATTTGTCCTCTAACCTCCACACATGTGCAGTAGCGTGTGTGAGCCCAAACATATATGCACGCACACAAAGTAAATAAATAAATGTAATTAAAACTTGTCTCAAATACAAATAAGGTGGAAAGTAATTGCCTGACGTGGACCACCAGCTTCCACATGCGCCTATACAACACACGTGTGAACACATATATACATGTAAAGACACACACATAGATGAACACACATATGCACACAAATTCTTATTATTGCTAATTGTTTACAATAGTGGTTTTCATGTTTTCGTACGTGCATGAAATTGTCATGTCAACCCACATTACCTCCCCATGCCCCCTGTTTCTCTCCCATTGGTCCTCTTTCTATTAACAGCACTTTCCTGTTTCTGTGTCTTAATTGTTTAATTCTTGAAATTTTTTTAAACATTTGAAATGTTTTAAATTCAAATTTCCATAGGAAATAAAATATGCAATATTTGTCTTTCTGAGTCGTGCTTTACTTCACTCGACATGATGTCTCTCAGTTTTATCCATTTTTCTTGCAGATGACACTACTTTATTTTCCTTTATGGCTAAATAATAGACTGTTGTATGTGTATATCTATCACATTTCCCCCCCCTTTCATCTCAGGCTTTCTATAACTTGACAGTTCTGCGACAAACATGGGATATGGTTGTGTCTGTGCGATGCTGACTTTGTTGCAGGCGTGTACTCAGGAATCACATGTAACTATGTATGATATACAGGCTTTGAGGAACCGCCACAGTGGTTTCTACAGTAGCTGCACTAATTTACACTCCCACCAACAATGTGTAAGTTTACATTTCTCCCCATTTCCAGCCCCATCCTTGCCAACGGACAATAGCTACTCTGAGTACAGTAGAACACACACATGTTCTGATGTGTAGAGACACAAATGGATTCTCATGTATTTAAAAAATTGTATTGCCAGTGATGGTGGCACATGCCTTTAATCCCAGCACATGTCTTTAATCACATACCTTGGGAAGCAGAGGCAGGTGAATCTCTGTGAATTTGAGACCAGTGTAGTCTACAGAGTGAGTTCCAATACAGCCAGGATTAACAAACACAGGAAGAAAAACGAGAGTAAAAAAAAAAAAAAAAAAGGAAAAGAAAAGAAAAAAAATGTTGTACTAATTCTTTGAGAATTTCATACAAAGCATTTTGATCATATTCACCATTTTCCCCACATGCCTCCCAGATCTATGCCTGTTTTCTCTTCCACCCAGGGAGTGTCCCTCTTTATTTTTTAACCCCCTAAACGCCAATTAGTGATTCCCAAATAATCTTGGATGGGGGCTCTTCCACTGAAGTGTGGTCTACTTACAAGGAGTCTTAGAGAAAACTGAGTCTCTCACAAAGCACTAACAGTTGCCAATAGCTTTTTGGCCAAGAGACAACTTTATGCTCATCTTCTTTCTCCATGTTGGAATTTCGTCTGACTTGGGCTTGCACAGATCTTGTGCGTGCTATAATGACAGCTGCCATATTGTGTTTAAAAGACAATTTTCCTGGTTATCTGCCATTCTGGGAGGAAGAAATGTGGTAGATACGGTCCATTTAGGAATGAGAATTCTGCAGTTTCTGATCTTCTTCACTTTGACCAGTTACGAGTCTCTGTGTTAACTGCAGTTACTGCAAATAGAAACTTCTCTAATGGGAGTTGAGACATTCATTTATATATAGGTATAACAAGAAGTTATTAGGAACATTTAATATTATATCCATTCATCAGTAGGTTCTGCCATAGAACCTATGACCTGTCTAGCTACATAGGTTTTTGGCCCAATAATGGTCCCAGGTATGGGTTTCATCTTTGGAGCAGGGCTTAAATATAATCTTAGAGTGGTTATGTCTTAGTTAGGATTTCTATTGGTGCAATGAAACACCATGATCAAAAAGCAAGTTGGGGTGAAAAAGGCTTCTTTGGCGTAAACTTCCACATCACTGTTCATCATTAAAGGATGTCAGAACAGAAATTCAACCAAGACAGGAATTTGAAGGCAAGGACCATGAAGGAGTGCTGCTTGCTGGTTTGTTCCTCATGGTTTGCTCATCCTGCTTTCTTATAGAACCCAGAGCCACCATCCCAAGGATGATACCACCCACAATAAGTTGGGTATTCCCCAGCAATCTCTAAGAAATGCCTTACAGGCCTGCCTAGAACCCAATCTTCTGGAGGCTTTTTATTTTTAAATTGAGGTTTCCTTCTTTCAGATGACCAGCTTATATCAAGTTGACACAAAACTCTCCGGCACAAGTTGGTTACTCTTATGATGTTCATGCCGCTATAACCGTAGCTCTCGGGGTTCACAGTTGAGTAAGACTACAGATTTACCTCCTTCCTCCAGATGTATAATGCAGCTCAGCACTACGAAAGCTACCTAATAGAAATGAAGGCCAGTACTAGCTTGCTTTTCCCATCTTCACATATGTGGTGTCTTCAGCAATAGGAACTGACCATGGAGTTCTAGAGACCATCCAAGAACACTGACAAAAGCCTGCAGGCTTCGGGGCTCTACAGAACCTCAGTGGCCAACCACTTTTGTTGTTGTTGTTTTTTTTGAGACAGGGTTTCTCTGTGTAGCCATGGCTGTCCTGGAACTCACTCTGTAGACCAGGTTGGCTTCGAACTCAGAAATACTGCCTGCCTCTGCCTCCCAAGTGCTGGGACTAAAGGCGTGCGCCACCACTGCCCGGCAGCCAACCACTTTAAAAGAGAAAGCCTATTCCTGAAACTGAGCTTTTTAAAAAAATGAATTTATTGTTTCTTCTTTTCAGACCTATGCATTAAATTCTATCACTAATTTATCGACTGGATTATTCCTTTTTTTCTCTCTTTATTGTCTGGATTTGCTTGTTTGGTTTGGTTTTGGTTTTGTTTGTCAAGGCAGGGTTTCTAGCCAGGCGGTGCTGGTAGTGTAAGGCTTCAATCCCAGCACTAAGAAGGCAGTGGCAAGCAGATCTCTGTGATTTCGAGGACAGCCTGGTCTACAGAGTTAGTTCTAGGACAGCAAAGGCTACACAACGAAACCCTATCTCAAAACAAACCAAAACAAAACAGAATTTCTCTGTGTAGCCTTTGCTGTCCTGGATCTCTCTCTGTTGACCAGGGTGGACTCAAATTCAGAGATGCGCCTGCCTTTGCCTCCTGAGTGCTAGGATTAAAGTCACGCATCACCATGCTCAGAAAACCATATCGTGGATATTAGCCCTCTGTCAGGTGATCAGCTAGCAAACTCTCTTCCTCCTGTTCATAGTGTCCTTTGTTGCTCAGAAGTGTATTAACTTCTATAATACAATTTATCAAGTTTTGTTACATGTGGTGGTTTGAATAGTTATGGCCCCATAGACTCACGTGTTTCTATGCTTAGTCTATACGGAGGGGCACTATTAGGAGGTGTGGCCTTGCTGGAGTGGGTGTGGCCTGGATGGAAGACATGTCTTTTATGGAGGTGGGCAGGTTATATAAGCTCACAATAAGCTCAGTGTGAGACACAGTCCCCTGCTCCCAGTGGATTAAGGAGAACGCTCAGATCCTTCTCCAGCGCCATGTCTGCCTGGACACTGCCATGATGATAATGGACTGAACTCCTGAAACTGTAAACTAGCCTTTATCAATTCAATATTAGCCTTTATAAGAGTTGTTGTGGTCTTGGTATCTTCCCAGGAAACAAAAACAAAACAAAAACCCTAACTAACTACTTCCTAGCTTCCTATTATAGTCTTTTACAGAAAGTTCTTGCCCATTTTTATATCTTGAAATGCTTTCTTGTTTATCTTTAGAAATTTCAAACTCTCTGGTCTTCTGTTATGGTCATTGATCCACTTTGAACTGGGTTTTGTATAGACTAGGAGATGTGGGTCTACCTTCAGTCTTTACACGCAGATGAGGAGTCTTCCAGCTCCATTTTATTAATATGTGTTTTTAACCTCTTTGTCAGAAACTGCCCGTGTTTATTTCTGGGTCTTCTTTTCTATTCTAATGGTCATTGAATGGTTCTATTCCAATGCTCTGTTCTAATGGTTTTATTCCAGTGGTCTATTCTGATGTGCTGTCTTGTGCTACCATTGTGCTGTTGTTATTCTTCAGACTGTAGGAAAATTTGAAATTAGGTATTGTGATACGCCTACTACTCCTCTTATTCAGGAGTGCTTGAACTAGTCTGGGTTCTTTATTCTTGCATACGAACTTTAGGATTTTTCTTTCTATTTCTGTGAAGACTGTCACTGAAATTTTGACTGGGATTGTACTAAATCTGTAGACTGCTCTTGGCATATGGTCATATCTACAGTACTAATTCTGCCGATCCATCTGTATGAGAACTCTTTTCAACATTTGAGTGACACATACATTCATTGAGAGGATATACTCAAACTCCAGCAGGGACCCAGCAAACACCCACTCCTGTTGTATTCGAGGAGTGACAAGGTAACACGGTGAACATCAGATGTACTTTTTGCAAACTTGGAGCCTCTGTCTATTTAGGAAAACAAAAGATGTTCATGGGCTTGCTCAATGCCTTCTGAATGAAAGGTGCAGAAGTCAGGGAATGAGCTGGATTCTAAATATACTCTCTCATTATTTGGACCCTGCCAGACGAGATCTAAACACAGTTTTATGCCAGAGATAATAGTGGAGCCTGGAGAGGATTTTGAATGAGGAGAGGATTTTTGAAGTTCCCTCCTTCATCCTCTTTTCTTTCAAGATCCAAAACGTCAACTACAAAGGATGAGCACGTACGTTCCTCCCCACCTAAAATTAAGATTCCATGCGTCTGTGGCTTTAAGGAAGCTATATGACTTCCAGTCTCAGCTTCCCCAATAGGAAGATGACGGTTGATTTTGTGAACTCTTTTGGTTGATTGTGGGTAGGGGTACCAGCCCTATGTGTCCATGCAGGTATATTATATCTTAATTGACTATTCTACTCATTCCCTTTTCACTCTACCCTTTAAAAAAACAACAAACATCAGGGTCATAGGTTTAGCTCCACAAGATCCCGTGTCTAGCATGCAGGAGGCCTTAGCTTCAAGCTCAGCAAAGAAAATGTAACAAAGTCCCAAGACCCTATTTCGCTTAGAAGGCAGAGCTCACAAATAGAAAACTAAGCTCAGAGATTTTAAAATATTCTTTTTTTTTTTTAAAAGGCACTTAAAACATTTATTGTGTGTCTTTCTGTCTGTCCATGTAAGTATAATGTAGCACAGTATACATGTATGACAGTTAAAAGACAACTTACTGGAGTCAGTTTTCTTGTTCTACCAGGTGGGCCAAACTCAGGCCTTCAGGCTTGGCTCCCTTCCTTGCTGAGCCATCTCATTGGCTCCTTAAGATACTTTGAGATGGCTACCTTTAAACTCTTCAGCTACCCCAGACATCGGTGTGTGCTGGAGAGGAAACATATGGCTTGCAATTTCCTGAGCACCCTGCTTCCTGACACTGAGCTTCCTGAGTAGAGACCCTTTTCCCACCCTTTCATCTCTGTCATTTTGCAAATCTGGGACAGTGGCCAGTGTCCATTTGGTTGCTGTAATGAAGGGAGAAGAGACCATCCACAAGCAAACGATTACAATTTGGCCTGTATCTCTCACACTGTACAGAAATAGCACGAAATGGATCAAAGATTTTGATGTAAGACCCATAACCCTGAAACGAGTAAAGGAAAACATATGGGGATAGTCTTCTGGAAAGGACCCCAAAGGCACAGGAAATAAAAATCACAAATTGACAAATGGGGTAGTACATTAAACTAAAAACCTTCTGCACAGCAAAGGAAGCAACAAACGGAACCAAGATTCAGCCTAAAGAACAGGAGACCTCCTCTGCCAGTCATTTGTCTGCTAGACAGGACACATCCAGAATGTTTAAAGAATGAAAAGAAAACAGCAGTAGAAACAAGCAATCGGATGGAAGACTAGATAAATGACCTGAATTGACACTGCAAAAGGAGAAACATACGTGACCAATAAATACCTGAAAAAATGTTCAGCCATTATGAAAACTGAAATTAAGCTACGAGGAGAGACTGGGGCTATAGCAGCTCGCTAGTAGAGCGCTTCCTTATTAGCCGCAAGGCCCTGGGTTAGCTCCGTCTCACGCCAGTTAGTTGGGCTACTATGTAAGACTAGTGTAAATAGCAAGTCCTGGTGAATATGTTCACGATGAGACATGCTATGTACTCGGCAGAAGCGTAAATTAGTAGAGGAATTATGAAAAATAACACGAAGGCTCCTCAAGTCCACGCGCCACTGTTACTTGATGTTAACACATACATAACCATGCCTTCTGGAAATAGAAAATGCTTGCAGTTGGAGCAAAGAGAACATGATTCCTGGAAAGGTCACATGGAATCAGGGTTATGGGACTATATGTAGTTCCTTCATCTGTCTGAACCTTTTGGTCTCCTTGTCAAAAAAAAACATGGGGGGAAAAAAGTCACCTTAGCCAGACAATGGTGGTGCACATTTTCAGTCCCAGCACTCAGGGCAGAGGCAGGTGGAGCTCTGAGTTCAAGGCCAGTATCATCTACAGAGTGAATTCCAGGACAGCCAGGGCTACACAGAAAAACCCTGTCTTGAAAAAATACTGAAAAAAAAAAAAAGTCAACTTGAGGACAAACATAGATTGGGGTAAGTCAGAAAGGACTTCAGGTACACAGCTCTGTAGAAAGGCTCAGGAGAACCATGAGGTTTAGCTCTTACAAATGTGGGAATTGCTGGAATATTTTTGTGGGGTGGTGGATAGGAGCTTTGACAGCCTTCCAGGATGAAATCACCTCTGGCCTTCTCTTAGAAATAAAGGTCTCACTTGTTCCTGGCTAGGGTGGACCACACTGTTTCCTGAAGAAGAAAAAAAAATCCTGGCCATGCCTTCACATCCATCCCTCCTCTTCCACACAGCCTAATATTGCTAAAGTCTATGGAGTCACCCCTCAGTGAATAGCACAAAACACAGTCTGTCTTGAGGGCTGGGCGAGGAGGAATCTCCCAAGAAACTGAGATTTCAGAATCTCAGTCCCTTTTCTTTTCTTGCTACTTCAGCTTCCTTCTTTGGATATAGCCAGATGTCAGAAAAAAAAAAAAAAAAATAGACGCCCAGATGCTTAATGACTTGGATTCTAAATGAAGATTCAACACATTTTCATCCAAGAAGCTAGGAGAGCAAGGGCAGGGAACAGCTGCTTATGCATTTGGTCTGTTTTGCAGAGAACAAGCCCAGATCCCACATTCAGCCCGGCCAAAGACAGCACCACTGCACACACATATGAATGCTTGTGCATGCATTCTCTCTCTCTCTCTCTCTCTCTCTCTCTCTCTCTCTCTCTCTCTCTCTCTCTCTCTCTTTCTGTTTCTCCCTCCCTCCCTCCCTCTCCCTTCCCCCTCTCTCTCATATGCTTTCTTTTTCCTTTCTTTTTTTTTTTTTTTTTTTTTTATCCCCATGGTCAGCTGCTCATATCATAGTGTTTCTTTGACTTTGTTGCCATACCTTGCTGGACTCTTTCCTCCTGTTTTTTTTTTTTTTTTTTTAATTTACTTATTTAGATGTATGTGTATGAGTGTTTGTTTGTATATATGTATGTATGCATGTATGAATGATATATGTGCACCATGGTGTACAGTGTCTAAGGACACCAGAAGAGGGTGTCAGATCCCTGGGACTGCAGCTACCGACAGTTGTGAGCGTCCATGTGGGTTCTGGGAACTTATCTCAGATACTCTGGAAGAGCTCTTAACTGCTGAGCCATCTCTCCAGCCCTCTTTTGATTTTTACTTCCACTTTGTTATACACTGGCGTGAAGTCCTTTCTGGAAATGAAAAAGGCTCAAGCAAAATGTTTAAACCATTCAGCTTCAAAGTCTCATCACCTAAGACGTAAGTGAAGCAGACTCTTTTCTTCTTTCCCTTATGACAGTGGTCCTCAACCTTCCTAATGCTTCAAGCTTTTTATATAGTTCCGCATGTTGTGGTGACTCCCGACCATAAAATTATTTTCATTTATATAACTATAATTTTGCTGCTGTTATGAGTTGCAATGTACATATCTGTGTCTTCTGATGGTCTTAGGTGACCCCTGTGAAAGGATTGTTTGACCTCTGCAAAGGAATCATGACCCACAGGTCAAGAACCTCTGCCTTATGACTTCTGTTCAGAACACAATCACAAAGTGTACTGGCTGGTTTTGTGTCAACAAGCTAGAGTCATCAGAGAGGAAGGAGCTTCCGTTTAGGAAATGCCTCTGGGAGATCCAGCTGTAAGGCTTTTTCTCAATTAGTGATCAATGGGGGAGGACCCAGCCCATTGTGAGTGGAGCCATCTCTGGGCTGGTGGTCCTGGGTTCTGAAAAAAAAAAAAAAAAAAAAAAAAAAAACACCAGGCTTAGCAAGCCAGTAAGCAGCACTCCTCCATGGCCTCTGTGTTAGCTCTTGCCTTCAGGATCTAGCCTTGTTTGAGTTCCTGTCCTGAATTCCTCCAGTGATAAAGTATGATTTGGAAGTGTAAGCTGAATAAAACCCTTTCTTCCCCAACTTGCTTTTGGGTCATGGTGATTTTGTCACATCAATAGAAACCCTGACTACGACACTAAGTAACAGTGTTTCTGTTGAAAACCACTAGCTCTCACTGGCCACAACACTCTGTACAAATTCATACAACCCAGAGTGCACCGGAGAAATAAGTTTGCTGAATGAATAGCAGAAACCATGAGAAAGGAAGAAACTGAGCTTAGCTACACAGGCTGGAGAACGTCTCAGAGTAATAATCACCCACGTTCCTAATTTCCTGATCCCAGTTACTGATTTCGGTTTGCCTTTTTCTTAGGAGAGCCCATGGAGGAAGTGGAACACACTGCAGAATGGGTACTGGTGAGCATTGTTTACAGAGGGGCACAAGGTGGATATTTTACACTTTGCCCACCCAGCTGGTCTCCATTAAACCTATGACTACTCTGGTAATCTGTGGATTCTTCTCTTGCAAATTTGCCTACTCACTAAATTGTATTTCTAAGCCCCTTATTAACACCCACAGTGACGGCTGGAGAGATGGCTCAGTGGTTAAGAGCACTTAACTGATCTTTCAGAGGAACTGGGGTCAATTCCTAGCGCCCCCATGGCAGCTCATAACTGTTTATAATTCCAGTTTCAGGGACTCTGATGTCCTCTTTGGCCCTTAGAAGGAACCAGGCACCTACATGCAAGCAAAGCACTCATACACCTAAAATAAAAATAATGATTTTTTTTTTTTTAAATAAAGGTTTCTTGACAGGCATCAGAGGGTATGTGGAAAGTGGTGAAAAATTTAGGATTCCTGACGTCCATGTTCCCAGTTGCCAATAAACACAGAAAAATCTATCTTAACTTCATATTATAAGTAAGGGCCATTTTCACATGTAACTGTTTCTAGTTAGTGCTCTTTTTTTTTTTGGCATTTCTAGTTTTTGTTAGAATGACACCTCCCACCCCACCCCACCCCACACAACACCTACCTTCTATATACACAGCTCTGAAATACTGCCTACCCATGAAAGATTAAGACTGTTACTGTGACATGCTTTGAGGACAAAATCTGAGTTAAGGGTGTTACTGAGCATAAACCTTATGCGTGTGTTCTTATTTTTGAGACAGAGACTCACGGAGGCCAGGCTGGCCTTGAACTTGGTATACAGTTAGTTGAAGATGGCCTTGAACTCCTGATCTTTCTGATTCCACACCCCCAGTCCTGGTATGTAACACCAAACGTGCCTGGGTCTCATTTAATGAGTCAACAACTTATGTTAAGGGGAGTGTCTCAAATACAAACTCATATACAATAGAGCTATATATATACTGATAGCCGAGTGGTGCTGGCGCATGCCTTTAATCCCAGCACAGAGGAGTATCTCTGTGAGTTCGAAGCCAGCTTGGTCTAAAGGGCTAGTTCTAGGACTACAGAAAGAAACCCTGTCTCAGAAAACAAAAAAAGGTATAAATTGATAATTGACAAAGACATGACACAAGAAACTAACATTTGTACTTTCTCTAGCATAGTGTTCAGCATTTAGACACTCTATATTCATAATAACTGCACAGAATAAAGCTACCGTGAGTAACAAGAGCTATTTGAAGACCATGCCATTGCTGCAGAGAGAAGGCAGCTTACATAGTACCAAAGTGGTTGACCTGGCTGGGTTTAGACTGTGACCCACTGCTGGCCAGTTCCAACTGAACCCCCTCTTTACAAGAAGTCAGATGATGGCTCAGTAGAGAGAAGCCACAATCTTGCATGAGTTCAGGCAGCTGGGCTTGGGGACCAGTGCTTCCTTCATTGGCCACTTTGTTTGAGGTGATTTTCCAGAGCCTGTCATGAGAAACAGACAGTCCTGTTCTGAGAAATGCATCCTTAGGCAATTCCATCACTGTGCCGATGCAGACCTGGCTGGCACGGACAGGTCACGCCAGGCGAATCCTTGTTGCAGTGAAGAGATGTGACTAACCAGAGATGTGTGAGACCCGTAACTAATATAGCACAGTGTGCCATCTGACATCAGCCTTTGTCTTTAGAATGCACTCTAAAATATGAACGAAAAAGTATAGTGCAGACAGATGCATGGGCCAGCAACACGGTTACAGTTGCCAAGCCTTCTGTGTTGAATGTGTACTTCCACACAAATGGCGACACAGCAGTCTCACTTAGGTCAGCATCCCTGAAATTTATTGTCCTATGATGTCATGGCAGTTATGATGTCACTAGGCTATAGGGTTCATTATACCTTCTTTCGGGGCCACGGCCTTATATGTGGCCCAGGGCTGACCCAAACATCATCATGAGACATGTGACTATAAAACGGAAAAGAAACACGCCAACTAACCAAGGCTATAGTGTAGTAAAATGGCAGCAAGAAGAGGTCCTGCAGATGTGGACCACTTCCTATGCCGGATCATTGGTAAGCTCTGATTTAACTGGAAAGGAGAAAGCAACATCAAGAAGAAGAAGAAGGAAATCTCAACAAGGTTTCCTAAAACCTGTAGCCTCGAGTCTGGGGCTTGTAGGTCGCTGGTGACGAAGAGCTTGCCTAAAGTGCACAAGGCCTGAGATTTTTATCTCCAAGGGTGGGTGGGAGTGGGGAGGAGGAATCAAATCTCTAGCCCTGGTTCTGCAGGCCTGCTCAGGACACAGAAAGTATAGCTGGGGAGGTCCCCACCCCCACCCCTGTGCCCCCAGCCTTATTTAGGTTCATGTCAGTCAGACAATTTTCAGGCAGGGGACAGAAACCTGCTGGTGAGAAACTTCTCAAGTGTCACTGCTTGCAAAAGACCCGAAGGAAAACAGAAAGCCCAGTTTATTATCCTGACAGGAAAAGATAACATCGCTTTGCCCTTTTTGGTTTGTTTAAGGTTAGGAACGGAGCATTCCTTGAAAGTTGCCTAAAAAGAGATTCTCAAACATTTCTTTCCTAACTGTGTTCTCATTCAAAAGTGAATCTCATTAATAAAAATCCTGATATATGAGACATTATGCGAATGTTCTCAGTTGTAAAGATAGGACTAGTAACTGATCTTGGTTGGATGATAGCTCCAGGGGATGTTTCCCTGTCACTATATCTCAGTAAGCTTTGCTTTAAACACCGGACTTGAGCTCACATAAAAAACTGGCGACGAAACTAAATCAGCACTTTGACCCCAATAAACACATAGCACTTAATAGACGTGACCTCACGAGCGTCTGCATTCTAGAAATACAACATTCACGAAACTAGATATCCTCAGATCGTAGTTCTGCAGGCTGTGTGAGGTTCGCCTAAATCATTACAGTCTAAGGATGAATTACCGAGGCTCAGAAAGAGGAGCGAGCTGGCACGTTCTGCACGCAGGAAGGACTCTGCACGTGGATGGGCGTCCTGGGTAGTTCTAGCGTTGTTGGGGCCCGGGGAGTGGGGCGTGGCCGAGCAGCCAGTCCCAGGCGGTTGAGCCGGCCCAGCTGGGAACGCGACCTAGGGTGGCCAAGGGCGTGGCGAGCCTTCAGTCACGTAGCTGGGAGCCTTGCACGGGGCTCTGCACTACCAAGGACTGTGGACTTCGCGAGGTCAGCAATTGATGGTGTAGGGATCATCTGGATTTTTCCTAACCACTTTTTATTTGCTCACTTGCTAAAAATTGACAGAAACCAGGAACCGGTACATTTATACAAGTTGCACATTTCAAAGGCGAGGGAGTGTCACCGAGGCTGCAGTCTGCTCTAGGACCTGGGATTTCAGTAGCCTTTGGCAGATAAGGAAGAGCTCTAAAAGGATGCACTGCCACACCTCTACCCGCAGGCACTGCGTTCTTGCCTCTCAGCATCTTACATTAGCATTTTTTTTGGGGGGGGGGGTTTCGGTAATTTAAGACTTTGAAGAAGTCTCAGAAGCCAAGAGTCTGGAGAAGCCAATTCATTTCTGCAGCTGTGCATACGCTGGCGTTCCTTTGTGTCAATCCCTAGCTTGATCGCTTAGGAGTCCTACCTTCCCCCAACCCCCATCAGAGCTGACTACAGAATGTAGTCTGAAGAAGGTTGACTTGCCCTGGTTCTTGAAGGCCGCATTGTTCACTATGTCTGAGCCTTAAGAAGATGTGACTTCATATAGCAACCAAGGTTCAGTCCTGTCTACCCCTGCCACCATGACAGCTCAGGGGACTGCCCTTTGGATGTGGTGAATTTGAATTTTGGTCATTCTTTAAGGGCACAACACTTAAAAATTCTAGCCACACAAACAGGCTTCCAAGAAGATAAGAGAAAGCAGAGCACGTTAAATCACCCATGCTGGGCTCCCCACCAGCAGCTGTGCGGTTCCAAACAGAAGTGCGGGGTGCCTTTGCTCCATCCCTTTATAAACATGGCAGCGGGAGGGGCTCTGCCCTTTCCCCGGGGGCACAGTATGAACCACAATAGGTGTTTGCCAGGTTAAAGCTATGGTTCCTGAGTGGGTTGTCCAAGCTTGCAATCCCAGCCACTGAAGGATAGAAAGTTCTAGGAGGGGGCAGTGAGGGGCGGGAAGTACCGAGGGAGTTCAAGTCTGTTTGGGTAAATTAGTTAGGACCTTGTCTCAAATAGAAAAGAGGTAGAGCCCAGTGGTCGGTGGCCTGGGTAGCATTCATCAGGCCCTAGTTAGCAAAGGAAAGAAAAGACGCAGGATGTCGTGTGGGGGGAGGGGTGGCTAAGGCTGGTTCCAATATTGTGCAACTCCTTTCCCAACCCCCACCTCTGAGGCCCACACACCTCGGGGTAGGAGGGCCCATCCCTTGTCTGTCCTTTGTTAGCTTCCACTGGTTGACTCCTCTCTCCTATTCCCTAGGTGTCCTTCTCTGCCCGGTGTCACTTCCCTTATCATCCCTTCCTCGCTGCTGCTTTCCCTAAATACTTGAGAGCGCGGCTAACACACCACCGGGGTCATGCTATTGGTGGAGGTCAGTTTTCCCCTTTCGGATCTACAGCTCTTGAGAACAGGATCGAGCCTCATTCTGTCAAGGTTTAGCTGATATATTTGAAGTTCTGCCTGACTTCTGGAGGCTGGGAACAGACTTGAGAAAGGATGCGCTCCCCTCCTGAACTCAGAACGGGAAGACAGACAATAAACAAGAGAAAGTAAAAGATGCGCAAGGCTTCCATCTGGGCTGTGGAAACAATGGGCAGAGAGTGGGGCGGGGCAAGGCATCTCTCCCAGGGTCAGAGAAGGCCACACAGAGAGAGCTATGCTCTGTCAGCCTGAGGGTAGTGACTGAGGGAACAGTGGGTGTTTGGAGGCCTACGGAGCCAAGTGGTGAGGAGTGGGCAGGTTCTGGACCTTCGTTGACAGGGAAGCTGATAGGTTCGTTGGTGGGCTGGAGGGGAAGGCTAGGGAAACAACAGAAGAGGCAAGGGTCATGTGGAGGTCTTTGTCTTAAGGAGGAGGACTGCAGGAGTTGCACTTGTAGGGTGTATCCTGGACTGTTAAACTGTTAAGGAGACTGTGGCCTAGCATTCTGGGTAGCCACTCAGGGGCTTGGCATGAGGGCCATGCACACAATGGTGCATAGTAGGATAAAGAGAAAAGGGCTTAGCTGACTAGATTAATTAATCAAAAGAAATACATTAGCTTTATTTTTTTATTATTTATTTATTTATTTATTTATTTATTTATTTTGGTTTTTTGAGACAGGGTTTCTCTGTGTAGTCCTGGCTGTCCTGGAACTCACTCTGTAGACCAGGCTGGCCTCGAACTCAGAAATCCACCTGCTTCTGCCTCCCAAGTGCTGGGATTAAAGGCGTGCGCCACCACTGCCCAGCATACATTAGCTTTAAAAAGAACCTCAATTACATGGATTTATGAATAAGAGACAGGGCAGAAATTTCAACCCTGGCCCTCCTCAATTCTTTTTTTTTTTTTTTTTTCTTTTTCTTTTCTTTTCTTTCTTTCTTTTTTTAAATGAAAGTGCTCAGCTGGCCAAGACTAATGAAATAGGCTTGTAATCTCCGATACTCAAAATGCTGAGGCAGGAGGTCCATGAGTTTGAGGGCTGGTTGGGCTACAGAGTGAGCTCAAGGCCAGCCTGAGTAACTTAATGAGGTGGTTAACAAATTGAAGTTTAAAAGGGTCTGAGGATACCCAGCACCGAGTTTGGTACCCAGAGCCCCAGGGATAGAGTCCTTCCCCCCTCTTCCTTTGTGTCATCCTCCACATCTTTGCTTTCCTCCTCCTAGACATGGCTGCTCGATGCCAGTGTCCTGTCAGCGTTGCTATTTCCTGAAATGACCAGAGACCAAAGACCCTCAGCCCTGGAGTTGTTCCTTGGTTTGAGAACAACGCCAGACCATTTAGTCTAATTCTATGAGGCGCCTTCTTACCCGGTTAAATGTCTATATACACAACCTACGGGATGAAATGTATTTTGGAATTGTTCAATCATGTCATGGCCCCTTTTTCTTAGGTTTGGTTATTTTTCTGAATACCTTTGTTTTAATCTGGGGTGGTAATAAAACCTTGTCTTTCTAACATTTGGGAAGCTGAAGAAGGATGATCCAGAGTCTGAGGCTAAATCGAGCTACATAGTAAAACTTTGTCAAAAAAAAAAAAAAAAAAGTGATCAGTGGGAGAGGCCCAGCTCAAGGTGGGTGGTGCCATCCCTGGGATCTGTAAGAAAGCAGGCTGAGCAAGCTAAGGAAAGCAAGCCAGTAAGCAGCACCCTTCCATGGCCTCTGCATCAGCTCCTGCCTCCAGGTTCTTGCCCTGTTTTGAGTTCCTTCCTGATATCCTTGAATAATGAACAGCAATGTGGATGTGTAAGCTTAATAAAACCCTTTCCTCCCGGACTTGCATTTTGGTCATGGTGTTTCGTTGCAGCAGTAGAAACCCTAACTAAGACATACATTTAGGGTGTAGAATGTTAAATTAACTATTGTAGAATAACATTTCAGCACTGAAAACTAAACAAGAGCAAAACCCAGTCACTATTTAATATACCTCGAGATTTCCTCATGAGCCTACAGTTAAAGCTTAGCCTGTGGTCATTCATTGGGGCTGCAGGATCCAGTTCTAAGGCGACTTATTCATGTGGCTGGTAGGTTAGCAAGGGCTGTGCCTAGGAGCCCTCCGGGCTGCTATAATATGTTTATGAGATGGTATGAGACTCCCCTGGAAAGCAAGATGGCAGCAGCTGCTTTGCTCTGTATAGTTTAGCTTTAGAATTTGCACACCATTGTCTCTGCCATTTTCTGTTGGTCACTAAGGACATTAAATAAGGTATAAGGAGATTGTCAACTTTGGTTGTCATTGTCTAAACTGCTACCGTATCCAAAACTCAACTCCCTGACATCCAGGCCATTTTTCTGAGATGCTTCCTCTCAATGATGAGGTATCTGTCTGCTCCTAGTATCCCGTGGCCATATATCTACCGTTATAGACACTACACTGAAATGGTTGAGTTACCATTTTCTCTTCTTGAGCTGGAGTGAGGAATAATAGGGTGTCTTATTTAACTAGATACCCCAATGTTTAAGGTATAAGCATGAACATGGTATGGGTGATGGTATGTCACAGCATAGTAGGCTCTTAATGGCATTTATACAGCAAATGCACAAACAAATATCATTCCCAGTCACTAGCACGAAACATTTTATAAACCACTCAGTGAATATCTGTAATGTCCAAAATTAACTTGTGAGCCCCACCTGCCCTAGGATCAGGTAACATCCTGGAATGCTGGGAGTTGTAGTTTTTAGAAAATAACAAAATCTCATGGGAAAGTACAGTGGCCTATATGTTTGTCTTATAGGCCTCTGCAAGTTCTTGTCTTGGCACCATTTTAGCTGGGAAAACCCAGGGGATGGTCCTGATCAAAGTCCATCTTTTGTTCCATATTTAATATTTAATAAATCTTGCTTTAAATTTGGCCCAAAATGTTGGAATTATTTTTTTCTCTGGCAAATCTTAGGATCGCAAATCACCTTAGGTTCTCAACTTTCTGCTACTTGATGCTGATGTTCATTCCTTATTCCACCTCACCCACCCCTTACTCAGGTCATACTCCTCGCTGGCCCAGACAGTCCATTCCAGGGATCCATTCCAAGGACGTAATCGCACAGTTGGCAAAGATGTAGCTCATGGCAATGGTCACTGCAGTTGTTCATCTTGGTAGCTCTGTAAGAAGTATGAAGATCCCCCAGATGGTAATTGGGTCAAATAAATTAAGTAATAATGAAACACGAGATTATATAGCTGCTAAAGCATTAATACAGAAATATATTCATTGACTTAAAAAGATGTCATTTGATGTTTTTATAAGAAGTATCAGAAAGGCATATAATTTTATATTTAATTGTGGTAAAGTACTTGACTTAAAAGTTACCTTTTTTTTTACTTAGTTATTATTATCTTTTCCTTTATATTGTTACAACAGGATCTTGCTATAGAGCTCAGGATGGCCTTGAACTCACACAACACTTCTGTCAGCTTTCTGAGTACTGGGATGAGAGCTATGGTAAGATTGACTACCATAACTCTAGTGTGGTGGTTTGAATGACAATGATCCCCATAGGTTCCTATATTTGACTGCTGGGTTCCCAGTTGGTGGAACAGTTTTGGAAGGACTAGGAGGCGTGGTGTTGTAAGAGTAGTTTTAAAAGTCCACTCCAGGCCCAGTCTTACTTTCTCTGCCTACAACTTGCAGACCTGATGTAAACTCTCAGCTACTACTCCAGTGCCATGCCTGCCTGCTTGCTGCCACATTCCCCATCATGATGAGATGATCACGGACTAACCCTCACAAACAGGGAGCAAGCCGCCAGTGAAATGCTTTCTTCTGTAAGTTGCCTTCATCATGGTGTCTTTTCATAGCAATAGAACATTAACTAAGACATTCGGTGTACGGTTCAGTGATACTAAGTGCAGTTACTATCTCTCATGCAGTCAGTCTCCAGAATGCTTTTCTTCTTGCAGCACAGAGCATCCAGACCCACCAAATTCCTTTTTTCCTCTTCCTGCAGCCCCTACCTACCACCACTGTACATAGGCTTGTCATGTTAGTGATCTTAAATGAGTGAAAGAATGCAGTTCTTATCCTTTTGTGGTTGGCTTATTTCAGTTATCTCAAGTTTCACTGAGGGTGTTATCAGAGGTCAGTCTTCTCCCTTTTTAAGGATGAATACTATGCAAGTGTGTGTATATGTGTGTGTAATAAATTTTATGAATTTATCATATTAGCCACTGTCCATTGATGGTTATTAGGTTTTTGCTTCTTCATTTTTACTATCATGAACAACGTCTATCGGGGGTCTACTACTGTCTCTTCAAGACCTTGTCCGCAGTTTCTTGCTTGGTTGTATAGGATTTCTCTGTATAGCCCTGGCTGTCCTGGAACTTGCTCTGAAGACCAGGCTGGTGTCAAACTCACTCTCAAGTGCTGGGATGAAAGGCATGCATGGCCACCATCCAGCTTTAGTTTTTTTAGGTCCTTTATGCTATATAGCTATGTGCTTCTTGTTCAGAAATGGTCCCGTGATTCTATCCTAGGACACCCTGACATTGTTTCACTTTGTCTTTCATTTCTCATTCACCTTTGTGAGAACCTCTTCCCCAATCACGTCCCTCTGCTATCAGTGTTCACTGTACCTCAGTGGCTGCTCTTGATGGGTCTTCTCTCCTTCCGTGATGTCTGTCTATTTCTACTGTTTAAGCTCTCATCTGCATGCTACTGATTCCCAGCTAGTGCACATTCCTTCTTGGAAAGCCTGTCCTATGTGTGTTCCCCATTTATTCTGTATCCATTTTCTATTTTCTAACCTGTCTCTCTGTCTTGTTGTATCAACCTCTTATGGGCTTCATTGATAGTCTCTGACTTACAGGAAGGGTTTGTCCTGTGATGGTTTCAAACAAGATCTTAGAGGCTGGAGATATGGAAGGTTCTTAAATTTCTTCGTGGGCCCCCTCAGGCTGGCTGTATCACACTCCTGAAAGCCACAGATCTCAAGAGGTTGCCCATTCCTATGTCTCTCTCTCTCCCTTCTTCTTTCTCTCTCCCTTCCTTTCTTTCTTTTTTCCAATCTTTAATGCTAGCTGTAGAAATATAGGTCTACATGGCTACTGTCTTCAATGACCTACAGTAGCGCAGATCTTTTTTTAAAAAAATTCCACTCACATTATTGAAAAAAAAAAACATATATTAAACTTTCCTGCCAGGACCCTGACCTGACACACCTCTTCTTGCAACACCTAGTCATCACAAACATCACCACCGACACAGGGCTTCTTGTCTTCCTATGCGCCTTCTTCCTCTTGATGTCTGCTGTCTTTGCAAATACACCCTGTGATCACACCAGGTACGCCTGGGTTCCATGTGACTGCTCAGTCTTGATTGTCCTCACTCTCCACGTTATCTGACACCAAGCCTATAAATTGAGCTCTGCCAGAGATAACCCCTTCTTATCCTTTAGCTCTTAGATTACGCATTACCATCTCAAAACACCTTCCCCTGGCCAGCTTCATTCTGTTCTCCTTGCCCAGGTTTGTTCTGACTCTTAAGGAAGGAGAACATTGACTGATCTCACTCAGGAAGTGTGTGTTTTACCTCTACGTTTTGTTCTTTTGGTAGAAAGAATGACTCTGAAGCTATTAGAGATAAGAAATACACCTTTGCACAGTCGTCCACTTTGGATAGCAGCTTCTTCCAGCTCATCCAGAGCAGCTGATTTATGCTTCAAAATGCTGGGATTAAAGAAATATATTACCATGTCTGGCTTTAAAAAAACAAAACATGTATTTATATTCTCTCTCTCTCTCCCTCTCTCTCTCTCCCTCTCTCTCTCTCCCTCCCTCCCCTCTCCCCCCTCTCCCCCTCTGCCCCCTCCCCCTCTCCCCTTCTCTCCCTCTCCCCCTTCCCCTCTTCTCCCTCTCCCCCTCTCTCCCCTCTCCTTTTCCTTCTCCCTCTCTGTGTCTATGTGCTTGCACATGCACACAGCCCTGCCACCCCTACCCCCACTATGGGGAGGTCTGATGACTGTATGTCAGAGGTGCTTCTCTCCTTCCACAATATGGCTTCTAGAGACTGAACTCAGATTGTCAGGAATCATAAGTTTCTTGGTGGCAGGAACTTATCCCCACGAAGCCACCTCATAGGTCCCTGGAGTGACAATTTTAAGCTAGAAATAAGATTAACTTCTTAGGTATGATGGCACACACCTATAAGATAGCAGCAGCTCTTGAACACAGAGGCAGAAGGATTGTAAGTTCAAAGGCAGCCTAGGCTGCCTCAAAAAAAAAAAAAAAAACCCAACAAAACAAAACAATGAAATTCTTTGTACTTGCTGTCTCCTGTCTTTAATGCCTCATTTACATAGGGAGAGACCTACGCATGTATCCCTCACATGACCCACATGGCCCCACCTTGTCATTGAGAGTTGTCAAGTCCCATTAAGCCTCCCAAACACTCCGGCTTTCTATTCTGGTTTAGCTGAGGCTTCCTGCTTCTACTGGAGCAGCAGCTTAGATAAACAGGGCAAACGCTTGCTAGGAGCCCCGATCGGGCTTTCGGGATGCGTCCTTCTTTGGTTATCCAAAGCCAAAGGAAACTGCCTACAATGCACAGCCTCAGCCTTTCTCTATCTAGTGTTATCAGGGCGTGCTGCCGGCTACAGAGGCCTGGATGGACAACTGCAAGACAGAAGAGGTTCTTGTCTGAAAACAATTGGGCCGATATTTTGTAATAGAAATTATACACAGGCTAGTATCTTACCCTCTTTATTTCTCTTCTCTGTGAGTTTTTATGATACTGGGAAAATCGAAGGGAAATATTTCAACAGTGAGGGTTTGAGCCACATAGGTCTTCCTTGCCCTTATTCAAGCCTGTGACTTTAACCAGATAATGTTAATGGGCCTTTCTGATTGCAGGCCCATTTCCTTCTCCACCTTCCACTAGGTCCATTAGGGATGATGAGTCTATGTTTCACAAGGAACTGTTCAAACCAAGAAGCTGAGCAGGCCAGAGCAACTAGGCGAGCTCTGACTCTCACCATTCCAGAAAGCCAGCATGGAAGCGGAGGTTGGCATTGAACTGGGAATGTGGCAAAAAAACTGGATGAAAAAGGTTAGAACGTACACTGGTCTCCCAGTTTTGCTTTACAGAGCTCAAATCATTGCAAGTTGAAGCATTTCTGGACATCTCTCCTGCTGCCTCCTGGTCTTCTCTATGGTGTTCTGGTAGCTTTCCAGCCTGTAGCTAGACCAACTTCCAGAATATTCTAATCAGAACAGTATGTCCAGTACAGAGCTGAGTTAGGGGGTGTAAGGATGACAAGCCTCCCTTGACTTGATGGCCGTCCTCTTCCTTAATACAATGTCTTGTTTCCTTGCTCTGTTTTAGAAAAGCCGGCCTAAAAGGGTACCTTATAATAAGTTAGGTGCCTGGCAATGAGGGAGCAGAGAGGAAGTCCTGTTTCTCCTGAGATAAAGATGGAAAAGAAGCCCATTTTTCCTCCCCTGTCATCATCAGCACTCACCATTGATGGGGACACTCTAAAGAAGATGGCATAGTAGACTTGATTTTGTTTTTGATTCTTAAAGTGTTTTTTTTTTTTGTTTTTTTTGTTTTTTTTTTTTTTTCTTCCTAGGAGTTTCTCTTGTAGCTTTGGCTATCCTGGAATTCCCTCTGCAGACCAGGCTAGCCTAGAAATCACAGAGCACATCTGCCTCTGCCTCCCAAGTGCTGAGATTAAAGGAATGTGTGTCGACTGCCCAGGAATTTTAGAAGTTTTTAATTGAGAATTTTATTTACCAGTATTGTATGTATATCATTTCCTCTCACCGTTCTCTCCCTCCATCTCCTCCCAAGGTCCTCCTACTCCCTCTCAAATTCATAACCTTATTATTATCATTATTATTATTTACACATATATATGCAAATACACATACAACCTGTTAAGTCCATTTCTATGTGTTTAAAGGTGACTCCTTGGGGACTTGTTCTTGGAGAGGTCTACCTTTCACTGTCTTAGCAGCCATTAATTGCTGGTAGCCCTTCCTCTAGTAGTGGGTCCCTATCCACACTGACAGGTGGACTAGTGTCTTGTAGGTCTTGTTCAGGCAGCCATCATGTTGGGGTTCCATGGGTGCAGCTCCCTATCACACATAGAAGACACTGCAGACTCTGAGAGGAGATTTTTATTATTTTAGCAGTCTGTGGTAAGGTATTATCCTCCCAGCCAAAGCAGAGCCATCTCCATGAGATCAGGTGCTTACCTGAAATGGTCCATTGGGATGAGGCAAACTTGACATCCTCTCAGCAAATGAGAGGATAGGACACATCACTGGAACCTCACAAGGTGTTACAGTCACTCCTGCCTCCCCTTTGGATGCAGTTTTCCCCAAATTGGAATCGACTTCATGGTCTGGGACAGATGCTAGAGTAGTATGTTGAGGTTTGATCTGTCCTTTGCATTGTAATGTTAAGGTCTAGGCCTTAGTGTAAACGTGAGTGACTTCTCACGTTTACAACCTTTTGTTGTGTAAACCTTGTTCCTTGATTTAAAACTATTGACTACATAAAATTGGCTACGGCCAATTATTGGAGGGATTAGAGGTTGGTGGGTTTGGAGTGACCTAATTGGGAGAGGAGGAGGAGGAAGAGAGGGAGGAGAGGAGGAAGCTACCATGAGGGGAGATGGACCATGAGCACATGGCCAGGAGAAACAGCAAGTATCTGGGGTCCACCACTAGGGGTATCCAGGCCAGTGGTTAGAAGAGTAGATTATGGAATACTCACCAAATAGTTGTCAAAGCCAAATAAAATAACCGTAGTCCAAGTCTCATTTATTTGTAAGCTAGTCAGGGGTAAGCTCAAAGTGGTTGTACTACATACCTAAGGTGGGGAAGGTGAGGGAAGAAGGCTTCACCTATGGAGCCATTGAGGAGAGCCATCATCCATCAGGATACAGACCTTCCAGGGTTCCTGCATGAGGATCACCCTCACATCTGCTAAGGACCACACAAGATCTTTGAGTAAGCCTAATATATTCATTGTTCTCCAGGGTGAACCCTGTTGGAGACAAACCAGTTGGTACTGGGAATCTTATGAGGAAGGGTAAACTCTTCTCAGGGAGAAAACTCTGGCACTACATCCTTACTGTGAGACCTGCTGGAGTTATAGGAATTAGCTCCCAAGGAAGCATGTGAAGTCCATAAAGTCATCGAGGAGCTTCAGTGAGGCATAGAAGCAGAAGTCAAAGGGAGACACCATGGGAAAGGCAAGGGAAGGCTGAAGGAATGACCACCCGGCCTGAAGAAAAAGACCAGCCTCAAAACCAAATAACAGCAGGGCTGTGGTTGTGCCTCAGAAAGAGCATTTCTCCAGCACGAGCAAGATCATAGATAGTGCTAAAGGGGAAAAGGGGGCCTGGCCTAGTGGTGTGTGACTAACATCCCTATACCCAAGGTGCTGAGGCAGGAAGATACTGAGTTTGGGGCCATCCTGGGCTACATAGACCAAATCTCAAACAAAATAAAACAATCAGAATGTAAACACACACACACAAAAATTAGCCTGGAAAATGACATCCTGCTGCCAAGGACATTTCCTCTACCTTGAAGAACATCAGCGTCTTGCTGAGGTAAAGAGGGAATGAAAACAAGCCAGAAATTAACTCTCCTCTCCTCTCCTCTCCTCTCCTCTCCTCTCCTCTCCTCTCCTCTCCTCTCCTCTCCTCTCCTCTCCTCCCCTCCCCTCCCCTCCCCTCCCCTCCCCTCCCCTCCCCTCCCCTCCCCTCCCTTCCCCTCTCCTCCCCTCCCCTCCTCTCCCCGTCCCCTCCTCCTCTCTTCCTCCTCTCCTCCCTCTCCTCCTCCCTCTCCTCCCTCTCCCTCTTCTCTCTCTTCTCCCTCTCCCTCTCCTCCTCCCCCTCCCCCTCTCTCCCCCCCCCTCCCCCTCTCTCCCTTCCCCTCTCTCCCACCCCTCCCCCTCTCCCTCCCCCTCTCCCTCCCCCTCTCCTCCCCCTCTCCCCTCCCCCTCCCCTCCCCTCCCTTCCTCTCTCTTCTCCTTTCCTCTCTTTTTTTGAGACAGAGTCTCTGTATGTAGCTTTGGCTGTCCTGGAAATCTCTGTGTAGATCCAGTTGGCCGAGAACTCGCAGAGCCCTCTGCCTCCAGAGTGCCGGTATTAAAGGAGTGCATCATTTCATCCAGCTAGAGAAAGTTTGTTGAGTAAGTGGCATTAAGTACTGTGTGTGTGTGTGTGTGTGTGTGTGTGTGTGTGTGTGTAAGTGTGTTCTGTTATTGTTGAACTTATATTTGTCAGGTTTGGTCTAGATGCATGGGTTAGGTGACTCCTTGTCCAAGTGATACATGTTAGTATATTCTACAATGTCCTTGTTACACCCATAAGCAGGAGGGATAGACAGTGTGCCACCAGCATCATGCTCTATGTGTTACCACAGGAGCAATGGGCACTTTACACACAAAGAACTCCATCTCTCTTTTCTTTTTCTCCCACCAGCCACAGGCAGGGCATGCAGCAGTTAGGAGCAGAGCGCAGGAAAGGTGGTGAGAGGGATCTGGAGAGAATTTGATACCTAAAGCCCACTTGACAAAGGTTAAACATGTTAAACTCATGACTGCAGTACTGAAGGGGTGGAGGAGGCAATCTGCTGCCTGAGGCTTGGTGGTAGGTGTAGGAGAAGGAAACAGGCCCTGCAATCAGAAAGGACCGTTAACACCATCCGGTTAAAGTCACAGGCATGAATGAGAGCAAGGCAGATCTTTGTGGCTCAAGCCTTCACTGTTCAAATATCTTCCCAGTATCGTAAAACCCACAGAGAAGAGAAATGGGTGAAAGAGAAGACGGTGTATAACTTCTATTATACAATATCAGTCTGATTATTTTCAGGCAAAACCTTCGTCTGTTTTGTAACTGTATTCAGGCCTCAGGCCTTGGTAGAGGGTAGGTAGCAAGCACTGATAACACTAGATAGGAAAAGGCTGAGACTGTGCATTACAGTCAGTTTCCTTTGGCTCAGGACAGCCAAAGAAGGAAGCATCCTCTGGCAAGCTTGCCAGGAACTCCCAGCATGCACTTGTACTCCTTATCTAAACCACTGTTCCAGCAGAAGTGGGACTCTTCTTCAAAATCAAGGTGAATGGTACCTGGGAAAAGATGCCCGAGGCTGTCCTCTGGCCTCCACAATCATGTACACTCACAGGCACCTGCCTACATACGTATGTACACACACACACACACACACACACACACACACACACCACAGCACAGCACAAAAAAGCATATCCCACAGTGATCCAGATTATCCTGATGGGATTTCCTGGTGACATTCACAAGTATGGTCTTTGCTACCTCACAGCATGAGATGCTATTTATACTCTAGACATGATGCACACAGTGCAATCTTGGAACCAAAGCAGCAATAGTTGCTAAGATGAGATCCTCACACAAGGGGTCCCACTAGCATTCTCCCATGGAAGGGAGGGAGGACCATGACGGTAGCACATGAGAAACACAAGAGCAGCCTGTAAGCCCCACAGGAGGTGTCATGAGACACAGGAGAGTCATGGCTCCTGGAGAGTGTATAGACAACTAATAGTTGATGGGAGAAAAAGACTTTTTGGGGTAGGTATCACCTATGCTGTAGGACAGAGGTTCTCAACCTTCCTAGCGCCGTGACCCTTTAATACAGTGCCTCGTGTTGTGGCGACCCCCCCCCCAACAATAACATTATTTCCATTGCTACTTCATAACCGTCATTTTGTTACTATTATAAATTGTTACGTACGTAGCCGATATGTGATCCGGAAGGGGTCGTAGGCACAGGTTGAGAACCATTCTTGTAGGACTTCCTCATCTGAACTTTTATAAATAATCTCGTTGAATCCCATTGGTTCACCTCACTCGACGTGGATGGAATTGTTAATTTGGTCATTTGGTTGGTCATTGGTACCCTCTCTGTGGTGAGTAGACATTTGTTCACATCTCCCTAGAAAAAGTTAATGGGACATTTAGTAAAATATATTTTAATTTGAAAAGCATATGTAGCTTTGACCAGTGTTTTCCAAAAGTTATTAAGTCGTGCATGGCTTGGATCCAATAATTTATTATGGATACTATTCTTTGGTAGGTCTTTTTCTTCTCGGATACAACTGAAATAAGAGACTCACTTTTAGCCTTTAATTTCAGTACAAACGTGTACGCTTAGAAAAAACAAAAGGGCGGGGCTGTGGTGGTGCATGCCTTTAATGTCAGCATTCCAGAGGCAGGCAGATCTCTGAGTTCAAAGCCAGTCTGGTCTATAGAGTGAGTTCCAGAACAGTCAGGCTAAACAAAGAAATTCTTTAAACAAACAAAAATAAATAAATAAATAAACAAACAAACACATAAATAAAAACAACTTTTTAAAAGGACAAAATTGTACTCTGAAGTTTTAGGCACTCTCTGGGGTCTTGGAATGGAATGGATCTCCCCTGGATAGGGGACTACGTTATTAATAATCTACCTTCAAAAGCTCTTTGAAATGTCTAGCCATTTTGTTGTCTTTGTTTAATGAGGCAAGGTCTTAAGTAACCTAGGTGACTTTGAACTTTCCATGTAGCAGAAGTCAACCTTGAACTCCCCCTGATCCTCCTGCCTCATCCCCTCAAGGGCTGGCTGGGTCTATATAGACCTGGTTTGTAATTTTCACCTTTTAAGAATACGGTGAGTTCGGTGAGTTCTGAGATGGATATGTGCGTCTCCATTAGTCTTAAAAGACCTCAATGCAAAGGAGCCACCAGCTTCTTTTTTTTTCTTCTCATGAGGTCAAGCCTCTACCATTGAGACAAAGTGAAAACTAAACGGGTGGGTGGGTGGGGGTGGGGGTGGGGTGGGGCTTACTTACCTAAGGCTTACTTACAGAAGCAATTCTCAGCCTTCCTAACGCTGTGACCCTTTAATAACAGTTCCTCATGTTGTGGTGACCCCAACCTTAAAATTATTTTTATTCCTATGCCATAACCATAATTTTGCTACTGTTAGGAATGTTAATGTAAATATCTGATATACAGGATATATAATATGTGACCGGCAGGCTGAGAACAGCTAGTTTATGGAGTCCCCTATCCCATGAGCCACAGACTTTCACTTCATCACTAAAAAGAAGATATTCTGGGAGGCAATAGCTAACCCCCATTTTGATGCAAGAGGCGTAAAACAGGCCACCACCTTGTCCTATCCCAAGGCTTATTATGTGGGGGTAGCTACTAGGAGAAGTCCTTTCAAAACGTATTAGATGATAATTAGAAATATTAAGCGCAGTTGAGATTAAATATGGCTCTGAGTGGAGTTTATTCGAATAACTGCCGTAAAAGGCTGTTTCCCTGGGCTTGACAAGACAATGACGTCACAGTTACCAAATTTCCTGCACAGTCAACAGGCCTCCCTTTAAACTTCTCGGATTGAGTCCTCTTCCTTAAGAAAAGATCACCGGCTGGTTTCTGTGTTTTTACCCTGGTGTGGTTGTGTCCTGGCATTCTTCGTGAATATGGGGCAGATTGTTAAATAGGGCGCAACAGCTGGAGTCAGGTTTCCTGAGGGAAGGCCAGCGGGGCTCGTTTCCAGTCTGCGGGTTGATATGTTATCTGGGGCAACAGTGACCGGGCACCGCAGAGGTTTCGAACGGCTTCCTTCCATTTCCTGTATTGCTATAAAAGGTGGATGTGTGTGCACATGTACACATGTGTGCAGGGGAGAGAGGAGAGCGAGGGGAGGCTTCTGCATGCATTTCATTAGCCTCTGTGAAAGGTTTGCAGCTAATGTGTCTTATGGAAACGGGGAAAAAAAAAAGAAAAAAAAGAAAAAGAAAAAGAAAGAAAGAAAGAAGATACCAGTTAGCCACAGCGAGGGTTCTTCACATGGCTGCCACTAATTACCCAAGTGGATTTGGGCAAGTTATTTCATCTTCAGGTCCAGTTCTGTTTCGGTCTGAGGCTCCTTCCCGGCTCAGAATCTCTGGCTTCTGCTAAAAGGTTCACTTACTGCCGCCCACGGTTTGCTGTTCTGAAATACTTGGTCCCCTCCCTTATGATTTGACACCGTGCGAGTCCATGCGTTCTTTTAGCTTTTATATTTCCTTCAGTTAATTCTATATTATCCTCTTGCATTTCCGTGCTAGGAAACCGTCTCCTCCGTGAGCCTTTATGATCCAGGCCCCATTGTCTCTACACAAATATTACAAATGTCAGGGCTTTATCTGCAAAGAAAGTCCACAATGTGTTTGCTTCCTGTTTTGTTCCTGGAGCTTCTAGATTTGGAGATTGGGTTTCGTCCTGACAAAGGGTTGACCAGAGTCGCTGGGCTGGCTGTCACTTCTCCAGCTCTGTTCTGTTCTTATTAAATTCAATTAGGTTTAAATGTGCACAATGGCATTTTTTTTAATTCATCTGTGTCTGTATTAGAGTGTGAACATTTAGAATGGAACCAAATAGGAAAACTTGTTAGACAGCCTTTGGTTGTCCCACACTGAGGACTTCCTCGGGTTCTCCACAAGCGGGTTTAGCGCCATCTAGCGACGTAATGGCCAAAGCTTTACTGCCTGATGGAGGGGATTTGAAATTTTGCTGGCTGAAACAGGCCAAAACCAGAAAGGGGAAACCTTGCACTGGAGACTATCCTAGTCTCCAGGAGGGACGAATTTATTACTGACCCCAACAATTTTTTGTAATCTACAGAATCTTCGGACCACAAAAAGCGAAGATTTCTTAGTGTTGTGTTTTACGTAGGAGTCATATTTGGTTTCTAATTTTTCTTTTTCGTTTTCCTTTTCTTTTTTCCATGTTTTTAAAAATTTACTTTTTACTTATTCACTTTACATCCCGCTCATTGCCCTCCTCCCGGTCAGCCCACAAGTCCCCCCGCCCTTCTCCTCTGAGCTGGTGGGGGCGCGCCTGGATATCCTCTCACCCCGGTACTTAAGTGTCTGAGAAGCTAGATGCTTCTCTCCCACTGAGGCCAGACTAGGCAGTCCAGCTAGAAGAACATATAGAAGTACAGGCAATAGCTTTGGGATAGCCCCGACTCCAGTTGTTCCCGATCCACGTGATGTATCCACACATACATCTGCTATGTATGTGTGGGAAGCCTAGGTCCAGCCGGTGTATGTTCTTTGGTTGGTGGTTCGGTCTCTGAGAGTCACAATGGTCCAGGTTATATGACTCCATTGGTCTTCCTGTGGCGTTCTTATCCCCTTCGGGTCCTCAGTCCTTCTTATTCTTCCATGAGAGTCCTCAAGCTCCATCCACTGTTTGGCTGTGGGTGTCTGTATCTGTCTGACTTAGTTGGTGGGTGGAGCGTCTCAGAGGACACTTATACTAGAATCCTGTGTGCAAGCATAACAGTATCATTAATAGTATCAGGGATTGGTGCTTATCTTTGGGATGGGCCGATTATTGGTTGGCTGTTCCCTCAGTCTCTGCTTCATCCCCTGTCCCTGCATTTCTTTTAGACAGGATAAGTTTTGGGTCGAAAGTTTTGTGCGTGGGTTGGTATCACTATCGCGCCACCGGATTTCCTGCCTGTTCCTAATTTTTCAGCCTGATTTTTGTGTTCTTAGTACAGGATGCCCGTTGGTAATTATGCTCCTGTGTAAGAACATGGGGGTAGTTGTTTACTTTCTGATCAGCCTCAAGTTTTCTGTTTGCTTTTTCTGTTTTTAGGTGTATTTCCAAGAAACCTTCTCAACCTTTACAAAACCTTCTGCCAGCCCCAGCTGTGATTTACGATACCGATCCTTCAGGTATGGCTGACTTTCCATTTTCCAAGAGGTCAATGTTCCCTCGATATAAACACACAGGGTCGTTGTCACTTACTGGGCATCGGGGATGTTTTTGATTGGGCTTTTCTGTTTGGTGATATTTAACTTTTTATTTAATATTTTAAAAACTTGTGGCTCACAAAACTCCACAAGATAAAAAACTATGTTAATTTACTCTCCTCTCCGTGTTTACAAGTTGTGAAAGAAGATAACAGAAAACAGACGAGACACAGGCCAATGGCATTCGATTAATCAGAACACCATTTACAGTGTCGGGCACCTTTGCAGTTGGTCACATTTTACAAACCAAAGTAAAAGATCTTCAAGCTGCTGGAGAGGACACATCTGTCTATCATATGTACAGAAAGCTGCTGGCAAGTATTAGGGAAGGTGTTATTTATTATTATTATTATTAATTAATTATATTTTTGGTCTGGACTCACAACTTTATCAATAAATTGCCTACCACACAAAGATGAAGACCTGAGTTCAATTCTCCAGAGGCCACATTAAAAGCCGTGTGTGGTGGTGTATGCATTAAAAGTCATATGTGGTAGCCTGTGACTTAAATGCCATGTGAGGTGGCCAGTGCATTAAAAACCTTAGTGCAGGAAGCAAAAAAGAGGCAGATCCCGGGGGAGGGGGGGTGTCACTGGCTATTCTACACTACTCGGCAAGCTTCAGGTCAATGACAGACCTTGTCTCACAAAACAAATATACAGTGACTGAAGAGTGACACCCAAGGTTGTATTCTGGCCTTTGTATATGTGTGTGTGTGTGTGTGTGTGTGTGTGTGCGCACACGCACGCAAACTTCCTGAACATTCTAGTAGCATCACCTTGCTTCTGTGGCATGGCTCAAAGTGGCTCTAATGTAGTGGAGTCGGTCTCTGGCCAGCCAATATCTATGGCGCTCCCATCCACACTCCCAGAGACTAGGAGCTGTCACTCCTCGTGCGTTGCAGGCTCATGCTCCTGGAGCACTACACTCCTCTAGGCTCCCCCATCCTTAGATTATCCACTAGGTGTCTTAAGCATCAACATTCACTCTCAATGTTTCAGATTCATGACTAATTGAATAATGCCTTGATACCTAGGTAAGTTTTCTTTTGTCATAGAAATAAGTCGTGCTGTTTCAGGGCATCAATTGGAAGTTTTACAAGTCTGTTAAGAATTTCTAGACTGGCTGGGCATGGTAACCCTGGTTACTCAGGAAGCAAGGCAGGGGGAGGGGTGGTGGTGGTGGTGGTGGTTCCTGAGTTTGAGGTGAGTCTGCCTACGTAAATGAGTTCTAGGCTAACTTGTGTTACAAAGTAAGAATGTCCCATTAAAAACCAAAAGTAGGGACTGTAGTTGAGTGGGAGAGTACCACATAAATACACACATGCACACACATGCACACATCACACATAAATACACACATGCACACACACATCACGCAAAAATATACACACACATGCACACACAACACACACATACATAAAACACACACACACACTTTATCTCTTAAGCTGATAAATTCTGACTTAAAAGTCATACAATCTTGCTGTTTCAGCAATGTCTTTTTTGTGTACTCCATTACCTTGACTGTTCGTCCGTGCAGCTCTGTAGGGATAGATGTACGAGATACAGGTAACTGTTTCAATTTATGGCCGAGGAGCTGGGGTTGACTTTGCATCCTTCATTTTCCTCACCACAATTCAGGAATCTCCAAACACCTCCCAGGGTGCCCTTCAGTGACCTTTGAGTCAGCATAGCATCTGACTCTGACTCAGCTGGGCTACTACCCACTAGTACCCTCTGGTCATTGCTCAGGGATGACACACAGGAACACGAGTCTGGGTCAAATTCTGTAGAAAGGTCACATCTTTCAGTATGAGCTCTATAGCCCGACTCTGCCTAAGTCTATGTTAAAAGACACAAAGTGAAGGAAGCTACAGTAAACATTTCTTAGACTTTGACTTTCATTATGGGCAACAGAATACAGGGCGGGAAGGAAAGATGGTGAGAGGGGTTAGATGGAAGGTACCATTTTCATTAATTTAAATTTTTCAAAGCTGCAAGAAGTCCAATAAGTCAGTTCCCCACCATATTATAAAACATGAATTGAGCTTGGCAGTAGTAACTCTTTATCAATTGATTAGTAATTGCTATGATGTGTGTGTGTGTGTGTCTGTGTGTCTGTGTGTGTGCAGGAGGTATATGCACATGTACAAATTATAATAAAAATTCATAAATGCAACTAGCATACCCATTTTGAAGCCAAGAAAACGGAGACTTAGAGAAAGCTAGTGAGTTTTCCATGTTGGCTGTTCTAGTTTGTTGTATGTTCCTGTGATGAATGCCGTGATAAGAAGCACCCCGGGGAGGAGAGGGTTTAAGTTACAGGTTAGATAGAGTCTATAATAGAGGGAAGCCATAGCAGGGCCCAAGGCAGGGGCTTGGAGCAGAAATCATGGAGGAACACTGCTTACAAAGAGCCATCTGGTAGTCCAACAATGGCCGCGTCACAGTGGAGAGGGTGAGAAGCCTGTTGCTGTCCTCTAGGTTGGATGTCTCAGCATTCCCAATCTGTCACTGAGGGCCTGGAGGATTCCTGGAGGTCTTGGAACCCTGAAGAAGTAGGTCCTAATAGCTGTGAAGGGTTGCCACAGCAACAGGACAGATGGACTTACGAGGGAGACCTAGAACAAAAAGCCACCAGGTAAAGATTCCTTTTTCCATGTCCATTTATGTGGGCTGCCGTCAAAAGGTGCTGTTCATGTTTAGAGTCTTCCCGCTTTAAAAAAAAAAAAAAAAAAAAAAAAAAGAGTCCTTCACAGGAGTGTTCAGCAGCTTGGTTCTAGAAGCAGTCAAGCTGAGAACCAAGATTCGTCACTACACCTGCATCCCTAGGAATGGGAAATCTGCTTGCCAAGCTCCTATGACATCAAAGTGGCTGCCTTCTTATTCAAATCAGCGTTACCTGGGTTTCAGTGGGTCATTTATAGTTTGTCCGTTAGTCATTGTCATTAAGTCATGGTTAATCTGGTGGAATCAGTTGCTATTGTGGGCCTTCTCAGGCTACCGAGGAGTACTGTTGATGGGTCAAGAGCACAGAGAATAAAGAACCATACCAGAATCTACAGCCACCCAGAATCTTCCATCCACCTTCTACTTCCAGGTCACTATAGTGCTCACCTGGTTCTAAGATGGCCTCCATCAACCCAACTCCTCAGTTCAGGCTCTACCTCCGTTAAATCTCACCAGTGGGTTTTTTTTTTTTTTTTTTTTTTATGTGAGACAAATAAGAACATAGTTGAGTTGGCAAAGTATCCCTTCTGAGACTAGGTCATAAAAAATTGTGGTTTCTACCTTGATGACTCTTGGCTACCTTATTCTGGAGTCAGTCAACTGTAACGTTATGAAAACATACAGACCAGCTATGTAGAGATCTCTTTGGTGAGGCCTGAGTCCACCAGCCATGCCAATGGATCATCTTTGGATCAGATATTACAGCCCCAACAAGGGCTTGAGAGGACAATAGCCCCAATGATATTTGGTACTTTGTAAGTCAGACATACCCAACAAGGCCATTGCTTCCCCTACCTACAGAAACTGAGATAATAAATGTTTTCTCCTTAAACCACTGTTTTATGGTGGAGCTATATGATGATAGTTAATCAGGATGGGGAGATGGCTCAGTGGGCAGTGCACTGATGTGTCAGTATGAGGATCTACCTGAGCTTGCAGCCCCAGAACCCATGTAAAGCAGGGTGCAGTATGACTTGTCTGTTATCCCGGTGTACCTATGGTAAGATGGGAGGTGGAGACAAGAAACTTTGGAAGCTTGCAGGTTAGCCATCCTTGCCTGTGGAGCAAGAAATAGCAAAGAATCGTCTCCAAACAAGATGGAGGGTGAGGGCAGACAGCTGAGGTAAGAGATGAGTGGGAAGATAACTGATGGACATTTCAGATAGCATGACTCTAGCTCACAGGACTTCTGACAGACAAAATCTACTTGAGGCTGTGGTACTACAGAACCATACCTGAGCAAACTTACCTGCATAGAGCCTGGTTTAGCATCATATCTGATCCTGGATCTGAGGCCTTCGGGCCTGAGGCTTTGGGAAGCATAGGAGAATTTTATATGTGAGAGAAGCAGAAATACTTTGTGCCTAGAGGGTGGGGACTGGGGTGGGTTAAAGAAGTGGTTCTCAACCTTCGTAACACTGTGACCCTTTAATACAGTTTCTTATGGTATGGTGACCCAAACTGTGGGACAGTGCACTGTGCCAGGAAACTTGGTAAGGTTGAGTGAGTTTAGAAGCTCTGGTACCTCATACCAGAGGTTGGTAGGAGCTTCACATGCACCTCAACCAGGCCCCTGTCATGTGACCACAGCATCCCAAGGAATGAATCATGACAGTCAGTCATGTAAGGGTAGTGTCCAAAGCCCCTCCACATGTAGATGAGACACCCCTAACATCTCAGACGAAGCAAATAGAGAGCATCTGCTGTCAGACCCCCCAACCACCCCAGCCTCACTCTTGAGGAGCTGTATCTCTGACTCTTTAAACTTGTGTTAATTCTGCCAGTGTTTGGCTCTGATTCCTTCCACTTAAACCATACTTGTGAAATTTACTCTTAATAGTAAGTGTGTCAGCGAGTTGTTATTGCTCTGTTACATTAAACTATCCAAATACACCTCAGTTTACTTTTCTGTCTGACCTTTGGTGAATGTTGAGGTTATTTTCATGTATGGGCTATGAGGAAAAGTGCTAAGAACATGTGTGTGTACCTTCTAGTATGAGGGCTCTTTCCTGCTCTATATATTTGAATATATATATATATATATATATATATATATATATATATATATATATATTAGAATCACCAGGTCCCATGTACTGCTAAAGAACATTTATGCCACAGCTTTGTCCTTTTCTGTCACTGTTGTCCTCTTACTTTGAAGGTCGCCTTATGGGGAACTGGACATGAGTCTCCATCCTGCCTCTCATCTGCAGGCAGCAGCATGTGAAGTCTAACTTTTAATGGAGACATTCTTGGCTAGGACCTAATCTTTACAGTGGGTGGGTGGAAACAGCATGACTTTAAGATAGCCAAGCCAGTATTACGTATATTACACACTTAAATATTTATACATCGTAAACATTGCTTGGCCAAGGACAAACAATGGCTATCTAAGCATACACAGGATGTATGAGATAGCCTTTAGCTTTCAGCTTAAGCCTTACATTCCAAAACCCCTGAACTGCTGCAGAACCATCTGCTCAGGAAACCAGGCTTCTCCAGGGAATTTGTGCCTTTAGGGAGTGGAGGGCATTGCTGGGGCAGGCAGGAGGAGACAGGAGTACTGGATTCTTTTTGCTCCAGGCTGATGGGAAATGCCTTCCCTGGGGACCACTCTCTCAACACTTCCTGGTCCTTAGTGCAACTTTCCTCCTGCCTCCTGCCTCAGGCTCCAGCTTCCCTCCATTATCTCTGGTGTTTGAGAACTCTGTGTGCGTGTGCGGGCTGTGGAGGGTACTTGGGGTTGAGAGGTGGATGTGATGGAATAGTGTTGATTCTTGCAGAAGAGGGGGGAAGGGACAGGAAAGAGCTTCCTTTTGGCTTGGGCTCAGTGTGCAGCAGACCACAAGATCCATGTTTTTTCTTCCTGTCAATCTTTATGGCTCCTCTGATGCAGGCTACACTCGGGCATCTCTCTACATTTGATTGCTCTCAAGCTATGTCTCTATTCAGTCGGCTTTGGGTTTAGTCAAGGCCTCCTGCACCTAGTGCAGGATGTGTCTGTCTGTGCCTGTGTGCAGGATGGAGCAGAGAGCTGAGGAAGTGTCCACCACACAGATAAATATTTGCAGCATTGTGTGTTGGATATGCTTTACACTTCCTGCAAGGAATAAAAGACATTCTAAACACATACTGGTAGCCCCTCCCTCTTGCTAACAGACTGTTGAAACAATGGACCCCAAGAAATTGGAATTTCCCCAGGAATCTCACGCTGAGAGAAGGAAAAAGCTGTAGCCTGGTGCCAACCAGAGGAGGAAATTGTCCCCTGGAAAAAGAGATTTCACACAGTGCTAACAACTTAAAGGAGAAACTGAAGCCTAGATATCGATAGGTGTGTGGTGGCCAGGACCGCAAGTAGATGAAGACTGCTTACTTATGCACACCTTTTGCTGGTTGTTTAAGCCCTACACCTCGTTATCACCCCAAAGATGTTTTAGGGGACGTCACCACGCCTCTCTGTTCTTCTTCCCCACGTGGACATACTGAATACATGTCCTTTTTCTGCTTCACAATGTTACTGCTTTGCCTCCTTACTTAGCCCATTGAAGATGAAATGGCCTAGCCTCTCTTGTTAGGGCTACCAGTGCCCAAGTTCCCATCCTAACAATTCCAGGAAAGTGTTGGCTGTTCACTGTCTACAAAATTATTAATTGAACAAAACTCAGCTTATTACATTCCTTGTAGGAAAGGTGAACATCACTTCCAATAATGTTTCAAAACAAAACCCCCAGAAAGAAAGAGAAAGAACTTCTAGTGCTGCAATTAAAAAAAAAAAAAACAAAACAAAACACCAAGACTAAAAAGCAAGGTGGGAAGGAAAGAGTTTCTTTGGCTTACAGTTCCACATCATAGACCATCATTGGAGGAAGTCAGGATAGGAACTCAAGCAAGGGCTGGAACCTAGGGGCAGGAGCTGATGCAGAGACCATGGAGGGATGCTGCTTCCTGGCTTGCTCCCCATGGCTTGCTCAGACTGCTTTCTTATAGAACCCAGGACCACCAGCTGAGGGATGACACCACCCACAATGGGCTGGACCCTCCCCCACTGATCACTAATTGAGAAAATGCCTTACAGCAGGATCTCATAGAGGCATTTCCTCAACTGAAACTCCTTCCTCTCTAATGACTGTAGCTTGTGTCAAATTGACACAAAACCAGCCAAGGTACTGGTCCATCCACATCATTTTTTTTTTTTTCTGTTATAGCTTTGATGAGTTCGATGCGGTAAAGTTAGGAACCTGGAGCACGTTTTTTATGGACCAAGTCTGCGTCTTGATATCTAAGCTCTTCAGCTCATGGTTGCTTTTGTCTTAGGGAGCCCAGATTTCCCAGAGAAAGCCAACTATGCTATGTTTGCTCAGCCTGAGTTTTGTTTAACGAAAATGTGGGAACGATGTTTTGTGGTAGGCTGGATAAAGGAAAGAAGAAACCAAACTGCAGGGGTGAATGGAGGCTGATGGAGCATAATACTATGGGACTTTGTTTGATCATGGATATGTATGATGGAAAAATAAGACACTAAAAAAATGGTACGTGCTTCATGTGCTTTAATGGAGTTTCCATGCCGTTAGCCACGTAAACCTGGCTGCTTTCACCATGCACTGAAGCCACACATCCCTAAACCCCATATGAGGACAAAAAGACTAAGTATGTTGGGTTGGGGGTTAGAGGTTGGGGGATAGGAAAATCTCCATCCATTCCTGAAATTCTGTGTTTCAATGATGAATAATCCTCCCTTCTGTCAAAGTGTTCCCCCTTCCCCATAGGATGAGCTATCCAAATTCCAGGGAAATAGAGAGAGAGGGTCTCTCAAGAAACTAATATGCATCTTCTGGGTGTACACTGTGCCTTTATAATAAGACTTCCTTAATGTGGCTTGTTTTGGAGTTCTTTCTCTATGAGCACCATAAACACTGTTGGATCCAGGAGAGAAGTTTATTTTTTAAAGGCAACTTCATGTGGAAGTTGCCAGAATCAAAATGGAGTCACTTGTGTCAACAAGACAAAATATTATTCAGGGGGGTTTCTCATGAGTATGATAGCTTTGTAGTTAGTTGTACAAGGCCCACTGTAACCTCACACAAAAATTACTTCTGTGCCAACAGCTGCCTAGTGATAGACATCTCCTGTGTGTTTCAGTGCTTGTAGACAGGGATTATTGTATCAAAATATCTTGTGAAGTTCCTTCATTTTGTCTTTAAGAACTTCCTGTCCATATGCCCCAAGTTTACTCTGGCTATGCCCTGACAGTCTACTCCCAACTGAGTAGAGTCACTTTTAATTACGCTTTAGATGTTCTCTGTTATTTCTATTGATGGGCAGAAGAGGGCGGGCCTGAGTGAAGGTTCTCAGAAGAGGAGTTACCTGAGATATGAATGGGAGCCTGAGTGTGAGGTCTTCAGAATGCTTCTTGAACCTCAGTGTTGGAGCTTGGTGGTCTGTGAATGAGCAGGTCTTTTATGTGTGCTGGCTGGTTTAATATGACATATTAGAGTCATCAGAGAGGAGGGAGCCTTGCTTGAGAAAATGCCTCCAGAAGATCTGGCTATAAGGCATTTTCTTTTTTGTTTTTTTCTCCATTTTTTTTATTGAATATTTTATTTACACTTCAGATGCCATCCCCTTTCCCCATTCCCCCCCCCTTAGAAAGCCCCTATCTCATGCCCCCTTTTCCTTTTTGCACTTATACACTTTTTTTAAAATGTTAATCAAAGGCTTTATAAGTTTGGTATTGCTCAATCAGAGGTGTAACCCACTACCCAACCTAGATATATCAACTATCTTTGACTGGTGGAGATACATGAACATCTGCCTCCCTGTCTCCCCCGTCTTTCTCTCTCTCATCACCTAGCTTCTCCTCTCCTTCTTCTCTTCCTCTTCTTACTCCTTCTCTTCCTCTCAGTATTCCTCAAACCTTAGCTCCTCCTACATATCACCCTTCCTGTTAAAATGAAACTTTTCTCTCAAAATACAATTAGAGCATAATTATGATAAGGCATTTTCTTAATGACTGATTTAGATGGTGCAATCCCCAGGCTGGTGGTTCTGGGTTCCATCAGAAAGCAGGTTGAGTAAGCCACACGAGGAGCAGGCCAGCCAGGCAGCACTGGCCACCATGGCCTTTGTCTCTCCAGGTTCCAGCCCTTGCTTAGTTTTTATTGTGGCTTTCTTCAATGATGGACTACAATGTAGACGTGTAAGCCAAATAAACCCTTTCCTCCCCAACTTGCTTTTTGGTCATGGTGTTTCATCATAGCAGTAGAAACCCTAGGACACTATGCTTCTAGGATCCTGGATGAGGTTGATGTTATCTCTGAACTACAGTATGGGTAGCTGGATCCTAGATCCCCTGGCGGCTAGTTGTACAAAACCTTCCAGGTGTGAAATGTTCAGCAGACACTCAGGTGTTTGTGTGGACACAGTGCTGAGTGTCTCTTGAGAAGATGTGCAACGTGGCACCGGCTGAGAGAGTAGTCTCACTGTGGAGAGCTTCGGAGGTGTGCCTCTTCTCACAGAGGCGGTCCTTTGCAGGAAGACCTGTTTAAAGTATTCAGATGTGGAAGGTCTGAACTGCTGGGTCCCAGGTGCATCCTGTTCACTGGCGTGCACTAAATGTTCTCAGTCTTTTTGCTGTGCTTGGTGCTGCTATTTAGAATTCTCTTTTTTTCTTTTTTTCTTTTGTTGACACAATGATCATGAACATCTATGGGTTCCGTGTTATATGTGCATTATGTAAAGATCAAAGCAAGGCAATGGACATATCTATCAGTCTAAATAGTTAACTAGTCCAGTTGCTTCCTTTAACTTTGCGCTGCATTGCATTGTAACTAGCACTGAGGTCTGTTTCCACGAGGAAAGGAGAGCCCGGGAAAGGCTTCTAAAGCAGGTGACTTTCTCAGTGACTGACAGCCAGCTAAGCAGAAGTACCATGGGAGTCCAGAAGTACACGGGAATCCAGAGTTAACAGAGGGCAGAACTATGGGAATCTTCTTACCGTGGAGTAGCCACAGGGAAAGAACTCACAGGTGGCTCTCCAGTGTGAGTGCCAGACTATCACAGTGAGCTTGAAGTGTTTCCTAGCAGTATATGGCCTACAGGGTCCTTCAGTCTCCAGGCTTCTGGGATGGGGATCCATAGCAACAACAGTGCTGTGAGCCTGAGGATACTGACAGAGAGTCGCTGGTCCAGGCATTGCTCTACTCTATATCCCTAACACTTTTATATAGGTGTGATGTATGTCATATCAAAAAAAAAAAAAATTGCTTGCTTAAATTTGAAATTCAGAATTTGATCTGCTGGTTCCAAACATGGTTGCTGCTTCAGGTATTCTTTGGATTTGAAATTTGACTTTCCTTCAGCCAATACTGGTATCTAATGTGGTGTGTGTGTGTGTGTGTGTTTTCTCATAACAAGAAAAGAGAAAGTCAAATGTTGACCCACCCCGAGGTTCTTGCTAGCTCCCTCATAGGTTTGAGAAGCATGTAACCTACCTGACCATGTGCCAGGGGGCTCTCCACAGCTGTTTCCATTCCTGAGTATCCAACCCAGGACCCCTCTTACTTAATTATCCCAGCATTGTGACCATTAATCTGATTTTATAGGTGAAAAATTGCACACATGAGGAAATTACGGCTCAGAAGATTCAGGCAGCTTGGTTAAGGCAGTGAGGGTTGATACCGGCAAAAGACAGGTGGGGGATGGAAGGATGAAAATATTTTAAGATTCCTTATTCAGAATTCTTGAAGCCAGAAGTATTTGAGATTTAAGACTTTTGTGGATTTGGAAATATCTACATATACATAATGAGTCTCTTGGGGTTGGGACCTAAGACTAAACACAAAATTCATTTACATTTCATATGTTTATACCTATAGCCCAAAGGTAATTTAAAAAGAACATTGTTCATGGAACTTATTACATGCCTGTAGCATCATGTCAAAGCTCAGAGTTTCAGATTTTTAGAATATTTCAGTTTTAGGATTTTAGGGCTCCACACTGTACTGGCTGATTTTCTGTGTCAACCTGATTCAAGCCAGAGTTATCTGAGAGAAGAGAGCCTCAGTTGAGGAAATGCCTCCACGAGATCCAGCTGTAATGCACTTTCTCAATTAGTGACCAATGTTGGGGGTCGGGGGCCGGGGCAGTCCATTGTAGGTGGTGCCATGCCTAGGCTGGTGGTCCTGAGTTCTATAAAAAAAAAAGTAGGCTGTGCAAGCCAAGGGAAGCAAGCCAGTTAGCAGCATCCCTCCATGGCCTCTATAACAGCTCCTGCCTCCAAGATCCAGCCCTGCTTGAGTTCCCGTCTTGACTTCCTCCAATGATGGACTACAGTGTGGAAGTATCAGCCAAATAACCCCTTTCCTTCCCAACTTGCATTTGGGTCTTGGTTCTTTGCAGCAATAGAAAACTAAGATACACACTAATGCTGGGCACTAAAAAAACAGCAGTTGTTTACTTTGCCCCCTTCTGGTGTCAGCTCACTATACTCTCAAGATCCTCTGTATAGCCTCAGACGTTCCTCTGCATGACTGAGCTGGGGAGGATGGATGCTCAACTGCTGGGGAAGGGAAGAGCTTGAAACCAGAAAAGCAAAAGTGTCAGCTTGGTCTTCAAAGTCTCCAATTTCTGTTTTTTTTTGTTGTTGTTGTTTGTTTGTTTTAAATTTCTCTCCATCCCTGCAATGGATTTGCCAGGCCTAGGAAAGGGGCTAGTGACAACTGTCAGGAAGAGGTTAGCGCGTGGACAGCAATTACACCCAGTAATTCTCAAGGAATGATTGATAGCAGGGACATGGGGTGGAGCTGGAGGCCTGAAGCAGCCAATGAGTTAAAAACCCAGTTGTTGTCCCCAAGAAGCCCTGAGTCTTGGGAGAAGGCAGAAGTATCATATGGTAGCAGTGGTTCTCAGTTTTACCAGTGTTGTGTGGACCCTTTAATACAGTTTCTCATGCTGTGGTGACCCCCAACCATAATAATATTTTCATTGCTACTCCATAACTGTCATTTGCTACTGTTATGAATCATAATGTAAAATATCTGTTTTCTGATGGTCTTTAAGTGACCCCTGTGAAAAGGTTGTTTGACCTCCCCAAAGGGGTCGAAATCCCCAGGCTGAGAATCACTTTATTAGAGAAATAAACATGATCAGAGGCACACAGAGAAAAACACAGCTCCAGAGGGAACAGGGAGTCTGGGGATGTGTTGGTGCAGTGAGGAGGGATGTCAAGGGCAGCTGCAAAATGGTTCCAGGGAGAACACTTTCAGAGCAAGTCCTTCTGGGCCCAAGCTGGAAGGAGACGAGGAGAACGTTGCGGATACTCAAGAGAGAGCGTTCCTAGAAGAGAGAATAGAAAGTGCAAATGTTCTGAAGCCTAAAACATTTGAGCAATAACGAGCATCCAGCAATAGCAGGGCAGAGAAACTGAGGGGAGCAGAATTCTGAGAGGGTGAGAGGAGAGGGACCAGGTTCTGAATGGCACGGCCGACTTCCTTATGATAGACACCTGAGGGCAGCCATGTTGTCCAGCATCCTGAGATGACCCTGCCCCCATCTGACTCTCCCCAGGTGTACAGACCTTTTCAGTGACCCACTGAAATTGTAAGTCACAGGAGCCTATTGTGGGAGAGTAGACCCTTATCTGGTAACTGTGGTACAGTAGGGAGATATACGGACACCTCCCAGTGTGATGAGTCTTGTGGATTCAACCTAGCAAATCTCTCTCCCCATTATCAACATCACACCAGCAGTTAGAGACCAGTCGTTTATCATATCAACCTTCCCAAAACATTTGCCTTCATCTCTCCACCACGAGTATTATTCTTTTGCTTGTTTGTTTGTTTGAGGCAGGGTTTCTCCACATAAGCCTGGCCGTCTTGAAATTTGCTCAAGGCTGGCCTAAACTGGGAGATCTGTCTGCCTCTGACTCCTGGGTGCTGGGAACAAAGGTGTCTGTCACCACTGCCCAGCTATCTAATTGTCATTCTATCGCCAAATGGCTTGACTCTTCTCCAGTGATCCACATTGAAGATACATCAGTCTGTCTTTATAAACTCTTGTGGGGTCTGTTTGAATTCTTATCGGGGCATCCACTTAATTTGTTACCTTTTATTTGAAAGACCTAGTGAAGGTGGAGTCATTCACCTTTAGTTACTTAACAGCATTTCGGTCAGGGCTTCAGAGGAAGTTTCCAGTTGTCCAGCAGAGGGCAGTCTCTCTCCACACTTCACAGTTCCCACCCGCACCTCCTGCTGATCTTGGTGTAGTCTGCGTTAAAACCGGCTCGGCCAGTTTTCCGCTTCTGAATCAGCTCTCTTAATTAGGCTCCACGTTCTTTTATTCTCACGTGTCTTGTTTCTACTTCTAAATTTACTGCCGGAGCTCCCGCTGTGTCACCCCTACGCCTTCCTTCCCTTCCAACTGCCAGCTGCTCTCTTATCCAGAGAGTGTTTATGAAGCACCTGCCCAGAACATCCCAAAGCCTCTCTAGCAGAGAGGGAAACCACAAACAGGGAAGGATTGAATCTATTGCCCTGGTGGTGTTTCTCAGGTGCCTTTGCCTTTTCCTGTCCCCTGCGAAACCACCTTCTTGTGGTTTTTGTAATAACGATTCAGGACAAAACCAAGTGCCTTCACTGTCCATCGAAGTGGAGTAGCATTTGAGAGTCTCAGCTTTTGTCCGTACAGGGCTATCAGTGACAACTACCCTCAGAAATAGGCAGTACTATAAAGATTTCTGATCTGTAGAGCCCACAGAATCAAAGGTACCATTGTTGCCATTAACAAATGACTCAGAGTCTCCCAGAATCCTTTAAGAACTGTTCATTCAACCCCTTACCTTCTGACTACTGACATTGTCCTTAAAGGACTAACTAGTCTTGCATTCACTTTTTAAAAAAATTTTAATTATTTGTTTTGTCTATATGCACGTATATGCACCACATGGATGCCTGGTGCCTGAAGAGGGTGTGGGATCCACTGGAACCAGAGTTACACACAAGCCACTGTGTGGGTGCTGATAATCACACTAAGGTCTTCTGGAAGAGCAATCAATGCTCTTAGCCTCTGCAGCAACTCTCCAGCCTCATATCCCGCTGACTTTTAATGTGTCAAGACTGAGAACTAGGGTTGACTCCCATTAAGTCTTCAAAGGTTTCTCAAAAGCCCTTTGCCTATATAGAATGCTTAGAAGTTGTTCGACAAAAACAACTAGAAAAGAAATGTGGTATTAAACAACTAGTAAAGAAATGTGGTATTTAAATCACCACATTCATGAATAGGGAACTGAGTTCTGTCCACTCTATGCTTTATGTGTCTTTCTTAATGCAGCTCTGTTTGAGCCCTGCAAGTGGCTGTGACAAAGCACCTAGCATCTCTCCCTCAGGCTCCTCCCTCTAAGGCTGAGGACTTAAGGGATGTGTGGAGAAGGACCATTCTCCACCATCGCTGGCACAGCGTGCTGCTCATGTGGAGGGAAAGTCGCTTGAATCCCCCGTTTCAGTGTTGGCTTTCATTATCGTGGAGCTCTGACATGTGACTACATTGCTTATGGTGAGAAACTCCTCTGTATCTAGGGATTCTGGCCTTAGGCAGTGAGTCCCTTGTGTGCATTGGGATGGAGGCAGCTGTCTCACATGTGGCACAGAGCCCAGGTGGCCCACGGTGCCACTCACAGACAGTGGTTCTACTCATCTCATGCTAAGCCTTGCTGTCAGGATGCTCTACTCAGCTTCTCAAACAGCTGTCCCTGACCAGAGTCACCGTGACAGGAGGGTCCACCCCAGATCAGGAGCCTTCTCCTCATGGGATAGCATGTTTATTCATGTCCCAACAGAACCCCTGCTAGTAAAGCTATTCAAACCTTCCTCTCTGAAGATGAACCCTGTGAGAACTGGCATCTCAATGGAGTATAAGTCTGATTTCTCAAGAGTGAAGCGTGGGACAATCAAGCTGGAAAAGTTGAAGCTGAAAGTTTGCTTCCCATTTGAACTCCCAAGACAGCTGTAAAACCTGCCAGATGCCTGGCAAATAGACAGCCTTGGAGCTCAATTAGTAATTAATACTTCAAAAATGCAACACAAAGAGAAAGAATCGACAGCTTCTAAAGATCAGAGCGACCAGTGTGCTTTGCTGGATTGTGGGGCACGTTTCACGTTTTTTTTCATTCATTCTTTCTTTTTTTTCTCTCTAGCTGACATGGAGGGCCAAGCAACACCCTGATGACAGCCACTGCTCTTGAGAGCACAGGCGAGGGGCTGCCAAGCAGCAGGATGCTAAGGTACCATCTGCTACTGGATTGTGTCTTCTTGGAGCTGTGTGGGAGCCACAGCGGTGCCAGGTGCAAATCCCTTTCATCATTCTCCAAAGAGAGCCACCTGTCAACCTGGAGATGGAGCAGGTCGAAGGTCAAGCAATATAAAATACAGATGGCCACAGTGTCACTTTGGGGTGGTCTACAACATCTTTATTAGTCTTAAAATATCTTTTAAAAAGTAGATAATATTCTTTCCATCAACGCATGAAAGATACTGTATCATTAGATGGTTAACCCGGCTTCCAGACAACGGAAACAGAATTCAAGTACAAACCAGTTCAGCTTTGATGAAGTGTGACAAGCATTGGGCGAGCGAACTAAACAGTACCTGCCTGACACATTCGGAAGAAAGAATAGGCCAATCCTGTTTATTTAAGACTATTACTAAAGAGTACACAGACACATAAAGAATCAACTACGTATCACAAGCGTGTAAATGACACTATTTATAGTACCTGTTACGAAAAGATCCTGGCCACTGTTGGTTCATGTAAATAAAATATCTTTAGGTTGGTATAAGAGTCAGGGTGTTTTACATCAATTTGTGTTCTAAATCTATTGTTAGTTCCCTCTGGGAAAAAGATTAAAATAACTCTATATTGTAGGGAAAAAAAGAGCTACACACTTTTGACACAATTACATATGTCAACACAGGGAAGTCACAAAAGCATCTAGCAGTCACCTTAGATGCTCCTGAAAGCAACAACAAAGGCCAGTTGAGTGAAATGCATTTCTATGGTAATTGCTAATTTAATGTCTTCCACAAGTGCACAAGAAAACTTTTTTCTTGGTCAGTAATGTCAGCAAACACTGTACGTCTACAAATATGCATATGCACATATATTTACATACATACATACATACATATTTAAGAGCATCTGAAGAACATGGGACATATTACCATACATATTCAGAGTGTCTTGGATCTTTCACTTATATGTGGGTCTTAAACATTGCCAATGTTCTGGATAAACACACAGGAGAATTTTGAATCCTTACCATAGACCATCTAAGCAGAAGTTTTAGGATTAGTGTTTAAGAAAATGCTTGTCTTTCATAGTTTATCTACTGTGTGAATGCAAATGTGTAGATTTGTCTAGGGACTTTGGTATTTGGTTTACTTGCTATAGAGAAATTGCTATGACTGGATTGGAATAGGTTTGATCCCTGTAGATTCACATCTTTGAATGTTTGGCCCATAGGGAATGGTACTATTAGAAGGTGAGGCCTTCTTGGAGTAGGTGTATCCTTATTAAAGGAAGTGTATCACTGTGGAGGCTGGCTTTGAGGTCTCAAATATAAGCTCAAGCTATGTCCAGTGTGGAATCAGAGCCTCCTCCTAGCTGTCTGTGAAAGCCAGTCTCCTTCTGCAGACCAGGATGTAGAACTCTTGGCTCCTCCAGCACCATGCCCATCTGCATGCTGCCATGCTTCCTGCTATGACGATAATGGACCTCTGAAACAGTAAGTCAGCCCTAATAAAACGTTTACCTTTACAAGAGTTGCCATGGTCATGGTGTCTCTTCACAGCAATAAAACAGAAATTAAGGCACTCACTTTTCCCCATGAGATAGGAGCCTTAGACAAATCACTAAGCAGTGTGGAGAAAAATCAGATGTTTTCATGTGGTTGAATTAACACTTAACTCAACTAGAGGCAGCTTTATTTTTCCCAGCTTTACTTGAAAGAAAGACAAACCATGTATTTGCCAAATTGGGTATCCGATTAGCCATCAGATTAGCCAGTCCATCAGACTAGCCAGATTAGGTAGCAAGCATAAAGGGATCCATTGTCTATTTATAATCCATAGAAGGAGGGACAAACTGTAGGGTAACACTTCAATGAAACACTCCTACTCCACTATACTGTGGGTCTCAGGGTAAGTAATGCACTATACAGATCACAGCTGGAGATGACTCAGTGGGCAGAGTTCTTGCCTAGTGTGCATCAGGCCCTGCATTGGATCTTCTGTCCCATATAAACTGGGAGGATCAGAAGTTAAGGTTATCCTCAAGTACATAGCAAGTTCAGGATACATGAGGCCCTGTTTCAAACAAAACAAAACAAAACAAAACAAAACAAAACAAAACATTGTCCACTTCATAGCCTGAATTTTCTGTTTGATTATTCTCTTAGGTTTCTGCTCTTATCCTGCCAAGTGCTATTTGTGCTTTGACTTCAGGCCTTGGTTGATAAGAGTTTTTTAAAAGTTCTTACCCCAGCTTTGTATATAACTGAGGGTGTGAGGATGGAGTCCACTGAGTCAAATCAGAGTACTGGTTTCTGACCCAAGGATGGGACCAGAGGACTTGAAAAATCTAGTGGGGCTTCTGAACCTCTTATAATCCCAGGGACTGTCTTTTGCCAGATGAGTGAGTTATCATTCCTGCGTCTATTGATGGAATGAGCCTGCTGGTGCATCTGTCTTTGAGGAAAGCTTATAATTACAGCATTTCAAGTCTGAATATATCAGATCCCTTCAAGGGATGGGATAATTACCTGTTATTATGTAATTTTAATGAAATCATTGTTTAAAATAGCCGACTGCAGAACAGAAAACAGGTGCAACTGTAGGAAATGAGTCTGAAACATAACTTGAGTTGGCTTACTAGGGGCCTGCATGCCTTCCAAATGAGTTCATATCTTACCCTGCAGGACACATTCTTTTCTGAAATAGATCTACCGAGCACTTGCACTAGAAACTGCCAATCGGCCCAGGGTAACCTCAGTTAAATGAAATCTAAGTGAGTCAGACAGATGTCCTCCATGTTAATTAGCATCACTGTGATCCTTGCCTCTGACCCCCACCCCAGGAGCGAGATTTGAATACTGTGCTTTACAAAACTAACAATGCCATGTGACTATAGGCATACAGCAAATACAAAGCGTGTTCCAGCAGGACACTTGAATTTTTGGTCATTATGTCTTAATATTATGTGCAATCCAACACCCCAGATATGGCCTGGGTTTTTATCGTTTGCATCTGGGAACACTGCACAGCTCTGAAAAAGAAAATGGAATACCTGCATTAGCCCCCAAGTTCTTCACTAATAAAACAGGGAAATAGAGATCTGTTTTTTTTTTTTTTTTTTTTTTTTTTTTTGGTTTGTGTGTGTGTGTGTGTTTGAGAGTTGTAGAAAGTGATTAAAGAGCTCTGTGATCAAGAATTCTTTCTTCTTCAAGTCAAATAGAGATAGATTTAGAAAACCAACCAACCAACCAACCAACCAACCAACAAACAACAAAGCTAGCAAGAGGGGTCAGGGACCATGAAGATCTTAAAGGAATGAGCCAACTTTTGCAAGTTGCCTTCTGACCCCCACAAAGATACAGACACACAGACAAATACATTTGAAAAACTGAAAAGAAAATGTAAAGGGGAGAAAGATGCGGAGGTTTTTTTTTTTTTTTTTTTTTTTTTTTTTTTTTCTTAACATGCTTACTGCGTTTGTCCAGGGGACAATCACACTTAACCTTGCATGCTTAGTTGCCTGCTTAGCATAGAGCCTGGGACCCAGCAGGTGGGCATGCAGGGAACCGTGGTTATGAACCCAGACTGGATCCAGACCATCTAGCACTGAATCTTAGCTCTGCCTCTGACTAAATGTGTGATCTACCGCGTGTGTAGATTCTGGTAACTTAGCACATTATTATTATTATTTTCTTTTTCTGCCTTAGATTTTCTTATCTGTGAATTAGGAATTACATTTATTTGAGACAGCTATTGGGAACTACAAATAAAATGATACATATTAGTTAGCTGCTATTATTACCCCACCCCTTTTTTTCCATCAGGGAAAGTGAGACTTGGCTTGCTTTGTTCTTCAGAGTAGTGAATAATCACTCCAATTTCCTAAATCAAGCTGGATCTTCATAGCCTGGTTTTAAAAATTATTTATTTTTGGTGTGTGTGTGTATGTGTGTGTGGGTCTGTGCACATGCAAGTGCAGGTACTGTGGAAGTCCTGAAGAGGCATTGTGGGCTGCCTCATGTGGGTGCTAGAAGTCAATTTCAGGTCCTCTGCAGAAACAGCAGGCCCTCTGAAGTCATTAAGACACCCCCTGGCCCCTCGCACCCTATTTTTAAGGCATTCGCTCCCATAATGAGTACAACTAGGGTCCTATTTTCTGCTCTCCTGGGAGCCCATGTATTTGAAAGATCCGCTAGTGTTCATTTGTTCAGTGGCCAAGAGTATTCAATTTGAATTCCTTTTTTACTTTTGAATTCCTGATTTACATTCGGATCATTTCCTATCTGGATTACCGTCATTTTTTTTTTTTTTCTGAGTCAAATGAAAGTTAGTTGAACACATAGGAATCTCTGGCCTCTAGAATCAGGATGGTTAGGTAAAGATCAGGGACAGACAGTATGGGAATGCAAGGTAAGAGGGAAGGATCAAATCCGCATGACAGTCAATGTGTGTGCATAGCTGGCCTGTAGTTACTGCAGTACTCTGGTCAGTTTTCATCACTCTGTCAACAAACCAACCAACCAACCAACAAGTGCCCCCCCTCCCCATACACACCAAAACCTAATAACCTGGAGAAGCTCATCAATCACTTACCTCCCAGTAAAATATTATTTTGATTGCATCTTTTGTTTATGTCAATGCACTTCCCCCCCAAATCATTTGTCTGTTTCCACAAAGCTCCCCACAACAAGCTAGGGAGATACCACTAGTCCAACTTCTCACAACTATCTAATAACTTCCCTGAACTTTCTCCTCCATCAGACAGTGGGACTCTGTGTTGATGCCAGGAAGGAACTAGAAAAATATCATTTTGTCTCAATGGTGGAGACGGTTTTCAGATCACTTTCAACAGATCAGTGAAGTCTGATGAAGTCTGGTGGACACACCATGTCTCCGTTTGTATGCATTTATGACTTGGGTTTCCTTCTGAGGACAGTCCTATAGACAGGCAAATGATCAAGATATTTACACTAGTTTCCAATGGCTTTTTATCCTCAAAAGGCAAAAATTGAATGTAGGGGTGTTTTTCACAAGGGTCCCTCGAAGAGAGGTTACCAGCCACAAACTTTGCTGAATATACAACACAACATCTGGATGTGTAGAATTCTTGCACTTAGCAAGGCTGCAGTTATTAGTGTTCACAGCTCTGTCAATGCTGTATGAAAATCTCCCTGCCTCCCAATAAACCATTCCAAAGGGATTTGAATAAAAAAATGGGGTGTGTGTTTATTTTACGAGCTTGTTTATACATATTAGCTGGTAAAGCATACTGACTGGCACAGCCTAATGGACTGAGTTCCATATAACAAGCCTTAAGGAGCACATTTCATTCAGGGTGGATGTCAGGCTCAGATGTCCAGCAACAAAGCCAAACGATAGTGCCATAGACCTCAGAGAAGGGGGAAACCATAATAAATAGGTCATCACTGCTAGTTCAGAGTCGCTGTTTCTCCCAGGAAGCTACTGTACAGGCAGTTTAATATCTTCACTTGAAAAAGTGGAAAGTACAGTGAATTGTAACTTATACTTCACCCCTATGTGTATTTTCAAGTCCCTCTGTACAAAATGTGCACCAAAAAGTACAAGGCACACAAACCACTTCCACCACAGGGATGAGGAGATGGGAATTTAACTTGAAGAACCTCAGGAGCTATCTGATAGTTTACAAGATACATTTTGGGTTTTCAAAGCACCTTTGACTGTGTCTTCAAAAGTAGCTTCATTTTTTTTTGTTAAGCTCCAGGAAAATCTCTGAAGAGGATAAACACCAAATAAATACATGATTAATTTTTGTTAATTTTGTAATGGGAGAAAAAAAATGAAGATTGGACTTTAATCTAATCTCCATCATTATATTTGGTCCAGAAAGTACAATGACTATTTGATTTTCTGCTTGTTAACGAATTATCTGGAACTACAGTCCTTGACCAACTTATTTTTGTTTCTTCTGAGTTCAGTCTCTGGTTCCATCATGGTTGTTCCTTGGGATCCACAGCATGGAATTAATCAGAGTCATGGTTAAGTCTTAAAAATGGAAAAAGTCACATATGTATTTTACAATGACCAGTCTAATCACTGCACCACAGAGTAACAGAAATTCAGTCTGTGACTAAGCTTTGATTCGGTCTGGATCATTGATCTAATGATCTAATGTGGTCACTTCCAAGGGAATAAATGCCATGCCATGCAACAGCAAATCCCAGCTATGTGTCCACTACGGCTAAATACATGAAGCTTTTCGGATCTGTTCTCATAGCCAAAGTAAAACCGCTCCAATTAGACTCTCAGATAACTCAGGTGAGCATTTCCTAGCTGGAAACTGGATAATTTTGGCACAACTTCAGTTGGCTATTTATTCTCCTAATACCTTTGGGGCAAATGTCACCAGAGGACATAGCGTCTCCTATCCATGTGACGCTCTCCGCACGCTAACTGTTTTCATTTATTTTTTTTCTTCTCTCTGTGGTGCTGTGGATGTATGCTGATTCTGCACGCCGCCTGCTCTAACACTAACCCTCTGCTAGCAGCGCCGTTAAGAAGCTTCAGAGCAACACTGAAGGCAGTATCATTACTGTTGATCATCCCAAAAGATGCTCGAATGCGATTTAGAGAGTCTGGGAGATAATAGAAGGCCTGATGTAGTTCAGAGACAAAGTCTGGAAACAAGACACCCCCACAGCAAGCCTTAAACACACTCCCAGCAACAGAACAGGTGTCACTGTTCCTTCCACGGAGATCTAAGTAACTACCTGAGAACCAACATAATTTATTTAAAAAATAAATACTGCTTTTAAAGAATATATTTAACAGTAGAATATTTAAAAACCAAAATACTGATGCTCAACATACACATATTATAATAATTTCTTCTCTGGAAGGAATAAGATCAAGCCTATACTATTGCTCCTCAGATCCGTCAGCAGGCAGATCCTGTAGCGGATGCAGTAAGTGCCAGACTTCGTGCTTACTCAACAGTTTGGAGGATGACATCAAAGTGCTCAAGTACCAACTCGTACCTGGATTTGATGCGGATTCTGGTACCCACACCAGCCCCACTGAACAGAGGATGGGCCACCACTGTAGCCTCTGCCTTGAGCGATGTAGTTAATCCCAGCTCCTCCTTTTCTCTGCGATGATGCACCAGTTACCGTGGTCATTGCCCGAGCTCAGAACCTGCAGCTCAGACACACTTTCCTGCAACAGGCTGGACAGCTCACCTTCCCGAAATACGTGGTAGTAACGCATGAAGGCTTTAGAATCCGGGCCCTCCTTTTGCCCTTCCACAAAGCTTGAGTCTTCTGAGTTGGAATCCATGGAGTCGAATGCAGAAACCCTCCTTAATATTTTTCTGGCAGAAGGATCTCTACTGTTACTTGCAGCCACACTGTTTCCGGTATCAGTGATGTCCAGAAAACTGCCCCCCTCCTTTCTCCTGCTTTCTCTTTCCTTGTGTCCACTGAAGTTGTCTGAAGTGCCGGGTGCTCCCAGCCAGCCTAAGTGTCTTTGAGAAGATGTGTCTACGAACACCTCATCAAAGTTCGGTCCTTTTATTGAAAATGGCTCCTGAGCATGTAAATCTAAGCTGGGGTGTCTGGAAGGCTGGTGGGACACGGTGTTATTGGCCCAGCCCTCTGGGATTTTCATGGGCCTGACTCTTTCAATTTGCTTCCTCAGGGCTGATTCATCCAAAGACCTAGAGAAAAACCAGGAGCGAAAGGATTTTCCAAAATTGCTATATAGTCCATTCTCTTTCTCTCCTCCCTTTGAAATAGCTTCGCAGCAGGTTCTGGCCACCGCAGGCCCGTAGTCCATACTGTGGGACCGCTTGGAATCACATCTGCCCTTAAAGCACACTGCGCAGCCACACGCAGAACCAGGGCCCTGGTAGCCTTGGTTCGTGGGATGCTCACCCTGATGACCCCAGGACTGGTGGGATTCTGACAGCAGCCGGGAACAGAGTGCCCTGTTCCACGGCACAAGCACGTCCTGTTTCTCAAAGTGCCGGTTCTTCTGCTCCATTGCCCAAACATAAATCATCAGCTGGCCTCCGGGAGCTAAGACCCTCGCCATTTCCTTTATTGCTCTAATTCTTCTTTCTTTTGTAGAAAAATGATGTATGACTAAAAAAGAAAAAAATATAGATGTCATTGTGTGTATATCATATGCATAAACACATACACACTGGTTATGAAATTCTGGCCTACAGCGAGCCTTATCACAATAAACTGGGAAAACAATATGGGTCTGGCTTTTAGAGACACACAGTTTTTAACTTGAGCAAATTCTGCGAGATTTTAAGTTCCCCCCATTCTAATTAAAAAAAAAAAAAAAAAACAAAAAAAACAAGACCCTATATATAATGAACAAGCTCTCTTCAGCCCCAAAGCCTATGGGATTTGAAAACTGGCTATCACAAGGATAACCAATGTGAATTACTGAAATGTGAAAGGGACATTAAGTGAGGCAGTGTTCTCTGCTAGAGTCCAGGAAATAACTCATTGTTCTACTGAATAACTTATTTCTATAGAAGCAAAGGATGAACACCAGGAACCATTGGTGTGAGTGATATTAATAAAAGAAGATATAGAAAAAGGTTAAATATTACATATTTTTTTAGTTAGATGATGCAAAGAGAGGCCACAGGTTCAAACATGAACTTAGCCCTTCCTAATGATAATTAGAAATACAAAAATTGTGTGTGTTTAAAAAGAAATGTGTTACTGTTTTACTTTTAGTCCCTGAAAAGTCAAAGGGAGATTCGAATGTTTCCTGAATAAAATCCATCTTTGCATCCGCTATGTGTATGTGTGCATTTTATTTATTGTGGGTGCATTTTATTAGTAGCAATGATTATGTCACGCTAGGTAAGTAACAAACCCAGGGGACTGAGCATGATAGCAGACACTCTACCTCTGAACTGTACCCCCTGTCTTATTAGGTGTATTCTCACCAAACAAATATATAGAAAGTCCTCGTTTATAAGTCCTACAGCACTGTGCCATGAGGAAGCTCTGTTTTGGAACAGGGGCCTCTACCCAGATCAGGGAGGAGACTGGCTCCAAGCAAAGCTGAATAACCCGGGCTCTGATGTGGGCAGCGCTGGCAGACAGGAGCTGAACCCATCCTCTTGGTGCTCACATCATTTAGCTGTTAGTGAGGATTTTAAACTAGTGTGCTCTGAGGTTCACCTGCCACAGGTATGCATCAAAGAACTAAAGGGAAGTCTGATCTACATTAAAAGTCTGATCTATATATAAAAAGTTTTCGGAGGGAGGTCACTCAAGAATACAATTTGCATTATTTTCAATCTATCATATCTATCGGCTGTTTTATTTGTGCATGGGTTGGTGTTTCGCCTGCATGCGTGGACCCCTTGGAACCAGAGTCACAGACAGTTGTGAGCTGCCGTGCAGTGTCCACAAGACTCTCTGGAACACAGTTTCTGTGGATCATGACAATTCACTGCACTGATCTTATAAAGCCCAAAGAGAGGACAGGGGAAACACATTAAAACAGGATTGTTAACATGCAATAAATATCTCTTTGTAATAGACTAATAGGTCTTCAACGTTCCAGGACTCTACTGGGCTTTAAAGGGTGTTGTATGGGAAACAATGTCTTCATTTATTGATAAGTACAAAACAATTCATTTTTAATTATAATTTTATGCAGAAAAGTGACTCTTGTGTTTTAAATGTGTACTTAACAGGTAGTAGGTAACAAACTATTTTTTGTTTTGTTTTGCAGATATTCTTTATTTATTTTTTTTACTTATTTATTTTACACTACTCCCCCCTTTCAGTCACCCCCTTGCACAACCCTTCCCCCTCCCTCTCTCCTTCTCTTCTGAATAGGTGGGGGGGCCCTCATGGGTCTCCCCGACCCTGACAATTCAAGTGTCTTGCAGATATTCTTTAACAGGTGCCATATCTACTGATGTGAGCCTTAGCTTGTGGTGGCAGGGCCAACCTCTCTGTGCCTCAGAAGAAAACCCTGATGTGCAAGTGGAACATTTTCTCTCCAGCCTCTGTGTAGGGCCATCCTGTGTTTACAGGTCTGCAAAGTCAAAGTGACAGTGTCTTTCTGCCTCATCCTTCCAATCCCTGCCTTGACTCTTAGCCTGCACACTCTTCTCTTTGGGTAACAAACTTTTAAAGCAAGTGTTTTAAAATTTTTATTTATGCCTATGACCGGTGTGAGCAAATGGTACATGTTTGCTGATGCCTATGGAGGCTAAAGAGGGTGTGGGATCCTCTGGAATTGCACTAGGCCGTTGTGACCCACCCAACCTGGGTTGTGGAACCGAACCCCGGTCCTCCACAAGAGTAGCGAGTGATCTTAACAGCTGAGCCATCTCTCCAGCCCCAAGCCAAATGTTTTGGAGGAAAAAGAAGCTTACGGTGGAAGATTTCCTCACACATGTCAAATGTGCTATACACACACACACACACATATACATGTTATATATACACACACACCCATATACATGTTCTGTTAGGAGGCATCGTGAGCGTCACTATGGTGAGATTTATCCGAAATGTCATCACCGCTGAGAAACTATGCTGAAAATTTAAAAAGTAAAGGAACATTTTCGTTTGTGAATCACACTCACAACTCAAATGCAAAAATAGTATTCCATATATGTAGTCCACAAATACACTCCAAATACGTACTGAGAGAAATTTGCCGGTGGATAGGCTAAAAAAAATAACTTGAATCCATTTTTTGGATTACAGGACCAAATGGCAACAGCAGATTTCCTTTAACACCCTGTCAGATCGTATACTTTATGACTTTCTGTTCTCCAACTTTCCAAGTGCGTAGGTCTAGCTAAGCACTCAGAACTTAGGGGTTTGGCAGAAAGCAGACTTTAAAACACATTCGGGTCTTGATGAGACCTGTTGTGGGGGAGCCACCTATCACATATACCTGTCCACTTTGGATTCCCCCAAAATGTCACTGGGTATTGCCCGATGTTCCCTGAGGGATGGGTATTGGAGAGCCTGGTGAGGAGGAGTTGACTTACACCAAGTCTACATTGCTAGATTATTTTAGATTTTAGATTGTTTGCCAAATCGCTCTAAGGGCAAAAAGTGCTCCTTCTAGGAATCTGCCAGGGATGCAGCCAGGGAAGCCTGACAGGTGTATAGCCGAGTATGACAGCTGTCTCTCTGTTATTAAAAGACTCCAACAAGCAAGAAAATAAAGAAGTGAAGAAAAGATATGTCTTCATGTCAGGACAAGCAAGAAATGCCCAAATACGCAGTTCAAAGTGGGAATAAACGCATATGAATGTAAGCATGATTTCTGAAACTTCTCATGTTACTCTACATGTGAAATATAACTGAAAATGACTTTACCATGTTACCTCATAGCTATAGTTCCTAAAAGTATGTTGGGGAACTTAAAAGGATATTTTTGTTTGGTTAATTTATTTTCAGTCAACACCTCTTTGTGTCCTCCAGGTTGACCTCAAACTCATGATTCTCTTGCCTCAGCCTGCACAGAGCTGAGATTATAGGTATGTACCACCATGTCTCTCAAGACCTTTTTAATTAAAAGATAGTAATGAGGTGTGTTAGTACATTTCTGCCATGGTAACAGAATGCCAAAGACTAGGTAAAGTATGAACAATAGAAATCTATTCGGTCATGTTTCCAGATGATCCTAATTCCGTAGGTGAGGGGCTTCTGGCTTCCTCCTGATACAGCTTAGGACACACAGGATAAAGAGAACTGAGTGAGGCATGGGGGCTTAGGGGACACCCTGCCAAGCTCACTTATGCAGCTATTTCCTCTGAATTGAAAACTTCAGGGAGGTGCAGTGTGAGACTGGAAGACTGGAAGCTCACAAAATTCACAAGACTTAGGAGCTGCTCACTGAGACTATACAAAGAGTAAGCAGTTGCTGGGGGAGAGGAGACTCTTGGTGAAGCTGCCCAAACACCGTGACACTTATCCATGAGTTATCAGCTATGTTGGGTGGGCTTTTTTCAGTGGCAAGTTGCCTCTGACTCACAAATGTAATAAGTAAGCCTTCCTGTGCTCCTGTCAGACACCTGACTGTACTAGACTGTACTATCTGGGGGTTCACTTCTTCTTGGAAAAAGTTATGCCGATCTCTCCCGAACTCTCTGGTTTAGCGACTTTCCTTGTGATAATGAATCCACTTCCATAACAGGCTACATACATTCAGGAGCACTGAGACAAATTCTAACATAAGCTTTGGAACAGACACAAGTGAGAGTGTAGCATTCTCCATTTTCTTTGAGGAAAAGGTGGGACCTTTAAGCTGAGAACACAGGAACATGGAGCATCTCTCAAAAGCAGGTAAGGAGTCAACACCACACTCCCCATCACAGTAGCTGAGTGGCACTGAGATAGGAGTTTGTGGACTCTAAAACCAACATAGGCAGCTTTGTGTTTATGAGAGCAAAGACCATCTTTCTCCCAAACTCTCTTTGATTTCTAGTTCTTTAGAAAAGTGACTAAATAAAAATGCCTTTCCCACTAAAGATTCAGAGCTTAGTGTGGTGTCGCTTAGGTCAAAATGAACCCTTTGATGTATCTGTGTCACTTCAACGAAGACTATGTCCACAGAAAGCCAGAAAGTGAGACCTTTGGAAAATCACTAGGCTCAGATGTGGTCCTGCATGACTGGATTACTGTCATCATAAGAAGAGGCTGATCCTCAACCTCTACCTCTGTCATATGGGGAATCAGCAAAAAGGGATGGAGGCAGCAGCCATCTGCAAACCCTCCCAAGGAGCTGGCATGCTGGTTCTTTGAGGGAAGAAATAAAAGTCTATTGTTTAAAACACAGGAGTCTGTGATGTTTTTGTTATAGCAGCCTGCACAGACTAATACTTACAACAAAAGGTACCTAACAGTCTCAAGTACAGAGAAGTAAGACAGCATAAGGGAGGTTCCCATGGCCATCATCTTCCATTGTTCCTGACCATTCCCAAGGTTATGGCATGCAGGCCTGTGTCTTTCCACTATGCAAACATACAGTTCCCATCTGAGGAGACCTAGCAACCTCTTGTCTGGTTCAGGAAAGTATAAATAGTATATTATATGTATATACTATCATGAATGGTAGTCAACTTCCATAAGATCACCTTATTTTGGTAGTTTGGTAAAGTTTGTTATCTCAAAAGGCTAATTTAAAAAAAATGTGTTCAATCAAATAATTCGTTTTGTAAAAGATTTTGCCACTGAAAAGAACTTATCAGAAGAGTCATTTGTTTTATTTTTTCAATTTTTGAGACAAAGTCTTTCTGTGTAGTCTTGGATGTCCTAGAACTTACTATGTAGATCAGGCTGGCTTTAACTCACAGAGATCTACTTGCTTCTGTCTTCCAAATGCTGAGTGAGAGTAAAGGTGTGTATCATGATGTCCAGCTAGAAGATTGCTTTAATACAGGGTTTCCTAGTAAGGAGTACAGGGTAAAATGAGCTATGTCTCATGTATCCATGGACTTTGCTGATATTTCTGTTATTTTGTTTTCTTTGACATGGAGCTTACTGGGAAGGCTTGTGAAATGTGAGCAACCCCCCCCCCCCCCACCAACAACAAAACAAAACCCTAGACTCATCAACAACTTCTAGAATTAGGAACAGAAAGGCATGCTAAAACAATGAAATCTGGGACGAGCTAGGGCCTGTCTTTTCCAGGAACTTGAGTACCAGTGGATAACATACTTGTTCAGGGGATGTTCAATACATTAGTTCTAGAATTTTCTGTTAACAAGGGCAATGCTGTAGTTTGTTTTTGTTAACATGAAACCTGAATAATCCCCTTTGTGTCAGGAGGATCTGACCTGATCTCAATAGAGCAAAGTAGGTTTTCAATGAATAAGAGCCCAAACACTCATCTTGTAAGTAGTGAAACACATAGGAACAAATCATCAAAAACAACACAATAACAGCCTGAAAGGTAAAGCTGCTTATATATTGTAACAGTATTAGGCAGGAGTCTAATAAGCCATATATTGTAAAATTAGACAAAATGCTTTACATAGACGCCTACACAGAATGGACACTGAGTCACGTGAGTTGTCTGTGGTTTTTCATGGCAAAGTGTGATTGTGGCCTGACTGCCTTACCTCCTATGGAGATGACGGCATCGAAGCCCTGGTCCCTAAAGGGGAGATTAAGGTTGTCACATACCATGACTTCACACCCTCTATTCCGGGCAATCTCTACCAGAGGCCCACAGTAGTCACAGCCCAGAGTATGTACTTGGCTATTCACTTTAAGATACTTTCCAGTTCCACAACCTGTAAGAGAAAAACCAATGTCACATGCTGTTCATACTGGAACAATGCAAGTTAATGTGTGCTATAATGGATAAGCTTTCTATTAAATGACCAAGATGCAACACTTCAGAGAACACTTACATAGTTTCATACAGAAGAGAGGAAAGTCAGAGTACTGAAGAAAGAAATATGAATGGAATATTTATTGAAGCATTGCCCATGGAGCTCAGGACATCAGCACCACCTAATCTCATGAGCTGGCTTGTCCCTGGGAAACACAAGCCCCAGCTTCCAGAAACTGAGGTTGACCATGAGGGGTAGGTATTTTCATGGTGATGTATACATCTCACTTTGTGAGTGAATGCTGTGTCAAATGTCTACATCAATGGGTCTTATCAATTTCTGACTGTGTTGAACAAATTACTGCTAACAGCTTTTCAATGTCTATGGATAAAAAAATCTAGACAATAAAATGTGGTTTTTAAAAAATATGACCTTGAAAAAAGAAACATCTTTCCGTGCATTCTCGGGTTAATGGTAGGTACAAGGCTTCTCTATTGGGTCAGTCTATAGCTCTAACAAAGGGTCTGGGAAAAAAAAAAAAGACCATTTTTGACATTCATTTTCTAGTGGCAAAGGCCCAAGTATCCAATCCAAAGACTGAGGTCAATCACATCTTATAGTATGATTGATAGAGAGTAACACAGATGAGGAATTGCCACGGAACACCCACCCATCTTCTAGCACTGCCACCAACTTCTCTTTGGAGACTGGGTCTCTCTCTGTATTGCCCAGGCTGAACTCCTGGACTCAAGGGAGTTTTGCCATTTCAGTCTTCCAAGAAGTTGGCATGAGAGGGACATGCATCTGCACTAGTATGCTCCTACTATGATCTTCAATCTCAAATATGTAAATTAGGTCCCAGAGGTGGGTGAAGAAATCAAGTGAGCTGACTTTGATTTTTTTTTTTTAATCTACTGGCATTTCTTATTTAGAGGCTTTTCTGTGGCACAAAAGGATCACTCACTAGTTAAATGTAGAGTTAGCTGCTTCTGAGTAATAAGTCTGGGACAGCTTTTAATAACTCCACCTTAATATACTATTTCAAAATGACAAGGAAAGAAAAAAGAGTAGAGGTTCCCTGGTGCCAGCTGTGATGGTGGAGAGGAGGAATAAAAAAATTAAGCTTTCCAACATTATTCTTTCAATATAAATGGCTGAGATTTGATACTTATTTTAGATCTCATAACCACTGTTCCTAATGCTTACGAAGTATCTGCTATTTGAAGACAGCCCCAGGGAAAGTATAAATCACTCTGTATCTTAGAGTTAATGTCCTGTCTGTGTCAAAGATGATAGCCTTATTTTCATAAGTATCTTGAAAATTCATTTCTCCTTTTATTGGCTTGGGAGACACATTCTGAGAAAAGAAAGAGGAAATCGCTTCAAGAATTCTGGCGAGAAGATGTTCATAAATCATGTCAGATGGCGGGAGATATTCAGAAAGCCTTTCATAACAAAGAGGCTCAGGATTTTTCTCTTAGTGCCCAGCTCTCTAGCATTCTCCACTCATCCTCCCATGTTCATTTCCAATGACATCACTTTGGACAGAACCTCCAAACATGATGTAGTTGCTCCTTTCTGAGCGCATCTCTGAGACGATGGCAAGGAGAAGGCTTTCCTCTAGCGAGGAAGTCACATCCATCAACAAGCCAGGCCTTCCCGTGATCTCAGATGTATATGAGCATTCATGATACCATAGCAAGCTCCATAACAACCCTGTTCCCTTGCAAAATCTCATTAATAACTATGCCCAGTTTTGAAGAGACACTGGAGAGTGTCCGAATGCTCACTTTCTTCTCAGTTTTGTACTCTGTACCACACAGTGTCTACAGAACTTAACAGAGCATGGCTCCAATTCATCAAAATCTTTTGGGTCAAGATGGGTGAATAGTTGCTGAAAATAACAAAAACGAGTATTTTTCTAATATTTGTAGGAAAAATCCCCCTGCTTTCCATTTGTACTTAGAATTGAACCCAGGGCCCCATCACGCTAGGCAAGGGCTCTGCCACCTAGGTATATCCCAGACAAGGGACAACTACTTTTAAAATTTTGTTCTTTGTTGATATGTCACCTAAAAGAGTTCTTTTTCCATGTTTTGTTGTTGTTGAAAGATAAAAATATAATGCACAGTTTAAGTTCCTTTTTTGAGTCCAGAGTTGAAGAGATATGTCATTGGTCAAACATGGTGCTGGTCATACTGTTCTTAACTTTTATGCATCAAATGAACGGATGGTTGTTAGAGAGTTAAAGCAATGAGATATGGCCATCGAAACTGGGAAGGCAGCCAGAGAAAAGTCAAGAGGAGTCTTATTTATTGAGGAATTTGTCTTATTATGTGCACAAAAAATCATTTTCAGTGTTGGTAGGGCAGGTGTTAATTATGAGTAGAACCTAGCTGGGAAAAGGTCCAGCTCTAGTCTCTCTCTTATTTTATGAGCTCAGCTAGGTGACAACTTCAACCCACATGCTTCCTTCCATGCTACATACAAGAGACATGAAATGGACCAGCCCATTGGTAAACTGCCATGGCCACATGGGTCAGTTACAATGTTTCCTGGGTATGTCTCAGTTGCTGCTGTTGAACCACAAAGGGTGTGGTTTATGCAAGGCTCTGTGTTCCCTTAATCTCTATTCTTTGGGTTTCCCAAATGGTACAGGGGCAGACACTTGTAATTTCCCACATGATATGGGAGTAATTCTCAGCTGAGGTAGGTGGATGGCCAGTTCAGGCCAGTCTGTGTTATATAGTGAGACATTTTCTTTCTCTCTCTCTCTCTTTTTTTTTTTTTTTTTAAAGTTTTATTTATTTATATTTGTGGGTACACTGTCGCTCTCTTCAGACACACCAGAAGAGGGCATCAGATCTTATTACAGAGGGTGTGAGTCATCATGTGGTTGCTGGGAATCGAACTCAGGACCTCTGGAAGAGCAGTCAGTGCTCTTAACCACAGAGCCATTTCTCCAGCCCCTAGTGAGACAGTCTTTCACCCCAACCTCTCTACTGGATGTTGTAGATTGATTTGATGATGTTTTCTACCTATTTGCCGCTTCTGTCTAAGGTACCACTTGCTATTTGTCCTTGTCCTTTTGCTTGCTACAGACTTCAAGCCATTAAGTACAGCTATCATAGATTATTTCTCTGGATCATGTGAAACAAGAAACGTGAAGCAGTTTTTCTCTGTCTTCTTCTACCCTGCAATAAAAACAGCCATTTTCTCTTTTCCTGTTGGGTATGTGTATGGAAGAGAGAAGGGTCAGGGGATTCATGCTTTCTGTATCCCAACAACTTGATTTTAATTTTTATTAGGCTATATCATACAAAGTGATGTTTAATCATGGTGCTTTCATTCAGATACACCATACTCTTTACCCATCTTATCCTAAACATTAGCCACAAAATTAGCTCTTCCCAGGGGAAAAAAATAAAATAGAAGATGAGCCACAGCTTTCTAATTAAAAACTTTTATTTAGATTTATAGAGCCCAGTGCACTCGATGATCTACAGATAGCAAGAGCCATTTATCAGAAAAACACTGACCACCCTAAAATTATACTATTTCAGTGTCTGATTTACTTATATGGCTTCTTAAAAGACCCAATAAAAGCTTTGTGCCTACAACCTCTAGCTAACAGACCTGGGTCAGGAGAAAGTGCTCATCTTTCGATTTTCCTCCTTGTTAGTGACGTAGCTCTTCCCTCCCCAGCCAACCTTCCTATTTATTGGCTAAATCCAGCAGAGTGGGATTTAGCCAATTTCCGGTAAGAATAGCATTCTTTCTTCTTGAATTTCAATTGTTCTTTAAAAAACACTCTTCATTTTGTAACCAAAGCATTACTATTTATTGATTTGCTTAAATACATAAATCGTATATGAACCAAATTGGCAAAAATATGTATTTACTACAGATCTAGTCAGTGATTCAAAGACTATCATTCATCCTATAATTTATGGTGCCAAAATGCAGGGAAAAAACAGTCTGGTAATGTGGTGCCATTAGCCTTGATACTATGCAGCTTTTAATCCTGGGCAACTCATTTAGATGAATATGTAATATATTGAAGGTGTCAAAGGCTAGATGTTGTATGTGGCACAACCATCTGTGTAACCATGAAAGGGGAATCCAGCCACATCCACCCAGAGGCACGAGGCTCTTATATTCTCACAACATAGGTCATGACTGCATAGCGAGCTGGTGGGAAGGGTTGTCCCCAGCATGGGTTACTTAGTGTCTGGAGACTCGATACGCTGGAGTGGTTTCTTTCATTAGGCTCCCTTCCACAGCTTGTAACTAAATCCCTGTATGTAGATTATCTGCCAAGATATTTTAAAGCACATCTGAATTCTCCAACTTCATGCAATCATTCATTTATAAGCTTTCACCATTTCACCATTTGGCTTTGGGCTGCTGGTATTTTTCTTCTTCTTCTTTTTTTTATCATTTGGATTTGTTTCTCTTGGTTAACTGAACCCGAGTATCATTTGACTGACATCTCACGATTCACTCGTCCTCTTCCCGCCCCATCCCTGTTCCACCTTCTGGGAATCACTCCTATAGACTCTGTAAGTCCAATGCTTTTAGGTCTCACATCTAATTGTGATCATGTAGCTGTTGCCTTTTTGGGGGTCTGATTTATTTCATTAAGCATCATGTTTTCTGAGTTTGCAAGTTCTCACAAATGACAGCATCTGGGGCCTTACACTAATTTTTTTTTTTTTAAATGTTCTGTAAAGCAAGAAAAGATTTTGCTCTTTCCTGTTCTGGTTGTAGACAGGGTCACAATGAGGGTCATATTAGCATATTTCTTTAGTATTCCAACAATTCATTTCTGAATTTTCATTAGCATACCTTCATTGTATATGTGGGTTTCTATTAGAAATATTGCTGATATATTACTCTGCTGGCTTTTAGATCTTTAGACTTTATAGTTTCTAAATGTTTATAGGATCAAAGTTTTCAGTACAGTCTTTCTACACTACTGACTCTGTATTAGCTGTTTATCTGGCTGATAAGCTTTTTTCATATCCCTAAACCCAGCATTGACAGCCCTTGCACGGTCATTATGAAGTGTGTACTATAAGGCAACAAAATGGGCTGCTGCAGCCCTCAGATTATTGTCCAGAAGAAAATCCATGTGCAATAATTGATTCTGGCCACTTAATGGGTTGCCAGGCCCTGCTGAGCCACACATGTATCCAGCCCATCACAGGTGAACTTTGGAACCAAGCTGTCTGGTACCCACCCAGGTTCAGGCTGACCTCATGCTCTGGTGCCAACTGCAATGTTCTGGGATGAAACCCACCAGTTTTGTAAAAGCTTATAAAACTCTCACAATCTGCCCAGAGATGGACTGTGCCTAATTCCTTTCCTGTAAACTCTTAGCACATCAGTTACAAGCCCAGAAAATAGAGGTATAACTGGTGATTTCTTCACAGTTTTGGTAACACCAGTGATACATAAAACTCAGAGTGCATTCTCTGGATTCTGGTGTCTCCTACATTACTGTCCTAACAAAGCTCAGGTAAGTAAAGGGTCCTCTGCCCTTGACTAAGTGGAGTCTATGTCAGCTAACACTATATATAGGAGTGTCTTTCCTTAGTATCCCAACAATTCATCTTTGGATTTTCATTAGCATACCTTTATTGTACATGTGGGTTTCTATTGGAAATATTGATGACATTACTTTGCTGATATATTTCTCACAGTTTATTTCATGCCTATGATTTTGTAATTTTTTGTGTGTTTTTCTTTTCTTTCTTTCTTTTTTTTTTTTTTACAAATGCACCCCCCTTCCTGAAGCATTCTTGTGTTTCCTGATAGAAGGCTACCGTGTGTGTGTGTGTGTGTGTGTGTGTGTGTGTGTGTGTGTGTGTGTGCAGAGTGTGTGAGACGGTGCTTTGTGCAAGCATGAGTAGAATGTGTTGACTGAGAGTTCAATATCAACAAATCAGAAAGACACAGTGAATAAGAAACCCTTAAATGGAAATACAAGCAAACAAGGGAAACTGACAAGAATACATGATCAGTGCATAGCTCACCTCCCTCCCCAGAGGCTTCTCCGGGACAGTGAGTTGGTGTTCACCAACCCAGTGGTTATGATACTTTTAGAGCACACCACAAATATGACAACCAATTTATTTCTTTTATAGATTAGTTTTAAAACATGGATGAGAGAGACACATAGAGATATAGAGAGAGGCACTGGGAGAGAGCAGTGCACAGCTTTAATCCCAGCACTTGGGAGGCTAAAGTGGGAGAGTCGCTGTGGCAGGGAGTCCTGCCTGATCTATGTAGTAAGATTCAGGACAGCCAGGGCTACACAGGGGAACCCTGTCCCCAAAATCCCAAACCCAAAAACCAACCAACCAACCAACCACCAACCAAATAAACAAACAAACAAAAGACATAGAGAGGCTTTTTGTATCAGGACAATTTTAAAACCAGTTCACCTTCCTAATTTCATTTTCTTACACTTAAACCTTTGCTGCATTTTAGAATTTATTTTATTTAGACGGAGGATGTAAGAAAAATACAACTTGATTATACGTGCTTTTCTCCCAAACCTCCTTAGTGAAGTGCCCCTATCTTCCCCGGCCATATGAAAGTCCTGTGCTTTGCATGGATAGTGGACAGTAGAACCTCTGAGATCACTGCATCCTCTAAAATCAGATACCTTTCCTCATTTTGTGGTGGTGGGATTTGAGCTCAGGGCTCTGAACATAGAGAGCATGCATGCTATCCCTGAGCCACATCCCTGACCCCCAGGAAACCATATTTGGTTTTAAAAACTGACATGCTAGAGATCTTTGGACTCCCACCTTCAGCACGATGGGTGCCTCTTCTTAAACGCTGTATCGCTTACACCCTCTGTCATATGCTGTGTGCACACAGCAGTTTCTCCTGTCAGTATTAAGAGTAATGTCAACCTAGACTAAGAGTGAGTTAACAGTAGACTTAGGTTCTTCTGGGCACAGCAAGCTTGTGATTCCTGAAAAGTGGAGTTAGTGGGAAGTGGGAATCCAACCACACCTTAAACCTTAGTCTTAACACTAAGTGTGGTTTAGTACCTCTCATTTCGGAAAAACGCTGAGCTGAAGTTCTCCAGATAAATCAATGATTATGGAAGTACTACCCAGTTAAAGGCATGCCCTAATGAAACACTGCCTACAAACAAAAGGAGAGACCCAACAGAGAAACGAAAGGGTGTAAGACTTTGTCCATAATCTCACAAGTCTGGGTCTTCCATAAAAGTGCATGGAACCCCTCAACATGAGCCAAGTACACAGAACATGTCTTCCAAATGTGAGGGTCTCTAAACTGAAACGGTCTAACGTTACATTGTTTCCGCCCTTATTTTATTCCGACTGTTACAGGTTGGTGTTGCTGGAGGATGTGCATAAAGGCCCAGCATGGGTCTGTGAGTGTAGGTTGGAAGATGTTTTCTGCTTGGTGACTTTGATATGTATTTTTGCTGTAAAGTGAATTATTCTAAAGCAGCAGTTTTCAGCCTGTGGGTGGTATATCAGATATCCTCCGTATCAGATATTCACACTACAATTCATAACAGTAGCAAAGTGACAGCTATGAAGTAGCAACAAAGTAATTTTGTGGTTGGGGGTCACCACTGCAAGAGGAAATGTTGTGAATCACTGTTGTAGAGACTACCATGTTGCTAACACAACATTGGGCTTCTTTTTAGAATGGACAGGAGTGAAAAGGATGGGTGTCGATGGATACACAGGAGACCACACACGGCAAAATGAAAGAACGGGTTACCGATGTCAGCGATGAGGCTGCCTGGCTTCTGGTCCTGCAGGAACTGGCGGACACGCGGCCAGGCTTTGCTTTGCAGGTCACTGAAGTAGGGGGCAGTGCTCTCGTACACCTTGTGCACATGCTGCTTCTCCAGCTGCGCAGCTTCAGGATCCATCCTGGGGAAAGCAGGGCCAACGTGAGGCGTGCAGGCGAGAGAATGAAGCAGACTCAGCTAAAGGAGGTGCATAGATGTGATGGTTTGTATTCGCTCGACCCAGGGAGCAGCACTATTAGAAGGTGTGGCCCTGTGAATGTGGGCTTTAAGACCCTCATCCTAGCTGCCTGGAACTAGCAGCCTTCAGATGAAGATGTAGAACTCTCAGCTCCTCCTGCATCATGCCTGCCTGGATGCTGCCATGTCCCCGCTTTGATGATAATGGACCGAACCTCTAAACCTATAAGCCAGCCCCAATTAAATGTTATTTTTATAAGACTTGCTCTGGTCATGGTGTCTGTTCTCAGCAGTAGAACACTAACCAAGACAATAGACTTCCTGATAATGGAACCTACAACTGCAAAAGTTATGCTGGTCTTTGTACTTTCCAGTAGCTGTAAAGAAACCTTTACTGGAGCTTCAATACCAACACCTTAACCTTAGCAAGTGTGCAGTGTTCATCTGCCCACTTTCAGAAACCAATGGTTTGGGGATGGGTTAATCACTGCAAGTTTCTGCACAGGATCAAGTCTTCATTTTGGAAGCATGGCTGGCATTAGTACCTAATGGATTCATTTGGATAAAATTCTATCTAATTCAAGGTAGATTTTTAAATTTTGTAGCAGGATGCTCTCATTCCCAACAGGAAGTACTGTGTGGTTGTGATCCTTGGCTCACTCGGGTAGATCTTGGAGTTCCCTGGCCCACCAGCCTAGCCTAAATGGCAAGTACGGCAACTGAGGAATGACACCTGAGGATCATCTCTGGCCTATGTGCGCACGCACACATGCACGCACGCACGCAAGCAAGCGCATGTGCACTGAACTTTACGAAGTCTATCTTTCTTAACATGCTTGGATTCGAAGTTTCTCCAGGTTCATTGGTTTTTCTTTTTGAATAAATAGCTATATCCACAGCCTGCAGAAAGATTTTCTGGCCCTTTAATGCCCCCGTCCCTGTTTTGGTTATATAATAGCTACTTAAATCTCTGTAGTTAAAATGTATATCCAATCATGTTGCTTCTCAGCTTGGGCATCTTCAAAAGTGTTTACAGTTATCCAGTTAAGTTCATCTGGCTCCTGAGGTCATGCAATGCCTCCTTGTTAATCTGTATGCAATGACCCCTCCTCTTTGTTCAGCTGCATAAAATAACCCTAACTCCATGTTGAACACCATGTAATAAACATACAGAGCTTCCAGAATGCTGTCTGTGGTTTCTCCATCCAAGAGTCCAGTCTACCTGACCTCAGCTATTTCCGTCTGTGTTTTGGTCCACATTCTCTCTGTTCCCTCATCATGCTACTCAGGTTCATCCCTGCAGCCGTGCAAGGATGCCGCACTCCATACAGGAGGAACCTCAACATTCTTTATGCGTTCCTTCTGCTTGTTCATTTGTTTGTTTACCTATTTATGTGTATTATGTGCAATATGCATGCTTGTGTGTATGAGCACACAGTCGTAAAAGCCAGAGGTTGATGTTGGGTGTGCTCGCTAATGGTTCTCCATCTTAGATATTGAAGCAGGGGCTCTCACTAACACAGAGCTTCATGACTTGGCCAGTCTAGCTAGACAACCTGCTCCAGCAATCTCTTTACCTCCCAAGGGCTGGATTATAGACATACCTTCTCACACGCACACTGGCATGTATATGGATGCTGAGGACCTGAACTCCTGTCTTGCTTGCTTATGAGCCATGCACTTTACCCACCAGGCCATCTTCCCAGCCCCAGCCCCTGTGTGCTTTTCGTTCGAGTCAAAAATCTCCATCTCAGGAACTTGTCTATTTGAATGCCACACCCCTTTTACAGAATCAACCAGGCCATGTGTACTTTGGAGAACCTTAAACAAAATGGCACTGACGAGCACAGTGAAGCAAAATGGCATAGACTGGCTTCCTCCCGATGCGCATTCACTGCAAGAATGGAGTCCTCAGAATCAACTAAGCAGGGCTCACAGAGGCTTGCAGGGACTAAAGCAACAAAACCGGACCCCATATGGGTGTGAATTAGGTCCTCTGCATACAAGTACGGTTAGCTTGGTGTTCTTTGGTATTCTGAACAGTGTGAGTGGGGGGTGTTTCTAACACTTTTGCCTGTTCCTGGGACCCTTTCCCTCCTATTGGATTGCTTCATCCAGCCTTGATATGAGGGTTTGTGTCTGGTCTCACTGTATCTTGTTATGCCATGTTTGTTTGATATCGATGGGAGGCCTGCTCTGTTTTGAAGGGGAATGGAGCAGGAATGGATCTGGGTGGAGAGGGGGAGGGAAGGGGAGAAACTGGGAAGAGTGGAGGGAGGGGAGACTGAGTTTAGGATGTAATGAGCAAGGGAAGAATTTTTAAAATGGTAAAACAAAATGCCAAAGTTTTTAAGAAAAATGGTTCCAGTTGAAGTGGAGTGTCTAGTATCTGAATAGCATCCCCTAGAGACTTTTCTCTGCGTTCTCTCCCAAATTACTTGGCTTCTACCAAAACCAAGTAGCCTTGGAAACTACTCTTTTTAAATGGGTGAGCAGGGTGAATTCGTTTCGTTCTTATTGTATCACATGCAAGGCTTAAATGCTGCCCAGTCAATTATTGGTTGTGAATGGACCACTTTTGAAATTCTGTGGGTGGGTCTGAATTTCTGAGAGTAATTTCCATGGGAATTTCATGTGCTCTGAACAAGCCAATTCCTTCCGAGTCTGATAGCTTATTAAGCTAATAAGACCAGAGGGGAAAACCAGCAGTGGATTCTAGTTGAAGCATGGAACATGGAAATGATCTTAGCCAGGTTTCCTGTTCTGTGTGTCACCAAATCTCAGACCTGCAAAATATTCCAAGTCAAAGGACTCAGTAGACCAAGATCGAATGGTGTGTCTTCTCTGTGACATGAAAAGGGCCACCAGCATCCTATGGGTTTCAGAAAAGACTCCAAGTTGGTTTGTAAAACTGTCCATTTCTCAAAACCACTGGACCTACACTACTCTCTGTCTCTTCCCACAGACTAATACTCTGTACAAAGTATTTGAGAAATGTTACTCCAGTGATTTCCACTTCCAGGAAGTCCTTAAAACACAGGAAGCCTTTCCTGAGTAACCCCTTTTCACCCACACTATTTCAGTGAACCTTGTAACTGAAGACTGCACTGTCATCGCTCGCAATCTGAGACAGAATTCTCTCTGCAACGCTGACTGGACGTAGGTGAAAACTAGCCCAGTGGGAACAAGGTCATAGGTGGAACTGGCTCAGCCTTGAGAATCTGAACCAAAGGACCAGGAGAATCATATGAGCACAGGTGCTTGTGGGATTTCAGAATCCAGTTTGAACCACACATACATAAATGGAACAAGAGGGGAAAAAGAACTGGGCTGGCAAGATAGCTCAGCGGTTAAGAGCACTGGCTGCTCTTCCAGAGGTTCTGAGTTCAAATCCCAGTAACCACATGGTGGCTCACAACCATCTGTAAAGTGTTTGGATGCTCTCCTCTGGTGTGTCTGAAGACAGTTACAGTATACTTGTAAAAGCAATAGATAAAAAATCTTTTTAAAAAAAGAACTGTAAAATAAAGGTAGCTTTTAAACAGTCTGGGAGACTATGAGGTTTCATAGAGGCTGGAGGGAAGAGAACAAGAGGAGGGGACAGTCTATTCTATGACCTAGTCTGGCCTCTCTATGGGGTCTGGACTGTTGCCTGGAGGTCACCTGACTCCAAGGCAAATGTTACTTCACAATGCTGGCCGAGTCTGGAAGTTCTTCAGTTCCTAACCTGAAATTTCAAGTGCATTCTAGTTAGCCTTAGGGTATTCTTCTTTCAGGCCTCGTTATGTATCTTGCGACTCATCTTCCCTGAGACAGATGAATTGCTTCTTTTTTTTAAATACTATTTGAAGAGAAACCAGAGTGTTAAATTGCTTCTTTTAAATGGAAGAAATTTAGGAACAATTGTTTTTCACTTCAAGTGACTCATGTTCAAGGGAGAGTGACAGCTGGTGTCACTAGTTAAGCAATCCATAAAACTTACAATGTAAGCCCAGTAGACACAAGCAAAATCAAACATGAATAATGACAATGAAAATAATAAATACGATGGCAAAACTAAGCAACTCCATGGACATGTTAGCTTTTCCATAACAAAGTGAACAACGTAGAAGGAGGGAGGGTTTCTTTAGTCTCACATTTCCATGGACATTTGGCCCACTTACTTTGAGCTCATGAGCCGAGAGAGAACATCACGGCTGGGAGCACATGGCTAGGCAATATCACTCACCATATGGTGTTCAGGAAGCCAAGGGAAAGAGGTAGAGGGAAGGGTTAGAATAAAATATGTGCTTCCAGGGGACACCAACAGTGACCCACCTTCTCCAATCAGAACCCACCCCCGAAAGTTTCCACCCCTACTTATGCCATCAGGAGCACCCAAGTCCTTAGAATGTGTTTTAATTATGGGTTTTTATTGCTGTGAAGAGACACCATGACCAAGGCAACTCTTATAAATGCAAACATTTAATTGGGGGCTGTTTACAGTTTCAGAGGTTTAGTCCATCGTCATCATGGTTGGAAGCGTGGCAGTGTTGAGGAGACATGGTGCTGGAGGAGCAGGGACTTCTACATTTTGATCCAAAGGTGGCGAAGAGGAGACTCTATTTCACACTGGGTGGAGCTTGAGCATAGTAGACCTCAAAGCCCGCCTACACAGTGACATACTTCCGTCAATAAGGCCACACCTACTCCAATAAAGCCACACCTCCTAATAGCGCCACTACCTAAGGCCAAAGGTTGAAACATATGAATCTAGGGGGGGCCAAAACTATTCAAACCACCACAGTATATGACTTTAGGGACAGCCCAGATCCAAGTGCTACCAACATTAAAAGGGGTAGCTGATTGGGCAGGCAGAAGGGGAGGGAAGTCCAGAAAAGGATCATGGATGTTAACACCTCTATGTTCTTTTCTCTTGACCACAAACCCCACCTGCCTTCACAGTGACCCCCCCCCCCAACCTTAGGTCTCAGAAACTGTATTCAGACCACACTGCTGCTTGCCATTTTTTATGCTTCCAACTTTTTTTTTTTTTTTTATAAGCCCCATAGCCTATGACTTTCCCACTATGATTTCAGAAAAGCTGGGTGTGAGCTGCCAGCTCCTGGCTTCCATCCATTGCTCACATCTTGCTTATGGTCCAGAGTTCCTTTTCTGTTTTTGTTGTTGTTGTTTGTTTGTTTGTTTTTGTTTTTTAAACTCTGGATATGCAAACTGTGTTTTCTAATTCTAAAAGTACAGTGGAGCAAAACTAAGACAAATTGAAGTGAGATCAGTGCTTGCCAGAGTGTTGGGTAGAGAGAGAACTGGGAGGTGTGAAAAGATAGAAATATTTCATATTTCTTGATTGTAGTGATAACCCTGTAGTTTTTGCTATTGCTTGTTTTGTTGTTGCTTGCTTTTGGTGTGTGTGTTTTTGTGTATGTGTGTTTGTAAACGGGAGCAGGGAGGAGGGAGGAGGGGAGGGAGGAAAGAGGGAAGAAGGGGGGGTCCACTCATGATGAGACAGTAAGTGACGGTAAGGCACATGCCCAGTTTCAGTGGCTCTAGGCTGAAACATGTTTTGGGAGCAAAGGCGTGGTACTCATTGGTGTGTCAAGAGAGACTGGAAGGGTAGGAACCATTCATAATAAGCTCCGTGCTGAAACTTAGAACTATTTCATGGCCCTCTTCTGATCACTTGCATCTTGCACTGCTCAGGTAGACTTGCGATGTAGCTGTGCATATGACCCACATTCCTGAACTCAGTCATTGGTCAGGGTGAGCAGGTGAATCAGGCTCTCATGGACCCTTCGGCAGATTATCTCAGTGTGGAGCTAAACAGCAAGTGGCTTCCCTTCTGATGTCACAGTTGGAAAGATGAAAAGGTCAAGCTGTTGGCTCTTTCTTTTCCACCATATGGAAAAGACCCATCTCCAAGAAGAAGCAATGAGGTCAGGGAAGGTAAGCATAGAGAAGAAAGGAGAGGAGAGGAGAGGAGAGGAGAGGAGAGGAGAGGAGAGGAGAGGAGAGGAGAGGAGAGGAGAGGAGAGGAGAGGAGAGGAGAGGAGAAGGTCTGGGTAGCAGGACACAGCCTTACAGTATTCCAGTCTCTGTGGTTTGGGCTCCTGTGGTCCCACAAGCTAATCTTAACCCTCCCAGGGCAGAGTCAACCTCCCAGGGCAGAGTCAACGCCTCCTCAATCTAAGCTTGTTGGGTTTCTGATCTTATCACTGTCTGCCCTGCCTAATGCAGCTAGTCCTGACACCAAGTGCTGTAGCCTATACTCCTTAGAGCAAGCAAGAGAGAAGAGGAAACAATGTGAAATTAACAGAGCAGATCCTGGCTGGGGACTAGCTAGAAGGACATTTAGAAATTCCTGTTCTCAGAAGCAGAGCCCTCATTAAGAAATCACAAGTGTTTGGATTATCTCTTCTGCATGTGTGATTAAACACTTCATCTTCTCGAGTCAGGCAAAGCCACGTGACTGTCTGTGAGTGTCAATCACGATCCACAAAGATGAGAATTGCTTCTGAGTGGAAAAATCTTTAAGCAGCCTGTGGCTTGCTGGATCCCTTTCCCCTGTCTCCAAAAGGGAAGTTTTATTGATTTTGCATGGACAAAAGGGATCTTCATGGGCGAGCCCATGATGTTTTTATGGCTTTTAGACATAGACCAATAAGCGTGTGAAGGAAGGCCAGGACAGATGAAAGAAGGGAGCCAGGGAGTAAAGTCCAGGATTGTTACCAAGAGATGCGGGGGTGGGGCAGAGTGCGTGTGGGAGATAAGGATTCTTTCAAAGACCTTATACAGATGTGGTAGAGGTTCAGCGAGTCTGTGGTGACACGGCTACTTTCTGTCCAGGCTTGGTAGGCAGAGGACATCTCCCTCAAAACAACCTTTATGTTCTGCTGCCAAATGACCCTTTCTGAAGTTACAATGAGTTCAGTGTGAAAGAGACAACATTTGGATTATTCTGAGATGATACAGCACTCTCTCTCTCTCTCTCTCTCTCTCTCTCTCTGTCTGTCTGTCTCTCTTGTGTGTCTGTCTCTTTCGCTCTCTCTGTGTGTCTGTCTTTTTCTCTGTCTCTTTCTCTGTCTTTCTGTCTCTGTCTTTGCATGTATATCTGTTTGTTTCTGTGTTTCTCTGTCTCCATTTCTTTCTTTCTGTCTCTGTGTCTGTCTCCCTGTGTCTGTCTCTCTCTGTCTCTCTCTTTGTCTCTCTCTCTCTCTCTCTCTCTCTCTCTCTCTCTCTCTCTCTCTGTGTTTGTGTGTGGTGTGTATACATGTAAATATACGTAGTGCATATACACACATATGTTATCTTATAAAAGGACTAGCAAATACCAAATACGTCCATATAGTTTTTATTCCCTTCCCCCACCCAGTGGAAAAATGAAGCTTCAATCTACTTTCTAGCATCTCAACACACATTTTAAACTATAGGATTTGGGTTTGGTGCATATGCACACCACTAAATCTCTCCCCCCAACCCCCAACCGTTGAACTATAGTAAAAGTAGGGAGCTACTAACCTGACTCATCTTGCGATCACATGGATTACTTCTTATTTTGGTAAATCATGGCAGTCTCCTGCCTCAGAGAGGAACAGTTGCTTCTCGGGACTCTTTCAGTATATAACACAAGCGAGAAGAGTGGGAATCAAGTCAATGTGCCTGATCCTTTGCTCTTCACAGGATCCACCACTCAGCATGAGTCTTTGAAGGGAATCCAGGCCCTGCAAGAAAAAACAACAAAAACAAGACACTTAACAAAATAAGAATATAAAACCTGCCACTGCCAGGTTGACCTCTTGACCTATGTGCCATTCCACTAGAGGAGGCGGAAGCTACAAAGAAAGGCTAGCATGTGGAATGTGCCAGAATTATCAGGACAGTTTCTAAACAAAAGTACTTTTACCCAAAATCATAAGCATAGAGAGTCATCTCAAATCCACTGGTTTAAGATGTATACCACTTAGTACTGTTGTTCTGCTGAAGGAGTGCAGCAGTGAAAGGACTGGAGACAGTCTGCTACACCCATCGTCAGAGAAGCTTCCTCCTGCAGGAAATGGGAACTAATACAGAGACCCACAACTGGACAGTGTCCAGAATAGGAGAGACCTTGGAACACTCAGCCCTAAATAGGATGTCTTCCTCAAACCTCTCCCCTCAGGGCTCAGGGCACTTCACAGAAGAGGAGGCAGGAAAGGTTGTATGAGGCAGTGGGATGGAAGGACACCAAGGAAACAGTGTCTTCCGGACACAACAGGACCGATGCAGCACACATGAGCTCACAGAGACTGAGACAGCCATCTCCATTCACGGCATCAGCTGCTCTTCCTCCTCTTTTTGACAAGTTTTCCTAGTCAACCAGCATTGCTCATACTTTTATTTTTATAAGGTTATCATAAAATCTATCAAAGACTTTCAACAATAAAAAAAAAAAAAAAAAACCAAACCAAACAACACCCACCCCACCCCACCCCCAAGGAAAAAGTGACCCACATAGCAAAAGGTTCTTTGTAACATAGAAATTATGGCGTAGAGAATGAGATTCCAAGAGCAGTCCGACATCAAAGACAGAGTCCACTCTAATAGATACCCAGTCTTCATTGCTTATCTATTAGTGAGGCCATCAGACTTCAATCTGCACCAGTCACTGCTGTCTGTGTTGGGCAGGTCCTTTTTTCTGCACACATAGAAGGCCACAGCATATGCTTTCTGATACACGTGGAAATTGCCAAGGTGACTGAGTGGGATGCAGGTGTCTTTCTATTGCTCTTTATCCTGCCCCTATGTTGGTCTCTGTAGCGTATGCTGTACTGACCTATTCTCAGGTGATGTTTGAGTTCACCGAGAAGCTGACGTTGGAAGTGAGGTCGGCTCTTCCATTTCCCCCAATTCTGAGACTAGGAGGAAAGAGAAGAGCAAAATACCTCAAGAATAAAAACATTGCATTTTTTAGAACAGCTACAAGGTGACCCATTACCAAAAGTGCTTAGTATTGTTTATCCCGTGACCTAAAAATGCCCCCAGAGGGAAAGAAGCTGGCCATTCAGCCACTGAGAGAAAGCTTGTTCAGGAACTCTAGCTGACTCCCTTAACTTCCCTAGTCTTCCTTTCTACTGCATGTCTGTAAGACCGCAATTTTCCCTCAGTCCAGCTACTGTGGCTGTCTCTGCCAGATATTGTGAGCACTCGGTCTGCTAATGATTTGCGCTCTCTCTCTCTCTCTGCTACTTACTGTTCTCTTATTTTTTTTTCTTTCTATAGAATTAATAAACTTACTGATTCAAATCTCAAAATACAACAGGCATGGTAGGTCCTTCTCTAAACTGCACAGATCATCCCTATTTAAGGATGTCTGAGGACTCTCCGGTCTTTTGCAATGACATTTGAGCTCTAGATATCTGAAAGTCACAGGTAGGTATCTAGTCTGTACTATTAAACTTCAAAAAAGGACGTTTTTAGGAAGTACATTAGAGAGAGATTTCGAGATATCTCCAGGATAGGTAAGTACCTGTTTCCCAATTGCATTAATTGTAAATAAGATAAATTTGTTTACTGAGCCTGTAGGCTATGTCTGATGCAAAGTCTCTTCACTTGGATAACCCTTCCCAGCCTGGGCACATGTTGTTACCCTATGGCTTGGTTTTGTATGTGCTTTTTCTTCAGGCATTAGTGGCAGACCTGTTAGCCCTCTCCAAGGACTGATGAGGGCTTTGATGTTTTACTCGGGAAAAGCAGCCAAAGGAAAGAGTAGAACGTGATGTAGAAGGTACAGGTGAGCAGCCCGGATTGTCTATACCCTCCACTCATATTCTCCATATACTTGTACGCTACTGACTTAGTTGTCCTAAGTTAGATCCAAATTTGCCTCTCTCTAAAGTATTTGAATCCAGTCATCTCCTCCAGGAAGTTACCGAGAAAAACTAAAACACAGTAGTATCTATCTTTATAAGCCTGAACTCAGATAAGTCCTTCACCTCTGTCAGGCATTTGATATTAAAATAAATACACTGTCTCCGCTTTTCCTTGCACTAACGGGAAACCGTTCTATAATACAAACCTTCTGAAATGTTGAGGTGCAGTATGTGTGTGAGCTGTCCTAGAAGAGAGTCAGTCGTACCTTAAACCACAGAGAGAAGGCAGAGTTAGGGTTAAAGAATTTTCTTTACTGAGTTAACCCCAAGCTATCATTTATTTAACAGAAACTAATGGAGCATTCTCAAGGATAAATATGCTTTCGGGTACAGATAACACGCCAAGGATAAAGGTTAAACAGATCCTCCTCTGACTCAAGGCTCCTAGATGGTCAATGCTGTGATGTACCATCAGAGGGAGTACACGAGGAGGTTCCAGGTGTAGGTGGTTCTTGTGGCAGTTGAAGGACACGTAAAACGGACAGTGACTGGACAGTGGACTGGATTGGAGATCACAAAAACAGCAGCAACAGCAACAATTAAACCCAACAAAAGAAACAACAATAAAACCCAACAAAGAAACAAGATAAAACATTATCCTAGCACCTGCAATTAGGGGCATGGGAATACATCCTATCGGAGGAGAATCATCCAGAGCGAACAAGAATGAGGCGGGAACACACGGGCTGCTAACACTTGACCTTCACAGATGTCACCTCACCACATCTACTGGAGTGACAGACAATTCGATGCCATCAAAGAAGTCTGAGGGTGCAGATACAAGCCAACAGTTGCACTGGCGACCATGAGACGAGGAAAGGAAGGTGCATAGGGGTGCACTTTCCCACTGTCTAGACTCTGGCCTGAGAGAGATCACCCAAGAAGAATGGACGTGTACAAAAGGAGTGAGCAATGACTGACTGACTGAAAGCACGTGTGGGAAGAGCTGCTTCTACGGTTTGGAGTGACAGGAACTCTATGTTAAGTAATGAGCCAGATGAAAGGGTCTCATTAATGCTGAGAACTCTGCACAGCAACTCCCTAAGATCCGCCAGAGAGATAGATCCTAGTGAACATGGCAGCAAAGGAAACAGAGGGCCTTCCAACAGAAAGCCTATGAAACAGGGCTTCCAACAACAAAATACAGAACCCTGGGGGGAATACACCCCATCTGCAATTACAATGCCTATCAGTATATCAAACTGAAGGGGACAAATAGGAAATGTGTGGTTTTTTTTTCCCAATAAGAATAAACGACCCAACATGTTCCCAACAAAACTTTATTCTTTTCTTCAAAAATTTCCAGGATTCTTTGTCTGAATGGACTTCTATTTTGGAGTGGACTGTTATTCTCACGGTCAAAGCGAGCAGAATGATATCCGGGTGGAGAATGTGAGCGTGTGCAGCTGGCCCTTCCACAGGCAATGGCTCAGTCTTCTTTATGCTAACTAGATTATATAATTCATTCTGAGTTCACAGACTAGAAAATGCCAGAAAAGAACGAGGAAATCAAATATGAAATTTAAGGGAACTAGAAATCGAGTGACCAACTTCCTGGAGGCATCCCCTGCTGGTGTCAATTTGACAAAACCAGCTTCCAGTTGACTCAGAGATCAAAGCACCAGATCTTACAACAGCAGCCCACAAGAAGATGATGCTAATGTTCTGGACAGCTATACCAGGAGCAGTCATTCATCACTGGTCCATTTTGCTGTCAGGATGAATGGTCAGCCAGGGCTGGGGGATGGGGAACTGTTCTACAAAGAGATTGCAAATAAAGATTATAGAGCTTAACTAGAAAACAATGAATGCACAGATAGTCACAAATTTTTCTAGAATGAAATAGAGGGGGAAATATGAGGTTGTATTAGCATCTTTCACAAAATATATTTTATAATAAAATTAGCTTTAAAGCAGGCACTCTCGGTTTCTCACTGAAAGTATAAAGCTGGTGATATACTTGGGTCTCACAAAGAGTCCTTATGTGTACAAATTATAGAAAACCTGACTGGCAGGGACTTCATTTTGTGGGTTCCTCCCCCAACTTGCCTCTCCTGTTCAGAGTCTAGAACTCTTCTGTTCGCTACCTTGTCTTCCCAAGTCCTTTTCATTTCCTTGGCCTGAGGTTGGGTACTTACCTAGCCCAGGAATCCTCTTCTCTTGGAGGTTTTACAGTCAGAGAAATCTCAAGGGGATTTTTGCTGAACTAGGAAAAGCTGATATTTCACTGAAATCTAGGACAGGAGTTGGAGATCACAGATGACAGATAGCATGACACACAGGGATTTTGAAGCTCAGCATTTACTGTCACCATAATTGCTCAGATGGAGGGAGATTGTTACTCCCACAGAAGGTGGGAGACTGTAATCTCAGAAAGAAGAGTCCTTTCAAATTGAATAAAAATTAACTTTATAAAAAGGTAATTAAACTGTGTTTGTAAATGTTTTTATCTCACTGTGGACTGATGACAACATTTTCACAAACTAGCCATGTCATAAAGAACTGGATTTTGGGAAACAGATAACTGTAATGGGGCCCTATCCCCGCCATCTCAGACTCCCCGCTTTCATAGATTTATACTCTGAAGCTCATCTGGTAATCTTCCACAGTCAGCTCTGATGAACAAAAATCCCAGTACATTAGCATGCTACAGAAAGGCTTCCCTGGTCTGGGTCCAGCTTGGTCTTGGGCAGCTCTGCTCATGACGCGCCTGCATAGACACCTGAACTCTGCCAATGCCCCTGGCAGAAGATGGCAAGCCCTTGATTTCAGTGAGATAAGAACTTTATATCAGGATGGAAATCAATGCATGGCTTCTCTCATGAAGAAGATCTTGCTTTGACAAAGAACTCATGTACACTGTGGTACAAGCCTCTGGTCTCAACTCTGCCTCCACTCTCTGCTTATGATCTAAGTACAGTTTGTGTCTTTATGCAGTTCCCTCTCTGTCTGCAATTTCCTTTTTCCTCTGGACCACTGCAGACACATAATTGAGGCTGACCTTGAGTCACATTCTCTGTGGGGCTCCTCTCTCCTACAGATAAGCAGTGCTTATCTGTATAGATGTATACATCTATTTGTACAGATCTGTATAGATGGCTCTACACCACACTATATTATTCAGATACATTTGGCTATCATCCTGCAGTGGCTGTCCTTAGGTTCTATTGGCTGTCCAACACCAAGCTGTAATTTTTCCTAACTGTATTTCTATGGGGACAATCTCATAGTGTGGAAAACTGTTAGTGGTTGTCCTTAGGTTCTATTGGCTGTCCAACACCAAGCTGTAATTTTTCCTAACTGTATTTTTATGGGGACAATCTCATAGTGTGGAAAACTGTTGAGATTGGGGGCCATGTCTGTCTCCTTAATCACTGCAGCAAGGGAGTTTCCCTGCTCACTGTTTCCTGGCAGAATGTTTTGGTGGATTCAATGGTGGTCCTCTAAAAGATGCCCTCATCACTGGGACATGCAAGAACTGGTGTACTTGGAAATAGGAGTTTGTGGATGTACTTAAGGGCTTCAAGATGAGATTATCCTGGTTATCCATGTCCAGCCTACACCCAAAGGGAAGTGTTCTTACAACACACGGCAGAGGAGAAGGGAGGAAGGGGAAGATGGGAGGCAGTGATTTCAGGAGGAGTGACACAGCCAGTGATATCTGGAGCAACTAGCAGTGGTAGTGAAAGTGAGGATATCCTCTGGAACCTTCCATGGTGCATGACCCTGCTGACAAGTTGATTTAGGATATTGAATTTCAGAGCCCTGAAAAAGGACATTTCTATTGTTATGGGCGACCCACTTTGTGGCCATTATACTATAGCAGCCCTAGAAATCAAATAGCATAGTCTGGTCATGGGTCCTACACTCAGCCACTAAAGAGTCTTATGCTCCTTACACAGGTTTGAGAGACTGAACCTGAGTCTCTGGAACCTAGCTTTCGAGCCTAGTTCCTTTATGCCCTGAGCCACCTCCCCTGCTCATCTTAACTGATTTTAAAAACTATTCATTTATTTTAATTTTTGTGTATGAGTGATTCCCTTCCTATATCTAAGTACCACATATGAGAAGCACCTGCAGAGGCCAGAAGAGAACAACAGATTCTCTGGAACTTGAATTAAGGATGGTCGTTAGCTCCCTGGGGGTGCTCGGCACTGAACCCTCTGCAAGCACAGTAAGTGCCTTCAACTGCTGAAACTTATCTCTGAACCCCGATTTTTAAAGCATTGGCAGTTGTGTTCCAATCCACTCAGTAAAATACGAAAATCCTGGGCAGCATCATTAATAACCCGGAGAGTAGACTGGTGGCTTCCAGTGGCTGAAACCTAACTTATTAACCACCTGGGTCATAGGAATTCGGTGTCCACACGGAGGAGTTAGCATTTAAGAGTTAGTGCTGTTCTCTCTGGGGAATGAATTAAGGAGGTGGTAAAGCACTCGACTAGCTCAAGAAGGAGAGAATTAAACTCTAATGACTAAGGTGTTAACTCCAGCTGACAGCATGATTCCCACAACTATTAAAGTTGCACAGGGTCACTGAAGCTCAGCAATAAAGAACTCAGAAGTTAATGAAGTGTGTGAGTATTCACACCTTGCAGAGTAGTTTAGGTGAAGTTCTGGATAAAAGCTGGACCTGAGAATTTAGGGACCTGTGTCTTCTTCTGCATAAAGATGAGCCTTACCTTGCAGATGCACCTACTTCCACGCCAAAGGAGTTTGCCTCTCAAGGAGAGACAACTCCATCAATCCCAGGTTTCCTCCAATTCTCACAGCAGTCCTTGGACCTGTGGTAACCTTCCAGCATCCTTCGAAGGACAATTACAAAGCCAAACCCACAGGTATCAGCAGATGATAAATTCATGCGAGTCACCCCACTAAACCTACTTGCATTTTTTTTTAATATCTTCTTCAAAAGGAAGGAGATGAACTGTGCATCCCATAAAGCCAACCTCATGGCCCTACATTGAATCACACTCTTGACAGTGAACAAGTTCCTCCTGCTTCCTTTCCTCTCTTCTCAGTCATCAGTTTTTCTCCTTGCTCCTAGATCCTCTCATCCGTTTAAAGTGTGTTCTGACAGCTCTAAGAAATGAATAGTCCTTTCACGTGTGAACATAGATCATGGTCTAGGGTGAGCCCTCATTTCACGGCCGCCTCTAAGGACGAAGTCCTTAAATTAGGCTGCCCCAGCTTGATGGCTTTCCTCTCCTCTTCTCTGCCAGCTTCACGGTTATGATCACAGAGCACCCGACAACGCCAGGTCTGCGGCTGTCACCCAGCAAACTGGGTGGCATGGAGAAAAGTGAAAAGGATAAAGAAAATGATAAAAGGGAGGTCAGAAGGGAAGGAAGGGAAAGAAGGGGAGGAAGAGGGAGGAGACCGATCCTCACTGTTTATCTCGGTGTCCCCTTTTAAACAAGAGAACCTATGTGTTTGTTCACCAGGTTTTCAGTGTCATTTATAGCACGCCTCCCTTTGCTCCAATTCCAAATCACTGCTGTTACTGCATGCCATGCAGCCATGAGCTACAACAGTCTCTCCTCCTTACTGTTACAGAGTGTTAGGGTGTTCCTTTGCCAAACTGTAATGGTGGACAAGGAGGACTCATAGATGACTTCTTGTACCTGGAGATGGACTCCATGGGGGATTGCTCTGCTGCTGCTGCTGCTGCTGCTGCTGCTGCTGCTGCTGCTGCTGCTGCTGTTAAAAGAGGCCTGGGCAGAGACACAGATCTTTTTCACTAACTTTCAGACAAGAAAACACTCTCCTGGTGGTGATGGTTGCACAGTCATGTGAATGTATATAAATGCCACTGAAATGAGTGTTTAGAAATGGTTAAAATAGTAAGGTGTGTGTGTGTGTGTGTGTGTGTGTGTGTTTTAAACTACAATAAAACAAAACTTTCCATTACTTCTGCTTAGTCCTGCTTAGGTAGTGTAGCCACCTGCTCATCACCAGGGCAACAGTCACTAACATCCTCGGGACCACACCTGTCAGCAAATGAACAGCTTCCTTTTCTAAACTTCCCCTCTCCCCCCTTTGTGTTTGGAGGGCAGAACTTGACAAGCAACATTTCTTCTTTGCCAGGTGACTCTACCAACTGGGGATTTGGAAGGCAGGAGTCGGAGAAGGGAGCAGATCTCTCTGTAAGCTTCCTGTTCCTGCCACAGTTGCCCAGCAACGGGCCTTCCGCACAGCACTCATTTCAAGGAGCAGTTGGTCAGTGTCTAATTGTTTCCACTCTCCCAGACCCAGCTCCTTATGCCTCTGAGAGATACTGCAGCAGGCAACTAACACCCTTCTTAAGGGATGTGGATCTGGGACCCTTGCTATTCCCTGGTCTTGAGTGTTAGCACCTGCCACCAACTCAGGTTATTTGGAAAATGCTCAAAAGTTTCTAGGAATATCCATCTTATGCTTTCCCCCATCTATTTTCTTGTTTGCTATTTTAAACATTTATTTAATGTGTGTGTGTGTGTGTGTGTGTGTGTGTGTGTGTGTACAGCTTGTGTGTGATGGTTAGAGGATAACTTATGAAAGTTGGATTTCTACTCCTATCATGAGGATTCTGGGAACTGAACTCAGGTCCTTAGGCTTGGCAGCAAGCACCTATACCTGCTAAGCCATCTCGCTAGCCCAATCCTATTTCTTAATTTCTGTCAGAGGATCTTCCCCAGTTTTTATTTTATTTTATTTTTCATATAGAACAAGCTATCTATAAGATGCTCAATAAATTAATAAAATACTTTTAAATATCAGCCATATGCTGGATATTTAGGCTAGGTGCTTCAATAATAGTCACTTTAAATCCAGCAAAGGCACAGTTTAAAATCTGAAATACCAATATATTTTAAGCCTTATAAAAAGTCAAAAGTAGAAGTCACAACATGTTGGCATGCTGAAAGAATGTGCTACCAACAAAAACAAGTGGTCGGCCCTGGGCACGAGTCCATACAAGTGTGCTAGATGGACTCGGCAGGCACTATGTACATGTTTGCACACACACCACACACACACACACACACACACACACACACTCACACACGAACTTCGAAGGGAACACAGGAGGAGCTGGGGGAAGGGAGGGGCAGAAGTGTTCCAGGTGCAGAGCTTATATACAAAGTTCTCAAAAATACAACCAGAAGCAAGAATAACAAATTGTAGAAACAATTCTGCAAGGAATTGCTTCCTCTTTGGTGTGTGCTCCCAGCCCCCACCTCCGCTATTTTAAGTGTCATGTGTCCCAGGCTAGCCTGGAACTTTCTGAAGATAACCTTGAACTTCTGATCCTTCTTTATAAACCTGTGTTAGTACATCAGTCTGAGGTAACCTGTGCTAACACAGCAGTCTGAGGTGCTGAGGATTAAACCAGGGCTTCGTGCATGCTAGGCAAGCTCTGCCTCCACAGCTTTACCTCCCCAGTCCCTAAGCTCTGATTCTTGATGCAGCCCAAGGGTACCCCGATGCTTTCATATCCATTATAACACCCAGATTCAGGGGCTGGCAAGGTGTGGCGTGGCAGACAGACAGACAGACAGACAGACAGACAGCAGGTAGCTAGTGTAAAACTTGGAGGTTACTCCTATTTCTATTTCCAAGTGAAGCTATAATTGTCCTTTTTAAAGTTTTCCTTGCATTTGTATTGAAGTGCTTTGTGTGTTGGGAGGTGTATATGGGTGGGGGTGGGGGGCACACTGATGCCGTAGAATGCATGTACAGGTCAGAACACAACTTTGTAGTGTTTGATCGCCAGATACCAAGGTGGTAGACAGGCAATTCCAGAAAGTTGTCCTCTGACCTCTGTATGTATAAGTACACGCACAGGTTACCTAAATAAAAATTTAAAGCTCTTTGGAAAAAAACATTGGATCTGTAACTGAACATCTACAACCCTTTTCTAATCCTTATTTCCTAAATAATACAGTAATTCTCTATATAGCATTCAGCTAGCATTAGGAAATAGAATTCATGTAAATGTTTAGAAGTGTATAGAAGGAAGCTAATAGGTTATATGGGAACACTGTGTCACTCTCCATAAGGGGTCTAAGTATCTGCAGGACAACTTTAGGCATCCTAGAACCAACCTCCCAGTAGGCTCCATGCAGGCTGTATATATATACACACACAAGACCTGTGTGACTTCTGACTTCAGTCCCATAGACCTGCTGCTGCTTGCAATGTAGCCAGGCCAAGTCAGGGTAGTTAAGGAATAGCGTGGCTACACATACATCTAGTAATTGACTGGCACTGTTAAACAGGAAAATACCTACTAAGGAGAAGAATACATACACTTGATGTTCTTGTGAATGCACACAATGTTGCTTTCTGGGTTGCCTGATCCAGTAAGAGCTAAACACACAAGATGGAGGAGTTTGCCATCATCAGCCAGCACCCAGGAACATGGTCCTCTTCATAGGCCTCTTAAACTGACTGAATTTATAAACAATACCCAGACCTCAGATTAGAAAACAAGAAACAACTTGTTTTATACTTAATGACAAGTATCTAGTTCTTGATGACAAAGAAGATGGGATTGTCAAAGTGTCTGTCATTGGACAGCATTCATTTAGAAGAGAAAAATCCACATGGAGCCAATCCATCTAAAGGGCAAGCTTACCCATTTCTAGATTAAAGGATCAGAATCAGAAAGATCTGTGGACCTTGTTCCCTTCTGACATCAAACTTTATCAACAGGCCACAACCCAGGAAGGTTGTGCAGACTTACTTCTGCACAGTCCCTTGACATAGATGACATTGATAATTGGACAAGAGTCTCTCATTCACTATGTCAATAGTATATATTGACTTTTTAAAATTACATTCCTTATTGTGTGTATGTGTGTGCCCACGTGTGCCACAGTGTACATGTGGAGGCCACGGGGACAACTTCTGGGGATTCAGCTTTCTCTGTCTACCATGTAGGACCTGGGGATTGATCTCAGCTTGCAGGGCTTGGCCAGTAAGCACTGTTACTGGCTAAACCATCTAATGCATGGGCGCACATAACTGTCTTTTAAAAAAACAGCTGTATTAAAAGATTCTTCAGCCTGTGAGGAACGATGGCAAAGTCAAACTTGTAACAAAGCTTGAAACCTCTAAGCTTGGTCCCAGTTACCATTGGCGTGGCTTTATCAGACAATGTTCTGAAAACATTACACCTTGGCAATCACCCATCCACTGAGAATATACCATCTGGCACTGGGTGGATTAACGTTTGTCATTATAGTGGGAAAGTGACTAACAGAGAAACTAGAAAAAATCAGGAGGTTTTGCCAATTTTAAAGAGCAGCTTTGCTTAGAACAGATGTGTTGCTTATACTGCTTTGGTGGGAAAAAGTTAAAAACAACCCAACTCCAGACATCCTAAGACGGACCAATACTAACAGGAACAAGACATCTTTTTATGTCATTTTTAACACGAGAAGAATATCACCACCCCTGCCTTTAAAGTCACCACCCCTGCCACCTGTGGTCCAATGAGGTTGAGCCTTGGGTGGGAGCTACAGAGGAGAGCAAGAGCTTGTGAACAGACTCAATGTCCCAACCTTGCATTTCCATCATGGGACACATGATCCTAAACCTTTAGTGACATTCTTTTTGTGTTTTCACCCACCACCTTATTATTTAAGTGACCAAAGACATCAGTGAAGATGTCCACGATTCCAGAGGGAAGCAATATCTGAATACAAACATGCAGAACACTTCTACCTCTCAATCCAATCCTTCCTGAACTATCAAAAAACTTATTTTCGTGCTGCCCATGATTTACTTACCTACATATCTGTGATGGTTTGTATATGCTCGGCCCAGGGAGAGGCACTATTAGAAGGTGTGGCCCTGTTGGAGTAGGTGTGGCCTTGTTAGAGTAGGTGTGTCACTGTGGGCATGGGCTTCAAGACCCTCATCCTAGCTGCCTAGAAGCCAGTATTCTGCTAGCAGCCTTTAGATGAAGATGCAGACTCTCAACTCCTCCTGCACCATGCCTGTCTGGATGTTCCTGCCTTGATGATAATAGACTGAACCTAGTTGCCTTGGTCATGGTGTCTGTTCACAGCAGTAAAACCCTAAGACAATTTCCCATGTTTCTGGAGGATGAACAATTTTGAGGGTCTAATGATGTTGGATACTATCAGGGTCCAGAATTTCTTTGGATTATCATTTATCATAAGGCAAAAATGAGAAGGGACACGATATGGTACTGAACACTACAGGCTCAAGCCCCATCTCCAATAGGTGATTCCCTGATCCAGACCGCAAAAATGAGTTGCTCTCTAGGTATCCACAAACTTTTGTCTCTGTTCTTGTGCTGGTTTGAGTGAGAATGGCTTACATAGGCTCATATGTTTGAATACTTGGTCCTTTGTGTGTGTGTGTGTGTGTGTGTGTGTGTGTGTGTGTGTGTGTGTGTGTGTGTAACTGTTTGGAAAGGACTAGGAAGTATGGTTTTGTTAAAGAAGGCATGTCACTGCCTCACCATTCCCATGTAGCTTTCTCTGACTCATGGTTGTGGCTCAGGTTGTAAGTTCTCAACTAGTACTGTAGCTCCATGCCTGCCTGCCTGCTGCCATGCTGTCTGCCCTGATGGTCACAGACTCACCCTCTGTAACTGTAAAACCCAATGTCTTAGTTAGGGTTTTACTGCTGAGAACAGATACTGTGACCGATGCAACTCCTATAAGGACAACATTTAATTGGGGCTGGCTTACAGGTTCAGAGGTTCAGTCCGTTATTATTATCAAGGTGGGAGTGTGGCAGCATCCAGGGGGGCATGGTGCAGGAGAAGCTGAGAGTTCTACATCTTGTTTCAAAAGCAGCTAGGAGAAGACTAGCTTCCAGGCAGCTAAAATGAGGGTCTTAAAGCTCACTCCCACAGTGACACACTTCCTTCAACAAAACCACACCTACTCCAATAAGGCCACACTTCCAAATTGTGCCACTCCCTGGACCAAGCATATACAAACTATCACACCAAATATACTCTTTTTTTCCCCCTATAAGTTGCCTTGGTCATGGTGTCTTATCACAGCAGTGGAAAAGAAACTAACACAGCTCTGGCACATTAGAAGGTGTTGGCGTGTGCCATCCGCTGTATTAATCTGGAGTCCTTGCTAAATAAATTTGTGCTGAGTTTGATGTTTAGATCAGTTAAAGAAGAAGCTGTCACAATATTTAATGAAGAAAACAGCTGAAGTGGATCTGTTTCAGTACTGAGGTATTATTTATTTTAATGGCTTTCACAAAACCACTTTCTATTTATGCTAAATAATTTTACTCCTTCTAAGCAGCTGATAAATACCAGTTTCCAACTGAGGACAAATTAGGACGGCGAGTTGTGAAGTAGTGATACTCACTGGGGCCTTACCTGGTTTGAATACAGTCACCTATTATCTACAAGAATTATCCAAGAACTCCCACCTCGAGGGTACCAAGATCTGCAGGATGCTCAAGTGGCATAGAAAACAACATTTACCTATCCCATATGACGCACATCGCCCTGCAAGCATATCATCATCTCTAGGTCCTTTGTAAGTGGTATGATGCACATGTTCTGCAAATAGTTGTCAAATCTTATCATTCAGTGAATAACAGTAAGAATAAAAATTACGTATTTAGGTGGGGTTTTCCCTCCACAGTAGTTTTGGTTTCCAATTGGTTGAATCTGTGGATGTGGAATCATGGATAAAAGGGATGTTTTCTAATCGCTCTGCAGCCTGTCTTGCTACCTGCTGTGACTTCTCACCCAGTGAGTGGTCTCAAGCAGGCTCCTTCACTCTCTAATGTGCTACATCTTACCTACTCTGGGCTTACTGTTAACCATTTCTGTTGGAGTCCTAACTAAAACATGAACCAAAACGACAGGTTACAGAGGTATCAGTTTTGGATAAGTGAACTTGGTGATACCTATGTTGACTGTGTACAGGCTGTGTTAGCTCTCTACTTTAATAAGGAGATGAAGATGTTTGGAAGGCTGGCCGCACCTGAGACATGAGAGCCTTCTCCTCTTCAGCTGGGCTCCCACACTCTGGGTTCTGTCTTGTGTAGAGACACTGAGACCTTCGTAGGTGGGTCTTCCAGTTTGCTCCATTGTCTGCAGCAGCTCACACTTGCTTTGCACCCATGAAAACCTCCGCAGGGGGCTGGAGAGATGGCTCAATGGTTAAGATCACTGACTGCACTTCCAGAGGTCCTGAGTTCAATTCCCAGCAACCACATGGTGGCTCACAAGCATCTGTAATGGGATCAGATGCCCTCTTATGGTGTGTCTGAAGACAGCTACAGTGTACTCATATAAATAAAAAAATAAATAAAACTTAAAAAAAAAAAAAAACCTCCGCAGGGCCATGGGGGGGGGGCGTGACTGTTTACATCACGTGGAGAGGCTTTCAATCCTGAGTAAGTGCTACAATTATGAAAGCTGCACAGAAGTAGGAATCACGCCAGTCAAAAAGATGCTTTTGTCCGCAGGCAGCTTGCATTGTATTTTGCAAGAACGTGTTTGACATTTTAAACCTTCCCGTGGCAGCAAATTGTACTTCTCCTAGCAGCGGGAGTTATTAGGTCGGTGCCCAGAATAAACCAGATTGTTTTGGAAAGGTTTAATTTTTTTTTCAGTTTCCATGCTGCAGTTTATGACTGGGTTGGTTTCTTCAGAGATAAGCCCAGGTATAGTTGTACACTGATGATTACTTCAGATTTAAAGCCACAGATACCCTTTTTAACCTTCAGGAGAAACAGTTATAATCTACTTTTCAAGCAGATGAATCAGGGTGAGAGAGTTCTGGTTCTAAATTTAAAACTTTAAAAATCAGACAGAGTGGTCAACCCAAAGCTCCCAAGGTGGGAGAAAAATATTTCTCACAAATGGACAGAAAGGAATGTTACATAAAACCCAAGCTACAATCTGTTTTCTCTTATGCATAATTTATTTATTGTCAAGAAAGCAGAATATATCCACTGACTGTAAGGTCATATACTAACCAGCTGAATTGCAAAAGCATTGTTTCAAAAATGGCAAGACACTGTACTTTTGAAAATTCATGACAAATAACAGAAACAACCCGGAATGACTTGGTTCTCCCAACCTTTCTTGGAAAGATCCACATTCTCCGTTGACCTTCAGAACTTTGGTTCATGGTCTCCTCAACTTGTAGGAACTTAGATATCACAGAGCTCATGCAGGAGAAAAAGATGGGTCAAAAATAGGCAGATGAATGCAAAACCAATGCTGATGCCAGAGGTAAGGGTCAGGTACGCCAGAGAGGCCCTCAGCACAGACAACATGCATCTCGTTCCTAAGGACTAAGCATTGGACTCTTCAGTACCCACTGTAGCAGCCATGGTCTAGTTTAAATAAACAGAAAGCAGGAGTGACCTATGCACAGTCCTAACAAGGGTAGGTGCTACATCACATATTCAGTAACTAACGTTTTAAGGGACATTTATTTTAGAGAAAGGACTGAAGGAGCTGAAGAGGTTTGCAACCCCATAGGAAGAGCAACAATATCAACCAACCAGACCCCCCAGAGCTCCCAGGGACTAAACCACCAACCAAAGAGTACACATGGAGGGACCCATGGCTCCAGCTGCATATGTAGCAGAGGATGGCCTTGTTCAGCATCAATGGGAGGAGAGGCCCTTGGTCCTGTGAAGGCTCAATGCTCCCAAGTAGGGGAATGTGAGGGCAGGGAGGCGGGAGTGGGTGGGTGGGGGAGCATCCTCATAGAAGCAGGAGAGGGGAGATGGGATGGGGGTTTCCAGGGTGGAGAACAAGGAAAGACAATAACATTTGAAATGTAAATTTTAAAAATCCAATAAAAAATCTGGAAAAAAAACATGTCAAGAAACAGTATATATTTTACTTAAATTTTTTTCCAATTTATCTTCAAATTTCTACATTTTAAATGGATAGATTTACTTTAAATGAATAAATCCCAAGACTCATAGCAGTGGGATAATTCAAAAGGTACTTTTTGAATTAAAAGTTTGGTTTAAAACTTGGAACAAGAGTCAAGAGATGGCTCAGCAGTGAAGAGCATGTATTGTTCTTTGCCGTGGACCTGGGTTCGAGTCTCAGCACCCACAACTGCCTGGAACTCCAGTTCCAGGGGATCCAATATCCCTTTCTGACCACTGAGGGTCCCTGCACTTACACAGTACATGTACATATAAATAGGCATACCTACTACACATGAAAAGTTTGTAACCTTACAAATAATTGGCAAAATATTTCTTGCCTCTAGTGAAACACATGGCAGAGTATGAAGTCTGTCTTCTCCAGTTGGGCCATTATTGGGACTTCTAGGACTTTCTACATTTCAAAACTTACAGTAACATAGTCTGCGACACAGAAACTCATCCTGCTTATGCCAAAGAAAATGCATCACCATAATGAGGATTAAAGGCTTCTGTGTGCACGCGCTGCCAATACATTTCCAAGAGCCCGCATTTTAACAAGTAAAATAGACAGATGACCAGACATGAGATTATAAATTACTTTGGCTGAGTTAAAAAAAAAAAACACGCTAGCAGTAGATAGCGCAACAGTTTTACTGACATATTTCTTCGTGTTCTGCATCCTTATGGATGTCTCTGTGTAGCTTCTTATGGGACTCATGTAGGATACACCTTATACAGGAACCACAATATGTGCCCATGCCAAATAAGAGCTCACCCACATTGCTGCTAACTTGGCACAAAGCCTCACGCTTTCTACAGAGGAAGTGATCCAGAGAAGCCAGGTCAGGCCTGCAGTAGCCGGCAGGAGGACAAAGTGACGACAGCTTTGCAGCGCTCTACCTCACATTTCGTCTGGGTTAATGCATATCAGTAAATGAAGTCTATGGGTTCTTCCCCAAGTGTTTAACCAATATGAAACTGCACGGCAAGAGGGGATTACTGGACTTAGAAGCCTGTGTGCATTCTCCCCACCTGTTAAAGCTCAGGCGCAAGGTCTGCACCTGAAGGTCACTTAGGAGACTCTTCTGCTGAGCACATGACAGGGGCTCTCCTCACACTGTGACGTAGATATATGTATGCGCTCAGTACTTGACATACTGTCATTCAGACCCCTCGAATTAATGCTTTATGCATCTTGTACCAACAGAATGTCTAAGTGGTAAAAAAAAAAAAAAGTATCTTATGATCTGCTCAAACCAAAAGCCTGCACAGGTGAGACAGGTTAGGATGAGTGGACCAATGTTGATTCATTATCAGTAACCAGTATCTATAGTCTATTCTAGTCTTCCATCTTTGGAGCGGACAATTCTGAATTTTGTCAGATGTACAATATTGTGTATCCACTACAGCAATAACATAAACCGTTTATGGCCCTAAATTGTCCTAAATGCCCCCTAGCCATCTTCCCCTGTACCCTTCACCCCTGACAACCCTCATCGTTTTACTTTATCTATAGTTTTACTTTTCCAGAATGTCAGTTAGTGGATCCATAGCATCCTTTTCCTTTTTTAAAAAAGACTGGTTTCTTTAACTTAGTAATTTGCATCTTAATTTCCTTTGGGTCTTCCTATTGGTCATTTCTTTTTTTAAGTCCGAGCTAATACTTCTTTGTATGAACATATCACAGTTTGTATAACCATTCACCTATGGACATCTCAGTTGCCACCAACTGTTAGCAATTATGAATAAAGCTGCCATGCGAGTTTCGATGCACCTGCCCACTAGTTGCCTATCTTTATCAATACAAGTATACTCGGTGTGAATAATCAGGAGGATGCTCTCTATTCAATACAGCTGTAAAGATTTAACTTTGGGTGCAGGTCTTGCTTTATCACTTTATTCCAGTTTTTGGTGCATGGGTGCCTTGCCTGCATGTATGTCTGTATACTGTGTGCATGCCTGTTGTTCACAGAAGAGGGCAGAGGAGGGCAGATCCTCTAGAACCAACATTAAAGATGGTGGTGAGCTGCCATATGGGTGTAGGAAAACACATCTGGGTCCTCTGGAAAAACGGCAAGTACTCTTAATCCCTGAGCCACCCCACCCCACCCCCAGGCCTTTGGGCTCACGTTTTGAAAACGACAACCTCATCGATTATTTCTGATTAGCCCATAACTTCCGCAGATGTGCTTTTTGGAGTTCATTTATTACAGATGGTCAACAGTTTACCACATTACTTCAAGGGTGCTTTCATAGATGTACAAGTTTTTCCTGTGAGATTTACACATAGCCGGCGATGAATAGGGATGCAAAGAGGGAGAGTGATTCCTACCCAGTGACTGTGGCAAGTTCTCCTCTGTTTTAGACATGACAGTATTACTTCCTAAAATTGTAACTACCTGGCGAGATGGAATTACATGCAGTTTCAAAGAATTATTCTCTGATGTTTGTATTCCATGAGGGAAGAGCTTGGTTGAGATCTCCCGTGCAAATGTTTCTGACAATGGTCTTCTGCTATGTTTGTCTACAGATAATGCTAGAAGACTTGTCTCTGTGACTAGTGATCACATCCAGGAAGAGCCCGTTTCCTTTCCTTCCAGCTTCCAACAACTGTTGCTTCCTCTTTCCCAGGAAGTCCCTACTCCCTGCTACAGATATGTTCTTGATTACATGGAACATTTTGGTATTCAGCCTTACACTGTTCTGCTGGTTCTTTGTGCAGCTGAAGGATGCTCACTTGAATAAAAACTCAAAGTCTAGATGGAACTCCTTTCTCCTAGCAGCATCTGTGGTCTGTGCACTGTGGGGGTTATGACAGGAAAATGGGCTTCCTTCCTTGAGTGGGATGTGATGGGAGATACCATAGGATTCAGCCATAGAGAGCCCTGTGGGGCATTTTCTCATTAGTGATTGATGGACAAGGACCCAGCTCATTGTGGGGGATGCCATCTCTGGGCTGGTGGTCCTGGGTTCTATAAGAAAGCAGGCTGAGCAAGCCATGGGAGCAAGCCAGTAAGCAGCACTCCTCCATGGCCTCTGCATCAGCTCCTGCCTCTAGCTTCCTGACCTGTTTGAGTTCCTGCCCTGGCTTCCTCCAGTGATGGACCACAATGTGGAAGTATAAGCTAAATAAACCCTTTTCCTCCACAACTTGCTTTTGGTCATGATGTCTCATCAAAACAGTAGAAATCCTAATTAGGATAACTATTCAGCCAAAAAAAAAAAAAAAAAAAAAAAAAAAAAAAAGAGACGATTCTGATACACACTACAACATAGATTAGAGGCATGGACAAATGACGGGTGCCACACACTGGACACACTATGGCAGGTGAAATATGCCAGGGACAATGCAGTATATAAGTGTGTGAGTCCACTTTTGTGAGGTTCCTAGAGTAGTCACAATTACAAGGACAAAAGCTACCTGGGATTGAAGGTGGGGAGATGGGGAGCTATCCAATGGGCCTGATGCTCCATTTTGAGAAGGTAAAGAGTTCTGGAGTTGGGCAGTTGTGGCCATTGTCCAACGAGGTGATTATCACCAAGTAACATGGAGCTATACCTTAAAACTTGTCAAAACATAATTGTTTAGTTAGGGCTGCTTAATAATTTTGTAAAAAGTCAGTGCTGTGGATAGATAGACACTCATGTACAGGAGTAAAGTCCTTTAACATGATATTGTTTATTGATTCTTTGTGAATTTTATATCACGAATCCCACCACACTCACTTTCTAGCTCTCCCAGGACTGCCCCCCAGCCCTTGTAACAACTACCCCCAAAAGAAGACTAAGACAAAGACACAGACAATGACTACACCATTTACTTCGAGGAGGAAGAGGAAGAGGAGGAAGAGGAGGAAGAAGAGGAAGAGGAGGAAGAGGAGGAGAGGAAGAGGAAGTGGAGGAAGAAGAGGAAGAAGCAGAGGAAGAAGCAGAAACAGAGGAAGAGAAAGAAAAATCAGAAGCAGAGAAAGAGGAAGAAGAGGAGGGGGAGGAGGAGAAAGAAGAAGAAGAAGACGACTAAGTCCAATTTGTGTTGACAAGAACATGATCAAACTCCCGGTGGCCAGCCTCTTAATGAAAACTGAGTCCTTCCTGCCTCTACTCCTACCAGAAGCCATCAATTGTGGAGAGCTAGACTTCAGCATCCTCATCCCAATTTTTCAGTTCTCTTTGACAGCTTTATGTCTAGGCTGTTACTTGGGGGTGGGGGTGGGTTGTAGTAAAGTGGGAATAGGGGTTGTCACAGAAGCCTTCTAGGTCTCTTTTTCTCAACTGTGAGTCTGCAGTCATCAATAACATGGCAAAAATACCTTCCTTGTTCTTTATAGTCAGCAGGGGCACAGACCATGGATTTCCATATGGTTTCTGGCAACACCAGGGACCACAGACATAATAAGTCTTAATCTTGGGTCACCATAAACCTTGGTCACTCCATATTTAATAACACAGTCTCCATGTATGCTTCTTTCCCCAGGACAGTCACTAATAGTGTCCCACTCACTCTCAAAGTTGTCCTGGCTTTGACAATAAGACATCAAGGATATTGCTACACCTAGTTCTACAACATCTAGTTGAACAAACCATTGTTCCTTCATCTTTGTTGGCAAATATGTATATCTGCATTTTCTTCTATGACTATGACTATAGATTTGATGTCCAGTGAAACTCTATAAAGTGTGATCATTTTTAACTGATTTTTATTACGTACAGATCACATTCAAATATCAAAAGAAGCCTTCCTATGAAATTACTACTTTAAATACTAAAACTCCTGAATGTTGAATAGAATCCCATGGTTCAATTCCTATAGGTTAAAAAAAAAATAGATAAAAGAAAGGCATGGGGCTTGGGGAGATGGCTCTGAGGCCAAGAGCTATCACTGCTCTTCCAGAGAACCCGAGTTCAGTTCCTAGCATCCACATTTGTCAGCACCAACCTACTTACACCTCCAGGTCCAGGGATCCAATTCCCTCTTCTGGCCTCTGAGGGTACCTACACACACATGTCCACTAACCTGCTCCCACCCCCACATAAATAAAAAATAAACAAACACATGGTCCTAGACTTCTGTTGCTGCCTTTGCTCCTCAGATCTTTTTTTTATTGTCAATGCAAATATTCTCTGAAGTCAGAAGTCAATTCATTGCGCCTTCTATCTCACCATGAGCAAACACAGCACCATCTCTGCCAGGAAGCCACTGCTCTCAATACTTAAAAGAAACACGCTGTCTTAGTTACTTTTCTTGTCATTGTGACTCAACTACCATGGTGAGAAGTCATGGTGGGGAAGGCATAGATACAGAAGCATGAGGCATTTCATCCACAGTGAGGAAGCCAGAAAAGAAAAAAGTGAAGCCCACTTTCCTCTTGAGCACAGAAAACCAGGATCACAGCTCAATGGTGCCATCCACACTCAGGGTGGGCCAGCCCTCTTCAGTTAAACCTTTCAAGAAACATCTATATAAGCATACCCTGAAGTGTGTTTCCATGAAAACTGTCTTAGTTAGGGTTTCTGTTGCTGCAATGAACCACCATGACCAAAAGCAAGTTGGGGAGAAAAGGGTTTATTTGGCTTACACTTTCATATCACTGTTCATCATTAAAGGAGGTCAGGACGGGCATTCATACCAGCAGGATCCTAGAGGCAGGAGCTGCTTACTGGCTTGCTTCCTGTGGCTTGCTCAGCCCGCTTTCTTATACAACCCAAGACCACCAGCCCAGGGGTTGGCACCACCCACAGTAGGTTAGGCCCTTCCCCATCAATCACTACTTAAGAAAATGCCTTACAGCTAGATCTTATGAACATGTTTCCTCAATTAAGGCTCCTTCCTTTCTGGTGACTCTAGCTTGTATCAAGTTGACACAAAAGTAGCCAGTAAAGTGACTGTAAATCTAGGCAAGCTGACCACTGAGATTAACTGTCACACATGTCGTCTTAACACTACATCTACACCATAGATGTCAGTCCCTCCACGAGTCTTGCTTGGTTCTCCTCAAATTTCTTAAAAGACATGAAAAACGAAATATACAAACAGCCCACACATGTGCTTACTACTCACCTTCCTTTCAAATCAGCACCCCACTGACCTAACCAGGAAGAGCCATATTTGGATGGCCTACACTATATAATACTTAGCAAAAAAAAAAAAATATGATTGTGATTTTCTTTTAATACTTCTTAAACTTTTATGTCTATGACTATTTGCCTGCATGTATGTGTGCATACTACCTATGTACCTCATGTTCACGGAGACCAGAAGAGGGCATTGGACCCTCTGGAACTAGAGTTACAGAAGGTTGTGGGCCATCAGGTTGGTTCTGGGATCTGAGGTGAGCCCTTCTGCAAAGAGCATCAACCACTTTTAACTCTCCAGTCATCTTTTTAGCCCCATATTGACTCGAAGTCTGCAACAGCAGTTTTGTAAACATCGTTATCTCTAAGTACACTCAATATGTTTGGACAAGGCAAGAATGTGTCAGCCTTACAGCCCAGAGAAAGAAACACAGAGCTCTACTCCTAATGTTTGCTCAACTATGACTTAAAGAGGAAAACTAAGGAAAGGAAGAGAAGCTGGAATGGGGGGAGGGTCATTTACATGTCACTACAACATAGAAAGGTCAGTATCGCCTACTTTCCTTTATAATTAATCAAACAGCAATACGTGGGCTTCAAGAACAACAGCTTGATGCCCTTGAAAGGCTATTCATGGATCACGGCAACATTTAGCTATGTTCATTCTTGATGGCAAGAGGTTGAGTAGCTAAATTACTGATGCCTCCACTACACCTAAAGCATACAGTCACATGAGAGTATGATTTATCCAGGTAACATTTGTAGTTCTGCATTTAAATGTTTCTCATCCATCACTAGGGAAGCTAATGAATTGGTTGCCACCTTTGAAGAGCTAACGTTCAATACAAGAACACTGATGCAACAGACTAACAAACTCATTATGCGTCCCAGTCTGCTTTGGTCTCCTTTCCTTTCCCAAGTTTTAGCAGCAAAATGAAGATGACTTTATTTAATGATAGACTATTCCTAGATGTCCTAATGCAGTTTCTGAGTGCAAACAAGGTCATAATTTACTAACAGAAGAGATTGGGGGGGGGTGCGCGGGGAGAGGAATCTGACCAAAGCCAGGACATGAAAGAAGTGATTGGAGTAAATCCAAGCATACTTTTATTTTGCTCTCCAAGAAACAAGTCATTTCTGTCTTTGTCAGCATTAAAGAGAGTACTGTGAATGTTGCAGAGGAAAGAGTCAGCAAAAACACAACTTCACAGGTGATTCATCTAATAAATGAACCAGCCAACCATAGACTATGAATGGACTGTGGTCTTCCTTTGTTTTATGGGTCATGGAATGGGTATTGCTCTCTGAAGCTTTGGTGGGGAGGATCATTTTAAAAGTCTTTTTTTCCCCTGGGACAAGAAGGATGGCTTAAGCTATAGTGCCTGCTGGGGAAGCACAAAGACTGGAGCTGGGATTCCTAGAACTCATATAAGAAGTCAGGAATCATGGCTTGCATCTACAGCCCCAGCACTGGTTGGGAGAGACTGGAGAGACAAGTGGATCCCTCAAGCTTATCAGCTAGCTGAATTGATGATCATCAGGTTCACAGAGAGATCTTGTCTCAACAAATGAAGGTGGACAACCATCAAAGAAAGACATTCAATACCAACTTCTGACCGGTAAGCTCTGTATACACACATACACACATCCACACTAGTAAGCACCAAACAAACACCATAGAAACACACAGTTACATATAAAAGCTCATTTTCCTAATATTTTATTTTGATTACCAACCCAAACTGAAGAATATTTTTATGTTTAGATGTATAGCCACAACTCAGTAAGTTTTATTTACTTAACACTTTTTCTTTCTAGAAATTTTGACTCTGTACCTACAATATACTTGTTTGAAAGAAAACTTGTTTATCAACTTTCTTTTTTCACTTTAAAATAAAACAAAACAAAATATTACCCCAAATCAGTCTTAGCTTACTTTGAATTAAATATTCTGTCTCTGACGACGATATTTTAGATATGTGTTAGACGTGATGGCCTGCCACTCAAATCTCAGTCTCCAAGTGTTCATTCCATCAACTCTGAGATTAGAAATCTCTAGACTCCATTTCTCAGAGTTCTTTGAAGGATGTAAGATAGAGGTCAGGTTCTACCGGGAGAACAGCTAGAGAAGGAATCAGGATGTGTCTAGGGATGCTATTGGCTGGCCTGTTTTTGCTGTTGGCAACAGTGTTTACTCCCTTGGCTCCTGGGGTAAAGAATGCAGCATTTCCTTTGATTAGTGGAATACAGAAAAATGACATGGTCATGAAGTCAGCTGGTGGCTGAGTCTCAGAATTCCACCAGTGGCCATGAAGGCAGCAGCCCCAGGGCCACTTCAGCCCAGCTGCTTGGCAGGAATCCCATGGAGCTCACAAACACTCTCCCCTCTCCCTTCAGTTAGCATCCTCCCTCTGTAACTTTCTTGTGACCACTTCATCTCCACACTAAGCCCTTTTCTGCTTAAGTCACTGTGACAATTTTCCAATTGTCACCAGAAAGGGAGCATTCAATACACCAATGGTAGAAAGTGCTTTGGGAGAAAAATGAAGGGGACTGTGCCCATGTGACACACAACTGTGTGTTAGAAAACAAGGCCACACAACCCACCCAGGCTACCTAGATGAAGGGATGGAGTTGAAGTCAAAACATCATTAGACATGCTGAGAAATAACTAAGGAAGGAAAGACAGAAGTACAGAGAGGAAAGACAAAGACAAAAATAATGAATCCACCTATGTGCAGAAGATGACCAACCACAAGTCCTTCAAATGACCTTGGGAGATCTGTTCACCAGGGGAGAATGTTTCCATGTTTCTAGTCTGAACTTTCCTCTGAGAAATCAGAGCCTTCCCCATAAAATTTCAAAATGAATCATGCCCTACACGTCCTTAATGGATCCCCAGATTCAAATAAAATGTCTGTGCGACCAACAGGAAAAAATATATATGTATATATAAAAGGAAGATTAATCTAAACCTTGTTTAGCATTGGAACACGATGCTAGAGGTATGAGGCTTGGTCTTGTTGTCTATTATAATGTTAAATGTGAACCCCCAAGATTTGGGGTATACATGTAGACCCAAGAGATGCTATGTGACCCCATCCCCAAGGTATTTCTGATTGGTAAATAAAGATGCCAGCAGCCAATAGCTGTACAGAAGAAACATGGGTGAGGTTTAGGTTTCCTGGGCCTGGGGTCAGAGAAGAACCTTGAGAGGGAGAAGAAGGTGTAGGAGGAGAAGAGAAGCTGCCAGGAGTTAGGTGAGCCAGAAAAGAGCATTGCCCTGAGGGCTGGCCAATTGGAGTTAAGAGCAGCTCAGAGGAAACACGGTAAGTGATAACACAGGGTTATTGAAAGGAAAGTAGATTCTAATAGCATAGAGGGTAGGTATCTGCCCAGCTCTTGTGATGTTTAAGGCTCTTGTGATGTAAATATAAAGGTTGTATGTGTCTTTTATCTGGGAACTAAATGGTCAAAGGCCTGGTAGAAATCTCGTGTTTGGATTAAATAATTTCTACAACAGGGTAGACTAAGGGCTTTACTTGATTACTGAGTTATGCTTCCAGCCCTACAGGATCTTAAGGTCAGACCTGTAGTACAAAGCACTGGCAGATGAATTATGATAAATATTGTTTCATTTCAGATTAGCTTAAACATTGCAAATTCCCTTTTACAGTTTAATAGTGTAATCTGAATAAAACAATCTCAAGGCAAGACTGTCACATATAACAAGATTTCTGCTCATATTATATAAAAGAAAAAAAAAAACACATTTCTTCCAGGTCAGCCCTGCTGTTTCTGCCTCCTCCACACAGATCCTGTCAAAGATGCCTGTGCTCTCTCCTCCCAGCCCTGATTTTTGGACAGGTAGTGTTCAGTTTCCATTAAATGTTCTTCCTTCATGTATCTTGATGGGCTGACTTGGGAATTCTTTCTACAGGTAAATCTTCACTTCAGCCAACAATGCAGTAAACCCTCTGTGCAACCACAGGGCGTGTCACTGTGTTGATACACTCAGTTCACTTCTGTTTCTACCCAGTGTCTATCTGTCTGTCTCCCCAGCCCTGCGCCGTGTGTGTGTGTGTGTGTGTGTGTGTGTGTGTGTGTGTGTGTGTGTGTACAAGTGTCCAGAGAGACCAGAAGGAGGTGTCTAATCCCATGGATGCCTGGAATTACAGGCATTTATGGCTGCCTGCTGTCCCCATGCTGGGATTTGACCTCTTGGTTCTCTGAAAGAGCAATGGGTGCTATTCACCTGACCAGGCTATCTCCCCAGCACCTCTACCCACTCTTCGTAACTGCTGGTCTCTGCTAACAGTAAAGTAAGCATTTTATAACCACCATTCACCCATTCCCCACAATCACCTTCAGAGAAATCATTATGCCTTTCCCCCCCCCCCCCCCAGTCTCTCAGGCTCAAGCTGGGCTTCACTTTAGGAGACCTGGTTACAACTCAGAAAATGCCTTCTTTGCTTGCTTCTTTGGTGTTTTGGTTTAGAAGTTCCCCGAATGAATAACATTCACCCACTTTGAGAACCTCTTATCAAAGGTCCTTAATCAAACTTCTCTCGGGCTATCTGGAGAAGTGAGTCGAAAAAGTCAAGGGACACTCAGCTGGCCCCTTAGCTTCACTACTCTGTCAGGTTCCTCGGGGATCACTTTGGCTTTAGTCCCCCAGTCTCTCCTCACAGTCCACAGTTTCCATCACACTTCCATGCTACTGTATTTAGAACACATCCTCCTTGTGTAAGAGTGAGAACAGGAGCGTACAGATGGCCATTGGCATCGACGACGAGTCGCAACGATTGGTCATGCCATAGGTTCTTTTCAATGACATCTTTTCCTCAGATCCTGTTTAAGAATCTCAGCCAGAGAGTCACCAGGAACTTTTCTCTCAATGTCAAGAAGCTGTGTACAGCCAGCCATGGCTTCTTCAAAGCAGTGACAGAACCTTGATAGTCAGATAGACACACATACCCCCAAGTCTTAAAGAAGCAGACACCCCTACCCTTCAAAACTAAGCCCAGTTAGCACTTCTTGTTTACAGTCCACCAAACATCAGTACGATTCGGCTTTATAAACACACACACACACACACACACACACACACACACACACACACACACACAATGGAGGTTGGAGGTTTCCTGGGAATCCACTGCTACCTACCCTCTACATTTAAAATCAGGTTAAGTTCTTAATTATGCAGACCAAGCATTTTCAATGTCACCATTCCTTTGGCAAGGGGAAACATTAGAATACCTGAACTGCCTTAGGTATACTAAGACATATACCAAAGGGCAAACTATGTTCAAAGAGAATCATTAGAGCAACCAGATCTGTCTAGAGGCAGGCTTTCTTCTCAGTGAGGAAAGGAGCATATAAAGAGCTTTTTTTTTTTTTTTTTTTTTTTTTTTTTTCAAATGTGGCTCCAACAAAGCAGCAGTTCTCTGGAATGGTTTCCTTAGTGATGAGATGCTTTGCAACTCATCCCAGTCTCCTTTTAAATACACCACACACAAGTCAGCCAGTGGCTCTTGGCCATTCCTCCCCAGAGATCTCCACCTCCAGAGACCCACCCCCAAGGCACTGATGGATCACACCCGGAGCTGTCTATGCTGTCCTAGCAGGCTGGCAGGGGTCTTGACCTCTGAAAAAATCCTACAACTTTCCCTTCACTAAACTTCAATACAAATTAATCACTGATTTGTTTTCCCCCAGGAAGCAGAAAGAATAGATACTTTAATGAGCCCTGGGAACAACAGTGCTTTTATCTGGGGGGGAAAGTGTTAAATGCCAATTCTTGCTGGTGTGTTGGGAATAACCTTAATCTCCAAGCGACAGGAATCTAGTGTAACCTTTTCCTACACGAAATTTCCCAGGTGCATTTTAAAGATTTCATGCACACCAACTAAATACACAAAGAAAGGCCAGGCTCGGAGTTGTTTGCATCCTTGTCTCTTTCTGCATGTTATTTATGACAAAAGAGTTCAAGTTAGTGCAAACAGGCGCACGCACACAGGAGGCACCTATCATTGTATAGATCCCAGTATCCCATTTTGACTTTCCTTCCAATAAACTGTATTTTCATCCTCAGCTTCGGAAACTTTCAGGCTGCTGAGTTATCTTAGTTCCCGCCTCCTGCTGGGTAGAAAACCATTTCCCAAGTCACGGCTTTTAAAGGGAAAGATACACGTGCGACCAGAAACAAGAACTCGTCTTCATCTTTATACCTCTGAGCTTGTCGCCTTGGACTCTGAGAGCCTGTTTATCCTCCCTGCCATCTGAAGCAGGTCCTGCAAGGCAGGCTGCTCTGCTTTGGTCACGCCTCAAGTTTGCAGGGTAAACAGGTTCTCCCACTGTAACAAGGATGGCCAGGAAGACCAGGAACTCACCGAGGCTTGCAGATCCCGGACGCCCTGGCAGTTCTGGGGGTGCAGAGCGGCTGCAACTAGAGCAGCGGAGACTCCATAGAGCGGTGCAGACGAAGGTCAGCACCGGGTTTTGGGCGGTCTCTGCCCGGGATCCGGGCGGGAGGCTCGGCCGGGCACTGGCTCGGAGCTCTTCAGCGTCGCAGCCCGGGCTGTCCAGGATGCAACTTCCACCGGTCGGCCTAGGAGCGTGAGAATGAAAGGGAGAGGAGTGGAGAGAGGGAGGGGGTCGGGGGAGTGTGAGCGGGAGCGGGAGCGCGCGCAGGACGGAAGCGCGCGCCCGGGCTGGAGCGCGGCTCCGTCGAGAAGTTGGAATGCAGCCGTGAGGCCGCGCGCACCCAGGCTCGCGCGGGGATCTTCTGCGGAGCCGCACGGCTTGGGCGTCAGAGTGACAGCAGCTGCGACTTCCTGCGACCCCCACCCAGCGCGGTCCCCGCCGCCTGGACCCGCCCTCACCTCTCCCAAGGCAAGGACCACAAGCCCGCGGCGCCCGGGAGTCGGCTCGGTGCGGCGCGGGCGCGCGGCGGAGCCCAAGCGGTGTGGTCGCTCTATCTGTCCCTTGCGATCACTGCGCCCAGACGCGCCAGTGGCTGGGGTCAGGATGACCTTCCTGTCTTCCACCTCTCTCTACTCTAGTGTTTGGTGGGGTGAAGGGTCCTAAGCGGGAGAGACGCCACTGGGCGGGGTACACCTGGCGGGCCCTAAGCGCAGCCCAGTACCTGTGGTGACACCCACGTGACCCTGAGCCCAACTCTTCCCTTTTGATCCTGACCTGCAACATACTGTAATAGAAAAATCCCTACCGGGTATCTGGGCACGAGGGCTGACTCAGGATTGGAGGAATCAAGTCCAGCCTGTCTCCGCATAGGCACACTTGCTTAATCTTTTCAATGTTTTGCTAAAATGAGCGGGTTAAAAGCCGCGCATGTCACAACAGTGCAAGGTGGAATTTAGAAGCGATCGCCCCAAATGGACATAGATCATTGTTTCTGCAATAATAGTGTTAATTGCTTTCAGTGTCATAGCTAATAACCTTTAACCCCTATTAGTAAACAACACAGTTACGGGCAGGATTCTCTGTACTTTTTTTTTTTTTTTTTTTTTTTTTTTTTTTTTTTTTTTTAATACATGTTCTGTGGAATCAGAGCCCATTCAGTAAAGCTTTGCTGGCTTTTAGAACCCCATGTTGAGTTGCTGTCCTGTTATGGGTGTTGGTAGGGGCTCATCAAGGGTCTCACAAAAATAATGTGCCTTTAAAACGCCACTAGCAGGGTTGCTGGAGATCACATAGTTTAGTTCAGGGATAGTGTTCTAGTACTCAGTCTACTGGGGTGGCCCAGGGAGAACTTCTGTCTGGATTTCTATTGCATTGTCAAGAGTAACAAAATATCTATCTCCTAGTCCTCTGTAGAGACCTCCGCATGTGTGGAGGCACACACACGCACACACACACAGAGAGAGAGAGAGAGAGAGAGAGAGAGAGAGAGAGAGAGAGAGAGAGAGAGAGAGAGTAATAAATAAAATGTTAAATAAATGAAAAAGGAAAAAATATAAAGATATCAGTTATGATACACATGTCATTAGTAGAAAGAAATTCAGTAGAAAAAAAAGAAAAAAAAAAAGAAATTCAGTAGAAACAGTGGATATCCTCTGAATGATGATGTGTGTTGACACAGCATCTACAGAGACCAGACCACTGTAGAATGCTGAGAAGCTATTACCTGTTTTTTTTTTTTTTTGAACTTACAGAAAAAAACACTATATACTGCCTAGTTAGCTGGTTTCTTTTAAAATTATCTTTTATGACTGACTACACTATGTGATGTTCATATTATTGTGATGGTGATGATGTTACTTGGTCCCACCCTCTATTTAGTTCTTCAGGTCTGGCGCATACATCAGAAGGAGAAGGTTGAAGTCTCTAAGCACCTGTCTTGTGCATGGGCATGATTCAGTACCTGCATGGCTTGCTTCCCCAAGCGGAGACAGGTACCCACATGTTAACTTGCATACACCTGACATTGCCCATCACATGACTAGCTCAGTATAGAGACCTCCACATGTGCTGAGGCACACACATGCACACACACATGCACACACACATGCACACACACACACACACACACACACACAGAGTAATAAATAAAATGATAAATAAATGATTGGTGTCTTGCTTACCACCAGAAGTGTGCTGTATTAGAGGTGTCTCAGCTTTTTGATTTTGTTTTCCTGTTGCTGTGACAACATGCCCAACAGGCAACAGGCAACAACAACTTCATGGGAAAGGGTTTATTTGGTTCATAGTTCCAAGTTCCAGGTCATCTCTACAGGGAAATATTAGAGATTGGTTCCAATGCTTTGATTCTATCGGAAATCTGCATGTCCAATTGCTAAAGGTCCTTGTCCCCAGTTGGTTTTTGATCAATCAATAAAGATGTCGACCACCAATGGCTAGGCAAGGCTGGAACCCTTAGAGTTGTGCAGGCTAAGATGCAGAGGGGGAGAAGACAGACAATCTCCAGAACTCTGGGATAAAAGAGGGGCAGGAGGTAAAGCCAATCAGCCATGTGAGATTTTGGGTAAGTGGTCACTGGTCACTTCCCTGAAAGAGCCCGGGCTAACAGGGAAGGTTTAGGAATGTCCAGCATTTGAGGTAGCCAAGGAATTTTAAAAATAAGCTAGTGTGTGTGTGTGTGTGTGTGTGTGTGTGTGTGTGTGTCTTTCATTTGAGGATCCTGGGAGGGGTGGTAGTGCAACTCCCACTACAGGGAAGTTAAAATACAGGGATTCAAAACATCTAGTCATTCCATACTCCTGTTCAAGAGTAGAAAGCAGGAATTAGTGACTGCACACGAGTGCTCAACTGGCTCCCCAATTTTCAGTCAGTTCAGGACCAGTCCGGGAAATTGTGCAGCTGCTTTCAGGGTGGGGCTTCCCAATTTAGAAAATCCCTGGCAGGCACGCCCACTGGCTAACCCAATTCAGATTTTTCCTGCAGGTGCTTCCCTCCCAGGTGCTTCTACATGGTATCAAGGTGACAGTCAAAACTAGCTATCACAGAGAGTGACCCCTGAGCAGTTCAAACCTTTTCCATGGCTGTTTTAGAGGGGGCTTGTGGGTTAGAACTCGGGCTATGAACCTTCTCGGCTGCACTGTTAATTGTTTTGTTCTCTGCCTTAGAAGAAGCAAAACCAGTGCCAGACTTGCTTTACAGTAGGAAGCAGCAGACACCTTGGCAACTGAGAAGGTCACCCTACTGTTCTTCCTGAGGTGGTTGTTTCCTCATGGACCAATGGTTGTAGAGCAACAGTCGGCTCTTCCTTCCTTTCTCTTATAGCTTCATAATAAGTACATCAACAGAGACAACCTGATTCTTTTCCGACATGACCTGATACAATAGTACAACCTCCTGATTGCCCCAGATTCTATCATGACAGGCAGGGGGCATCTCTGGTTGTCATTTCCCTGTGTGGTTTCTTCCTTCTTCTTTCCTTCTTTCTTGTATAAGCACAAGCCATGAATGTTTGCCTTGACAAATTATTGTAAAACAAGTCACTTTTCAACCGATTTTTAAAACACAGTTACTTATTTATTTAATTTTCAGTTCTCATGTCTTGAGTATTGTGCCTTTGGGCATGCATGTACACCACGGACATGCCTTGGGTCTTTAGAGGTCAGTAGAGGGCATTGGAACTAACGAGTTAAAAGTTGATTTGTAACTTCCATGTCAGTGCTGTGATCCAAACCTGTGCCCTCTGCAACAACAAAATAATTTCCTAACCTCTGAGCCATCTCTCTAGACCTTTAACTTTTTAAAATTTTTGCTAGGAAAATAAACAATTTCTTATAAAATATTTTTGAAACATTATAAAAACTATAATCAGAATGTAAATCATTTATTTTATGGAAATATAGAGTAAATATATAATCAATAAAATTATAAACAAATTATTCTGTCATCCTTTTGTCTGCCATTCATTACTGTCTTTTCATGTCTTAGTATGTACCACAAATCCTGTATAGTGTGATGCAGCATTCCTCAATAACTGGACCCTGCCTGGCTATGTCTCTGAGTCCAAGGAAAATCATGAGTTATTTCCAGCTTATACAGCCTCAACTTCTACACCTCTCATCTCAAGCGCCACCCATGTTCCTGCAAGAAACTCATGCAAGCACTTTTCTTAGAGCTGTTGAGCATGGCTTGACTTGTTTGATTCTCATTGCTTACTTAGCACAAACTCAAGCATTTGAAGTTCAGTCTTCTATCTGGACTGAGTTTGCATCTACTGCTGTAACCCTCACTACTGTCTACATAGTGCCTGGTGTCATGATGTCACTGTTCCCAGATTTACTCCAAGACCCTGTTCTTAGTGCCCAGTCTTTCCTACAGTTAGTATCTATCTATATATCTATCTACCTACCTACCTACCTATCTATGTATCTACCTACCTATCTATCATTTATCTCTCTATCCATCATCTATCTATGTATTTATTCATTTATCTATCATTTATCTACCCGTTCATCTATCATATATGTGTGTGTATATATATATATTCCTATTACCTATCTTATCTATTATCTATATCTATACATCTATCTTCTATCAATCTTATCTATCGTCCTATTGTCTATTTTATCTATCATCTATCTTTATTATAGATATGACAGAGACTTTTATAAGTAACATTTGTTTATTCTTTGAAAAAGTTCATTTATACAATGTATTTTGATGATGGAGACTTTTATTTTTTTAAAAAAATTACTGTTTTCATTCCTTCTAAGTCACAGTTTTGAGTGATTCTAGTTAGATAGCATAATACTCTGTTGAAGCAGACAGAAGAGAGAGTGTCACCAGTGGAATGATGAACAGAGAAGTCAGTTTGAGATCATGGGGAGAAGCCGTGAAGGGCAGTTTCTATAGAGAGATTACCTTAGAGACAAGATGCTCATTTGAGAGAGATGGGCAAGACTTTCTGGTCTCACAGATTTAAACCATTCTCTATCACAAACCAGTTTGACTGGTCTGGGGACCAAAGAGCTCACAGCTGTTTGTAATGTAAATCAGCACAATTTAGACAAGGAAGTGCCAACCTGAACTGCCCCAGGTGTCTGCCAGACAAACGCTATGGCTCAGCCCTGTGCCCTTCACTTCTCCAGCCTTTTTGATATCAGAGTCTGGAGCTGCTGTCTTTGTCCATGGAACTGGACACCCACACCTACGAAGGCTGGGCTGGCTTCCCCATTGTCGTCGTCTATGATGCACTTCCAGCAACTATCTGATAAGATTTTATGAGCCAAGAAGAGACTGAATCGGTTTCCCCTGTCTTCCCATACCGTATGAACACCGATATGTCAAATGTGAACATTCCCCAACCAACTGTCTTTCACCTTCTGCTTTTCTGTATCCGGGATATTTCCTAGGACCACCTCAACAACCTCTTTCACCTCAGGAGAGACGCTGAAGGTGCACCAAAAAATCTCAGAAACCTCCAGGTCTCTGTGACTGGTGACTTGCTTGGCGTCTCTATCAAGGTGACTCATATTGGCAACAGGCCTTGTGCTCCCTGTAGACGTAAATTGGCTTCTAGCATCTTTCTTCCATGAATCCCTGTCCTCCAGGCACCTGGTGTGTCCCTAGACTCTTGTTTCTTACCCCTTATCTCCCACTGGCAGCTATGGTCTGCCAATTTTGTCTCCATAGTTTTTCATTTACATTTTCCTTTATAATTATTTCTATCCAAACCATATGTCTCCCATGCTTTCCAGTTTTATCCATTCTCCCAATTTTGCCAGTATGTGGGGTGTGTGTGTGTGTGTGTGTGTGTGTGTGTGTGTGCTCATGCAGAGGCCAGAGGAGGGTGTCAAGTGGGTGTCTTTTACTTGCCACCAGTCCTTAGTGTTTGTTCTAACAGTAGACAAGCTTGTTTATTTTGCCTTGTAGAAACTAGGCCACCCTGCAGTTAGCCTTTGTGTTATTTACCCACTTTCTTGCAGTTGCTGAGGACATTGGGGACATCAGGGGACTTTCTCTCCTCTCTCTCACCTTAGTATTTCTCCTTTTTTAATCACTTGAAATTTGAGGGCATATAATTTTGGGAGTCAGCTTTTTTTCCCCCAGCAACAGCGAGTGACACACATTTTAGTTTATGTTGTCAATTTTTTTTCAAGAACTAATGTATAATCCTCCTAAGAAACTATCTCAGATACAGGATGTCCTCTCTGTCTCTCTGTCTGTCTGTCTCTGTCTGTCTGTATGTCTGTCTGTCTCTCTCTCTGTTTTTTTTAGTTTGGGAAGGACAAGGCACAGGAATAGTGACCTTGTCTTATACAATAGGAAACAAGACTATGAAAAAATAAATTCCTCAAAGAATGTGCTGCATAAATAATGAAGCATTTACACAAGGAAAAAGACAGAGTCGGGATTCTGAAGACAAGTGAGTGACATGGAAATAGAACATACTGTTTAATGGACAATAGTTCTATGTAGGTTTTGCAAGTATTAACATGTATACGCAAGGAAATAAAAGCAGGACAAGCATGCTGAGATCATGCTAACAGTTTTCTCTAAGCAGTAGACTTTTCACTTTTAATCTTCACCTATAAGGAATAATGTTCACCTTTAAGGAGAAGGGGGTCCTCATACTGTTTGGAAGTAAAGCACACCCTTTATTTACAGTCACAATTCTTTCTTACAGGAGCAATGATGTTGCAACATGGTTATTAGCAATGGAGTACGTGGAAAGCAGTGGCCACACACTGTCCTTTTGTTTCTTTACTATTATTTCCAATTCTCAAGCGCAGCAATGCAAGAGAGTGCAACTGTTTTAAATACAGTGGTTGCAATTACCGCAGCATTCTTTTTTAAAAAATGTTTTCAACTTAATAATTCATTCATTTGTACTAGTCCTTAATAGTTAATCTTCATAGCCACATCTTTATGTCATCAACAATCATCTCAGACACACCTTCTGACAACACTTTCAACATTGTGACAAGAAACTATGCCTTCAGGAGCATATTTATTGTGTTTGAGATGATACATCGGTGCTCTCTGAGCTACAAAGGGTAGAAGGGAATCCTCTCACCACAAAGTGACAAAGGTAACACATTTTCACCACGACATGAACCACATGCTCGGAAATAGATCTGGGCTTAATTCCTAGTCATCTATAGCTACTTCTGTAACTTCATACAGATAATGAATTAGGCTGACATGCACTATAATATTTGGTAGACTTCAGGACCAGTATCCTTAGTACATCACATAAGACATTTTGATGTCCCAAAGAAGCAAGACTTGCAAGTAAGGCATTTTAAACGTAACTAACTTACAGCTACAAAGTACTACTCTTGGGACCATTTACCTTTTGGAGGAGTTTCCCAGTCTCCAGAGGAAGGCAAGAGCAGAATCAGTATAATATAAACACAGAAGTCCATATTGTAAAGGCTATAAAGATCCACAATACAGTGGGAAGAGGCCTTCTGTTCCTTCACACTGCATACAAATTATGTGAATTATGTTGTGTATCTCTTGGTCCACTGTCTGGCTATCCTGTCAGGTTCTGCTCTGTTGGTCAAATACTGAGTGCCTATGCTTCCAACCAGAGAACCCACGGGTTTGCAATCTGTCAAAAGGGAACAAATAGAGAGCAGAACCTTTGAAATAGTCAAAGCAGGACTCCTGTTGTCTGTCAGAATATCCAGGCAGATGACTCACTGACGATTGATATTGCAGTGATAGATTCTGGTACAGAAGGTAACCTTTGGTGGTTTAAATGGATAATCTGAAGAAAAATGTGATATCCAGAAAAAAAAAAAAAACCCACCACCTTCAGATACAAAACCTGGTGGACCAAGTAGAGTTGACATCCATTCATAAATGTTATCTCCTTTAGGCCCAGCCCTGGGTGATCTCAGCTAGCTCCTTCTGAATTCTTTTAGCACTAGTGGATAACTTAGTGGTCGTTTTGCTAGAGAGTTTGGTGTTTTTCTTCTGCTAGGTGGCAGAAGGTTTTCTTTCTTCGTATTCCTCAGGCTCTGGAGTGGCAGGGTCTCACTGGTCTGATTCTGAACTACCACTGCTGGTACTGGGGCTCTCATCATCCAACCTTTGCCTATCACTGGACATCTTGGCGAAGTTATCGCTGGGAAAACTTCTTGCTTGCCCATCCAGCCCACTCGTGCGTCATTACACTGTGTCTATCATAGCATTCTTATCACAAAGCCTATTCACAGCCATGTTCAAAGTACTAGTTGGTTACACATGCCCCATGATGGATTGAAACTGCTGGGTATTTGTATGTTTATTACATGTGGTTGGAATGTAAGATATTCCGCATAGGCTTATGTGTTTGTACTGTGCCAATGGCACAGTTTGGCAAGGGTTGGAACCTTCTCAAAGGAGATGTGTCAGCATGGGCAAATCTTGAGGGTTTATAGCCTGGCCTTACTTCCTCTTTACCTCTGTTTCCAGATTCCAGATTCCTGTAGACCAGGCTGGCCTCGAACTCAGAAATCTGCCTGCCTCTGCCTCCCAAGTGCTGGGATTAAAGGCGTGTACCACCACCACCCAGCATCCCTGTCTCTCTTAAATTGCCTTTTAAAACCATAATTAAAACATTTTTGAGATGATATAACCACATTTCCTCCATCCCTTTCCTCCCTCCAAAACCTCCTGTTGATCTCTTTCAAATTCGTGATATCTTTTTAACTGTTGATATACATTGCTAAACACATAAATACAATTAGCTCAGCCCATATAATGTTACTTGCATGTATATGTTTTCCAGGCTGACCATGTGGTATTGGGTAACCAATTGGCATGCTCAACTATTTAGTTGGGTTGGCTGTAGTTTTTGTCTAGGGATGAAACCTCATGTGCTTTCTGTCTTTATGTTACCACATCTGTTGCTCATTCTTGTTCAGGTCATGATTAGGTAGCCATGTTGATGAGACTTCATGGATGTAGCATCTCTGAACTTCTAGCAGATAAAATATCATGACACACTCTGCAGTCTCATGGCAAACTCTACAGTCTCATGGCAAACTCTACAATCTCATGGAAAACTCTACAATCTCATAGCACACTCTACAGTCTCATGACACACTCTACAGTCTCATGACACACTCTACAGTCTCATGACACACTCTACAGTCTCATGGCAAACTGTACAGTCTCATGGCACACTCTACAATCTCAGGGAAAACTGTACAGTCTCATGGCACACTCTACAGTCTCATGGCAAACTCTACAATCTCATAGCACACTCTACAGTCTCATGACACACTCTACAGTCTCATGGCACACTCTACAGTCTCATGGCACACTCTACAGTCTCATGGCAAACTGTACGGTCTCATGGCAAACTCTACAATCTCATGGCTAACTCCATAATCTCAAGGCAAACTTCCTGTTCCTCTGGATCTTAACAATCTTTCTGCCTCATCTTTTAAAATGAACCCTGAGCCTTATGCGGGAGTTGTGTTGTAGATGTATCAGTTGGGACTGAGGTTCACAACTCTCCATTTTGATTGGTTTATGGTTTTCTGTAATGGTCTTTGCCACTCGAGTTGCCTTTGTCAGGATACGTTATCACAACAAGAAACAAGCAAAAAGTACCACACTGGGGAAGGTCAAATATTGACTCTTTGCCTGAGTATTGAGTTTATATGAAAATCAGTTTCTGGGGGACAATGGAGAAGCAGAGAAGTAGGATCATTCTGTGTGCTCCTGGTCCCAGAAGCATGTGGAGTCCCTAAAGACCTGATAGTCTGGAGAAAAGAGAGGGAAGATTTTAAGATGGTTGGTCATATTTTTTCCTTACTGTTACTTTGTGGAATTTTTATTTAATTTTTTGTGTTATGGTTCATGTGGCTGTATACACACATGTATGTGCGGATACATATACATAGTTGTGCACTCATGTTTGAGAATGTGAGAGGTAGATATCATTTGTCTTATTATTTCTATCTTATTTTTTGACACAGCCTCTCACTAAGATCGGAGCTCTTCAATTGGGTTAGGTTGGCTGGCCAATAACCTTCAAGATCTACTTGTCTCTGCCTCCCCAAAGTGGGTTGTACAGACATAGACCACTGCTTCTGGGTTTTTATGTGGGTTACTGGGGGGGGGGGGGGGGGGGGGTCCAAACTCAGGTCCTCATTGTTTTGTGGCAAACACTTTTTGTATTGAGTCATCTCCCTAATCCTGTTTTGGATGGAATTTTGGGGATGTAAGCGTTGAAATATTTTAGAATGAATGAATTGTTAAGAGCAAGTCCTGAAGCGAACCGCCGGTGGCTCGGCCCTTAAGGCTCCCTCCCGCAGAGGGCGCACCGTCTGTTGGTGCGCCGGTTCGAGTCCCGCTCTCCCGTTTCCCACGTCATGTCGTGGGGAGAAAAAAAAAAAAAAAAAAAAAGCAAGTCCTGAGATTGCAGAGATTGAGCAGCCGTTGAGAGTACTTGTTGATCTTCCAGAGGACTAGGGGGGATAGGGCTAGTGATTCCAAGCACCTTCACGGTGGCTCACAAGCATTCAAAACTCCAGTTCCATGGAATCTGATACCCTCTTCTGGTCTCTGCAGGCACTGCACAAACATGGTACACTGACACATGCAGGGAAAAAAACAGTCAAATACATAAAATAAAAATAAATACATCTAAAACATTTTCTTTTAAAAAGCTAAGTTGTAACGTATGCTACTAAAAGTTGGCTTAGTAGAGAATAGTTTCAGAAAACTGAGATAAGAAAGAATTATACATACATACACATATAGCATATATATGTAAAAACAATTTACAGTAGTTACAGTATATCTTCTGAGAATAGGCAAGAAAAGAGTGGGAGTGCTAAGCTACAGCCTTACTCCCAGAATTCTAATGATTAGTATCCTGTGACGCTGACTTCCCCCAACTGAGTCCAAAAACAAGCATTGTCACACAGATCTAGAAGTTCTTGAAAAAGAGGAGACATGGTGTCCCCTTTGTCACATATAGGAGCAGTAGAGGGTTAGCATTGTCTAATCTGGATTTTAATGTGCTACGTGTGGAATTGGTTGGAAGCCGTTTCTCTTTGATTCATTTGAAGAATTTAGGAAGCACTTGCCATGTGAAGGATGAAGGGAACCTTATTCCAAGATGTTCCAGAGGACAAACATGGACCAGGAATCAGCTTCAGGGAGGAGAATTCAGACCCAAGGAGAGAGGGAGATTTCTCAAGTCTCTCGTGCCTGGAGATGGAGCTTGTGCAGGAACAAGATGCAGCTTGTTCATGGATGAGCCAAAACGGAGGCCAGCTCACTTTTGGTGCTGATGCAGAGAAAAGTGTACACCAGAGAGGACTTCAGAGCAGACACAACCCTGTCCTCTCCAGGCCTGGAGTTCTACATTGCCATACTGACACAGGCCTTTGACAAGTGGCTGAATGCAGATAGATACTGTGAGCTTGGTGTTCCCGGCAGAGTCTACCCAACTGCTTTATGTTTGATTCTTGTGGTGTCTCCTTAGACATAATGTGAAAGAAACCGGTTATGTTTGGAATTCACAGTCAAGATACAAACTAGGGCTTCAGAGATGGCTCAGTAGTTATGAGTACTAGCTGATCTTTTAGAGAATGTGAGTTCAATTTCCAGAATCCACGTGGTGGCTCACAACTGTCTGTAATTCTAGTCCCAAGGAGATCAAATCACATTTTCTGGCATTTTTTGGGCATTAGACAGTCCCATGATGTACAAATAAAACAAAATAAATATATTTTTTAAAAATATACATATAAATATGAGAAAGAACATCAAAGATTAATATCCCATTAACTGAGGGATTCAGTTGAGTCCAGAGCAGGGACTCTTATGTGGTGACCACAAAGCCCTTGCACACAGATGATGAAGGGAAAGACGTCTTGCTTTGACAGAAGACTGTACATTAGTATGGAATTTGTTCATGCATTTTCGCATTTAACACAAATGAAGAAGAGGAAATAATATAAGCAAATGCAGGCAGTAGTAAGATCACTAAAACCATTAAAAATGTAACTGACAAATAAAATACTCTCAAGAAACACGAGAGCATTTTTTTTTTTCCTAGAAGAAAAATAAGGATTGGGACTGTAGCTCAGTTAGCCAAGTCTAGCAATTTCCAGCACTACATAAAAACTGGGCATGGTGGCACAAGGCTGTAATCCCAGTGATCAGGAGGTAGAAACATAAAAGTCAGAAGTTCAAGGTCATCCTGAACTACAATAGGGACTTCAAGGCCAGCCTGAGGTATAAGGAGAGGGAGAAGGTAACAGAAAAGGAGTAAGTGTCTTCAACCAGACAAAATTTCAGATGAAATAGATGGAGGTTAAAGTCAAGATCACAAAGCAGAAAGGCCTTTTTTTTTTTTTTTTTTTAAAAAAAACATTGAATGTGGGAACTTAGAATCAGTTACAGCTCTCCCATTCTCCATGACAAAAGCTTTTCTGTGATTGTGATTCTGGTTGCATACAGGTAAGCGTAATGTATCACGTGGTGCAGCCGTCACCCACAAGCTCAGCTCTGCCAGGCCATAAATCAAATCAGTGTGCCCTCAAGTGAGCAGCTTCAGCAAAATATCAGGTACAATTCTCCTGCATCCAACCAGAATAGATATTAAGAGATAAACAGTCTTTATATAAAGAAAGGGTTGACTACACTTGAGAAATGGAAGTGTTCCTGCACTGGCAAGGGCATCACGTTGAGACAAATGAACTACTTTCCCCCAGATTTCAATTACACCTGAGGTTGTGTTCTAGAGTAAATGTATGAATTCAATATACGTTAAGCTTCAGCTTCAAAAGAGCTTGGAATGGTTTGGAGTATGTCACCAATTTGTCATTTTCCACCTTTAAATAAAAGTTTACATGGGACATGGCAGTATTCCATGAATTAATTCAGGATCCAGGTGCATATTATTAAAGAAAAATAGGGCGGGCAAGGACTTGAAAAGATATCTTAGGAGGTTCTTTTTAACTGTGTGAGAGAGAAAAAAAATGTCAAGGGACTGAAAATATGATTTGCTCCTGAAGAGATTAATTTTTAATGCTGCTGGCCAATTATTTGAAGACAAGGGCAAAACACAGATTTCCTGGTTTGGGGAGGGGCAGGGTCTTCCTGTCTTTTTCTGCTTTGGTGGGGAGCTTCCTGTCATTAAAAGGAAGGGTCATAAAAGAGCAGATGACATTAATAAAGCAATTATGTGTGCGTCACAAATTTAAGAGATGGAAGGGATTGAGAAATCAATTGCTCAAAAGAGAAACAGAACTGCGCAGAGACAATGAAAGGAGGCGCAATTGTGCCTCCTAAGATGGAGCCGGCACAAAGCTGCCACCCTGCTCGCCTGGCTTTTAAAGCTCAACTCTGGGATTTCATTATATTTTATGTTACATCAAACTGGTTGCATCCGCCCCCTTCCCCCCCCCCCAAATATTGACTTTAAACGTTATTATAATACTTAATTTTTGCATATGCTGGCTGGTGAGCAAAGTACCATTGTGCATTAACCCAGGAGATTCTGAGACGCCTTTAAATCAGGATGTCATTATTCTTTTCAAGTTTTTGACCCTACTAATGTAGAGATCCAGGCTATATTAGGTGATTTGCCCAAAGTCAAGGAATGACTGTCCTGTGGGTGGAAGTATTTGTGCTTAATTCCAACACTAGGTTTTAGTTAGTTTGTTCTTAAGTGTTTAAAAAACTGTATTTTTATGTGAATGGGTGTTTTATCTACATGAATGTCTTTGCACTACGTGTGTGCCTGGTATTCAAAAAAGCGTCAGAAGAGAGTACCTGATCCTCAGGAATTGGAGTTACAGATAGTTTTTAGCTACCATGTAGTTGCTGGGAATTGAACCAGGTCCTCTAGAAGAGCAGCCAGTGCCTGTAACTACCGAATTATCTCTCTTCCCCTGACTGCCAGTATTCTTCAGGGTAATAACGAGCCACTTAGACATAAGAAATGTAAAGGACCCCAACAAAATGTCAAAACTATCTGTGATCATGATTTTTACCTGTCAGGAGATCCAACACCTCCCGTCAGAAGGCTTGCTCAAGACATTGCCACTGGGGTTATAACCAATGACTAGGCAGGAAGACAGAGGCATGACCTTAGGATTCCAGGGCAAGGGACTGAGGGAGAGAGGAAGATATAGCAGCTATGTAAGGAAAGGAGTAAGGAAGTAAGGACCAGGCCTGAGAGGTGCAGAAGAAAAAGCATAGCAATCTTGTAAGAGCCAGGGAAGAGCTGCCGTAGCCACCGCCCCCCAACTGGGTCTAGAGCAGCAAAGATGGAATAGAGATTTTAGTAAGTTATAACTTAGGAATATCAGAGGGGGAGGTATTAGCTACGTTGAGATTGAGAGTGGCCCAGCCATTCATTGAGCTGTTTAAGGCATATTAAAATATAAGGCTGTGTGTGTGTGTGTGTGTGTGTTTCATTTGAGAACCCAGAACATTGAGATGGGCAGCGAGGAATGTGCACCACCACCACCAGGACGATTTGAGTAGAGAGTAATTGGCAAACTGCAACATTCCTATAGGTCTCTTGTCCTGAAACTCTACCCTTCTACATCTCTGCATCTTTACCCATTAAGATACAGGGGTGACAGAGCACAAGTTCTGCTTATATGAAGCCCTGTTTCTTATTATAGATGAAAGGATCCTGTCCCCCTCTGAATTGCCACAAAGCTCTACTATCATCAGATCCCCAGCACTCAGTAGTAATTATTCAATGAAGGAATGGAGTGCATTTGTTCTTTCTACCGTGCATTTGTCCTTTGTGTGAGGGATCGTGTTACAATCATCTTCATATTTCCTTGTGATAGCTGCAGAACAACCTGGCTTATGATGGGTTCTCTGAAGCATTGTGGAATGAGTAGGTGTTGGGCGCCATCTGTGGGGAGCAATCTCGCGGGCGGGGGAAGGGAGTCCGGCGACAGAGTCTCAGGGCGGTCCGGCATCAGGGCTTCCCGTGCCGCCAGCGGAGGATCCCACATTCACGCAGATGTCGGCTGCATCGGCAAGGTTCCAGGGTTCCAAAAGCTGGGAATCAGGCGGAGAGACCATGGACATGTGGAGTCCGGTTTTCCAAAGCTTTTATTGTTCATGACATGGTGAATGGGCGCAACTGGTACGCGCTTCCCCCCCAAAAGCCAGGGGAGATCAGTCTTATAGGGAAGGGAGAAAGGGGAGGGAATAACTTAATTAGCTACGCCCCTGGCCTTTTGATAATTCATTAATATTTAAATCTCTGGAGGTAGAGACTTGTTAATCACGCCCTCTACCTGTGCCCTACGTGACTGAAGGTAACAGGTTAAATGGAGTTACCTCGTCCAAGGCCCAACAAGTAGGTAAATTGCCGTTCAGGGTGATGAAGGATGATGAAGAGGTATGACTTATTTATTCTTTAATGTAGGTTGGATGTTCATCAGAGCCCCCTAAGTGTTTAAGAACTATGGGAAAGGTGTCCTTGAACATGACCTACACTCTTCTACTGAGGCCTCATTCCTTGTATGAGTCTCAGTTACCCGGCGGCCTTGTTGCTCTGGAGCAGGAGGAGGTACAGCTGGCCTGAGCTATTCCTGTCGATGTATTTACAGAAGGGATGGTAACAATTCAGCTGCTGTAAATCAAGGCCAGTGCATTATTTCAGGAGAGACAGGCTTTTAAGAGTCTTTCCCCTCATGATTTCTAAATTAGTCACAAATTCATGCTTGTGTGTAGGTGGGAAAATGAGATGTAATTGCTTTGGGGGAGAAATTAGGGAGCTGGCAATTGGTGGTGCCAAAGCTCTTACAACCTATCACTAATCAGCACTATACATATATAAAAAATAGAACAGAGCTGTTTTGTGATTACACAACCAGGAAATATGAATCATGGGAAAAGGTCCAATGGTAAAAGTGACACAGTTACACACTGAGAATATGGTCAACACCCAACGTGCAAATACAGTTTGACTTGGGAAAATATTTTTATGTGTTAAAAATGCTCACCATCAGCAAACATGGGGCACATATCTTTAATCCCAGCATCTGGGAAGCGGAGCTAGGAAGTAGAGGAGGGAGAAGCTACCTAGTGTGCTTCTGTGTGTGCTACATAGTAAGCCTCTGTAAGACATGAAAGCAAAACACGAAGCCAGCCTACCAAACAAAAAAGAATATGCTCCCTTTGGTTGTTATTGTGGGTAACTTCAAATCATGTCCCGAAATATAAAAGTATATTAGTGTCCGACATTACAAAGGTAGGAAAATGACACTTTCAAGCCTAATTGTACAATGAATTCTCGGTATTATTTTAGCTACCCTGTTTCACTTTTATGTGTTTTGTTATATTACAGCTCCCATTTTCAGATCATCAAAGTCTACTAGTCTTTTATATCGAGGCTTGGGCAGTGTATAGTTCGTTCTCCTTCCCACGTTTATAAAAAGACTTGCCTGGACATTTACAATAGTCAAAGAATTAGCTTAGGTGCCCATCAACAAATGAATGGATAAAAAAAAAAGTTCTGGTCATATTGAGTAGAAACAAATGAAAAAATATTTTTTGATTTGTAGTTGGTTAAACTTGAACACAGACTCATGGATATGGAAAGTCAACTAAGAAAAAAAATGGCCTTGTACAAATATGTAATCAGAACAGGAAAGGATGCCTTAATAGCTTTCTTGAATGCGTCTTCTTTCTTTGTTACTGCACTCCAGTGTACAGAGCCACAGTGGGGCTGAGGAGCCTGCTCAGGGGTTAAGAGCACTTGGCATGAGTTTGGATCCACATAACAAGAAAGGCTGGCCCACAGATGTCTGTAACTGCAGCACTGAGGGAGATGGAAGACAGGAGGACTGCTGGAGCTGCCAGCCCAGCCTCCCCCTCAGACAAAATAACAAGGCTGAAAGTGATGGAGATTCCCAACATGGTCCTCTAGACTCTATATGCAAGCATATACCAAGCCACGCACATATACATATAGACTGACATATGGAAGGAGTAATAACCTCCCAGAGATTCAGTAAAATGTCAAATCTGAAAATTTGTCAGTAAAATTTGGCAGCCAGCCCAGACTGGTCCCAATCTTGCAGTCCTTCTGCCTCACTGAGTACAGGATTCCAAGAGTGAACACTGGCTCTTTGGCATGAGGCTGCTCGCTGAGCTATGGTGATCTTCCACACATGAGTAGAACTGTTAAACAGACTCAAGATTCCACATTCACTGATGCCATCAGAAAACACAAAGCTTAAGTTTCCCTTTTAAGCTTGAATTTTACCATCAGCAAATAAAACTGTTAGTTTTCTTGTTGGAAAATGGGCTCTTTTTAACCTGTTTTAAAAGAAATATCTGCAAAGCACACAACGTTGAATACCAAGAATTTTCTGTCACTTGTTTTTTTTTTCTTTAATTTTAAGTAAAAAAATAAATTACCCCAAACAAAATTACCCAAATTTGGAATGTATTCATTGAATTGAAATGAATTTAAAAGTTACCTGCCAAGCAAAATATCAGAAAAAACAAGCGCTGGTGAATTACCAACCTATGACTTAACAGAGCTTTTGGAGGTCAGAACTGAGAACAAGGAACTGTGGACCCAAGCTATATTTACTCTACTGCTGGTGCCTACAGTTTTTTTTTTTTTTTTTTTTTTTTTTTTTTTAATCACACATTTTGAATCACCTTGATGGACTGAGTGGTCAGTTTATTGACAAATATAGATTGAGCACCTGTGCCAAACACTGTTGTTCTTGGTCCTAAGTATAATGAAACCAAGTTGTAAGGCTTATTTTTTTAATAAGATGACAAACATTTAAACAGATAAGCAGTATTCCATGTCTTATATGTGCTGTGAAGAAAAGCAAAGTAAATACAGATGGTGCAGATGAGACTATCTGTAGGGGAGTAGAGAAGAGGGGAACGAGGGAAGGAGAGAGGAGAGGAAGAGAGAAGAGAAGGGAAGGGAAGAGGAGGAGAAAAGAAAAGAGGGGATTGGAGGAGAAGGGAAAGGAGGGAAGACAAGGGAAAGAAAGGGACTGGAGGAGAAGGGAGGGGGAGAGAAGGGGAGGGGAAGGGATTGGAGAAGGGAGGAGAGAGAAGGGGAGGGGAAGAGAGGGGATTGGAGGAGAAGGGAGGGGAGGGGAGAAGAGGGGAGGGGAGAGGAGGAAAAGGGAAGGGAGGGGATTGGAGGAGAAGAGGAGGATGGGATTGGAGGAGAAGGGAGGGGAGAGGAAGTGAGGAGAGGGAGGGCAGGGGAAGTGAGAGGTGAACGAAAGAACACTTACCTTTGACTCTTCTTACTCTCACTGTTCCCTGAATCTGTCCACATCTCCTAAAACCAACAATCATCTTCCCCTAAGCTTCTACCGTGGGGAAGAGTAAGAAGGGGATGAAAGGAAGGGAAGGGAACAAAACTAGTGCCTGAAGATTTGAAATAGGGAGATGATTCAGAGACCAAAAGCGGGCAGTGAGGTAGGCATCAGTGAGGTAGGTTGTCAAATCGAGACATTATACCTGCGGGGAGCAGAGGAAGACTGAGTTTTGGAGTCACAAGTGCATTGTGCTGTTGGCATGGGAACGGCCATGTCAAGGGTCTCGTAGCAAAGGCTCTCTCGGGGGACAGAGTTTGTATTGAGAGCATGGGGAAAATGTCCATGATAGTCTCCTTCCTCCACCCCAGCTCCTAAGACTGAGATTAGCTAAACCTGTTCTCCTGATCCAGCTGTGCACCCCACACTCTGCCTCCTTAGGTAATGAACCCGAATCCTTGTTCAGCTGTAGGCAATACCCCCGCCTGCCTGTTCACCTCCATATAATAAACATCGCTGAACTTCCAGTGTGTTGAGGGTTCTCCATCTTGAGAGCTCAGATCACTTGATCTAAGACTTTTGTATGTGCGTGCATCTGTCTGTCTTTTCTTCGTTTTCTTACCACTCTTGTCAAGTGGGTTACCAAAAGCCCTCTGGACAAAGAGCCAAAGAAAACACCAGCAAGTGACCGAGGAAGTCGGGTGTATTTCTGATGGCTTTGAAAGAGATCACAGCATGGAGAATCATTCAGTGAAGGGTGTAAGAAAGGACTATTCCAAGATGGCTCACACTGAGTGATTGTGGGAAAAGACAAGAACAGCCCCGTTGTGGACTGTGTTATCAACTGATGCAGGTTCCCTTAACAACAACCGCATACCAGAGCCCACTCTCCAAGCCTTCTTCCTTTTTGGATGTTTTACTTGCATGCATGTCTGTGTACTCCATGCATGCAATACCCAGATAGACCAGAAGAGGGCGTCAGATCCCCGCAACTGGAGTTACAGGCAGTTGGAAACTCACGTGAGTACTGAGAATTGCACCCCATCCTTTGGAAAGGAAGTCAGTCCTTTTAACTGCTGAGCTTTTTCTCCAGCTTTTCTTTTCATTTAGAGGGTCTCTCCCGCGGGCTGAGCCTTTGGTTTCTTTTTCTTTGCTGAGATGATACCGTGCACGGCTTTTTATTTTTCTTATCGTTTCCCCTCTGTTCCTGTCCTGTTTGTCTCTGTCTTTTTTAAGTAGAGCTAGCTACCCCGGTGTTCCCAGTACATACTTCACTTCTACCCAACGAAAGTCAGCAAACTTTAGGCTCATAGGCATTCGGAATTTAGTCTCTGGGTAACTTCTGATGGGTTTGAGAGGACAAGCTGGGTCACTACTATCCTGTAAAAAGTCTATGAAATCCTTCATCTCTGTGGGTGTTTTCAATGATTATAGAAGATGTCATTTGAGATGTGTGTGATACACAGTAATGGCTAGGGACCTCCCCTTCAGGTATCAATTCTTGTGACTTAAGCTTTTATATTTTAAAGATTTGTTTAGTTTTATTTTTATGTGTATGAGTGCTTTGTTCAAATGTATGTCTGCATGCCACATGCATGCCTGGGTGTCTTCAGAAGTCGGAAGGGTGTTGGATCCCCTTGATCTGAAGTTACAGATGGTAGTGAGCTTCCCTGTGGGTGGTGGGACTCCAACCTGAACTCTCTGAAAGGCCAGGCAGAACATTTAACACGAGCCATCTCTCCAGCCCGGTTTTTATATATTTATGTGTTAAAGACAAACATGGAAAGCAGACTGTGCACAGTTGGAGACTGATGTCCTTCCCAAGGAAAGGGTCTCCTCATTCCAATACTCTCTGTTCTCTCCCTGCTTAGTTTGAATGAATCCATAAAGGCTCATACATGGGTTCTTATGTCTTATGCAGGTAGGAGCTAAAGAGAGGGGGGAATATGTACATGGGTCAAACACAGGAAAAAGAATTTAAAAGAATATATATATATATATATATATATATATATATATATATATTTCTTTTCCTTTTCATAATCAGCTAACTAATAGCTGAAAGATTGAAGGACTTGAATTTAATGTTCTAGCTTAAATTCAATGTTCCAGGAGCCTTCCAACCTGACAGCAGTGAAATACTTAAGTCTATTACTGTATGGTTCCAGGAATTTCAGAGTGAGGCCTCTTTTGAGTGACATACAAGCTGAGATGCCTTTGTCTCATCTGTCTAAGACCACGGAATGCAAGCAGATCAGGCAGAGCATCAGACCCTTCTGTCAGGTTTTTATCCCTCAGCTTTTAATTTATGACACATGAACCACTTCTTTGCCAGGGGAGATGGAAGTTAACTGTTGATTCAAGAGATTGGCAGTTCTGGGCAGGGCTTGGCACATGGCAACCAGACGCTGGAATGCATTTACAAATTAACCTTACTACTCCATCTTCTCCCTGCCCCCTCCCATCTGGGAAAGATGCCATTAACGACCAACTTCTGGGGTGATACTCTAGAGCTACAGCTAGATGGTATGGCTCCAAGAAGAAACTTCCAAGCCACATCCAGTTGTCTTCCGGCACACCTCTCTGCCCACCAGCAATTACCCTAGATGCACGATGTATCATAGTGTTCTCTCTCTCTCTCTCTCTCTCTCTCTCTCTCTCTCCTGACTTCTGCCTTGTTTGGCTTCCCAGGCTCCTGATGCTCAGCACAAAGCTCTTCCATGTAGTGGAAAAAAATCATTAGGTACTTAAACACCCAATGAAGAAATTAAGAAGCCGAGAGAATAGCTCAGGCAGTGAAGTGCTTGCCTTGCAAGTAGGAGGGCCTGAGTTGAGTATCCAGAACCTACCCAAAAATACCAGATCTGGTCATACATGCCTGCAATCCCAGAACTGGAGAGGCAGAGACAGGAGGACCTCACTGACCAGCCAGTCTAGCCTAAATAGTGAGCTTCAAGTTTAGTGGGAGGCCTTGCTTCAAAAGATGTGCACCTGCACAGTACATACATGCACCCGAACACACACGTATAGCTGCACATACGTGAACACACACACACATACTTTTTAAAAAGAAGAAATTGCTGCACACCTGGATGTTGGAGCCCCAGAATGAGAGCCTGCGTTTAGGCTTTAGTGTCTGATGAAGTAAATTCTGAGTCTCCACAAAGGAATCCACAGGCCAGGTTGCTCTAAAGTGCTCTATGCCTTCTCAGGTGAACGCCATCTTCAGAGTATATATCACTACATTCTAAACAAGGCAGTCTACCTGGCTCCCTAAACAGCAGCTTATCTGAATTAAAATGTTCCTCTTTGGGGCCACAGGTCTTGGATCAGGGGGCACAGTTTGACCATTAGCAAGGAAACTCTCAGCCCAGTCAAAGTGGTCTACACACAAAGTTAACTCCAACGGGGTGTAAATACTAGCATCTATGGACTCTGGATTGTCAAGAGACAAAAACAATGGCTTATGATACATTATAGTCCACAGTAAAGAGCAGACTGACATCATGTGGTTTTAATTATATTCATCCCTCATTACAATGCCAAGCAACTCCTTTGATTCAGGACTCAGTGATCTCCTTCCTCTCACATCTCCTATTCTTTTCCATTTCCTTTCTTAAAAAGGGACAAGTAAGGGACTGTTTTCTGCTTCATTGGGAACCTTCTCCCTGCAGCTCGGTCCCAGCTTCTTGCTGTTCTTATGCACTTTTTTCATTAGCAAATGACATAGTGTCCCCAGTTGATTCCTCTGACTGAGATGTCTATTAAATTAATAGATGAGATTAAGTCAAGATAATTGAAAAGATTTGCAATCCCTTTGATGCAATCATTCATTTGTAAATCTAATCACAGCAGAAGGCACAGGGCTAACCATCTTTCCCCACCAAGAGGGAGGTGCTTTTACCAGGTAAGACTCATCTCCTGGGGAGAGGGAACCTTAAGTTGGATTTTGAGTTTTCAATTTAGGAGCAGATCTATAAAATCAGGTGGCTCCCGCAGGTGGACATTAGTAAGGACCACATAAAGAACTTACAGGACAACTTGTCCCATCGGTAAGGACAACATAAAGAACTTACAGGACAACTTGTCCCATCAGTAAGGACAACATAAAGAACTTACAGGACAACTTGTCCCATCGGTAAGGACAACATAAAGAACTTACAGGACAACTTGTCCCATTGGTAAGGATAACATAAAGAACTTATAGAACATCTTCTCCCATTTCTTCATATTCTCTGTGAGTGGAGAACATGGTACAGAAGGGTAAAGAAAGACCCTAGCTGATAAAATAAAAATAATTTAAAGAATTATTTTTTGTGACTATTCCATCTAGGTTGGAATGAGTCAAATAGGATGGCCTGGTATTTGAGAAGTTTTCTACATCATTGGCAGTAAGGAGTGACCACAGAAAGAGGAGCCTCCCTATGGAACATCCCCATGTCTAATATATTCTACATGCCTTTACATGCCTTTTTTTTTTTTTTTTTTTTTTTGCATCTTTTTATCAGTGAGAATTTAATTCAGGCAAAACATTTCAGTAAAGCTAGCTCTTCAGCTCTGAGAATCTGCGATCTCTCCTGTATCCGTGGGTTTTTCTCTCAGCATGTTGATTTTTTCCATGCAATAAGGTTTCGTTTTGCATGCAGCAAGCACTTGTGGAAGCTGGTCTAAATGCATTTACTCCCTCATCTCTCATGCAGACATTCAATTTCTCAGTCCAGGAAATCAATACGCAGGCATGTTATTTTAAGTTCTGAAATTAGCAGCCAGCAGCACTGAGAAGGCAGGAGCCCGTAGAAGTGATTGCATTAGGGGAGACAGCTGCAAAGCCTCCGGCTTTAAATCCTGGGAGATGCTCAATGGTGTGGGTGTTGGGTTTAGTTTAGCTTTGTTTTGCTTTGCTTCCCCCAACCCCTGTCTTCTACTACGTACACGTTTCATTTCAATGAAAACAAAAGAATTATTTTCTAATATTTTTGAAAGGTCATTCTCTTAAAAGATGGATTGTTTAAGTAAATTATAGTGCAGCTATCCCACAGAAAGGGCAAAGAGAGGGAGACCCACCCGACCTGATCAGGAGGGAAGTGTAAGAGGCGAAACTGATGAGGAACAGTCTAATACACTGTGGATAGTATGCACCCATTTGTGCAGGGAACAAAGCACCTGCATTGGCAAAGTGTCCTGGCTTGCCGAAGTCGTCCTTGCCTGTCTGTTTGCCCAGTTATGATTATAGCCAGTGCCCAGTTTTACTCTTGACGTTTTCTGATTTGGGAAAAAAAAATTCCACAATGATCACACTCATCTCTGTGTGTTTACATTTTGCACCTATGTAGGAGCCAAACTGTGAGAGCCATTCCAACCACTGAGCAAAGGCAGAATAGAAGGTAGTCCTTGTGTGTTTCTGAATTTAATTTGACAAGGAGATGTATTAGTGTGCTCTGGCTTTAAGATTTTTTTCAGGAAGGGATTCACAGTTAGTTCAGGAAAACTCCCCATGTACAAGTTTAAATAGTATAAATAAAATAAAATAAAATAAAGCCCCATCATCATCTCTTAGCCCATGGTGTCAGTTTTCTATTGCCAATAGCACAACATCATAAACTGGACACGTTTATAAAGATTTGAGGTTTCTTCCAACTTACATGTCTGGTGTAAGATCAAAGGGTATGACTGATGTGTAAGGTCAAGAGAATCACACAGCAAGAGACAGGGATGAGTCTGCATATCTCCCAGTACTTGCTCCTCAGGGCCCTCACCTGGTCACTTCGTCTAATCCCCTCCCAGAGACCCTGCCTCCAGGAGCAGATGCAGGTTGACTGTGACCACCACACCGCCTTACAATGTGGGTGAGCTTAGAGAAAAGGTTTAGGGGTGACAAGCCATATTCAGACTACAGCACCCCAGAGACAGCCTCTCAAATCTCACAAAAGATTGTATAGTTTTTAAAGCAAATCGGATGAAGTTGTTTAAACTTAACTTGGTGTCCTAGAGAACTGTGTATGTGCCAGTACACGTGTCACCTTTCTTTTTAATTCTTGCATAGCATCCCACAGTGGTGTGGGTAGAATTGTCTTCCCCAAATTTATATGTTGAGGTGACAATCCCTAGTATCTCAGAAAGTGACTATTGGGATAAGGCCATTATGTTGATTTAGTGTTATCTTTGCAGGTGTATGCGTGCTAACTTGTTGTATGCAGGCTAACGTGTGTGTGTGTGTGTGTGTGTGTGTGTACACGTATGAAGGCTACTAAGTGTTTCTCTCCATTACCCTCCACTTTACTTACGGAAGTAGGCACTCATCCAGAGTTCACATATTTAGTTTTGTGCTGAGGTTGGGTGCCTCTCAAGATCTGAGCTTGTAGGTTACCGTCAAGCCTGCTTGACTTTTATGTGCATTCTTGGGATCCAAATAGTCATGCTTAGCTGTCAAGCATTTTATCCTCTGGGCCATCTCTTGACTGGACAGAAGGCTTTTCAAGAGATAATTAGCTTATTTGGGTGAGCACTAATCTGATACTGGTGCTCTGATGAGACAGGACAGAGAGGAAAGACAATGGCGAGCACACAGGAAGATGGTGACCAGATTGCAAGCCAATGAGATGATCAGGTCTTGGCCCCATCATGCAACACCTGCAGCTCTGACTTCAAGGCTGAAGAAGCGGGAGAAAATGCTCCGGCTGTCTAGAAGACTCAGCCTGGTACTGGAGGGCCTTGCAAACCAATACACATAATAGTGGAACACTGATTTATTGACTTATTGATTATCCCCTCTATGTTGGGTACGTCAAATTATGGTGAACTTGTGTACTGTTCTATGGGTTCGGAGTTCCTCTTTGTGTATGTTTGTGAGGAGGTCTCACTTGGAATCAACACGTAAAATGACTGAGTTAAATGAGTATACACCTTTTCAATATAAAAGAAATTCCTTTTAAAATGTCTACAACACACACACACACACACACACACACACACACACACTATCATTTCTAGGGAACTAGAAAAATACAAGTTTCTCAATCAACGTTTTCTAATCTGTCTGTAAAGAACAATTTGTTAGAAGTGCACCCTTCTGTCGCAGATGTGTGTGTGTGTGTGCGTGTGCGTGTGTGTGTGTGTGTGTGTGTGTGTGTAGATGGATGGATAGATGGGTGGGTAGGTAGATGAATGTATGGGTGGATGGATAGATGGGTGGGTAGGTAGATGGATGGATAAGTGGCTATGTAGATAGACTGATTGTTAGATGTGTGTAAGTGGATAACTCAATGGAGGGGTGGACGGAAGGGCAGATGGATGGATAGATGGGTAGACATTGATTCCACACCAGTGATCTACTCAATGAATAGCGGCTCCAAAGCAATGTCAAGTCTGGGACTAAAGACCAAGTGGCTCAAAGAATGAGCTCTTGACTGGGCTCAGCATGAGGTAAGTGTTTTAAATGTATTGCTCTTGCTACAATATGTCCTTGAATGCAAGCCAGCTGCTTAATCTGGTGCTTAAGGGAAGAGGCAGTGATGTGTTCCCCGGTAAGAGAGGCTCTGCTCTGCAGTCACAGTGGCCTTCAGTGCAGCCCCTTCCCACACCCTCTCCAATGGTCCTTTTGGCCATTGAACACTGCACCTTTATTTGTTAACCTTAGGACCTGTTCTTCATCTCCAGGGTGAAGAGTATAACCCACTCACATGAATGTGATCTTATCAACTTTTAAAATAATAAATATTTTAGAGCAGTATCTAGCTGGGAGCATTAGAGAAGAAAATGGTGTTTTGAAGGTGGGGTTTGTAGAAAAGAAAGACAGAGAGTGATTTTAGAGAAAGACACAGAGCAGTGTAAATCAGTTCAGTAGCTAACCCATCAAGATTTACTGTCTGGCCTAAAAATCACATTACGATGTTTGATACTAAATTTGTTGAAAGATATGGCAATTCTAACATCAATTCAGAGATATGTATTTTCAGTTTTGTTTCGAGATCACTGCCAGCAACTTAATGTTGATTTTTCACCAGCTGCCATTTAGCTGTGTCTCTTGGGCTTCTTTTAGCTGCGAAATTGGAAAAACAAATGTACTTCTGCAAATCAAAATAAAAATGTGAGCCAGGGCAGAAGATACTTTGTAGGTCTGTGTGAGAGTGTAAGAGTGTACTCTTTTCTCTGTCATTTAGAACTTCTAGAATTATTGTAGTAAAAGGAACTTTTAGTGTTTCTACTGTTATCAATACATAGGTGACTGAGAAAACTGAGATCTAGAAATTAAATCAGTTGGGTCAGGGTCGTGCAAGTAGCCATTCCTGTACTTGAGACAGTGTGAGAGTGCACATCAGTGTGTGTGAGTGTGCATGGGTATATGTGTGTGCACATGTGTATGCATGTATGTGAATGTGTGTATGCAGATGTGTGTGTATGTGCACATGGAAATGGATGTATGTGAGTGTGTGTCCATGTATAGGTGTATATGTGTGTACGTGTGTTTATGTTTGTATTTGTGTGTGTGTTGTTCAATACATTATGTTGTAGGAGGAGTGCCAGCTCTTTGTGGGTAAGTCCTGATCCACCCTATTCTCACCAGCCACAAGAGGACAACGCTCTATCCATTCTTGCTTTGAAACGAATCTGTAATCATCATGTTTAGCCACATGTGTGTGCAGTTCTCAAAGGCCCTCTGTTACGTTCCTCTACCTGTAAGGATGTTGGGGGAGACACCTTGATGATACTGACTTCAGATTGACCACAACAGTCTCTTGCCCTGACAGCAAATGACTTTAGCTGGTTATTGGTTTTGATGAATTCATTTGCTCATTATCCCTCAGTCCTACACCTTTCTCTTATTCATTTGAGAGGAAATCCAGCCCACTGCTATAATTCCCAAATGAGTATGTGCAATCCTTGAATTTCACTCATCCAAGAATTTGTGTTGATATCCATTTTGTCTCATTTTGATGACACATATAACCTCTTTACCCATCTCTTTCCCCACCTCTACTCACTGCGACCATTTCCATGACCAATAGTGCCAAGTCAGGCATGTGTGGGATGCTATCAACCTGTCTGATATGCATGATATCCTATATGTGACCCCAAAGAGGTCATGACCCCTAGGTTGGGTTTTGAAGGTGAAATCTAGCTGCAAGAAGTAGGTTGCTACAAAGAATGGTACCTCCTGTCTGAGCTTTCTGCTTGCTGGTCCACCAAGATGCTTGGAGGTGTAGACTTATGTTCACTATGAACCCCACATGTCTTCTCTGATGATAGAGGTCTGTCTCTTCTTAAGCCATGAGCCCAAATAAGCCCTTGTTCCCTTAAGTTGCTTCTATCGGGTCATAGATGGAGAAAGATAACTACTACATGCATACTCAGTAGGCTCTGAACTGTGGTACCAATTCCCCACCAATCAGAGAAGACCAGGATGCACATGAACAAGCAGTCCTCTCCCACACCTGATTCTCCTTTCTGTAAGCTTATTTTAAATTCTTCTATCTAATGTAGATGCTGGTAGAACATATCAAACATTCATCTACTGGTCCCAGTTTCTCTGGTGGTTACACTGATCATGCGTCTAGAGCAGTGGTTCTCAACCTTCCTAATGCTGCAACCCTTTATTTATGGTGAGCCCCATCTATAAAATTATTCTGTTGCCATTTCATAACTGTAATTTTGCTAGAATCATAGTGATTCTAATTTTGCTAGAATCATAGTGATTCCATATCAGGATAGCTGATATGCAACCCCTGTGAAAGGGTCATTAGACCCCCCAAGGGGTATCAGCCCACCCACGGGTTGTGATCTACTGCTCTAAAGAGAAGGGAAGCATACATCCTTATGTCTTAGCCCACATACCCTGTCCTTTTCATCATGGTGACCTGGGAAGTTCCGAGTAAACGGAGGAGAGACACTGATTTTCCTAGCATCATGTGAAGCTGCTATTGCAGGAAATTTCAGGCTTTAATTGCTCACGTAAGTAGACACAAGCTGACCCGAGCGTGGGCCAAGCTTTACATTTAAAACTTGCAAACAAATCCACGAGAACACACGGGTTGCAAATGGGGAAGCAAACTCAGAAGATTAATTTGGAGGGAATCAGTCAAGAGACTGCTGTCTCTTCTTCAAGTGAGACTCTGTTGTTAGACTTTAAATGTGAAACAAATGCTGTAGACGCCCAAGACGATAATTAAGGCAATCGGAAGGAAATGCATCCCCTACGCGCAGATATAAATTCATCCAAGAACTAGGTTGTTCCCCTTCCAGTATTCTTTCCAAAGGCGTAATTATGGAGATTGCTAGCTCAAGGAACAGGAGCCTAAACATCTGCTTCCTAAAACGGAGCCAAAAGCTCAAAACAAACAGGCTGAATCACGCTAAAAGCAAAGACAGAGCTACTGAAGTTAAGCGACTCCGCCCGCGGAGCGCAACCCACACTTGGATGCATGCGACACTGCTACACACTGAGCGGTTACTGAGGACACAGCTAGACAGTTGGGACAACTGAGCCAATTTCGCCGTCCTTCTGTGGCTGCTCCCCCTTTTATCCCTTTCTTATACAAACTCCTGTTCTTTCTGAGTCTTTAGGACTCTTTAATAGTAGTTTCAAGCCTGTGACCTGTGATGCTCAAATCCTTTGAAGACAGCACCAAAGGTCGAGAGGGATGAGCTGGGGTGCACCTTGGTCCCTAGGCGTTTCTTTCACTGACCCCCATATCTGACGTGTTAGTTATTTTTTGCTGTGCTAATAAAAGTAACACAGATTTAAAAAAAAAAAAAGTCTTGGTTTCTTTGTATTATTTTCTGTTATTGTTGTTGAGAGATTGGGTTTTATTAATTTTTTAAAAAAATTTTAGGTGGGTATACAAAGTAATAAGTTTCATTCCGATATTTTCACAGGTGCTTGTCAGTACATTCTGTTCTCATTTGTTCCTCTCTGCGCCTCTACTCTCCTATATGCTCCTTGTCACTCTGACTGCTTCCTCTTCTTCTCCTTATCCTGTATCTCCCTCTTCCTCGTTAGGACCTCTTCTTTTCTTTACACACACACACACACACACACACACACACACACACACACACACACACACTATATCTACAATATGCACACACCCAAGAATAGGATCGTGCCATCACAAGTAGAGGAATTTGACTTTTTCTTTTCCTCTTAATGTTTTAAGTCTTATGGCTGTGTTGTTGAGGTTAGCATTTCTGGCTCAGACTCTGCACCAAGCTGATGGATTCGATCTGGTTTCTCTCGGCTTCTCACTGAATTGCTGTGCTTGGCCTCAAACTAACTCTGGCAATTTGTTCTAATCTTCTGGCCCCTTCTCATTTTCTGGCTCATTCTGTCTTCATCTATGTCTAGATTGTTCTCTCTGCAAAAGTCTCTCTGTAAAAACTGCCTCTGAACTTGACAAACTGAAATGCCAGGAGCTCCACTCCTCTGCACTCCCTGCCTTTCGACTCTCTGACTCAACGGACTCAACTGAGCTGACTGACTAGAACTCAGAGATCTGCATGCTGCTGTCTCCTGAGTGCATGCACCCTCACACCTGGATCTAAGCTTTTCTTTACCTAAAACTTGCTCTATATCACACTGGACTTGAATTCAGAGATCTGCTTCCATCTCTCTCCTGGGATTAAAGTTGTGTTGGTATTCCAGCTAGATCACATAAACCTAGAAGGTTTTAGGATGTGATATCTTGTGAGAGCAGCCATGTTGCTGGATTAAAATTCCTTTAAAAGTTTTTCTCACCTACTGCTGGTTATAGGTTTATAGTATGCAGCCTTTATTATGTTGAGGTATGTTCACTTTTTTCCCCCTTTGGGGCTTTTTTTATCTCATGAAAAAGGACTTTAACTTCTGTCAAAGACCACTTTTGCACCAACTATGATGATCATGTGATTTTTGTGTTTAATATACTTAAGCATGTGTATATAAATATATACATATACATACACATATACACACATACACATATCTATCTATCTATCTATCTATCTATCTATCTATCTATCTATCATGTGTTGATTATACTTGTTGACTTGTGAATGTTGAATTGAACTATTATCTTCCAATAAAACCAACTTGGTTGTGGTATATAATCTTCTTAATGTATTCTTGAATTTTTGGTCTGTTTTCCAGAATTTTTGAGAATTTTTCTATCTTTGTTCATCAGGGATACTAGTCTAGAGTTGTTGTTGTGGTGGGTTTAATTGTTGTGCCCTTATCTGGTGTTTGTATTAGGGCAATTATGGCTTCATGGAATAACTGGGTTTTTTCCCCTTTATATTTCATGAGACAGTTGGTATCTTAGTTAGGGGCCAGAGCCTATCTTTCCAGTTATTTTGGTTGTATCAGAACTATGTGAGGTGGGTATTGCTACTGGGGTTAGAGCTGGGGCCAAAGATCTGCTCAGTGCTCTGGGCCAGGAGTGACTTCCTGGATCCTAGTGGGTCCCAGGTACTCCCTGTTTGGGGTGGGCATTGCTGTCTCCTTACCTAAGATACTGCTGGGGTTAGAGCTCCTGGGAGGCCAGCTTCCTCTGGGTTCAGTAGATTGGGGACAGAGCTGCCACCCGGGATCTGCTCAGTGCTTGGGCCCAAACGGGAAGGATGCGGTTTCATTTTCATTTGATTCTAGGAATTTTTAAAAAATTTTGTCCCTGGTTTCTTTACTATCATCCTGACCATTTAACTGTATTATTTATTCTCTACATATTTACAGTTGCTTTAGTTTCCCTTGTTTTCTATATCTAGTTTCAATGCATTATTATCCAATAAATAGATTATTTCAATTATTTTTTATTTGATAAAATGTGATTTGTGATCTAGAATGTGGTATATTAGAGAATAATCTACAGACTGCTGAGAAGCACGGCTATTCTATGTCTATTGGATGGAATATTCTATAGGTATCTGTCAACTCCATTTGATTCATGATATAGTTTAATACTGGGTTTCTTGTTGACTTTTAGTTAGTATAATCTGTATATAGATAAGAGCAGGGTATTTCTGTTTTGTGCTATTACTGTATAGGGACCTATATGAGCTATATGTTCATTACTCTTTATTGGATAAAGTCGCTGCCCTAACATTTGATGCATATATATTTACACATTGTATGTTCTTGAACAAGTTTATTAATAAGAAGTAGCCTTCTCTCTGTATTTTGCTATTTTTGCTTAATATTTACCTTATCATGTATCAGAGAAAAAATACACCAGGTTGTTATTAGCTCCCATTTGTGTGAGAGATATTTTGCTATCTTTTTACTCTCAGTTTTCAGGTATGTTTAACCTGTGAGTGTGTCTCTTTGAGAAAAAAGATAGTTTCGTCTAGATTTTACCCCCTCATCCAGTCTGCATTGATTTTATTGGTGAGTTGAGGCCATTTACATTTGAGGTTATTAGTGAGATAACTAATATTTCACAGTTAACAGTGAGATAACTGTTTACTAATTCCTACAATTTTGTGATATGTATGCATGTTTATGTGTGTGTGTAATATGTGTGCATGTGATTGTATGTGTATGTATGGGATATGAGTGTATGGTGTACCTATGTATGGTGTGTGTGTGTGATATATATGCTTGTGAATCTGTGTGTGTGTGTAATATGTGTGCATGTGACTGTGTGTATGTGATAAATGTGCATGTGACTGTATGTGTATGCATGGTTTGTGTTTGTATACGTGTGTGATATGTATGCTTGTGACTGTATGATATGCATGCATGTGACTGTGTGTTTGTGATATGAATGCACGCGAGTGTGTGTGATATGTGTTCATGTGACTATGAGTGTGTACCTTCCCCCCACCATGAGCAAGCCTGAGAGACCTTGTTTACCACAACAAGGTCAAGTGACAGGATCTAGGTGGAGTTACCCACCTTGGCTGCCCGGAACACAGAAGCAGAACTGCCCCTGGGCTTGCCTTGAGGCATCTCCGGCCATGACCTGGAATGGACTATGGATTATCCCACCCATCTAAAACCAGGAGGGGTTGTGGGTTGGGTCTTCCCCTTTAAATTGAGAGCTGAACATTAAAGCTTGGGGCCTTGATCAGAGAACTTTGTCTTGGCCTCATCTCTTCTCGCCCTCCTTCCCCTTTCATTCCCAGCCCCCCTTTCAGGTGAACCCAGTTGACTTGTGGCCACGGGTGGCTACATGAGTGTATGTGTGTATGAGATACATGTGCATGTGACTGTGTATATATATATATGTATATACATATACATATATATATGGTGTATGTGTGTGTGATATGTGTGTGACTTTGTATATTATATGTGTTCATGTGATTGTGTGTGTATATATGACATATGTGTGATATGTGTATGTGACTGTGTGTATGTATATATGGTATATGTGTGTGTGTGTGCTATGTGTGTATCTTCTTACTTGTGGATTTTCAAAGCTCTTCTTTCTGTGTTACAATAGATATTTCCCCTGTCCCCCTATCCCTCACCCATTTTTCTGACTCTCTTATCCACTACCTTACTTGGTGACAGCCTCTCATCCACCATCTTACCCCGGAGACCTTAGAAATGGACCTCACAAATGGAAACCACTTCAGGAACCGTTGCCTGAGTGGGTAAAATGCACTAAGCTAGATTTTCTCAAATGTTAGTCATACTTTTCTTTTGACCTACCATGGTTGAGTCTCATTGTGGAATCTGGGGAGTCTGCAGTGTATAAAAGGGTTAATGTGGTCATTGCTGAGTTCCAGAGGCATAGTGTGAAGAACCATGAGAGCTAAAAATTCCGGGAGGAGCCAATCATGGGTGATCTCTATAGTTTGTGTCTTATCTACAGAAATTTGGCCAGGTTCTTGGTATACATTAGAGAATCCTCTCCGGCATCCAGCAGGAGCAAGGCAAAAGGAACCATTTTCAAGCTTTTGATTTTTGAAAGTCACCATCCAAATACACATGGCCCTCCACGTGAGTTTTAACCTTTCCCATCTTGACTATCAGTGGAAACAGAAGACTAAATGGAGAGAGAGAGAGACGAGGGAGGGAGAGCAGCTAGATAAAGGCACGACAAGGATGACAAAGGCTAATATGTGTCTTTCAACATCCTACCCTGGGGTTTAGAATGTGATGATGCTGTACAGTCTGTCCTGGATGAATCCAGTGAGCTTTCTTTCATTGTGACATACCAGTAAGCTTGATTTTCATCATGGGATCCAGGGAATGCTAAGGATGGAAAAGGCTGGCAATGCTGAGCCAAGAGCATCAGTCTCCCTTTCTGACCTTCAGTCTGTGCAGAAAGATACAAATTGACCAATAAGCAAAGTTAATTTTAGCTCTGATATTCTTTTTCTTATTGTCTACATTTTAGAATAATATGAAAGAGGAGAACTTTAATTTTTTTATGTAAAATTGTTACCAGGATTTAATTGTTTGTTTGTTTGCTTTATCTAATATCAGGAGCTGGACAGCTGAATGCAGGAGGAGTGCCGCCAATTGTTCCAATTCCTTCCATTGTAGTAGTTTGGCTGAAACGTTCAGTTGTTGGTGGGGTCAATCCCAGGGTTCCATCTGGCATCATAGCAGCAGGTCCTGGAGTAGCTGGAGTACCAAGTACAGGGGCATGGCGCCTCTATTGTTTATGCCCATAGCACTTCCACGGCCATTTGGCCCATATGTACCTCTTGTTCTCTCGAATCAGGGAAGGTTCTCCTGAATCCTTCCTGCTGTCATCACATCATTTCTTCTTGTCACTTCATCTCTTCTTCACTGAGCATGTGTTCCTCTTCCTACCTGAGTCCTAACTGCTTTCGTTTCTGAACCTCTTGGTTATGCAGCTCCTCCATCCTCCAAAGCTCTTCTGATATCTCATCAAATCCTGCCTCATTAGCATAATCTGGTGTTCATGGTGTGCTGCCTCCGCCTTCATCTCCATCTCCATCTCCATCTGCATCTCCATCTCCATCTCCAGCTTCTCACGAGCCTCCTTGATGTTCTGGTCCACGGTTGTTGCTTCTCTATCTCAATGAGTGCCTTCCAGCGTGTGGCATACTCATACTCAAAGGACTTAGGTTGTGCAAATCTGGGTGGCTGTTCTCTCTCCTTGTGAAATTGCTGGTTGTTGGTTTTTGTTGTTTTTTGTTGTTGTTTTTTATAACCAGCTTCTCTGGAAGTCCCTCTTCATCATCTAACTGGTCCATAGGCTCCACAGTCACAGGTCGAGGAAATGTGGTTAGCAAGAAGGAGCCATCACTACGTCTGTCCAGAACTTCCCGAGCAGCTGGCTTCCCTGAGAACTCAACAATGCCTTTCCCCGAGGGCCTTCCTTGGTCATCCACAATGACCACAGCCCTCTCTACCTGGCCACACACAGAAAAGGCTGCGTCCAGCAGTTCGTTGGACACGTACTGAGGAAGGTTGCAGACTGTAAGAGATGCACTGTGACAGGGAAAACACACTCGCAGCTGCTTTCCACGGAGTGGCATATTGTCCAGCTCCACTTTGGCAATTTCTGCTAGGGTTCATTTTTTTCCGAGTAAATAAAGTCAAAGCCTTTATCCTTATGAATGAAAACGTCGCCTGCTTTTCGATATTTCCCAGTTTCCTCATTTCCTCCTCAGTGATGCCAGGGGGAAGATTGACCACAAAGGGAAGGCTAGGTTGGGTAAAGCTCTTCAGGTCAATAGTCAAGCCTTCATTCTGGCTGCTGGCCTGCTGTCTATTTGTAAGTATTGGTGGGGGTGGCTGCTGATAGTGATGGTGATGATGATGGTGATGATGATGATGGTGATGAGTCTGCTTCTCCAAGTTAAAAGTTTTATTGCCCTGTATTTTTGCACCCTTGACTTCAATTTGAACACAGCAAAGTGTCTGCCTCCCAGTCCTCTCTAATCCCGACTGCATCTTCCCACAGTTCTTTGCTTAGAGTAAGAGTGACCGATTTAATTGTTTTTAAAACTAGATTCATCATTATGAGACAACATAATGGATTGATTAAAGCACTTTTTTTTTTTTTTTTTTTTTTTTTTTACAAAAACTGGCTATATGTTCTACAGTTGCCCTTTGCAAGGCCCTTTAAACTTCTGTATGTTGAAATATTACTTTCACTGCTTCCTATTATTACTGAGTTGATAGGCCAAGCAATCCTTGTCCTGAAATAAGTGGATGTTACAGAGCATGGCTGGCAATGTTAAAAGTGTTTTGTGACTCATAAAGGCAGATGTTCAGTCATGAGAGGCTGGCTTTCAGGTAGCTACTGTCCCTTGCCAGCTTAAGGAAGGAGACTAAAAGAATCACTCAGACAAGGCAAAGAGAAGCCATCAATTATTTCTATACCAACAGCATTGAAGGGGGAAAATAGACCTATGGCTTACCTTTTCTGCTTAGAACCAAAAGAATTAAAAGGCGTCCTTTCCTTGTACCTTTCTATGCCCAATCCTACTGTCCCAGTGAGAAGAAAGACCATTGTTACCAACAAGAAGGAATACACCATGGAGAGTCCTCTAGTGTTTGAAAGTTTGTATTCCTGAACCTTCTAATCCACATATAAAACTTCACCCTTGCAGCTTGGTACTATTTGGAGATGGGGCTCTTAAAAGATAATTAGATCATAGGACTGGAGTCCTCAGGGACTGGTTAATGATTTTCCAGGAAGAGGCCACAGGACTAGATAGTGCGTTTTCCTCTGTGGTATGATGCAGGGAGAAGGCAGAAGGTGTCTGACACATCAGAAGTTGACAGTGTCGGATCTTGGTCTTGGGTTTTCAGATCCACATTTAAGTTGGGAGGAGTCTATGCATGTTGTTTAACTCACCCAGGTTAGGGGAGGATGAGTGAAAACAAAGAGCTGTGCCCATCGTTGTAGCTCACAGGTATTCCTGTTAGATCTTCTTTTTATTGTTTATTTGATACAACTTGAGTCATCTGGGAAAAGAAAACCTCAGAGTTGAGGCATTGCCTCCGTCAGATTGGCCTGTGGGCACGCCTATGGGGCATTTTCTTGGTTAATGGTTGATGAGGAGGAGCAGTCTGGCCCACTGCGAACTGTATCACCTATGGGTAAATGGTCCTGGTTGTATAAGAAAGCAAGCCTTGGGAATGAGGTAGTAAATGATGCTCCTCCATTGTCTCTGCATCAGTTTGTCTCAAGCTTCTGCCGTTGAGTTCCTACCTTGCCTTCCCTCGATAATGGACTGAGAATTGGATGTGAATAAGCCAAATAAACACTTTGTCTCCCAAGTTGACTTCAGTTAGTGTGTTACCAAAGTAACAGCGCAGCACCCTAGGACAATAGTTCTGTGGGTGTGGGGGACACACCTACATGGAAGTGCCTCTGTCATTGAGTCTAGTGACTGTGTCTACCGTTGCCATGGTAAAATGTTCTCAGGCATGACTAGAATTAATTATTTCTTTGCTTAGGGAGATAGGTAGAGAGCCCTTCATCTGCCGTTAGAGATTATCCGACTTTTCTATTTCTGAAATGGGAAGTTCTTTGTGAAGTAAACATAAATTTTATTAGATGTTTTACTGAGTGTTATGCTAGGATTGGCCCTTGTATTAGGTAGGGTTCTCTAGAGTAACAGAACGTATAGAAAGGGCAGTTGTTAGAATGACTTGTAGACTGTGGTTCAGCTAATCCACCACTGGCTGCTTATAAACGAAAGGTCCAAGAATCCAGTGGTTGTTCAGTCCGCAAGGCTGGATGTCTCAGCTGTTCCTCAGTCTGTACAGGAATCCTGAAACTTTAGGTTGTAATGCTAGTGGAGGAATGGACTTGCTAGTGAGGTTAAAGCAAGCAGGGGAAGAGCAAAAGTTTTTTTTCAAGTCCTTCTATAGGCTTCCAGCAGATGGTGTGGCCAAGACTATAGGAAGGTCTTCCCACCTCAAAAGATTTGTATTAAAGTTTGTGTCTTCGATCCAGATGAGACGTGGATCTTCCCACTTCAAATTAAGCAGGAATCTCTCACGGCTTTGCCACCTTTGGGTTTCGGGTTGATTCCAGATGCAGTTAAGTTGACAACCAAGAATAGCCATCTCAACCTTATTTATAGCTTCCTATGTAGCATGAGCATTCAAATCTCCATGCTGGCAAGAAGCATCCAAGATGGTCTGTTGAGTCAGGTTAAATCAGGAGTCTGAGCAAAGATGGTCATTTGATAATACTCATCAACCCAAAACAGGACAAACATCATAGAAATCGACTTTAGAAAACCAAGTTCATCAGGGTGCTTGCATCTTTAAAAAGTGAAAGTGGATCCACACTCTGTACATCTCTCTGATATTTATTTCCTATTAGACCAGTGGTTCTCAACCTGTGGGGCACAATCCCTGTAGGGATCACATCTCAGATATCCTGCCTATCAGTTATTGACCTTATAATCTATAACAATAGAAAAATGACAGTTGTGAAGTAACAATAAAATAATGTTATGGTTGGGGGTTGCCATAACATGAGTGACTACATTAAGGGGGTCACTGCATTAAGAAGGTTGAGCATCACTGCACTAGGCTGTATTGCATGAATAGTTCCTAGCATTAACACAGCTTACTATCATTCTCCTTTAAATAGATGCTTCCTGTTTTATAGAATGGGTATCATAATTTATTCAAGCATTCTCTTGCTATAGACAAATAGGCTATTTTCAAATTTGTTAACTTTTCTTTAAATAAGTATGCATATGCTTAAAACAATATGCCTGTACATTGCATTAATCCTCATGCAGTCACGCTTTTCTTTCCTTAGCGTGACTGACAGGTCAATGATTGCATTGTACATGTGAATAGAATACCAGACCATGACAGATGTCTATTCCAAAATGTAGCAATCGAAGCTGCTGTTAGCAATGTGCCAATATTAGAAGTTTTGCCCCATTCTGGCCCAATATTGAGTGCTACAATGTTTTAATTTTTATAAATCTGACAGGTGATGTTTTGTTATTTTTCTAGTTTATGTCTTTCTCTGGCCACAAAATAAAAGAAGGGCATCTCACAAAAAGCTCCTTCATTGGCTCTCATAAGAACAAAAGAAACCACATCTTTGTTAATATCTTCTGAGGATTTATTAGTTTGCCTTGGGGAAGCAGATATGTTCATCACACATGCACACAGATATTTATATCTCCTGGTTTCCTGAAATAAAATGTAATAAAATGCTACCCTTTTCAAAATTCACTTAGATTAGGTTATGAGTGAGAAATGTTATAAAAATTCTATTTGTTTACAAAATCTAACTTAGTAAACCAGTTGCGTTTATTGGATTACTTACAGGAGGATGGATAAGTGGTTATTGACATGAGGATGGGCCAGTCTAAAGCAGCTGTATCACCCAAAAGTCTACTCCAGAATAGGTAATAACTCATAAAAGTTACATGCCTGGTGCTCTCTGTGTGACCTGTAGTCAGCTTGACAGGTAAAACAATCTCCTATGCATAGCATTTGTTTATTACTTCAGTAGGCCTTGTGAGTCTTGCTTATTTCAGGAACTTCCTGAGTCTTGAGTTGTTGACTTCCTACATCTGAAGAGCTTCCATCCTCCCCCTGACCCCCATGCTTCTTGATGTTCCACCCCTTTCTTCAGGCTCTTATATTCTTTCAACTACTTTCATAATGGTTCTTTATGCCTTGGAGCAGAGCTATAGATATCCGTGTATAGCTAAGTATTGAGCTATGATGCCCCCAAAAACAGTCATTTAGATCCAGGAGCTTTAGCAGTGGTTATGAGTCTCTGTGATACACCATGCAACGCAAAAGGGAAATTTTTACCCGTAACTGATGTGATGATCAGCAGCAATGATCTATGGGTATTAACAAAAATAAAAGGGCACGATGACAAGCTTATCATATCCATTTAGCAAAACATTAGCAGTGACTTCCCCACTAACAGCTATGACCTCCTCAGCCAGTTTTTCATTCTGGCTTACAGTTTCAGATATGAATTCACCCCTGTGAGTGACCCTAAATCTAACTGGAAAGGTGTTAGTTGTATCCACGTTAGTACATCTACAGTTTCTCCACCAGGAAGTTGCTGTCCGGCATTTTAGTATTGTAACATTCATGGTCTATAGCAGAGTAGGATTTTGTTGACAGCTCTGCCCCAGTATGTCACATTGTACTTTTAGACACTATGAAAACCAGCCAGTAAGGAGAAACTTAAGTATGTGAATATGGTATCTTTAGCAATAGGGTCTTGCCATCTAGTCTAGACATGTAACAAAACAGTGGTAGTAGCTTTTGTGGTTTATGAAATTTCAGGAGTCTCCCTGACTAACAGCTCATAAAGAAGTAGCCCACCGTTGGCACTAAGGTTTTTATTGAGTAACCTCATGGCCTCTGAAAGGGTCCTTTTCCATCCATACAGGGTGCCTCCTGTATCTCTTTAACTGTTTTAATACATCATTCTCTTTTTCAATCAATCTAGCTTGAAGAGAACAGTCAAGTAAGTGGAATACCATTGCACTTGGTTGTCACCAGCCCAGGTCTGTTCATCGATGTTAATGAAACGATTGCCCTGTGACCTCTCTGTGAATGTCTATATATAATGGAACCCTTCACGATGGTGTCATCTGTTGCTCACTTGCATGGCAATTCTTGAAGGAGGCCTATGGCCATGTCTATACAGATGAGGGCATATATGTGTGCCTTGTCAACGAGCATAAGTCCATACAGTCTGCTTCCTAGTCCTTTACAGGACAAACTGACATATATGTATGTCTCATTTAGACCTGAGATCAGGTGTCACATGATGGAAGAGCATGTAGGATGTTAAAATATGTACTCTCAGGTTGGTTCCCTGTGCCCAGATTTTGCATGAATTCAATGAAACATCCCTGGTGGCACCTGAGGGTAGACGGTCTGTGCTTTGATAAGGACATTTGTTCCCTGAATTTTAAGTGGTCTCAATGTGCCCTGGGCTTCCTCAAGGAGATTGCCAAGAATTCCAATTCCTTTTGAACTCTGGTATGTATTTCCTTTTACATCTGTTGTTCCCCAAGTGGCCAAGCCACCATGTGCCAGGTCTCCCCTCACACACTGGATACCCATAAAGGGAAGCCTCTGAATGCAGTGCAGCTGTCAATACAGATGGCCACACATCGAATCTCATGAAGTCCTACTGTTCATATCGCTCTTGGCTTCTGGTTACTTTTTTATTTATTACTTTTTTCTTCCAGCTACACTCTGTATTCATTTGTATTGTTACCACTACACATTCTTGTTTGGTGCCCCTATTCATCCTTTGGTAAGGACAAGTGGTGTCCCTTAGAAAGGTTTCAGGCCCTTGAAAGGACACTGGTCCCGGGCCAGCCTGGATGGCATTGACAATAGGGCTTATAGATAACATACCACATTGCTGTATGTTACCTTTATAGAGTTTATGTGCCACGCCAGAGAGAGGCTTGGCCAATGACAACCTGTAATTGCATTAGCTGTTGGGCTCTGGTGGGGTTGCCGTGATGAATTCCCACTGTTGTAATGCATTATACACAGCTGGCAATTACTGTTCTCTCGCTGTGAATTGAGATTTTGCTTGTTTCCATCTCTGAGATCAGTCTCCTGCTGGACTCATTTGTTCAGGTTATTTTTGTGCATAGTCCCCAGCTATAACCCTCTAAGCTTGGAGTGGCATTGAGACAGTGGGATGCACAGCAGATGTTAAGCTGTCCTTCAAGGGTTTTAGCCTGATCAAAGCCCCACCCCCTGGTCCCAATCTCCCTTCATATTCCTCTTTATCAAGTTATATAGAGGATAGACAACTTGAATGGGGTCAGGTATAAAATCTATCAACATCCCAAAATCCCCCACCCTCAAACCTGCAGTTCTTTTACATTTAGAGGCACAAGCTGTTTTAAATTTTTTAAAAAAATTAAAATTATTATTGTCAGGTATCATACATGTCTTACCAGACCATAATTCTCTTACATGTATGTCTTTTAAATGATTTTTCTAAATATGTAAAAGAAATCAGTGGTTTGCATTATGTTATCTATATAATGAAACCTTCTTGTGGAGTGTAGCCAGGTCAGTAAATCAAGGTCTCCAGCCACCATCCCATGACAAATGGTGGCACTGTGACAGTGACCTTGGAGAAGTGGCAGACAGCACGCAGGAGGAGCTGCAGTAGGCAAGTGAGCTTCTTGGGAGACAGTCCATGCTATTGGGGAGTTTACTTGTAGATCAATATGAAGATGAATTCTCATAAAATAATATTGTTTAGATGAATTGATGGTTTCACAGAATCCTTGATGCAATTTAAATGTTTTTTTTGGAAGTTAGGGTAATTTATAAAAAGTTTAAGGATATGGTTTAAATGATAATAAAGTTAGAATTAAGAATACACTGTGCCCCCTCCCTTGGAGAACAGTGAGGGCTGCATAGGTAGGACAAGAGCACTGTGAGCTTTCATGCATTGCAAGCACATAATTGTACTTGGAAGAGACAAATAAGCTTGGGACAGTTAACGATCAAAGAAAACATTCATTCTAGGTTGGGTCTGAGTTCCTGGATCTTGTGATCTAGGGATGTGGTTATAGGGTTTGGTGTGCACCGTGAAAAGACAGGGTTATGAATAAAGAGTAAATAATTCTATTATGAGAATAAGAATAGAGAAAAATGAGTAACCAGTTTATCTGAACAAGACTTCAAAAGTAAGAAGTAAGATAGATTATGATCTGTTTCTTAGTAAATACAAATTATCATCAGCTAAACATACTAATAAACCTGCTACTATAGACTGGCTTGCTTAAACATTGTTAATCAATGACAAAGAATTTGCTTTGGGGTTGCGATGAACTTGTAGAAAGACAGATGGGAGATGTTTAGTTAGGTCTGAGTTTCAAATGAAGAATACACAATTGATAATCCTGTTGTAATTTCTTTTTGTGTAATGACTTCAATCTGTTTTTAAAGAATATGTTTTAGTGGTGATTGTTTTTAGAGAATATGTAACTTGTGGCTATGAGGTAGTCTTTTTCGTACATAGAGAACTTTGTCTTAGATGGTATAAAAAGGCTAAGAGAAAAAAACTTGTTGGAGCCATCTTTTTGAAACTTGCTTCAACTACCAAATGTGTGTATGTGTACATATGTATGTGAAATGGTTGGAGCCAGCTCATTGGAGTGTCTGTCTGTCTGTCTGTCTGTCTATCTGCCTGTCTGTGTATGTGTGAAGTTGTTGGAGGTTGTCTTGTTTCATCAACTCAGTGTGTGTGTGTGTGTGTGTGTGTGTGTGTGTGTGTGTGTGTATGATTTACCCTCTTTCTTTTCTCTAATCACTGGCTGCCATCAGCAATGTCTACCATCAGTTGCTATCAGAACCAGCCCCTGTCAGCACTACCAGTGCCCCCTCCCCAACTCCCTGTCAGCTGCTATCAGTGTTGCCCCCCAATTGCTGACTCCACTCTCAGCCCTCCTCAGTTTACCCTGTGGTGTTGAAGCTGGCCTTCAATAGATGAATTCTCTGATGGCCCACTGCCAGGTATTCCAAGTGATGAAAAACTGGTCTTGGAATCTAGAAACTAAAGGAATACTTTTTAAAAAAAAAAAAAATGTTATCAAGGTCTAACAGAGCATGGAAAGACCTAGATCACTTATTTTAGCAAAAGATCAATGTCAAAAGCAACATAAATAAGAGGGGAACTACCAATGGATGTCACTCATTAAAAGAATAATAATAAATCCACAATCTACCCATGACATGCAGTCCTCCACGTGTGGCCTTCACTCACAGACAGCATGGCTACCCCTTTAGGGGAGAGGCTTGGGTGGTTCCCACCTTAGGACAGTTTCCCCTGTATATCAGGGGTGCAATGGAGGTGGCCTGTACCTCTTTATCTTCTACTCATTTTTATTAACCCTTTGGTGAGCTGCTGGTCTTCCAAAACTTTATAAGCACAGTGTTTGACTTTCTATCATTGCTTCCCCTGCCCCCTGAGGAATTTCAGCTCAGCACAAATCATCACACATTTGTTTTCAAACAACTCAGACAAGACCCAATGACTATTTTTTTCTCATCTTCTCCCAAGTGCCCTATCACCTTACAAGTTCAACTTATACCACAGCCTAGATCATTCACATGTGCCAAAGTCTTCCCTACTTCATAAGGTTCATGTCCCATAATAGGACTCAGTAAAGCCACTTAAGTCCCACATCGCTCTCCTGGTCTGTGCAGAATCGATGTTCATCTTAACTCTCCTGTGAGCATAGTTCTATCTGGCCCAGTGAACCAAGAATTAAACACAGTTTCTCTTATTCCCAGTTCTCCCAGAAATGTCTTTCTTTCATCTGTTTTGTTCCATTCTTTAATATGTATGGGGACCTCAGCAAGCAATAACCATGTGTTCCTAATGGCTCAAATAAACCAGTGCTCCGGGGACTGGTTTCCTTAGTATTGTCTCAGCTTATGGAACCATTATCTTAATGAGGGATGGGTAGGTACATTACTGTGTATTTCAGGACCCATAACTCTCAGAGTAATCCCATCTACCATCATATCCCAGAAGCTCATAAGCCAGGCTATAGAAATTCCTTCATTGCTTGCTTAAAGCCTTTTCCAGTTCATTCAGTTGGATGCTGAATGTTTCCTGATTACCATACTTTCTTATATTGAGCCATGGTTAAGACCTCCATGTGCATATTCTTCTTTATTAAAGATCAGATCTGAGGGCTGTCTTCTATCACTTCTAGCACATTCTCTTCTTCGTAATTCTACAGATCTTCCCATGAGTTTCACTTTTGGGAATCCCAAGAAGTACTTTTGAGTATAGATCAAACGTGCACTTTCTTTAGTTCCTGTGCCCACTCCCACCTGCCATAAGAAATGGCAAACAAGGGTCACCATCCTATCTCGCTTATCCGATGTGTTTTCCGAATCAAAGGCCAACATGAGAGATGCCAGTCACATGCCGTTTTGTTGTAATTCCTCCTGAGTATTCGTCTTGGTCTCAGTTTGTCTTCTTACTCATAGCAGTGGCCACACAACTTTCCCAGCAGCCTACTGATGTTCTTGTTATGTGCTGTTATGTGATGTTCTTGTCCCCTAAGAACTGGAAATGTTGCTTTAAACCTTCAACTGTTCTCAGAGCATCTCTGTACACAGGTGGTGGACAGCACTCATCAAACAACAGTGCCATTTCATGGCAAATAAAAGAAGACCACCAGCTCAGCATTCCTCCCACAGACATTCCACCTCCAGGAGGCTCCATCTCAGTTACACCTCTCCCTACTCATAGCAAGACCCATGCAACCACAAGAAGGCACACTTCCGCACATGGAGAAGCCATATTGAGGTTTCCTCCATAAACACTCTACTTTATGTTTCAGTATTATACACAGTATGTATGTATTATACACAGTCAGAAGCATGGAATCCTGTCTTGTATTATACACAGTCAGAAGCATGGAATCCTGTCTTCCAAAGGTTCTGTCATTCCCTTTTTCATAAGCCAAGAGTGTTGTGTGACTTTTTCTGGAATGACATGAGTAGACAACTCACTTCAGACCAGTGAAACCAGTCTACCAAAGTTCAACATGGCAAACCAATAACTTTACTGTGAGCATATTACAGGAGCATGGGTGAGGGATATACTCATGGGGGTGTGGACAAGTCCAGGGCAGATGCATTACCAAAAAGCTCACCCCAAGATGGGTGATAACTCACAAATGTTACAATGATGGAGCTCTCTGTGTGACTTGCAGAAAGCCTGACAGGTTTAAGAACCTCTTTCTAGAAATTTAGTCTATAGCCTCAGAAAGAGGACTTCATAAATTTTGTTCATTTCAGGAACTTCCTGAGACTTGTGAGTTATTTACTTTCCAAATCTAATGAGCCCTCACCTCCTTTCTGAAAGAATGTTTCATATCAGAGGAAATTGTTATATAACGGATAATTTGACATCAGTTTCAAGCTTCCTAGGGCAGGAAATAGATGGTATCATATCTGGCCTCTGAGAAATATATTGAAAGATGTACTGGATGAGTTTGGATATTGAGGAGCCATAGAGACAGGTCTCCCCAAGTTAAGCTCTCTAGCTCACTCCCAGAAAGCAAAGAAAAAAAGTTGACATGTTTCAGATTCTGTGGACCAATAGAAACAGCAAGTGAAGGAAGATTCTGATCCTCTGTATAGCACTGTTTTGAGAAAGCCAGCCCAGAGTGCTAGGTTCATTTAGTTCTGAATCCAAGCTTCTTGCCCCCACACATGTTGCTTCTATTTTTAGAGAACACAGAAGATCTCCTCTTCCAAATCCAGACTCATACTAAATTAAACACCCTTTTGGGAATTGTGACACCCAGTTGTGATTTCAGCACTTGGGAAGTGGAACTAGGAGAACCAGGGCTTCAAGAGGACTCTTGGAGGCCATGAGTTTGAGGCTAGCATTACCTATATGAGATCATATGTTAAGAATTAAATTAAAAAATAAATTAAAACAAGCAAATAAACAAACTGAACATCCAACACGATCTATTGTCGGCACACTATAGCAAAATAAAGAAAAACAGCATTGCCATCTAATATGTGGAGGTGAGTTACACTTCTTATGCAAACAGCAGCCATCCTCAGCAGCAGCCTTTCCCCACAAGCCTGGCATGGAGCCCCTCAAAATCTAGAGCCAAGAGAAATGGAAGTCTATTAATTCTGGAACTATTTCTCCTTGCATCATCGGTGTTAGCCCAGGGAACACATATGTCTTGGAGTCAGTGGTAATCATAATTGGGAAGGGAAGTCTTTCAATAAAATACATGAATGAGATGTTCTAATCTTACATTGGATATATGTTGTGGGGTTGTGCTAATCATCTTACTATCATGAAACCACCATCTGATAAGTATTTACGACTACACTCCACCTGCCATAGATCTGACTCGCTTTCTTATGATAGACTACAACACACAGCCCTGCTGTGGAGGCTCAGCATGTTACCCTGACAATCCACATAAACTCCTTGTACTTCTTAGTAACAAATTTTCACAGAAGTAGTTGTGTAGCTTGTTTCTTAACTCAGTGAGGGTTTGGATGGCTATTGATAACACTTATTTCTGGAGAGCATATACAAATGAATTATAGATCCCTCTAGCAAACCCATTCTATAATATCACAAGCTAAAATTTCTATCCTAACATCCACAAAATCTCCTAAGAACCAATGCTCACATGGAATATGGGGAGAGCAAAATGTAACGGGACTGAATGCTAACAGTCACAACACCTTATTTATGGCATAATTTTGTGTCGCTGTGAGAATATTTGTTTAAAAAATAAATACCTTCCCAGGGTGGCAAGAAACCATTTTTCAAGATGTAAAGACCATCTGGGAACCTGCTGTGGAATGCAGAAAGTGAGGATGCAGATCAATGCATTGATAATCACATCCTGAGTGGGATGCCTGTCATTCATGGTCTCACTGACCATACTATATGAAGACACCAGCATGGATTGACCTTGAAATGAAAAATAACCAGTGGCATATCTTTAAGAAATGAAGACACCAAACAAATTATTATCAAAAGCAAAGATTCTATATGTTCTTTTTCAAAGAAAATAAAATAAAAGTATGCAGGGTCGTCTATAAAAGAGATGCTTTTCACAACGCATCTTAGAAGTGACGTGTGAGGCTGCAGAGATGGCTCAGTGGATAAAGCACTTGCCACATAAGCTTCGCATCCTGAGTTCAGTTCCTGGATTGATAAAATGATCTCTGTGGTAGCACACATCTATAATCCCAGCACACTTAATGAGAACTGGAAGGTGGAGACAGGAGGATGCCTGGAAGCTTGGGGGCTAACTAACATGGTACACATGGCAGAAAAACAAAAGACCCTGCCTCAAACACAGGGTGGAAAGGAGTGGACCAACTTCTCAAAGTTGTTCTCTGATATCCACCTCTGTGCTGTGTCACATGCACACCTGTACTGGTACACACGTGTCATACATACACCAACGCCTCCCCTTATACACGATGTCATACACAAACAAGAAGAAAACACTTTTGAAAAGTGAAGTGACTTATTGATAACAAACAATCAAAACGCCAAATAAGTTTGAGCACTTCTCTTTAGTCAGGCACTTAGCAATTGAGATAAACGGTCTGTTCTTGCAACATTGACTTGGTGGGGGTACTCACAGAGGGAGTAAATAATAATAAGCAAGTTGCACAGAATTCTTGGAGGTAAAAACGGAACAGATGGCAAGAGGCTGGCAATGGGAGGTGAAGTTGCATTTGCAATGCTGTAATTGGCATACTTCATAGTATTGTTTCTTGGGCCATGGTGAGTGCTAGCCAATAGGCACCTAGGGAGAGCCTGTTCCTGCACAGGGAACAAGAACAGAAAGCTATAGAAAGGATGGGAGGGGTCAGCAGAGAAAGGCATGTCCTGAGGTGCCTTGGGCCATTAAAAAAATTTTTTTTCAATAGATTTTTGGAAGCCACAAGGGGAAGAAGGATAAGTGGATGAGAGTTGGGCATGAAAAGCAAATGGCAGAGGCTTGTGCCATAATCTTGTAATTCCAGCTATGTGGAATACTGAAAGCTTAAGGCCAGACTTAAGGCTGGACTACAGAGTGAGTAGAAGATTAGCCTGGGTAACTTAATGAGACCCTACTTCTTCAAAATTATATCTATAAACACACATAGACACACACACACACACACACACACACACACAGAGAGAGAGAGAGAGAGAGAGAGAGAGAGGAGCATATGGAGAGATCATATAAAGAAAATGATGACAACCAGTTGCTGGCTGGGATATAGGGGAAGAGGAGTCCTTACTCTTTGATGGTGAGAGTATAAGCTAGTGAAGCCATTATGGAATTCATTATGGAAGCTTCTTAAAATAAAATAAAATAAAATAAAAAAACTATCTGGATGGGAGAAACTATGGTCAAGAAGATGGTTTTTCTATAGTGAGGCTCATTTGTTGTGCTCCAGATATGCTGACAACTGCAATTTCTCCAAATGTGCCAAAATCAACTGTGGGATTTGGGGCACTGCATTTGTGTTCTTTCTTGTTGAATTAAAACTAAAAGCAGATCTACAACACAACTCAACTGTAGACAGGGGCACAGTGTCCAAAGGACTCTATCCTACCACAGAGTTACTTGCTTCCATGCCTGTTATTACTGCTTTACTCAGGATAACAAGAAAATGCATCCTAACCAGCCTGTGCATCCATCAGCACATGAGTGGATGCTGGAGATGTGAAGACACACACCCAGTGGGATTTTATTCGACCACAGAGGAAACTTGCAAGAAAAGGCATGGATCTGGAAAACACAAATGCTGCATTTTAAAAAAAAAAAAAAAAAAAAAAAGGATTCTAGCTTCTTGTGTTTATATTTCAGTCATATAACCAGGGGGAAAGAGACACAAAGTTGGATGGGTAGAGAATCTGGGAAGAATGTGGAGATGAACAATCTTTGATTGTGAGACTCTCAATGAATTATTATTATTATTATTTTTTTTTTTTTAAAGGAAACCTACTTGCTTTGCAGGACTTTCAAAAAGAGACTATTTTACATTAAGTTCATTCTCTCTGCCTCTCTGCCTCTCTATCTATCTATCTATCTATCTATCTATCTATCTATCTATCTATCTATCTATCATCCATTCATCTATCTAATATATATGTAATACACATAGATATATAATATACAAATATATAATAGATATAAATAGAGATATAGATACACAAATATTTAACCCAAAAGTTCAAGGAGTCTAGAAATGGAATAAAAACAGCAGATCTAAGAGAAATGACTTGTACACATAAGCTTTTCTCAGCACAAATCCATTCCATCTCTCTGAATCCTAGTGGGATTGCGTCACTATCCAGAGGAGCCATTCACTGTGAAGCAGTGCAGGAGCACGAGGAGGAGGAGCAGTGTCCAGTCACATGCTTCTGTGCAGGAGCTGATTCTCTGCTACAGGTGGATGGGTAGTTACAGCACTTGGAAGTCAGAGAGAGCTGAGTCCAAATCCCAAATGTTCTTTTGTTTCTCATCCTCTATAGTATCTTTGTGGGCTGCCATTCTAATTTCTTAAGCCCCTGGGGAACCTTCCTGTCTAGAATTATGTTTTTTGTTTTTTTTTTTTGTTTTTTTTTTTTTTTTGATGTTATTGTAAGTTCCAGATTGGATTCCTCTGAGAGTTGGTTTCCTTTTTTATTTAGCCGGGTAATTCAAAATCCACCCACCTCCAATCCCTCCTGTAGTTGGCTGTAGCTGCTTTTATTTAGCCGATACTTTTAAAATAAGTAACAAGGTTTACACAACAAAAGCTGGTAAACAGAAGAATTCCCTCACTAGTAGGACTAGCTCTTGGCACACAGAATTTAGCATTACAATCCCAGACCAAACCTCAACAATCCTCCACAGTACTGAAAAACAGGTATTTATCTTGGTGTTACTTAGGTACTAGGGATACAAGCTCAAGTCATTATACTTGCCAAGCAGGTGTTCTTACTACACTAAGCCCCTCAAATAATTTAACATTATTTATTAAAGTTATATTTATTATAGCAATAAGTAAAGGATTACTTTCAGACTGTTGGAGTAATTTCTCAAACTCATATTAATGCGCCTAAGACCAGGCTAACTCACAGTTCCTCATTTATTGTTATGCCTTACTTGCAAATCAATTTGATAGATTTATATTTTACAATGAGCATATACTAAGTATACAAAGAGCAATACAATTAATCATTACCCTAGAGGTCCTAAAAACTAACATGGAATATATCTTGACGGCTATCACGTAGCATATTACTTTTTAAGAGACTAAATTTACCATCATTTTAATAATTTAACTATCTCTTATTTTAAGTGTGGATATAATATACCACAAGGTTTATACCCACGGTATAAATCTTATACCTTATAGCCACATTAAAAAAAAAACTAAATTACCTTTCTGAATTTTGGCAAAATTAATTTATCACTGACTGTGCATATTAGAATTTTATATACATGATCAATTTATTCGGTCACTGTAGCTGACCAAAAGGTTCTGTTATGGTTGAAATATACTCAGGGGGCATGGGTATCCTCTGTACGACAGGTAATTAGGTAAATTTAGAGAATTTTAAGGACACCTAAGCTACTCTAATGTCATCCTACAATTTTACAAATGTAGAGATCCCAGCTTAAGGAGGCAGAGGAAACAGTTTAACATCACAGTTGATAGAAAAGCTTGATCCAGTTCAGACACAGGACTCTGGATCCTTGTGTTTCCTGTACAGCAGGCACTACCTGACATGTAAGCAACAAGCCACAGAGAACTAGATTTATCTACTGGGACCCAGTGAGGGCTGTCCTAGACAGTTAAACAGCAAACATCAGCAACCAAGAGGCTTCACATACCAACTTTAAGAAGAACAGTAGAATCTCCTAAAACACAGTTGGTTAGAAAACGCCATAGTGAACTCTAATACCTATTTGCTAAGTTAAAAATAAAATGATAATGTGGTGCAAATTTAAAAAGTAATCTAAGAACAATAACAACCACAAAGAAGAAAAGCTTCTTTCCTTCTTTGCATTTACCATCCATGCTTCCTCTTTAAGCAAGACTACTTAAATTTGTAGTCACTGCAGCCTGGTTAGGGTGTTAGAAATGCTTTCAGGGGTGAGAACTCTATTTTTCAAATGCATATTAAGGTTCACAGTCTCTGGAATTATCTATTAAACTGTGCAGTGGTCTTTGCTTGTGTTTTTGTTTGGTTTGTTGTCTGGCTGGCTTGTTATGTTCTCTTCAGTCAGGATTTATTTTCTTGCTTGGGCTGCCTAGGATGTGGATGGGGTGTTTGCTGAAGAAGGTAATTCAATTTACATTTGGGTTTTGTTTTATAAATCAGTGATCCTTCACTTCAATGTTCAACTGCTCGTGTGTAGTGGGGAAGCCAGAGATATGAGTCTTTTTTATACATCAAGGACATCGCCTTAACATTGAGGATCAGTGTGTGTTTAGTTCCCTTTAGACATTTTATGTTCAACTGTACAAACTCATGCTAAAAATAAGCAGGATTCAGGACGGGCTTTTATGGAGCAGAAATAATTTCGATTTTCTGACATCAGGTCTTGCAGATGAAGCCTCCCGTAACATCAACGAGGGAGGGTGAAAAACAGACAAGTTTCTCTTGCACAGCAGTTGGGACAAGGGCCTCCTTGCTCCTTACATTTCTAGATCACCCTTTATACCTGGGAACTGCGCAGTGCACAAGCCTTTGCTCTCAATCTCCAGAGCATCCTAATCAGAGAAGATGCAGGGCAGAGAGCTGTGATGTACCCAAGACCCTGTGCCCCAGGATAGCTACCAGGTCAACCCAGGTCAATCCACAGCTCATCCCCCCACCCCCCAACCCCCCCTCCACCACCCCCCTCCGCCCCGTTTTCCCCTTCTGCACAGAGGAGACTCCTCTGAACCCAGTGAAATGTGGGGATTATCTCAGCCCAATGAGCAAACAAGCTTTCTTTCTTTTCTTTTTTTTTTCCTGCCAATTATTGCTAATCCTATTTAGGGCAAGGCTCTCATTTTAATTTTATTTTTTGTAGCTTTAGACACATTTATTCTCTTTGCTGTCCTAGTCGCTGACCTCCAGATATAGGCTTCCACAATTCCATCTCCCCCTCATCACCTTCACTTTTTAAGCTTCCAAATGCTTTAAGAATTTCACACATAGGTATACTGTTATTTACATCCTTTCCACTCTTTCCTCTCCCTCATCTAACTCCTCCTGTCCCTCATCCCCACCCCCATCACCATTCACTACTTGAATTTAGGACATCATCTTCTGTGGGAAACTATGCTAATTAAGGTCAAAGTCTACCATTGGATGGATCATCTTCTGAGTTCGGCATAAACAAAAGGCTCCCTTCATTGGCAGGGCTTCCCCTTATCTGATCTTGTCTGGGGAGTTCAACACCCCCCCCCCCCACACACACACATCGCTACCTGCAGAATGTCACATAGACTCAATCTAAGATTACGTGTTCAGCTTCCTTTCTCCTGACAAGAACCCATTCAACTAGGACCTGATATTCTTGAAATGCTTCCCAATGCTAACGAAGTTTTTTGTTGCCCTAGGCCTCCAGCCAATGACCTTTGCCCATCCTGGATGTTGCTACCCCAGCCCCCAAAATTATATAAACTGCAAATCATCCCAAGTGAAGTTGATCTGCCCCCCGCTGCTGTTTCCAGTATGGTCACTCACTGTACACACTCACAGGGCTTCTGAACCTCCATCTGTCATCTCGGCTCCCTTTGCCTTAGTGGACTAATATAGACTGATGATTCCCAGGAGCAGGGAGGGTCACAATATTCTACACTTACCATTGTTAGGACTGTGTTTTAAAATAAAATATGATGACTTCGTGGAAGCCAAGGACCAAAACCCAGGCCTTTGCCATGTTCCATGAGCTGCTTCTTTGATCAACTTGACACACACTATAGGGTCATCTGAAAGAAGGGAACCTCAATACAGATAATACCTCTATTAGGTTGGCCTGTACACATGTCTTGGTACATGTGGGCATGTAGACATGTAGGCATGTCTGGGTACATACAGGCATGTAGACATGTAGGCATGTCTGGGTACATGCAGGCGTGTAGACATGTAGGCATGTCTGGGTACATGTGGGCATGTAGACATGTAGGCATGTCTGGGTACATGTGGGCATGTAGACATGTAGGCATGTCTGGGTACATGCAGGCGTGTAGACATGTAGGCACGTCTGGGTACATGCAGGCACGTAGACATGTAAGCATGTCTGGGTACATGCAGGTGTGTAGACATGTAGGCATGTCTGGGTACATGTGGGCATGTAGACATGTAGGCATGTCTGGGTACATGCAGGCGTGTAGACATGTAGGCACGTCTGGGTACATGCAGGCGTGTAGACATGTAGGCACGTCTGGGTACATGCAGGCACGTAGACATGTAAGCATGTCTGGGTACATGCAGGTGTGTAGACATGTAGGCATGTCTGGGTACATGCGGGCATGTAGACATGTAAGCATGTCTGGGTACATGTGGGCATGTAGACATGTAGGCATGTCTGGGTACATGTGGGCATGTAGACATGTAGGCATGTCTGGGTACATGCGGGCATGTAGACATGTAGGCATGTCTGGGTGAATTTTCTTTTGTGTTGACTGATGTAGGAGGGCCCAGCCCACTGAGTGCTGCTACCCCGAGGCAGGGAGGTAGAAGAAGCTGAGCTGGGAACCTAGATATCTGCTTTAGCTCCTGACTCCAGATTTCTGCCTTGAGCTCATGCTGTGGTTTCTCTCAATAATGGGCTGCAAGCTGTAAGCCAAACAAAACAAAACAAACAAACAAAAAAAATCTTTCCTGGTTTTGGTGATGTTATTCATCACACTGAAAGAAAACAATCTAAGGCCATCCATAATGAGACAGCTGCAAGGCTGGCATTTATTCACTTTTCTTTACAGAATAAGGTGCTCATTAGCTACCCAATAAACGATTACCTTTTAAAAATTATTTCTTGATTTTTTTTCTAATGTAATATCTTTATTGATTTCTTTGGAGTTCCATACAATGTACTCTGATCACACTCACTTCCCATTCCTCCCAGGTCCACAATTCAACCCTTGCACTCTCCCTGCAAAAGAAAAAGAAAAAAAATTATTCCAAGTCTAATTTGTGTTGCCTATATATTCATTGGAGCATGGTCAAACTCTCATTGGCCAAACCCTTAAAGATAATGGAGTTCTTTGACTCTTCCCTGCCAGAAGCCAATAGCTGTGAAGAGCGATATTTCTGCATCTTTGTCACAATGTTTAAGGACTCTTTTCAATATCTACCTGTCTGGGGGAATATCTACCTTCTTTGGGGGGGGGGGGGCATGTCACAGAAGCCTTCAGTGTCTCTCTTTTACCAATTATGAGTCTGCAATCATCAATACCACTACATAAAAATCCTCCTTGCCCGTAACAACCAGAGGCAACGGAGACCATAGACATCCACATGACCTCTGGTAGCAGCATGGAACACACACTTCAACATGGCCTCTGGAGTCAGCATGTAACACGGATATCCACATTTACCTGTAGTGGCAACATTGTCTGTTGGCTCCAAAAGAAACTAGGGACAAATGGCTATCTGTGCTGCTTAATAGATTACCAAAACGCATGCTAGCCTCTAGGCTCCTCAGGATCACAAATACTATTAGAGAGTCCATGCTGGCATCCTACAGAGTCCATGTGGGTATCCTACAGAGTCCCTGTTGGCATACTATAGAGTCCATGTTGTTGGCATCCTACAAAGTTCATGTTGGCATCCTACAGAGTCCATGCTGGTATCCTATGGAGTCTATGTTGGCATCCTACTGAGTCCATGCTGGCATACCACAAAGTCCATATTGGCATCCTACAGAATCCATGTTGGCATCCTACAGAGTCCATGTTGGCAGTCTACAGAGTCCATGTTGGCATCCTACAGAGTCCATGTTGACATCCTACAGAATCCATGTTGGCATCCTACAGAATCCATGTTGGCATCCTACAGAATCCATGTTGGCATCCTACAGAGTCCATGTTGGCAGGCTACAGAGTCCATGTTGGAAGGCTACAGGGTCCATGTTGATGCTTCTCTGCTCTTCTCACCCTGTTCCTACCCTAAATTTCTTCCGTTTATCGGCTTCTCTCTCCCCAGCTGCTCAGTCCTTTAGAACACTGCTGTTTTGGCTACATGCTCTCTTGGCCCCTCTTCCTTGGTCTCCTTTCCCCCCACTCTCTTGCCTGCACACTCTTTGTCTTTCTTTCTCTCTCTCTCTCTGACACTCCTCCCACTCTCTCCTGGCTCTATCAAGTCTGCCAGCCCTGTTCAGTCTACTACTTTCTCTGCTCTGGATTCCTCCAGATGCCTCTGGCTGTATTCTCCTTCATATCTACAATAAAAACCTCTCCTCAGTAATTAGAGTGGTCCTGTCCTCAGTTTATACATAGTTAATGAGCATTTGCTGTACAGAGCAATCAGCCTCATGAAAACATTTCTGTGCAAACACATCATGGGTGGGTCAGGGACTGAACTCACGTCATCGGGTCTGTGCCTTTACATGCTGAGCATATACATATATATTTATTCTAACAGGATTCTCCATTCATTTGACTCTGTCACTCGTCATAATTGACCTAGTCACTTGGGATCACTTAGGGTATGTGAATTTCTGCTTGTCAGTTATTTGCAGAGGGCATGTCCATAGAAAGCAATGAAATAAATACTCTGAACAGTTGTCTGGTTATTTCCTAGAAGCTAGAAATAGTTTAATTGCAAACTTCAAAAAAAAATCTGTTTCCTGGAAAGAATAGAACATTATGGTTCTCAAATTTAGATAGGTTTCTGTCAGTAGACGTATGGTCTGTTTTTAGACAGCTAAAGTATGGGTAGGCGGAGGGACATTAGCAATTTAATCAAAAAATAATGTGAGCTTGGGGCTGCAGAGATGGTTCAGTGGCTAAGAGCATATAGTAATAGTCTTGCAGAGGATCCAGATTTGGTTCCCAGCACCCAGGTGGTGACTTAAACCTTGCCCCTTGCCACCTGTGGCAGGCAGGAGAGCTGGCCCAGGGGTCATGAGAGCAGGTGAGCTGCTCCTACTCACAGGCTGTATGTAGCACTTTGGGAGAGCCAGCATGTTGCCTGGGCAACAAAGTAGGGCTGGTACTGGCAGTGGGAGCAGAATAGAGCTGGCCCCAAAGGCATGAGCATGGGAGAGCGGGCCCTGGCACTTGTCTGCTGTGCAGTGTTGTGGGCAAGACAAAGATGCCCTCCACCACCTCACCCCTGGCCCTCACCATCTATGGCAGGTAGGAGAGCTGGTCTTGAGGTCTTGAAAACAGGAGTGCTGGCTCCTCCCCCTCAGAGGTTACAGCACTTGGGATGAAAAAGATTCATTAAAACTACATATGTCTATTTATCTACTGAATTACGTTCATTACATCTTTTTGGCGAATAGTTAATACTATGTATGATTCCTTGTGGCTTTTTGTTTCAGAAATCCTAATTGTTATTTTACACACTTTCCCACTTCTTCTGTATTAAAAAAAAACCATGGATAATATCATGAAAAGGGCAGAGTAAGTACCTCCAAACTTTCTTCTTTATAGAAGAACTGGGAAACTACAGGTTTTTTTTTTTTTTTTTTTTTTTTTTTTTTTTTTTTTTTTAATGCTTTGGAAATCATTCAAAGATTTGTAACACGGTGGGTGGCTTTTTAAAGATATCTTCATCTTATTTACATCAAGCCTGGTGGCTAGAGAGCACTGGCTGCTCTTCCAAAGGACCAGGGTTCGATTCCTAGTACACACATGGTGGTTTACAATACCCTGTAAGCCCAGTTACAGAAGGCTGAGCACCTAGTTCTGTCCCTCTGAAGACACCAGGGGCACACGTGGTACTCAGACGGGCATGCAGACAAGACACATATAGACATAAAATAAAGTAACTTTATAAAAGAAAAACAAGAATAGGCCTTACGACATTTGAGTGGTACCTTCTTCCATTTGCAGTGACCTTGAAAATCATTGCCTTCCTCTTTCCAGACTCCCTTCCTGCCTCATCCCTTGGGAAAGCTCTCAGGAAGGAAGCTCCCCACAGTGCTGAGCCTCCTCTCTGAGGACCAGCATCGCACTCCAAATGGCACCTGGCAGCTGATGAAGAACCAGAGAGGACTCTTCTCCGCAGCCCAGGAGGTCTGGCAGGCTCCTGAGAAGCTCTGGTAACAGCAGAGGTGCCCTCTCACCCAGTTACGGAGCATGCTAGCCAGGAACAGAGCCCGATTGTAGGAAGCATTCCCAAGACTCATGCTGTGCTACTACAATGGGCATGGGCTGGGCATCATGATAGATAGAATGGATAATGCATGTGAAGAGATCTAAGTTGGTGCCTTTTTTCCCTTGGGGACATAGGTGGGAAGCTACCCTGCAAAATAACCCTGTGCTGGGGTATGGTGTCCCCATAATTGCCACTGTGGGTGCCATTGTTTTCCTGGTCAATTGGCTCCATCTCTTTCACAGCTAGAGGACCAAAATCCAAAAGGGATGCTGGGGGGGAACGTGCCTACCATATGGCAGTCACGAAGTAAAATGGAGCAGCAGAGAGCCAAACCAAGTGACAACTTAAAAATACATCCTTACCAACTGCTTCTTCCAACCAGGGCCTATCTTTCAGGGTTCCGCCAGGTCCCAAGAAACTGTTTGCATTCTGGGTTACCCAGATGGTCATAGCCATCATTCGGTTAAAACATTGATTACATCAGAGTCTTCAGATCTGTTTATCTTTGGAGACACCCCCACAGACACACCTAGAGGCGAGCTTTACTAATTGTCTAGGCATCTTAGTCCAGTCAAGTTGGCAGTCGATATTATATATCAAGGGCTGGGGAGATAGCTCATGCTGTTAAGTGCTTCTCTTGCAAAGAAGACTTATATGTTCAATCCCCATAACCTGACAAAAAATAGTTTGGCATGGAGGTTCACTTTTTTTTTTTTTTTTTTTTTTTTTTTTTTTTGGTTCAGTCTTGTGATCTAAACGCTGGGGAAGTGGAGTAGGCCTATCCTTGGGGCTTTATATCCCACAAGCCTACCCTGTTCAACAAGTTTTTAGCTCATGAGAGATCCTATCTCATAGAAAAAACATTAGTAGTATTGGAGGAATCATGTCCTAAGTTACCTTATAACCTCTACATGCAAGGACACACACACACACACACACACACACACACACACACGCATCACAGGCTGAGTGTTCCCAGTTCACAAAACCAAGGACTGAGCAAGCGTTCGCAGTGAACCTGCCTCATCAGACACAAAGTGTGTGTTGACTGGCTCCTCTCCTGTGAGAATAGGAGGTGGGGCTGAGCCTGTAACCCTGAGTTCCAGACTTGCAGAGTTTCTCATGGGATGTGCAGTGTCTACATCATTCTAGTTCACTGCAGATGAATGAGACAACGGGGAATAGCCTCCACTCACTCACTGTGCACTTATTCTGAATATCCTTGACATTTTTCTGGCCCTGAAAGATGAATTGCAGCTTAAGGACTGGCTAAGTATGTGGAGATGTTAGAGGCCTAGGGAACAAAACAAAATCCAAATAAAACTGTTCTGACAACAGTTAGAGATATATGCATGCACATGCCAATGACACACACCCAAGCCAGAAGAGGCAGAGAGAAGACTCTTATCTCTTGCACTGAACCCTAAAGAACGGAGGAAGTCATCTAAGGATGAATTGCATGGAATAAAGACATTCTAGGCAGAAGTCACTAAGTGATTAAGTACATGGTCTGAAGAATAGTGACCAGGTAATGTTATGTTCATTTCCAAGGTGGATAAATAGATGTCAGGCTCTGAGACAGAGCTTTCAAAGGAAATTCTCTATCAACGCATTCAGTCTTTCAACAAACATTTACCAAATGCCTGCCCACTGTACAAAGCAAACGGTATGGGCAGGTTAATAAGGCTTGTTCTCTGTCCTCAGTGAACTCCAGTTAGCAAGCATTTTCTATAAAGAGGCAGGTGCTGGGATAAAGGTTAGAACAAAATGTTACAGAAACAAGAATGGAGTGCTTATTTGTGACTAAGCAGGTCAAGAAGTCTTCACAGTGAAAGATTTTTCCCCCCCTAAGTATTAAATACAACAGGAAAGGGCCATTTATTCATTTTGCCGAGATGCTTGGATTTGTCTGTCTTATTTTAGTTTGCCCCAGTTTTGAGGCGCGCTGGTTGCTGACATGCTTATAAATCAGATGTTAATTAATGAAGTGAAAACAGTGCTGGAAGGCGAGGAAGTGAGGAAGTCCTACTTTAGAATGACTTGATAGAATTGAGCTCTCTACCAAAGTCAAGTTATGCAAATCAAGTGGATGGCTTTTCTAATAGCAAGAGAACTGATGTGTGTGTGTGGGGGTGGGGTGGGGTGGGGTGGGATGCTGCTGTTCAAATATGTTACAAACAACCATACCAACAGTGTACTCACAGTGCTAACTAACTTTATATTGAGATGATGTACATTGTATAACATAAATCTCTAGGCCTCTTTCAGAAATAATTTCTCCTCAGTGCTTTTCTTCTCTGGGCATGAATTCAAGCTTGGTTGATATTTTTCTGTTTTTTTATTCTTGCTCTAAAAAAATATATACACTTTCATCAAGTGTAATTTTCACAACTGCAGGGACTCTAGTTAATATGTACATTCCATTTATGCTATATGAATCAAAATAGAAGATATTTTCGTAAGTTAGAAGGCTCCCCATGGGCTTTCCCAGTTCATATTCAACCCTGTCAAGACATGACCATCCTGGTTTTCTACCACTTTCAACTAGTAATAGTTTTGAACGTTAAATGAGTAGAACTATGAGGCTATCTTGTTCTATCCATATTGTACCTCTCAGCCATGCCTTTTTTTTTTTACTGAATTTCATAAAAATACGTATATACCAAAGAAACCAATCTTCCTTCTTGATTTTCCTTTTTGATTATTGCTATATTATCTATCATTATAATATCGTCAACACATTACGATATACATCAATGCATTGCATTATTAAGTAGCCAAGACTCTTCTTGAACTTTTTTATGCAGTTCCCAGTAGCCTTGAAATCATAATCCCTCTGTCTTAGCCTCCTGGGCTTCAGGATTATAAACATGCACCACCTTGCCAAGACACTTATTTTGACTGATGAACAGATGCTATTAAGACCATGCAGAGTAAATCTTGGGCTGAGTTGATAGCTCTGTTAGTAAAATGCTTTCCTTGAAAGCACAAGGACTTTAGTTTGATCCTTTAGATACCCATTTAAAAAAAAAAAAAAAACTGGGCCTAGTAGCACAAGCTTATAATCTCAGCCCGAGGAGGAGGGGATGGGTGGATCCCTAGGACTTCCTGGCTATATAGCCTAGCCAACTTGGTGTCTTCTAAGTCAATGAGAGACCCTGTTTCAAGAAACAAGAGCAGTGTCAAGGTTCTCTGACCTCCATGTACCCAAGTGCTGTGTAAACAGTTGTTCTAGCATAGTGTTTAGGAAAAACGGGAAGAAAATGTACATACATGTTTAACACGGATGCAGTTCCCTTCTCAGTATTTTCCGTGTGCAGGTGGTTGAACTCTCAGGTATAGAACCTAGAAACAGGAGGCATCAACTAAATATTTCTTTAGTGAACATGGATACTTAATTGCTCTAGAGAAACAGGAATTCTGAGTAATAGAATCAGAGGATTTTAGGCACTTTGTAAATTATAGCTGAAAATTTTGTCAAATCCATTTAAACTTACTACTGTGGTATGAGAGACTTGGAACTATGACTTTTCTTGCATTAAACACTTGTACAATATTTCTTGTGGGCATAATTTGCATTTCCATGGTAGCTAGTTAGCTGTGAGCTACCTTATAGCATTGTTGGCCATTTTGGATATCTCCGTGAAATGGTGTTTAAATCTACCCCTTTTTTGGTTTAAGAAATATAATATTTATTTGCATGTAGGCAGACATATACATGCCATGACTTGGATGTGGGGGTCAAAGGACAACCTTGGGGAGTCTGTTTTCTTCTTGACTATGTAGTGCTTTAGCCTACTAATCCATCTTAAAGTCTTATAAATATGTGCTCCCTGCCCCTCATCTTTGGAAGATGGAAATTGAGTTGTCTGGTTTTTTTTTAGCAGACTATGGGATTTCTGCTTTAAACATGACTCCTTTGGCATAATCTGTCACAATGCCTTTCCCCAGTCTTTTGTGTGCCTCTTTTTCTTTAATGGTATCTGTCTCCTTCATTGAATATAGGTTCTCAATTTTAATGAGTTTCAAATGTATTCCTTTTTTCCTGTACCAAGTTCATTCTGTGACCTTTAAAGAAACTTGGTCCTCCCAAAGGAAATTTTTTTCACAAAATGAAAACAAAGTATTCACATTTCTCACCAAACCCTTCACTCTGCACCAATGTGTATTTATTAATTTATACTGGCCTTGAGAGTCACTGACTGTTCCAGCACACTGTCATAAAACACCCCATTGACAACTACCTTCAAATTAACCCTAAAATACTTGTGTCAGGGGACTGAATTATAAGGCATCTGACAAGGAATTTAAACTTTAGAGTAATTTACTCAGAAATAGGTCTGTTTTAGAATTACATGTATATATATATATATATATATATATATACACATATATATATAATATTTATTTATTTATTTATACTGATATTTAAGGATTTAATGATGGGGAAAGTGGTGAAAATGAAAGAAGAATGTGTGGAGTTAAGTGTGCTGGTGCATACATACCTGTAATCTAAGCATTTGGGAAGCAGAGGAGCACAAGTTCGAAGCCAGCCAAACTAGAAGAACTACAAATGTTTTAGAAATGCTACAGTGACTCAATTACTTTCAAATTTGTTTTTAACAGTTAATGAGATGCCTAATGTTAAAGACTGACAAACTCATGGGGGCTTAGCAGGGTAAAATGTTTGCTTGGCCTGCAGACGAAGCCTCACTTAGGTTCAATGCCAAGCACCATGATAAAACAAAGAGTACCAATTAAACAAACAAGAATATAGAGATTCATTATCCAAGGAAATAGATTTAATATTTTCATGCTATAATTAATGATGCAATCATATGGTTATGTATATATGTGTGTATGAAACACATTTCAAGTAATCAGTCATATTGAAAACCCAATTATTTAATATAAAAAATTAAATTGGAAAGGGTATAGATATCTGGACCTTGGATAGTAGCATATCTTCATTCAGTAACTCTCACAAGCTCAGATTCATCTTTTTGTGGGGGATATATATATAAATAGATAGATATAGATATTAGATAGATAGATAGATAGATAGATAGGGAGAGATAGATAGATAGATCATAATTGATATGGGACTGAATATACTGCTTGAGGATGTCCCCTCAGTGCCCAGATAAGATTATTCTTAATTTTGAGAATTTGTTGGGTGTCACCCTTTCCCATTTTTCTATGATTATTTTGGGAAAAATCTTGACCTATGAATATCAAGCTTCCTTGTCTTTTTTTTTAAAAAAAATATTTTACTGGATATTTTCTTTATTTACATTTCAAATGTTATCCCCTTTCCTGCCCCCCTGAGACCCCCTATCCTATCCCTCTTCCCCTGCTTCTATGAGGGTGTTCCCCAACCCATCCACCCACTCCCGCATCCCCACCCTCAGATCCCCCTACACTGGGGCATCGAGCCTTCACAGGACCAAGGGCCTCTTCTATTGATGCTTGCCCGACAAGGCCATCCTCTGCTACATATGTGGCTGGAGCCATGGGTCCCTCCATGTGCACTCTTTGTCTTAAAATTCTTTTAAAATCCTTTATGAACACTTTTTGTTGACCTGAGAATTAATGCGACCAAAGATTACAAATGTGGAGAGAGAGAGAGAGAGAGAGAGAGAGAGAGAGAGAGAGAGAGAGAGAGAGAGCGCAGTTGGCTGAAGACAAAGGAGTTGGCTTCTTTGGGGTGGACACAGGCTTAGGAAGCTTAACATAGATATAAAACTATACTGAAGGGAGAGGGGGAGGAATTATGTCTCTATATCCATCTTCCCCTTCTTCCACATAGTGCCAAAGATTCAGAAAATCCAGTTATTTTTGGCATAGTGTTTTACCCATACTGGCTAGCTTTCCTAATACTGGAAGGTGCTATGCATGCTGCTAGAGGAGCGAAGTAACCACCAATCTTACCCAGTCTGAATCCTATGAGCCATAGCCTGATAACATGCACCCACTGATACAATAATTGCACAAATGTCATGGAAGCAGCCAACTACTTTCTGATTGAAGAACCATTACTCTGTTTCTTTTGTTGTTATTGGGGTTTTTGTGTTTGTTTATTTTATTTTGTTTTTGAGACAGGGTTTCTTGCGTGACAGAACTCTACCTGTCCTGAACTCGATTTGTAGACCAGGCTAGCCTTGAACTCAGAGAGATCTGTCAGCCTCTGCCTTCTGAGCTCTGGGATTAAAGGTGCACACCACCACTCCCGACCCCCTTCAACCAACTTTTAATGACTTATAATTATACCCGTAAATAAGCACAGCACTCAACCTTCATCAGAGCCTTCTGCGGTAGATGGTGACTAACACAAAAACTCACAATTGATCAAGGTGCAGAACGTGAAAGACCATGCAATGCTCAGCCTTACACGGGACACAATATCACTTCTCCTCTACCCATGGCTCAGGAATAATGGCAGAAGAGGGAGTGGAAAGAGCGTAAGAATTGTAAGTGGTGAATCACTACAAGGAAACAGTGCTTTCTGGACATAGCAGGGCAGCAGTAGTTGAGCCTACGCATGTACAAGACATGCATAGGCTCAGGCCAGACACAGTCCAGCATGGAGAACACAAGTGGCATAAACTCCCATCCCTAGTTAAGGAGATGTTGACAGTTGATGGTGGGAAATAGTTTTCTTTAGAGGTGCAGGTTCTGGAGGATAGATTATCCTACAGTGAAGGCCACACAGCTAAAGAAAGTACATAAGCAACATAAACTATACTTGGGTTTTTTTTTTTTTTTTCTTTTAAAGAGCACACTAAGTGGTCAGGAAACAGTGGATGAATCTGGGAGGAGTGAAGAAAGAGTTCAATATGATTAAAGTGCATTGTGCAAAATTCTCAAAGATCTCATAAAAGAAGAAAAAAAAGCCTTTGGAATTAATTTAGGAGCCTCCTTAACTATGAAGCCACAACTATAAAAGTGATAATTATTGTAAATACAAAAAAAACCCTACATTCTAGAATACAATCTTTTATGTGAATGTGAATTAATATTTTGAATTTCTAAAAATCTCTAATGAAATGTGGAGTTCAGTTCGCTCTGCTGTTCGGGCTGTTCACTCTTATTATTCAGTACGGTTCATTCTGTTCCGTTCAGAGCAGAACTGAAGTTCAAATACCAGGGAGCATCATCAATTAGGTGTCCCTACAGATGTCCCTACAGGCACTAGCACAGTAATTGTTGTGGACTTGAAGCAAAACCCAGGTAAGCTGCTCCTCTTCAGTTCATACAGATGCGTGGGTTTCCAAGGCAACCAAATCTTCAACATGATTTTTTTCTACTATACTTTTTTAGAAACTTTGCAACTAATTATTGAACAGCATGCTCACCAGAGCGACTCTGATAACTAATATAGATCTGTTTACAACAGGAAAAAAAATAAAGAAATATGGCGAGACCAATCTGAGCTGAAGAAATCATGCATTATTCATTAGACGAAGACTTATTTCCAGCATCATGTGCTAGACTCGTCAATCCTGCTAAATTAATTTTCCTGTTAAGTCCTTTGCAAAGGGTTAGACTTAAGTTCTTTTCCACGTTGTATCAGACATAAATCCTATTATAAGATTGTTTTCAGTAGTCTTAATTTTAAAAGACATTTTTATTAAACAGAAACAAATTTGGGACTTTTTTTAAAAAAAAGTTTAAGTCTCAATCCATGGAAAGAAAGAAATGGGGAATAAATGTGTGTGTGTGTGTACATGTGTGTGTATGAGTGTGTGTGTGTCTATGAGTGTATGTGTATATGTATGTGTATATGTGTGTATGTGATGTGTGTTTTAGGTGTGGGTATGAGTGTGTATGTGTGTGTGTATGTTTATAGATGTGTCTATGTATATGAGTGTGTATATATGTGTATATGTGTATGTGTGTATGTATATGAGTGTGTATATGTGTATATGTGTATATGTATGTGTGTTTATGTGTGTTTATAGGTGTGTGCATGTATATGTGTGTATGTGTATATATGTGTATGTATATGTGTGTATGTATATGTATGTGTGTGTTTATAGGTGTGTGTGTATAGTGTGTATGATATATATATTGTGCTATGTATACAGTGATAGAGGTAGGGGAGAATAAACTTTCAAGAAAATTGAAGTGAGAATTGTCATTTCCCTAGCACTTACTGAAAGACTACAGATCTTAAACAATCTCTAGGGTTGTTTAAAACTTAGCATAGTAAGTTATTAGGAATGTGGGTACCTGGAATTCCCCCAACATTTCCCAGGCCGAGGGCAGATAGGCAGTCATAAACACCTTTATGATCTTGCATGGTGTTCCCTGAGCCTGAGATGTAGAGGTTGTGTTGTAGTTGTTTAGCTGGTGATAGGGACAGCCGATACCAACTGATGTCTTGTTGCTTCAAGATGGAGGTGCCCACCATAATAAGTGGAAAGGGTGAGCGTAACTCTTTCCTGAAATTTAAAATCATTTATTTGCTATTTTTGATGTGCAGAAACTGGTATTTGTTCTGATTCACTAGGTCTCCAAGAATGCTCGAGAAAGTGTAAGGAAGACATTCTCAACTGTACACACATGATGTAAGAAGCTGCCTATTTACAAATCAAACACTTGAAAGGTTATCTTCTGTGATGGTTAATCTTGATAACCAGCTAGATGGGATTTGGGATTCCCGTGGAAATAAATCCCTGAGCATACGTGTCAGGGATTATTTAGATTATTAAATTGAAGAAAGAAGACCTGCCATAAAATTGGGTAGTACCATTCAATGAGCTAGTGTCCCAGACTGAATAAAGGGAGAGAGAAAGCTAAGCACCAGCAACTACATCTCTCTGTTGTCTGACTAAGTATTTACTGTGACCAGCCACCTCCTCATCCTACTGCCACCCCCATTCCCTGTCATGATGGAGTATTTAGCCTAGAACTGTAAACAAACAAACAAACAAACAAGCTCTTCCTTCCTTAAGTTGTTTTGCTCAGGTAATTTGTTGCAGCAATAAAACAACTAATGTACCTTCTTCCATTATTTAAGTGGTTTCAGGCTCTACTTTCTTTGTCAGAGCTAATGTTCTCGACTGAGGATACATTATTGTCTTCTCAAGTCTCTGTTGGTGCTTCTTTTCCATATTAGCTTTATTTCCACAGTTGTCAGCTCTTCAGTTAGGCGTCACTTTCTCATGATACAGATTTCCTCCCAAAATGTTTGCTGGGTTTTTAAATATTTATATTTATTTTTTTCAGTGATGGAGGTGCATGAATGTGAAAGACTTGCCACCCCAGTTGATGGTTGTTGATGCTAATAGGTATATATAGGATTCACCAAGCTTTTTCTAATTCTATAATATTTGCTCTAGTGTTTTTATGGTTCTTTACAGCCAATGCCATAAAGTGAACTTGCCATTCTCAGTGAGACAAAAGTATTCTATTTCTACCTTATTCATTTTTATCTGTAACTTAGTGATGGCCACCCAGAGATCTGTCAAATACAGTCATATCCATCAGAATGATGTCATAGTCAGTGCTGAACCAATATGCAAGAGTCTCCTAAGATGAAAATGGACCTTACACTTTTTGTTTTTGTTGTTATTGTTGTTTTGAGATAGGGTTTCTCTGTGCCACCCTGGCTAGCCTGGAACATATTCTGTAGACTAGGCTTGCCTCAATCTCAGAGATCCACCTAATCATGCCTCCGGAATGCTGCCTTAAACCTTAAACAGGTATGCACCACCACCACCACTGGGCTAGTAGCTTACATTTTAAATACAACTTTTTTTGATATTACAGAACATGCATTACTCATGTTTGTGGTTATGTTTACAGACAAAGCTACTGTCCTAATCATCCTGTAAAAGTATAGCAACGTGATTATTATAGTGCATGATACTTGGTCCTGATGATAAATGGCTGTATTACCGGCACATGCATTCATTATGCTAACTTTTATGGTCATTTTGGAGTACATCCCTATTCATAAATGCCACCTGTGAGACAGCTTGCCTTGTCACATGGGAGCAGTTTGCTTATGGATCTCATGTGTACAAAGTCTCTGGATTGAGTAATTTTCTCTTGTGCCAAGTCTAATCTCTGCTTGTGTAAGTGCACTGTGTGATGTTCGCACTACCATGCAATTGCCTGGGGATGCTCTTTTCAGACTGTATTCCAGTTGTTAAAGGATACACGACTGTAGTTACTCAATGATAGCAATCTGAGCAGGAATAAAAGGGATTCACTGCTGTGTTCCTCTTTATCTCATTAAGAATAGCAAGTGAGGGCCATCTTGTTTATTTAATTGTAACAAGTACAGTAATTCTTCTGCTGATGAATAGCTAGCCATGCCTGGTGGTGGCTTTTTTAATGAACAGAATATCAAATGGTAGATAAGAATTCTATGAGGCAGTATATTGGCTCTGGTTTATCTGAATGCTATAAGAAGGTGAGAGTATATTGACAAACACTTTCTGTTCTGTGGCCAGAGGTTGCTGATTTTTTTTGACAAAACTCTTTCCAGATAAATGACCTAGAATACAAGAATAGTAATTCTAAGAGTTGTGCTCTGTGCAGCACACACCATATGAGAAGATCTGTGCTTTTGGGGTCACTATTCCTGAAGTAACTGTCACTCTGAGTAGTAACTCTAAAATATGCTATCTCTTCACAATATACTTTTACAGAAGAATGTAGCTACCATATTGTCAGAAATAGAAATTTTGCTTTAATAGAGTAATCATCTTGTTTTTTTTTTTTTTTTCAGGTCTGGGATATAGCTCACTGGTGGGGCTTATGTAAGACTGTAAGGTCAATCTCTAGTACTAAAATAAATGACTTTGAATCTCCACTTCCACCTTTCTGACTCTTTCTTCATAACCTACTTTATGAACACTGGTCTCTCTCTTTCTCAAACTGTGACATTTCCTAGGTGGATAGTGAGGTCTCTTTTTGCCCCTTCATATCCTCCCTGGGAAATGTCTCCCTCTTCTCTGACTTTATCTGTAGACAGACGACTAGGCTGGTCCCTAGGATCATGCCTAATTTAATGTACCTAAGAGAAGTGGTCCTAGAAGTCTAGGGCACAGAGTGAGCCTGCACAGATTAAGTAATGACACATGAGCTGAGAGTACACCGCAGAAACAACGAGTTCCTCGGAGGAGCTTAGCAGCTCACATGAAATCAGTGACACAGATGAGAAAGCAAAGTTGGAAAAGCTGGAGAGACAAGAGGCACCAGTGGCCCAGGGGAAATCTCAGGCAGTACAACACACATCCACCTGGATCCTAGAAAGGAGAAGGTATGAATGTGTGCAGGTGTGCGCGTGCGTGCTCGCACACACACACACACACACACACACACACACACACACTTTTTAAAATATAATGGCTGGCAAGTCCTTTACAGAGCAGTAGCCACATAGTTTTGTAAGTCTGCTCACTTTTCTGAATTACTCATAAAAGTGTAACTTACCCTGTTCTTTCTTTCTTTCTTTCTTTCTTTCTTTCTTTCTTTCTTTCTTTCTTTCTTTCTTTCCTTTCTTTCTTTCTATAATAGCATGTTTTTCTTAATGCTCACTAAAGCTCCCATTTCTGCCACTGGTTCTCCATGTGGCTGACCTCCAGGCTAGTTTAACTCTGTGGGTATGGCCTTTCCCCCTCTTTTCTATCTCCCTCCTCCAGGCAGCTGCTGAGACTTAAGAGCTTGCTTGCCCTCGGGGTTTTCTTTTAAACTTCAATAAAATTGTTCTCTAGCTTAAAAGGAAGGAAAGGTAGGAGGGAAGGATGGAGGAAGGGAGAGAGAGAGAGAGAGAGAGAGAGAGAGAGAGAGAGAGAGAGAAAGGGCAGATTTGGGATAAAAGTTATCACTGATCCAAGATTTTTAAAAAACCCAAGTCAGATAAGCCCAAAGGAATCCAAATCAGGATTCACTGCAATCAAATTTTACAAGTTAATTAAAAGGTAAATTCTCACAAAAGATAAAGGGCACATTGTATAGGATAATGTTAGGAATCAGCTGACTTCTCTCCCAAAACAAGGCAAGAAAGCAAACAGTAGAATAGTGTGCTTCTATTTTGGGAGTGTGTGTGTGTGTGTGTGTGTGTGTGTGTGTGTGTGTGTGTGTTTCAAACATTCAGCACAAGAGATACCATGCAGAAATAGAGTGAATGTATTTCTAGCTAACAAACTAGACTTCAAGATGTATCACCAGGATTGAGTAGGAATATCTCACCATCTTTAGAGCATCAACTCATGAAAGAGACATAACAGAACAAATCTGTATACACCCAAGGACAGCTTCTAGACACAGGGCTCAACTTGTGTATCAGAACCGCCTGTGAAGGTTTGTAAATGCTGCTCCAGTCCATTTTGTCCCCCAAAACTGATGCTGAAGACTCTCTGAGTCTGCTGCCTGGGTTGGTGTGTTTTGTCACTGTTGCTTGGCTTACTTTTGTTTGTCGTCTATTCTTGTTTTGTTTCTTAAAGACTGGGTTTCACTCTGCAGCAAAGGCTGTCCTTGCTGTCCTCTTAGTTCAATTCCCCACAGGTATTGTTTTTTAAAAGCTCCAGTCTGTCTGACATTTGGCATGTCTGGGACCATGAATCACCTTTCTCCAGGCTCTGTATTTGTGAAGTCCAAACATTCTCAGACATCATTGTCATAAATTCTCACATTCGCCGTGAGGAAACAGACTCAGTGAGGTGAAGTGACCTACTCAAAGCCACACAGGCAGGACAAAGCCAAAATTCAATATCAAGTCTGTCGGATAGTCATGGCCTTGGCTCTGTATCCAATCACATCACCTTCCTCAGTCTTTCCTCTCTTTTATAGGCAGAGCCAGGAGCATAATTTAAATGATGTTATCTATAAGTTTGTATGAAAACCTTAACATGAAGTACATTTGAAGATTGTATTTATGCATAGATTATAAAACAGAAACGTATAGAAATGAGCAAAATTTCTGTACTGAACAGACATAGCAAAGAACTCCATGTCGTTCATAAATTATAAATGCAGTGGATTTCCAAGGCTCTTCAAAGTAGAGTCAAAAGATGTTTTCAAGCCTGGTTCAGAATGGTAATCAATACACATAATTCTTTGAAACATAGGTTCTATCATACAACTCTCTCTACAGTAATGATTTAGAAGCTGTAAAATCTTAGATCTTCCACCCAATGGTATACTTGGGAAATCCACTGAATTGTCCCTGGAACGTGAATTTCGTGGGCAGAATTTAAGTGAGACTCAAAACTTTGAGGTCCCAGGACTAGAGAGACATCTCAATAGTTTAAAGCACTTGTTGCTCCTGCAGAAGACCCAAGTTTAGTTCCTAGCATCTTCATGGCATCTTACAAATACCTGTAGCCCCAGTTTGGTATTAGATTCCCCTTCCTGTCTTCTAGGACATAAATGGTGTATAGTCATACATGTAGACCAACATACATATACATGCAAGTAAAAATAAATATTTTTGTAAAAGAATTTGAGGTCCTATGAAGGAAAACACAACCACTCTGTATAGTTGAGTAAGCTTCATGATTTAGGGAAGGCAAGCATCTGAAGTGGATAACAACAGCAACAACAACAACTACTACTACTACAGCAATCATATTGTTGAACAAAAGAAAAGCAGGAATAAAATTTCATTTGGAATCATGCATTAAAGAAGACATTTGAGTGGAAAAAAAGAGTTGGTGGCAGAAATCAACCCAGCTCTCAGCAGCTACAAGGTCTGCAGGTCTCTTTGTCTCCTTTCAATCACGTGATCCCACAGGAAGAGAGTGACCATGTAAGGGAAGACCCACAAAATACCTTTTAAGCTAGACCATTAGTCAAAGCCAAAATATCCCTTGAGAATGGCTGCAAGTTACTCATGAGAGCCTTGTAGTACATACTGAGCTGGGGCAGGGGGGAGGGAGGACTTTTCTTCTTGCTCTAGAACATCAGCTGCTGAACAAAGGATAAAATCTGAGAACAGCTAAGACACAAAATCTTTCTCCGTACAACCTTCTGGGAAAGCATGCTAGCAATACTGAAGATTCCCGTCTGAAAATAAAATTGTCAGCACTGGCTTCTAAAGGACAGAATCAACCCAATATGTAGGTTTAAAAAAAAAAAAAAAAAGGAAAAGAAAATCAAGTTTAGCTGAAAATGGCATGGAGTTTATGGCTTTCCCTAGGGAATCAGTTTCTGTTCTCCACTCCCAGAGCAGTCAGTGGGCCAGAGACAGGATCCCATCCAAGCCCAGCATGCTGGACCAGTGGCTGCATTGTTCTCACCTGTACTAATATAAGCAAAGGGTTACCTATAAGGACATGGTGACTCTGGCAGCTTTGTCACTGTAAAGCACATTTCCATATGGGTGGTAACTCATCAGAATGACTTCACTAGAGTTTCTTGTCCAACAGACAGGCAGCCACAGCACCAAAGTGCATCTACTCACTCCAGAAATTATTGTCTAGAGAATTTTAGGACAGGGCCTTTAAAAACACTCTCCTGTGAGTCTCGTGTGTCTCTGAACAATCTCCTCTCTATCACTTAGAGGATGCCTGGTGTTTTCATTTTCTCTTGTTTGGATTTAAAACACCGAAGCTGAACTGATCAAAGGGGCAGAAAGAGCCTAGAACTAACATTCAGACCCAAAGCTAAGCAAATAGCCATTGTTACAAAGCAAATGTCACCAACCACCTGAGAAAGGCCAAACTGTTGCTTGGTGACAGGGACACTGATTAGTTTTGAGAACACAGCAAATAGAATGGCTTTGTAAAAACGTCTCTGGCAGTGTTTTAAAGGAGGAAGAAGAAACAAACAAGCAGTGCTACAAAAGGGCTAACCTCAGCCATGCGCTTTTTCTCCTATGGAACTGAACCATGTTGTAGAAGCTTTAAAAGCAATATCCTATGACCAGTATAGCAAGATATCCCAAAAGATGTAGTAGTGGCACTAGTTGCATTCCTATCTTGATGGTGACCAACAGCTGTCTAATTGGACTTGAGACCTCTCACTAGGAGAAACATCATGCCTGGTATTAGAATCCTAGCACCTACTTAGGGCTAGTGATGTCATGGATCTTACAGAACCTACAACCACGGCTTTACTAAACCAGTACAATACTTATCTTAATACCCACAGACAAGTGTTCCTCTCAACACTAACCAAAGAAGCTTCTCTTTGAACACATAGAGAGACCATTACAAAAGACCAACAACTGGTCAAAACATGGAGAACAACCGATCCCAGAGTGCCCAGCTCCAATGGATAACTATGAACATATAGGGAACGTTACAGAAGAACAGATAAGGTTGTATGATTGTTTAGTTTCTCTTTAAAACACTGGTGCTAGTAGTAACATGATGATTTAAGCTGTTTCTCTTTGAAACTCATGATTAAAACTAATAGTTTTCAGACCTGGACTATTCAGTTTGGAGGAGATATAATCTGGTCAAATTTTGTCGAATGCTGTAGCTTCTAATTCTTTCTCTTCCCCTAAACTTTCTCCCATCTTTATCCCTTCTTACTCCTAATAAGGTCAACTCTACACTGAGATTATTCTGAAAGAATCAGAATTTAACCATTTCCAGCATTTCTCATTCAGATATTATCCAGTGAGATATGGCTCTGTGCCCGACACTGACTCTGCGTTGGAACATAACAATGTGATATAGTGATTGGGGTTTCTATCCTCACTCTAATCTTCAGGACTTAAAAGATGCTCACGTAACCAATATGTGTTAGGAAGGGAGGTCTCAGGGCTGATGGATGTTTCAGCAGGTAACGGTGATTATTACCTAGCCTGACAACCTGAGTTCAATCCCCTGACCCACATAGTAGAGAGAAGAGACTGTAGCAAGTTGTTCTCTGACCTCCATGTGCTTGCTAAGATATACTCATGTATGTGTTTGCCCCCACCTCCATCAATAAATAACCATAATAAAAATTAAATATATAATAAAAAAATAAATAAAATCTTATAACGACAAACCTAGCTGTTGTTTTAGCTGAAAGTGCTGACCCCTCACTTGAGTCTGCAGATGTCCTATAAAAGCAAGATACTGTCTTGCACTTCTGCCTTCCTTTTATTTAAGGTTTTATTTTTATTATTTTAAACATGTGTATGTGTATGCTGTGTGTGGGTATGTGCACATGAGTACAGGTTCCCAAGGATGTCAGAAGAGTGTGCTGAATCCCCTGGGGCTGGAGTTGCAGGCAGTTTTGAGCCACCAGATAAGACAAGACCGAACTTATGTCTTCTATAAGGACAGCGCATGCTCCAGCCCCTGGGCCTTTGTTTTATCCCTGCTCTCCTCCAAACATAAGCATTTCAATCACGTAAGAGATGTTCATCTAAAATGGTAGCTCCTTCCCCTTTTCAGCAGATACTGATAAAAGTTAACAAAGGATTTTTAATATTTTCAAGAGCATCATATTAACGTCCCTGAAGACCCCTGGATCAGTGCCCAGAAGTCTCTCAGTGCCATGGTTAATCCCGATGGCCAACTTGAAGAGATTTAGAATCACACAGAAGGAAACCTCTGGGTGTATCTGGGCATGCACTTCAAATGAGGCTTCACTGAGAAGGAAAGCCCTACTGTGGATGAGGCGGGGCCCATTTCATGGGCTGGAGCTCAGGCTGAATTAAAAGGAGAAAATGAATGAAGTCAAACATTCTTTTCTGTGCTTCTTGACTATAAATACAATGAAACCAGGCACCTTGAGCTCTGATGGTCTGTACCTTTAAACTGTGAGCAAAAGCATGCCTTTCTCCCCTAAAGTTGCCTTTGTCAGCGTTTTGTTACTGCAATGAGAAAAGTACCTAAGACATACACTATTGTCCCAAACCTGGAAGTCTCAGTCATTACCCAAACTTCATCTCTCTTGTATCATTTGCACGCTCTTCCATGCAGACACCTTAGATGTCAGGGACAACAGCTGATCACAAACATCTTGAGATGGTAGTCAAAACTCAGCCTCAGCTTCTGTCTCAGTAACAAGTCTGCACATAGTCATAGCCTTCCTCCTTTAATCTCTTTCTTAGCTTTTTCTACTTTGGCACAAGGGCGGGGTGAGGAGGGGAGCACGCCTTACTTTTATTTGTTATGCTTGTAAGGTTGACTAGGAAATCAACACACTTCTCTTTGATCCAGGCTACAAAGCCAAGCTTTAATAAGTGAAATTGCATGAATATTTTTATGCTCTATAACTTTTCTAACAGCAACACCCATAAGAGTTTAGGCTATGCGTACACATGGCCCCTAGACTACTCTTAGTGAGGGAAACATGGCAGAACTATGATTCTAACCTGAAAATATTTTCGACAGTTTCCTTTCAATAATAAGAGAGTCCCGTGAGCACAAAGCAGTTGTTCTGTGGATTCCTGTTGTCCCGTGGCTGCAGCGTGGTTTGGATTCACCCATCTGTTTCTTTCTCTTTGTATTGCATGTGGGATGACCGAATATCACCTTCACAGCCTGCTGATTTTACATGATGTTAGGACACTCCACTCCACACGCACGTAAGACTTGAAAAGCTGCACTCTGTAGGTGAGTGGACTCGGGAAAGAAACCACTGAAAGAGTTCTTCCATGGTATGGTTAATGGGAAGGAGTTTTGTTGTGAATAGGAGGGAGAAGATACCCAGTGGAGTCTAGAAGAGTCCAGAGCGGAATGAAAATGTAGACTAGACATGGGCGGTTCGAGGGAGGAAGGAGATCAGGGGAGAATGGATGGTGGAGATTGCAAGAGATGGAGACACAAGAAGATCGAGAGACAAAGAGGCTAGCACCAGTGGTGGGCTAGCCTGGGCAAAAGGGAAAACTTTGCTGAGATGTAGAGAACAAAGAGGAGGGGAGCCTGGAAAGGTGACAAATCCCAGGATGCTGGTGTGGGGCTCTGAAATGTATAACTGGTACTTAAGAATAGGGACTGAGGGGCCTGGCGGCTGCACGAACATTACTATGCACCCACAGGTGCAGGTCAATGAAGACATATGTTCCTTCTGCCAGGGGCAAGGGAAATGACTCCTTCTGGGGCCAGAAAACCCATTTCACAAGTTCCATAGGAATGCTGGCTTTTATCTAAGCACTAGAGATTCTTCTATAGTCCAGCATGAGCTCATTCCCGGATATTTGTACTTCCTGAGACCTAACAATCATAGGTGGCTAGCATTTGTTTAAAAAAAAAAAAAAAAGCCCCACAAAACCACAAAGAAAATCTACAATGGCTTACCTAATAATCCAGTTTGGATGAAATTAATTATGCTTAATATACTTTATTAATTATTTGAGAATTTCACACATGCATAGAATGTACTTTAGCTCATCCCCCAGTTGCCCCCTAGCTCCTCCCACATCTACACCCCACCCCATCACCCCTTCCCAACTGCATGTTGTCCACTTTGTCCCATTTGTATTGCCCATCTACACATGGCTGTGGGGCCACCTACTGGGGCATGGTTGACCTTCCAGAGACCACATCCTTAAAGAAAATTGATGTTTCCCCAGAAGCCAACAGCTGTCAATAGTTAGGGGTGGGGATTAGGAGGCCCCCTCCATGGTGGAATGTTGACTGGCTTGATCTTGTGCTGAAATTATTTAATCTCAGATGTATTTACTTGTCATCGTCATTAGTATCCACCAGATCTGTTATTAACACACACTTTGGGGGAAGTGTTGATTTAATGGATGTATGGAGGTCATAGGAACAAAATTCACAAGAGTGAGCCCCTTCCTGTATTTTGAGGACCTATATTTTGAATGGTCGGCATGCTAAAAGCTCAGTTAATCAAGCGTCTGAGGAGATATTTAATAGCTCTGTTGGTGAGCATGAGGGAATGAATTTGATGTTCAGAACCCACTTAAAAAGTTAGGTATGATGGTTGTATGCTTACAACCCCAGCAGGAGGCAGGCAGAGACAGGAAGATTTCTGAGTCTTGCTGGCAAGCCAACCTAGCACAGCTAACCCCAGGTCCCAGTAAGAGACTGGATCTCAAATCCACAAGGCAGTACCTCCTGAACATCAATACCTAAGGCTGACCTCTGGTCTCCACACATGCACCTGCACATTCATGAATGCACATGTATGTGTGTGAAAGCACAACTGAAATGCATGTACTCTGCTCCCCTAGTTTAGGGTAATGTTTACTTGATGACTAGTTGACTTTATATGTTAGGGTGTAAAAGCAGATGTGCCCCAATACACACACACACACACACACGCACACGCACACGCACACGCACACACAAGCATGCATGCATACACACACACACACACACACACACACACACACACACACACACGTACACGCACGCACGCACACATGCACACACGCATGCACAGGCATGCACACACACACAGAGTTAACAGAACAATGTATGAGATGAATGGCTGTGGTACATAACATGCAGTACTGAATGATCCTGAGGTTATGAGCTGTTCTTGACTCCAAAGTTCAGTATCACTTTCCTGATACTGATGGTGAAAAGAAAGTGGACGGAAATGTTTATGATGCCTTATGAAATGCATACTCTCAGCTCTGAGGACCAAGTCTTTGACAGAATGCATCAGCTTTTTCTTGGTGGATTTTCCACAACTGAAACAATGAATCTGCATTCTCATGCTGCCTGCCATCTGTTTAAGACCTAAGAGACAAACCTTTCTCTTTGCAAAAAATGCTAGGCTGAACAATAGTAGGAAGTAAGGAAGACACACACAATGTAGAGTCCTTTGTGGGGACTCAGAGATGGATGCGTTCTGAATGCTGTCAAATTGCAGTGAATTCTATCGCAAATCTCACCGGCTCCATTCTGAAGACAAATACACCAGGAGCTTAACTTAAAAAGTAATTTACAAACTTTTATTAGCCAGCTACCAGAGGCAGCTAGATCCAAATCAAAGCTGACTTTCCAGTTTGCATTAACTCTGACCAGCTCCTGGTTGATGTGAAACTGAAATTTGTCTTGAAGCCGGGCAGTGGTGGTGCATGCCTTGGGAGCCTCTGCCTCCAGCACTTGGGAGGCAGAGGCAGGAGGATTTCTGAGTTGACGACCAGTCTGATCTATAGAGAATCCTAAGACAGCCAGGGCTGCACAGGGAAACCCTGTCTCAAAATTAAAAAAAAAAAAAAAAAAAAAAAAATAGAAATTTGTCTTGAACGTTTCTTCTCACTTCACAAGAAATAACTCAGAATTTTATACCTGCCTGTTTTTTTTTTTGGGGGGGGGATACCTAATATTTAGTCAGTGAGTCATGGCACATGTTAATATCATTCCATAAATAAAGGCAATCTGAAACTCAGGCTGCATCAGATACTTACTAAAAACTGACATAGAGAAACAGAAATGTGCCTGAAAATAAACCACAGGGACCACGTGACCTAGATATCACAGAGAGAGAATGCTCAGTTCCTAATAGCATGTGGGGGATAAGTGGGGATCAATTAAGACATTTGATGGGTTGGCTGTGCTTGAGCTTGTGTAAGAGGTGGGGAGTGGCAGGTTCTTAGCAATTAGCCACTTCATGGGAATGTGGAGCCCCTCCCAAAAGTGCCAGGCTGATTGGGAGACTGCCTGGGGAGGGCAGTTCTGTGCTCGACTCCCAAACTGATGGACTTCTTTAAAAAAAACTAAATGCTATGCAATAAAAAGTGTTGGTCACATTGACTGTTGTCTGTTTTATCTAGCCCCCCCCCCCCCCATTTTTCTGGAACAGAGAAGGCACGGTCAACCACAGTATGGTACCTAGAGATCACTGAGAGTAGTGAACATACAAACATGTCCGTAAGAACAAGCCGGTGAGACATCTGAATAGGCAGGAGTCTGATTTGAACAGTGTGAACACTGTCAGAAGCCAAAGGAAGCTGCTTGTGGGAGAGCTATAAAAATATTTTAAAAACAAAGCTAAACAAGCCCCAATAATGAGGAATTGCAAGCACATGCGTCTGAGGACAGGAACTCTTCAATTGAACTCTGGCAGAGTCATCTGCTTGCACAAAGGCCACAGTAACCTTGCCCAGAAAACACCGAGGTGAGGAAATCTGCCCAGCAACTGCCTGCTTAACCTTGGACTGATGCCACCATTGTTATTGATCCTCCTTACCAAGCGCATTTGCTTCAAAACAACTTATGTAAGCCTTTCCATTTTGCCTTAAAAGCCCTCGTCTCTCTTTGTATCCCTAACTATGTACATTGTTCATTATGGCACACAACTCCTGGAAATGATGAATTCATTGTTTTGGGTGAATCTCTCTTCACTTGTTATTTTAGGTTGACAACAGCAGCAGAAGCATTTATTATTTCACAACGGGGCGCTTCGAATGCTGCCTGTGCGTTTAACACGGGACAACCGCGAGGCGTGACTTTTAGGCGTTCTGCTGGCCGCACATTCTGAAATATTTATGAGTGAAATAATTAGGATTCTGATATTTGAGTCAGCATAAGAATAGTTCAAGAGAATGAGGCAGGTGTATCCGTCAGCTTTCTATCACTGTAATAAGGCACAAGGTATTCATCGAGGTTTCAGAGGCTCTAATCAGGTAGACTCAATGCTTCTGGGTTTCCACTGAGAATTCGGATGGCAGTGATAAGGCATAAGGGACACAGCTGCTCCATTTGTGACTTGGAGGCGGAGTGAGAAGAGAGTCGGCGTACAATTCCCCTGTAGAGTGGTCTCCCAATGGCCTCCACTTTTTAAAGACTTCACCACCTCAGGGACTAAATATGTCAATCATGGGTCTTTGGAGGACATTAGAGAATATGTACAATAAGACAATGCTTCCACAAGATAACGGCTGGAAGAGTTTGATAATACTATTTTCTTTACATCTGTGAATGTTATTTTTTTTTCACAATTATGAACAGGAATGAAAGTACAGATCTTTGACATGTCCCCCTGGAGACAGAGCAAAGAGACTGTTTCTTCCCATACAACTCTTCTCAGATGGCCAACAGCCCCGTTCTCTACAGAAAAGTAGTTTTCCCAATAGAGTAGACCTGTCTATTGTGAATGGGCGGCATCCTGTAGGCAGGAGAGACTATGGATGAAAACTGAGGGGCAAGGTGATTACACAAACCCACAGAGGTGTGGCAGGCTTTGTTACACACTAACGGAAGGCTGTTGGTCATACCTGCAGCATCCACTTGTCTATATGACGAAATGTATACGTACATATATATGATCATAAAAATGATGTATTGCATTTATTATATTTAACAAGTATTAGTACTGCCTTTAAATGTGTATTCCATCTGGACTTTATTCTAGAGCATGGTAAGAAGTATGTAATCCCTCCCCAAATTATTAGCCTGTCACATTGACTGAACAAGTCACTGTTTGCCCCATGGCGTGGTAAGTCATGCTAATCGAATCCCACATACTAAGGTCTGCTCAGCCTACTCTAGTCTTTGGGTCTGCATATTTTAGCACATATGTCACTGTGCAAATGATGCTGGCATGGAATGTGATACAAAAATCTGAAAGTTCAACTTCCTTCTTATACAAATCATTCCCATTTCTTTTGCATTTTAAATTCCTTCCTACTACTTTGCATTTTCAGATAAAAGCTAAAATAATCTTGCCAACTTTCTTACCAAAGGCATTTTAAAATTATAGTTTTATTACATTCATATATTCTTTAGGTGGGTTTTAAAGAACCCGAACATGTGAATGGGTTTTCTGAAAATTACAGTTTATATATTATAAAAAGCCTCAATAAGAGAATATAAAATGCATAGTACATTTGATTTTTTTTCTAAGAAGCTAAGATACTACCTTTTAAATTTTTTAGTTCTTCGCTTAATGTCAAGGTAAGTCTTTACTTCCAGTATTTTGAGCAATGGAGATCCTGTTCAGATAAATTCTGAACACATAACTGCCTTTGAATATTCTTTATTTCTAGTGTACACTTGAGTTTCTGATGAATTCTTTTACCAAAGCCAAATGCTGGGATTTTTTTTTTCTCTTGAATCCTAGCTGAATGTCAGAGATTGTGCCCACGTTTGGAAGTTGGGCTCCCCCTGCTGGTTGGTTTAGTGCCTTTCTCCCACTCTCCAGGCCCTTTAAAATGAAATTCTGTCCTCCAGCCGAGCATCTTGAGAGAGGGAGGGAGGAAGGAAGGGAGAGAGAGAGACAGAGAGAGAGAGAGAGAGAGACAGAGACAGAGACAGACAGAGAGAGACAGAGAGAGACAGAGAGAGACAGAGAGAGACAGAGAGACAGAGAGAGAGACAGAGACAGAGAGAGAAAATAAGTTGCTCACTGATGTAGTAGATCGCCTAGGTGGACAGAATTTATTGATTTGATGCCTATAAGATTATATAACTAAAGCCAGGCAGTGATGGTGCGTGCCTTTAATCCTAGTACTTGGGAGACAGAGGCAGGTCCATCTCTGTGTGTTTGAAGCCAACCTTGTCTACAGAGTGAGTTCCAGGACTGCCAGAGCTACACAAAAGCCCTATCTAAAAAATAAAATAAAATAAAATAAAAATTGAAAATAAAAAATCATATATATGACAATTTTAAAAATTAAAAACTATACATAGCTACTTATAAAGTGCATAGAAATCAGGAATGAGGACGAGATCTCTGTCGCTTGAAGGCATTGGCTGTGTGGCGGCCAGAGTTTAACAGCTAGCTTTCTGAGGAGCTTTTACTGTGACATCTACTAATTTTTCTGCTGCAGAGACATCAACCGTGACCCACTGAAAGCTTCGAGTGTGAAGTCACTGCATGTGGAGCTACAAAATGTGTGACAATTAGCTCTATTAACTACCACATGAGAAGGCTCGACTTAAATTTTGTTCCCTGCATAGGCTTAATAAATGGTGCACAGAATAAAAGTCAAACACTTACAAATTATGGAAATCCAAATTTTATCCAACTCCGCGGCTTCCTGGTGTTAAGCAATGTGTTCTTTGGCTCTGAGCATCTTCGTGGCTAACACGAGCCACATCTACCTTTCATGCTCATTTGAAAAGTTAAGTAAGTAGACAAAATATTTTTAGTTAAATGGTAAATTATTTTTCTAAATGCACATACAGAAGGAAGGCCTGTCGAAGGACAAGATAACCAGACACAGAATATTAACCCTAAGCTGGACCCAGGCTACTAAGTTAACAACTTAGTGAGACTCTCTCCCCGCCCACTCTGCTTCTCTGTCTCTCTGTCTCTTACACACACACACACACACACACACAAACACACACACACACATAAAAAGCTGTGAAAATTGTGTGTGGCGGTTGCATGCCTGTAAATTCCAGCATGCGGGAGGCAAAGACCAGGAGATCAAAACAAGTTAGAGTCCGGCCTGGTCTGTATTGCAAATTCTAGGTCAATCAAAGAAAGCTGTGCAGAGGACCTGAGCTGACAGGTGTTTCCCTGCAGATCTTGCAGTTTCAGCTCTTTCAAAGTTTTTTCAAACATATCTATACACTTCAGGGTAAGGGTCCAGAAGCTTCAGGCTTCATGGGTACATGAGCCATCACAGCCAGCCTCTCTGGAACTTTATCAGGGGACTCCAGGCTATGGAGGTGGCCCCACTCAACTCAGATGTATGCTGGTTTTCGGTATACTTTGTTTCTTTGCAACATTAATCCCATAAAAAGAGTTAAGCTCTGTTTGGGAACAGTAGCTGATCTCCTGGATTCTTGTCTCTAGGACATTTTTCTCCCACTGGAGATGCCCATAGATCACTAAAATGTGTTTACCTATAAAGTAGGAAATTAAAAAAAACATTCTCAACTTTCCCTATATAAAGAGATGTTTTAAACTATTCCAATAAAAAGCATAAAACACTGCCTAATTTTGTCCCTGGACAGCTTTTAATAGGAATACCCTCATGATGATGATACAGTATTCGAGGGATCCATTTTGAACAGGGTATGAATGAATATTAACCATAATATTATATACACCATGTCAGTGAAAAACATAACACAATGGTATTCTGCAAAGCAATATGTTTTTTAAATCCTATTTGCTGTTCAATTTTTACATTATGATTCAGATGCCAACAGTTGATGCTTTTATTGTCATCTGATTTGGTCAAAAGTGTCAAAACATAAATAGGAAAAAACAACCTCTTCAGTTAATGGTGCTGAGAACACCGGGCAACCACAAGTGCAAGAGTGAAACTAGATTTCCATCTTGTCTCCTGTACAAAAATCAATATAAAATGAATCAAAGACCTTGGTGTAAGACCTGTATTTTGAAACCACTAGAGAGGAAAACTGGGTAAAGATTGCTTCAGGACAGAGACATAGGCAAGGACTTTCAGAATAGAACTTCAATAGCTCGGGAAATAAAAAACAGAAGTGAACAAATAAAGTCAAACCAAATTTAAAATGTCTGCATAGAAGAGGAAACTATGAGGAAACTGAAGAGATGGCCCACAAAATAGTAGAAAATCTTTGCTAGCTTCAGTGGACAAATGATTAATAACCAGAATAATACTCAAAGAACTAAAGAAAAAAAACAGTAGAATAGTAAATAATTTAATCAATAAAAGGGCAAGCGATCTGAGCAAATCTTTACCCCTGCCGTCAAAGAAGGCAGAGGAGGAGCAGAAGAAGCAGAAACTGAAGCAGAAGAAGAGGAGGAGAAGGGAGGAGAGGAGGAGAAGGAAAAGAAAAAGGAGGATGGAGGAGAAGGAAAAGAAGAAGAAAGAGGAGGAAGAGAAGGAAGAGGAGAAAGAAGAGGAGTAAATTCAAATTGCCAAATACATGGAAAAATATTTTACATACTATTGATGGACACTTAAATGGAAATCAGCCTGGAGAGTCCCCAGGAAACTCAAAGCAGAACCGCCAAATACTCTACCTATTCCTCTCCTTGGTCCATGCCCGGGAGAGTCTAAGTCTGCATGCCACAGGTACATTAGCAATCTCATGTTTCCTGTGCTGTTTTCACATTTCCAAGTAACAGAATCAGCCCGGGTGCCCACTTACAGATGAATGAAGAAATGAAATCAGCCAGACTTAGGGAGTAAGTGTTGCATGTTGCTCTCAGATGCAGAATCAAGAAAATGAAGATGATTAAAGTGAAGAGGAACAGTTAGGACAAAGGAGAGAGATAAGTGGGAACAATACTAGTACAATTATGACTGAAGTACATAGTATGCAAATGTGAATATAGCATGCAATCCATCACTTTGTACAGTTAATATATGCTAATAAAAATATAGTTCCTGGACAGTTAATATATGCTAATAAAAATATAGTTCCTGGATGGACAGATGGATCATGTGGAGAATCCAAGTTCCATTTCCAGCACCTGTGACAGGTCACTCACCTGCCTGTAACTCCACCTCCAGGTACCTGGCCTCTGCAAGTATCTGCATGAACCTATGCACACACAAGCAAATGCACATAATTGGAAATAAAATAATTTTTTTAACAAAGCATAACCCTCTTAAAAAACTATTGCATTGTGACAAAGGCCAAGTGCAGCTGTTTGCCAATTCTAGAGTTTTCTTAAAGCTATTTCACCTATTGCAGTAGTGGCACATACACATACCTTGGTGGTCACCAACAGCTCCCTGATTGGACCAAAGACCCAGTCAACAAGAGGGAAACCATGCACTAGAGACATAGCCACCACTCGGGCTACTGAAGTCATAGATGTTGGAGAAGAACTTTAAACCATCACCTTCCTAAACCAACACAATTCCTAATTAACATCTTAAATATTGGTCCTTGTATCTGCAGATAAGCGACTTGATCCATCATCAAGGAAATTTCTCTGGGGGACAGACAGAGACCATTACAGAAAAACACAACTAATCAGAATGTGGACTTTTGGAGTCTGGGCCCAATGGATGCATCTACAAAACGCTCCCACACCCAAGGTCAGGGGACATTGTGAAAAAGTGGTAGACTGATTTTAAGAGTCAGAGGTTCTGGGAGTTTGGTGTGAGATTGTGTCTCCTGTGGGCCAATGCCAGAAGGTACAACTGTAAAGTCTCACTGACATAACTGCCTATGCGTGAGCTAACGAGGGCGACAACAACAGACAAAGTAGATGGGAAATTTATGAGGCGTCTATACAGGGAACCACAGGCAACAGAAAATACTCAGACTGGGGGGGGGGGGGCGGAGTCATCACCAGGAAAGTGGGGGACATAAGTCATCACCAGGAAGAGCACACTGATTAGTTAAGCCCCTACCAACTGCTCAGCCCCAGAGACACACACACCAGTGACATTATACAAACTGGGAAGTTGATATTTAGGGACATATGTGTATGCACATGTGCATTATGTATGTGGGAATAATTAATGAAAAACTAGGACATGTATTGGAAAGAGAGCTGGGAGGGTTTGCAGGGAGTACAGGGAAGGGAGAAATGATATAATTGTAATCTTAAAAGAAAGAAAAAGAGGGAGGGAGGGAGAGAGAGAGAACGGAAAAAAGAACAGTTGAAAAAAAGAAAAACAAAAACAAACAAAAGCAAAAACCTCACCTCAAAAAGGTAGACTTGAGGCGTGTACACAGGCAGCGTCAGCTCTAACTTCCAGAAGCCCCTAGATCCTGCCAAAAGTTACAAGCGTGGGCAGCATATTTTCAACATTACTATTAAATAGACATCAGATATTTTAGAACAGGAATTTTACATTAACACACACACACACACACACACACACACACACACACACACACACACTTAAAACCTTTATACAGAAGTTTTCAGAAAACACAGGGGGAACCTCCCTAAGGGGAAACAAAGAAAACATTTGGGAATTTCTGTGTTGGTAGAGCCCCTTGGAAGCAAACTTCATAGGTTTTCAACGGGCCTTTGACAGCATTTTGCTTCAGGGCATTGGCTTTGCTATTTTTGTGGTTATTTTACTTGGAAATGTTTGTTTAGAAGCAGGCCAGAAAACTTTAAATGAAGTTTCTAAAAAGGCTCTCTGTTGCTCCTTTGCTCTGCCTCCCTCCTCCTCTTCCCTCTCACCCCCTCTCCTCCCCCTCTCTCCCTCGCTCCCCTCCCATTTTGGTTCCCAGCATGTGATGCAGGACTTCCATACAGCAACCTGTTCAGTTGCCTGGGGTAATCTGCCAGCTTTTGTTGTTGCTGCTCTGTTTGTTTTTAAAGTTGGAAACTGATGTTGGAACCCCAAATTGTTTCTGTTTTGTTTCCTTGTTTTTTAAAACCTTGTCTAAATTTTAGAAGAATATTTTTCTTTATTTTTTATTCTTCTTTATATAAGGATGTCTTGGTGTTCTTGGTCATTGGATGTTATTTTGTTTAACATGAGAAACTGCAAAGGATCTGGACTCACTATCATACCCCGGAAAACCTTTTTAAAAGCCACTTAGAGATGACTTCAGCCAAGCATCTGGCTGCATAGTCCTGCAATTGTTGCTTTACTTCAAAAGCAAAAGCTTCTAGTTACATGTTGGCTGTTCATGTTGCATGGTGTTTGGGGGGGGGGGGGGGATGTTGTGGTTAAACCATTAATTGTTTATATCCCAAACATATTTACTGAGTTTCTATTATGGGATAGGCAGTCCTTGTAAACTTTTGGCTCTAGCAGTGAGCAAAGTGAACTTCCCACCCTTGCAATGCTTGGATTCTAATGCAGGCTTGACAGGATGCTCCAGTACAGAGGGTTCAGATCTGGTAGGTAAGGAGGAACTTGGAGGGCAAAGGGAACATGAGGTGAGTTCCTCATGAGGCGAGTGGTTTTAAAGGAGTGGACTCTAGATTTCAGCAAAGGGCTAGAAATGAGAGAGTCATGGTGGGGAAGCCAGGGAGACTGGGTTTGGGGGACAACAGAGTGGAGCTTTTGGTGAATTGTATTCCATGGATAAATCATCAGCATGGCTGGATGCATCAAACAGCATTCTTTTTTTAGATAGTATGTCATACTGCCACTAGACAACCAAAAAAGGAGCCCACTGTAAACCTGGAGAAATATTATAAATCCGTCACAATTCTACTCACAAACACACATCCAGGCACAGAGACACACACATATACAGACACAGAGACATAGATACAGACGTTGACACAGATGCATACATGTACAGACACACACACACACACACACACAGAGACAAAGATACTGACACAGACATACATACGCACATACATGCACAGAGACGCAAACAGAGAGACACAGACACAAAGATACAGAGATGCTAACCACACACACACATACACACACACACGTAAAGATGCACAGAGACACACACACAGGTGCAGACACACATATGCACACGCACACACATACATACACACATCACAGAGACACATGAACAGAGACACATGTACAGAGAGACATAAACAAAGACACAGAGACACAGACACAAACACTGACACACACATGCACACACTTTTCTGCACTTGGAAACATGGTAGTAAAGAAAACAACACCCTTGTCTTCATAACCCTTAGATTCAAATGAATACATCCTGAATTAATACATCTTCAAAATTCGAAGCTTGGGCTGAAGAACTAGCTTGGTGGTTAGGAGCACTTGCTAGGCAGACATAATACCAGAACTCAAATCCAAGCACTAGAGAATAAAGATTTAAGTACAGATACTTGAAATGTTTGCAAAAATTGTCCAGACTGTAGAAAAAAGGGCAAGATTTTATAAGTTCAAAGAATAACAGAAGCAAGGCTAGGTGTGGTGTGGAGAACCTTTGTACCCAGCACTCCGGAAGCAGAAGCAGGTAGATCTCTGTGAGTTCCAGGACAGCTTGGTCTACATAGCAAGTTCCAGGACAGCCAAAACTAGGTCGAGCAACCAATCCCGTTACAACTCACCACCAAACTATAACACGAAATAAACTCAACCAATAAGGCAAAACAAAATTGTATTGTCTAAATACAGACTGAAGCTCAAAAAACAAAACAATTCCCCCAAACCATATGTCTAGAAAAATTTCAAGCATGGATCCGGGCATTTCACAGATTAAAGAAAAATTCAATGAAGTTAATGAGGGAATGTTTCTATTAATCATAAAAAAATCATATATAAAAACTTATACAATATACTAACATACTCCTTAAAGAGAAGTATCAAGTTTTACGCACAAGGTTTGGGTGATTTAAAAAAAAAAAAAAAGATAAAGAGAATTTCTTCTTTGAGACCTAAGTGACTGATTAGGTTCTCTTTAAAAAATGTTTTATTCTGAAGATGTTCAAATTCTCATGAAAGAAGACAGAGTGCTGTTGTGTTAGGAGCCTCTGTGCATGCGCACACAGCTTTGGCAGTTAGCCACTCTGGCTGGCTTTGTCTCACAGATTCTGCTCCAGCCCATCTCCACCACTTTCTCCCTTAAACAACTAGAATATTTTAAAGTCAACAACTTGCACCTTATTTTATTAATAAATATACCATTAAACAATCTAAACATGTTCTTTTAGAGAAAAAAGAATAACGTAATAATCATTATCCCAATTAAAATCTTTTAAACAAGATTCCTTGACATTATAAAATACCCAAAGCAATTGTGTCATTTCTGATCAATAGAGGCCAACCCTTTTGGGTGGCTCCTACTCCAACTTGTGCCTACCTTGTTGTGTGGAAGACTTTTAGGCTGTATTTGTTCAGGAGGCTTAGAGAGAGGCAGAGAAATGTTCTTAATTCTGTGTGATGCCTGTACCTTAGCCCACTTCCATATAAGAATGCAGACTCCAGCTCTGCCTTCTCCCAGCTGTACGCCAATAGCCAGATGTCCTTACTTCAACTGAAACTCAGGTAAGCTAAAATTCAACACACTTTCCATCTTCTTTTTCTTGGTTTCGAGTCTCACTAGTCTTGCATGGGTTATGCTTCAGACAATATCCATCACGGGAGAGCATCATAGAAAGTTATATAAAATATACTGTTCTAGAACAGTGGTTCCCAACCTGTGGGTCTTGGCACCTTTGAGGGGGGTGTTGACAGATGCTTTCACAGGGGTCACCTAAGACCACTGGAAAACACAGATATTTACATCACAATTCACAATAGCAGCAAAGTTACAGTCATGAAGTCTCAGTGAAAATAATTGTATGGTTGAGGGTCACCACAGCATGAGGAGCTGTAAACATGACAGACTCTGGAGTTGGAATGTAGGGCCTGTGTGATTTCTTTCATTGAAGTGGGAAGAGAAGCCCGCCACGGATGGAACCATTCCCTAGCTAGGATCCTGTCGTTTTCTGCTTCCTGATTGTGCCTGCAATGTGACCAGCTGCCACTTGAACCTCCCCGCCATGACTGACTGTACCCTGGATCCATGAACCAGAATGACCCTTATGTTGCTTTTGCTGGGGGGGTGGGGGTGGGGGGATGAAAACAGGTGCAAAGTTAGAGGAGAGCGTGGCCCTCTTTGTAAGACAGAAGATGACACAGGGTCTCATCAATTCCACTCCCCAGAGAAGTATATTCCAGCGAAGTGGTGCTCAAACGGCCGATCTGCCCTCAAAGTACAGTGGGTAATCTTTGTTAACACTTGTTGCACTGTGGGATTGTGATTGTCTCTAGCCTCTGATGCACAAGGACCAAAAACGTCACTGCATGTGCCGCAGAGAATGGCCAGCAGAAAGATTCTCCCACCCAAGAAAGCAGAGGTGCTAAGTCTATGAAGTATTTGGAAACATGATCAGAGTGTAGAAATCAGATAGACGAGATCGGGCGCGTTCAGGGTGGTATGGCCATAGACTAGAAATCAGATAGAAACGGACACGCTTTTGTAAAGGTTTGCGTGCAAGATTTGAATGAATGAGAAACATGTACTAGCATGACAAATTTCAAAATACGACTGAGTAGAGAAAAATTATTTAGTAGAAAGTTTAACTGTAATATTCCGTAAAACTGTGAATGAGAGCAGTGGTCTTAGCAATCTGTGCCAGCACTTGGTCCACAGTCCTACCATTCTAGACAGAGTCCTGTCCTTAATATGACACCTCTTCACTGTACAGACATTATGGAGACAAGGCCACATTTTATATGATTTATTTTTCTGAGACAGGGTCTCATGTAGCACAAGCTGGACTCAAACTCAAACGCAGGGCAAAGGACGATGACTTTGATTTTCTGCTGCCACCTCCTAAGTGCAGGACTTATGGGCGCGCACCTGGCCATGGTTTCCATCTTGAAAAATACAACTGGACCCATATAGGGAGTCACACTGATGTCTTTCCATCCCTCTCAGAGGTGACCACTCTGATGTTGGCATGCATCATTTCCATCTATTTTTCTTCTGTTCTTTCATCATGTATGTATGTATGTATGTACGTGCATATGTATATATGTAATTAATTGTAACTTTTCTTTCTGTTCTTTTAACTACAGCTTTATTCATAACAATTTTATGATGCTAAGTTAATTACTCAGTTATAAGAAACTGGTTGCAACTTGAGAGGCTCCAAAGGCCTCAAATCCCCCCCCCCACAGCCCCCTTGTCCTCTCTATCACCTTAGGACCCTCTATTTCAGGGTCAGTGGTTCTTTTTATTTTAGCACCAAGTGAGCTAACAAATACATAAATAGTGTCACTTCTGGTGATGTCATGCTAGGTGATTCCAGCTGGAGGTCAAGGAGACAACTTCTCACAGCACAGACATCCTAAAGAGATGGCTGGATAGAGGACATCTCAGCCATACAATGTGCACACTGAAGCCTCCCACCAGCAGCAGAACCTGGGGCCCAGTTACAGGTTAGCTTCCTGAGTGTCTTGCTGTAGACTAAGGTCCTTTTGCTTGTAGATTATCTTGAATAAGTTCTAAGCTAGGACCCTGCTAGATTAATATTTTTACTTTGGTTCAGAGTATTTCAAGGAAGATGGTCTTGACACAGATAAAACTCCAGAGAAAGGTCTGAAAAATGACAGGGAGTTTGATCTGAAACCACCTTCTGTTTTGAGAGTGAAGTCCTTCATGAAAAGGAGAGAATGAAAATGGAGGGAGCTGGGATCTGGATGTCTGAATGCTAAGCACATACAGGATTCCTGATCCTCAAGAGAATGCATAAATGAGGAGCAAGAGTCAAGATGGCACCAGCCTATGATGGAGGCTAGAGTAGAAAGATTGCTGGTTCAAGGGCAGTCTGAGCGACCAAGCAAGATCCCATTTTAAAATTTTAATAGTGAAAGTAAGTCTGGGAGCATGGGTGTATGAAAAAGGGCTTGTATAACATTTATGATATCCAGAGTTTAATTCAGAATGCTTCGGGTTTTTTTCATTGTTTCATGATGCTTTGAGGCATAACCAAATAACTAGTCACCAGCCCTGTTTTATAGAATCCACCTCACACTGGTGAGAAATAAAACGGGAGATTAAAGCCATCATGCATTAGAAAGAATCAAAGGGCTAGAAAGAGGTTGCTCGGTGGTTAACAGGGCACTCATTCTTGCAAGGACTGGGGTTCGATTCCCAGCACCCACATGGTGGTTCATTAAGGTCCCTAACTCCAGTTCCAGGATGCACATGATGCATAAACATACTTTTTGAGCAGAATACACAAAACACCCAGTAAAGGACCCAATAAAGATTCAAAAGAGAGAGGGAGAAGGAACAAGAAGTTCACTTGGACCCATAAGCGATATTCTAGAACATCTACATGTGCCATCTGCTTAAATGTGGTGATCACACTGAACACTGGCTCAGTAGCACACCACTTCAGTGTTTGAATGCTTGCCTGGTCCTAGGCCTGGTGCGAAGTGCTTTTTGATGCAACCCAGATGCTTCCAAGTTTCTCAGCTTTCTATGGGTCTGTCTCCTTTAATATTAACACCACGAGCCTCCAATCCCCATAAAGCTTAAAGCCCTCAAACACCTATCAAAATACCTTGGGAGCCTTCCGTGTGTGTGTGTGTGTGTGTGTGTGTGTGTGTGTGTGTGTGTGTGATGGGTAAGGGTAGGTGGCAAGTTGCCCCCTCCTGTCTCTCCTAATTTCTTCTCGCTGACTGAGTTAGTCACCAGCTCCTCTTTTCTCTGCTGTCCTTGTGCCAGTTTGGAATTTTTCTCTCTCGTGTTTATTCCCATAAACGTCATCACACTCATTCTGGCAAGATATTTTTCTGGGCAATAGGAGGCAAAGATAAGTACATAGAGAACTGATGGCAAGCATGAATATCCACCTAATGCTTCTCTTCTTTTACAAGAACTTTCCCATCTATCTCTCCTTTCCTCCAAACTGCCTCAACCTTACATCCTGATCCCTGCACAAGCTGAAGTTATCTGGACTTAAAAACATTATAAATATAGTAACCTAGACTCACAGGAAAGGCCAAAAAGCTTTGCCCATTGATGAGAGAAACATCACCACGGTGTTTCCTAACCTGGGTAGCAATTCTAAGCAGTCTCTCCAAAGAAGATCCTTAGCCAAGTGTGTTAGACATACCTACAATCTCAGCCCTGGGGAGGCTGAAGCAGGTGGTTACTGAGTTCATGGCCAGCCTCAAATATATCGTATTGTATTAAGGCTGCTTCCAAAGCACAAACAAATGCTTAAAAATAAAAACAGAAAAAAATCTGTGTTCTCCCATAAGCCTTGGCAGCTCAATGCACACCTCAAGCAAGTGGCTGTTATCTTCATTTTGTAGATGAAGCAACTGGGAACTAGGATGGCAGCTTACCCAGTTGCAAGTAGCAAGAGTGCCCTGTAGCCTATAGACGTGACTTCCACAGCTTCATCTGGCCTGAAAGTATAAGTTAGCAGAGCCAGATCCTGGGTTTTGTCGCTAGCACTACCAAAATGAAGATATAGTCATATCCACTCTACACTCCAGACATGCATCGCAGACAGAGGAAGGCAGCACTGTAGGTACTGGAGAAAGTGATGTCTAGAGTTTAATGGGCTGGGGATGGAAGAAAGGAAGGATGTGAGAGCTGGTCCAGGCAGGAAGTGATGATGACTTGGGTGGAGACGGTGGATAGAGAACATTGGTGATTTTGAGAGGGAGTAAGGACAAAATTTTCAGTAGCTCCCATTTTCTAGTCTGAGTGACTGGCATCATTTATTCATTGAACTAATAGTGAACGCTTTGCTAGGCCCAATATACCAGGCATTGTGCCAAGCACTGGGTGAAATAGCAAGAAGATGAAAGTCACGGATGAGAAGGAAGAAGTATCCCACAGGCGAGAGCCATGGTGCACTGTCCTGCAGGCAGCAGGAAATACCACATCGACTGGCCTATAAAACAGGCATCTGCCCAGGGAACACCAGGGGGCAGTATGCACTCAGCAACTGAAGGGATGCCATCTGCCAATGTCTACAAAGTCTTCTACTTTACCCCTGAAACATCAAAATGTCATTTTCTTGGGTAACCACTTGGAAACTTTAGAAATAATCTTAACTTAGTCAATAATTTATTTAAACACAAACTTTCTCCTTTGGTGGGGGCTTTAAGCAGTGGGATCCGTGAACTAATATTGTGTGCCTCTTCCATAACAGAAATCATCAAAAAACCTTGAGAAATAGGCATAGGATGAGGGCCATGCCCTTCCGGATGAACAGATATTCCTAAATGAAAACATATTCCTGTTAACGTGCACTATAAACCAGTGGCTGCTCTTGTGGTTGGGGATGAGAAGACAGCCCTAAGAATCTTGAGGTTTGTTACTGCTACGCGGCTGGTGACTGAATCAACAGCTTTGTATTCCTATGTGTTTCCTGTGCATCCCTTTCTGTGTTTAGCATGAGCCTTCACTTTGCTTGCCCTCCCACCCCATCAGATGCCCGGTACACTTAGTAACCACTTCTTCTCAAGCTGTTCCTATCTTTTTCTTTTGATGAGTTCCCTGCCTTCCAAATTCTCACGCATCCCCTGCAGTACCCATGCTCTGTCACACTAGCAGGTATGAGAAACCAGCAACAAACCAGTATAACAGAGGAAGGATTTAAGGTAGTCCCCCACCACCACCCATCACCGCATCCTCATCTCTCAGAGGTACCTTAGAAAGATGCCATTGACAATTAATGCTGTGCACACATGCGGATCTGACAGTTTGTAAAGCTATGGTTTGCACTTTGCTCTGTAGAGTTCATCTTAATTGTTCAATGAATGGCAAATACTTAATAGTTCTCTACTCGACCCTTGTTTTATTTATCTAATTTCAAATTACTAAAACTCTCCAGGTGTTGATTCATAGCACGTTCAACAAGGTGAAAAAAAATTAGACGAAGCTCATGTTATAAATAATCTATCCATCCACACAAATATCTGTTTATGCAACTTAGTTGAACCCAAGGGCAGCAAAAAGTACACATTGGAAAACTGGCACAGAGGAGAGAGAATAAATAAAAAATAAACCAGTGGGAACATCTGGATATGGGGAACATTACATAAGACAACTGTCAACATTTTGTAAGACAAAGTGAGCCTGACCCATTTTAGCCCCAAGGCAACTGAATGTGATGGACAGTCCCAAAACAGGAAAAGAAGTCGCTGTCACATAAATTGAACTTGACATATGGTGGAGCACATGACCCTTTACTCCCATTATTCAGTTGCTAGGAGCAAAGCTTTAAGTTCAAGACCAGCCTGGGCTATATAGCCAGACCTTGTCTTAAGAAAAAAAAAAAAAGACTGAGATAATTGGAAAAATTTACATATGGAGTTTACATCAGACAGAGTATTTTATCAATGTTACATTTCCTGAATTTGATCCTTGTGTCATGATTACGTAAAGAAATATTTTTGTTCTTAGACTGTCACGGTTTGACGATGACGTGTTCATGCCCATATTTTGTATAGTTGTTCTCCAGCTTTGGGCACTATTTCAAAGGTTGTGGAGCTTTTAAGAGTTGGAGCCTAGCTAGTAAAATCTGATCATGAAGGATGGACCCCGAAAGTCACGCCCACCTTTGCCTCTGGCCTGTATCATCTGATCTTCACTGTGTGAGGAAGACTCCATTACACATTCATTCCCTCCAGCCATTGCTGCACCCGGCCTTTCTCTCTGTGAGAGACTTAAATTCCCTGACACTGTGTGGCATAGGAAGCTTACATCCCTTTTGTCAGACAAGTCACAACAGTGATACATACATACATACATACATACATACATACATACATACATATCTATAAGGAAAAGGACTCAGGCTGGAAAATTATAACAAAATTATGTAGAAACATTTGAGGGGATGAGGAGAGGGCTCAGTGAGTTAAAGAACTTGCTGTGAAAGCCTAGAGTCATGAGTTCAAAGCCCTAGTACCCACATACTAGGTTATGTTTAGCCACATACCCTTATAATGCCTGTGTTGGTTGGGATGGAAGCAGGAGGATTGCTGGGGCTTGCTGGTTACCAGATTAGCTTCAGGTTCAGGGAAAGTATGTGTCTTGATGAAGCATAATATAACTGGACACCAACATCTTCCTCTGGAATCTGTACACATGGGCTTGCATATATCACACACACAGACACAGACACACACACAAAGACACATACTCACACACATGGAGACAGACACATACACACAGACACACAGGCTCCTGCACATGCATGTTAAAACTTACATATACAGCTGGAAAGATTGCTCAATGGCTAAAAGCACCACCATAGCTAATGATTTGAGTTTGATTCCCAGGATCCACATAGTAGAAAGGGAGAAATAAGAAGCGATTTGAACAAGTAGTCCTCTGACCTTCACACATGTTCTGTGGTATGCTTGTATTTTATTTCAGTCTTGGTTTGTTTGTTTGTTTGTTTGTTTGGTAGGTACATCACAGACATTGACGATGTGCTATTTTGATTTGTCTTATTATTGTTGATGTCCTTCAATTACTTGACTAAGTTCAATATCTGTCAGTCTTCTCCAATGTGAAGATACTTTCCTAATCTTTCTAATGAGCAAGTATTCTGTGTAGAGGTACTTTGAGAATGATATATCCTTTCTCATCAAATTCATAATTTATTACAATCAATGCAGGTTTATAGTTTCCTATTTTAGACAATGGATTCGGAGTCACCAAGGTTACTGTCCTCCTTGGGTTTCTGTTCGCCATGATAAGACTCTGACCAGAAACAACTTGGGAAAGGATACAGTCTGTCATTGAGAGAAGCCAGAGCAGGAACTCAAGGCAGGAACTCCGAGGTGTGAATTGAAACTGAGACCACAGAGGGATGCTACTTGCTGACTTCATGGCTACCTCAGGCTAGTTCCTTATACCTTTCAAGACCATTCACCTAGGGGTAGCACCACAATGGGCTTGCCCCTCTCACATCAATCATTAATCAGGAAAATATAACACAAGAGTGCCCACCCAATTGGGTGGGTACAATTCCTCAACTGACGTTGCCTATTTCCAGGAGGCTCTAATTTGTCAAATCGACAAAAATTAACCAGCAGCTGCTGAAGTGCAAATTGTCTGAGGTATGTTCAACAAGGACTTTAAGTTTGTCCCTGTAATGTGTCGCCATTTTTCCTTGAATACTTCTCCAGTTTTGACTCCAAGAGATGTTCCTGTCTTATTTTATAATCTTCTTCGCCTAGCTTTTGGAGGAGTCTGGCTCTGTCTTGCAGAGGGTGGTATTGGAAGGACCAGATCTGGATTCCAGATGGTGTCTTCACTGGCATCAGGAAATTACTTCACCTAGACTCTCAGGGGATGGAGCTGGGAACATAAATGTCTATTTGTGTTTGTTGACATTCTCTGTATATTGTCGGCTCTCCAGACTAGTGGGTTCTGCATCTATGTTTTCAACCAAACTCAGGCCAAAAGTATTTAGGCTAGAACAAAAAAAGTAATTTCAGACAGGAATCTAAATTTTAGGCTAGAACAAGGTAGTAAGCTTCAGACATAAAAATGACTTTGGCTAGGACAGGGAAGTTGGCTCAGATATTTTGGTCATCCTGGTAAGCCCTTAGAAACAGTGATCACAGGAGTGTTCACAGAATTTTGTTTATTGCCTTGCTTGTTCTCTGACTATTTGTGGTTATTGTCTTGCTTGTCCCTTGACTATTTGCATCTATTGTATTGCTAGACCCTCAACCTAGAACTGACCTTAATACGTGCATGTAATTAGAAAAAAATTGCAGGATGTTTCTAAAAGTAATATTTGAATTAGTACTATGTTAGTTAATCTTAATAGCTAAGTTTATAGGATCTAGAATCCACTAATATAGATGCTTCTGGATGGGTCTTTCAGGGAATTTCATAAAAAGATTAACTCTATTTCAAAGTTTTGTGGAAATTCACTACTTTGTAAACTAATTAAGAAGTATAATTAATTTTAAAAGAATTTGAACAGAGCTACCTTTGCATGAGTAGAGAGTGCTTCCCTCAGAAGACATGGGTTATTCTATAAAAATCTCATTGCCAAGTGTGGGATATATTGCCTTGTAAACTATTAGTCAGGGAGGCCTCAGAGGTCCCCAGAATAGTGACCACTATTGTGAACTAGCTAAATGGCAAGACTATTGTTGGAGCCACAATGTATATCGGTACCAGGACTTAGAGAAATCTGCGTGGACCTGGCTTGGAAAGTCCACCCTGCTGGCTAGCTTTCCTAGTGCAAGGAGGTGCTATTTAGGCCACTGGGAAGGAGGAGTCAGCAATGGACACACCCAGGGTTGGCTCTGCATGCTACAAGACCTGTCAGACAATAAGGGTCCCATAGTGAAATATTGGCATTGCTGTAATGGAGGATAACCAACTGCTTTTCTATTGCATTTGAGGCCTGCTATATAAAGTGGAATCCATGCCTTGCTCTGTAAAGCTGATCCACAGGCCATGGCTATACAGGTTGTTGTCCTTAAAGGGAGCCTGTTACTGTTGGCCAACTGCCTTTGAAATATTTATGTTTATACCCATTTCTTATATATATTATATGAGAACATCTGTGCTGCTCTCAACCTTGGTTAGAGGAACTTCTTTTCTGCAGTAGGAACAGGAAAGCTAGTTAATGCAGAGACTCATAACTGGTCAAAATTCCGAGAATAAATGGCAGTTAAGTTTTCAGTCCTTGATGGGACATGAATATCACAAACTGCCCTTTCTCTAATCAAAGCTCAAAGACCGTTACAAAAGAGGACAGAAAAAACTCGTGAGGATTTGGAGGGGTCCTGGGTGAGGGAACTCATGAAATCATAGCAGCTATAGTAACCTTCACAGGACAAAGCCCATTAACTATTTCAGTGTAGATGGGGAAAGGGCACATGAGGCTTTAGCCTTGAGGAGCTACTGGCAACTAATGACAGCTGAGAGAGAGACAGAGTCAGGCTTCTTCAGCAATGTGGCCACCAGTATGTTTCCCAAGGACCAGTAAATAACCCTACACACATACACATCCAAATTAAACTCAGTGAGCGAGAGCAAGAATAAGCACCAGACTGGGAGCAAGGGGGAGAGTGGGAATGTGTTAGAGAAAAAGAGTTCTAGAGGGAGCGGTGTGGGTGTGGAAGGGGGATGGGGAGGGAATGAATATGATCAAGGTATACGTGTAGGAAGTTGTCAAATGAATAATAAAATCTTTGGGAAGATGCGCATGAATTATATCCAAATTCTGCTCCATTGTTTATAAGGAACTTGTACCTCTGGATTTTGTACTCTGATTGGTGAGTGCCTTGAAACAAGTATATCACCGATGCTGAGAGATGACTGTATACTGACATCCTTATGTGCATATTCTGACGATAACTGCAGCCCAGTACCACCACTAAGTTTCAAGTTTATTTTGTTTACGTTCTCCCCTCTCAAATACTGAGAAACCCCTGATATCTATTTGCCTCCTTCAGTTTCTCCACTTGAAGTTACCTCAGCTTGTTTGGACCACCCACTGTGTACAAGGTTTCTTTCCTTACCACACTGAGGTCCCATACTCCAAGCTTTAGCTGTCCTTATAGATTTCTCTCTCTCTCTCTCTCTCTCTCTCTCTCTCTCTCTTGATTGACCGACTTCCCATACTCTCACGGTTTCTTGACCCCACTGAGTAGCCTCAGGGCTGCACTGTGAGTCTCCTTTTCCAGTCTGGGCTTTAGTTCGGGTTATAAACAGGACACATTAATCATTAAGGAAACCATCCCTGCCATACACAGAGGTGGAGGCTCCCTCTTCCAGCAGACTTGCTCATTTGCTACCAGTCCTTATCAAGATCCAATAAAACTAACAAGGAGACTGGAATACAGCTAGAGTCGAAGTCTGCCGTTGAAAACATGGGAAGGTGCATCTCAGCTTTGGTGCCGCAGGCTCGAGCTATTAAACCCCATTAAGTCTGAAGTTGTCTGAACGCAAACCAAATGGCTTTTTTTTTTCCCTGAGAGCCACACTATGGAGACTGTAGAGAGAGTGAACTCAGAAACTGGAATAACAGAAACTGCTCATCTTTGCTTCACTTGTTGTGGGATGATTTATGAGCTTCCTAGATAATATCAAGAAACCAGAGAAAGGGCCTCCAGCCAACTCCTACTTCATAGAGCCATCGGTGGCATCTGTTCTTGCTCATTAAGCACTCAGGTGTGTGGAATCTTCTCACTGAGTGGCAGCTTCTTGTTCAGGATTTCCCAGGACCACTGGGAGCCAGGATGGGCTCCAGCATGTGCACAATGGAAAGCATATTTATTTCTACTCTGCTCTGTACTATAACAGTCAAGAATGTGCATATAACATAAACTGTGGCCAATGCCACAGACAACTTCTTTCTGCCGTCCATGGCTGACTTCATTTATAAGTTCTCCCCAGAGACACTACCATATGGAGGCAAGAACATAGACTTAGAGCTGGGCAAACAGTTGAAATCTGTTTAAATAAGACTTTAATTCCTTCCATACAGAACAGCATTAAAAATTACACTTATTTCAAATTATATATATATTTTTTTTGCTAATTTTCTGTGAGGACAGGGCAGCATAAATATAAATTGGATGGAATAGTTGGACATCAATATGGGGGACATGTTTTTTATTTTTTATGTCTGACTTTACAAATACACAGCCTTGATCCAGGAACACTCAGGACTTCCCTCTGCCCCGTTGGGGGGTGGGGGGAGGAAGATTAAGATTTCTATAAAAGGAACACAAAGAAAAATTAACAACAAAATGACAAATACTTAGCTTCTGTCATTTAAATTATGGTTTGGCTTGAAACATAATTTAGTTTCAACGAAGCAAAACATTTAGAACTTTGAGAAACATTAGAAATATGGTTCAAATGAAGCAAAACAAAAGCCTTTCTGGCAAAGCTTTTGACACAAAACACATACACAGAGAGGGGGGGGGAGAGAGACAGAGAGAGAGAGAGAGAGAGAGAGAGAGAGAGAGAGAGAGAGAGAGAGAGAAATTCATCCATTGCTTTTTCTTCAGTGTGGTTGGTTGAACCATAGGATTTTATACAAGAGGTCAGTAGAGCAGGAGACTTGGAAGAAAAGCCTCCTCTCTATCCTTGAGACAATTCAATAAAGGATGGGAAGCAAAAGAATGAGTTGGCCAGACAGGTGCCACAGTCAAGACACAGAATCCATCCACTCTGGTGTTGTTTATTTAAGTCTTGGAGAAAGGCACCTTCTAGGCGGCTGCACACCAAGCAAGAAGCAGTCCATGACTGTCCTGTAAATCGAAGCCTTGAAGTTTAGCCTCCCAGGCTACTTTTCATTCATTCCCACATGATGAGGGCTCAGAGGAGGGTCAGGGCAGCGGATGGGAGAGGATGAAGTGGCCTATCACACTTCAAATACAAACCCAACCCAGAATCACCCTTCCCCACCAAGAGGTTGTATAGTCATGCCTTGCCGTGGAGAGGTTTGATCTGAGAGACAGAAAGAACATTTTTACCCAAAGCAATTAACTCATTAGTCCCAAAGGTCTTTCCTACTCACGTGGAGGGTGAGAGTAAGGCTCCCACCGTAGAGATTTAGCACTTTGTTCTTATCCTTTGCTGATAGAAGCCGGAAGGTGGGAGGCAGGACTCTGAAGTTTCTATCCACTCTTGATGGCAGAGTGTCTGCTTACAGTCCACGAGCTGCTTGGTCACAGGCCAGTTTCAGACTCAGTTCAGTCCCAATGGCTTCCATCAAAATAAGCAGCAGAGAAACGAAGAACAGGGTTCCAAGCACAGCCAAGTCGTGTTCTAGGAGAGTTTATTAACAGCCCATCTGTCATTGGCTCCTCTGCCAACTCTTAGTATGCCGCTGGTGGCCAAGGACCAGAGACTAGGGGAGGGCTGGTGGGTTGTAAAAGAAACAAGAAGCAAATCTAAGAAAACATGTTGTCATCTTTTCTTCAGTGGAATAGTACCAGATAGTCCATATCCACTTGTCTCAGGTGATGACAAGGGAGTCAGGCACAAGTGTCACATGGTGATAGACCCTTACTTTGAAGCACAGTCCTTTACCCAGTTGAATTCTTGGAATTTGGATCAACCAAAGAAACTAAAATAAAACTCAAAGCAAAAGACCAGGAAGAAGTGTCTGTGTGTTGATGTTTACTTGGTGCCACCTGGAGCTGCATCATAAACTTTCAGTGATTCAGCTAGAGACGCCCGCCCTGCCAAGACAAGGCCTTTAATGTGCTTGGAATATAAGCTGTGTTTAATTTTAAATGAAACTGATTAGAAGTGTATATGTTTTATTTACCAACAGGGCCACATTGCTCACTCGAGTGGGCTGTTGCTGTCCTGGCTTTGCAGGTGCCAACATCTATATAAAAACAGCTTCGATTCTAAAGAGGAATTTTCCTACTGGCAGCTCTCATCTTGGTTAATTAGGTGGTATTAGGAAGGAAGAGGTTGGCCATGTTATCTAAAAGAAAGTTATTAGCGACAGTGTTGTATCTTGAAAATGCTTAATACCTCACATTCCGGTCTCTAATTGCCATCTGGAGCAGATACTTGGGGAAATTTCCAGCCAACCGACAGAAATATCCTAAAGATGCCTCAGTTAATTCATCAACAAAGGTGAAAGCATCCTGATTTTTTAAAAGCATTTGAGTGTCATTTGTGAACCACACTTTGAAAGACAGGTACAGATGACCGCACCACATGATGCCTCTTTGACAACGGAACTGTCTTAAGGCCGATTAACATTTGGGAGTCGGTTAATGTCTCAGAAACTCATATCATCTGTGTTAATCTGTAAAATAGGGTAATCGCTTTTTAATATTAATTTTAAAACAGTAGCTAAAAGGTCTATTAAGAGAAATAAAAACTAGCCATCACTAGCAGACACCTGTCAGAATGCACAAAATTCAGAACACAAGTACCAGGGAGACAGGAGATGGAGAAGCAGGGGCCTACAGTTGGCGCTGGAGGGGATGACGGGCTACAGCCATGGTGAGAAGTCATCCGGCTGCTACAGAACTGAAGGACTTGCATATGAGCAGGTAATCACATTTTGCAGCAGTACTTACCCTAAGACAGCAGTACTTACCCTAAGGTTCTTAACCTGTGGCTCACAATCCCTTTGGTAAACCTCTATCTATCTCCAAAAATATTTATAATTTGCACCAGTAGCAAAATTACAGTTATGAAGTATCAATGAAATAATTTTATTATTGGAGTTGACCAAACACCAGACATGAGGAACTGTATTAAAGGGTGGCAGCATTAAAAAGGTTGAGGATCGTTGCCTGAGGCTAAGGGAAGACTAGACAAGTACATGCCGGTGTGCTAAAAAGACACCAGGTGCCATGGCATGGAAGGACATGGAAGGTCTTTAATGCAGTGTTGAGAAGTCACTGAGCAAAGCAAAGGCTGGCCCCTACTATGTGACATTCTGAAAAAGGCAAAAATAAACATAACGCATATATGGAGAAAGCAGAATGATTGACAGTTGCTAGGAGATGGGAGGAGGGGATGAATAGGCAGTGCACATTTTCAAGACAGAAAAAAACTATTATCGGCGCTATTATGAGTGGATACACATCAAAACCCAAAGGATACCCGCTGCCGAGAGTAAACCTAACGTAAAACGTGGACTTGGTTGACAGTAGTGCACCCATTTAGGTTCCTCGGTTGTACCAAATACATGGGGGGTGGGGTCACAGGAAGAAGAGGCTCTGCAAGTTTGGAGTTGAGGTTCTCTGGCATACCGCTATGCTTTCCCCTTAGCTTTGTTCTATAGAAAAATAAGTTTGTAAAAATAACCAGTGTTAGCATGTTGGATTCTAAGATCCAAACCAGGGGACACGCTTCCTGAGAATCACACACGGACAGAGGATTCGCTGCAACAATGTGAGGTTTAATGATTCTGGCGCACCAGGACTCTCTCGCAAGCCGCAAGCCGGCAAGAGAGCCCCTACCCCAGCAGTCCTACACCAGCTATTGACTCCTAGTTTGCCACTTTTCCTGTCTATTTCTTTGCCTTAAAAGGGGGAGTGTTCTAATTGATTTGCTCATTTGGTTTTGGTTTTAAAGTCTCGCTTAAGGAAACTTGCGATGACAACTTTGTTTCAAAAAGCACTTCATGGTTTCTACTAGTTAGATTATGATCAGAAAGGTTGAAGTGTGTAAATCACACAAAAACAAACACACAGCGGCAAAAACACCTGCTATCACGTCCATCCTTCCAGAAGCTTCAAGACACTTGCTCGAAAATCAGGGAAACGTGGCCGTTTCTCAAAAGCTCCTTCAGCTCCTGTCTGGTCCCACTAAGATTCAACACTGGGCAGTCATTTGAAACTCAGGACATCCATATAGTCAGGTCCAGGGAACAGTCGCTGTTTTTGCTTTAGGGTTGGAGTCATGTATATAGGACACAAGAGAGATCTGGAGATAGAATTGGTTTAAGCCACAGTTCTTTGCAGCCACCTGAGGCCACGGACAAACTGGGTTCACCTGAAAGTGGGGCTGGAAATGAAAAAAGGGACAGAAGACAGAGAGAAACATGAAGCCAAGACTAAGTTCTCTGGTCAAGGCTCAAAGTTTAATATTCAGCTCTTCTGATTTAAAGGGAAAGCCCCCACCGAACCCCTTCTTGTTTCAGCTGGAGATGGGTGGGGGAACCCATCCTTAGTCACAGCGGGAGATGTCTCAAGGCAAGCTCAGTGGGCAGTTTATTCTTCTAAGTTCCTGTATGTGCAGCCAAGGTGGGTAACTCCACCTAGGTCCTATTATTTGGTGTATTGTGATAAACAAGGTCTTTCAGGCCTGCTCAAGGCTGGGGGAAGGGCACAGTTCTTTTTGCATTTTGCTAACAGAGGTGCTCACCCCTTTGGTTTTGACAGAAATTATGTCATGCAGAAGCCCAGCTCATAGTTAGATAATAGAAACAATTTGAAGCATAAGCTCCTAATTTGGACGCATAAATCGGTCATCATAAATATTTATGTTTATTTCAGTTCTCTTGTAAATAGAAAGGAATTTTAGAATATTCTATTGGTAAGAAAGCAATCTTATAATGCCAGAACACTGTATTTTTCTACATTAAAAAAAAAAAAAAGTCAATTACTTGTGTATTGGTGGGAGAGCCAGAGGACAGTGCTGGGGAGTCGGTTCTCTCCTTAAACCATGTGGGTCCAGGTATGAAACTCGGGTTGTCAGACTTAGGAACAAGGGCCTTTTCCCATCTCAGCAGCCTCAAACATCTTTAAAAGTCAGAGATCATGCAGGAGAAATACCTCATGTATAGAACTCAATAAATATAAATAAGGATAGTTCCAGTGTATTTAGGCACAACTGAATCCATGTTTTAAGTCTTAAATGCAAGAAGGAAGCTACTAGATGCATAGTGTGTCCAAACGCCCCTGAAAGAAACGTATTTCATTTAATTGTTTTATGGGTGGGGCTGAAACTATTATCCAGAGCATACGAAACAGTCATGTATGAGCAAAGGAGACATACTTTCAGACCTTATCTTATTTAAGGTCCTATTTTTTACATAAAAAAAAAAAAAATGAACAAGCCAGCCCCCATTGATCTCTGGAGTGGCTGTAATTAAGTAGCTTCAGGCTGCCTGCTACAGTGCCAGAGACCCAGCACCTGCTTCTGCTAATGTACCCACTGGGCCCCTTCCCTTGACATCAATCACTGCCTTACTACAGCTCCCACCTCTGAGCAAGCCACTCAGCGATCCCCTGTGTGATGTGTTATTTCATGGTTCGATGGAAATCTCTGGCAGACAGCAGGGTCCTTGTGAGAATTCAGGATATCATCTAGTGAAGAAAAACACCCTTTAAGCCTCCAATGATCCAGCTTTTCTTGCTACAGTCAAGAGCTTCCCAGCTTATCCACAACAGCTCATGCTGTCACACACAGGCTCCCCAAATCTCCTCTCCCTTTTCTCCTCCCCTCCCTCCTCCCCTCCCTCCTCCTCTCTTTTTTCTTTCCCTCCTCCCCTCTTTTCTCCCCTCCCTCCTCCACTCTCCAAAGATTCTCAGACTTCAAGGTTGATATTTGTTGTTTCCTAAATACCCCCCACTTCTTGTTTCTTTTGAAACATTTCCTCCCACTCTGCTCTGACTGCTTCTGCCATGCCTACCTATGTGTCATGTTAAGCTACATGTAAGTGGTATATTCTCTGTGAAGATTTATTTCAGTCTATATCAATCAATACTTGTATATAACCATTCTTCTTTGCATTCTATTAGCAGCAAGCTGCAATGCCTTATGCAGAGACTATATGGACAGTCTATCTCATGTTTGGTGTGTGTGTGTGTAGTGCACAAGCATGTGCAGGCACCTGTGTGTGCACATGTGTGTGGAAGCCAAAGGACATCCTCAATTGTTACCCTTCTCAGTTGATTTTTTCAGTTTGGTTTGATTTGGGTTTTTTTCCCCAAAACACAAGGTTTCTATGTGTGTCCCTGGCTATCTTGGAGACCAGGCTGGCCTAATACTCATAGGGATCTACCTGCCTCTCTCTCCTGAGGGCTGGGATTAAAGGCATGTGCCATCAGGTCTGGCTTTGTTTTGTTTTGTTTTGTTTTGTTTAGACAGAGTTTTTCACTGAGTCTGGAACTACCTGATTAGGATAGGCTGGCTGCCCAGTGAGCCTGTCTGCCTGTCTTTGCCCCAACCCCCAGATCTAGGAAACAAGCATGAGTGACTTTTTACTGTGCTCTGCCAACCTCAAGTCCAGCAGTAAGGACTTTCCAACCCAGGTATCTATCCATCCAGTCCCATACCCTTCTGTTCATCCAATTCCAATTCTTATTCCCCCAGATAATGATGACCATGACGAAAGCTGCCGTTGCTTTCAAGTCACTGGCTCCTCAGTGCTTCATCACTCTAAGTCGGTGGATCTCAACCTTCCTAGTGGAGGGTTAGGAGGTGTGGCCTTGCTGGAAGAGGTATGTTTCTGGAATTGGTTCCAACATTTGGAGTTGGCTTCCTATGTTTCTTGCTCTCAGTTCAAGGTTAGAGCTATCAGCTATTCCTGCCACTAAGCCTTCCTGCACCACATTTGCCCACCTTGATGGTGATGGCCTTTGATCCCCCTGGAATTTTGGGACAAGTGAACCATACAACCAGACAGAAGAAGTGGTAAGGTTGAGTGAGTTCAGAGCCTAGAAATCTGAAAGACTTGAGATCAGCAGGTGTTGAACTCTACCCTACCCGTTTCTGTACCTGCTCTAGAACTCTGAACCACGACACCCCACTGAGAGGACCATGGGCAGTCAGTCAAGTAGGGAAAACACCTGGGGTCCTTCCCCATGCAAATAGAGCATCACTAACATCTCAAACTGAGCCAATAGGAAACACCTACCAATAATCCCAGGCCACTGCCCACATTTATATAGTCCCTGTCCACATGGAATAACATGCACAAGCTATTTCTTGGAGGAAGATTGTGTGAGAATGGCTGTTTTTCTGAGCTGTAACACTTGGGGAAGAGTTCTGTCTCCTGAAGCATTCATTGCTGGACCTTGGACCCACCTGGCTGGCCAGGCCACCACCACCTCCCCTGCCACTGCCACTGCCACTGTCACTGTCTTGGTAGCTGCCAAGAGACCTCAGCTACCCACCCTTCACAAGCCTGTTCAAACCTCTTCCCTTCTCTTCTAAGACCTGCAAAACTTCTGGCATTCTCAGCTGGACAAGTGCCCTGTGGAACCAATTCACCCTGGTTCCTCTTTGCCCTCTGGAGGGACAAAGGATGCCATGGGATCTTAAGTCCAAATAAGCCCCTTCCTTCTGTAAGTTCCCTTAGTCATGATGTTTTATCACAACAACATAGAAGTAACCAATGCCACACTCTAAAAAGCCTGACCCCAATATAGATACAGATGTGTTCATTTCCATGCAAGTTTTGGAAAACATAGGATGGGCTGGTATTGCAATATCTTACTGAATTAAATTTAAAAGAAAAATAGTCCTGTAATGCTAGCGCTGAGGGCTGAGGCAGGAGGATTAATTATTTGAGGTAGGCCTGGGATAACTAGCAAGTGCCCAGCAGCCTGAGCAACAGAGTAAGACTCTGATCTGAAAAGGAAAAAGAATAACCTATGTATGTTAAGAAATTAAGACAAGTCTTAGCTAAGCATGGAAGGGTAAGACAGAAGGGTTGCAAGTTCAAGATCAACCTAAACGTAAAAACAAAAGGACTAAAGGTGTATCTCCACGGGAGAACACTTTTCTAGTGTGAGTCCTGGTACAATCCTCAGAGCATTAAAAAGATCTCAATAACATAATGTAAACACACAGCAGCCAGCTTTCTCTAAGGACCAGAAAGGACGCTCACCAGAAGAGATGTCTGCCATCACCTTTATCTGGGGTTACCTTTCTTCCGGAATTGAGAGAAATATAAATGCTCATTTTTTTTTCCAAAAAATAAAGTTGTAAAAGTACTCCATTTGTGTCAAATATTTAAAATTCATCAACTCTTGCTTGTATATAGTGTACATTAAAGCATATGCAAAATATGAGTAGCAAGAGTCTAGAAACATATCAGAAGAGAAATCTCTAGTAATCTATATGTAATCTAGTAATCTCTAGATCACATAAATATAACAAGTTTCTCTAAAATCTATCCATTTCTTTCCCATGTCTGGGCTGCTGGATGCTTTGGGTTTTGCCAGATTAATGGATGTGAAATAGCATCTTATTATTTTTGGATTCCTTTCCCCCCCCACAAGGCTGACTATCGATTCATATGGCTGCCTGTAGGGCAGAAGAGAGGGGAATTAGATGGGCTTACACATATTCTCTCAGTTTCTGAAGGTAAAAGGGCAGAAAGCTGGCTGTTTTCAGACCCACACAGGCTAAAATCAAAGTGTTCTTACTTGGATGTTCCATTGGGAAGCAAGCACTTCCAAACATCCTCAGGCTGTTGGTGGGATGCAATTCCTCACAGCTGTAGAATTCTGGCATTTTGTTTTGCTACCTTGCTCTGAAGGAAGGCGATCTGTCTTGGTCATCACTGGTCCCCAAACCTTGCTTAAGAAGGCTCCCATATTGGCCTAGTCACTATTAACACAAACTTTTGTTTGGTGAATTTAAACTTCACTGACCAGAGACTTTAATTATCCATAGAAAACTTTTTAACCTTTGCTCTAGAATGTAAACTAATCACAAGACTGGTACCCACACCATCATCATACTAGCTGCCTTCTATTGATCAGAAACAAGTCAAAGTGTTTGTGGCTCAGGGGCAGGGGTCCATACAAGGATGTATAGAATCCTAAGCTGCATCCAATGCATAGTTAGAGCCTTGACTTTGCATAAAGTTTTTTTTCTTTCAAAAAAAAAAATTGAATCCAGGGGCTGGGAAGATGTCTTACTGGTTAAGAACATGACTGATTCTGAAAAGCACCATGTCTGGCAGCTCACATCTATGTATAACTCCGGATCCGGGAGATCTGATGCCTTCAGCTTCCATGGGCATGACATTCACATGCACACAAGCCTCCCATATATGTGATTAAAAATAAAAGTAAATATTAAAAGACCAGAATCCAAACTTTAACATTTGCTTCGTTTGGTGCTATATAAACAGGTATGTGTCCTAGTATTCTAGATTTTTCTTTAGAATTGAAATAGTTCTGGCTGCAAGCAAGATGTATGTAAAGTGAACTCACTGAAAAAGGATGGTTTAGAAGAGCCACAGAAACAGAGAGAAAGCACATGGTAGGAGGAAGCCAGTCTTGCAAACACTTCGTTTTTGGCACACCTGATTCTGAGAACCCCAGATTTTCTCTTGATTATTATCAGTTTGGCTCTGTAAAAGACCAGTGAGTCTGTGGACCTGATGTCTGCCCTTCAAGCCAATTAGCCAAATGCATGTGTGCTACATTTAAAAATGAGGAAGCAAGAGACAAGCTCCCCAGGCTCCTGACTGTTGATGTTAGCATCTGAACAGCATCTGGCCTCTTCCCACAGGTACCATCTAAAAGCTACTGCCAATCGGAGACAGTGAGAACACTGGATCACTAAACACATTTTTTTTTTTTTTTTTTTTGCCTGTATTCCCGAAAAAAAAAGAAAATTAACTCTACTCTCAGTAATTTGTTGACGCGGGGACAAGAAATTGATGGGATCAGGCAAACAGCTCATCAAAGGCAGCTTAATTCTAACTGCCCAAACTCTAAAAAAGAAAAAAAGAAAAAAAAAAAAAGGCCTATTTTACTGGGAGTTAGCAAAGCATGACAAGTTTTAACAAGAGCTGAACAGACTGGAGGTTCGAGTTATGTAAACATATTTGGTGCCAAGAGAAAACATTGGAGAAGGATTTCAACTTCAACAACTCTATAAGAGAGGGTCTGAGGAAGTGTCTAAGTGAAGCCTAGGTGAGTGCTCCCTTTCTCAATGGTAGATAATACTGAAACATTCGATTCAACATTTCCAAACTCTCTTTTTGATCCACTACTCTCGTTTTAAATGGATTTGATATCTTTCATATGTACTACTTTAAAAAAAAATTACTTCTTTCAATAAAATGCAACCAAAACTGAAAAATTTTAAAGTCTCTCTAGGAAGCTCTGACATCTGCCTTTCTCCCATCCCTCTGGTGACTGAGGGTCTCAGAGGCTTCTATCTCTAACCGGGAATGGGGCCTAGAGAAGATCATCCATGCTGGCTTCTGTGTTGACTTTTATAAGATATAATCTTAGTTTGACTAAGAATGATGTAGATTAGAAGACTAAGTGGTTGGGCACCCGTGGTGACCCCATGGCTAAGAGTGTGTACTGCTCTTTTGGGGGAACAAAGTTATGGCCTGAAACTTCAGCTCCAAGAAGATCCAAGGATTTCTTCTGGCCTTTACTAACACTTGCCCTCACCTGAACACACACACAGACACACACACACACACACACACACAAACACACACACACACATCCATAATTAAAAGTGAATTTATTATTTATTTATTTATTTATTTATTTATTTATTTATTTTGGTTTTTCGAGACAGGGTTTCTCTGTGTAGCCCTGGCTGTCCTGGAACTCACTTTGTAGACCAGGCTGGCCTCGAACTCAGAAATCCACCTGCCTCTGCCTCCCAAGTGCTAGGATTAAAGGCATGTGCCACCACTGCCCAGCTAAAAGTGAATTTTAAGAAAAGAATAGTGGCAACAAGGCACCACAGTGACAAATACAGAACCTTACTAAAGACAAAGATGTCAGCTGCCTGTTCAAAGTCAGTGGCAATTGACCTGTCTGTGTGTTGACGTTAGATCTGCATGCCCAAATTCTCTTCCTTGTATGGCAGACAATCTTTCTCCTCTCAGGCCAGCAGATTGCCTGAAGGACACTCTATAGCATGGCATAGGTTCCCTCTTACTCAGTCACTCAGTATTCTGTGAAGTAGCAGTGTAAAAATCTCAGACCTTTTAAGAGACTGATGCTGGGGGGTGGAGATTTCAAGGCCACCCTGGATTATACAATGAGCAAGAAGGAAAGTGGGAAAGAAGGACCAGGAGGAGGAAAAGAAAAGGAGGAGGAAGAAAAAGAAGAGGAAGAGGAAGAAAAGGAGAAGAGGGAGAAAGAAGAAGATGAGGGGAAGGAGGAGGAAGAGGAGAGGGAGGAAGAGAGAAGGAAGAGAAGGGAGGTGAGGAAAGAAAGACAGGAAGGAGGGAAGGAAAGAAGGAAGGAAGGAAGGAAGGAAGGAAGGAAGGAAGGAAGGAAGGAAAGAAGGAAGGAAGGAATGGGTGGAGCACATCTCTTCTTTCTCTTCTCCTCCCTCTCTTCTTTAATTTTGTTCTTTCTGAGACAGGGTCTCATGACGCCCAGGCTGGCCTTGGCATTACTCATTATGTAGCCAATATGAGATCTGAACTTCTGGTCCTCTCATCTCCACAACCTGAGTGCCAGACTTACACTTGTGTGCCACCACTCCTGGCCATCACATTCAGTTTGTAACTGTCAGAAATCCAAGGACAGATGGCTGAGTGGTTCAGAACTTTGGAAGGCTTTCTTCAAAGTGGATAGAAGGAGGGAACTAGGTGCAAGAGGGGCTGGGGAGGGGAGTGGGGCTGGGATGGTTGGATGCAGGAAGATCAGGGGAGAGAGGAGGGAAAATTGGCAGTTATGGGGGCGGGGCAGTAATCTCTAGGATGTGCGAGTTATTTGAGATGAGGAAAGACCCCAGGGGGGGTTATGAGGGTGACTTTAGCTGAGACTCCTAGCATGAGGGATATGGGTCTGGAAGTAGCCACTTACCATAGCCTGGCAGGACTCCTAGTAGAGGGATAAGGACAGAGACCCACCCACAAATCCTGTAAGATGTCCTGCCTACAAGATGTATAAGGACAAAGATGGAGCAGAGACTGAGGGAATGGCCAACCAATGACTGCCCTAAATTGAGACCCATCCCATGGGCAAGAACCAATCCCTGATGCTATTAATGATACTCTGTTATGCTTGCAGACAGGAGCCTAGCGTAACTGTCATCCGTGAGGCTCTCAGCAGATGATGGAAAGAGATGCAGAGACCCACAGCCAAACATTAGATGGAGCTTACGGAGTCTTATGGAAGAATTGTAAGAAAGATTGGGGGACCTGAAAAAGACAAGGACTCCACAGGAAGACCAACAAAGTCACCTAACCTGGATGTTTGGGGGCTTCCAGAAACTGAATCACCCACCAAAGAATGAGCACACGTGGACCTATATAGGAGATGAACAGCTTAGCCCCCAGTAACAGGAGCAGGGGCTCTCCTTGTATCTGTTGCCTGCTGCCTGTGAATCCTGTTCCTATAAATGAACTGCCTTGTCTAGTCTCAGGGAGAGAGGATGTGCCTAGTTCTTCAGTGACCTGATGTACCGTGTGTGTGTGTGTGTGTGTGTGTGTGTGTGTGTGTGTGTGTGTGTGTGTGTAGGGGAAAGAGGGGTGGTACATAGAAGGGGGCTCTTACTTTTTAAAGGAGAAGGGGAGGGAGGAATGCGGAGAGGTTCTGCATGAGGGGGTACTGGGAGGAGAGGGGGAGCTGATATTGGGATATAAAGTGAATTTTAAAAAAAGATTTAATAGCACAAGGGAGGTGCAAATGTTAGAGGAATAACCGAAGTCACAGAAACCATGTCAGACACTGCTAAAGTGGCCAAGAACCTGAGACTAGAGGTCAGGAGCCTAGGAACAACCTACTATTATTATTCTGCTAAACAAACAGCAGTAATATGACTCCTAATGACATCTCAGTATACTATGGATTATCATCAGAGAAGCTTCTTTTTGTAGTGGACAGGAATCAGTATAGAGCTACACCACTGGACAATGTACAGTGAGAGACTTGGAGCACTCAGCCCTAAGTGGGCTGTCACCACCAAATGCCTCCCCTCAAGCTTTAGGGATCTATGTGGAAGAAGGGGAAGAAAGACTGTAAGAGCCAAAGGGTATAAATACACCAAGAAGACAGTGTTCTTCAGACACAACAGACCTGGTGCACATATGAACGCACAGTGGGGCAGCATGCAGAAGGCCAGCCAGGTTCAAACCAGACAGTGTCTCAACACTGAGAGCGGGAAGTGAAGACTGGTTACCAAGAAGCTATCTGCAATTGATACCCATTGGCAAAGGCACTGATAAGGTTTTCTTCTGAAGAGTGTCACTGGGTGTTTCAACCACACTCCACAGTAGTAGGTCTTATGCCCAAGAGTAGTTGGGAATTTTTTGTCCTTTTTGTTTGATTTTCTTATCTCTCTCTGTGTCTTTCTCTCTCTCTGTCTCTCTCTTTGTGTGTGTGTATGTGTGTGTGTATGTGTGTGTATGTGTGTGTGTATGTGTGTGTGTGTCTCCCTCTCCCTGTCCCCTCCTTCCCCCTCTCTCTTTCTCTCTCTCTCTCTTTGTGTGTGTGTGTGTATGTGTGTGTGTGTGTATGTGTGTGTGTGTTGAGAGAAAGAGGACATTAAGTTAGGTAGTAAGAAGAAAGCAAGGGTCTGGAAGGAATTGGGGGAGGAGAAAACATGATCAAAATATATTGTATAAAATACAACTTTTATTTAAAAAGGAAAAGTGTTTAAAAGTGCTTTGCATTAGTAAAGAAATATCTGAAAACAAATAATATTAATATTAGATTTATAAATTGCCTTCCAGAAGTGCGTTTGTTTTAAAAGGCATGAGGTGATGAGAGTGGTCTGAACTTGCGATCATGTTATACTAAACTCAGGAAAGTGTATACTTTTTACTCAAAATACACAAGGTGAGTTTCATCTCAATGAAAATCATGGGGAAAAAAAAGAAAGAAGACATGAACAGGATTGATGTCATCACCAGCCCAGAAAGACTTACAGTTACCCTTCGCCTTTTATAGGATTCTTGTTCTCTCAGCTCAAAAGTAAACATGATTCATCCGGACAATGATGGCTCCTTAGAGAACTGGTTTCTGGAGCTGAAGCTCACGTAGGTCTGGGGTCTACTGCAAGCCAGAGTGAGACCTGGCACATTTTAATGACAGCTCTTTGGAATACCATCAGCATACATTCTTTTGCCAAAATATACACATAGCTAATTTTATTTGATTCTAGCGAACATTGACAACATTGATAGATTTATGCATTCGTTGAGCAGTTTCTCTAAAATCTCTTTTGTGAAGGTTCCTCCCCACCCCCACCCCCGGCATGATTTGTGATTTCACTTGGCAATTGTTTTGCATTGCATTAAATCAGATTGTCAGTTACTTGAATCGACTCCAGTTATTTGCACTTACCATCATTTGTGGCGATGAGACCTGAGTCTAACAAAGCTCGCACCATTTTATTGTTGACGTATACAAAACAACTTTGTCAGAACCAGGAAATACAGTGACCATCAGCTAACAGTGTCTGATATCTGCTAAGGCTGCACGCACAGAATAGCAATTTGATAATCATTTAATTATGTGGATAGTTGCTAGCCTTGGGATTACACCTTAGATTCCTTTTTCTCTATGAATTCCCCAAAGGTCATACAACTAGTTAAAAATTCCCCTTTCTCTCCCCTCACCTCCCCCCCCCAGTGTGTATGTGTGTGTGTGTGTGTGTGTGTGAGAGAGAGAGAGAGAGAGAGAGAGAGAGAGAGAGAGAGAGAGAGAGAGATTTTCAAATACAAGTCTGTCTATTACAAGGCAATTTAGTATTTTACAAACAAGCTGGGCTGAAATTATTGAAATTGAACCCATCCTACTGAATACATGCAAAGATTATATGCTGGTAGGACTATACAAAAAGCCATTGAAATTTATGGAAAAGGAGAGAAACATATATTTTAAGACACCTTAATCCACATTTCGAAATTATTTAACCTAGTAACAGGGCTCTGAGAAACAGTGACTATAGATGCATTTGTTGGGAATGCAACAAACAAGAAAATACCAACTATAGCAGAGACAGGCATTTCACATCAAGTAGAACATTTAATTAGTTAAACTTAGAGCTTGAAAAGTAGCTGGAGAAATCCTATATAAGCTTATTTTATCATCAACAGCAGTTTGGTGTTACTGCATATAAATGTTAATTCACTGGAATAAGCAAAAAAAAAAAAAAAGCAGATTTGTTAGAGGTTGGGGAGGCATCAATTATGTTTATCAATCACTGAGTGTCCATGCCTTAGAAAGAATTAGAGAAACGTCTTCAAAGATTCAATGATGTCTAGCTCTGCTGAAAGATTAAGGCTCTTCTGTCAATACTAATGTCAAAAGGAAAGAGACAAACAGAGTCAAAGACTTCAAACCATGGAACTAACAGCAGGGATAGTTGCTGTGCAAATTCTTGAAGAGATGACTACAAAGACCTTCCAGAAGGAGAGGGTCAGAGGACTATCATAACATCAGTCCTCTGGGAAGGGAAAAAAGAAATGTCCAGGACACAAATGCCCTGTACCAAGCTTGTGCATGTAGCCTCTGATAATCCCAGAATAACTCATGAGACACTAGGATGCTCTGAAACCTCCTGCAGATAACAGCCCTGGGGTCCAGCACAGCCAGGTCACAGGACCACTCAGGAATCACAGCCTAATAATGTTCATTGACGAAGCCTACATTTCTCAGGAGTGTCTTTTTTATAGGACTGACGTTGGCGGGGAACAGACAGAGAAAAGAAGAAGCTACTTAATACTCATGGTTACAGCAAAGAAAGAAGCCACTGCAGTGCAAGCTAGACGTCAAGATTATTCCATTTGATTGATTTCCTACAGTTTGGGGAAGCTTTAGATCCTCTTATATGCCAGAAGCACAATATTTTTGTTGGCAACTTAGATCTTCAGCTAAAGATGGTTTTCATAATATTTAACACACCAGTAGGATACTATAAATTGATAAGCAGACTTGAAAACCTGGAAGATCAAATCCAGAGCCTTGCACTATGCCTGCAAGAATTCTGTGCCTGAGCAATATTCCAAGGTTTGGTTTGATTTTCTGAGATATGGTCTAACCATTTGGAGCAGACTGGTCTTGAAGTCTGAGTGTAGCCCAGCTGACCCTTAAGCTTGACACCTTTCTTGGTCTTTCGAGTACTGAGATTACAGACATGTGCCCCCCAAATCCTGCTTTTAAATGTTTAAATATGCTTCCCTGTGTTCTTTGTTAAAACTAAAACAGCTCATGAGTTTTAGCAAATGACTTTGCTAAGTGATGAAATTGGAGCGTAAGTTCATCTGATCACTCTAGTAACTTGCAAGTCACTTGTTGATTATTAAAGCTTCTGCCCCTGTACTATGGGGGCCCTGTTGTGACCCAGGATCCCCCAACATCCATCAAATCCATTCTGACAAGTAGACTCAAGATTGCACAAAATACTTGGGATAACTATCTTTCGGCTCAGCTCCAAAAGCCACCCCCCACCCTACCCCATTCCCACTCAGTACTCTCTGGACCTTTACTTCTTTGCCTGCCCAGTCCTCTCATCATCCAGGAAAGCATGCTGGGTCTGGTTGCCCATTACCCTGTCCTAGGCTGCATGAGCACCCGAGTCAGCGGACAGAAGCAGAAGAGGAAAATGTTACCAATCCTGTTCTGTCTACCACAGAACACCTCAACAGTGGCAGATGGTAATTACAGATCCTGTCCGGATTGACTGGGGCTCAGCCTATGGCAATGAAGCTCAATTGCTCTGTGTGATAAAATGGGGGTGTAGGGGTGCCGGGGGGGAGAAGACAACTGAAAAGCAGTGGCTGGCAGATGAGGCAAGTGCCCTTAGGTCACCCAAGGACAGGAGAACTGAGAAGTTCCATTTGCTGCTAGAAGGAATAATGAGAAGGCCAGGGAGAAGCAAAATAGGGCCCTCCACAATGCAGCACCATGCTAGCACATCAGAGACCTGTCACACAGAGGCTCACGCGGGTCTACTGCTGTAGTCTCCTACCTTTAAGGGGGTTCTAGCAAAGCACCTGCCTGTCCTATGCATTTCCTCGGTTCAAACCTAGCACTTGGGGAAAAGAAGAGGTCTTGGGTAGACTCCCTCCCCAGTCCTTTACTGCTTGGATGTGTCCACTTGCATCCAGGACAGTGTTAAACGACTGCCCAGACATCTTAGATAACAGTGAGGGGACAGCAAACACTTGCTGTCGCTGCAGTGCTCTCCTTAAGACCTTATGATTAATTGACTAGGAACTCGACTGAATGCAGAAACACTGACATTTGTAAAATACACCTCTAGTTGTTTGTGGTGTTTCCAGAAAGGGGTAACTAAGGGCAGGGGAAACTGTGCCCTGAGTATGGAGAGAAGCACCCAACAGAGAGGGGCAAGGTGGAGAAAAAGGTGTGTGTGTGTGTGCATGTGTGTGTGTATGTGTGTGTATATGTGTATGTGTGTGTGTGTATGTGTGTATATGTGTGTATATGTGTGTACATGTGTGTGTATGTATATGTGTGTATGTATATGTGTGTATATGTGTGTGTATGTGTGTGTACATGTGTGTGTGTATGTATATGTGTGTGTATGTATGTGTGTGTATATATGTGTGTGTGTACGTGTGTGTATGTATGTATGTGTGTGTGTGTCCCTCCCTCTCCTTCTCCTTGTTCCCCACCATATAGAACTGGAGCTTCTCTGCTCAGCTTGGCCCTCTCCTCCAGGACTGAGCTTCTAATAGAGCCATACTATCTGAGCCTGCCTCATCCTTCTTTAGCAATCTATGGTGTCATTCTCTAGTTTTCCCAAAAAAAGACCTTCAAGTGCACTCTCTGCCCATGTTCCAAATAATAACTTTATCCCCAGGGGCTGAGTGACTTAGAAACCTTCACTGCCATAGGCTGAGCCCTAGTCAATCCGGACAGGATCTGTAATTACTATCTACCACTGTTGAGGTGTTCTGTGGTAGACAGATGAGCTGGGGTCCAGGATGAGTTTTCCTCTTCTTCAGTTTTAGTCTCTAATGTGCAAACCCAAAGAGTACATTTGTACTATAGCGTGTTCAGGTTCTAAAACAAGCTATTTGTGCTGAATTTATTTGATTTTTAAACTATTTTAATTGATAAATATTTTCACTGGCAGCAAAGCTATTAAAATGATGTGTATCTGTGTGGTGTCATATGATCTGTCATGCTGGTAATCTTTATAATTTCTCTGCTGGCACAGTTGCTGCTATATTGCTAACCAAAGGGAGCGTGCCTATAGCCTCCAAGCATGCTGGTTGGCACTATTTGAATTCTTTCCGAATGGAGCAATTCGATACAAAACTAAACAATGTCAGTTGGTTACGTGCTTAAGAACATTGTGTGGAATTAGCAGATGTATGTAGTTGATTAAAGAATAGCAGGAGAATAGCAAGGCAATCTAACCCCAGGACATTCCACAGTTCCATTCTCAGACCAGGTGTCACTCAGCTCAAACCATAGATTTGCATCCATGGTACAAGGTGGATGACCTAATACAGAATAATGGGTAAAGTTTGCTTGCTTCTTTATTTTGATTTCTACTTTTATAGGCTGTGTGTGTGTGTGTGTGTGTGTGTGTGTGTGTGTGTGTGTGCGTTTGTTTCTTGTTTTCTTGTTGTTGCTATGTGGTTTTTTTTTTTTTAAGAGAGGAAAAACGACTTAAGTTGAATGGATGGGACATGGAGAGAGGCTGAGAGAAGGTAAGGAAAACCATGATCAAAATATACAGTATAAAAATGTTTTTTCAATTAAAAATGGGGGAACACTCATTGAACAGGGCACAATATGATAGATCCTGTAGCTATCGATTATCAACATATGAGGCAATGCCACTCATACACTGTCTTCTTGGGAATGATTGTTTTAAAATGTTTATTTGTTGGCTTGCTTTTGTGTATGTGTTAGAGATTTGGAGATAGCCTTCACTAACTCAAACTGATTGGTGGCTGAACTCCCTCACTTGGGCTTACAGAAGCATCCACAAGGCTGTATTCTGTGTTGGAGGGACAGAACTGTATACTCAGACCTTGAAAGCAGGGCCACTTTCTGCACATGCGTTCTCTGAAGAGCTACAAGGGGTATGTGTGTCTGTGCAGAGCTCAGAGCCTATCACCTTCCTCATCTCTCCCCACCCCATTCCATAGATTTTCCTGAATTTATCCTTAGGAGGTAGACTGGAGTTTTTGGGTACCTACCTCACTACTAAATGAGTAATTCTTTCTCTACTGAGAAGGTCACCACTTTAGAGACTGACCACACTGTGGCAGCTGAATCAGCCTGACTCAACCAGGGTGATACTGTGGTAGTGTTACAAAATACCTCCCCAAACTTATCTGAAGCCTTTGGTCCTCTGCTTCTGGGTCCAGCTATTGAGAGGTGATTGAAAGTTGAGGGCTCTGACCTAATCAATTGATAAATCCATTTATGGACCAGTATCTTAGTTTGCTCATTGGTTTATGGTTGTTTTTTGTTTGTCTGGTTTTTTTTTTTTTTTTTTTTTTTTTGAAGTCAGAGTATAGACCAGGCTGGCCTCAAACTCACTCTGTAGACCAGGCTGGCCTTGATTTCACTCTGTAGACCAGGTTGGACTCGAACTCTCAGAGATCCACCTGCCTCTGTCTTCCAAGTGCTGAGCTTTAAAGGTGTGTGCCATCACTGCCTGGTATAGATTAGTAATTTACTAGCATTGTGGTTGGGGCACAGAAACTAGAATGGCTGACAGCATATGTCCCTCATAGTATGCACTAGGAGGGTATTTTTTGTCAGTGTCTCATTTCTTTGCTTCCTGGCCACCATGAGATGACCTCCTATCCTGCTGCTCAGCCATGGCCTCCCTCCTGCCACCACGCTATTCTACGTCACTCACTACCCATGGCTTCTGAAGCCATAAACTCCAATGTCTTTATTCCCTTGGTTATTTTGTTGCAGTGAGGAGTGCACTTACATGTTGAGTGACCAAAGGACAACTAGTCTGTAGAGGGAAATGATTGCATGTCTACACAGTGGCTACCTTCACCACTACTTAGTGGACATAAAACTCAAGAGAAGAAGGTTACAGGACTTTTCCACTAATGAAGAAGGAAGCATCAGATTGTCAGGGTCATCATGGTGTGTCCCAAATGGCAAAGGGACAAAACTTCCGGTTCTAGGAATTCTTTTTGTTTGTCTATCTGTCTGTCTGCCTGTCTCTCAGTCTGTCTCTCACATCTCAAAGATGACAAATACCTGATGGTGGCCACGTGAGGGGCTTCCATGACATACAAAAGCACACGTGATCCACTGGGGAGATGCTCAGATGACAGAAGGCAGAGACTTGCTTTGAAAGAGCATCTCAAAGGCTATCTGACAAGACTCTCAGCATCATTCAGTAAGGAAATGTAAAAAGCAAAGCAATGCCACTGTACATGAACAACAATGATCAAAATACAATGAGAAAAGCATCTGCAACAAAAATTAATATATGACGAGAATAAATGAAGCTGTCATACACTGATGAGAGCAAAATAAGGAAAACTGACCGTTCTTCTTACATGGACTAGTTGCACTTTCTAATGGATAGTGGGTTGACAAATAGTTCACTTTTCCATGTGAAATTCCAATATGAATGTTGATATTCTTGCCTGCATTAACAAGATGAGAAAGAAAAGAAATGTTTCATTTTATAACTTTATTCACTTTTCAATTCTGTGAGTTATTATCCGCTGAATTAATTGTTTTCAAATATTTGAAAAATATTTTCTTAATCTCTATGTTATTTATCACATAATTGCTAAGATACTATACTATTCTGAATCTAATTTGTACTATTTATATTTTCCATGTCTCTTTCTTAAGTCTCAGCAATTGTCCAAATAAATTGACACAATCCTTTGTGTTCACCTACCCTCATAGTGTAAATACTACCATCCTAACTAATGTCCTTACACTACCAGGTTTCTGAATGTTGAACAGAGAGGAGACAATTCAGTGATATTTCCACTGCAGAGATACAATGTTTGCAAATAATATCAAAAATGATGTAGAAAATGGCAAAATAATTAGGAATCAAAATGTTTGGGGGTTACTAGGATTTTGAAAACTATTTAATTGTAAGTTTGTATAGTTTTAAATAATAGCTACGCTTAGTAGCTAGATTGTAAATTTACTAAAACTCTAATAATCAGTTTTTTTTTAAAAAAAAGACTTATTTTTATTATTTATGCACAAACTCTGTGTGTGTGTGTGTGTGTGTGTGTGTGTGTGTGTGTGTGTGTGTCCATGTGAGGGCACACTTGCATGTGTGAGGAGGATGTTGGATTCAATGGAGCTAAAGTTACAAGTGATTGTTAGCTACCCAGCATGGGTGCTAGGAACCAAACTCGGGGCCCCTGCAAGACCAGCAAATGCTCTTAACCATTGAGCCATCTTTCCAGCTGTTAACAGTGGTGCTTAAGAACCAGTAGAAGCTTGTATATGCACACCACTGTTCATAATCCAAAAATTACACTTAGGGATATACATTTGCAGAAATATGTACATGCTCTCTTAGGAGATATAAACAGCCATTTTGTTATGACTTTTTGTTAGGTCAAATGTTAGAAACCAAAAAGTCCATCAGTTCCAAAGTCCATCAGTAGTAAAACAAACAAACAAAAAAATGCTTGTACTTGAGTATGAGTCTGTAATAGAAACAAAATTACTGCTCTGGTCAACTCAATAAGCAAGCATGTAAAAAGCATGCATGTCCTGTCTAATTTACCCAAGTTTAGAAGAGGCAGCAGGAACCTAGGGGATTTGAGGTCAGGATCCTAGCTATCCTCTGGAGTGGAGAGCAATAAGGAGTAACTCAGAAATGGACCTCAGTAGCTTTAGGGGTGCTGGCTAAATGGTATTTCTTATTTCAGGTTTGGCCTCACAAATAGTTACAGTATCATAGGTCAACTACATCCATATTAGTGTTTTAGTTTCTTCATAAGAAAGCTTATGTCAAAGTAAATCACTTAGAAAGTTTTTGGCCTAACAGAAAATGTTATGAGATAGTCCCTCATTTGGAGAAGAATACTCTGATTTTAAGGAATTTTTTAGGAAAAGCAGCAGTGAGCAGTGGCTTACCACAGAACCTCTGAACAAAAGGAAACAAAGTAAAGACCCATGTTTGGGAGAGTCTCTCCCAGAGGGCAAAAAATGCTTTATTATAATGGCCTGGCCTAGTCTAAGAACAAATGTACAATAAATATGGTGATATTGACTTGAAGTTTAGAGAGGTCATAGAAAGCCCAAGAAGGATGATACCATTTGTACTGATGCTCACTGGGATGCCAGAGAGCATGTGAAAACCTGGCTGGATTATCTCCTCCGAAAGGAGGGATACGCTGAATCAGCACATCATCCTCTATGTAATAGATCCTGGTTTTGAGTATACATTCTTCTAAGAAGAGAGTACTGCTGTCCTCCCAGGCTCTGTCATTTTAATCACAGGAGCAGTGCAGCCTGACTGGGGTGTTTGTTAAATGTATAAACTTGCTGTAAGCATTTGGCATTGCTTACTTCTATTCTGAGATCAAAGTCCCACTCTGTATAGTCATTAAAATGACACAGGGCATTCTGTAATGCTAAGGAAATCAGCCAGACAACGGCATTTTAAACATTTATGCATGGGAAATTCTAGAAGGTCATAGTTAAAAGGCATTAAGTCAAGTAATGAATTTTGGTAGACACAGAAAAGAGTATTTGTTTTTTGGTTTTCCCAGTGTGCAGCAAGAGGGGGTCACGTGATCAGGATATGCCCTGTAACCTTTTCTAATGTCTTAGCAATCAAGAATCTCTTTCAAATCTTCATCCTCCGTTATCCCCGTACTTCATGGGGTTTTTTTTAATTTTTAATTTTTAAAACGATCTAAGGAGCATGGAGAGATGGAAGAGCATTTGTGGTTTTTCCAGAGAACCCTAGTTCAAATACCATTGCCCATGCCAGGCAGCTAATAATTGCCTGAAATTTCACCTTCGGGGGATCTAATGGTTCCTTCTGGCCCATGCTAACACTGATGTATGTTAAGATGTATGGAGCTGGAGAGATAGCTTAGATGTTAAGAGCACTGGTTTTTCTTGCTGAAGACCAACATTTAATTTCTAACACTCATATGACAGCTCACAGCCATCTGTAACTATAGTTCCAAAAATCTGATGTCCTCTTCTGACCTCTTCAGACACTAGGCTCAGAAATGGTCCATGCAGGTAAAAATCCCACATACACAAAAAATATAAATTAAAAAAAAAGTATGGTTGCTAAAGACAACATGAGCTCTGCCCAGCACGAGACAGTCAGCATTACTAAACAGACATAATAATAAACTTGTTTCCAAAGAAAACATTAGTTATCCTGCTCAAAGTAAACAAAGTACTATTTGGACAAAAGTTTTGTAAAATTGGTAATGGGTTGCAACTTCCTATTGTACCACCCATGCTCCTAGATGTTGGGTCACTGGCTTTCAACAATGGTTCTGTAATTTCCTGACATCACACTGAAGATACCAAGAGGACAGACAGCTGTAGCATATGGACATTTGATGGTGAGCAATCTTGGATAAGCTGATCAATATTTAACCTTTTCAAACTCTCCTACCGAGGTCTTTCTGTCCTTTGGACTCAGTTCAAATTGGGAATTCTAAAAGCAAAAATGGGAATTTTCACATCACTGAGAAATTCACTGAGAGCTGGCTGGGCTGACAAAGCTCTGACATTACTCAGCAGCGGCAGCAGCAACCAACACGTCTTATCCTCGGCCAACAGAGAAGAATGAGGGTGGGGTCAAAGCCACTGTCTAAAGTAAAGCAGGAGATGATATGCCAAGATTCAACTGCCCAGCCTACCCATATTTCTCTCAGAAAACCTTCCCTCATCATTGGAAGGACACAAAGCCTTTGTTATAATGTTACCAGGTTACCAGGAATTCAAACATACTATTATTCTCATCTGTGTATATGGAACTTGTGATGGTTCCTCTTCTTATACTCTTGACTCAGCTGAGGGCCACCTGGACTGGCAAAAAGCACCCCTGGGTGTGTCTGTGAGATCATATGCAGACACACCGGGATCATAATGTCTTTGACCTAATGAATATTAATCCATTGGTTGAATCTTGAATAGACCATTGGCAGAGACTCCTGTAGGAAGTGGAGGTTGGTTGGAGGAAGTATGGGACTGAGGATATGTCCGTGGGGGTGGGAAGAGCTATCCTAAATATGGATAAGACTGTTCTGTGGGCTGGTGCCCTGGGCTGGATAATAAGAAAAAAGCCAGCTTTCATTACTCTCTGCTTCTGGACTGTGGGTGCAAGATTCCCAGCCATGAAGCTCTTGTTCCTGTACTGACGCCTGTCTCTGGGAAATGTCAACAGGTTTCATTGTTGCAGAAGAAAATCAGAATTTTGTCAGCTGGTGTTTCTGTCAACGATTGCCTGGGCTATTTCCTGCTCCTTCTTTTCCTCTTCCTCTTCCTCAGCCTCATATTTCTTCCTTCCTTCCTCCCTTCTTTCCTTTCTTCCTTCCTTCTTTCCTTCCATTCTCTTCTCTTGTTTTTCTCTATCCTCTTTCCATGTTTCTCAGCTTTTCAGAGAAAACACTCAGAGCTTCATTTTGTAGCATTAATGTGTGTGTGTGTGTGTGTGTGTGTGTGTGTGTTGCATGCATGTACCTGTACAGGTGTGCAGCTGTAAGCAAGCTGGGCCCCAAGAGGCCAGAGCCAGAAGAAGGATGTCTTTCTTCACAGTTCTCCACCTTGAGACAGGATAATCTCATTGAACTGCAAGGTTGCTAATCTAATAAGGCCAGCAGGTTACTGAGCTCTTGGGGTCAGCGTCTCTCAATCTCCCAATGCCGGAGTAACAGGCACTCACAGCCAGACCTGGCTTTAGGCATTAATCAGAGCACCAATGTCCTTTAAAACATCAGAACAGGCATAAGATTAAGCATGCTTTTAGGCACAGAACACTGTTTACAAGAAAGCAAAGCTGAGCTGGTTTGTAGACTGCAGGGTTTTCCACATGCCTGTCTACAGCATAGATGGTAGATTTCCCAGTGAGGCCTCAAAGACATGACTGAGCCAGAGGTTGGAAGATACACCAGATGTCTCAGCACACATGCTGCCTTGTGCCTGCAAAGCCAGAGAGCTGGCTGCTGCCAAAGCCCACTGACTCTGTCCACTTCCTTAATGCACCTTTGAGCTTTCGTTTGAATCAGCGAGGGAAAGGAGGAGAGCAAACCCTGTTTGGAATGGTTTCAGAAGAAAGCCTGCATGTAATAGGATTGTTTGGGAAAGAGGAAGTATTAGAAGACAGACGGATGGGGAAACATGAGCGAGCTGATTTCTGGCTACCTCTGCTGTGGATTCCTGTTAACAGCTTGGTCTTTCTTCTCGGGAGCCTGTCAACACTCTAGCCAGCAGCTGAAGGTTGCTGGGAACCATCTTTGGTGGTTGGCAGGCTGGCTCGGGGCCAGTGAGTGCCTCTTGGGCCTGCTGGGTTTGGAAGCGCTCTTGGGAAAGTACACTCCTGGAACAAAGTCTCCGTGTCTGAAAGATTCTATGCCTGTGGAGCTCATGGGAGGGGAACTGCCTATTAAAGAAGCAGGGTGGGGAGGTGGGGGGGACACAGCTTGCTGATGTGGCTGTCATTTGTAACCTTGAAAACTGTGTGTGTGTGTGGGGGGGGTGCTAGAGATCAATCTGAATTCAATGCTAGTCCACACTCTACACCATTGGCCATTTGACACTGCTTTAAACTGTGTGTGTGGTTTTTTTTTTTTTTTAAGTATGCATTTAAAATGAACACACATTTACAGAAGGAGTCTGTTTGTAAGCTGGCCATGAACTTGCCCTTGGTAAAGCAAAAAGTCACAGGACATGGCTGATTAGAAACCTTCTTGAACTTTCATTATCAAAAAAATGTTTTAATGAACTCCATTACTTTGTTGATTCTATTAAGCTGTATCAATAAGATTAAGCCAGGCAACATTCCTGCATGGAAGGGAGAGGCTCAGAAGGCTCCACTGAGGAGATGATGGAAGTTGGTGGCTGCTGGAGAAGAGAGAGGCAACTTTCTGCAGGGTCATGGCCCCAGTAGGTTACATACACTCCAATGGACAGTTCAACATCCATGTGCATGTGGGCAACACTAACTGAGCTCAGTGGAAAAAAAGGGAGACATGGAGGGGGGGGAGGATGGGGGGTAGTTGGGGAAGAGTTGGACAGGGGAGTAGAGAGAAGATGTGATCTGAATACATTGTATTCATGGGAGGAAAGCCCGAAGACAGAGAACAAAGTGTGCTGACGGGGGAGATGACTCTATAAGGCGCTTGCTACACAAGGCTAAAGACCTGAGTTCAGATTCCCCAGCAATCTCAGGATCACCATCTCTGTTATCCTAGCCCTGGGAGGAAAAGATGGATGGGGACTCCCTGGCCAGCCAGCCTAGCAGAAACAGTGACCTTCAAGTTCAATGAGAGATCTTGTCTCAAACACATAAGCTGGAGAGCAATAGAAGACCCATGATGTCGACCTCTGGAGTCCACACACTCAGGCAAATGCACACACGCACACTGGCACATCCTACAAGAAGTATGCTACAAAAGCCAGGTTAAGCTAAAAGAATATCTTTTCGGTTCTAGGGATGTCTTCTATCTTGCTAGATGATCTTTTTATATACCCTTTGAGGCATCTTGGAGCACAGACTCCCCAGTAAGCTTTACTTTCTCTTAGCAGAATCCAGTGTCTCCAGCACTGCCTTGCTCGGAGCCTAGCATTGGGAATATTGAGCAGTTGCTCAACTATGAATAAATTGGCACTCTGCTCTCCCGTTGGCTGTGTTCTTTATGTATGTAGACTCCTTGGTTGTGAATGCTGAGGAAAAGGAAAGGGGGAAGGGACAGGATGGGGAAATAGAGGAACAAGAGTAGGAGAACAGGGAGAAGGAAAGGAGGAATGTCTACTTAGATTCCTATTGCAGTGATGAATACCACAATCAAAATTGACGTGGGGAGAAAAGGCTTTACCCGTCTTACATGCCATAGTCCATCATCCAGGAAAGGTAGGACAGAAACCTGGAGGCAGGAACTGAAGCAGAGGCCATGAAGGAATGAAGACTGCTCGTATGGCTTGTGTCAGAAGGCTTTCTTATAGCACCCAGGACTACTAGCCCAGGGGCAACACCATTCACAGTGAAGCAGGGCTCTCCCATATGTTATTCATTAATCAAGAGAATGCATTACAGGCTTGCCCGCAGGCCAGTCTAGGGGAGAGTTTTCAAACTGAGATTCCCTCTTCTAAAAAGGACTCTAGCTCCTGTCAAGTTGGCATAAGGTTTGCCAATACAAGAAGGGGCAATAGATTGGGGTGAGGGGCAGGAGAACAAGGGTGTGTGTGATAACCAACCTCAGCTGTTCGGGTAAGTGATGTCCTCGGGGTTTGGGAAGGGAGAAAGACAAAATATCTGGGCTTTGCATGCTTCAATTCCAAGTCCCAATGGGAGAAAAAAATCTTTCAAAATTGAATTTAACCTTTCAAACAATTCCTGCCAACTTGCTACTATAGGGAGATGTTGTTCTAACTGTTGAAAGTAGTTGGGTTTGAAAAAGAAAGGTAAAATGGCTTCCTTCTGATTCATTTTCGCAATAACCAAAGTACAGCAATAGTTTGTCATTGAAGTTTAGTAGAATTCACCAACTTCCAGTTTACTGCAAACTCTACAAAATATCAAATGACAAATTGACTCATAGGCTCTCTTACAAGGAAGAACTGGGTGTCTTCCAGCGGGTTATATAAGACAATAACATTTATAAAATGAGCTTCTGTGGTAGTTTTCCTTGGTTCTAGAAGCTTTAGTTACTCTTCTTGCCCTTGGTAACTTTAAAACTCACTCAGAGACATTACAGAACCACCATATGCCTGTTTAAGTAAAGGCCAGTCTTCCTTGTATCCTGGATCTAGCGGAACCCAGCTGTTTTTAAATCTCTTTATAGAAAACAAAAAGCAAATTTTCAAAAGAATTATAAACAAAGAAATGAGCAAGGGAATTCCAGAAGCCCAGGGCTTTAACATCAGATCTGAGAAAACACTATTTCAATCGTTTGATTTATGTCCATCTGAGAACATAATCCTTAAAGACAGCGAGACCCAGGCGGTGCCTTGACAATGTTCTTTCTTAGTATTCAATAGCATTTTTGCTGCCTCTGGGCATATAATGCTGTTAGACAGAATGAACACTCCATTCTTTATTACACAAAACATCTATAAACTCTCGTAAGCCTATCGTTCACATGTGATGTTAGCTTGAATAGTTTTTATGGTGAGTACCAGATTGCATGGTGTTTTTCCAAGTACCTCTAGTGTTCTGTTGACTGCAGCCCAATCAAAGCTTTCAAAAGACACTGGAGTACAAGATTTATAAGAACTGGGAGAGAGTCAACCACAGGCAAGGGAGGGAGACAGTGAATGGACTGTTGAGTTTTGACAATGTACCCCAAGATGCAACCCATAACCTATTTCTTCCCCATCCTTAAAGCTTCCCAGAATCCAAGGTTCCTGGCAGATAAAAAAGAAGATGAACACTCGCATGCAATTGGCATGACTTTTACATATGCGGGTTAGAGTTAGGTTTATACATGTAGGAGGCAAGACAGGAGCTAAAGATAGACAGATTACTCTCTGCCCAGCCACACTGCCCAGCTTTGTGAGTAAGTAGAGACCTGGTACCTCTAACCTTTTGCATCTGGCTCTGGGAAGGGCTACAGTTAGTGCCAGTCCCCATAGAACCATGCTTTCTTCTTGGATATCAGTGGCCTCGCCAACCTTAATATCTAAAATGAGTCTCCTCTTAGCCTAAGTTCTTTGCCCATTTCATCTGGTGCTTCATTGTCCCTGACTGGAAGGGAACCATGCAGTTACTCAGCAATGACTCAGTCTTGCATGTAGCTCACTCAAAGCTGAGTGCTTAGGCCCATAATTGGCTTTCTTTTCTTTGGCCCACACGCTTCAATGGCTAGGCTTTTATGCTGTCCTCGGAGAGATAGTTTTTCTTGACTTGTACTGCAGTCTCTCCACTGCTTGACGTTTTCTATTCTTGATTTTTTTTCCCTTTCCTTATATGCAGTATCCTCTAGACTGTGTGAGTCAATTGCCCACCCATTCCAAGCTTTCTATATAACTGAAGGTGGTCAAAAGCTCATAATCTTTCTATTTCTGCCTCCTAGATTCTGTGATTACAGGTGTCCATACCACCATGCCCAGCTATTTGATTTTTCTTTTTAAAAACATGGTGTGTGTGTGTGCGCACGCGTGTGTGTGTATGTATGTATGTCTATGTCTGTGTGTTTGCATCTGTGAGTGTTTGTATGTGTGTCTGTGTGTGTTATATGTACATGCACATGCATGTCTTTGTATCTATATGTTTGTGCAGGTGCATTATGCATGCAGGTACAGCTATAAAATGTGTGCAGAGGCCAGAGGACAGCCTCAGTACCATTCTCAAGGGCAGCATCCAGTTCCTTTGATACATGGTCTCTTGTTAGCTTATAACTCACCAGTTGGGTTACACTGGCTGGCCAGAAAGCCTCAGGGAGTAGTCCCAGTCACAGTATTGGAACAAGTATGTACCATCATTTTTGGCATTTTTTTTTTTTTTACATGAGCTCATGGATGTTCGTGCTAGGGAAGTACAACACTAGCAACTCAAGCCTTTATCAACTGAGCCACCTTCACCACAGGTCAGTCATCCCCAAAGCCCGGGTGCTAGCGACTTTCTGCTTTGCATACTGCCCTGCTTTCCTTTGAGAATGAACATTCAGCTTTTAAGAGCTCCTTTACAGCTTATATATCGGTGTATTATTTATTCCTGGAAAAGCTGACCCTCAGTCTGACTTGCTTATTCTTCGACATGGCCTCATCCTGACGCTGTAGGTCTCATTGGATATTCCATCTTTCCCCTTTTCTCTCTGGTTCATTTTAATGCCATGGAAACTCAGGTTCCAGAAAACTGAATCTGGCAACTGAAAAGAATGTTTGAAGATTCATCAATCGGGGAGTCTGTTTGCAGAGGGGCAGCCAATGCATGTCTGCTTCAATTGGGGAATCTCTTTACAGAGGTGTGGCCAAAGCATGTCTGCCCCCTCGGGAATTATTATCTCTTCTCATGAGCTTATTAGGCCACATTAGCATTTGAATAATGCTTTCCATTTTGTATAATGACACCAGCAGATAAATCTTGAGACCTCTCTTGAACTAACACATCGTTGGTTTATCACTAAAAATCTGTGTGTATTTTTGGTTCTCTAATTTGCTAATAGCCTCTGCTAAAAACATGGGCTTTTAATTCAGTTAGAACAGGATTAATCCATCTTGGTGCTCAGCTATGAATAGTCACCTCTAACAGCATGTAGTGAGAACATGCGACTGTCCTTGACAAGCTGTAAAAATAACTACATCTCAGAGTGCTAGTCGCAATTCATGTCCCTATTAGTCATAAATTTGTTCATGTCTTTTAGGAGTCCATTTGTGTTTCCCAAGAGAGCTTTTGCTGCCGTACATGACAGTCACTCTGGATCAAAATGGCAGAGAGAAAAAAATAGCTACGGAAAGTGATAGAACAGAGAAAATTATATTCTTTATGCTAATAACATACAACAAGTTTGTACTATGATCTACAAAATCAGATGTAGATGTAATTTGAAAAGATTGTTATGCAAAATGGTAGAAGGCGTATATAAATGTCAAAGTAGACAGATCTAGATTTAAACTGGATTCTGTACTTCTATCTTTCTGACTCCTTCCATGACCTCAAGAAACTTCAGCCTTTTTGTGGATGAAAGAACGATAGTCTCTAATTGAATATCAGAATTAAAAGCAATATTAAAAAACCTTTGGTACTTAGCACATGCTCAGATATGGAAGGCGTGATGGTAGTGGTGGTGATTTGGTATATCTCATTTGGAAATGTACTTTCCATTAAAAACAACCTTGAAGGAGAGAGCCAACAAGTATAGAGTGTTGTTTTGTCTTGGTCATCTGTAGCAGATCTCTCACATGGAACATGGTCTCGACCTCTGGTGTCTAATTCAATAGCCACTAGCCTTATGGGGCCATTTATATTTAACACGTTAAATTAAAAAATTGTTACTCACCTGCACTGCCCACAATTTAAATACCAGTAAGTACACTAGATAAAGTAGATTTTCCATAAGTACAAACATTTCCTTTGGGCAGTATTAGACTTGACCAGAGACCTACAGGCTTGGCTATTGCTATCACAAAGTTTTTTTTCAGGAGTCTGGCAGCCATCTATGGGGAATAAAAGAGTTCCTGCATCCCTTTTACACCAGTCCACACATCCTTAACATAAGTCTCAAAGCGTATACTCATCCTTGTGTGCTCTGCCATAAGCCCATCTTAGTTCCAGGTTATCTGGTCACTAACGTGAGTTTAGATTTCAACCTTTGAAAGCATCGTATAAACCTCTTTATGGGAAGAACTGAGTTTTCTGATTAAGTCAACTCCCAAAGCCTCACACCGTAGACTTCCAGGTGGAAAGTTTGTAGCAGAAGATTGATATGTTCTGAACACTTGTGAGCTCTCAAGACCCATATACTGTATACTGAAACCTGCAGGGGAACCATGGCTGTAATAGGCCATGATTCCTCTGCCCTTGCTGCCTGTGCCCTGGACTACCCACTGCCCAACTCTACCTACCCTTGGGGGTTGGAGGTGGGGTGGTACTGAATCTACAACACAGACTCTGGGAACAGCAAGCTCTTCTGAATGCTGCTGCAAGCTCCTTTAATACCCTCCACCTGCGCCCCACTGGTCCCAAGAAAGCATCTCTTCTAAACAGCAGTTCCCGATTGGCTGGAACTGTCTGCATCAATAATCCTTGGTCTCCCTGGCAGTCTTCAATTAGTTCCTCCTGCAGGAGATGCCTTTGCCTTTGTGTCCCCCTTCTCCCTCCCTGTCCCTGCTCCTCCTACATGCCCTCATGGATTAGTTTGATTCCCTTTAGAAGCCAAAGTACTCTTCCCTTTGGCGAGCTGTCCTCACCAAACACAAACTCAGCCAGTGCCATGATCTTGGAGTTCCCAGACTCCAGAAGTGACAAATAATGATTTCTATTCCTCATAAATTTCTCTGTCCCGGGCATTTTTCTATAGCAGTCTGGAAGGATTAAGATGGGGACCTATTGGACATGTGAGTGGCCTCCTGTCCCCTTATGTCCATGGCTAGTTCTGTTCTCTCTACACTACTTGATGAGACTGAAACATGAAATAGCTCTCAGAAGAGTCATACATTTGGAGGTGGACAAGTGTGGCAAGCATATATAGTTCATTGCTTAATGCCTTTATAAAACATTATCCAGCACATTGTATGTAACTCACAGTGCTAGCTGGTATGGCTTGTAAAATATGAGCATAAAATGGTTGAGCAATGTAACCCAAGACTTTCCTAACAAGCAGACCACTAAGTAACGTTTTTTGATTTGGAGTACTGTAGTGTTGATTGACATAAAGCAAAGGAAGGGACATAAGTTTGCCAATCCAATCAGGAAATTACTTTCCTGGCTAACGTTGCTGAGCTTCCAATGTTTCTATTGCTGATAGAGAGCAGAATGTAGACATTCAAGCCAGATAAGCACAAGGTCACATAACAAGGAGAGGAGATGTGGTGTAGGCATTTAGCGGGAATCCATGGGGGGAAAGCAGCAGATAAAAACTGGATCAAAATCCAGCACGTTGAACACACATTATAAAAGGGACTGTTTTGCTCTGCATTTAATTTAACGTGAGAGTGACATCCTTGTATAAAACAGCTTGAGACTAGAATGATACTGAAGATTCATAAAAAGATCCATAGTGCTTGAAGACTTGAGTCAAGAGGAGAATTATGTCTGTGTGATCTAGGACCTAGGGCGGGAAGAATTCTAAGTCACACCAAAGAAAGCCAGCTGACAAGGTGACACTCACCAGAGTGGAAAGGTTACAAGTCAGTACCAGAATTCTTGCTGTGTGTTAAAGATTAATCCATTCAATTAGTGATTGAATTTAAGGACTAAATGTAGTTCATTCATTATTTGTAATGTGAATTAGTCCTTTAAGTGTTTAATGTATTTTTTAAAAATCCTTATTAAAATTTATCTCCCACTGGTGGATGAGTGCCTCTTGTTTCCATGATTCCTAGCCATAGGTACTTGAGTTAGCTGCGCTTGAGTGTGCCCTAAATTACAACCTAAACAGAAAGACACCATGCCAAACATCCCTGAGGAGGGCTTGCAAGGCTGTTGAGGGCTGCAGACTTGCAACACAACACTGACTGTCATGAGTTGCTACTGAAGGAAGGAGACACACAGGAAGAATGAGTGTGTGTTCTCCTTTTCCACTTGGAAGGTCATTACTATTCTAAAGCGAGCCTCCTAGGTGGGAAGAAATAATTTCAGTCCCCTACCCCTCACCCCTCCCACCCCACCCTACCCCCACCTGCCAGCCACAGCAGACATCTCCCCATGAACCTCTGGGCACAGCTCAGCTGCACATGAATCTTAAGCGGTTTGAACTTCTGATGCAAGAGTACCCGTTCTGAAGTGCAGCAGGGAGAGCTGAGCTCTGCCCTGTGTGCATCTGCTGTCTCCTCCCTACAGAACCCTGCCTACTTCTGCTCATGCTTGTGCATTGCAACGGCTTCTCGCACCAAAAACCAACAGATCTGGTTATAGGTTATCAGTGTCTCTCAATGTTCGTTCTAAGAGTTGAATTGCTTTTAGCAAATAGGTCATCCATTGAAATGGTCATGAGTTAAACTGGTTCCTTTTTAAATTGAAACTGGCAGATGCTGGAGAACCACCATCAAGAATCTCTTAGACAACCCAAGATCCACTGATATGTACCTTTTGTCTTTCCCCAAACTTTAAAAGTATCATGTGTATAAAAAAATAAAAATAACAACAACAACAACAACAACAAAAAAAACAAAAAACAAAAAAACCAGAAAGTGGGTTCCAGTATTGGAAGTAACTGTGAGTGTATGTACCATGTGAACTCTTCATTCTGGGGATGATGTATTTTAAAATTAAATGTTGCCAAGAGTAACATGAAAAAAAAAAAAAAAAAAAAAAAAAAAAACAGGAAAATGTCATTTGTAGTCAGTCATTTTGCATTCAACTTGATTTTTGCCATGTCCTCATGGTTCTCATATTATTGTTAATTTAATGTTTGGATTTAACCTGACTCATGTTTCCTTTTTCAATTTCTGTACTTTAAAGGTAACTTTCAAAGTGTCGTGCAAAAAGGTGGAAGAATACACCACCCTAAAATATATCGCTGTGGCATAAGGGTTATTTTAAGCTCTGGGCGCTTAAGTAAGCAGGCTGAGCAACAAAGGCCTCGCCACCTCTTCTCCCTAAAGCAGTAGTGAAAACCTGCCTGTGGAAGAAATTCTCCCTATGCCAGAAAGAAGCATTCTTTCCACTGAAGAGGGGAGCTGAGGCTGAGAAAAACCATCTGAACAAGCTTCCGTAAGTGCCCATCTCCCTAGTTGCTTCTCTCCCCTGAGCTATCCTGTCCCCTTGTCTGGCCATAGCCTCATAATTCAATGTTCTTTGCCCAGTTGGAAAAATGAATGTTCAGCTCTCATGCCCTGGAGGAAGAAGGAGTGTCTTTCTTTCCTCTCCTCTCTTTCCCTCTTTCCTTTCCTCCCTTCCTTCCTTTTTCCCTTCCCTCCTTTCTTTTTCTCTTTCTTCCCTTTTTCCTTCCTTCTTGAGTATTCTCATGTTAAGGAAAAGTTTATGTTTAATAATTATATAATTATTTAATAATAATTTGCTCTTTGGGCCAGTTTAACTTTTAATAATTATATAATTATTTAATAATAATCTGTTCTTTGTGTCAGTTTAATTCCCAGGCCTAAATCAAACATAATGAAGGGAAAAATAAAAAGTTATCTCTCCTTGAGTGCTGAGCAAAACTAGCTGTGACCGTACACACACACACACACACACACACACACACGTCAGCACAAGTTGACTGTAACAACTATTTGCTTCTTCAGTGAATACAGGAAATACACCACGATTTAAAAAGAAAATTGTTGATCATTGCGTTACTAAATTGCATCTCATGCGAATATCCACACTGGGAGAACAACTAAAATCAAGTAAACCACAACTACCTGCCCTTGGCAACTGCAACTCGACCAAGAGTTCGATACTATCATGGGCTGTACCCTGGTTCCACCCTAGGTTACCTGAATAAGTATCTCTGGGGCAGTGGGCCACAGGCATGCTAGTTTATAACAGTTTCCAGTGGGTTCGAATTACATACAGCATGAAGAAGGTCAGTGCTAAGCCATATTATCCCAGTGACTCAAGACAGCAGGAACCAAGCCAACGCAGCTCAGAGCTTTTGACCCTGTCTCTAGAACAATGGCTGGCCCAAATCGATGCTGAGTTCTTCAGTATCCCAAGAGAAGTCAGAGGAATGAACTGCTAGGATGACTCCCGAGTCTGCATTTAGGTCAAGTAAACCCCAAAGGCAGAGCCTCGCTGGCCAATAAGATGGCTCAAGCCTGAAGACCTGAGTTCACTGTCCAGAACCCATGGTGGAAAGAAAGAACCAACTCTAACATGCTGTCCTCTCAGCTGCACGTATGTGTCATGTAACCCCATCACACAGACAACCACATGCAAAAATAGCCCTTTAACCTTCAAACCTACGCTATGCACAATGGTGCCCTCTCTCTCTCTTTCCCTCTCTCTCTGTCTCTCTCTTACACACACACACACACACACACACACACACACACAATACATACACACAGGGAGAGAGAGAGAGAGAGAGAGAGAGAGAGAGAGAGAGATGATTCCACCTGGATTGAAGCCTTAGAAAATTCCTTGAGTTGTATCTTTTGAGAACTCCCAATCTATCTCTCTTGCAGACTTTCTTTTTGGTCTTGAACAGAATGGCTACCATCTCAACTACTTGTTTTCTTTGTTTAAAGCGAGAAAAATTAAATTCCAGAGCCTTATTCCAGTGAATAAGTGACAAATGGCTCTTTGCAACAGAGAGCAATGTCCTGCAAAAGGCCCAGTGAGTAATGGCTTGGCTTCAGACCGTATCCAGTGAACGTGTGTGCTTCTGAGGATTAAAGAGGTATTATCAATTATGCCAAACCTTTCTCTCCGTTTGTCTGGCCTTCACACCTCCTGGCTAAGCACATTTGAGTGCACACAATGTGAGCCTTCATTGTGTTGGCAAGGATGTTTATCCACGGGAGTGTGTGTGTTCATCCAAGCATTTTAAAAATAACCTAAGTGAACCGAGTCAATGCATGTGTGTCACACTTACCAGGAATATTAGGAAGCAAAGGCCTTTAAATGTCTAACTTAGCTTTGGCATCCTGTCAGGAAAGAGCTGGCTCGAGTCGCTTGCATAAGTCTTATGTAAGAGATTAGATATGGGGCCAGAGCTGTCCTGGTTATTAAAGTACCAGGAAAGCAAAGCTTGCTACGTTCGCTTGGCCCCCTCCAATGCAAGTATCTTTATTTCTATATCAAGTGCTTCCTGTTGTAAAAGTAATTCTAAAAACAAAACAGTGTAGCCTTTCTATTGCTTTCCTTATGAATGTATTTAGAAGTAGAAAAAGAGTATTTAGAAGGCACGGGATAGACATCAGTTTATAAACCAAATAGATATTTACATGTGTTCTCATGCACACTACTTGAGAATTGTAGGACCAGCTTGAGAATTGTAGCACCATGAAGCATGTTTCACATAGATGTTGTAGGCTTTCACACATCTAATAAACCGGTCTTTCAAAACCTAGAACACGACTCACTGCCCTACTCACCTACTGTTCTGAAAGGGATTTCATCAAATCCCATTTCCAGAAAGTAGGATGAAGACCACATATGGCTCAGTTTCCACTCTGATATAAAGCTATGCTTGGCTCTTATGAGATGGAAATAAATATATACAAATAAGTACATGCAGAACTGTGCTTGGACAGAGGAAAAACCTTGTACCTTAGAGTCCCTCCCTCCAGCACAGGGACACATGCTAGCAGCATCAGATAGCTGCTATAGAACACAAGAGAACCAAGAAATGCTTCTAAGGTTATATTTTCTATTATAAAGCAGGACTTGATTCTGGCCCTACTTCATCGATGCTAATATGACCACTTAGAATAGATTCATTTACCTTTTTTTTTTTTTTTGACCCAGGATCAGCTATAAATAATGTTTGTTTTGAGTTTTTATAGGTAGCTGGCATTAGAACAACTAAATTTAATTCTTATGACAAGCTTATTATGCTGCTATTGCTGTTATCAATACTTTCTAGGTGATTCTCAGGCCCGAGTCACCTAAGCTGTAAGTTAGGCAACAGGATATGAACTGAGGTGTGCACTGTGAGACTCTAATACCTGCAAATACTTGTGACATCAAGCATGTGTCACTTAGTAATCCGGAGAGCCCTAATCCAGCTCTGCCGAATGTCATCACATGTACCTCCCCTCTCTCCAGAAAGGAGATCATACCAGGAAACAATGTATGTCCCATAAGTTCCGATCTCTGCTGTTGACGATGCCAGGATGTTGCTATCAGTGCCATTTACTGCTTGATTTGCAATTTTTTTTTAGCAGCTTGAGGTAGAAGGAATTAAGAGCAGATTTAGTGAGCTATTAAAAACTGCAATAATTAAACCCAGCCTGAAATATCTGCATCGAGAAGAGAAAAAAAAAAAAAAACATGTTTTATCGTAGTTATCTGTGGAAAGAAATTCTGCAAAAGAAATTGGCTTGTGTTGTAGTGAGCCGCTGTTTCAGTGGCTACACATTTGCATTTTCCAAGATGGCGTTGGCCTCGTGTTTCCCCAGCAGTAAACAATTATTCTGTGCAGCTGCTAGGCAGAAAGAGCGCCAAGTCACTGGCCTATCCCGAGGCGTAATATTGGGTGGTGAGCGAACAGCCAATCAGAAGTGAATACGTCACTCTAGACTGTACTTAAGCCGGACCCCTTCCTCAGCTCTCCCCTTCCGCGCCTCTCCGCGTTTCCCCACGTGTGTGAGACAGATTAAAGCCTCGTTTTGCAGTAACTACCTGATCTCTGCGTCTCGTGCTTTCTCTCCCACGGATGCAAGGCTCAGGGGGGCGCGTTAGATTGTGTGAATTAAGGCATCAAGTCCTGGTGATGTTTAGTTGAGGCTTGCTTAGAGCCATAATGTTGTTCTAGAAGCATTTTGTGCACAGAACACACCCAGCATCCCAGTACTGAGCATCCTGAGGCAAGAAGATCATAGGTTCAAGGAGAAGCCACTCTACACAAAGAAACTTAACTCAGTAAGTAATTTTTTAAAGCATTTTCCTGACATCATGTGGAAGGCCAGCCAAGCCCCAAACACAGAGAAATCCCAAGTGACATGTCCAGATTATTTTATCATACTCTGATTTGTATGTAAACACTCAAAAATCTGGGGTTGAAACGTGGAATTCTTTAGGAGTTCCAAGAGGAGAAGGAGGTTTAAGGTGACCCATAGTCAGATGTCTTATGGGACATGAAAGTCAAAGGGTTGTGTAGCGATTACATTGCTCAGTAGTTAACAGCACTTGCTCTTGCAGAGAAGAGGATTTGGCTGTTTGTAGCCAGGATTTATGGCTGCTCACAAGCTTCTGGATCTTAGTTCCATGGCAACCCTTAAAAAGGAAAACATTTAATAGGGGCTGGCTTACAGTTTCAGAGATTTAGGCCACTATCATCATGGCGGGAAACATGGCGGCACACAGGCAGACATGGTGTTAGGAAAGGAGCTGAGAGATCAACATCTTGATCCATGGGCAGTAGGAGACTGTGTGTCACATAGGGCATAGCTTGAACATATAAGACCTCAAAGCCCCCCTCCATAGTGACACTCTTCTTCCAACAAGGCCACACCTGCTCCAATAAGGCCACACTTCTTAATAGTGTCACTCCCTATGGGCCAAGCACATTCAACCACATTGAGTCTATGGAGACCATTCCTTTTCAAACTACCACACTCTGTAACTCCAGTTCCAGAAGATGCAGCACCCTATTCTAGCCTCCACTTGGACCAGACAAGCACACACTGCACATAAATACATAGCACTCATACACATAAAATAATCTTGATTTAAAGTTAGTCACTAGGGTGCTAACCCAGTCTCATGCTGTTGCCATGGTAATAGGACTTCCCCACAACTTTTACAGTGAGAACCAGGATTTCCAGACTCTGCTGTTTTGTGAATGATTTCTTTGGGAGAACCAAGTCACTTGGTCCTCGAAATTAATCATTGTAGCTCTGTGCCCCCAACACAGAAATATACCAAAGTATAATGGACCTTGTGTAATCCCAAAGTATTACTAGGATGAAGGTAGATTAAGAACATAAATGCTATAAAAGTCCCTCTAAAAATTAAGTCAAACTTCAGTTTCTGTATATCTAAATGCCTTGAAAGAAATATCTTAGGAAGGATTCACAACTCAGGATAGAGAGATGTTTTTACATATATTTGAGTGTTAACTCTTTTGAAATGCTAAAACATATCCATTAGGTCTTCAAAATGATTGTGGCAGAGTACCTCAGAACTTTATTGCCTGGAACACAGCAATGGTATTTTAACAAGAGCTACATCCTCAGGGGAAAAAAAAACTACACTGTATTCATACACCACTTATATTTGTCCCAAGACTCAAAGTTGGAGTTCACCAAGCTTCTTTTGTAAGTGCATCAGTAAGTGAATTCTGTTCAGGGATCACTAAAGTTGTAACGTTTCTTATATGAATTTTGCATGTGTGTTACTCACCTCGTTTGTTTATAAGCTCCCTAATTCTTCTGAAAAGTTTTAAAGAAGAGATGAAATGCCTTAGGAGTAAATGTCACTGAAATAAATTACAAAAAATATGCTTTCAAGTCTCCAGTCATTCTTTTACATCTGACCATAACTATGTTGTCTTATCAAGCAATTTTATCAAGGCCTGAGCTGCTTGGGGGAGGCTCATAGTTCATGAAACTGTATCCGCACTTATTTCAGAAATCTTGGTAATTTTTACTGTTCAGCATTCTTAGAATTTCTGAGTTTAAGATCGTTACCAGTTGAACTAAATACTATGCTCGTGGAGAATCAATTTGGGGGTAGAAATGTCCACATTGGCTCTATCTTTTTATTTTCCTTTGCTTGAATGATTTTTATCTTCAAACAGGTGTTTCTTGGCATTTGCCTTGGGTTTTTCTTTTAAAGAAGTCTAGTACATTTGCTTAGGGTTTGAGCATGTAGTTCACAAGCTTAATTAACTGGGTCCTGTACGATTATAGCTAAATAGACGGAGAGAGCACGACGGCAGGTCTACCTGTGGCAGAGCCCACATTGTCTTGAGTTCTTTAAGTCTAGTGGGCCACACCAGAGGATGGTGTGACAATCACTATTTTATGGGACAACACAGCTGATTGTCTAGATAGCTCATCAATCATTAGATATGTAAGCTGTATATGATACCCAAAGTCAGTGGTTTCAGCACTTGGGAGGACAGAGTTCAAAGCCAACCTGGGATCCAGTGAGAGCTCATCTTAAATAAAATAACTCAAATCAAAACAAAACAAAGCACTTCTGGATGGGTATTTCTGGAGAAGACTAGCATTAAATTCAGTAAACTAAGTAGGGAAGATTCACCTTCCCTAGTGGGTATCACCCAGTAGGACCCCAACAGAAGAGAATGGAGGAGGAGAGGAACTTCCACCCCACCCCCCAGAGCTGAGGCAGCATCTTCTTCTGCCCTTCAACATCAGACTTTCCAGCTCTTGGATTCCAAGACTTATGCTGTCACCCCATCCCTTGGAGTTTTGGTCACAAACTGTGCTCAAAGTTACTGCTATCTCCCCTAATTCTCAGGTTGTCTGCCATGGACTGAGCCTCAGCTGCTGCACCCGCTTTCCTGATTCTCAGCTTGCGCATGACAGAGGGACTCTTCTGCCTATATAATTGCTGGAGTCAATTCCCATAATACATTTCCTTGGATGTGTCTACATATCATATTCGATCTGTTTCTCTGGAGTATCTTCATTTGAGGAGGATTCCATTGTCAACCCCGTATTTAAATATTTATAAAGCTTGCTTCCCATCTTGGTTTAAGATGAAAATTAAATGGTAATGGACATTCCCCAGTGAATTCTCTCAGGCACACCCAGAAGGCAGTGCCTCCCACTTTGGACTCAGACACCTGAACGCATAATTAACCTTAGAGAATGCTAAAACTGAGATCCCCCCCCCCCAGCCCAGTACTACTGTAATTGTTGATGCATATAACTTACAATGCCCCTCAACTTTTCCACAGCATTCTTCTTCCTGCCTCCTCAACATACTCTCCGTGGAAGCTTCAATTTGATGCAATATTGGTTTTTAGCTACTATTCTCCTCGGCATCACTGGATACTGTGCAAGATTGCAGAGCTGGCTTATTCCATCCGAAGTTTCTGGCATGCCCATGATGGATGGGCCTGTTCTAGCACACACTAGCAATGCATCTCAGTTTGTTGAGTGCCATCACTGAAGCAGACACTGGATCCCCAGAGAGGATGTACAGCTGTAGAGACAGTGTAATTTTAGGTCATATCTAGACTATATTTTATTTTTCTTTGGTGCAAAGGATTGAACCTATGGCCTCATTCCTGCTATGAAAATAATATGCACTGAGCTTTATCTTAGCCATTTTTAACTCTAAGTGTGTGTGTATTCATATTATGTGCTGGTGCATGTGTATGCAGAAGCCAGAGATGGATGCAAGGTGACTTTCTCAATTGCTCATCCCCTTGTGTTCTGAGAAAGAGTCTCCCATCAACCCTGGAGTTCACCTACTTGCTACACTAGCTGGTCAGTAAGCCCCATGGATTCATTGCTCCCCATGTCTTCAGTGTTGAGATTATAGGAGTGTCGCGCCATGCCAACATTTTTATGTGCAGTAGACTTTAGAGTGCATCTTTTAAACTGTGGTACTCTTTCATAGAACCACTGCAGTCACTAACTTGGGTAATTCGTGACAATACAATACTACCAGCATCCCCCACCCACCTTATTCATTTCCTCTGTCAGAAGGAAATTTAGCACTCAGACCATGGTGGAACGCAGCAGCCTAGAATATTCTAATGTTCAAGCAACTTGAACACTGGTCTCTAGAACTGGGCCATCACCTCACTGCGTATCCTTGGGTTAAGTCTAACTGAAAAAAGATCTTTTAGGGAAATTAGCCACAAATCCAGTTCATTATTTTGAATTTCCTCCGGCAATATGCATTCCTTTTCCATATAAGGATACAAAGAACCACAGACCATTACAGCGCTTTCCTTACGATCTGGAATTATAAAAGAAGATGCCCAAGCATAGTCAGGGGCCTGATGACTTTCCGATTGCTTTGCTTCTACTTGTTCATCCTATGGCTGCTATACACGGGCCTGGGTTATGAGAAGCATAGCTGACTCCACATGGCACTACAAGTTGTGGTGTTCAAACTCTTCAGACAAACATGTAGGTCCCACAGTGCCATAAAAATATAAACATTGGTGACTCAATCCTTAACTTTCTTAAAAGGAAGCTTTTTTTTTCCCCACGTTTGCTGTTTGTTTCAAGTTTAAGGATTTTAAGTCTCATTTTTGAAAGTAGTTTTGCTTGCTTGGTTTTTTTTTTTTTTTTTTCCAGTGTTTAGGATTAAACACAGGTCTTTGCATACACTAGGCAAATGCCCTGCAAGTGAGTTACTTCCCTGGCTCTTTTAAAACACTTGAAGTACAATGTAGTTTAATGACTTATTAACATATACTTGTGACAGTGTTAAGTTTTGACTTATAGACATGCTTATTAGATTATATAGGAGACATTACAGTGATTATTTTCCAATTAAAATCTTCATTCATGGACAAAATAGCTGTGTGTCATAGATTCTAGAACTATTTCGATCGTGTGGAAGACCCACATATAACACTACTCGGGCATTTGTTGTTTCATGTCTGAGAAAAGTTTTGCTCTCTGTTTTTATTTGCCTCTGCTGGAGCGCACCAGAATCTTGGACGATTTTCTTTTTTTTCTGTGTACCGTTCTTTCCTACCTGTCCTTCCCCAAACATCCCAATCACAAAGACATCCACCTCAGTTCTTATCATTCAGAAGGAAGCTGACTTGTAGCTGCCCTAGGTGTCCTGAGGAGTTTACCCTTCCATGAATAACTAAGGCCCTAAACCTCTAGTTCCTGCACTCCTGATGGGGATGAGAGGGACTGGCTTCTCTCTCATGGTTTGATGTCTGCACTATACTTACTGTGTTGCCCCTCCCTTTGGCCCATCAATCATTCTGTCTTTCATGACACTTCCTCAGCCTCAAACCTGCAGTTAGTTTTTCCTGTACACACCAATGTAAGGCAAGCCTAATTATTTTTCTTTTATACTTTAAATATATATTATAAGCATACAAACTGTAGTAAACAGTGCCTTTAATGTAGAGCACAAACATTTCCTCAACCGATATGTTCACACTCTGACTCAGCAATCTAATTTATCCCAACTCAAAATGCAAGGAAATCCGTTGAGGACTGCGTGTTAAAAAGCCCGGTTCATCTTATTCCCCAGGGAGTCTTATTAACTGTGGTTGTAGAGGCCCTTTAAGAGAGCATTCTATATATACTTAAATTATCTCAAGTTGCAGCTTGCATCTCATGAAACATGTCTGTTTTGATAGTAACCTCCTGGATCACATGCTGGTTTTAACCCTTCTGAGCCTCCAGAAGAGGGTGATATACAAATGGCACGACTGTGTACACACTGAGAAGCAGTCAGCCACTCTCTGCACTCCTATGGCCTGGGCATGCTTTTTTGCACGTACAGCTAGCTGGCCTGTACTTTTGTACTTCCTGGATAAACCAGTGAATGTTTGTGCTTATTTATAACAGCCTATCTCCAAAAAGGACTGCAGGCAGCTTGCAAAACTGATTAATAGCCATTGGAAAAATAGAATCCAGAGCCAAAGTCAGGTTTTATCTGGAAGAAACCTTCACCGCACTAAGCAAAAACAGGTGATCGATGCCAGAAATTAGCTCAAAACTGCATGGGGAGACTCATTAATGCTCATTATATGCTTTGTAAGCCCTGCAAATAAAAACGCACTGTAAAAGCTACATAATACAGCAGGTTACATCAACCTAGACCATTTGTAATTGTGAAATGCTGACAGCCTCGAAGATAAAGGGCATCCTTGTAGTGAAGTGTACAAAGCTCGCCTTTGAATAGGAAGGAATCCCTCCCTGCCCAAGTAGAGAAATTCAGTATACCTACAAAGTTTTCCTCAGATGGAAAATGTGAAACCAGTTGATTGCTTCTTTCTGCCAGCCCAAAGAATTAACCATGCCATATGGGTTTTTTTTTTTTTTTTTTTTCAAATGTGTAAACAAGCAAAGAAATTCTAGAATAAGACCATGAATTTTAAGAGAATATTGCACTTCTCAACATGGAGGCTTTTATCTAGGGGGACTTTGGGCAGTGTGAAGTTCTTAAAGCAGTGTGTTTTAAAGTGTATCTAAAATCTGAACGAGTCCACTTCCTACGTGAACTACTGCACGAGTCTTCTAGAGGTCCCCCATTCTGTTCTATAGCTACTCTCCTGGCAGCAAATGGCTTGCTGTTAAGCAAATCGCTGTTTTCCTGTAATCTGAGAGATGACATTTATTGACTGAAATTCCAGCGTGGTCACACTGGTAAGCTTACAGAGTTCTGGTTGGAAGCCGCTTACAAGAGTGTATTATTACCTTTCCTTTTGGATGTTTTTCCTAATGACCAGATGCCATTTTACTATCTTAGATATCCAATTGACTCCCCTAGGTACTTCCTGTAGACCTGTACTATAAAAACAAACAAGCAAGCAAACAAACAAACAACAGTTGTTCTCATCAGTTCCTCAAGGACCAAGTTTAATTCCTGTCAAAAACTCAAGGCGTTCATTGAGTAAAATTGGGAAAAACAAATTTGTCAATGAATTGCACTAATCAGGCAAGGATAGGATAAATATGGGAGAGAAATCAAGGTCCTGTGCAAATGGATGAAAATCACAGAGTCAGTTGAACAGCTACCAGCTCTGCCACATTCCTGGGCTGGCTCCTGTCTTCTGAAGTGACTAAGGTAACGCCATCTTGTGTTGACTCTGTTCCATGATTGCTCAGACACTTCTCAGCCCTCTCTCCAACCCCCAGCAATAGTCCCGTCTGCCTGGGCAACACATTTGAGAGTTCCATGACCCCGACTGTGATCCAGAGGTATTAATCAAAAATAATTCATGTTTACACAAACTTTAAACTAAAATAACTAAAGAAGATATGAGTCAAAATTAATTGTCATGCGGTGTCCGAAATAACTATGTTCTGCCTAAACTGACATTGGCCCTCATCCCACACTGATGTCATTATAGGCTTTTGCTTTTTAAAATGCTGTACCTCTGAACTTTAGCACCAAGAGACTTTGGGGCATGAGCCCAGTCTTAGTGGCTGGCTAAAATTAAAGGACTCTTATATTCTAAATTGGCTTCATAGTCACGGTTGTCTGTAGTTTTTCATGTGAATTTATTGCCCTTCCATATGGCTAGCGAAGTCAGGACACACAGAGCCACTACTCTGGAGTTCCGACTGATGTGTTGGCTGTTTCACTTTTAATTATACACCTTCCCTCTGTCCACTCATTATATTCATAAATAACATGTGTGATTTATATTTTCCTCTGTCTGGGAAAGATGACAAAGTAGATTTTTTTTAAAAAGACAATCAAAGGCAAATAATAAAAGAGCAGAAAATAAAATTACAAGAGGTGTCAAGGTAGTAACTGTATCAAGGGACAGATGAGTCAATCATTTGAAAGTTTAGCCTAAGGGACTTGCAGAGGTGCCCCAGAGGCTTCTAGGGAAAGAGCAGGGCAGGGATTTCTGCCCTGGGGAGGCTGGAAGTTTTAAGCCCCCCACCATCACTGTCTAAGCTCAGCTGGAATGCTTCCCTTTCATACATTTTTTTCAGGCTTTCATTTTGCATGTTTTCCTTAAAGTACGATGTGATGATAGAATCCGTTCTGGGACATCCTTTCACATTTGAGCTGATTGAATTTGGAAGAATTGCTTCCAAAGGTATAATTTTTAATATTGGCACCGTTGATATACAGCTATGCAATCAGAAGATCTTCAGTGTCAGAATCAACTGCTGTTGTGACAACTCAAGGATCATCTCAGGGTTCCCAAGGATATTCACTCTGAGTTCAGCAGCCTCTCTTGGGAGGCATACTCAAAGAATTCTGATGTGTGATGGGAGTTGGGCTCCTTGTGGGGGACAGAGGGACTGGTCCCCATATAACTAAAAGTGGTTCAAGTCACTACAAAAGGACCCCCCTCCAAACAATTCAGAGATGCATACAGATGTTATGTTTGATTAGCTCTATCTGCCGATCCCTCCTGTTCAATTTCTTCTTCATAGCCTCTAAATCTCTACTGCAGGTGTTACATAAACACCAGTAACTAAAAACCCACTTTTGAGTTTGTGGGTCTTAAATTGTGGGTAATTCTTGTTAAGAGTCAAAAGGTGACAGGGAGTAAAGAGCCCCAAGAATGTTCTGTTTCAGACACTTCTCTGCAAGGGACTGAGACATGAGCCTGCAGCAGTCTCCCCATTTGTCTAATGTATCAGCTCCAACAAGAACGTGCCATGTTGGCTCGCTGTTGTCTGTCTCCAGAGCACAGAACAATGCCTGGCATTTGGTGCGCGCCCTACAAATATTTGTTAGAACACATGATTGACGGTGTCATTTCTTTGCCTGACTTGCCTTTTTCATAAATTAGAAACCATTACCTTAATACATATAACATTTACCATTGGCTTTATTTTTCCAAACATAAAATTAGTTCGTGCTAGATATGGTAAAATTTTTGAGAAGGTGCATAACAAAACCTATTGCTTAGCAGGCTGTCTGAAAATTTTTCTTTATAAAGAAATGAAAAGCTGGGCGGTGGTGGCGCATGCCTTTAATCCCAGCACTTGGGAGGCAGAGGCAGGGCAGATTTCTGAGTTCGAGGCCAGCCTGGTCTACAGAGTGAGTTCCAGGACAGCCAGGACTACACAAAGAAACCATGTCTCAAAAACCAAAAAAAAAAATAAATAAAAAAAAAATAAATAAATAAATAAAAAAAAAGAAAGAAAGAAATGAAAAGGCTGGAGAGATGCACAATTAAAAGGCTGTGATCATTAGTAATCCTATTGTAAGTTTTTTCTAGTTTCCAATATGCTTCCTCTTTCTCTCTCCTCTCCCTGCCTTCCTCCTCCCTCCCTCCCCTTTTGTACTCTCTGTGTATGTTCTGTTGTTGATAATGTTTGTTTCTCTTTTTCTGTTCTTTTTGACACAGGGTCTCATCATGTAGCCTTGGCTGGTCCAGAACTCCATATGCTGACCAGGCTAGCCTTGAATTTACAGAGATCTCCCAATTTATAATCCTATTAAGTAGAGCTAAAGTATCTTCAAACTTATACGTGTGTGTACAAGTTGTACATGTACATACATATTTTATTACATTTTTGCCAATGCAATTCTAAATTCTTAAAAAAAAATAGATTTATTTAGTGGTGTGTGTGTGTGTGTAATCTTTTTAGATTTATTTAGTGGTGTGTGTATGTAATCTTTTTAGATTTATTTAGTGGTGTGTGAGCGTGTGAGTGTGTGTGAGTATGTGGGTGTTGTCTACATGTATATTTGTGCATGTAGAACCGGCCATGTGTCTGGCGGGTTCCCAAAGAAGTCAGAACATGGTATTCGAACACAAGGAATTGGAGTTACAGATGGTTGTAGGTCACCATGTGTAATGAGTAAATGAAACACAATTTCTACAATGGACAAGATACTAGGTCAGAGTATCTGGCTTATTACAGTTTAGGAAACAAAGGGAAAAGCAATGTCTCTGACTCCATCTGCTGTTTCACTAGCCTCCAAACCTCTATGAGTAACACCCCAATAAACTTCTGCAATTGCACCTAGAAACTCTTATCAGGCTAGAATTACTGCTAGGACTACAACTGATGCTGTGCTTCAGTGGAAGCAACTGGAGTTGTTCCACTTGAGTGGTGCCAGTAGGGATTTCGAAGGCAAGGTCCTAGTGGCTGTTGCCAGGGTCACCATCCTGCAAGGATAAGCATAAGCTCTAAACAACGCTGAACACTAGTGCCCCAGACACCAGCTGCTCTGTAGGGATGCAGCAGCCAGAGCCCACAGAACAAAGTCAAGAAAACACACACAAGGGGAGCTGGGAGCCCCCAAGAGAAGAATCCAACTAGCCCTTCTACAGACCAGAACCAGGGAGACAAGACAGAGGCTTTCCCAAGAAGATGAAAACAGCATCCGGCCAGTGATCCATTTTCTAGGTCCTCACCCAGTGCCCCCTCCCACTTCAGCTGCTCCTCCTCTGCTGGTGATTCCATCATCCACCCCTGTGGTCACATCACCACACAGCTCTCTTCCCTCCTTTGCAGCTATTTCTATAGAGTCCTGTGAGTCACTGTAGTAAATTCTGTCCCTTACAGTTCACCCCCTTTACTCTTTTATGAGTGCTCTCCCTCTCCCTCTCCCCATCTCCTCCTCCTCCCCCTGTCTCTTTTCTTTTCCAATTCTTTCCCCAGTACTCATTCCCTTTACTGTTACATCTAAAGCAGAGCTGGGTGTACATCTTTACTTCCCGTTTTTATATAAGACACTCTATAAGGCAGTGTAACTTTAATTTTTCCAACTCCTTTCTTAAATGATGGGTCTTAAACACTTTAACCTCCCTTTAGCCCACCACCCACAAGAGTTGGTGGAAAAGAAAGGATGGGGGTGGTGGAGGGAAGAAAGATTTTTTGGAGCAACTCCCATCTGTGTTGTCTGGAAATTGGCAGTTGAGTTCACAGGTTAGCAGCGGCAGCTCAATCCATTCAAAAACAGTTCATGGAAGTAACAGGTCAACAGCAGAGGTAGCATGACCTAGAACATTCTACACACACACCAAAATATATTCATTTGTCTTCGCATCCCAATGGAACCTTCTCAAAGATAGGTCACACATGAGAACACAAAGCAAGTCTCAACAAAAATAGGAAATGTAAAATAATGCCATATACTCCATCTGATCAAAATGGGATAAATCTGAAATCAGTGGCAAGAGAAACTACAGAAAATACACAAATGTATGGAGATTCAAAAGCATAATTTGAATAATAAATGGCTCATTGAAGAAGTCAAGAAGGAGAAAATTTTAATTTAATTCATGTAATTAAATGAAAATGTCATATTTAAATCTATGAGATCCAAATGAAGGCAGTCTGAAGAGTGACATTTATTGCCTTAAGTACCCATATTCAAAAGTCAGAGCTACTTCATATGAACAACCTAATACTGTACATAAAGCGCTAAAAAAAACAAGAACGAATCAATTCTAATGTGCTAAACAGACAGCAATACAAAGACCAAGGAAGAAATTAATAAATAAATTGAGAAAATAATAACTAAAAGAGTCCATAAAACAACATTGTTTGTTGAAGAGATATACAAAATTGACAAACTCAGCCAAATTATCCAAAAGGGGGGAAAGGCCTAAATTAATAAAATTAGAGACAAAAGGGAGACATTCTGATAGACATGGAAGAAATTTTTAAAAATCCTAAGGCCATTCTTTAAATGTTTACGTTTTTGCTGAACTGGAAAATCCAAAAGAAATGGATGAATTGTCAGATGTGTATGACTTAGCAAAGCTAAACCAAGATGAAGCAAATAATTTAAACAAACCTATGATGACTAATGGTATAGAAGCAGTAACTTAAAAGTCTCTGAGATAAGTCAAGCCTAAAGCTGGATGTATTCAGCACACACGTCTATCAGACCTTCAAAAAAAGATATAACACCAATAAGAGTTAAATTATTCCATAAAACAGACAAGGAAGGGATACTTTCCAATCTCACTTTATAAACCTGTATTACCCTGACACCAAACCAAACAATGAGGCAGCAAGAGGATTGGATGGGCTGAGAATTATAAACTAATTTCTCTAATAGGCATAGAGACAAATATTCTCAGTCAATTTGCAAATTGTATCCAGGAACAGACCAAAGGGATCATTCACCATGGTCAAGGCAAGCTTCATTCCAAGAATGCAGGGTTGACTCAATATTTATAAAGCAATGAAAGTCGTTAGGCACAAAATAGACACAAACCAAATCACATGAGCATTGCAATTGATGCAGAAAAGACCTTTGGCCAAATGCAATATCTCTCCATGATGGGGGGAAAAGGCCCTGAAAATACTAGGGATGGACAGAACATAGTTCAACATAAATATATGCATGGCAAATAGGGGTACCATCAGGTTAAACAGGAAGCATTCCCACAGAGATGAGGAATAAGACAAGGCTGTCCACTTTTGCCACTTGCAGATGACCTGGGTCTATATATCAGAGACCTTAATGACACTACCAGGAAACAGAGCCAGGTTATGGAATTAACATACTCAAAACAGCAGCCTTCCTACATATCAACTACACATATATGCAGAAAGAAATCAAGTAAATAACCGCACTCATTGAAATAAATGTTCTAGGTATAAATATAACAAAGGAAGCGAAAGATGCGAATGATGAAAATTCCCAGACACTGAAGAAGGCACCAGGATGTGGAGAGACCTCCCGTGCATGTGGTTTGGTGGGATATTAATACTATAAAAATGGTGGTCCTACCAAAAGATATCTATGGATTCAACAAAATGCTTATCAAAATTCCATTGCAATTTTTCACAAAAAATGAAAGTTTAACTTTAAAATTCACATGGAAGCACAGAAGGTTATCACCTTTCCTAACTTTAAGTTATATTGTAAGAGCCATACCAGTGAAAGCCAGTAAAGAACTGGCATGTTCAAAGATGAGGAATAACCGACATTTAGGATGTTTGAAAGAGCCTTATGGAAACCTACTATGCTGTAAGATATATATATATATATATATATATATGGTTTACATACAAATATATTTGTATAGTCATATAAAGATTTAATTGAGGTTATCTGTATTAGTCAGGGAGGACAGGAACAAAACAGTCTTCCAGACAACACGGGACTGCTGCATGTATAACTTCAGAGCAGCTGTGGTTGCCGATACAAGACTTGTACAAAATCAAGCCAGTCAACATTCCAACATAGAATGGGAAGGGCTCACAGGACCCACCCTAGCTGAGAACACAGTAACTGGTTATTATTTGGTAGAGGGAGGGAAAGAAAATTTTCTTAAAGGGTGTAGTTGTTTGGCTTTGGACCCTGGGATGTGGGACTGATGTGCATATTTTATATATCAAAGGAGACCTGGCCTCTAGGTTCTCCCAGCATCCCTCAGTAAGGACCTGGCACACCCTGACTCGAACCCTGAACTGTTTCCAGCCTAGGGGCTGAACTGCCCTTACCCCAGAGGTCTCTCCCTCTCTCTATCTCCCTCTCCTTTTCTTTCTCCCTCCTTCCCTCTCTCTCCCTCTCCTTCTTCTCCTTCTCTCTCTCTGCTTATGTACCCTTTCTCTTTTTCTCTCTCTACCCCTATGGAAACTTCTTTGGCCTCAGTTCTTGGGATCAGTGACTTCCACCCCCGCCCCCCAAGGGCAACTTGCCTTTAATATATTCTAATCTGGCTTGAATTGACTCATTTCACTGGTGAAAAAACAATGTATCAGTAGTCTCTGTTAGGTGGACTCTCTTCCCAGTAGATGGCCCTGAACCCATGAGTATTAGCGGCAGCACTAACTGGATTATGCTTATTACTTAAAAACAAAAGAAATCATGATGTAGAGAGGGTGGCAAGGTGGTAGTGGATCCTGGAGCTGTTGTGGGAAGAGTAGGAAGTGAAGATAATCAAGATACATTGTATGCATATATAAAATTCTCAAAGAATTAATAAAATATGTTTTCAATAAGCACAATTGCCAGCAATTTTCTCCTCCACTCCAGATCTTGACACTTTGATACCAGAGAACCCTAGCATCCCAGGATGGGCTGAGATGACTATGTGATCACTAAAATTGTTTCTTCTTCCTGGACAAGGCATATCAAGGGGGGGGACAGGACAGAGGCATAGTCCCCCAGCAGTCAGAGGAATTCCAATCCTTTAAGTAGTTTTGTTAAGGGAAAACAAAGATTCTTGGATTTGAAAAAGCCAGTATCAAGTGGAGTTGAAATGTATTAATGATCTTTTAATATGGATTTGAAGTACCAGTGTTAAAGGAAACAGGAAGCTGGAGAGCATGGGTGCAGGGTTTTGGAAGAGCAAGTCATTTAATCATTGAAGGGCATTTAAACATAGACTTTTTTTTTTTTTTTTTTTTTTTTTTTGGTTTTTCGAGACAGGGTTTCTCTGTTTAGTCCTGGCTGTCCTGGAACCCAAGTGCTGGGATTAAAGGCGTGCGCCACCACCGCCCGGCGACTTTTTTTTTTAAGTATGGAGATTAAGAGAAAGATACTCAAAGGATAAAAATAAGACATTTGCAAGTGTGGGCATAGGAGTCTCAAAGGAGAACCGGTTTCATTGTCTTTATACATAGAATTTTGAAGCTTCTGTTTTGAAGGGATTGATAAGGGCTATAAATAATATCACAGATCAGTTTAGGAGGGGGGGGCACCTTTAGGGGGATAGAAGATCTTTACTGTAAACAAAATTAGTGATCTTGCTTGAGAGTTCTAGACAATGTCTCATTGTTCTAGACGATGTATGGGGAGAAGAGTAAGGGTCTTTCCCATGACAAATACATTTAGATTTTGAGCCAGGCTCACTGCTACTTTTAGAAGTGGTTTTGATGCTAAGGTCCTGTTCCCCCATTGGTTCTTGATCCATCAATAAAGATGCTAGTAGCCAATGAGCTGGGCGGTATAGGCGGGACTTTTGGGTCCCCACAGGCAAGCAAGGAGCCTTAGGGAAGAGAAGGGTATTGAACTGGGACTGAAGGTAACTGAGCAACTAAAGTTGAGGTCAGATTTAGGGAGCTGAGCTAAGAGTATTGGGAAGGGCACGCTAGCTGCGGTAGATTAGAAGCACCCAGTAACTGAGCCAAGAAGGCAGGCTGAAATTGAGCAACGAGTGTGTGTCTGTTTTTCATCCTCTGATCCAATAATCTCTGGGCAGGGGCTGGTAGTATGGTTTGCCCAGGGCTTAGAGCAGGGTAGCAAAAGCTACAGGAAACAGCAACTCTAAATAAAATAACTGTATATGCATGCAACTAGTATCTTTGTGTCAACTATCTTCACAGTAAATATTACTTATGCTGGATTTCTTGCTTTTCAACTGGTGAGAGGCTTTAACCAGACTCCAGGATGAGAGGCTCCTATCTCTTGTACCCATAAATTTTCCTGTGTTTCTGCCCTCAGTCAGACTACATGCCGTAGCTCCCCTACAGGTACATACCTTCGATGGAGAAATGCAAGTGGGAGGAGACAGATCTAATCTAGGGAACAGTGAAACGCCAAACTAGACCACTCTGTGGGTAGAAGGGAAGTTTTATTGGGATCAAACTACCAAGGCCCTCTCAGAAGAAGGGGAGGGGGAGGTTAGAAAGAAGGCAAAATGGCAGAAAAGCAAATAGATTTTCTGTGCCAGCAGGGTGGAGGCTTTGAGCTAATACAGGCTGTTTGAATTGACTGGAACCGGGTTCCTTGCCAGAGGCAGCTGACCTTTGGGGGAAGACTGAGGGTGGCTCCTGGTAAACAAAAACCCACCTTAAGATCCATTTTTGTCAAAGACCTTTGGTTTAGAACATTGTCCCCAGCTCAGCAGTGTGTGTGTGTGTGTGTGTGTATTTGTGTGTTGGGGGGTGTGGGTGAGGGTGGGGTGGGGGAGTTGGTCTGTGTTGAGCCTAACAGGAGGGATGTACAGCACTTCAAGATACCCGAGTAAAGCTTCCACGTGTGCTATTCCTTTCCTACATCTGGTCACTGGATGCTGATATATAAGACAACTGGATACCACCTATTCAAAATGGCAGGGGATCCCTGAAACTCTTTTGTGCCATGCAACAGTTACATAGCATTTTCCTAATGTACTTTTGATGTACATTAGGTCTTTGCTTTGCCAAATGGAATTGGAGACTGGAAAGTGGAATAAAGCCAAATAAAATAAAATAAAATAAAATAAAATAAACCCTGAATGGCTCAAACACAATAAAAGTAAAGTGAAGAGAGACATTATAACTTAGGATCATCTGTTCAGCCAATGAGATGTAATTCAGAATTTGTCTATCATCCACTACTCAAACCACAACAGCAATATTCTGCAAACCAGTAATGTTAGACAGCTTATGAGTAGCATTTTCATAAATTGTGTTAGTTAGAAAATTCTCTACATAAAAATTAAAAATGAAAAGAAAAGCAAATGAAAGTGATAAATGAAAACATTACTTTTTATAAAAAAACAAATAAGAGATACATTTTTTAAAATTTCACCTTAAATGGGTCCCTTAAAAATAGTCTGATGTGTTTAGAAGTCAAATCAAATAGTTACAGAAAAGGAAATGGCTCAAGCACTTTTAAATTTATTCTTGGCAGCTCACAACTGTCTGTGACTCTAGTTCTAGGGGATCTGATGCCTTCTGCATTCTGCAGTCACTTCATGCACATGAAGCACAGACATGCATGCAGGCAAAACACCCATACACATATACAATACAACACAACACAACACAACACAACACAAGACAATACAATACAATAGATTTGTTTATCCGAGTGATCTCCATCCTGATCCTCTCCAGCTCCTTTTCACTCCATTACAGTTGTTCTCCTCCTTTTCTTCTTCCCCTCCTTCTCTTCTTCATCTTCTTTGTTTTCTTCTATTTCTTCTTCTTCTTCACAATAATAGGTGTCTTAGTTAAGGTTTTACTGCTGTGAACAGACACCATGACCAAGGCAAATCTTATAAAGGACAACATTTAATTGGGGCTGGCTTACAGGTTCAGAGGTTCAGTCCATTATCATCAAGGCAGGAACATGGCAGCATCCAGGCAGGCATGGTGCAGGAGGAGCTAAGAGTTCCACATCTTCATCTAAAGGCTGCTAGTGGAAGACTGACTTCCAGGCAGCTAGGATGAGGGTCTTAAAGCCCACACCCACAGTGACACACCTATTACAACAGGGCCACACCTCCTAATAGTGCCACTCCCTGGGCCAAGCATCTTCAAACTGTGACAATAGACATTTCTTACCTGTGGTACAATGCACAGAACATAACCAACCATTGCTACCCTGCACATTTGAGTGAGTACATGGGAGTATCAAGAACATGCATTATTTGTCTAGTGACTGTGACAAAATATCTTTCAGAAGCAAGTTAGTAGGGTCTTTGGCAGAGTTTCAATACCATGTTTAGATTTTCATCAACAGGAGGGCACCATTGCAGGGGCCACTCAGGTTGTGGTCTCAGAAGCTTCCTGCAGCTTGTTCCTCACAAGATCTGTGGCAACAGGAAGCAGAGCACTTCAGCCAGACTGTGTGTGGGTATCATTTTTCAAAGCTCCACCTTCAAACTCGGTGGTTTTTAACATGTGAGTAGTGACCCCCTTAAGGGCCACATATCGGATAGCCTGCATGTCAGATATTTACATTTCGGTTGGTAACAATAGTAAAATTACAGTGATGAAGCACTAAGAAAATAATTTTATGGTTGGGTGTCACCACAACATAAGGAACTGTATTAAAAGGTTGAAGCATTGGGAAAGTTGAGGAACTCTGTCCTTAAGCCACAATGACTTTCACAATAGCATCACAAGGGAGGGACCAAGCATTCAAGTATTAGCCTGTGAGGGACATTTTGGATTAAAACTGCAATGACAACCATTGTTACTATCTATCCTGAGAACTCTCCTCATCACTGAGCTAACTCAGTGTTCTGCAACCACAAGGAACTGGGTTCAAATCTCTGGTACCCAAGTAGAAAGCCAGGCACAGCTGTACATAACTGTAACCTCAGGGACAAGAACAAATAGATCTCTGAGAGCTTATTAGCCATCCATCCTAGGTCAAACAGCATCAAGTTCAGAGAGACCCTGTCTCTAGGCAATAAGGTGGGAAGCAGCAGAGAAAGAAATTCTTCATCCTGTGTGCTGTGCACACTGTCACACAAGCACACATAAACACATTGTACCACACACATGTGCTGAACTTCTTCCAAATGTACTCTATTATAGAAAGACAAAAGGACTAGTCCTGTAAAGAACTCTTTGTAATGTAGACTAATATATCTCCCAACGTACCCCCGGGGAAGTAAGACTTCCTTAAGTCTGGTTTTCCTAAATAAGGATCACCTGTCTATGGAGACACTTGCACCCATGGGCAGTCGACATCACAGATAAATTGGGCTAACCTAGAAACAAAATGCACATTTAAACTCTCTTTAGCCTTTGAACATAGTAGGATTTTCTTTTCTTACTTTGAACAACACAGTAGGATTTTCTTTTCTTGCTTTGAATACAGTAGGATTTACTTTTCTTGCTTTGAATACAGTAGGATCTTCTTTTCTTTGTAAGATCTTTTACAAATGGATACTTTGCCTAGATGTTGCTTCCTTTTAATGGGCCTCACAGAATGCCTGGCCACTGGATTATTATAAATAAGTCACTGGAAATTCTTTACTGAAGCCTTTCCTGTTACTCAAGAAATGGCTGGTACTGGGGAACGGCATGCTGTTTGATTCTTATGAGAGCTATGCAGAGCCACACCATGTATTGTCAATGGACTTGAAACGCATGATCAGACAAGATCCCATAGCCTGTATATATGCTCAGAAGGTACTGAGTGCTCTGCAGGAAGTTCTGAGGCCTGAGTACACAAATATGACTGCTTTTTTTAACATTGAATTTTGAGGTGAGGGATGGAAACTCTACTATATGTGTGTGTGTGTGTGTGTGTGTGTGTGTATGTGTATATTATATATTCTTATATATATTCTTATATATTCTTATATAATATACACATATATTAATATGAAAATAAACATGCATATAATACATTATATATTAATATATCATTTATTTATATATATATAATAATATATTAATATCTTATGTGTATATGTATATTTATATATTATATATGTGTATAAATGAGACACACACCACACACCATCCCTCACCTCAAAGTTTCAATGTAATAAAAAAAAAAGACCAGGTAAATTAGAAGCTATACAGCAGGTGTGTACACATGATTATATACCTAGATACTGTATTAAATACTAGTTATAACAAGTCCTACCACAGTGAGAGAGACTGACAAAATCTGGTCTTGTAATGAGAGGACTTCATGAAAGACACTGTGATGTAATGCTAGCAAAATGTTTGCTCTGAACTAACACATTAGCTTCGTGTCACTCAAATCTACACGACACACAAACGTCTTTCAGACCTCAGTTAAGTTCCTAAACAGCCATTACAAACCACTGTGGTTGGAGGTATCTAAATACCTCCAAACAGGGACCCCTTCAAGAAAACTTAGTGAAGGTCAGCGGGTGGGTTTTTGTTGGTGCTGTTTTGATTTTAACTACGAAGGATTTGGAAATATAATTCCTCAGAACAACCCATATATGAAATCAATGGAACTTAAGGCCAGGCTCTCATCAAGAGGCGCAATTGGAACAAAGCACTTATTGCAGACCTGCAGGAGGTTCGCTCCCAAGGTGAGTCGTTTCTTGTTACTAGATAGTATCAGAAGGAAGCTGCTGGGAAGCGCTGAGCTCTGCAGTACTTCCCTGTTCCCGTCAGTTAGCATAACATCATTTGGCTGGTGCTCTGGGTATTGACGTTATGTAATACAAACAGGCTTATGTAAGGAGACTGGAGCCAGGTACTGATCAATGTCTTCAGAGCATACATGTTTGCGACTGTGCTTTCTCCAGAGAATGCTGTGTAGAGTTGTGAGATAGCCAGAAAGTAACATCACAATATGGTGTGAATATTCATGTCCTTTCCTGGCAACTATCACTTCTTATTGCATGGCTCTATCTCTATTACGACTAGCCCCAGCTGTGTGTATCTTTGGGGCAAACAGTTGGTTTGTTTTCTCTGTCCAAACCAAAAAATGTCTAGACTTGTACTGCAGGCATAACCTGCTCTATTAGTAGCTTCATACCTGGAGTTGATGGTTCCAGGCAGCCCTGCTCCTTCCTTACTTCCTAGTGTTTTCTCTCAAAAATTACCCAGATGCATGCAGTTGTTCTTAGGAACCTCACTCTGATGCCAATCCAGGTTTCCCTTCTTACTAGTTTTGCGTAAGTTACTTAAAGTAATTTTCTTGATTATAAATGTGGATGTTGGCACCTGTCGCCAAAGCCCGAGTGCATGAATAATTCACTGCAAGTAGCTGATGATAACAGCCTACAATTTATATTTTTATTGCTAGTCACACAGTCAAGCTATGAAGATATCTGAATGAATTGCGTCAATATCTTGATACTTAGAGTTTCTAAATTTCCAATTTATTTAACGTTTGTTTCAGTAAAGCTCTTATTTCTCTGGGGAAAGCTGTAATTTTATCACCTCCTGTCATTGCATTTGTCAGGGTGGGATGCTGGCCCTAGGGTTAACAGGGAGTTCAATGACTCCACAGGCAACTGTAGACAGCATAGACGCGCAGTGGCTTATTTGTGATATGTGCCCCGTGTGATAGTAGCACAGCAGGCTGCACACAGGAACACAGGGAACAACTGTGGTCTGTGGGAGGCACAACTTGAACTATCCAAGATGAAGTGTCTGCTGGTTTTACAGAAGATATGGCTGCTTGCTTGAATAATCCTGCAAGATAGCAGAATGGCAACTGTCTCTGGTGTCCTTGATAATGAAACATTATTCATATGGGGAACCTTTTTCATGGGAGCAGAGTTGGGCAGAGAAACTCCAGTTAGAATATTTCACCTTTCTGATGTCACCAAGCCAAGGCAGCAAATGATCCTGACCCTTACTTTCAATACGTATGTCAGCATGAAAGACTTTGGTCTCTTGATGTACAAACTAGTACATATGACTATCCCCAAAATAACTATAATTTGCTCAAAGGGTCTCTTCTTAAATAAATTCTTTGTGATGCTTGTAATGGTTAGTTTTGATTTTCAAGTTAACAAAAGTTAGAATCATCCTGGAGACTAACCTCTAGCTATGTCTGCGATGGTATTTCCAGACAGACCCACTCTCAACTTGGATGGTACCATCCTGTAGGCTGGGTCTCCAGAACGAATTAGATGAAGAATGTGAACCTTGAGCCCAAACTCCTCTCTCTGCTTCTAGGCCCCAGTGGCAACATGGCCAACACCCTCACACTCCTATGGTCACAACATATTATATCCACAAATTTTGAGCCAAAATAAATCTTACCTTCCTTAATTACTTTTGCAATGTTTTGTCACAGCATGGAGAAAAGTAACTGAAATATTATGCTAAACTGAGACTAGACACAATTGAGAAAGAAGCTATTATTTGGTACTGTGGGATAATACAAAATCTTCTTTACTTGAAATATATGTGCCATTTGACTCCTCTAGTCTCGTTTCCAGTATATTACTGTGGATACAGTCACCGATTAAGTGGAGAAGAAGGCTTATCTGGGCCTTGGTATAGATTCTCTGTCAAAATAACCAAGATTTATAGTTTTATCGTGTGCTATCTACTGCTTCACAGCTCTATCTGTCCCCATGGTTGAAAAATCAACTTTCTTTCCTTACCTATTTCATGACATCTCTATTTGAGTGTGTGTGGCAGTAGGTGAAGGACTTGGAAAGTCAGAAGACTTACTATGCTTTGCAAAGTTTGTCAGGACAAGAATAAAGAAAGTGGGGCTTTGGGAGTAGCCTAAACTGTAGAGTTCTTGCCTAGCATTCCAGAAACCTTGGGTTCAGTCCCCAGTCCTCTGTTAAGCAGGTGTGGTGACTCATTCATGTAATCCTGACACTCTGGAGCTCGAGCTCGACAGAAGAGGAGCTGAAGTTCAAGGTCAACCTCACCTATGACAAGTTTCAGTTTAGCCTGGCCTACATGAAACCCTAAACTGAAGAATAAAAAGGGTCTTATCCCTCCCTCTTCTGCATCCCTCAGGAAGAATGACCCTATAATGCTCACACATACAATGATGCACCACATACATCATTGGGAATGAGGCAGGTCTACACGTGACCTTACACAAATGACCATCACAAGAAAGTTTGGTACCCAGATCTGCACAGTGCAGCACCCAGAATTGCCCAGCATGCAGTAGACCCTCACTCTGGCATTTGTTAATGAATGAATATTTATATAGCTAGGAGTAGAACTAGCCAGCTAACAGTCCAAAGAGATGTGCACATTTACAGCAAACCCCACTGGGCCAACTTGTCTTCTTTTAACATTTTTCCAATTAAATCATGTGCCAGTGTTTGCCTTGAGCCCAAGGCTTGGATCATCTCCATCAAAACACCTGCTACAGTTTCACTGTGGGACATCTGGTTTATTTTACCCAGGTCTACTAATATTTCAAAAAAAAATAATTACCTGAGATGCTTTAGATTATTACAGCTTGTGGGTCCTTGCGTTAAATGATGCTATGTGTACATCAGACATAAAAATTAGGCAAGATGGTCTTCTGGTCATCAGCAGTCCTCTGTTGATGAGCAGATCATCACCTATCCCCTCAAAGTATGAATTTGGGTGCTTGGTTCTTCCTTTATCTACCTGAGACAGCTCTTCTCATACACAGACACAGACACAGACACAGACACAGACACAGACACACACACACACACACACACACACACACACACACACACACACAGTCACAAGACTTTCCTGAAGAAGAGCTTGTACCCTTGGATTCTGCATTCTAACTGTGTTTGGTCTGTGTGTGTGTGTGTGTGTGTGTGTGTGTGTGTGTGTGTGTGTTTATCTTTATACTGTTTTGTTTTCATTTATCTCCTTAAATCCAAGGTTGACCAAATCAAAAAGTTTTGGCCTCTACCCTCTGGCCATATTTTTGATAAACTTCAGAGATATTGTCTCTTTGGTATCAGTTATGGTACCAGTGATTCTCCAAACCTTGTCATACTCTACTCACTGCACAGTGGCCCTCTGGAGAAAGACCAATGGCACATCCTGTTTTGGTGGATATGCCTTCCTAGAACAGGACATGCTGGAAAGTACCAGTTCCAAGTGTCTAAAGACTTTCAGGAGACACATTGAATGGACAAGTTGGTTCCACTTCTTCCTAAAGTTACCATGGCTTTCCCTGCTGGTGCCATGTGTCCTGTCTTCAGACTTGGGTATGACTATTCCCACATTGCCTGCAGCTTTGCCAGATGTTTGTACTGCAATTTTTGTCCCCAATGCTGTTCCTCTGTTGGGCACTGCAGGTGCTGTAATTAGAGGATGGTGTACATCCAAGAACATATATGTGCAGGGGGCATGTTGAATCACACACATGGTATAAAGTATGATGGATTATTTTCCTTCAGAATATAGTTAGAGGATGTAGCCCCACATCAATGACCCTGAAGGGATCTCCTTCATGGAGCTCCATGGTCCATGGTCAATTGGCTTTTAGTCAAACAATGTCTATGGTGTGCTCAGCTAAGATTGACTCAGTATAGATATAGCCCTCCACCCATAATGAACATTAGAGTTTCCCACTGATATAATAGACCGTTAGCATCTGAAAGGGACACAGTTAAAAAATGAAAGACAGGCAAGATAGAACCATTGTACTAATTGCTATTGATGGATGGCCTTACAGGTATTCAGAGAAGACAGAGAGCCTGGTCTTTGTAGACCTATGGCCTCTTTTGGATGTGCCACTGTCACTTCTGGTACAGTGAAGAGCAGGATATCAGGTGTTATAAGGTTAGGGCTGGCAGTGGGGCTGGTAGATAGGAGGCCCACCATGACTAATCCCATGGTATATACATGAGTCAGATGGTACCACCTCTTTTGCTGGTATAAAAGCTGGGAGAGATCACTATGTTCTTGAATATGGTATACTAGCCTTTGCTGGGAGCTCACTGCGGTTTTCCTATAAAATCACTTACTAATTGTGCTCTTTGCATAATTTTACCCACTGTGGAATATGGTAAAAGACTTGCTACTTGTGGCTTTTATCAAAATCGTTCTCCATAGTTCCTCTATAGAGGAATTTTAATCCAGCAACATGGCTACTCTGGCTGGAATCCAGACATACCCTCAGTACACACTTTTAATCATAAATAATGAAGGTAAAGTTAGTTTGTGGAGAGAAGCAGCCATGTTTGAAAGTGACATCTATTTGAGAGGCAGACAAAGTGATGAATCAGAGAAAGATATGACAGAATGAGTCAGAGATAGGATATACCGAACTCTCACAAGAACAGGAAGAGTTAGTTTGAGACCAGGCAGAACAATTCAGTAAGAAGCTAAGAGAAGCCAGATTGAATCAGTCAGTTTAGAAAGACTTTTGAGCCAGAATAGCTAAATTGATCCAGTCAACTAGAGTTCAGAAAAAAACTTGAAAGGGTGATCTTACTCAGCAATAATCCGCAGAGATGACAATCACATCAGGTGAATAAATTATTTTTACATCTGGTGCCTAATTTGGGACAAAAGTTACATTTATACTTCTCCACGGGTCCTTGTTCACACCTCACAGGCTACCCATGTTCTCTAGATTGTTCTAGCACATGAGCTCATCACCTCAAACCACCTTAGGAGTAGGTGGAAAGGGACAGGGATGATTGCTTGTTCATCACTTGGCCCTGTGTGCCAATTGGAGGAGGTCCTGACATCTGTATCCAGACTGAGGCCACCAAGGACACAGTGATGGGAGCACAGTGTATGTATGGCCTGAGACATGGCATACCTCTGCCTCTGCTTTCCATGCTCAACCTCAATCCACAGCTGCTTTCTGTGGAGCTTCCCCGAAAATTATCCATTTTTCGTCCATTGTGGCCGAATGCCATCCTACTGTCATTTGCTCACCTCACCTCCCAGTTGTGGCTTCATGAAATGGTAATAGTGCCCCACCCAGCGGCTGTCCACCTAGTAAGAAGGAAGTGTATTTCATACACTGACACAGGGAATAGTTCACCCCTTTGGGGCCCATGAGTGATTTCACCACCACTTTCCTTTAAAGAATAAAAACTGAAAGATTTTACCCATGGACACACATAGCTTTATTTTTCCACTAGAAACTTATCTCTAGGCCAGGATACCCATTCATATCTCTGTGAATGGAAAGGGTTTTAGAGATGACTTTGACAAGCCCTATGTCCCAGAGACTTTGATCAACTTCTTTCCTAGGTAAACAGAATCTAAATGGCTTACCATCATGATTTTTGGTAGTCCTTCCTGAATGGCATGGACCAGCTTGGCTGTTGCCAACTTTTGCTATACACGTAAAGGGCTCTCTATTCTTTTTCATAGAAGCACTCCTCAGGTTGGATTTACAAAGGATCACCAAGCATCCTTTTAAACAGGTTGTTTAGGTAAGCAGACACTGGAGGAGGATTAGTAAACTCATCTATGCCTGGTTTTATTTGAGCTATCTAGCTATATTTGGAGCCAGATAACTTGGCGAGATCAAATTCAGGGGAAACAAACGTGCAGCTGTTTGGTTACTTCCAATGTGCCAAGCCTGCTCTGTCTAAATCTGGGAAGTGCTTCCTATGGGAGATGTTTGCGCTGATGTGATAGTGAACAATGATACAGTGACCAAAAGTCTGGGAGCTAACATGATCTAGAGAGGAAAGGGTCTTTATAAACTGTTTGCTGCTGGGGTGTGTTCCTGCCCTTCATACTACAATTAGACTTCTCTAGTCAAAGTGATTCTCATTGTAAGGCATTTTTTTTTCATTGCTGTGTGCCCTGTTTAGTTTCATAGGAACCACATACTATATTAGTCCAAAGACCGTCTAACCTGGGCATTCTCATGGACAGAAATGTGGAAGGTTGAGTAACAGAAATGCACAATTGCCTTTCTCATCGTGCCTTGACTTCATTAAAGACCTGCTTCTCTTCGCAGCATTTTATTGTGTTCATCAGCCTTAAGCTGGTTCAAAACCATACAATAGATCTTATTGGCTTTTGTGATAAATACTTGCTATTTTTTATGTGTTCTACTTAGCTTTGGTTATCAGCTTGGCACAATCTAGAGTCGGCTGGGAAGGAGAAACTGAGGAATTGCCTAAAGCAGGTTAGTCCATCGGCTTCTTTGTCATCTTAGATGACTGGCATGGAAGTGTCCAGCCAACAGCACCGCCTCTAGGCTCACTCGGGAGCCAACCAGTGAGCAGCTTTCCTTCATAATCTCTGCTTCAGTTCCTGTCTTCCTAACCTGCCTTGAGGTTCCTGTCCTGACTTCCCTCAGTGATGGGATATTATCTGGAAATATAAGCTGAAATAAACCCTTCTGTCTCTAAGTTGCTTTTGGTTGTGTTTATTACAGCATCAGAAAGCAACCTAGGGTGCTATGGTATGAGTGTCTGTAACCCTCCCCAAATTCTTGTGTTGCAGACTACTAGTGTGATGCAAAAAAAAAAAAAAAAAAAGGTAGGGCTTTAAGAGGCACTCAGACCATGAGGTGACGCCATTGTGTGAATCTGGTGATTGTATTGGTTACTTTGTATTTCACTGTAACAGAACACTTAACAAAAGCAAAATGTTATGCTCATTTATGGTGTCATCCATCACAGAGGCTACGGCAGATGAGCAGGTCACCCCTCAGCAGAGGAAACCTGCTGTAGGAGTGTCCCAAACAGGAAGCTGGTCACTGGTGGCAGGACCAGGAACCTGAGCAAGCAGGCTAAAAGCAGAATTGTCAGGGGCAGCTTTGCTTATACACTGAAGGTCTAAAATCAGCCATAGGCCTAAGTCAGCCTGCTAACGCAAAGTCTCGGGTCTCTGTGAAAAAACACTGAAACAGATAGCTATAAGATGTTGTAAACAAGCAGCTTTGGTGGAAATTTGCCAGCCTGAGTCGTCATAGACCTTGTAGATAAGTGACCTTGGTGGATAGTACCAACTCAGATTAGGACAAGTGAATCATAGACAGAGTCATAGTGTCCTGTCCCCTGAACTTTCACCCAGCTGACACTCTGTTCTGGAAGATATCTGTACTCCCCCTGAACACCTACACTCCTGCATCATCCCCTTCCCCCACATCCTGCTTTTTTGTGTATATAACCCCTGTGTGAAAAAGTAAAAATTACTATTTGATCAGCCTATAGACAGATCACCATTCTTTGTGTTTGCCTGTCCCCCATCTTCTCCCCAGACCCCTGTTTAATGTCCTGCTGGCCAGGACACAGAATTGGAGGTTCGACCTTTCAGAGGCCTTCCCTTAGTAATCTATTTCTAGCAGGCAGGCCTTCCTTCACAAAGTATCCACTGAAACTAGCTGAAGAGAAGGGATCCAAGAACAAGAGCAGGTAGCAGACATTGCAAGTGTAAAGTGGTCTTGTCAAGGAGGTATGAAGACTCTCTGCTTCCCTTGGCCATGGGAGGACACAAAAAGGAGATGCCATCTACCGATTGGATGGCCCTTACTAGACACCAAGTCTTTTTCATTATTATTATTACTATAGAAAAAAAGTTAGTATGGTATATTCTGATCATAATTCCTCTCCATCATTTTTCCCAAATACTGTCCAGCTGCTTTCTTGTCCAATTTCTTTGTCTATTTAGAAAACAAACAGGGCCATGAAAACAAAAACCAAACAATCAAACAAACCAGAATAAAACAAATCAGCCAGACAGAGAAAAGCAAAACAAAGAAAAGGCACAAGAAATACATATTCATGCAGACATTCCACACACACACCTAACCCCACAAAAATGAAAAATCAAAACCCCCCCAATAGATAATCAAAAGATAAATAACGTAAAAAACTGCACAAAACACTGAGACAAAAACATCTCTAAAAATACCATTTTCTGTTGACATCTACTGCTGGGCGTGGGGCCTCCCTTAAGAGTGGTTTGTATACCCAGTGAGATGCCATTGGAGAAAACACGTTTCCTTTGTGAGCAGCTGTCAGTTGGAGATAGTGTCTAAGTTAGGGATGGGAGCTCAATCTCTAGTTCCTCTCTCAGTGCTGGGACCGTGTCTGGTTTGAACCTGTGTAGGCTCTGCACATGCTGCCGTGGGCTCTGTGAGTTCATATGTGCATCAGTCCTGTTGTGTCTTGAACACATTATTTCTCGGTGTCCTCTACCCTCTCTGCCTCTTAGGATCATTCTGCTTTCTCTTCCGCAGAGTTCCCCGAGGGGAGAGATTTGAAGAACCATTCCATTTAGGACTAAGTGCTCCGAGTTCTTTAGCTCTCTGCACTCTATCCAGCTGTGGGTCTCTGTACTCATTCCCATCTCCTGCAGGAGGAAGCTTCTTGGATAACGGTTGGGTGAGACACTGATCTATGGGTACTGCAGAATCAGACACCAACTCCTTCAGTCCTTTGATTTTAGATTTCCCAGCCTCTAGAATGCGAGCAAGATATTCATGCTCGTTATAAATAACCATTTAAGCTATTTTTGTTATAGCAGCTGGAACAGACTAAAACATTTGGATTCCACACTAGATGAATGGTCCCTTTGTGTGGCTTAATGTCATTTATATTTCAAAGGATTCTCACCTAACTACTTCTGAATGGGAAAAGAGAAACATCCTTTTGTCCAAGGCCCCGAAACAGTGTGGCCTAAAGCAGGCACTAGACACTGAGTCAAGTTACCTAGTATGTTCCTCTACTGGATGTAGTCCTTATCTTGCTTCTTGTCTCTCCTAACTTTCTCAACTACTGTCCTTGCTGCTTGTTCTAGCCTTAAATCCTTGTCTTGATTCTGATCTGTACATTTTCGTCTCCTGGATATGAAATGTTATAATTTAGTCTTGAATGTACTTGAAAAACCCATGTGGTAAAACCTTGTTCCCGAGAGTGGTAGGTAGAGGAACATTTAAAGGTAGGATCTAATAGAATCTCTTCAGGTTGTTGGCGGTGTGTCATTGAAGGAAATTCCAGGTCCCTGCCCCCACCTCATCCATCTTTGCTTCTTGGCCCTGAGGTGAGTCGTTTTGCTCTGCCCCACACCCAAACATGATATGCTGCCTCACCATGGGCCTAACCTATCATGGGCTTGGATCTCCAAAAGCTCTAGGGATGGATACTGGCTAACACATCGACTCTTACCTTGTGAAATCAGCACCTTTCCCTTTATAACAGTGAATGTGTGGACCATCTTGGGATGCAGGTCCCCTGGGCTAACCAAATCACAGGAGTCTTCATATTTTGCATACTTGATCTTCTCCTTCACCAAAGTCGCCCCAAGCCTGTTAATCTACTTTAGTCTTTTAGACCAAACATATAAACAGGCACTCTCTCCATGTCACTTATTCTATAAATTGTAATCCTAAGCATATTGTAATTTATTCAATAGGTCAGGTTCTAAAAGCAATCATCACAAAGGAACTGAGAGTGAGCCTTGTCATCTAAAGGAGACAGCCCAGCCAAGCTGTGTAATCTTGGGAATGTACACATGAAACAGAACCACATGGGATGAAGGTACTGGCAAGGGCATCCACCAGTACATTCAGGAACTTTCCAAAGGATCAGTTTACTCAATGACTATCACCAAGGTTAATAACTCCTTTCCATGTGGGCTGATATGGAAACTATTTTTATGTATCTCTCTTGAATATAGTTAATATCTTGTTAGTCCCTGCCTTGGGAAGCCAGTGAGCAACTTCCACTGTACAACCTTGACCTTATTAATGTCACTCTCCTCTCTTGTGGCCATGTCCTCTGCTTCTACGAGAAGAAACAGACCATCCAAGCAAACACGTTTCTATAGGCAGCACTGGGGCTTCCTTCTCAAGTTTTCGACTTAAAAAAAAAAAAAAAAAAAAAAAAAAAACTTCTAGGCAGGTCTTAAGATGTAGTTCAGACTGGCCTCAGACTTATGACTTGGCCCCCTGAGCAATGAATTGCAGGTATAGCATCATATTCAACTTGTCATCAATACCCAGTTACACTGAATATAGTGCCATGAGCAATGCACATAAAATCCCAAGTAGAATGCATAGTCTTTGGGGGAGACAAGTAAGATAAAGGTATACAGTATGTTGGAAAGAGCCATTAAAGATAAAACAGGAAAAGTAATGAGCCCAAGTAAGTCACCAGAGGAGGTGACATTTGTGCAAAAGCCAATAAAAACAGAACTGGAGTAACTTTGTTGGTGTCTACAGAATATCCCAAGCAAAGGAGACAGAGAAAACGTTCTAGAATGAGCCAGGACAGGAGTGAAGGATGGGGAGGCCGGCAGCAGATGAGGTCAGAGACATTAGAAGTGGGGAGGGGGAAGTGGGGGCAGATCAAGTGCTGACTTTTGGGGCACAGGTTTCTTCTGGGGGGGGGGGAGTAGATTCTGAGGATCGTGCAGCTTGGTTTAAGACAATACTTCCGGTTTTGTTGTAGAGAAGGAAGGGGTGGCAAGCCAGAGGGAGGGGCTGGGCTGAGCGCTTTTGGAGTAGTCTGGGTGAGAGATGTGGATGGCTGGGGACCGGGAAGAGATGGGGGTGGGGAGAGTGTGTGAAAAGGAGTAACATTCTGGATGTAGCTTTGAAGGTAAAATGAAAAGGATTTTCTGGCCATCCAGTGGGGTAGCAAAAGAAAAGGAGTTTCAGATGACCCTGAGATATTTTGACCCCTATGGACATCCCAGCAAATCTTAAATCTTCAAGTCTGTGCTAATATTCTTAGGACTGTAGAAAGTATTTCACAATAATGATGCTACTAAGTAACATGAAAACCTTTGCCAAATTATTAGGGCTTGATTTACTTGTTTATGGTTTTGTTCCGAATGTAACTTTCTTTATATCTGTTTCCACTGGGGAAAGGGTATTGTACCTAAATAATGACAAAATTCTTTGCCTTGGTTTTGAGACAAGAGATGCTATTGTCTTGGGTCACAATCCTGAGTGGGATTGTAGGTGGGGTTAACTGGGAAGACTTGATGCAGGGTATAGTCTAAAGGTACAGTCAAAGGGTTATCAGTCTGGCCAAGTCAGAGAGAAAGAGGTGGAGGGAGACACTGTTTTGGTCTGACTTAGCTGCTATAACCAAGTATCAGAGACAAACCAATTTGTGAGCCGTGCTTCTGGCTGCTGGGAGTCTGTGATGTGTGTATGGGGGATGTCTGCATGTTCCGGTTCTGCTAAGGACTCTCTTCTGGGTTGCGACTGTCAGTTTCTTCCAATATCCCCACATGACAGTGTCCATGCAAAACACATAGCTCTTGCCTCAAAGGGAATAGGAAAGCTTATTCTGTTACCAAATATGAGTGGCCAGGATCTGAGAACACATACTCAGGTTGCCCCAAATCCCATGTTCTAACACATAAAGGGCTTCGTGAAGTTGTCAGAGTTAACAGAGCAAAGGAAGCCATTAATCAGGGTACTTTTCAAAGACACGGCTATAAACATCTTGCAGACAGGATAAGGGATCCGGGAAACCTTGGCTACAGGTCTCAGTTGCTGTCTGATGATATTCTCAGCTTTTGTGTTGGTAAAAGCTAGAGGTCTGTACATTCTAAAAAAAAAGATTTATCTAAGTTACAAGGATTTTACATTACATACAGAGGTGGGCAATAAATGTCTCCTGGGGGCTTTGAGACAGCCAGTGATAATGAAATGTTAACCAGTCAGTAAGACCTGTAGGATAGATAATGGAGGCGTCCTTCTGTCTGTACCCTGGAACAATGACAACAACAATCGTAATAATAACAATAGAAAGAGACCAAGCAAGCCCTCTGACTTCCTAGTAAAGTTCTGTCACTCATGAAGGCTCCAGTGTCACATCCTCCCAGTGACTTCCCAGACTCCCAATTCCATCACACAGAAGGCTACGCTTCTCCCCCTGAATTTTAAGAGGATGCCTTCAATCCACAGCTGAAAGGAAGGGGAAGGACAAAGGGACTCTAGTAGTCAGTGTGAATACTAGGTTCTTGGTGCTACTAGGACAGCAGCCTGTGAGGTGATAGCTCTGATCTGTGGGTGGGCTCCTTCAGCAGTTACCTACTGACTTCCTACTCATGCCAGAGACCTATCAGTGACCCATGTGGACAGAAATCCCAGAGGGCAGTATGAGTGTGCGTGTGCATGTGCGTGTGCGTGTGCGTGTGCGTGTGTGTGTGTGTGTGTGTTCAGATGATAATGGTACTGAGGAATCAGGAAACACCCAGGACTTCATGGGTAATTAGTTCTTAGAATTTAACTAGCATATGAAGTGCATCACTGTGTTATTTGTTCTGAAGAGTCAAACGCTTGGGAAACACATCCATTTGAATGTAATAAAATTGAATAGGGATTACACACTTAGTACTCCTACAGTCTTTTGAAGAGTTAGGGCAGGTGCCCTTCCTAAAACCCTTAAGTGCTCCTCCCAGGGATAGCAAGCAGTTTTAGTGAGCAGTAAGCTGTACTGTAACAGTTACTCTTGCAAGTAATTGGGTTTCCACTCTGTCTGTTTGGGATCACCTCTATCTAACCTACTCAGGTTGTCCCCATTAGGGCTTTTCACTTAGAACCCCATTGCAGCGATCATATACTGTATTTTTAGCATCTTATATAAACTTCCTTACAAATGCCTGTTACATAACCAGCCCCCCCCCACCCCACCCCAGGCTCTCTTCCAGCGTCTCCTAGATTTATGGTAGAGGTAAGCAGATATGTACGGGTTAATGGATCCCTGTCCAGTGACTGAGTGTCCCAGAGGCTCACTCCACTGCTTTGAGCAGGGCTGAGTGGGCAGCAACAAAGTAATGTTTCTCAAGATGGGGTCTCCTTCCTTTCAGCCTCTACCTTCTGTTCCATTTGCATCAGGTGTCACACTGCTATGTCCCCCGAGCTTGGGAAACACTGTTCCAACTGCCATTGTGTTCATATAAAGCTCTCCAGCTAGGCTCCAGGGGCAACTCAGAGCAGCATCTAGTTTGTCTTCTATACAGATGGCAAATGGAAGCCAGGAAAGCAGGTGACCTCTTCCCACCGCCCACGGAATGCAGTCAGCGCTAAGGTGTCTGGATCCCCTTCCTTAGAGGGCTTCTATCAAGCCAGCAGTGTCTCAGCTCTGGTTTCTCATATATAATGAATGAGACTTACTAGAAGGTGGATTTTGAAACCCTTTCTATAAGTGTTTCACCTATAGAAACACTATCGGATATAGGCAGATTGTATAAAACTTTATGGTTTTAGTGTTTAGTGCATTAGCTAGATTCTAGCATCAGGGATGTCATTATCCTGAACCAGGAAATGGACTGTGTATGTATGTATGCATATCTGTATGTATGATGTATATGTATATATATGATTGAACACGGGATTAGATTACCTAGGCATATACTCTATCTTTGTGTTACATTCCCTGGTCCATGGTCACTCAGTTGTCTTTCTTTCTCAATGATAATCTGGAAAACAAATGGTAAGTTCACTGACTGTACAAACAGGAGGTTCAAATGTCCTCCTGCATTGTGTGCAAGCAAACCATTGTGTCAATGTTATTCTTAACAGTCTAGTTATATCAGGAAAAGGCACGGGGTGCGGCAGTGGGCAGGAGGGATAAGCACGGAATGATGGTGATAAGCATTTTCCAAATTAGGAAACAGATACGCTTTTCTTCTGACTCTCTTACATAACCGATCTATTTTAGAAGACAACACTAAAAAAAAAAAAAAAAAAAAAAAAAAACTGAAATGAAATACAAATCTCCTGATTTTACTACTTCATTAGCAAAGAATGACAAAAGCCAGCGATGCTTACAGGAAGAAGGGAGAGAGCCCTTGAAGCCTGTCAGACACCTCCTGCCCAGAGGCTGGCTTGCAGGACGGCCTCTTTTCCATCCCAGTCTGTTGGATGAGTCAGAGACCAAAGGCTAAGTTTCAGAAAATGAATGAAGGTACTAATTTCTCTCTCCCTTGAATTTAAGAGGCAGTTGCATCAAAGGGCATACCCTTTCTGGTGTCACAGAGAGACGGAAGAATGACCTATTACAATGCCAGTGATTACTGTGCCGAGACTTCCTGATTCATCGGGGAAGTTGTGCTGCATGCAAAGGCCACAGTGGAAGCACAGCCTCTTACATAAATAAGTTACATAAATGAGAGAGAACAGGTTATGTAAATGTATAAACCAGCAAACATGAATTATAACCATTCACAAATGCCATGGGGAACAGGACACAGTTCCTCCTACCATCCCCTTCCTCCTTAACTTGTCATAACTGTGTCACTTCATTCCATGACAGATCGGGTGTATTTGTCATAGTCATTAGGGAAAGAGACTGCAAAGGGCAAGGTGATCCCTCATCTCATTTTCTGAGACACACATTTTCCTTTTGAGAGAACTCTCATAACAAACTTGCTTTGAAACTGTAACTGAAAAGACCTATTTGTTTATCAATTTTTTTTTAATTATACTTTGTCTGTAATCATGAATGTGTTTGCTAGGGCACAGTTTGAAAACTGCCTGGCAAGAATGAAGCATGCAAGTGTGTGTGTGTGTGTATGTGTGTGTGTGTGTGTGTGTGTGTGTGTGTGTGTGTGTGTCTATGCTTGTGCTCGTGCACATGTGCTATACTGGTTAGACTTTTAAGTCTCCAGTGAGTGTCTAGGCATCTAACTAAAGTCATTGTTCTGCTGTGGCTATGGCTATGGTTCCAGGCCTGGGGGCTTGCCTAGTAGGCAGGAGGTTCTAGTCTTAATTCCAAAGCTACAGGAACAAGGTAAACACCATTGCCCCCATACATGAACAATTCCCCGTGCTCCCCGCCCCAGGGGATGAGGAAGTGCTCCTTGCCTGGCTGCAGCTTGCTTCAGAGACAGTCTCTGCAGTGCTGCTGGAACAGGAGCCTGGGATTTTGTTTTTGTTTTTAAGTCAGCTCTTCTTTCTCTGCCTCTTTGTTCCTGTCCCCTCTTTCTTTCCTGAAGTTTGCTTATTGTGTAGTAGAAAGACACTTTCAGACCTTCGTTACCTGTTCCGTGTAAAACAGGAACTACTGTTTGAGAATTTTAGACAGCATGACCTTTGATATTCCATCCAATTGCTTTATTTTTGAAGATATCATGAACAAAAACCTAGAGATAACTGTTTATTAAACATTATATACCATATTATCATTGTGAGAAGATCTTAAAATCTTTGTAATACTGACTGTATGATTTCAGAAAAATATATTTCCTTTCCTGTTACCAAGTATTTGGAAAAGAACCAAAAGCCTTAAATCTCTTCCTACATTATCAACCCAGTACTCTGTAATCAAATCTATAAATATTTCCATTGAGAATAAACTCGATGCTGTCACTTTTAAAGGAACTAGAATCCATTACATATGAGCCAAACTGTCTTCACTCGACAAAGCTGCAGAATGCTTGCGTCGTAGTGATCTGGTTTCTGCCACAGGGAAAATGTTTTTCTCCTGTTTTCTCATTTAAAAAGAACTCTACGCAACTGTGGGTTTGTGTGTATGAAGGATGTAGTGCCCACCTGAAGAACCTGGAGACTTTCACTCTCTCAGTGCATGTGTGGTTTGTTTGTTTAATAGTTTAATGGGGTTTGGTGTATTGCACTTTTTAAATTAAAATTTAAAGGTCGCTCACAAAGTATCGGGCTTCTTTTGGACAGTTTATTCCTGTCTTTCGTAGTCTTAATAAACTTCATCACAAGTCAGCACTAACCAAGCACCAGGGAAAAAAACTCTTGCGTGCTGGGAGGAAGTGGTCTCACGACGTGAAATGTGTGTGTGTGTGTGTTTGTGTGTGTGTGTGTGTGTGTGTGTGTGTGTGTGTGTGTCTAAAGTTGGCCGATTTCAAATATGAGTTTCGAAGTAATCACACCGTGCATTCACAGTCCCTTTGCCTATTCTAGCCAGCAGTAACCCAGGGCATCCAGACCCACCCAAGGCTTCCTTCCATGGCCAGGAGTCGAAGTACCTACTTAGGTGCTGCAGGTTTGGGGGTCACAGCACTGCTCGTGCACATACGAACTGCACAGCGCCCACGTTATAGGTCTGGGGACCGGCCACAGTTACAAGAGGTGTCAGCTCGAAGGCCGCCCCGGAGACTTCGGGCTTTGTTCAGTCACGAGCCAAGTCCTCCTTGTCAGAGAAGCCAATTAGATCCCCGCTGGGGATCATCTGATCTCGCGTCCCTCTCCAGGAGGGGCTCAGACAGGGCGGGACCGGCCGGCCAGCTCCCGGGAACTGGGCGGCCGGCCGCGTGTCGGGAGGCTGGGCGCGGAAGCCAAAGCCCGCCCCGCTCCGCCTCGATAAGCCCCGCCCCTCGCCTTCAGGCCCCGCCCCCAGGGGCTCCCCGGGCGCGCGCCGCCCCGCCATGTCCGCGCGCCACGCCCCCCTGCTCGCCGGCCGCGTGCGGAGCCGCGCGCCCCGGAGGTTCCCGGACCGTGGCGGCGGGCGGCGGCAGCAGAGCAGCCCTGCACGGGCCATGTCTTCTCCGGCCGTGGCGAGGGCGTCCCCGGGCGGGAATCGGGAGGCGGCCGGCGGACCGCGGAGCCGGAACGGGCCGTGGGAAGTGGGCGGCGGCGAGCGGTTGGAGCGCGCGAGCGCGGAGCCGGGACGCTGGGAGCTTCTGCTCCGCCGGGGCGAGCTGCTGGCGCTGGGCGGCCACCTGAAGGGAGCGCTGGAGGCGTTCGCGGCTGCGCTGCGCCGCGGGGCCCCGGTCAGGCCCGAGCGCCTCCGTACGCTAGTGGACTGCCTGGTGTTCAGCTACCGGCTCCGCCACGGGCTGCGCTGGAGCGCGGCACCCGCGGCGGGCGCGGCCGGGCTGCTCAGCTGCCTGGGCTGCCGGGGCTTCCTAAGCGAGCCGGTAACTGTGCCGTGCGGCCACAGCTACTGCCGCCGTTGCCTGCGGAGGGAACTGCGCGCCCGCTGCCGCCTGTGCCGGGACCGCCTGCCACCCGCCGCCGCCGCCTCCGAGGGGACCCCGCGGCCGCCGCCCCTGGCCGCCGCCATCGCCGACTTCCGAACCAGCGTCGTGCTCAACCACCTGGCGGAGAAGTGGTTCCCGGGCCAGCGCGAGCGCGCGCGGGCGGCCGGCCGCCTCGGGGAGCTGCTACACGAAGGACGCTACCGGGAGGCCCTGGCCGCCGCCTGCGACGCCCTGCGAGCAGGTGATGCGGGGCCGCCGTGCGGACCGGGCGAGCGGGGATCGCGAGTGTGGGAGGGGGCGGCGCCCCGGGGTGCTTCGGTCACGGTGGGGATCGCCCGGGAGCCGCGAGTGACGCGGAGCGGGGAGGGGCGCGGATGCGAGGTTCCCTCGTGCGCGCGCCGAGCGGGGACCTGGGGCCGGGGAGCTTGGGCGCGGGGTGGGTGGGGGCCGCAGGCTTCCCTCTGTGCGCTGTCCCGGAACCCCAGCCAGGGTGGGGCGAGCATCCCCGGGCTTGGCGGGGCTCGGGGGGGGGGGTACCGCGTCTACCTTGGTCGTGCACTAAAGTCACCGGGGCAATTAGAAGCCGCGGGAGGGCAGAATTGCATAAGCTGGGTGGGGGGGCGTTGTGTAACGGGTGACGTTCGGTGGGCGTGGCGGGAGCCCGGCGCGGGCACCGGCACCAGGAGGCCCAGTGGCAACCCAGCTCGGGAGTTGGTGGCCAGCTGCCCCCGAAGTGGTCACCTCTTCTTACTTGCTCCTGAAACTTCCACCTGCCTATCTCGTATCCTGCTTCCTTTGCGTGCTCCCACATACCCCTGGTGTTGCTAGAGGAGTAGCTTCCTGTGAGGAGTTTGCCTTATTCACCGTAGACTTGTGAGGGGAAGCTTTGTAGGTCTTTTGTTTATATTTTCGTATCCAAGAAGCAGCAGCTTTGTCCTGCCTTTTAGTTAGAGCTTAAGATGGCATTTAAGCTTCGAAAAAGGGTCATGTAAACTTAGTAAAACCAGGGGTTCCTCTTTAGATCCTGGAACATGGTTGTTCTCTAATGTGGAGGGGACCTTACCTAGAAAAGCATCTTAGAGACGTCTTTAAATGGCTACCTCTTGTAGGAGTCCTGTCAGTATGGACATCTAGTGGCCCGTCCAAGGATGTCATTCCTAGGCTCACAGCTGCCTACGGGAAAGACTCATCAGGCCCAAATATCAACCATATCGTAGTTGGTCACCAGGTGTTGAACATGCTTTGTGTCTGGTGCCTGCCACGAGAAATTACTTATATGATTAATCCCTAGGAAATCATTGACATTGGGACTTTGGACTGATTTAGGTATTAGATAAGTTAAAAACTTGTAACTGAAATTATTATCTTGACTCTTTTAGTCATACTGAGCAAGTGACAGTAGCTTCAGGCATCCCCTTCTGGCAGGTTTTCATTTTCTTCCAGCAGCTTCATGATCAGGCACTAATAAACTGAGATGACAAACCCAGAGCGATGGAACACTCTGGAATCCACAGTTCTGCTGGGGTTGACTCTGGATATCTGGGTGAATAAAGTTGAGTGGGAGAAGCTGGACCCAACTAACTTAATCATCCAGTATCAGGCTTCGGTCAGACCTTAATGAGGAAGCAGAGACAGGACAGGTGACTTATCAACAGTCACTTGAGTGGTGGCTTGTCTAGGCAGTTTAGACCCTCCACTTGCCAACATTCTGTGCCCAGTATTGAGATTCTAGGGTCTATCAGGGTATCACCTTGAACAGAAAAGGCTGGGAATGATGAATTCTTTTGTTTCCAAGCCTCAAAGACCGCATGTGAGATTTGCCTATAAGCTATATAACCACACATTTTTAGGACTTGAATGCAAGTCTCTTGCCTTTCACTTTATTATGTTATTGGTTTTTTTTTTTTTTCTTATTTGTAGGCTTGTCAAAAAATCAGTAATTCTACACCAGAATATGTATCTCAATGATACTAATGATACTATTTCTTTTCTCTTGAATTCTTTGTGTGGGATAAAAAGGAGAAAATTATAGAGCCAGATATATTTTAGTTGGTAGAGGGCAATTGTATGTGTTTCATAATTTATGGGCATTAATAGGCAGATAGCTCAGGAGTAGTGTGCTTGCCTGGCATGTGCCGTGTTCTGCTTTGCAATCTTAGCCTTCCAAACAAACAACCCACCACAGTTTGTAAGCTGCTAGTCTCATAAATCTGTTTGTCTGGTTGTTAGGGTTAAGGGTTTTTGTTGTTGTTGTTTGGTTTGTTTGTTTGTTTGTTTGTTTTTGAGTTGGTGAGTCACTAGCTAGGGAAGCTTTTGAAATGCAATTGTATCACTGCTCAACTATAGTTATTAATGGTACTGTCCTTGGTGATAATGAAAAAAGCCTTGCTGTAATTTTTCATGTTTCTTAGAATGAAACAAATATTATTAGAAAAAAAAAATCTAGTCTGCAGTTGGCCCACACACAACCAAACTTATCCTTGTCGACAGAAAAAGAAAGCTTGGAAACCCTTGCCAAAATCAGAATTCCCATTGAGATTACATAAGGTTCTGTTGCATTGAAATATATTTAGATAACATTTAATCCATTGATCTTTTGGTATTAACTCTCAGATGTTTCATAACTTTCTTCTTAGTATTCAAGGAGCTTATGTAAAGGTCTTTACTGCATCGAGTCTTTATACTGGAGTCTTTTGAACTAATCCCACTGTGGAGTGTTGCCGTCTTTTTATTCTGGATTTTTATACTGACCTCCCTCTCTCCTGTGTTCCCCACTCCCCAAATGAAAACAGCAGAACAGTGTGGTTGACAATTTAAACTGGCTTTAAAAAGTCAAGGGGTGTGTGTGTGTGTGTGTGTGTGTGTGTGTGTTCGTTCGTGTGTTCGCGCCCGTGTGCGCACTTTTATTTAAATTGTTTAAGGAAGGTACATAGTTTAGTTTTTTATGTTTTTCATTTACTTACATTTTTGCTCATGCATACATACATGCCATGGACACTGTGTGGGAATGAGAACTTTCCATGTCAGACCTGGGAAGAATGGCTTGGCAGCAAACCCATCTCACCAGCCCAGACTTTATCTTTATATTATTAGCTCCATATGTATTAATGGGTCCTAGAGAGGACCTTCAGAAGGATGTTAAGACCTCTAAAGCAGGAGATGTTTTATAGCTAGTGACAAAGCTCTGCACGCTGGAGGTAGACTACCTACCAGAGTTCCAGTACAACCTCCACCTAGTGTATGACCTGGGTATGTGGCCTGACCTCTCTGTGCTCTGGTTTCCTTGTCTAAGCCATGAGTGTGGTCTTTCCCTCAGAGGGCTTCTGTGAGAACTGACTGGGCAAAAACAAGTGAACTGCTTCAGAAGAAGGCCTCAGACAGTAAATTCCCAGAAGACCATAGTGAGTTTTACAACGTAAAAGCTCTTTGCCGGTCAGGCGAATTAGCTGAAACTGAAATTTAAGCCTTGTGGTTTTAAGTTCAGTTCCATTTTTATATACATTTTTACCAAATAAAGGTTAAACCCTGATTGTAGTTTATACATGTCAGTTAGTAGCATCCTGCTCTATCAGCTTCTGGGGAGAGTAGAGTGAGGTTTTAGTTTTAAAAAGATGGGTCAAAGCAAATCCATTCTGAATGTTTAAGGAGAATGCAAAGGGTTTCGATAGCTTCTGCAATTTAACCAGTTTAAAATGACTGCACTTTAATATATGTATATACCCTTCTGTATTTAATGTATTTATGCCCTTACTGCACACAGGACTTAGCACTGCCAGTTATATGCCTCTTAGAGTTCACAGACCATTTTCATTTCAAACATCTTCCCTGAACCACACAAAACCCTTGTGAGTCGAAAGGCAAGCATCCGTTTTTTTAGTCCTTGGACTGAGGAACAAAGTCCAAAAGTTTCTGATGACTTTTAAGGCAAATAATCAAGTTAGACCTAAGCAGAAAACAGGTGACTTGCCTTGGAAAATGGAGTCGATGAGAACATTAGCATTTAAGAAATATTAACTCTTATTATTATTCAACAAATATTTACTGAGTACCTTTGATATGTCAGGAACATAGGCTGTATGTTTTAGATTCTGGAAGTACAATAAAGAACAAAATAAAGTCCCTGTCATTATATAGTATGTATTATTGGCTTCTTTAATTATAACAAAATAATATTCATTCAAAATATTTTTAAAATGGAATTTGTTAATTATTGACTTATAATGAATTGATACTATAGCAGTCAGTCATTTAGTTAATGAGGGGCTTGAAGGGTCTTTACAATGCCTTGTAACTAAAATGTAACTAAAATAGCAGCCTTATTTTGTTGTAGAAGATAGAAAAACCTGGTCCTATAAATACCTTCTAGGGTCCTGTTTTAATCCAAATTTTATCTGTCTTTTATTCATCAAATACTGTAGAGTATACCAAAATATTGTCACCTTAGATTTACGGTTATTTGTACAGTAACTTTTTCAAAGATTTGTTACATTTTAGATTTGTGTGTGTGTACATTCATGTATATGTAAATACGTGGTATATATGTGTGTGCATCACATGCACACCCATGCCTGCAGTGGCTAGAAAGAGAGCATCAGATACTCTGGAGCTGGAGTTACTGGCAATTGTGAGTTGCCGGTGTAGGAGCTAGGAATGGAACCCAGGTCCTCTGCCAGAGCAGTAAGTGCTCTTAACTGTCAAGCCATCTCTCCAGCCTCAAGTACATTTTAGATAACATTGTATTCTTTCCATTTCCTTTACTGCAAGCTGGTTTTCAGAATTGGAATTGAGTTGTTAGAGAAGATGAATTACCTAAGAGCACTCTAATATAGGAGACCAAATGTCAAACCTAATGTAGCATAAGATGCCTAGGGAGGGCACTCTCTCCCCATTATTCGGCTTCACGATGCTTTACCTAGAAAGGAATACTTTTGGTAAAACATTCAGAGTTTTATCTGACTGTGCATCAACATCTTGTTCTGCTTGAAAAATAATTTTATCAACGGGAATTTTAATGCATAAGTGAACATGTAGCATCGGGTGGGATCAGTCATGCATCAAACCTGATTTAATGAAAAACTTCTGAAATTTTAGAATAAAGTAACACGTGTAGATTTATACCTGTGTGTTCAATTAGAGTTTAACAATTAGTAAAGCCTTTTGCAGAATGTATACTGTGTAATCTATCCATAAATGTAACGAATGTTTTTCAAAATACTAGTAAATTGAACCACTGAATATTTTCTGATTTCTAGAACACACATCACCATGTCAAACTATCAAGTTGAATGTTTTCTCCCAAACTCTCCAAAGAGATACATTGGCAAGAGAGTTTATTCAGTACAAAGGATAATATGGTTAAAATAATTACTCCATGGTACAGCTAATTTATACAATTCACCCATCCCAAGCTATCTGAAATTGTCAAACATTGTGGCACTTTCTCTTATATAAACCTTTTCCTCTTTATAAAACCGACAGGTGGGACTAGGGAAATGAATCAGTACGTAGTGTTTACTGCATACACATGGCGACCTGAGCTCAGTCCCCAGCACCCATGGAGAGAGCTGAGCTTGTTAGTTTGTACCTCTAATACCAAGGCCGGGGAGGAAGAAGGAGACTGCTTGGTGCTTGCTTGGTGCAGTCTGGCTGAATTGGTGATCTTTAGGTTCACTGCAAGATCATTTATAACAACACACATACACAGACAGACAGACAGACGTGTTGTTTAAAAACACACAGAGACTGATGGGTGGATGGGTGGAAAGACAAGTGAAGCACAGCATTGAGAAGATATCAATGTAATTAATCTGTAACCACAATCCTATTTCAGTATGAAACTGTAGGTGATGGTTTTGAAAATTTGTATAAAGAACCGGGGAAATCCCGAATTCCCACCCTGTGACAGCTGAGAGCACTTCATCCTTCCCGTCTCTGATGGCTTTCTGGGGAAGGGAATGGTCTGAGTTATTCGTGACAGTGGAGACATGTGGCCCATTATCCATTACTGCTGGAACAGCTGGAAGAGGAGCTCATCTGTCAGTAGCTTCCTGGTTGCCCACAGAATACCCCTCTCCTCCACTGCTGCCTCCACCCCAGGCTGTCCCTTCTCCCTCCAGGATGAAGCTTACAGACAGTATATCGATTTTGGTTTTTGGTGGTACAGAAGCTCATTTAGAGATGATAGGGAGGGAGGTTCTTACTGTATCATGCAGGCTGCCCTTGAACTCATTTTGTACAGACTGGCCTCAAGTTCTCCACCCTCCCTCAACCTACTCTCAAGCTAAAGTCACAGAATGCACCATTATATCCAGCTTGATTCCTAATTCTTCTTTATTTTTTAATTTCTCAGAATGCATTTTAGAACCTTTGAAGTATGGCAAAAAAACAAAAACAAACAAACAAACAAACAAATAAACCTTTAAGATGTGTTAAAGAAGCAGCCTTAAGATTCCTGCTAACATTGTGGATCTCTGCAGATGGGCACACTGGTGGGGAACCATGGCTGGAGAGCGCCTTCAGCCCATGGCATGCACAGGCAGCTCGCCTAGATTCTTGAGCTGTGCAGCCACTCAGCTGTCTAATGACAGCAGTACCCAGTGCACGAAGAATTGGGAGCTTGACCGAGGAGTTCAGATGGGTCAGGTTTTAGTGTTTCCCTCAGATCACAGAACACTGTCAGAGTCAGATCCAAGGACTCAGAAAAAAATGATAGAAATGATACTTATCTCAAGATGTAGCTGAATTCAAATGCTGGGCATATGTAGTGAAGGACACAGTCCGCAGAGCACAGCACACTGTCTACGAATCCGGCATGCCTATGTCTAGAACGCTCTCATTACTAGCAGTGTTGAAGTGAAGAGCAAGGGTTCTGGGTTCAAAATCTTGCATCTGTCCTTACCAGCCCAGGCAAGCTACATGTATTGCACCTAGAGCAGAGGTTCTCAACCTTCCTAATGCCTGGACCCTTTAATACAGCTTTTCATGGTGTGGTGATTCCCCCCCCCCCCCCCCATAAAGTTTTTTCGTTGCTACTTTGTAACTAAAATTTTGCTACTGTTATGAATCATGCTGTAACTATCTGACGTGTGACCCCTGTGGGGTGGTGACCCAGTGCTTGAGAACTGCTGACAGAGGGTGACATGTGCCAGGCAGGCAGTGTAACACCAACTTTCATTCCAAGCCTTTTTCACTTTTTTATTTTGACAAGAGTCTCACTAAGTTGCCTAGGCAGGCCTAGAACTCGAGATCTTCCTGCTCCTCCCCCTTGTAGCTAAGGTTACAGACCTGAGCCACCAGTCCCGGTATCACAAAAATAAATTTTAGGGTGGGGTGCTACCTTACCAGGTAACGTGCAAGCGGAGGACCTGAGTTTGAATCTCTGGTAGAACACTCAGATAAAGCTAGGTGCAGTGGTATGCGTCTGTGTTCATGACATCTCTATAGTGAAGTGAGAAGAGAAAATGAAAATCTTAAGAATCTGAGTGGCCAGCCAGCCGGGCATATGCATCAAACAGTGAGGGAGATCCCGTCCTTAGAGGCTGAGGATGTGATGGCCAGGGTTGTCCTCTGACCTCCATGGGTGCTGTGGCATGGACACACCTCTACTAATGCACGGAATTTTTTTCAAAGTTCTAAATACTCTTTAGACATAGTTATGTGAAGGATATTTGTCATCTGCCCCAGGTCACAATGAGTCTGACTTTACACGCACACTGTTGATGCTAATGGCATCCTAGATTAAGGCAGACTCCAGTGAAAAGCATCCTGTGTGGGTGGTGAGATGAGTCACGTGGGATGGAGAAGCCATCCAGAGGAGAAGAGGGCTATGTAAGGGCCAGAACAAGAAGGAAGGAAGACGAGGCAGGGGGAGGAGTCCTGACACAGAATGGCATCTACAGAGCAGGCATTGATGAGAAGTAAGGCTGCCAGAGGTGGGGCCGTCAGTATCATCTGTCTTGTAGATGGTGAAAACGGGCTAGTGGCAGGAGAGAGCCAGCCTCTGTACTAGGATGAAGAGAATCTGGAAGCCTCACTTAGGGCCATTGGCAGGAGAATGGGAAGAGAGAAGAGAATTGGCCACGCTCAGGATGACTTTGATTTGGGACTTCAGCAGTGTCACCAATACAGAATGTGAAAGGACTTCAAGATGGAGAACAAGCTGATCTGAGGATAGCCATAACAGGCTGATGAGAATATGGTTGTGAAGTTAGGGTAAAAATTCAAAACTGAGGGTACAGACCCTAGAGGTAAATATTGGCAGAGTTAAATCTGAGTCTGGTCCCAGTGGCAGGAAACAGCTAGATTAGATCACAGAGTAAGGGCCACCGTACCTTTTTAACTGGGGGTAGGGAGAGGTCAGATCCCACCATGTAGTCCTAGAATTTCCCAGGCAGACCTGGCTGGCCTCTAATGCAGGATCTTTCAGACTCCTGAATGTTGAGGTGACAGGCATGTATCCCATGCCAGCCTATAAGAACCGCAGTAATTATCCTCTGTATGGTTAGCCCAAAGCATGGCTTCTTAATGTCTCACTTTTCAGCAAAGTACATGGTATGCCAGGCATGTGCTGGGTGCCGTGGACACCTGCACTAGTGGACTGAGGCACCTCCTCAGTGACACGGGTGGTAAAGCCATTTGCTTACTTCAGGGTCCTTAAGTCAGGTACGGTGCAGGTGGTTCATCGTTGTTGACTTTCAGGTGATGACACAGCCAGGACAGATGGCTGTTTTCAGTCAGCTTTCTTGAAAGTTTATGTGGAGAGTAACTGTTCTGTATGTTTGGTTATTCAAAGGGCCTGAGGTAGTGTGCTTGGGTCCTTTGTAGAATTAAGAATGCGGTGTGAATGAGTGAGTAAGGTGAGCCTGATCTCTTCAGAAGTGACGGTAGTGTGGCCTCTCTGGTGACGTCACTGTTTTCCAATGGAGTCAGTCAGAATAATTATTCCATTAACATTTGACCCTCAAGTTGCTGGGCAAGAGTTTTAAAACTAGGTCTGTTTTCCTCTCTTCACAGTGTACACCTGTTCTCCTATCCCAAGTGTACCTACATTTTAGAGCTAATTTAGGGGTACTAAGTAGATGAATATTTATAGAGAAGATGGGGCCCCTTTTCCACCTTTGTTGGAGTGAGAAAAGTTTCTTCTTGATTTATAATGGTGTGTATTTATGCATGGTGACCAGGGAAGCATGGCGTTGGTGGCTTCATGGTAGTAGCCAACTAGGACCGATTGCTCTGTACATGACACCAAGTGCTCCATACATGACCAGAAAGCTATCTGGAAGCAGGTTGGGTTCTAAGCCTCTAGCCACGCCTTGGCCATTTGGCAGTATCCACCATCTGGCCCATGTGTAAAACTTCCCAGCCTCCCCAGACAGTGCCAACAGCTGGGTCCCAAGTGTTCACAGGGGCAGGAGGGAGCCATTTCACATTCCAATGCTAGCAGGTGGATAGGCAAATTTGAGTGTATCCTGTGCCAAGCATGGCAAGAACATGTTGTAAACATATGAAATGAGAAGAGGCCTTCTAAGGGGTCCAAGAACAGAGCGGGCTGAGCTTCTGCAGAGAACTCCCTCCTGGTAGGTTCCTGCCTCACCAAGGCAGCTGGAAGCCCCTGAGCTGTGATGGGAAATAGTACTTCCTGGGCCAGGTGTTGGCATGGACACTCAGCTCCCCATCAGCACTGCTAACACCACTCCCTGCTCATGTGACGTCAGGTTAGAGCACACCTGTTCACAGGGGCACAATAAGGGAGCCTGAGCAGGTTCCAACTTCGTTCGAGGGACTCTCAAACTCTTGGTTGGATAATAGCTAGGCTGTTAAATGTCTGTACAGTTTTGTTCAGAGAAATGTTTTTAAGTTATTGTTTTAAGAACATGGAATTCTTGTCATGCCTTCTTAAAAAATACTTTTTATCAGGTCTTTGAGAATTTCATGCAACAATTTTAGGTCATACCTTTTCTCCAGACTCCCCCCGCCCCAGATCCACTCCTCCCCCCAGTTTTGTGTCTTTTTCTTTCCACCCACCAAGCCCAATTTGCGTGCCATGGATTCATGGATGTGTGGCCTTTCACTGGAGCATGGTTCACCTACCCATCAGCTGCAGCCAACCCTTCCTCCCTCCCTCTCTACCTCCTTCTTTCCTTCCCTTCTTCTTTCTTTCTTCTGACAAGGATTCTACCTGTATTTCCTGGCTGTCTTAGAAATAACTCACTCTGTAGACCAGGCTGGCCTCAGACTCAGAGATATGCCTGCCTCTGCCTCTGGAGTTCTGGGATTAAAGTCGTATGTATTTAGGTGGTTCAGTATTAAGTCCCACTATGGCTAGGAATTAAAGCTCTGATGACTTACAAACTAAACTCACACAAGTCCCTTGTCTTTAGAATCAGGACCCCATACACTCAAAAGACTGAATCTTGATCACATTCATATCACTGTGAGACTTTTTCTGAAGTGTTTTTATAAACAATGATTTATAAATGAAGTTTCAGGGATGAATAATATAATTCTATTTTAATTAAAGTTTAAAAATTTTTAAAAGGCAAGTTTTCTAAACATGTAAGATATGACATAAAAATCTTTATGGAGTTCTTTCTTGAAAAAAACAAGTCGTTCTTATAAGAAATGTTTTTATCATAAAAACATTACCAGGATTCCTATTATAATTCTCACCACTAAAATAATCTTAAGAAAAACTTTCTGTTCAAGAATTGACATATGAGGCATATTGCATGAACACTTTATTTGGTTTATAAACTTTAATTTGGCAGTTTTTGATTTTGGAATCACAAGCCTCTCCTTAAGCTTGTATGACAATATTTCACAAATTATTATAGCCATCTTTCTAAAATAACAGTATCTCTATGAAATGTTTATTTCAGAGCCTAGTGATCTGACTCTCAAAATCTACAGAGCGGAGTCCTACGCCGGCCTGCAGGAGTTTAAGGCAGCCTTAGAGGATCTAAATGCAGTTCTCTTCCAGCTTCCCAACTGGCCTGAGGTAAAGTGTTCACGTGTGTGTGAATGGTAGCCTTGCAGCTGTGAGGAACTTCAGTTACAGCTACAAGTCTTAACAGAGTAGACAGTTGGCTTCTGATGAAATACGTAGTTTGGAGCTAAGTCAGTAACATGTTTACCACATAACCTTCAAGGCATGAGTTCAAGTCTCAGAATGCCCGTGAAAGCCAGGTGTTCTGGTACAGGTTTGCAGTCCGAGGGCCAAGGAGGCAGAGCCAGGGAGAGCCCTGCAGCTCATGAGCTGGAGTCTGAAGAATGGGGCCAGAGGTTGACCTCTAGTCTCTTTGCACACCTGCCTACACATGCACAAAAGAGAATCCTTTTTGGAAAGAAATATGTAGCTTCCTGGAAGTTTACATGATAAGTATTTTTTTCTTCTTTTTTTCTACAACATAATATTTTTGTTGATTACTTGAGAATTTCACCTAATGTACCCCAATCACACTCACTTCCCAGTTCTTACAGGTCCACCCCCAACCCCACACTCGAGACCTCCCTTAAGGAGGGGGGAAAATTAAGCAAATTTTATTGTCAGAAAGAAATTGATTATGGGGGGAAAAATCCCAAACCTTTATTTCCTAAGTAAAGAACAAACAATTCATGACACAGAAAAATAGTATATAAATTTTTATATAAAAATTTCAACTTGATTTATTGTAAAGACAGATTCAAACAGGATTTACCAAATGCGTTTAGTAATGGGGAGAACTTAGTCCTTGAAGCTGGGAGATGCTGAGAGGTTGCATCGTTACAGTGAGGTGAGGTGACTACACAGTAGGTTTGTACAGAAGTTGGCCTTGCCTAGGTGGTTTATACACACACATACACATACATACATACACACACACAGAGGCTGGCCTTGAACTCAGAGATCTACCTGCCTCTGCCTTGTGTGTGTTGGGATTAAAGGTATACATCATCACCACCCACACCCAGCTTGAATTCTTGATGAAACAAGGAATTTCATTCATAGGCATTTTAATACACACACACACACACGCACACACACACATAAGGAGAGACAGTGTAAACAAAAGACAATAAATTAGAAATGAGGACAATAATTAAAACCACAGATAATTTGTAGCACAGGATTTAGTCAGTTGATTACTTTGATCCCCTCACATTCTGTAGATGATAGAAGCACTGTATCTTAGCCTGAATATATATCCTACTGTAGTTGGAGTTGTTGAATTATTTACATATACAGGTTATTCATTAGACACATTTGAAAATTACTATTTAATTTTCATTTGCTAAGAACTACAAAATAATGACCTAAATTTTACCTGCGTTATTTGTCACTAATAGTTACAAGGTAATTATTTCAATTTTACGGCAGTTATTTGTCACTGGTAATGATCTATTAAATGTATTCAAAGAAGTCACTCATAGTTAATATCACTCATCCTGATTTTAAGATGAAATTATTTATATGATTTTTAATACATGCTGTTGATACATCTTAAAGTCAGTAGATCTACATGTTATTTTATGTTTCCCTCAAATAACTGTCATTATATGAATAACCTCTAAATTAGCAATTTGGGGAGATTTGCAGGTAAGATTACTTGCTGCTTTTCCAGAGAACGTGAGTTTAATTTCCAGCACATAGAGCGCAGTTTATAGTCACATGTTAATTCCAGTTCCTGGGGATCCAGACACCCTCTTCTGGCCTTCTCGGGAATGCTCATACTCCCCCCAGTCCCCAGAATAAATAAGTGTTTAAATCCGTAATTTCTCAAGTGAAGGTCATTTTGTGGGCCTCAGTTTCCCCATTTGGAGTTCTCTTCTTTGGACTTTGGAGTAGCAGATAGGTTTTCCATATGTATGATCCTTCTCAGAATTGCCCAGTTGCAGAGTTGGCACATCTGAGAACCCTTTCTTTCCCCGATGGTTTGGGTAAACAGTTCTGTGCATGAAGTTCTGTGTGTGCTTTGTTGAAGGTCTACTTCAGGAAGGGGAAAGTTCTCCAGGACGCCGGGTACCTAGGTGACGCCTTACAGCTCTTCCTTCAGTGCTTAGCCCTGGATGAAGACTTCGCACCTGCAAAGCTACAAGTAGAAAAGGTACTACTTTACCCATGCCATTATTCAAGGCAGAGACGTACTGGAGTCTTAAAAAAGTAAGACAAGGAACATAAGAAGGAATTTTATCTGAGGAACAATTTGGCAACTAAGTTTTTACCTTTAATATATTGAATTCTGTTTTTTTTTTTTTTTTTTTTCTTTTGAGATAGGATTTCTCTGTGTAGCCCTGGCTGTCCTTGAACTCACTCTGTAGACCAGGCTGGCCAGGAACTCACAGAGCTCTGCCTGCCTCTGCCTACTGAGTGTTGAGATTAATTGCATGCACCACTACCTCCTGACTTGAATTCTTGATGTAACCAAAGACTTCCATTCATATATACTTCAATGCAGTATTTGTGATTGATTAATACAAATGGTTCCAAATATAGGCTGAACATTCCCAATTTGAAAATCAAAACTCTGAAATTTGGGGGATGGGATACCATGCCATATGGGAAAAGATTCATACCTGACTTTATATGACTGACTGGTTGTAGTCAAAACACAGAACACAAGAGCACTACCTTCAGTTTATGGGTACAAGATATACCTGAGACAGATTTTGTATTTATTCTTGTATCCCGTTCCTAGGATAACTATCTGTAAACACTCCAAAATTAAAATGAAAAAATTGGAACCCTTCTGGCCCCAAGCACTTTGGAAAGGGGTATGCATTGTTCAGTCAGAACCAAGCTGATCGAAGGTGCTTTCCTTATACCACACTCAGGAATCTCTCTGATTCCTCTGAGTGAGAAAAGAAATCCAAAGGAAAGGACATGGCTGCTCCTAGGTACAGTGGAGGAAAGCGTTTATTGTAGATATGTAGAAGGGCTTTAGCCAGAGGCAGACACATCTGGGAGAGGCAGAGTAGACATGACCAGTGAGCTGGGCTATATGGGAGAGTGGGAGGAGAAAGGAGAGGGAGAGAGGGGAGCCACGTACAGCAGCCAGGAGGCCAGAGGTACAGAAGGGGCTGGTAACCAAATGGCTAGATTATATAGGAAAAGAGCAGGAGGGGGAGGGAGTACAGCCCAGCCCCTGGGCTGGAGAGTTCAAGAGTAGCCAGCCAAACCTTGTAACAGGTGCCGATGAACTTGAAGCTGTTTCCTACTTTCTCTTCTATGAGATTTAGCAAATCTGGTTTCTTTTGAGGTCCTAGATCCACTTGGACTTGAGTTTTGTGCAGGGGATAGATATGGATCTATTTGCATTCTTCTATATGTAGATATCAGTTAGATCAGCACCATTTGTTGAAGATGCTCTCTTTTTCCCACTGTATGGTTTGGACTTCTTTATCAAAAAATCAAGCGTCCATAGGTGTGTGGGTTTATTTCTGGGTCTTTGATTCTATTCCATGGATCCACCTGAACCAATACCATGCAGGGTTTCTGTGTTGTGTTGTGTTGTGTTTTGTTTTGATCTCTATTGCTCTTTAGTACAGCTTGAAGTCAGGGATGATGATTCTTCTAGAAGTTCTTTTACTATTCAGGATTGACTATCCTGAGTTGTTTTTCCAAATGTGAAGTTGAAAATTGCTCTTTCAAGGTCTGTAAATCATTTGTGTTGGAATTTTGATCAGGATTGCATTGAATCTGTAGATTGCTTTTGGTAAGATGGCCATTTTCACTGTGGTAATCCTACTGATCCATAAGCATGGTAAGCTTTCCTTCTTCCAATTTTTTCTTCGATTTCTTTCTTCAGAGACTTGAAGTCCATGTCATACAGATCTTTCACTTGCTTGGTTAGAGTTACACCAAGATATCTTGTATTATTTGTGGCTATTGTGAAGGGTGTTGTTTTCGTAATTTCTTTCTCTGCCTGTTTTGTCATTTGTACACAGGAGGGGTACTAATTTCTTTGAGTTAATTTTATATGCAGCCACTGTGCTGAAGTTGTTTATCAGCTGTAGGAGTTCTCTGGTGGGATTTGGGGGATTGCTTACAGACACAGCATCTGAAAAGACGGGATCTTTGCAAAGGTTTTTGAGAAAACCCACTGATCCTAGCCATGTGACCTCAGTGTTCAGAGAAGCTGCCACATATGTTGATGTATGGCCTTTTGAAAGGATCACCTGGGCCAACAAGTAATACAGAATGCCCTGGACCCCACCTCACTGAGTCAGCATCCCTGGACCCTGGATAGCTTCCTATTGAGTGAATTATTGCTCGAACTCCTATGGAAGACATACTCTATTCACACTGTGACTGTTTCCTTGCACTGATTTGTGGATAACCAAAACTCTATGTCCCAAGAAGCTTAACCCTCAGACCTAGAGTTTAGGAAGCACCTGCTGTGCAGAGAAATATGGTGTTTTATAAAATGCCCTGTTTTCTTGTAGCCACTCATTCCCTGTGTCTTAATAAAACCTGTTTCAGCAGGTGACTGGGATTTATTCCTTGCTTGAACACCCAGAAAGTTTCCTCATGCAGCCAGCTGCGTTTGAGCTCCCAGGTGTTGCAGGGCAGCTGTTGCTTGTCCCCAAGCAAGCACTCAGCAGGAGAGGCCACCGTGTGGCAGCTAGTCAGTGACAGGCTATATCCAGTGTCAACACAGGGACCTGTAGAGGGCTGTGTTTAGTTCACATTCTTGGGTTCACACAAACTCAATAGTACTTCAGCTGCAACACAGAAATGCACTGTCATAGGCCCCTTGACCTCCTGACAGAATAGGGCTTACTAATAGATTAAATAGTTCCACCTCTCTTAAAACCTCTTCCCTTTATAATTCTTACATTTAAAAAGCTAGCCATTCCCTTGGGTACTCTCATAAGCCACTTTATATCGTCCTTTCAAAGGTTTAAACCTTCTCCCCTTTTTTTCTTGAAGTGATATGATCCCTATTGAGACATACCGTGGTTTGTAAAACTTAAAAATATATCGATTCTTTCCTGTTCATTAAAAATAGTGTCCACTACAAACACCTCCCAGAATTTGAGTAGATAATAGGCTTATATTGTTGTTCTTCACCAGATAGTATGTATCTTCTATTCTATTTTATAATATTTCTTACAGATTCTGTGTGACTTATTGTCACCTGAAAACGTAAAGGAAGGCCTGAAGGAGTCTTCCTGGAGTTCATTACCATGTATTAAGAACAAACCTCTTGGTTTTCCATCAGTAATGGAACAGCCACACGCCCCTGCTGAGCTTGGCCTGAAGCAGGTAAGGGATGGGAAGATGACATTTGTTCGCTACACCCACTTCCTTAGAGCTGAGACCCCACACACACACACATTCTCAGGGTCAAGCATTAGAGTCCGCTGAAGTGTATATTGCCTACCTGGTTATAGTAACAGGATCTTGTCTGCAGCTTTTGATTTATACTAAAGCTCTGTACGTAATATCAGTGTCTTAGAACATGCAGATAGCTATAAATATTTTATTCTCAGTCTAGGAGCATCTGCGTCAGAACTGCTGTTCTAAACAGTGCTGTGACATCAGTCAGCATGATACCTAAGGCTCTATAAATACTGACAAAAAGTCATTTATCTTCCCTGGTTTCAAAGTTAAAAAGTTCTGTTAAGCTAGGTTCAAATGCATATTATAAGGAGTTGAAATCTCGGTTCCATTTTTCTTCTTGGCAAGGAGAATAAAGGATGGTGAACAGAGAGGATTGCCTTTGTTTATTGTGTTCTGCAGACTGAAGAACAAGCGGAGGATGCCCCAGAGCCTGTCAAAGGAAGCTTAAACCGTGCTCAGTCAGCACAGGCCATCAATGCAGCGGCAGTGCCTGCCAGGGAGGATGGCTTAAAGCGTGTGTGCTCAGAACCTTTACTGTCCGCTCAGGGAAAAGGTGTTCTGCTGAAAAGAAAGCTATCTCTCCTAGAACAGGATGTGATCATGAATGAAGACGGGAGGAATAAGCTCAAAAAGCAAGGTGGTGAGGCTTTCCTTCTCTGGTTGCCCCGTAACGTCCTGACTCAGAATGGCCTTTGAGCCTCTTCCCCGAGAGTAAAACCCATCTGTTTTATTTAATTAGAATCTTCCAGTGAAGACTGTATGTTCTCAATAGCTTATGGTGACATCCCAGAAGAACTAATAGATGTCTCAGACTTTGAGTGTTCTCTCTGTATGAGGTGAGTGAGTCAGATTTTATAAAGATGATTATGTTGCTGTAAATATGTAGCATAGATAAAGGGAATGCTAGGTAAGACGAGCTGACAGTATTGAGCTACGAATCAGAAGATGAAGTTTTAGTCCTAAGGTTAGCTTTTTCCAATTTTGAGGAAACAGACCTCTGGATATCAGAGTTCTGCATTAAGAAAGTGGGGCCAGTGTTTGTACAACACAGGATCTGGGTAGCCTGGCTGTCTGGAACTGACTCTATAGATCAGGCTGGCCTTGAACTCAAGACATCACCTGCCTCTGCCTCCCACTGAGTGCACATCACAACTGCCTGCCTTACTGTGTATTTCTTCAGTGAAGCAGGGTGTAGCTGTTAGCCTGTGCTGGATTTGAACTTAAGATTGTTGTGCCTCATCTTCCTGAGTGCTAGGATTAAGATACTGGGTTTAGATATGTGTCCCGCCATGCCAGGTTAGATCACACTTTCCCTAAAGTAAGCTTTTAAGTTAATATGCAAAGAAATGGGTTGCATCGTACACCATCATACTTGGGCCATCAGAGTTGGTTGAGAGTATCCTTCTCTAGTATATTTTATGTAGAAAGGCTTTAGTGAGACTATTAAGGACCATTTTTAACTTGATGAGGCTGTATCAAAATCTAACGGTCACCAATGGCATACATCATTTGCTCTACCTTTGAGCAGCTGGCTCAGCCACAGCTTAAGGGTTTGGTAGCCATGTGTGTCCAGTAGTGGTGACTACAGTAGTCAGTGCAGCTCTGGGCCCCTAGAAGGGTACTTTTGTTGTTCATGGTCTTTCAGAAGGTGCAGGAGGCCACAGTACTGGTAGGTAGCATTGCCCTCTCCCCCATCTCCTCTCCCACCTTGGCCTCCTGACACCTATAAGCCTGTAGTTCTCAACCTTCCTAATGTTGTGACCCTTTAATATTTCCTCATGGTGCGGTGACCCCAACCATAAAATTTTCATCGATACTTGATAATTTTAATTTTGCTTCTGTTTTGAGTTGTAATGTAAATATCTGATATGCAGGATATCTGAGATGTAGTGCCCAAAGGGGTCTTGACCTACAGGTTGAGAACCACTGCTCTAAGTAGTGATTTATGTTATGGTCCATTATTAATGGATACGTTTCCAATGCAGAGGCTCCTGATGTGAAAGCTAATGTGTACTTTGTTTGATTTCAGGTTGTTCTTTGAGCCCGTAACAACCCCTTGTGGACACTCATTCTGTAAGAATTGTCTTGAGCGTTGTTTAGATCACGCGCCATATTGTCCCCTCTGCAAAGAAAGCTTAAAAGAGGTAAGTGCACATTTGTATCTGTTTATTGGTCATAAGTTTGGGAACATGGTTCGGTTTGTGCCCAGCCACAGAAAGCATGGCTTCATTTCAAAGTGAGGTGAATGATACATCCTCGATAACCAAGAACACACTGCTGAATTGTATTGTATAGGAAAGCCGTGTTGTGTAAGAAAGGAGAAACTGAGAGCTGAGAAGAGAGAGGGCCTAAGTACCTAGTCCTCTCCACTTGGATGGTTTGTTTGTTCGGTTGGTTTTGTTTTGTTTTAAGGGATAATAGGATAATATAATTAGTATAATATGATAATGTAAAACAAAAACTAACACATCAGAATTGGACAAGACAAACAAGCAGAAGGCATAGCGCCCAGGAAAAGGCACAAGTAACAGAACCACTTTTTTGCATATTCTTCTAGAATCCATTAAAATGCTAAACTGGAAGCCATAATACACACACACACACACACACACACACACACACACAGGACTTACAGGGTAAAAAGAGGAAAAAATAAAATAAAAAGTAGTAAGGTAAAATTTTTTAAAAAGGAAAATCCCTGACCCGATGTTGTGAGACAAGGAAGCTCCAAAGATGCCACCGAGTTTGGTTTTGTAAGAAAAGAAAAGAGCCAGCCACCTGCTTAGGGCAGGTTCAGTTTTAATGATGACACCACTGAGGAACACTGCTGCCCTGCGTCTCACCCAGACTTGAGGCCTGTTGCAGATGTCTCAATGCCTGGAGCAACTGTCCTGTAGAACCTCCTGCGTGGTGGAGACGGCCCAGCTTTCCTATCTGTCTGGTGGACCCAGCCACATGTATATTCAAGCCCTGGAATTGTGTCTAGAGTGACTGAGGGACAAGTTTCCATATTGTTCAATTAACTAGAATTTAGGGAGGCCCCTGACCAGTGCTTGCCCCACTGGACACGTAGCTCTAGGAAGTGGTGGCAGAACAGAGCAGGCAGCATCCTCCTCATCTGCAGCCAGAGATCAGCCCCTGTGATGGGACAGACAGTGGTGGTGCTGTCTCCTGCCCCTCTCTGTCAGGATCCAGCTTCATGGTGCAGTCGAACTTGAGTGGGAGCATCCACAGGAGCATGGCTCCCTGTGGTGATTTATAGTGTGCAGACAAAAACATCTGCCACCATTCATTTATAAAAAATAAACACAATCCCTATAAAAATACTTACACAGAAAACACAGAGGCATATGTTGCTGCATTTGATCTGTATGCTACATAACAAGCTGGTATGTTGAAAACATACACAAACACACACATATGCACACAAGTGCACAGACATAACACATCCATGCACAATGTTTTCAAAGTCAAGAAATCTAAGATAAAGTTACCCTTGGAGGGTTTTGTGACAATGACTTGGCATAAAGTATATTAAACATGGTATTTTTCTCAAAGTTTAGATATTCTTTGCTATAATTACTCTTGTTTTCAAGTTAACTATTCAGTAAATTACTTTCATTTAGAAATATTTAGTCTTTAAAAATACTAGTAGTTTGAAGGAAAACCTTGAATATACTATTTGAACACATAACTGGATGTTTAAAAATACCCTGTTTCCAATGTTGATGATACCTTATGTTGGATCATTGTAAAGTACAAATTATATCTATACCTAATAGTATGTAATTTGAAAATAATACTGATGTGCTTGCATGTTTCCTGCCTGCATTTTACTGTCCTCTTTTGCCCATTAAGTCTGGTTTAAAGACATGAGCTTTGCAGCAGCTTCGTAGAGAATGGCAGTATTTCCCTGTTCTCTTTATTAATTTAACAGAGAACAGTTAGAGGACTGCTCTGTGATGGAGTTAGCCTCATGATAAAGTCCTGATGTCTGCACACATACAGTCTAGCAGAGTCCACTCACGGCCTCCTCTTCACTGTAAGAGGAGTACCTCTCCCAGTGTGTCTACAGGTCAGCAGCCCTGTAGGAACTTGCCAGAACTACTGATTCTCAGGCTCCACTTACCCCGAGCCAGAACCTGGAGTGGGTCTTAGCAATCTGTATTTTCACAGGCCTTCCTAGCCAAGGTTGAGAGCTGCTTCTGTGGCCACCTTCCCTAACTCTAAATTTCCCATTGTGTCCTTCATTATAGCTTGACACAGCTGCCATTTCTATTGGTTCCACAGATGGAGGGATGGCTTCTCTTTGTGACTCTGCACCCAAGAGTTCTTTCTGACTACTTTATTTACTACATGTGTATTTTCTCTGTGTACTCTCAGCTTAAGTGACTTTTAGTTGAATTACAAAGACTTATCTATTCATATTCATATGAAACAGTGCAGGGATGATGGGTACACCCCTTTACTGTAGTAAAAACAGTAAAACATACAACGTAAGGTAAAAGAGGAAGACATCATGAAACATGCGGTCTGACTCTGACCTGAGAGAGCTTACATAGACAGCAGAGGGGTGGATTTTTTTTGTCAGCCAAAACAATGATATATGCTCCATGTGGACAGCCACTTTTCAGAGTCTGTAGCGGGAGCACAAATGTACCGGGTACATAGAGGCGGGGGATAGACCATACAGGAAAAGCAGCATGCTGTTGAAGTCTGACTGAGAGCAACATTAGAGGAAAACCTAAGAGAAAAATTAGATAGGTTGAGTGGAGGCATATGCCTATAATTCCAGTACCTGGGGTAGAAGAGGATCAAGTCCCAGGCTAGCCTGAGCTACACAATAAGACCTTACCTCACAGAAACGGCAACAGCACTCTCAGCAGAAAAACCTATGTAGAGATTTTATCTTTGAAAATAAACAAAACAGCAGTTGTTTTGACTTTCTGAAATAAGGCAAGTGCATTCTTTTCTTCATCTTCCTTCTGCTTCTTAGAAATTTGCTTGTGTTATGGGAGATGGCAGGGGCCAGGCTGGCTGCTGCCAATAAAAGATTAGTGCTCGTGGCAGGGCACTTTCTACACAGGGGCTTATTCCAGCTGAGTCTCCAGTCTCACACTGGAGCCGAGGCCCAGGCAGGTTTATTGTGTAGCTACAAGAACTGCAGGGTTCCCCTCATGAATTAAATGCAGTTAGAATTGAGTGTGTCAGTCTATAACAAAGGCTTTGATCTCTCAGTTATACTGTGCCCGCTTTATACTGTAGGAAAGCATCTGCTGGAATGTGAAATACTTCTGTCTTTCAGTATCTAGCAGACAGGAGGTACTGCGTCACACAGCTGTTGGAGGAGTTGATAGTGAAGTACCTGCCGGATGAGCTGTCTGAGAGGAAGAAAATTTATGATGAAGAAACAGCTGAGCTCTCCCAGTAAGTCTCTTCTCCTTACATTAACCGAGAGCCAGCCCAGAGCGAGCCGGATACTGTCACTCAGTCCAGCACAGAGGCATTTCGTAGCGAAGTATTGATCAGGTTTCTTGTCCTAAGCAGGCAGGATCATGAACCTGTCGGTAGAGTCCTGGTGTGCTTGGGGCATTATTGGTACAGCTCTTTGGAGGAAGCTGTATTAGAGGATAGGAAGGGATTTCCTGCTCAGACAGCAGGCGGCGCAATGGGGTAGGAGTGAAGTAGGTAATGGCTGGAAACACAGGTCTCCCACATCCTGGAACAGGAAGAAAGAACAGGAGATTTTAACAGCCCCTGTGGAATGGTCATCTGACACCCAAAGGGGTCGCACTCCACAGGTTGAGAATGGCTGAGATTGAAAATATGAAGGGACGCCTTAGGGGTCAAATGCTCAGTAGAGATACCAGTGGGAGACCATCCAAGGCAGTAGGACAGGGAACACCCAGAGGCAACTTTGGGGTGTTAGAACTGTCCCCACTGTGGGGACTGGTCGGAGCTGGGTAGGTTTGCCCCGCTCTGCCTGCGTCTAGGTCTTCCTTTCTTGTTCTTTTCTCTCCCTCTCCTTAAACACTTTTGACTTCTCGATCGGTCACTTGGATCTCTCAGAATTTCTTTGGAAGGTTTTTAATTTCTTGGCTCTTCCTTCACTTCTCTCAGCTCGCACGTTGAAGAACTCTGTTAATGTTATGTGCCGTTACTATTTAGCAGTAGTTTGCCTTCTGCTGTTTTTAAAACACAAGTAGAACATTGGCTCTTTCACTTCTAAAACGGAATGAATTGTGCGTGTGAACTTGACTTTTCCCATGTGTGTCCATGGGAAGTCTTCACAGGCCAGTTGCTGTCAGGACAAGGTTTGTAAGCTTTCCTTTACAGGGCCTGTAGTGATTTTTCCTCCCAAGAAACCGATGTTTTATTGTGTACTTTTGTGATAGAAAATATTGAGGTGAGACCCCTGTCTCTTTGGGAATTCAAGGCTAGAAAGGAGATTGGGTGACACTACAGACTGAAGCATTGTGGTGAAGCCAGCCCACCCTGAGGAGAGTGTACGAGAGGAGCCGAGGTGGAGGGAGAGCTGAGTGGTGCTGAGACGCCACGGGCAGCCATGCTTACTAGCTGGGCTACGTTTTAACTGCACTTTTGTGTTAAGTACCAAGAAAGTTAGTGGTCATGCAGCAAGAACATAAAAGGGAGAGAAGCAAATCTTGAACCCATAGCCCTGGTGCGTGCTCCCCATGACCTTAGTGGAGCACATGGGACCATGCTGGCTGCTTTACTCCCTGTAAGTCAGTGCAGCCCTGGGCCTCGGAGTGGGCAGTGTGGACCCGACTCAACCTCCGCATGCTTTACTCCATCCCCTCTCCTCTTTGCAGTGCTGACCTCCAGCTGTGCTGCTGTGAGCATTCATTTCTGCATCTGTAGGCTTGTTTCTAAAAGGAAAACTCTTGGTCCCAAGGATGCTTTCTACCAAAGAACCTGTGGTGTTTCTGATGTGGAGTCAAATGCCTGTGTATGCTTTTTTTTTCTCAGTGCCCCCACGAGGCTAGGCTTTCTCATCCTTGATATCTGGGCATTGTCTTGCCCCTCTTACTGTTCACAGTCTGGCAGAAGAAAGGTATCTGTCACTCTAGTTACCCGACAAGATCATTATTTTGTTGAATTCTCTTTGTTGATCTTTTGAAAATATCACGGTTAAGAGTTTTTGTCCATTTTGGGCGCCCATTTGTTTTCTTTATGTCTTATGGATAAAAGCTATAACTCTGTCCTGCATTATAAGTGTCTTAAACAAGTTCTCAATATAAAATGTTATGATAAATTTCCTTTTGATTTTTAAAAAATAGCTCTGTATGGTACCTACTATTTTAGAATTCCAGCTTATAAATATGAGAATCATAATCAGATTTAGTTTCAGGAACTCAGCAGTGTGAACTTGATGAAGGGGAGCCACTTCCTGTTCTAGTCAGGAACCAAGAGCACATATTTAAAACAGGTTTTGTTGTTGTTATTGCTGTTGATATTTATACATCAGTCTTTTCCTGTGATAAGACTTAAGGTTTTTGCTATGGTAAACCTGATGTAGTTTTGCTGTCTGATTTGGTTTATAACAATGAAATGTCTTCTCCTTCAGCTTGACCAAGAATGTCCCAATATTCGTTTGCACTATGGCCTACCCCACTGTGCCTTGCCCTCTCCATGTGTTTGAGCCCAGATACAGACTCATGATCCGAAGAAGTATCCAGACTGGAACCAAGCAGTTCGGGATGTGTGTCAGCGACACACAGAACAGGTAGGCTCCTGGTGAACTTTGACACCTGTGTTTACACCTGAGCTCCCTTTGTACCCAAATGAGGCTTTGCACACTCATGCTTAAGCAATGTTTTTCTCTTAGCTTTGCAGATTATGGTTGCATGTTACAAATTCGAAATGTGCATTTCTTACCTGATGGGAGGTCTGTTGTTGACACCGTTGGAGGGAAGCGGTTCAGAGTTCTAAAAAGAGGAATGAAAGATGGATATTGCACTGCAGACATTGAGTATCTGGAAGATGTCAAGGTATACAAATGGTTCTTTCCCAGTGCATTCTGGGCCACTGTCTCCTAGGGCTTGCTACCAACATGTAAGAGACATTTCTAGACACAGGAGCCAGCTCTTCTCTTTCTCTCTCTCTCTCTCTCTCTCTCTCTCTCTCTCTCTCTCTCTCTCTCTCTCTCTCACTCTCTCTCCCTCTCTCTCCCTCTGTGTCTGTGTGTCTGTGTCTATATGTATGTATGTATGCTGATAGCTTAGATGGGGTTGATGTAGCCTCTCGATGATTTTGAGACCTAATTTACCAACTGGAATTAAAGTAACGGAAAGTGGCTGTTGTTTTAAGTATCAAATTGATAACAGTTTCTACAGGAAAGGCAGGATAAAACATAGGTCTTACATTAGCACTGTTCACCGGTCTATTCCAGCCCTTTATCAGTCAGCATTTCCTGATTGCTGGGCATCTTCACAAAGAGTTCATAGAGTTTTCACAAATCTGAGATAGTTAACAGATACAGAGAGTAATTCGGAGTCTGTGATGTGTAACAGGAACGATGGAAGGCTGACCAACTCAACATCCTGTGAACTCTCCTTACACCGTGCTGCTGCTCTGCTGATAAATGAATGTATTGGCTTGGTGTTGCCTGTTATCTCTTATTAAAAAAAAAAAAAAGAAGAAGAAGAAGAAGATGTCATGTGGCAAGAAGCAGGGACAGACAGGTCTCTGAGTTTGAGGCCAACCTGGTCTACTTAGAGAGTTCCAAGGATGGTTGGGAATACATAGAGAGACCCTGAGGCAAACAAACAAACAAAAAGATGTCATGGGAGATATTTTGCTCTATCAATCAGGGCAGAATATTTTGTGAAAGTTTTAGTTGATTGATAGTCTTTGTCTTATGTGTAGTTGGCTATGGAATTGTTTGCTAAAGATTGTAAAACCCATAAGCCTATTTTAATTTTAGGTAAATTTGTATAATGATAGATCACGTCTGATGACAAAGTCCTTTGGGCAGGCGGCTGAACATATATGGCTAAAAGCACACATCCGGCAGCGTAGCAGCACACTGGACGGGTGTTTAGAAGCTGGCAGCCTGTTCGGGAGCCTGGGGTCACTTCTTCTCCCCTTTCATATGTTTCAGCTTGTTGCTTTTGCTGTTGTCTGTTCTGGTCCAGAAGACCTCATTCTGTTATTTACCTTTCTTCTTGTGGTAGTAGTTCTATTTTCTGTGATGGCTAATGAAATGTTAAGCTCTATTTAATTGTTGTAGCAACGTTCTTAACCTTTAAAAACCCCGCTTTGGACATTTCTGGTTGTTTCTCAGCTGGTTTTGTTTTTCCCTCAGAGGTGCAGCTCTTTGCCATTTTGCTCATTATTTTTGAGCACAGCCTGTGGCTATATCACATTATGGAAATTACAACTGATTGTAATGCATAGTTTCCATTTTCATTTTACTTTTTTCAGAAGTAAGAATGTGTGACCTTTTGTGTCTTGTGTCTTTTGTATTTCAAAATCTCCCCATAGCCAGTGGGCCAGGAACATGGTCCATCTTTAAGAAGGGTGAGTTCCTTGACCATGTACCTCTGTCCTGTAGGTCTTCTTGTGACTGGAAGATGTCTTTCATTTTACATTTGCCATTTGGTGGTCTAAAGGGTGCATGGAGAAGATCATGGAGGGACCTACAGCCTTGGACACTTATGGCAGAAGTTGAAATTATATATTTTATTCTCTACCGTTTGACATGGCAATGTTTTAGCAAGTATTTTTGTTGCTTTTGACCCAGTTCTTCCATAAAGGGTGTGTTTATGGCTGCCTTCCTGTGGCTTTCTGTCATATGTAGCCCAAGTGCCCCATTTTTCTTGTCACTGTAGCAACTGCTCTACTCCAGTTTGTGTAGACCTTTGAACCAGAGCTCATTGTCCATCATACTTCCGCTTTCCCGGGCTGTCAGTCAGGTTGCTACCTGCTCCAGGTGGAGACCAGGCACTACTCTTCCCAGTGAGTCCTGTCAGCACTCTGTAAGGCAGAAACTTAACCTGCTATTGCCGAGAATAACACTCTGATAACCTAGCACCGATGCAGACATTCCCATTTTCCCAGTGTTCCGTGGGGCTGAGGCTAAGGGCTAGGAAGTCACGGAGATCTTACTGACTGTCCTTCCTAGATTGAGAACGGAGAGGAAATCAGGAGTCTGACAGAGCTGCACAACTCGGTGTACTCACAGGCCTGCAGCTGGTTTCAGAATTTAAGAGACAGATTTCGAAGCCAAATCCTTCAACACTTTGGATCAATGCCTGAGAGAGAAGAAAACCTCCAGGTAGGATAGCTCTGCTGTTGCTGGGTCTCCCTTTCTCATGAACCCGACGAACACCTTTCTATGTCCCCATCGTTAGCATGATGGCTGTATTCTCTAGAGCACTGGTACCTGCGACATGTAGCCCAGGCAAAGACGCCTACAGGAAAGAGTGACACAGAGGGAGGGAAGGCTTGTCTCAGGATGTCGGGAGGGTTGTAAGCTTTGGAATGGATGCTAGCTTTCATTAAACTGTGACTCTGAAGCCACCGTACCTCCCAGCCCATCAGCTGTGCCTTTGACAGTTGAGAGATGTGTGATTTTCCCATGCTTTAGAACATCTGCTCTCCTCTCTTACCTCCTAGCTACCGTTCACCAGTCAATCTACTTTTGTCTCGTTGCGTGTAACACTTCCATTACCATAAAACTATCATTCTTGGGGTCCTGCTCAAGTACTGGGGTTTACATCAAAAACTAAACCTAATTAGTAATGTGATTTAGATTCTTTCTGTGCACTGAGCTCCACAGTAGCAATTGCAAAACCCATTAGGAGGTCCCTTACCCTGAGAAATCCAACCACAGGCTCATGAGAGAACCAATATTAAGCAAAACGTTTCAAATTGAATAAAGTCTTTATGGTTAAAAGATGATTAATGTCACAGTGGGTTAGCTGTACATTTATGAAGGTTGAGCAATAGTAGATCCAAGTGTGATCCATCTCTCACTCTGTCCTTCAGAGGTTTGTCTGAGTCTCTCCGACCCCAGTGAGTGTTTTATGTCAGCATCCAGACCATTTCCAAACTGAGGACTGGACCCATGCTGTGCCTGTGTTACCCATTGTGGTACATTTATCCTGACCACCTGAATCTGGTTAAACATTGTAGAAGTATGCTTTCATAAGACAAAGCAGAATAACACAATTAAAACCTCCAGAATGACTTTCATAAACGTCTGGACATTACTCCCCATGGTCCTCTCTTCCCTCCTCTCTCATTAGCTGCCACTGGTCTCTGTTAATGCCATATTAGGAGACAGGGAGACAAAGCAGCCAGTGTGTGAGACCCAGGAGTGAGGGTTTGTAAAGGACATTTATGTTGGAGGCTGGAGGAGCGAGGTCAGCACCAACTGCACCAGAGGCCACAGAATCAATCCCTCAGCAGTTCATCTGGAGCAGCAGAGCACCGTGCCTCACTGGAACTTGTGGAGAACTTCAGTTCTTAGAACCCTGGGAGCATGTGTTTGTCCATCAGTCAGAGGCAGTGGAATGGGTGGGTCTCTAGAATCTTCTGGAAAGCTGCCCCCCACATTTTGCAAGAGTTTCCAGAGAACAATGACCCCTTTGTCAATTTCTGCATCTGGTAAGATTGCCATTGGCCTGATTGAGTCTAACCTGGAGACATGTGAAGGATAGGCTTCTGGGAAACATTATCTCTGGAATGCAGAAGGAAGGGGACGTGGTGCAGAGTCCAGCAGTGGATAGGGAGCCATCACATAGGCTCTGCCGTGTGGCTTTGACATTGTGAACGTTCGTGTTTCACAGCTCGTGAGCACCAATGCAGTGAGCGGTGACAGAAGCTGTTGAATCCTGTTGTACACATTTAACGATGCCTCTGTGGCTGTGTGTCAGCCATGCAACATACACTTGCTTCCTTGCCAGGAAGTTAGCATTTTCTCACCCTTGCAACGTTAATTTTTCAAACTAAATCAGAAGCCAAATCTTTTCTCTTTTTTTACAATTCCAATTTTTGAATAAAAATGTCAACTATCAACAATTAACTTTCTGCAGTTCTTTAAATAACCAGGTCTGGCCCCACGAGGCATTTGGTACTATCTGGAGACATTTTGAACTTTACAACTGGAGAGGTGCTGTTAGTGGCTAGCTGAGGAAGGTGAAGGTGCTGCTGGTGGACTACAGAGCACAGAACACAGCAAAGGGGCCCCTGTAGAACATAGCACAGGGGCCCCAGGACCCAGATGTCAGCAGCCTGAGGCCAAGAGCCTGACCGGGTATTAACAAAGAGCTGACTGTGGAGTCAGGGCCAGATTACAATCCTAACTCTAACATATGAGCTGAGAGACCATGGATGATCAAATCACTGTCTGTGGGCATCGTAATCACCTGCCTTATATTATTAAGAGACTTAGGATGGTGATGGTACCTGGCACGTAGGTCAAGTAGGTTAGGTTTTTGATTTGTAGTTTTACTATTACATTAACTCTGAACTGTTGGTTGGTTTTAGGCAACACCCAATGGACCGGCATGGTGTTGGTGGCTGCTGGCAGTCCTTCCTGTAGACCCAAGATATCAGCTCTCGGTACTGTCAATGAAGTCTTTGGAGGAACGATTGACAAAGATACAGCATATTCTGACTTACTTTTCTAGAGACCAATCTAAGTAATGAACTGCTTGGATCTCACTTAGCTCCCTCTTAGCCCAGAGGCTGAGAAGCGGTCAGATCTTACTTTAACGTCACCCTAATCCGGCTCCGTTGACGGCCGGATTGTCCGCTGCCTTTTGCACACCCAGTGCTGGTTTAAGAAATTAAGGAAACTTTTCTTTTCTTCAACCTCCTGAATCTCGTGGATCTGCAAATGAATACCTTCAACTAGGTCCCAGACCACTAAGAACTTGCACAGAAAACACGCACTGAATGTGTGTTGAACCTCGACATTGTGATGAAGTTGCACTACGTACCATACTGTAAATGAACTAAACTCCGTGTATGTATGACATGTGCGTGTGTGTGCATGAATGTGTGTGCGTGTGTGCGTGCGTGGGTGCACGTGTGCGTGTGTGTGTGTGTGTGTGTGTGTGTGTAGGTGTGTATGTGGTGTGTGCGCTTTTTCTCTGGCTTTAAATTTTAAAAGACAAAAAAAAAAAAAAAAAAAAGCAAAAAAAAAGCCATAGAGAGTGAACTTGCTGAAGGTTCTCTGTTGCCCACGTTTACAACAGTAGTCATAGGAGTTTTCGCAGATTGAATTTGCCTCAGATTTATTTGTCCTGATGCTTCTATTTGCACAAGTATGTAAACTATGGTATAGAGTATCATTCTTTTTGTTGGAAATCCTGCTCTTGCTGAACTGTCTTGGCCATTGACTATGACACAGTCAACTATTTATGTAAATAGGTGCATCCCGGTGGCCGGCAGGCAGGGATGCAGAACCCAGAGCCAGTCTCCAGGAACAACTGCGAACCTGACACGGTACTGTGCATCCATTCATAAAATACTTAAAACTGTGAAAATATGGTTTACATTAAAATGTACATAAAGGTAGATGGAGAACTCAGTTCAGCCAGTTGGCTTGTACATTTTCGGGGCTTTTCACATTAACTGCCCGTCTATGTCATTAGAGTTTGACACAATAACTTGTATTTAAGGAATTATGTAGTGTATAAATCGGTTGAGGGTCTGGGGGAGGAGAGGAAGCTTAATGTAGGACTAAGCTTGTAAGGTTTGTTTTGTTTTGACTCTGGTCTTGGTGCAAATGTTAGTTATGCCTTATTCATACCACAGTTAGAGCACCGTGCTGTGACATGGGTATATCCATGCTGCCCGGCCCTTTTATAATTATTTGTTGCAGATTTGTGACTGTCTCTATTAACTTTCTTTTATGTAAGTAATTTGTACAAGTTTCTTAAGATTTTTGCTTTTGCTTATTTAATTTTGAATAAAAGCTAAATTCATAATACTTTTTTCCCCCTTTAAATTGTAAAGCCATGTCAGAAAAATACCAATACAGGGACCAAGCTACATACAGTATAGAACACGTGTTTGGTTGCCTGTTTTGTGACATGAAGCTTATGTTGTGGAATTGTGGGGGTCAGTGGGAGGTGGGGCCTGAGGGGTGTTTGTCTGGGACACAGTCTCTACTTAGCTCTGGCTGTCCTGGAGCTCACTTTGTAGACCACACTGGTCTTGAACTCAGATATCCTACTGCCTCTGCCTTCTGAGTGTTGGATGTCCTGCACCATCACACCCAACAAATTGTAGTTTTTAAAAAAATGTTTTTTTATTATTATTGGATATTTTATGTATTTACATTTCAAATATTATCCCCTTTCCCAGTTTTTCCTCCTCAAATGCCCTCTTTCCTCCCCGCTCCCCCTGCTTCTATGAGGGTGCACCTGCCCACCCACTCCTGCCTTACCACCCTAGCTTTCCCCTGTGCTGGGGCATCAAGCCTTCATAGGACCAAGGACTTCCCCTCCCGTTGATGCCAGATAAGGCCATCCTCTGTTACATATACAGCTGGAGCCATGGGTCCCTCTATGTGTACTCTTTGGTTAGTGGTTTGGTCCCTAGGAGCTCTGGAGAGTCTGGTTGGTTGATATTGTTGTTCTTCCTATGGGGTTGAAAACCCCTTCAGCTCTTTCTTAGAACATTTTATAAACAAAAAATGTGATGTCTTGAGGTTTCAGGTCCAACAACTGTTCTCTAAACTTTAGAGTCTAAAGCATTGCTTTTTAACCTTTAAAACAAAAAACCATATCCCTTTAGGATGACGATATTCTTCTTTTTAAATACCCTAATAATGCATTTGTTGTCACTAATGAATTTAAAATATGACAGATGTGTCTTAAAGAAAAAAAATTGCATACATTCTCCTCTGTCAGGCTGACTCTTTGTTGTACACCTGACCATTTCTGTCCCCAATTCCTTGGCTGAGATTTCCCAGCTACTGTTCTGGTTTTGTGTGCAGATGTGAGTTTACTGTATGGCCCAGGCTGACCTCATACCTGCTGCTCTCCTGCCTGGGTCTCCAACCTCTGTGCTCATAGGCACACACCTCCATGCCAGTAAATGAGACCTTCAGGATTAGCTGAAACGGTAGAAAAGATTCAGAAGACCCCACTCAGTGCCACCCTAACTAGGAGAGAACTGTCCACAATGCCTGTTGATGCAGTTGTATAACCCACCTACTCTGGAGGCTAAAACGGGTGGATTCTGAGTTTAGGCCAGTGTGAGTTACACAGTGAGTTCAAGGCCAGCCTGGGTGACCTTAGCCTTTGACAATCATCACATACAAAGCCCTGGCTTTGTTCTCTAGCACCATTAACAAAGAGGTTCATAAAGCGACCACTGAGTGAACAAGAACTTAACCCAGTGGTACCTTAGTAATAATACTTTGATCACTACTAATACTTTATCAATAGTTTTGAAGTGTAAACTAACTTTCTTATAATTAAAAATACTGCTAAGTGCCTGTTAAAATGAGGAATATATGTAAATGATTTATCTATATGTTTCTCAAAGTAGCACATGGTGAAAGTAGTCCCGGGTGTTGAATATACATATTTAATGTGTACATGTGTGCTATACACGCAGATAGACTGTGAATGGTGTCTGTATATACACACATATATTCCCACCAAAGGAAGTATGCGAGCGAGCCTTCTTTATGATTTATTCTGATTATATGGCAGATATTCCTATGGCAGTTTTTCTCTTTGTAGATAGATTAAGTCTGAGGTTTTTTTTTTTCCTTATTGTACATTTCATATATCATTCAAAAATGAAAACAAAGACTCAGATTGTTTACCTTATCACTTTAGGTGCTTAAATTCCATCATTAGTGCAATATATTTTTCAAAAGTGTCTAGCTCACTAGTTTATAGACATGTCTGCGTGTCTAATTCTCCTCAGTCTGACTCAGACACTTCAGGTAGGAGGACTGTGAACTCTTCAGCACTTTGTGCCTTTGCCCCTGGTGCTTGAGGAAGTAACTAAGACACATTCCCAAACCTCACTGATGGCTCTCCAACTGTTCCAGCACTTCATCAGGGGTCACAGCCTGACCGCAGCACATAGCTGAAATAAATGCTTGAACACTGAGCATGGCACGGTGACAATCATCTGTAATCTCATTCCTCAAGATCACAAATTCAAAGACAACCTGGGCTAGCACTGAGACTCCAGTTGAGGAAGGGAGACTAAAAGGCTGGAATGGACAAATCACCACTTTCTCCTCAAATTCTAATAATGATAAAAAGGAAAGAAATGAAGATCGTTATGAAATCAGAACCTCGAGAATTGACAAAAAGCTTTCGACGATGTCTGAGATATATGTGAAAGCTAGCACATTAGTCCATAGGCCAAAAGAAGTCATGGTTTTGCAGAAGTGGAGAGCTGTAGACCAAGTACAGATAGCTTCAGGGAATCCCTATACTCAGAGAGTCTGTTGGCAAACTCAAATAGGCTAGGTGTGAATTTGAACTTGCTCCCCACTCCAGCTATGCTGTAGACAGAAGCAGCAGTTCTCAGGCCATGAATGTGAGGGTTGGGCCAGAGAAGATTCTCCATACCTTACATAGCAACTTAACTCCTGTAGGATCAAGAGTCTTTACTCACAGACAAGCTACTAGCCTACCTTACAATGGGCAGTATATTCCTGAATATTCCATGATCACATAGCTAGGCTACCTTCCGTGGGCCACCTACCCCAAATGGTTTATCTCAAAACAACAAAGATGAATAGACAAGCAAATCCTAGAAGTCTGGAGATAAGGAAGAAGACAGAAATGCACTAAGATCTGAGGATGCTGGATTCCTCCCAAAGATGGAAGAACTGAGAACGTTTCTCAGTCTCTCCTACCATTAGGAACCTCAGTAACATCTAACTGATGAATTAATCATCAAAGTGAAGTCTGTAGCTGAGCCAAATAGACTGGGTGCAGATAATGAATCAGATGGAGGATCAAGCTAAAGATCTTCCCGTAACACAGCATAGAGTTCAAGACAATAGGAACTTGAAGGAAAACAGACGTGAATAATCGATAGAAGATGGTTAACATCTGACTAGTCAAGAGAAGTTGCTTAGTAGTAGAAGGAAAGAAATAAGTACTTTTCCATGAGTCTGGTTGAGACTACTGCATTCTCACATTCTCAGGGACCAGACACATCCATATAAAGGGAAACTGAAGAAACTAAAGACCTCACACATAGGAAGACTGAAGGAAAACAATAGTAGCTCAGTCACCCAGCGTTGGCCAATGATGAACGACAGGCCCAGGGACACACATTTAAGGACATGAATTTTGGGCGTAAGCCAATGTTTAGATAGATGTCAGTACTTAATAATTGTTAGGGTTGGCAAAGGAGGTCACCCAATAAGGACACCAGCCACCACGCTTGCTGACCTGAGTCCAGTCCCCAGAACCTTTGTGGTAAGAGAGAACTAGCTCTCACAAGTTATTCTCTGACTGCCATATACACGTTCTCATTCATTCTCTCTCTCTCTCTCTCTCTCTCTCTCTCTCTCTCTCTCTCTCTCTCTCTCACGCTCTCTCTCCTTTTCTCTCTCCCCCCCTCCTTCCCTCCCCCTCCCTCTCTCTCTCTGTCTCTCTCTCCATCCCCTTCTCTCTCTTTCTCTCTCTCACACATAATTATAAATAAATGTATATTTTAAAATATATATATTGTTTTTAAAAGTAGGATGCCAGTAATAAGCTGCCATGTAGTCCTGCCTCTTGATAGCATTTGGCTGTTCGTTAAAATGCAGTTTGTACTTACAGATTTATTTTGGCAGGGGTTAGGGAGAGGATAGGCCCACTATTCAAGATTTCAAAAGAGTATATGCCTCATTTCGAAATGTGCCGGGTACACTGGCTAGTTTTATGTTGGCTTGACACAGCATCAAGGAGGAGAGAACCACAACTAAGAAAATGTCTCCATATGATCAGGTTGAAGGCAGGTCTGTAAGGCATTTTTCTTATTCATTGATGGGGGAGGGTGCATCAATTGGTGGCTGGTGTCTCTTGGTGGTGGTGACAACTGGTGGTCCTGGGTTCTGTAAAAAATCAGGCTGAGCAAGCCATGGGGAGCAAACCAGCAAAGCTGGTACTGTCTCCTTCATGGCCTCCACATTCCTGCCCTGCCTGAGTACCTGTTCTGACTTCCTTCAGTGATGGACTTCAGTGATACGGAAGTGTCAGCCAAATAAACCCTTTCCTTCCCAACTTGCCTTTTGGTCATGGTGTTTTATCACAGCAGTAGTCACCCTAACAAAGACAGTAGGCATCACAATTAGCCCTCAGAAAAATCCTGTAAGGAATGTGTTCATACACACATGAGACACCAGAAATGCTGCTGAGTGGAGGCACTGCCTGCCTGAGGATTATGGAGCTGTCCTGTTGTTGGCTCAGCTTAGGCTCCAGGCGGCTTCTCTGTACCTTGCGGCCATATCAAGTTATCAAAGACAAAAGAATCACCAAAAGTGATTTGTGACATAGGCTTACGTGTGAAGGGTGAGCTTTTATAGTTACGGAATTAGGAATAGTGTGTGAACACTATTTTGAGATCCTCAAATCAGATTCAGCCCCACATTTTGGAAAGCATGGTAAATTGATAATCTTATTTAGACAGTGATAGTTCCTAAATGCATAAAATCATTATCATGTTCCTGCTCTAGAGCTGATAGAATTTGGGAGGTGTGGTGGTTTGTATATGTTTGGGCTAGGGAGTGGCACTATTAGGAGGTGTGGCCTTGTTGGAGTAACTGTGTCACTGTGGGAGTGGGTTTAATACCCTAGTCCTAGCTGCCTGGAAGTGAATCTTCTCTTAGAGGCCCGCAGATGAAGATGTAGAACTCTCTCAGCTCCTTTTCCTGCACTGTGTTTGCCTGGATACTGCTGTTGCCACCTTAATGATAATAGACTAAATCTCTGAACCTGTAAGCCAGCCCCAATTAAATGTTGTCCTGGTAAGAGTTGCCTTGGTCATGGTCTCTGTTCACAGCAGTAAAACCCTAAGACAGGAGAGATTGAAGTAATTTGAAAATAAATAAAGTTACGTGCATGATAGAATATTTTCTCAATGGCTCTAGAACAGCAAAGACAGAAATAACCAACACTTAATTTAAACAAGGCATTCAGTTTCTAAAAATAACTAAAGAAACTAATGTATAAAAATATGTGATTCAATTTTGTCATTATACCATGGTTACCCTGCAGCATGTAACAAGACAGGATGCCAGAATGAAATCAGGAAGATGGATGAGCAATGTATTTTTGTGTGATCTGTCTTTTCTATGGGCAACTCGGAACTTATGAAGGTAATAGGGTTTTAGGATCTAAGATTGTTACCATTGTGTCTAAGTCTATGCATTGTGGTTGCTGATAAGTTTACTGTAGTTGAGGTACACGATAACCAGATGGCTGACAACTGAATGTTCATACGATTTTATCAGTACCAGCAGTGAATTTAGTGTCTGTCATCTTGCCATGGCTTAATAGGAGATATGAAAAGCAGTCAGTATGAAGACATTGTAACAAGGAGGATGCTGGTGAGGACCAGAACATTCTTGTAGTTAAAATGTAGATAATGAAGGGGATATAGAGAATAAAATCAAACAGCTTTTGTAGTATGGCACTTTTACAACCTAATCATCATCAGCCACCGACTCTGAGATGGTCTAACTCTCAAGTGGTTGTATGTGGCGGTGTCACTTCCTGTGACCGGAAAGGTAGTGAGAATGAGGATTCCCTCCCAGATTCTCTTTCAAAATAGGAGTTATAGACAATAGATGCAAATCCTCAAAAGAAACAGCAGTCACTGAAACAAGAGGTAGTTATGTCTGCCAGTTCTTTTGAACATTTTAAGCAGGTGTGCACTGTAGGGCAGGAATACAGAGGAGCCCAACATGGAGAAAGTGACATGATATATAACCTGGAATTTAAAGAGATAGGGGATCTTTTTCTATTTTGTTTCATTCTTCAAAACAGAGTTTCTCTGTGTAACCATGGCTGTCCTGGAACTTGCTCTGTAGACCAGGCTGGCTTCGAACTCAGAAATCTGTCTGTCTGCCTCTGCCCCCCAGTTGGAATTAACGGTGTGTGCCACCACTACCTGGCCAGGAGGAGGGATCTTGGTGTTGTTCAATAGCAATGTATTCTTCTTAGGAATCACTGGGTAAGTCAAAGATTTACCCTCACAGATAAACCACGATGGGACAGAAGAAAATGCTGCCAGATTTCAGTAATTATTATGTAGTCCGGCTATAGCTTTTGTTTTCAAGATGTCTAACTGAACTGTTGCTGCTCTGGGGCTTAGCCTAAAGTTCCCATAGATGAATGGGCTGTGTCTAAAGTTGAATAAAGAGAAGCAGATAGAAGTTGCAATTTAGGTTGTGTTTTGTTTACATGTCCCAGAAACAACTCTTGCTGTCTTAGGAATCTGCTGGCAGGATGCTAAGTAGCAATCTTTCACACTGTTGTCTTAGAATTAATTAAAACCATCATGTTGAAATGAGGAAAGCACGGACTTGAGAACTCATGATAGAGAAAAGGTTTCTGATCTAGGTGATTTGGGGCAGGGGCAGTGGACACCCTTTATGTCATCCAGGGACATTTCATGATTAACAGGATGTTAGTGAGAGGTGACTGACAGATATATAACTGAGGAGATGGAGACCCTAGGCTGCAGTATTCAGGTTATCTTGTGTGCCCCAGCAGCAGACTCCCCAGAGCTGTAATGAACTTGTTTATTGAGATGCAAATAGCCACTGGTAAGCAAACTTATTTTTTTAATGGTGTGGCAAATGCCTTTACCTGCTCACTCATCTCACCAGCCCCAAAGTTTTAGTTTTTGATTCATAATGGAAAGAAGCATTTGCTTTGGCTCACAGTTCCACACACCTGTCATAGTGGGAAAGGCACAGGAGAAATTCTGGTCTATCACACCAACTAGAAAAGAGGTGAGTACCGAAGACTTGATTGGTGTGTTTGAGGTGCTCAGGATTGAACCTAGGGGTTTATAGGCTAAAATACATGCTCTACCACTAAGATCTATCTTTACCCCCAAAGACTTGATTTTTAGAAACCTATGATTTTATAAAATTTTGTAATGGGAAAAGACAAACTTTTCTAAAATGTTAGGAGTTGGTTTCCCCACCCTCCCCAACAATCCCCCAGAGTGTTAATTCAGAATTTGATTGTGATGAAGATGAAAACTAAAAGGCAGAGTTTTGTTCACACCTGAATTTAGAACAAGAGGCTCAGATTCTCCGTAGTTATATTCAGGGGCCAAGAAAAGCAGATAACTCGGGGTTGGGGAAAGGGGGTGGGAGGGGAGGCAACTCAGGAAGTACAAGGCAGTAGAAACCAAGAGCCTTCCCACTGACAGACCAAAAGAATCAAGGATTCTAACAATTAACCTGAGATCTCAAACCCAAGTGACATTATCAGAAGAGGAAGAGGAAAACGGTGCTGGCTTGCAGAAGATAAAGAATATGTACTTCTAGCAATTTGCTAGGCTCAAAGGTTGTTTTCAAAGCTAAGAATATTTTGGAACAGATAGGATACATCCTGGAACTTGTCATTGTCATCGTGTGGCGGAGACAGGAAGTAAGGAGGGAAGGCAGCTTGGGAGACTCTGGTTGGCATGTTTTCCCTTCAGGGATCCAGAGAGAATGAAGAGCTGTAAGACCTGAGTCTCTAACGGAGCCCTTAGGGCTCCTTCACTGTGTACCTTCCCGTTATGATTGGACAAGGCAGTTGCTTGATTTTTCATCCTAAAAATAAACACAAATAACAGGGAAGAAAAAAAAAAAATCAAGGTCTCCTGTGCTTCTCCTTCGTGTTCCCGGCTGTGCTGTCAGGAATTTGTGCAGGGCTGTATAGGTACTTACGAGGAATCTGGAAGTATGTGCTTTCTTAGCTGTAATTGGTTTCTCCCCTGCACTGGCTGCTTACACATCCACACATCCCAACTTCTGTGCCTGGAAGTCCAAAGAGAAAGCAAAAGAAAGACGGGAAATCAGGAATTCAAAATGGCCACATCCTATAGACGGGGAAGGAGATGTTTGCAAAGATCCTTCCCACTTACACAGTTGTTTCTGGACCTTTGCCACACCTGCGATCCCCCCTGAATTGAATGACAAGGGTTTTTAAACCTCCTATCCATCCATCCATCCATCCATCCATCCATCCATCCATTCATGTGTCTTGTGGAGATGAAGGTATACATTTATCTTCTGAAAGGCACAGTTGAGTGTTCTAAAAATCTTCTATACTGAAACCATGTGAGGTCAAGTCGCCAAACATCCTTATATTTTCCTGGATTGCAGATGTCCCCAGTAGCCTAGAAAGCTTACAGGTTTTCCATTTCCTGTTGCCTTAATTACTTTTCTTATGGTGGTGATAAAATACCTGAAGGGCAAACCTTGTGACCTTTAATAATACATTATCTGTGTTACTGCAAACATGGACTGACTGAGGGAGAAACTCAGTTTATTTCATAATAGACACCTTCTCGATAAATTATTATACTCTACAATACATATATAGAATTTTGATCAGCTCTAAATTACCACTAAGTATAATTCCATGTGTACACTCAATCCAGGAGAAACTCAACCCAGGAGAATATGTTCTTTAGAGCTTCATTACCTAGGAAATGAACATTTATAATATCTAAATAAACACACACACTTCCTATTGCAAAAAAATATCATGAAAAATAGTGAACTTATATATCCTTGACATATATCCATATTCATGTCCAAGGATATATCTATAATATCCTTGAAAGAATAGTAAAGAAGAAATATGTTAAAAGTCAGAAAAAAATGTTTGTGTGTGTGTTATATTTTTTATTTTAAATTTTTTATATTCTTAAATGATGCTGCTAACAGTCAAATTACAATCATTTGTCCTACTAGGTACATGTAAGTAAATATTTACGTCACTTTATTCTAAAATGTGGCTAAAATAAGCTGAAAAGTATGTGTTATCATTTAAATTTATAATAAAAATGTACACTTGACCTAAAAATGCACAAGGAAGAACATGGTTTTAGTTTCATTTTAGACAGATCACAATCAAGTCTTTGAAGAAGAGACGTTGACTAGCTCAACTCTCCCCACTGCCCTGAATCATTCTGAAAGCACCTCTCTCCCACTCTCTTTACCAATTCATTCCCTACTTGTTGGTCCCTGTCAAGGGCAGAAGGAAGTCCTCCTCCTCATCTCTGGCCCCTATGAGCCGAAATAAACCTTTCCTTCTCATAAAAGGATCTGTCTCAAGTATTTTACTCCAGTGATGAGAAAGTGTCCCCAGTAGGTACTAGAATTACCTGTACATGATTTATAATGTTCAGTCAAATTTCAAGGAGGGTTATTTTCATCTCCATGGACTGTCACTTAGCAGACATCAAAATTCAAAAAACAAAACCACAAACAGATCCATCATATATAATCACACTGGAAAAAAAAATCTACGATTTCGGTAAATTTGACATGTCTCTTTCACTCTGAGTTGTTATTGGGAAGAGCTCAGTGAATGCTTGTCTAGCCTTAATTCACTCAGCCTAAGTATAAGGCAGTGCTACATGAATCAGTTACTGGAGGAAGCAAAGTCAGACTCTTCCAAGGAAGGCTTGGGAAGTGGGAGGGAAGGATGGGGGGAGGGAGGGAAGAGTATATTAAATGTGTGTTTTGGGGTCACCAAGATTGTGGGGAGCCAACACAATGCAGTTCTTAACACAAGATAGCTCATCTGGTAAAGATACTTGCAGCACAAACCTGACAACCTGGAACTTAGTTTAGTACCTGGAACTCACAGGGGAAAGAGGGCTTAAAAAGCTGTCCCTTAGCTGAGTGGTGGCAGTCCATGCCTTTAATCCCAGCACCCATGAACCATCTCTGAGTTCAAGGCCAGCCTGGTCTATGGAGTGAGTTTCCAGGATAGCCAGGGCTAAAAAGAGAAACGCTGTCCTGAAAATACAAAAACAAAAACAAAACAAAACAAATGTCCGCTGGCCTCCACAAACATGCCAAGACACATGTGTGCCCCTACTATTTACACTCTGTCTTAGTTAAGGTTTCTATTGCTTCAGTGAAACACCATGACCAAAAAGCAAGCTGGGGAGGAAAGGGTTTATTTTGCTTATTCTCCCATATCACTGTTCATCATCAAAAGAAGTGAGGACAGGAAGTCAAACAGGAACCTGGAGGCAGGAGCTGATGCAGAGGCCATGGAGTGCTCCTAACTGGCTTGCTTTCCCTGGCTTGCTCAGCCTGCTCTCTTATAGGTCCCAGGACCACCAGCCCAGGGAATGGCACCACCCACAGTGGGCTGGGCCCTCCCCCATCAATCACTAATTAAGAAAAATGTGTTACAGCCTGATCTCATAGAGGCATTATCTCAGTTGAGGCTCCCTCCTTTCAGAAAGCACTAGCTTGTGTCAAGTTGACATAAGGCTGGCCAGCACACACTCCCTTTGGCAATGCAGAGCTTGTCTGTTTCCAGCGACTGTGCCGAGTGCTTGCCAACACTTGTTCTGTCCGTTTTATTTTAGCTGTTTTAAAGTGTTCTCAACATTGTTACTGGACTGCAGTCTCCAGTTCCTCCGTGCCTGTTTACCGTGAGCATCTTTTTTGCTTAATCTGTTTTTAAAAATACTTGCTCAAATCTTGCTCATGGACGTCACTTGTTTTCTGAGAATTCTTTAAATATCCTAGAGAACTCCTTCATCAAGACGACATATTTAAAATTCTGGTGAGGTCTCATTTCCCTCACTGTCTGTCTCTGTTTCCCTCTCCTTATATAGACTGCTTTTCATACCACGTCTAAGAAAATTTTACTTTCTCCCAGGTTTCGAAGAGTTTTCTGTTTTCTTCTAAAACTTGGGTGGTTTTAACTTTTATCTTGAAGTTAGCAATTAATTTTAAGTTAGTTTTTATGTGTGAGGGGGAAGTGTGTGTATGTGCGTTTCTTGAATGTGGATGTCCTCTCCAGTTTTTACTGCTTATAATACAACACCACTAAATAGATAAAGCCTAGTTTTTTGTTATTGTTTTTCTTTATGAATATGGTGTGTGTGTGTGTGTACACGCTCGTGCACACATGCGTGCCCACGCATGTGCCTCAGGGGTCTACATGACTATCCTGACTCACATCCTCAGGGTTGCCAAGCAAGGACTCTTACCCAACTGAACCATTTCTCTATCCCCTGGGTAAGCTTATTTTGCATCATACTCTGCCCTGTGGTTGAGGGGCTGCATTCAAGGTGTCAGAAGGCATCACATGGCAGGAGACAGGGAGCATAGACAAGACCAAGACAAACAAGCTTCCACGAGAGACGTGCTCTAGATAATCCACTGTGCTATGGCTTTATCAATCACATATACAGACTCACCCGTGGATGACAGCTGAGCTCTAGCCACCTCTTAAATGGGCCTGCAGATTCCATTTCTGCATCTAAGACTAAATTTCAACACAAATTTTTGGGAGATGGGCAAACAAGCTATGTTCAGTCCATAGCCATTGATATTCAAGTTTCCTAACACCCCTGGGGAGGGTGGGTCAAGGTTACTGATGTGTAAGTTGCATATATTCAGTTATTTGGGGTGTAGTTCTACAGATTTATACAAACATGTACAGTCATAGAACCAGCTTTAATGTCAAGATGCTAATGATAGTCATCTGTTAGCAGCCCCCTAAGTTGCTTTTGAATTTTCCCCCATATTTTCTGTACCTTGAAATACTGACCTGTTTTCAATGCTTATGTGCCTATGCCTTATACTGAATGCTACAAATAGGAGCATTTAGAACCACTGGTGAGTGTGGAACCACTGGTGAGTGTAGAGCCATGGGTGAGTGTAGAACCACTGGTGAGTGTGGAACCACTGGTGAATGTAGAACCACTGGTGAGTATAGAACCATTGGTGAGTGTAGAACCACTGCTGAGTGTGGAACCACTGCTGAGTGTGGAATCATTGCTGAGTGTGGAACCATTGGTGAGTATGAAACCATTGGTGAGTGTGAAACCATTGGTGAGTGTGGAACCATTGCTGAGTGTGGAGCCATTGCTGAGTGTGGAACCATTGCTGAGTGTGGAACCATGAGTGAGTGTAGCCCTCTTCTCCAACTTCTTCCACTTAGTGCCTCAGCACTTGAGATCCATCCAAGGTGATCTGAGTAACTCATCTGCTTGTTTCTGAGTAATATCCTGTTATGTAAAAATGCCATGTTTTTTCATCCATTCCCTACTTGAAGGGCATTTGGGCTATTTTTAGTGTCTGGCTTTGCTGACTAAAGCTGCTTGCTATAGGTTGAGCTGTCTATAATCCAAATTTTCTATGTTGCACTCTTAATCCTGAGCATCTAAGAATAGAAATCTACATAGAAGTGGGATCTTTCCAGGTATAATTAATTAAGTTAAAATGAGGCCCAAGTGAAAAAGGAGTCCTTAATCCAATATTATTATTATTGCATACATGGAGAGAAGAAAGGCCTCAAAAGACAAGAGCAGGCAAAGACACAGCAAGCCCTGTGACCATAGAGGCAGAAGATGGACTCTATAAGCACAAGAATGATAGGACTTCCAAAAGCTGAAAGAAGCTCCAAAGGATCATTCCCTAGAGGGAGAGACAAGAGAGAGATGGAGTGGGGAAGGGGAGAGGGAGGGAGTAAAGGGGGGGAAAGAAAGAGAGAGAGAGAGCACAAGTAAGTGTGCGTCTTTGGATTGTACCCTCAACTTATGGGGGAATAATTCTGTTGTTTGTGACTGGAGGGATGCAGTGAGACAGACTAGAGGGATACAGTGAGACAGACTGGAGGGATGCAGTAAGATAGACTGGAGGGATACAGTGAGACTGGAGGGATGTAGTGAGACTGGAGGGGTGCAGTGAAACTGGAGGGATGCAGTGAAACAGACTAGAGGGATACAGTGAGACTGGAGGGATACAGTGAGACTGGAGGGATGCAATGAGACTGGAGGGGTGCAGTGAGACTGAGGGGTGCGGTGAAACAGACTGGAGGGATACAGTGAGACAGACTGGAGGGATGCAATGAGACTGGAGGGGTGAAGTGAGACTAAAGGGATGCAGTGAGACAGACTGGAGGGATGCAATGAGACTGGAGGGGTGCAGTGAGACTGGAGGGGTGCAGTGAGACTGGAGGGATTCAGTGAGACTGGAGGGATGCAGTGAGACTGGAGGGATGCAGTGAGACTGGAGGGATGCAGTGAGACTGGAGCATTGCAGTGCGATTAGAGGGTTAGAGGAAGGCTGTGTGTTGAAGTTGACTGTGTGGACCTGGAGTTGGGGGATTTTGAGGTACAGATAATGTTCTTCAGATGAGAGGAATGTTGAGCCCAGGATGAAACTTCACCATAGACAAAGGACTGTTGTGCACTGGCTCCAGAGATGTTCCCAAATGTCTATTCAGAAGATCTGTTAACTGAGACACATGCAAGGGTAACCTACCTTCCTACTCCAGGCCAGAGTATCTGAAAAATGCTGGTAACTCACACGCACAGGCATCTGTTTACCAATGCCTGTATAGTCACTGTCTACATGGCTTTTACACCATTGGGAACCTCTGAATTTTTTTCAAGATAAAAAGATGAACAGATTCTACAGGGCAATCAAAATTCTGTAAAGTCAAAAGTTACCTATGCATTTATTAGGATAATGACTCCGGTTGTTAAGTTATTGGGATTCTTATGCAAGTTCTGAAGCTTATTTTTGGCAGTAGCTGAAGATTAGAATTGGCAACTTGTTAAAACCTCAGATCCTTCAAGTGAGCTAGCCCCATTTTAAAGTTTAGATCTTTGGTCCCCCGGATCACCTGCTAGGATCAGCTCTGTGCTCTGCACTGAGACAGCTATTTGGCTGCTAACGCCAGCTCTTAGATACTTAGTTAAGTAGGAAAATAGATGCATTACAGAAACAGTATCAAAATTCCACAAGCTGCTGCCGGGCGGTGGTGGCACACGCCTTTAATCCCAGCACTTGGGAGGCAGAGGCAGGTGGATTTCTGAGTTCGAGGCCAGCCTGGTCTACAGAGTGAGTTCCAGGACAGCCAGGGCTACACAGAGAAACCTTGTCTCGAAAAACCAAAAACAAACAAACAAACGAACAAAATTCCACGAGCTGATATGCTAGCTAGAAAGCAGTGTGAGCTTTGAACGTGAAGAAGTGGGGCTGCCATATGTGACATAAATGACATAAATGATATGTCATGGAAACACAAGTCCAGGAGGTATCTGTGTCGCATTACATCACTCAGGACAATTATTTCCAGATCTGTTCATTTGCTTCGAATTTCATTTTTTTTTCTTAACAGCTGAATACTATTCCATTGTGTAAATATACCACATTGTATTATGGGCATCTTGGCTGCTTCCCTTTACTGGATATTGTAGTAGCATAACATTGAATATGGATGAGCAGGGCAGTAGAACTCACTGTAGTAGAACATACAGTTCTTTGTGTATACGCCCAAGAGTGGTATTGCTGGATAATATAGAAGATCTATTTCTAGATCGTTGAGGAATGCACACACTGTTCCATGAGCTGTAGGGACATCTTGCCATGCTGGTCACTGTTTTGGTTCATGGCTGTCACAGCTGTGTAGGATTACTGGCGGCCTGGTTCCCTTAGCAGCTTACACTATATCTTCCAGGACTATGAGAGCCAGTCTTCAGATCAGATCCAGCTCAAAGCCTCCAAGCTCTGTATCTGAACTGGGCATCATGCACAGTGTCCTTACTGGAACTGCATGTCCATGATCTTAAATATAAATTTAGAATTCAAATGTGGGATGTTTAGACAGAAAACAGGTATTACGTTTGCCTGTGAAGAAAGAGGAATTTATGGAGATATTTTTTCCAGTGTCATAAAATTGTTTCAAGAAATGCTTAGTCTTATTTTCTCTCTTGAGTTCAGGTTGGAGATTCATTAAACTCCCAGATTTCTAAAAATTTCTCTTGTAATGCTGCTCAGAATTTTCCTTATCGGGACACAAGCGCCACCTAGTGGCGGTCATGATCAACTGCAGATTAAAATACTGACCTTTGAAAAATCTCATTCAAGGCTGCATTCCTGTATATCTATAGAAAAAGATAAAAAAGAAACAGGAAGATACAGGGTAGAGTATATGCTATGCTTGCAGACAGGAGCCTAGCATAGCTGTCCTCTGAGAGGCTCTGTTGTAGTAATTATTTTAAAAACGGCTGCCAATCAAGCTATCTAAGCTGCTCTGTCTAGCTCAGGCGCCATGTTACATGGCCAGAGGCCACGTGGACACCGCAGCTAGAAACAGCCCACCAGAAACACCAGCCCTGCCACCCACGAGACGCCAGCGTGGGACATGGCTCTGCCAATCTTCCACACTGTCTCTGCAAAGCTGGGCATTGCCTAGACCATCCTGCCAACCACACGGGCCCAGTAGAAAAATGAGACTCTAATGCTTAGATTATCCAAAGGCTTAATATATTTGGTAATGATCAATAACAAGATGTCCATACAATCAGAAGTGTGACCAATACCCAACCTAGATACACCAACTACCTTTGACTGGTAGAGACACGTGAATATCCACCTCCATGTTTCCATGTTTCTATGTCTCTCTCTCTCTCTCTCTCTCTCTCTCTCTCTCTCTCCTCCCCTCCCCCCCTCCCCTCCCCTCTCCTCTCCTCTCTTCTCTCTCCCTCCTCATCTGCCCTAGCTCCTCCTCTTCCTTCTCCTCTGACTCCCTTACTCCTCCTCTTCCTCGCTTTACTCCTCCCACCTTAGCTCCTCCTACAAGCCTCCACCCAGCAGTCGGTGGAAATAGACACAGAGACCCACAGCCAAACATTAGGGAGCCAGGGGAGTCTTGTAGAAGAGTTGAGGAAAGGATTGAGAGACCTGAAGAGGATAGGGACTCCACAGGAAAACCAATAGAGTCACCTAACCTGGACCCTTGGGAGTTCCCAGAGACTGAACCACCAACCAAGGAGCAAGCACGGGTTGGACCTAGGCCCCTCACACATACATAGCAGATATGCAGCCTGGTCTTCTTGCAGGTCCCCCAACAACTGGAGCCAGATCTTGTCCTGACTTTGCATGCCTGCGAATCCCATTCTCTTAACTGAGCCGCCTTGTAGGGCCTCAGTGGGAGAGGATGTACCTAATCCTGTAGTGATTTGATGCGCCAGGGTGAGTTGATTACCAAAAAAAAGGGGGGGGCTCTTCCCCTTCTCTGAGAAGGTGATGTAGGAGGGGCTGCGAGGGGGGCAGGAAGAGGGGGGCTGCGATCTGGATGTAAAGTGAATAATTAATGAAAAATAATCTCAGTTCTCTGTTAAACCTAAAAAAAAAAAAAAGCTAGGCCTTGTGGATGTGAGGGAGGACCAGGTGACTCTCCTACTAAGCTGGTTCCCAGGACCAGATGCACTGATATTGGTTATTTTGTCACATCGTTTCTTTTAACATAGCTTCAAACATCAGTATCTACTTTGGCAAACAACACAGATACATAAAAAACACAAAGCTCTTGGTCTTCCCATTCCTCCTCCCACCCCACCCCACCCCCGTCCCTGTGATCCAATCCCATTAGCGGTAAACCTCTGTTCACTTGGACATGTTTTTAGATAGATGCGGCTTGCTGGAAGTTTAGTCATGCTAAATTGATAGAAAATTGGAAAAAATGAATGCAGCGGGAAGTGCCAGCCATATGCCACAATTTTTCATTTGTATAAAACGTCTCAATTGACAAATCCAAAAATGCCCTGACAGGGTTCCAAAGATCCAAAATGTATAACGATTGATGTTAGTATATGAATAAAAGCCTAGCGGTCAACCTCGCGCTGGAGGTGACACCTGTCCATTTTTACAGGCGCTTTGGTGAACGAGTCACTTATCAAAAACGAACCTTTCACAGGTCTCCGGTTTTAAAAGACATGCATCTCTGTCAGTAGTCAAATTCCAACAATTCTCTCTATATACATAATAATAATTTATTATTTGTTTTTTTCTTGTGTACATTGATGTTCTGCCTCCATGTATGTCCAGGTGAGGGTGTTAGATCCCCTGCAACTGGAATTGCAGACAGTTCTGAACTTCCCTGTGGTGACGGAAATTGAACCCAGGTCCTTTGGAAGAACAGTCAGTGCTCCTAACTGCTGAGCCATCTCTCCAGCCCCAATCATCTCTTTTTCTAACAAAAAAAAAAAAAAAAAAAAAAAAAAAAAAATTGGCTAGGTACTGATTTCAGACTGATAAGGGTTATACCTTCAGTAAGCTATTCTTGAATTTTGTCCACTTGTAACTCATGGCAAGTGTAAGTTCACAATATCCTCTTTCCTTAATTCCTCATGATATCTGTTCATTTAAATTTAAATCGTCTTCCTTCCCGCAAAGCCCACTGGGACTGTTGTAGCAATGGTGCAGTCTGTGAGTTATCCTTTCCAGGGCTATTGTAAAGCCCTGGTTGTTTCCCTGTACTCATTTGTGCACCAAACACCTAGTACAGTTGACCCTCTCTTGCCACAACACAGCCAAATATGGATTACAGAGCCTGCCCGCTACACTTACTATTTCTAGCAATTGAAAAACTGAGAGCATATGGGAAGGTGTGTGTACGTTATATACAAATAAAGTCCATTTTATAGGAGATGCTTGAGCCGTATTATTTGTGTGTGAGAACAACAGCCTGTCACTTAGAGAGCCATGAAGAACAGAGAAACAAAAAAACTCAAACCAACCTCTACCCAGTCTTAAGAACGGCAAAGGTAGGTCTGAGAGGTGTTCCCTACACTCTGCTTGTTGGAAAAAGGGGCCATTTTTTTTTTTTTAAAGTTTTAATTTAATGTTTTTATATTTGCTGATACAGAGATCTTGCTCCAAAGTAAATTTCTTAGAAATATTCAGGCACCAACAAGGAGGGTTACTCGGTGTTAACTGCAGCATTGTGCTGCTACACAAATATGCAGAAATGTCAGGAGAGCCCCAGATCTGCTGCTGAGAGAGGGGTGTATAGTAAGAACTCTGTTGAGCTATAGACAGAATTTAACATGAACAGACCCTGGTGGCTTCTACTAAATAGAAGGTGCTTCAGGGAGGCCCTGAAAAGGGAAGGACCCAAGTCTTCACTCAAAAGCCAGGGAGCCATCTTAACACAGGAAATGCCCCAAGGGAAATCAGGAAGGGAGGTAAGATGTTTCCCTCCCCCTTTTCTTTAGCTGAGAAAAGCTGTCAGTATCTATCAATTTTCTTATTTTGGTTTGTTCTCAACTTCCAATCATCTTTCATCTCCCATTTCCTATAATTTTTTTTTCTGTTGAGCTTCCATAGATTTTTCAACCCTCAGCCTTCAAAACATAATAAATTGTTATTTCAGTTAATTCCCTTTTTAATGTAAATTTTAGTTACCATATAATTTCAAAGAACTCTTTTTTTCTAACTTGTTTGGTTTTACATAACATTTTCTTCTGTTAACAAACAATAAATGTCATTTCTTGCCCTCCATCACAGTGTTCCGTTTTGGCTGTCTTCATTCCTTATTTGTTAGTTTGGGTCTTTGTTTTTTTTCCTGGAACGTATGATGACCTGACTTCCCCTATTTCCATCCAGAGAGACAAGAGAGAACAGATATGAGCCAGCTTGTTGAATGCTAGCCTTACCCAAGGCTGCTGGGCTAATCTGCTCAGGAGACTTCTGTGGTGGTGGTAGTGGTGTCCTGCTTTGCTTCTGTTGCTTTCATAAAACTCTCTGATCAAAAGCAACTTGGAGAGGAAAGGGTTTACTCATCTTATACTTCCAGGCTTTGATTTATCATCAAGGGAAGTAAAGGCAAGAACTGAAACAAACAAAAAAAACAAACCAAAAAAAAAAAAACAAAAAAAAACCAAAAAACAAAAAACAAAACAAAACAAAACAAAAAAACCAAGGAGAGAATCTGCTTACTGCCTTCTTTCCAGGCTTAGTTACCTACCTTCCTTTAACAGCCCAGGCCTACCTGCCTAAGGATGGTTCCACCCACGGTGGGCAGAGCCTCCCTATGTTAATTAACAATCAAGAAAATGCCCCACAGGCAAATTCACAGGCCAATATGATGGAAGCAATTCCTCAACAAAGGTTCTCTGCTCCCAGGCATGCCAAACTGACAAACAAGATTGAAAGGCTGCCCACCACCACCGGTTGTTTGTTTGTTTGTTTTTGTTTTTCTCCTGTGAAGAGGGCACAAGCAGAGTATGGGCAGAACATGGAGACTCAGAATTCAGCAGGTGGGTTTACTCTCTGTCCTTCTGGTTGTGAGGGCCAGTCAGCTGTGAGATTAGAGCTTTAGATTCAGATTCTCCCAGGGTAACCGACCTTTGACTCTCCTGATGGGATCAGGGTAAGCAGACTCTGCCTCATTGCTCCCCCCCATAAGGAGTGTCAAGTTCCGGGCCTCTGAGTGACCTCAAGAGCAAGTCAGGGCAACCTCCTGCCACTTCCCCTTTTACAGGGTGCTGGTCTTTGTTATTTGTTGACGCCTTTGTCCCTTGTGGGTTGTCTGCATTTCTGGTCTCTGTGGGTTAATAACAATGTTCTCTCATTATCTCTGTTTTTGTGAATTTTTCCACGTAGAAGAAATAAGTGCACATTGTCCTTTAGTTTAGTTAAAACCTAAAATGTGTCTCTATCACTCTTTGTTGTTTGTTTGTTTGTTTGTTTGTTTGTTTTTATGAGACAGGATTTGGGATGTGAGGTAACTCTGTGGTCTGGATTGCTGTTATATTTACAGTAATCCTCCTGCTTCAGCCTCTGGGCTTACAGAACTGAGTCATCGTATCTGGCCATTAATTATCACTCTAGTTTTTTGAGGCGGAGTTTCTCTGTGTATCCCTGGCTCTCCTGGAACTCACTCTGTAGACCAGACTGGCCTTGCACTTGCAGGAGTCTGCCTGTCTTTGCCTCCTGAGTGCTGGGATTAAGGGCGTGTGCGGCCACTGCTGGACCCATGATCACAATTAAGAAAATGAGATTAACTGCTAGATAAAGAAAATCACTCCCGTACTATTCTATGTTGTGCCACCAGGTGGTGGTGTGAGGTGAGCTGCACAGCTGGTCAGTGGCAAAACAGGCCTGTGTTTAAAATGACTCAAAGCTTTGCTCTCATTTGAATAAAAAGACGCGATCTTATAGATGCTTGGCTTGTTCCTGAGAATTCTGTTTTTCTTATTACTTTAGGAAGAGGACACTTTTCACATGGCTTTGGAATCTCAACCGTGAAAAGATTATCCTTCCTAATACAGTCATGCCTCTTTAAGCTCTTGCTTGAACGTGAAGACTCATTCTGCAATTTAGGAGAATTTGTCATATCACAGTGTATGCCCACATGAACATAATCTGTGCTGCCTGCCCACACCTAGTCTCCACAGCACACCCCATACTCCTGGGGCCAAGGGACACACAGTCACATAAAGTTAAAATCAAGCACAGAGAATGTGATGCAATGAAGAGACGCTGTAAACAGGAGACATGTTTGTTGTCTGTGTGACACGACATCTTGTTTCACACTGAACTTGTTTCAGTAAGTAGACAGAGTTCACTAAAGAAGATGAAAGCATCAACCTGTAACGTGTCCATCTGTCATCATCAAATATCCTGTTCTGCATATCTATATTGCTCAAGTCACAGTAGCAGGCTTCCACCACTATGGACAGGTCAGGATGCATTGCACTTCATGACACCTATAATGGCAGTAAATGATACTGACTTAATGGGCTCCATAAAAACCTTATGTGACCACCCTTGTAGGCATAGTTTGCAACTGACCAAAATGTCACAAGTGGTAGTGTGCAATTGTATTTACAGATATGATTGGGTTTGGTTATGGATTAGACATGAAGTATTCCCACAAAAGGCTAATGTATTGAAGGCTTCACATACACACACACACACACACACACACACACACACACACACACACACACACACAGGTGGTAACACTATTTTGAGATGTTTGGAAGACTTTAGGGAGCAGGACCTTGTTGGAGGAGACAGGTATCAGGCCCCCTCCTTCCCTCCTCTCTACCTCTGCCGTTGCATCTCTCTTTCTCTAGATTTCTACTGCCACGAGGTGGCAAGTCTTCTCAACTACAGGTGCCCTCCGCCAGAATGCTCTTCCTGCTTGCTTAGTGCTGAGCAACCATAGACCGAGCCCTCTGAAACCATGAATTAACACAATGTTTCTTAAGTTAATGCACGCAAAGAGATGAAATGTCCATGCAAAATAAGTCCTTTAGTCTACAGGATAAAATAAGTGTACTTCATAGTTCATAGCATTTATCTCACAGAGACACAGAGTGGGGGGACACAAACATTGATAAGATCTGCAGCATTGCTAGAACAAACTGCTCTAGCTGTTAAGGGTGGTCACTTCGGACATTGATATAAATTTGGGTGCAATTAGTTTAAAAAATAAATCATTTCTTCCCTCCTCCTCCAATCACTAGAGTGGTGTGAGTAAGGTGGTGGTTGGTGGTGGTTGGTGGTGGTTGGTGGTGGTTGGTGGTGGTTGGTGGTGGTGGTGGTGGTGGTTGGTGGTGGTTGGTGGTGGTTGGTGGTGGTTGGTGGTGGTTGGTGGTGATTGGTGGTGGTTGGTGGTGGTGGTGGTGGTGGTGGTGGTGGTGGTTGGTGGAGGTTGGTGGTGGTTGGTGGTGGTTGGTGGTGGTTGGTGGTGGTGGTGGTGGTGGTGGTGGTGGTGGTGGTCTATGACTATACTTTGGAAAAATTGAAAGGAAAGGAATAGAATATCCACTTCAATAGTAGCAATTTATGAGATGTGGCTGTGGAGAAGATTATGAGAAGAGACAGGCGTGGCAGGAGCAAGACAGGTAAATGAAAGCTAGAGTAAGTGCTCTGAGGTAGAAACTCGTGGAGATACTTGGGAGTCAAAAGGAAGCTCCAGAAACACAGAATCTGAGACTCTGACAGAACGATCTAAAGAAGAGTTAGGAGAGAAAACACTTGTGGGAAAATTTTCCATTTAAGGAGCAATTTGGTCGCTCTTGCAGACATGGTGGTAAACGTATTTCCCGTCCTCAACACATTCTTGTAACCAGTCATAACACAGACTTTACCGGACTCCCACTGCAGGTTTCCGATGTCACAGGGTTGACATCACACAGAATTTGACACCTGTCCTCTATACCCAGTAGGCTCTTCTCTGCAGCTCTTAGACAGTTTTTAAGAAAGCTGTTTCAACACAACTGTAGGCAACATTATACTGAACTACAGTGGGCACTACTGTAAAGTTACTTTGTTTCTAAAGGCCACATGTGTCAGATGACATCACTGTCTCCTAGACACACTCTTTGAATTGCTAAACATAATAATAATAATAATAATGAGATGGGAGCAAACTCCTATAAGGCTTGATGCTCCTCTAGAAAAGGTGAGATTACCAAGTGGGCTCCTCCGACTGTGACAGCAGCTCATTGACTCAGGGGTGTCATTTACCCCCATAGCAATCCCACAGCTATTGATTAACAGGAAAGGGACACTGTCTTTAAATTCTCAAGTTAGTCTCAACCTTCCTTGGGGTCGGGGGGTGTGGCGGGGGTGTTCTTCTTCAAGGCTTTTTCACTATGGTTTGAATGTGAAATGTCTCAACGCAGGCCCAAGTGTTTCCACAGTCCATCCCTCCCTGCCCACACTGTTTGGGGAGCTCGTGGAACCTGGGAGAGACACGGAATAGCGGGAAGAAATGGGTTGCTGCTGGCAGGCGTCAAGCATTATCGCTTGGTCGCACTTCTGACCCAGTTTCTTTCACCCATGCTACTCTGGGAGGTGTTCCCACTATGGTGCCCTTTCTACCATGATGGTGGACATATCCCTGAGCCAGTTGTAAATTAATTCCACCTGTCCTAAGTTGCTCTGTTAGATATAGCTGTCCCCAGCAAGGATTTGAATAGCTAACACAATCTTCTCAGGGTTTCCATCCAACCAATGGTGGTAGAGAGGGCTTTTACATTAGAACTGGAATATGAGGGTCTTCTCCAGAAGAGACAGTCTTGAGCAAAGGATTTCTTTTTTTTTCTGAAACTACTGTTCTCTATGCTTGCAGTGAAGGGCTCATGAGGATTAGACATGTTTCTGGTTTTGTATATTACATGGGCTGATGGGCAGGCAGAGTGAAGTATAAAATACCTGAAGACTGAGTTGGGCAAGGACATATTCCAGGAGTTTGTTTGTTTGTTTTTTTTTTTTAATAGTTTACTTGAGGAGTAATCCCCGACGTTTGTATCCTGTCTTCTCATGTCTAAGAAACAATAATCCATAATTTAGCTATTCCCAACTGAGACACATGAGAGGATAGATCTGAGAACAATCTGTAAATTGTACAAATACCATTGTGTATTTTATTGCAAATAACTGTGAGCTGCCAGAGGGGTTGGCAGTTAAACCTGAATCTGCTGGAAGAGCAGTTGCTGCTCTGAACCACTGAGCCATCTCTAAGCTTACACTGTTGTGTGATGTTTTCCCAGATGACGTACATATTCACATCTCTGCAGCAGAATACATTGTTTTAAAATGTCCCTGGGTGTGATACAGTAAAAGAAACCAGGAGGGATGGCAAATGAAGCTCCTGTTTAAAAAGAAACTCCCAGAAGCTATACTAAGTCAAATTCACAATTCTAAAAATCTGAGGAGCCCCTAGAGATATCTTAAAAGGTTAAAAGTGGAAAACTTTAATAAAAATAAATAAATAAAAAGCCCCACATTGAAATTTCTGTGTGCACGTCCTTAGCACACTCCCTCCCTGTGTCACCCCAGGCAAGCACTTACCATAAGATGCCCTTGGTACAGCTCACCCACAGCCTCTAACTGAAAGACTCTGCTAAGGACAGCAAGGATTCCCCTGGCAGAATTTCAAAAAAGCAGCAGGCAACAATTTAATTAGGTCTGAGTCAATAATTCTCCACAAACCCCAGCAGGTCAGGAAACCGTACGCCTTCTCAGCCATTATCTGCAAGAGACCATTCCTAAGGAGCAACCGTGCCGAGTTCTTGGCAATACCCAATTTAGGGCTTTTGTTTGTTCTTTTTTTTTTTTTTTTTTTTTTTTTTTTGGATTGTTTTCTAGACTTATGAGTGATGAAGAGTGACATCATAACTCTGCTGGAATCCTTGATTTCTGAAGAAACCTCACAAATGCATAACACCCAGGCAAATCCCAAAGAGTCAAGAGGAAAGAGTGGAGAATGTCTAAAAAATAATTTCATAGACTCTTTGTACAGTTGGGGCTTCTGCTGTCTGAAAAATGTCAGCATGCGGCGTTCAGACAGCGTTGGCATCAATCCTAGTTGGAGCGGTTCACACTCGTTTCTTTATATGCGTTATATGGACTTCCCACATCATTCCTGCCCTTGACTCATTTCTCATTTAAGCAGCCCTTGGAATATGGTGCCGCCCCAACCAAACTCATCAGTTGATTCTACAACCTTCTTTGGATGACTTTTCAGCTTTGATGGTAGTGTTCAGATTTGAGAAGTGTGAAAGTGTTGATCAAAGAATGTAATAATATAATAATGTATTAATATAACAGTGTCATAATATAATAAGATGGGCATGGAAGCTTGGCTCCCAGATCTACCTCCTTCAAGGCACACAGCACTAGGTGCTGTCTCAGGCCTCCAGAATTACACATTGTCTTAGGGTTTCTCTGACTGCACATAGCAAATCAGATACAGGATTTCTTCCTATAAGGTAAACATGAATTAATAATAGGTCACACTTTCAAGCAGTTGGTGAGGTGTTTTTCTTATACCCTTAGGATTACTCTTGTGGCCCAGTGAGTAAGGTTCTCACTGCTCACCCAGCTGATCTTGGTCATCAGCACACATTAGGTTTAGCTATGTGTAGAGCAGGGAGCTGGCAAAGAGTTGCTGTGATGCTCACAGTGAATGGATGTACCCTTCTGTTTGACATCTCTGTGATACCTAGACTCCCTTTTGGACCAGCATAATTGATGGTTACATATTTCAGTTAGGATAGAGGGAAAGATGAGAGTTCAAAGGTACATATGCACCATGTCTTTATCTTTATACACAAGCACACACACACATGCTCACACACACATGCTCACACACACATGCTCACACACACATGCACACACACATGCACACACACATGCTCACACACACATGCTCACACATACACATGCTCACACACATGCTCTCACACACACACATGCTCACACACACATGCTCACACACAAACATGCTCACACACATGCTCACACACACACATGCTCACACACACACATGCTCACACACACATGCTCACACACACATGTTCACATACACACATGCTCACACACACATGCTCACACACACATGTTCACATACACACATGCTCACACACACACACATGCTCACACACGCACACATGCTCACACACGCACACATCATACACAGGCTTTCGTGGTGTCTCTACAAACATGTCTATGAATCTCTGGACCATCCCATTAAGAGGTGTCTCACACATGCCCTCCTTTTGAACTCATGCAGTTCTTTGGAAATGATGATGTAAGACTTCCAGGGAAGGTAGAAACACTGTCTGGTTCTCTTATGACAGTCATGCTGGGATTCTTTAGTCATGAAGAAGCAAACTGTGATGTGCCCACAAACCAAATCTTGTAAGAAGTGATGTCTCCCAGGGATAAATAAGATGGGGTGTGGTGGGGGTATCCATCAGAAAGAGTGGAAATTGCAAGAGCTAAGTCATTTCTTGTGCCCACCTTCACCTCATCTAGACCCCCAGCCTGTTGAATGGTACCATGCCACACACACTCTTATGTATCAGGCCTCTCTAGAGATACCCTCACAGACACACTAGGAGGTGTGTTGCTAATCCTCTAGGCATCTCTAATTCAGTCAGATTGACAAGATTAACATGAATCCTTTCAGGAGTTGTGTTTGTCTACAAGACTACATATGTGCACGTCTTTTAAAACAGACAATTACTAAGTCACACATAGTGGCACATGCAGTTTATCTCAGCACTAGGGAGACAGGGGCAGGCAGATCTCTGTGAAGCCATCCTGGTTCACAGAGTGAGTTCCAGGACAGCCAGAGCTCTTAGTGAGACCCTGCCTTGAAAAGACAAAACCAACCAACCAATGAAGACAATGAAGTAAATGATGCCAGTGATGTCCCTTGGCACTAAGCGTACAAGAGCAAGTAGACAGAGCTAACTCCGTGCCAAGCTGTACTCCAACTGGAACATTGCCGTATAGCCATTACTGCCACCTGTTGGTAGCAAAATTAATATGTTTCTTTTCTGGAAATTAGCTGTGCTCCAACGACAGCTTGTAAATATGAGTTTTGTAAGCACTGAAGCGTCTATATATAATGATACAGCTTTGGAGAGCAGTCAGCTTTTAGGAGACACGGTGGGGGTATGAGTCACTGTTTCATAAGCACCAATTGTCTGCATTTAGTCATGCTTATAGTTGATTTTGAAGTAATTGTGTTTTTGTAAAAATAACAGTTTAGGAGTTGAATGAGCCTTGGGAACTTTATTTAACATAGTTAGACAATCTCAGACAGATGCCAATCCATTTTTTAATGGAAGAAATATTCTATTTATAGCAGGCTATTCCTGAATGAACTTTCATCCTGGTGATATCTTTCTTAATCATTATCCACTGAACATAAGTGAGTCTGAAATTACTCTAGAAAGTTCTTTCCTTAACAGCATTCTTTTCTGATTTAGTAATTCCTCGAAGTGATCTCATTTCTCTTGGGAGGCTATGTCCTTCCTTCCCACTGTCCCCACGGGGGCCCCAACATCATCATGTCATAATTGTGTTATGTTTATGTATTAGTTACATCTCCTTTTTCTAAATTGTAAGACAGAAGTAGGGTGGTGTATCACTTCTGCATCCCCAGATCCTACCCCAGGGCCTTATACGCATTTAACAAATAACCCTAGAGATAATTGAAGAACCAGCCTGCCTCCATCTTAGGCTTAAAAGCCATCTTCTAAAATACAAACTAGGTTCTTCTTGTTTGTGATTAAATCTCTGCTTCTCAGGGATTGGGCTATGCCCTACCTGTAACCTTAACTAAAAATGATTCTGTACTGCTTGTTCTGGGAATGGCCATCTTGTCTTTGTTGCAAAAAGTTAATAAGCATCTTGTAACTGCAACCCTACCTTTGCTTCAAAAAGATTGTTATGGCTACATTGTTATGACTACCTGTTGTTCCAGCCACCTTGCAATCATGCCTTTGTTTCAGGAGGTCATTGTGACTAACATGTTATGCTTATGTTCTGCCCCTGTAATTCTGCCTATTTTACCCACCAAAGCCTCGTTTGGAAACCTCCTACCTCTGAGCTATAAAATATGTCTTCCTCATACCCAGTGCTGATCTTTCAAACCTCACCTTAAGGGAGGCAGCCTGTGTACTTGAATTTTAAAAAGCTTGCTTTCATTGATTGCTTGCTTTAATTAACTTAGACAAGATGATTTGGGTCATTGCTCTTTCTCCTCCCATCTCTGGGATTGTCACAGTGTCTGTAGCTAGTTCTCCGCGAGCTTTCAATCCCATCACCGCCTCCGAAGTCCCCTAGCTGTCTTTCTGTCTCTGTCTAAATAACTTTACAGCCCTTTAGAATGGCAATGAATTTGTTTATTTTGATGGTGGCGGTTATTTCTAAATGCTATTTATTTTTACATGTATGGCTGCATGAATAGGTCTAGGTACCACATGTGTTCAATGTTTACAGAGGCCAGAAGAGGGCATCAGAGTTATAGGTGGAGTTACAGGTGGCTGAGAGCTACCAGGTAGGGGGTGGGAATTGAACCCCGGTTTTCAGCCTGTTCTCTTCACCACAGAGCCCTCTCTCCAGTCCTGACAGCTATTTCTAATTTGCTTAGTATTAAGGACAGGCAGTGGCTATTCCTTTTAAACACACTTTTACGAAGTACACGTGTAAAGGTTTTAGTCGTTAATATCTTATTTATTTTTCCTGATAATCCCATAAAGTAGCCAAGTTTGGGAAAAAGCATGTTGGACTCTCCCTTCACCCTCTCTTCCCCTCCTTCCCTTCCCCTCACCCTCCCTTCTTCCTCCACATCCTCCCTCCCTTTCTCCTCCTCTCAATCCTGCTTGATCTGTGGTGGTAGTGTCTGGGGTCCTTTCATCTATTAGCTTAGAGTCTTTGTCTTTAGATGAGAGGTTTGGCTTGGATGGTCCCTAATCTTTCCCACAGTCCTAATTCCACTGAGATCAGACTTGGTGAAGAAGTGGGACTTGGGGTTTTGGGAGGTTTTCAGACAGGACCCTCAGGGATGTTTTCAAGTTACCAGTCAGCCCCTCCTTCTTGCTCCCTTGATAGTGTTTCTACAGCTAAAAAGGAGGTAGTTCCCAGCACAAGTTACAGTGACCCTGACACGGGGACATTTCTCACCGAGACTCCATTTGCTTGCCTGTTAGAGGTGTGTGCTGATAGCCGATGTCTAATCTTAAGCACGCCCTCCTCCCTTTCTGCAGCACTCTGGTTTTCCTCTCATAGAATGAAATTGTACTTCTGCTGTTTGGTGAATGCTCAGTTTCCCTCTAGTTAAAAGCTTATGAATATTTACTGCCAATTACACACACACACACACACACACACACACCAAGGATACATAGGCATTAACTAGGGGGAGGAGAAAGGAGGTCACTTAGTGCAAAAAGGATGTGGTACCTAAAAGTCCAAAAAACTAGAAGTGTAAAGAGCATGAAGCAGAGAGAAAGAAACAGCAACAACCAGTAGCCACATTACAGTTATGAAGTAGCAACATAAAATAATTCTATGGTTAGGGGTCCCCACAACCAGTCAGTCCGTAAAGTCTTCTGTAACCTGGTAATTCTTAGTTCATTTTGAGTTCCCCTGTGGAGTCCTAGCTGTCTTAGAACTCACTATGTAGACCAGACTAACTCCTAGAGATCCACCTACCTATCTCAGCCTCCTGAATGCTAGGTGCTGGGATTAAATATGTGTCACCATGCCTGGATTCTGAAAATTCTTTTGTAACTGTCTTAACAAAAGAATTAGGTCAGACTTGTGTGTGTGTGTGTGTGTGTGTGTGTGTGTGTGTGTTATTGTGTGTGTGATATTTTGTGTATCTTATCTTGATGATAAATATGTGACATAAAGTTTATCTGTCTTTTCTACATGTGGAATTTCCATCATTATGTTAAAATAAGGGAAATTTCTTTTCAATTTTTTTCTACTTCCATTCTATATGCTGACATTGCAGCATTACCTCTCTAGGCATGCGGAAGCCAGCCTTTTCTACACCTGACTTTAGAATCCCGTTCCCCTGCCTCCTGAGCGCTCCACCATGACTGCCCAATCCTCAAAGGCATTCTCTTTGTCTCAGTCAGTACACTCATCATGTGAAAACCAAAGTAATGGCTAATAGACAGGTGTGTTAAGAATGAATTAAAAAAATGGAAGACATTTGCAGTTTGGGGCAAGACATGTCGACCAATTGCTTAACTACCATGAGGGTGCATAGGAGACCTGCAGGCACTAGAGAGCACACAGTGCCAGGATCAGGCCAATCCTGCATGTAAGAGGAGATCCTTACTAAGCAAATGACATTTAGGATGACTCACCAAGGATGAGTAAGTCTTTATGTGACATGGAGAGATTCCTTCACATGCATATGTATTTCCTGTGAATCCAGGGTTCCTGCAGTACTAGACCTACAAAAGATGCATCCTTACCTGGTTCTCAGACATGCATCTCAACAAGGAATGGCTGTCCTGGATTGGGACATCCTGAGCCATCAGGATGACCAGAACCCTCTGCATTCACATCTTATGACTAAGAGATAGGTAAATCACATTGCCCAGGAGTGATATCTTGTATGGGATAGTAAAATAGGTTTGCAGGACTTGAGATATGGCTCAGAGGTTCTTTTGCTGCTCTTGCAGAGGACCCAGGTTTGGATCCCAGCACCCACATGACAGCTTCCAACTGTCTGTGACTCTGATTCCAGGGATCCAGTGTTCTCTTCTAACTCCCATGGGCTTCTGCATTCACGTAGTATACATACATACACATGCAATAAACATTAAGAGAGAGATACAGAGAGATGAAGAAAGAAAGAGAGAGGTGGGGAGAAAGAAAGGAAAAAAAGAAAAGAACAGAAGAAGAAAAAACAAGCTTGAGACACTTCAAATTCCAATCTACTCTCATGTTGCTTGACTTTTCCTAGGAGACATAAACAAATGTCTATCCACCCAAAATAGGGCATCAGTAACAGACCCAAGAAACAGCTCATCCAAGTCTAGCTCCGTAAACTTATGAACTTACTGAGCTCTCTGACAGAAGCGTGGTTGAGAGGTTACTCATAGGAATGTCCATGACTGCAAGAAGGCCACAGGGCTGAAAAAAGTCCTACGTCAGCACGTCTGTTGGCCTTTGCACTTTGAAGAGAGTGTTCCTTCTTCAGTTAGCCACGTACCTTCTACATACTCTACTAAAGATGGCAAGCAGCCAGGGCAGAATTTTATAGAGCTGGGGTGAGGGGTGGGTGAAGCACAGGAAGGAGGGTGTAGGTGGAAGTTCAGGTGAAGGCCTAATGACCCTTCTATGAGGGAACATCAACAGGCCTGATCTTGTGAAGGCTTCATGGAGATCTGATTAAGATGGCGATGGGTACACAGTGCCGAGAATGGAGCGCCACACGGTTTGAAGAAGTTGGTGGAGGCTGGGAAACATGGTGTCTTAGTCAGGGTTTCAATTCCCTGACATCATGACCAAGAAGCAAGTTGGGGAGGAAAGGGTTTATTCAGCTTACACTTCCATATTGGTGTTCATCACCAAAGGAAGGTAAGACTGGAACTCAAGCAGGTCAGGAAGCAGGAGCGGATGCAGAAGCCATGGAGGGATGTCACTTACTGGCTTGCTTCCCCTGGCTTGCTCACCTTGCTTTCTTATAGAACCCAGGACCACCAGCCCAGGAATGGCACCACACACAATGGGTCCTTCCACCTTGATCACTAATTGAGAAAATGCCTTACAGCTGGATCTCGTGGAGGCATTTTCTCAACTGAAGCTCCTTTCTCTGCGATAACTCCAGCTTGTGTCAAGATAACACACAAAACCAGCCAGTCAACATGGTTCAACTTCTTATAGCCTCCATTTTCTCATCTCCAGAACAGGGAGCAACACTGACTGCAGTAAACAGATACCCTTGTTTAAACTGGCTTAGATAATAAAAAGCTGTGTTAACTCAGAGAAACAGGACTCTGCTCAAGGTCAGCATTTCTAAACTTTGGTTCATGTTCTTGTCCCCGCCCCCCACTCCACCTTATCCCTCTCTCTCAGATTTACTTTAGCTCCTCTCTCTCTCTCTCTCTCTCTCTCTCTCTCTCTCTCTCTCTCTCTCTCTCTCTCTCTCTCTGTGTGTGTGTGTGTGTGTGTGTGTGCGCTCTAGTGAAGAAACCCATAGAGGCCAGAAGAGTCAGATCCCCCTGGATCTGGAGAAACAGTTGCTTGTAAGCCACCAGAGTCCTGGGAACTGAACTTGTGTCTTTAGCAAAAGCAGTACAGGCTCTTAACTGGTGAGCCAGCTCTGTCTTAGCCCTGGTTGCTTCTCTCAGTTTTCGGGGCTGGTGCACTTCCTTGACTAGGTTTTAATTTCAGTGATGCAAAGCAGCAGCACTAAAGCAACCTTCTACTCCTCACATGTCTCTTGGGGATGATGGAACACCCCAGAGCTCTGACACATGCCCCGCCCCCCCCCCCCCCCCCCACTGGGTCAGGTGCTTATTCCTGGAAAAAAAAATGACAATAAGGAGTGAGAAGGGCATGAGAGAAATCAGGCCCACCCTGGAGCAGAACATCTGAATTCACCACGGGGGGGGGGGGGGGGAAGTGAGTAGAATGGGGGAGGGGAGACACTGACAGAGATTAGGGTGCACTCAGTGAGAATTGCATGCCCAGGGCTAATGTCTGCAGTAGTTCACGTAAATAACCACATCATCGACATTAGTACAGTACAAGGGTAATTCAAGAAACTTCTGTAGTTCGGTGGAGAATCAAAATACCTAATGTACCCTCTCAAGGCTAGCTAGAACACTGTACTGTACACTTTCCCCAAGACAATCCATTCTGTAATGGACTTGCAACTGATTGGTGCTTAGACATAACTGCAGTCAACTGTCAAAAAAAAAAAAAAAAACCCCAAAAACAACAACAAAAAAGAAAAAACAAACAAACAAACAAAAAACCATGGGTTGATGGCTATCAGTTCTTCAAGGAGGATGTCTCAGTAGAAGATGCTGGCATTTTCTTAACATGCTTGAAGACCTGAACTTTAAGAACTCAGAAGACCACCTTGATGCAGACTCTATAACCTTTCTCCTTCCATCTTTATCTTCCTCCATCTATCTACGCCAGCAACCTATGGGTTGCAACCCCTTCAGGGGTGATGTGTCAGATATCCTACATATCAGACATGTACTTACATTACAATTTATAACAGTAGCAAAATTACAGTTATGAAGTAGCAATGAAAATAATTTTATGGTGGTGGTGGGGGGGTCATCTCAACGTGAGGAACTGTATCCAAGGGTCACAGTGTTAGGAAGGCTGAGAGTCACTGACATAGCACCTGCTCCTCAGGTCACAGTCTTTCCCCAGTGACTGCCTGACCTGGGACACTGGACCCAACCATAGCTGCAGTGACTTTTATCCACGGTGACAAAGGGACATTCAAATACCTTAGAAATGCAAGCTCCCACTTCTCCTGGGAGCACTCTACCAGATGGATCTAGGGAGACCCTATGGGGGAGAGGTGGGATTGGCATTACTTGGATCTATATTAGTTCTAAATGCAATCAGCTGACCTCAGAGAGCTGTCTCTGGCTCCTTGTGGAGGGCATCACATCGCTCGGTCATTCCCTTTGTTGTTTTGCTAACCCATTTGGCATCTTTACCTTAGTGCTCTATTTGAGCTCTCTGTTTGGGCCCCGAGTTGCTGACCCAGTTTTACAATGTTTATTCTGGCTGCAGCTCTGCATTCCTCGGGGACTTGACTTTCAGTATTTGCCTGTCTGTACATTGCCCAACACTCAGCAACTGATGCCTCATTTCTCTGCCCCACCCAAACCACAGCCTGAGTATGCACCTGGGCTGGGTCCCAGAGATGATTCGAGAATTCACAGTCATATCTCCCATCCCTCTACCGTGGGAAACTTGCTGCTCCATCTGAGCTCCGAGTAGGAGGACCGCAATCTGATGAAATCGATTCTAGGTCATGTGGGAATTACTAGAACCCACATTAGGTACAAGGTGTATCTTAAATATATTTCTGATTTTTTTTTTTTAGACACCAGTGACTATAACAAACTAAAGTGCAATGTTTAATGTTTGGGATGTAAGAATCCCAGACTGGTGTGAGTCACTCCTTTCTGAGAGAAGGAATCTCCTTGACCCCAGTCTCAGCTGGGCCTTTTTTTAATGTCTCTGGACTTACTTACCTTCTGAATTCATGGATTCTGAAAATGTTTAGAAATGTCAAATGTTTTTTGTGTAGTTTTCATAGTGTGTGTGTGTGTGTGTGGTGGGGTGCTGTCACACATATGAGAAAACCTGAGTATTCAGTTTCCTGTCTGAATTCCATGTTTTGTTAGTGAGTTGCATCTTTGCTGTAACTAATACTGAGTCTTTGCTGTCTCTAAGATGTTGCAAGGGGCGTGAGTGTACAAGTCTTTGCTTTCAATTTTGTCTTGAGCATTCACTTGGATAATTACCTTTGTGTTGGCTCCTTCACATAATGGACCTCCCGAGGATGAAAGACATGAATCAGGGGAATTAGAATTATCCAAGAGAGAATTCTCTTTTGTTTTCAATGTAGGGCACCAAGCACAGGGCTTTAGCGCCTACAAGACAAACACTGCAGCTCCAACTTTTCAGCCTTAAGTTAAAACTTAAAGTGCAGTCTACCTAACTACAAAACACTCTTTGTTTGGAAAGATGCCTATTGAAGCTCTGTTCTTCCTTATATCATATTTTAATGAAAAGTCATATATAAAGCAAAATCTGCCTCTAGGCACAATAGCCTGTCTTGCAGATAGTTTGCTATACAATGAAAGGCTTAGTGTGAATAAACTAGTGGCTTCGGGGTTTCTTCCCAGGTGATGTCTGGTTAAAACCACCAACCACAGACAGATCCCTGAGTCACAGATTCATATAAAGGTATGTGGGACTTTATAGACTCCATGAATGTAGAAATATCTATACCTAACCATTTATTATGTAGCTCACCAAACCTGTATGAAGAAAAATCTTTCCTATTCTAACTCCAGAGAGAAACATTTGGAATTGGCTGTGCAGACGGTTCTTGTAAGTGCCAGGTTATTTTATAAGGCTGAAAAAGAAAGCATTTAGATAAGCATATAACCCTCCTTCTAACTGAGCCAACAACCAAAGTGCATACACGGGCTGACCAAGGCCCCAGGCACGTATGTAGCAGAAGACTGCCTTGTCTGGCCTCAGTGGGAGAAAATGCACTAATCCTGCAGAGGATTGAAGCATCCAAGTAGGGGGATATGGGGTGGGGCACCTCTCAGAGTCGAAGGGGGAGGGGGATATAGGGAGTGACTCTGGGGGGGGCTGTTGGGAGGAGGGCAGCATGTGGGATGTAAATAAACAAATCAATAAATTAAAATTTTGAGACCTTAGCAACATACTATTTTAAGATTATTCAAAGTCAGCAAAACTCGTAAAGCACCCTGGGATCTCACTTGATGTGCCCTATGCAAAAACACTGGACATTTCTCCACTCAAGGAAATCTCTATGAGCAAACAAACCAATGCCCAGCATCTGCTGAGTCGGCTCATGCATAAAACGAGAGGTTTCTATCAACGTCAAGTTAACATTGCTGTTAATTTACAAGGTTTTCAGTTGGATCACCTTGGGGTAAGATAGTATGCACATTCTTGGGCCAGATGTTCCCACACTAGAGTGATAGTCATTTTCTATATTTGGAAAAACTGGGATGACTGGGATGACTTCTGGACCATTACCTAAATACATGGCAAGACCAGAAAATATGTCTACTGACATTTGAAATTGAAAAAAAAAAAAAAAAAATGTTTGCAACTAGAAGAAGAACAGGAAAAATGCAGTGTTTCTAAAACTGAAATCTCTCAGATGCTGATAGACACATTTCATCTGAACTACTGTTTCTGTTTTCTGTTTCAGGAGCATAGATGGAGATGACCCCACCACACACACACACACACACACACACACACACACACAAATCTGAGAAATTTAAAATTACTATAAAACTGCCCTCGTTTTTCCTAATTAAAGAGCAGGCTAGTCTGATTCACAGAAGGGCTACATTAGAGAACACCTCATAAGAAATACAACTTATGGCAACCCCTGACAGGAGAAGGTGAGTCAAATTAAAAGACTGACATTTCCTTTGTTAATACTAATAAAGACAGAACCCTTTTAAGTCATTCATTACAGCACATAAAGGCTACTACTAGTCTGGTTTCCTGTATTCTTTTAGAGAAAGTGCATTCACTTTAATATTTATGTAGACTAAACATGCCCCTTCTTTGATGATCACTGACTGGCTATGTGGTTTCTCTGAAGTGACACCAAAACCTAAATCAAGAATCCAAACCAATGTTTGGTTGGCTGTTTCAATACCATGGTAGTTAAAGAGTTCAAATCAACAAACCCTCTTGGCTTTGCCAATAACAAGACTGGCAGAGTTGCTGGCTTTGGAGAGACATAGCTTTTAGTATTTTCAGAAGAAAAAAAAAAAAAATTGAGTGTAGCAATGCACATTTCTAATGTGGCCACCAGAGGTCTACTGACACTGCAGAGCTAGCAGGCTGCCGCCAGGATTGTGGGTGCAGACAAGCGCATGCGCACTCTGCCTAGTGACGGGGAGGGAGGGCGGGGGGGTGGGGAGGGGCGGGGGTTGGGTAGGGGATACATTCTCCAGCCTTGCCCAGGCCTGCTGAGTCAGAGCTGCTCTGGAACCCCCACATACATACAGGTGACTCAACTTTTCGAGGAAGCGTGAGAAAGATGGCTGCAAGGGACGAAAAGGAAATGCCGTATATTACCTGTGTGATGGAGAGTAAGATATTTAAAAGTTCAGGCAAAGGACAGGCACGGAGTCACCCACTTTTAATTCCAGCACTTGGGAGGCAGAGGCAGGTGGATCTCCTAGTTCAAAGCCATCATGGAGTACTAGGGAGTTCCAGGACTGTCAAGGCTAAACAGTGAACACCTCTCTCCCATCTCTCTGTCTCTCTCTCCCCCCTCCCCCCCCCTTCTCCTCCCCCCCCCCCCACAAGCAGGTTTAGAGGAAAATGTCATCTACTTTAAAACTCAGTCTTCTGAGCGCGCACACACACACACACACACACACACACACAGACACACATACACACATACACACATACACACACACACACATACACACATACACACATATACACACACACAGAGAGACACACAGACACACACACTTTAAACCTTTTTTCTAACAGTTTTACAACTCAAAAGCTATTTTCTTTTCAAAACATTCTACCTGGACCTGGTGCCAAAGAACTATAATCCCACATCTTGAGATATAAAGGCAGAAGGATCACAAGCTCAGGGCCTGCCTGGATACAGAGTGAAATCCTATATCAAATAAGACTGCCTCAAAATAAGATTAAAATGGAGGTATAGATCAGTGGTAGAGTATTTACTTGGCATGTGTAACGCTCTAGCTTCAAACTCTGGCACGAAATGATTTAAAACAAGAAAAGACAGAAAAAGAAAAAATTGCCAGCCCTAAAGTATTCCTTGCATGGTACAATCTAAGTCCATAAGTGACCAAGGCTGTATTTTTAATTTACTATTTAGCTTCCAGATATTTGAAGATGAAGAAGCTCTAAAGATCACCTAATACTGGTCTATATGTTCTTGTTTAACAGAAGAAACATCTCATCAGAACTGAAGTGGCATTCCATGCTCACTATAAGATAGTTGTCTTTTACTAGAACCAAGTTCACCAGAGGTATCACTGAGGCTTCGGGAACCCACTCTTGTAGAAGGAGGCGGGGCTAAGCTAAGTAAGCATCTTGGGAAGAACAGTCTTTGTTAGTCAAGATGTGCAGAGCCCTGGGGCTCAGGGGTTTCCTACGTCCTACCCCAGTGTGCCAGGATTCCCTGAAGTACATCGAGACTGTTAGACTGATTTTTCTCTGTTCTCGATATATCTCAGGGACAGGGATTTCCGTGGTCCTCTGTGTTACCATCGGTATACTCTCAACAACTCTATCTTTACAGAGTGTATTAGCCAGTCACCGAGTCTCTGTCTCTCTGTCTCTCCCTCTGTGTGTCTCTCTGTTTCTGTCTCTGTTCCCCACTCCCCCCTCTCTTATGTCTTCTTCTTACCTGGGAGGGAAGTTGGGTTTACAGGCTGGGCAATCTTCAAGTAATCTGGGAACACAATCACCCAAAGGACCTTATCCGCTAAGAGTTAAAGTTTCAGCCTGTGGGTTTCATGTCACACATACAGCAAGCATTCTATTCTTGGTAGGCTTGTGGTTGGAACATTTCACAGAGTCTCTTCTACTACTTTCCCCTAGTCCCACCACAACCACAAGTAGCACAGAGAGAGCCACTCCTTGACTTTTCTTCCAGGACAAGATCTTTCTCAGTTCAAACTAAGCTTGTCACAGTGTTGTGACAGGTTCTCAGGTGAGATTCTCTCTCTGCTCAGGTTCTAGGCTCATTCTGAGTAAAACATATAATATAAAAAATCTTGCCTGTGTTAGATCCGGTTGGATGTTTGCATGCACACAGAACTTGTTGGTTTGCCCAAGAAAATCTTTCTATGCCTCTGTGGTGGTTTGAATGAAAATGCCCCCATGGGCTCACAGGAAGCAGCCCTGTTAGGAGGGGTGGCCTTGTGGGAGGAAGTGAATCACTGCGGGTGGGCTTTGAGGTTTCAGATGTTCAAGCCAGACCCAGTGTTTTAGTTAGGGTTTTACTGCTGTGAACAGACACCATGACCAAGGCAACTCTTCTAAGGACAACATTCAATTAGGGCTGGCTTACAGATTCAGAAGTTCAGTCCATTATCATCAAGGCGGGAACATAACAGCATCCAGGCAGGCATGGTGCAGGAGGAGCTGAGAGTTCTACACCTTCATCTGAAGGTGGCTAGCAGAATACTGACTTCCAGGCAGCTAGGATGAGAGTCTTAAAGCCCACATTCACAGTGACACACCTACTCCAACAGGGCCACACACTCTAATAGTGCCACTCCCTGGGCTGAGCATGCACAAACCATCACACAGCCCTAATTAAATGTTTTCCTTTATAAAAGTTGCCACTGTCATGGTTTCTCTCCACAGCCATAGAACCCTAAGACAGCCTCTTTGTGGCTTTTCTACAGGCGAGCTTCCTCAGTTTTCTTCCCATTCTCCTACAGTTCTACAAGAGCATTCTAAGATCCAGTTTGCTTCGATCAGATCTTTGTTATATCCAGAAGCTGTTTCCTAGTGAAAATATGCAAACTATGGTCTTCAGTGAACATCCAGGCCATAGAATTTAGTTTAGCTGTTGAACTTCTATGTGTCTTCAAAACACAAAAATAAATTCATAGAAAGAGAAAGAATGAGAAGAAAGACCAAAGCAGTCAAGTAATCTTAACAGGGTTCTGTGGGTCTAACAGGACGTGGGTATAATGTCCACTGATGACTAATTATCATAGTCACTAAAGTTTTTCTCAAGGTAAGGACACTTAATATGTACCTTGTCTTGGAAGAATCCTCCATCCAGGTATACTTCATTGACACATGTTTAAGCACTTTGGAAGCACAATTAAAAAGCTATAAAAATCATTATTGGTGTTGGTGTTCTTAATATAAGTATGCCTGATGTCCAATTTCTTGCAAATAAGCAAGACTATGGGGGATAGGCCAGTTGGACTCTCTGATTATCAGCTGTTGAACTCTCCTTCGCTACCCTCCATTTTTTGATCAAAAAGACTGTCAATCAAAACAGCTGGCCAAGACCACCCTTGTGCTAGCATCAGCCTCTGACGGTGGCTTGAGAAAGCCACCTAGTAATAGCTGATTGCTCTGACTTCTGAAGGTGCAGCTGCATACAGAGCTACTTGAAGCAGTTTGTACCAGATGGGTTTTGCTATTGAAAGCCTCAGTGAACTTTATTTTACCTAAGCAGGTGATGGAGTGAGAGAACATGTCCCCTGGTGAACTAACAGAAAGACTGCTGTGACTGATGCTAAAGAGACAATGCTGCGATTGGTGCAGACATAAGCCTTCATTTACATGTGGGGGGTATGCTGTGATTGGTGCAGACACAAGTCTTCATTTACATGTGGGGCATGCTGTGATTGGTACAGACATAAGCCTTCATTTACATGTGGGAGTATGCTGTGGTTGGTGCAAACACAGGCATTCATTTGCATGTAAAGTGTGTTGTGATGGGAATAAGCACTCATTCTCTGGCAGGCTGCTTTAGATTAATTAGTAAATCTGCTAGGAGACAGCATCAGGATATCCTGATGTAACATCAAGCCTGATAAAAAATAAAAAGCTTCTCTCGGGCAGCTTTTTCTCTTCTATGCTCCGAATGCAGATGAAACCAGTAACATGAAGAAACAGGCAGTGCTGACTGTAAGAGAGGAGGCAGTATTGCTACAGCAGCACCAACAGCTGGCTAAGCTGCAAACATGGCAAGATGGTTGGATGCTTGACAGCTGGATAAGAGGGAGCTAGACAGTTCCAATGGGGTGGTAAGGATGGGAGCCAGTGGGATGGGGAGGGCGAGAGGACAGAGAGTCAGACTGACCAAGGCTTGAAGACTGTAAAGAGCCACAGATGAGAAACAGCAAGGCTTGGCCAATGGTAGAGTTCCAGAGAGCTGTCAGGCTCTGAGCAAGAATCTCAGACACTCCAGAACTGGAAGCTCCAGCACTGACCACTGTCAAGAGTTGAGGAATCCTGATGCCTATATCTGTCAAAGAAGCTCTAATGCTCACCAAGGCCAAAGCCTGGCAATGCCTACTTCCTAGCCCAGCAAAGGAAACATAACAAAACTTGAAAGCTAAGGATCCAAGCCTGAGTTTTACTCACTATCATTTTTGCAGATCTATCTGGCTTCCTGCCCTCCTATTACACACCTTCTACGATTAATAATCAACTGTCAGAAGTTATGAGCAAATGAATCTGTGTGAGTAACTTATGGTTCCCTAGCTGGTGTGCTAAGTGTGTATCAGGACGTTCCCCCGAAGCCTTGGCATGTGTATTTAGTTCTTCGATGGTCTTCATAGCTGCTGGGGTCTGATTGCTTGCCTCAGAAGTTTTTGGTAGGACAGAAAAATGGGAAACCATTGTTTAATATCTCTACTCCTCATTTTCCAGAGCTGGAGCTCAGTGACAACTCTTTCGGGACAGGTGGTAGTTGCTTTTGTTCTCTCTGTGCCTGTCTGTCTCTACTTCTGTCTGTCTCCCTTTCTGTTGGGAGATTATGCAGCCCATATGTCCGGGGAACCACATCCAGTCTTCGGCAGTATTTCTAGGGAGGCTATTGAAACTCACCATGAAGAATCGTTGGCAAAGTGTGTGTGGAGACTTGCTTGGACTGAGAGGAGGACCACATGGGTCGGCAAAGACAGATGAAAGAATACACGTGGATCCTTTTATTGTAAGTATCAAGCAGAGCTCCTGGGTTTGTTGTGTCTTGGAGAAAGGATGCAACCAGTTGCAGTGATTTTACAGACTTTTCTGCCAGTCTCATCAGGATGGAAATCCCAAGTCACCAAGGCTTTGCATTAGAAAGACTTTACATTAAAAAGAAATGGTTCCTGGACTGGAGAGATGGCTCAGCAGTTAACAGCACTAGCTGCTCTCCCAGAGGACCTGGGATCATTTCCCAGCACCCACATGGCAGCTCAAAACTTTCTGTAACTCCAGTTCCAGGGGGATCTGACACCCTCACACAGACACACGAACAGGTAAAACACCAATGCACATGAAATAAAAATAAATAATGAGAGAAAGAGAGAGGGAGGGAGGGAGGGAGGGAGGGAGAGAGAGAGAGAGAGAGAGAGAGAGAGAGAGAGAGAGAGAGAGAGAGAGAAAGTAAATAGTTCCATTTCTTCTGCACACAGGTCAGAGTTAGGTTTACAAGTGCGTGCCCTTCACATGTATCTGTGAACGGTCATCAGTATCCGTTCTCAGGCTGGCTGCACACACAGGCCTTACTTCCACAGGAAGCTGTGGGTGTTTTGAAGCAGAGATGCTCACACAGCACAGCGGCTCTACCCACGTTTGAGAGACCTTATGTGAAGATCTTTGCACAATATACAGTCCTGACGGGAACTGCTTTTAAATAAAATTCACATCAGATATTGCTTAAAGGATTTGGTGTAGGTCACCTATCAATGTGCTGAGTGTCCCGAAGTAACTTGCTTTAGAGATAGAACTGAAGTTCACACTATAATGAGTTTGAAAAAAAATAATCCAAGCGTAAACTGGGATCATTTTGAATCTCAAATTTGATCATTTCCTTGGATCCAATCATTCTGTTTCTTTCTTTTCTTTTCATTTCATTTATTTTTTTATTTTTTCATTTTTTTATTTTAGGATAGGGTCTTCCCTTGTAGCCCTGGCTGGATTAAAGGCACGGGCTGCCACACCCAGCTGAACTCTATTATTCTTTCATTTGCTTGAGCAAATGCAGCTGCCATCTTGTGGGGCAAATATTGGTGCAGTGGCCGTGATTCCCTGTATTTCACCTGGTCAGATATGTGAAGAGCTTGACAAATGTCACTCTTGCCTTCATGACAAGGAAAATAACCAGACAAAGAAGAAATCAATCACTGTTGTAGTTAACTGGTGAAGGGTTAAGGCTACAAAACTGACTGCTGGTGATGGGTCCTGGAAGGATGTTCTAAAAAGAGCTACCTGTGTGCCTCCCTCTGGCTATCAGACTATTGAGACAACTGATACAATGGCCCAGGAGGAATTCAAAGATTTCCAGGAATCTCATAGGGTGTTAGAATGAGTGGTGTTAGCATGGCCAGGCCAGGGCTGCTTAGTTATGTTTTCCTCCTGCCCTCCATTTAAACCTAAGCCTCCTGTCAGGTCTCTGAGGATAGAGGGACCTCTTCATTTGTCCCTTTTGCCAGTGTGGTCACACTGAACGAATCTGCTTTTCACTGTTACTTGTCTGTTTAATTGGTCCATTGAAGATGAGTGGCCAAACCTAGTCTTGTTAGGGCTGAGGGGCTCAAGCTTTGACCTTTAAAGCTCTGGTAACAGGGCCCTGAGACAAAAAAAAAAAAAAAAAAAAAAAAAAAAAAAAAAAGACAGGCAGATGTGAAGACCAGGCAGCTTACTGAGAGCTGAGCTGGAGGCAGCTGCATGCACCACAGCCCAAATCAGCAACATCTCCTATCTCTTTGGGGGGGGGGGTGCTGGGGGGAGGGCTGTTTCATTGTTAAAGCTCTGGGGATTAGCCTGAGAGCTCAGACTTTCAGAACAAGGGAAAGAGTCTTAAGTTAGGGACCTCCACATTTCCCAGAAGACCCAAAATAAGTAGGTTCTCATTTTGAAGACCAGAAAAAAGATTACAGTATAACTCCAGTATGTATTTTAAAATACCTGCACCAGACTGTGTTTTGAGAAGACCCGTCCTCAAGGGAAACCATGTTACCAGAGTGTGACCTACTGGGGTTTTACTACAGCTTAATCAACAGGCTGAACTGAAAGATAAAACAGAAGCTCCCCCAAAGGCATAAGCCCTAAGCATAGCTCTCCAAATGCCTCCTCTCCCCTGCCTACATTAACCCAGCTGAAGAAATTGCCAGCTGCACTCCCCACTTAAGGGATCTCTAGGAAAGGGCATAGACAATGGAGAAGACAAAGGGAGGACCCCGAAGTTTGCATCAGCCACCACAGTGTTGGGAAACTCTAAGTGCAGACTAACCCCTGCCTGGATAACCGTGAAACTTCATAGCAAAAGCTGGTCCCTGTGAAAAAGGGAGCCGGGTGCCATCAGAAAGCTCTGAGAGGCAGGATGCAGGCACCACTCTGTGAATCACTGCGGTGCGTGCACATCAGAGAAGCCTACATCGGTTACAGGAACAGGACTGCAAGACCCTCAAAAAAGGCAGATCCTTTCTTAACAGACAGACCATGCTGGAAGAGACCCCTCAGTGTGCTCCAACCTTACTAGGCAAAGGAGAACGCTGTCCTGTGTACTGCAAATAATGGCAGAGTCACCTCTGAACCCAGCCTTCTTATCTATTTAAAATACATATATATAGAATTAGTATATACATATACATATACATATACATAGGGACTTGCACTGGTATCCTGAAGATAAGCTTATTTCCCATCTCCCTCTGTTGATGGCAGTGGCTCTCCATCATCCTAATGTCGTGACCCTTTAATATGGTTCCTCATGTTGTAGTGAGCACCAGCCATTAAATTACTTTGTTGCTACTTCATAACCATAATTTTGCTACTGTTATGAATTGTAATGTAAATATCTGATATGCCGGATATCATATGTAAATATATAATATGTAGATATTTGGTTTTTGTTGTTGTTGTTGTTTGTTTTTTTGTTTTTCAAGACAGGGTTTCTCTGTGTAGCCCTGGCTGTCCTGGAACTCACTCTGTAGACCAGGCTGGCCTTGAACTCAGAAATCCGCCTGCCTCTGCCTCCCAAGTGCTGGGATTAAAGGCGTGCGGCACCACCGCCCGGCTAGATATTTGTTAATACCTGATATGCAGTTTGTGACCCACAGGTTGAGAACCGCTGGTCTATGGCTATCCACTCAGAGAGTTCGTTTCTGATGGCTGAATGAATGAAGAGCCAATCAACTTCCCAATGTCCTAACTCAGTCATGGACTGTACCAAAGCCTATGGGATGAGCACCATTTCAAATCTGACTTGTAATAAGCCTTACAGCATCTACTGTAACACCTTACACCTCAGAAGGTGACTGCTAAGGGCTGGTTAGTCCCTGAAATATGAAAGAGGATCTTCTTTCTTCTGTTGCCATAGCAGCTTGTGACATTGGTAGGTTGATAAAATAATTTTTTCCTTAAGTTTTCAAATGCTGTGAATATGCAAACCCATTGATGTCCAGCTCTTTCATGACCCCAGTGCTTCTGTGGGTTTTCCGAGAAGCTGTGCCAGGGATCCGTGGATGTTTTCTGTGGGCAAAATAGTCTTCTATTTTGACCATCTCCCAGCTCGGCCTTAGAGCACCGTGTGTTAGTGAGCGGCAGTGGCTGGTTTCCAATAACCCGCATCTATAACAGCAGGCTCGCAGAAGCATTGGCCCTAGCTTGCAAGTTTCTGATCCACCTAGTCATGGGCAACCCTACCCCTAGATTAGTGGCTTTGATACTGTGTTTGCTGATGCTCCACCCTCTCTGGCTGCACTTTGAGAAAAAGCAGAGGGAGAGTGTGTGTGTGTGTGTGTGTGTGTGTGTGTGTGAGAGAGAGAGAGAGAGAGAGAGAGAGAGAGAGAGAGAGAGAGAGAGAGAGAGAGAGAGAGAGAGAAAATGCTCTTTGTTTTGGTCTTCTCCACTGTCTCTGAGCTTTCCTAGAGACTCCTTAGGTGGAGGGGGTGGGGGTCCTTCACATGGTTGATGGGACAGACATATCCTTATCTGTCCCTTCATCATTGCCTCATCCCATCATGTCTGTACAGGTTACTTGTGAATTATTTGCTCACCTAACATCTGTAGGCATTCAGGCTGACCCCAAGCCTGACAAGTCTATTTTACCATCCCATAAAAACTTCTTAGTCATCCAGCTTGGGATCTCAGATTCCTGGGACTGAGTCAAAAGGGAGCCTGCTGTGTCTTATCTACATCTTGAGTCTGAGCTTTCTGAATGGTTCTCTGAAGGCCCCTCTCATGGGTGTGAGAGGCAGACAGGGCAACAACTCACCACCTCAACACCAATAACCAAATAATCTCTACTATGTTGCAACAGTCAAACTACCTCTTGCCTTTGGCATGGGTGGATGGATGTTTAAGGTGCTTTAAAGTCATCATGGGATAAGGAAATGGCATTTGTCCTCAAGCCTCAAACAAACTAAGATAGAAATGGTCTCATTTTCCGACTGTGTGGATGGAGCTCCATGGAGGGACTGTGCAGTCCCTCCCTCCATCTGATCCTCGGTCCCTGAGGTTTCTTACAATGGAGTCATCAAGCTAGCCAAGGCTCTTCGTTTTTATTTTAGTGAGACCAACAATAGAGGAAAATACAGGCAAAATACAATAATGCATGCATATTCACAATCCCTCTATGTCCCCCTTGTGTCTTTTAAATATCAGAGAGCGGCTGGAAGATGGGATGCAGATTGGTGTGAGACAAAGATGGAGACAAAACAAAGATCTGTGAAGGAACTCTGGGGAACTCTGGGGAGGGAGGCAGAAGTGAGGAGCTGCTGGAAGGGGAAACGAGACAGAAGAGTGGGCGGTGGAATTGGGGATACCTGGCTATTTAATGATGCACCCACCGAAACATCAATTCTCCTTTCAAGAAAACCCTTTAATGTCTGTACTGCTTTTCTCCAGATTTCTAAAACAGTCTGTATCTCATCCCTCTTTATTCTCATGTTGGCAGGGAAGGTTAGCATCACAGTGCCAAGGCTGCCTTCAAGACAGTCCGGCTACATCTGGGCTGCAGTCAATGTTGTTGGAAAATTAAAGTATTACCACTTAATTTTAAGCTGCAGTCGATACCAATACCAAACTGCCTTTGGCTGGTTATGTATTTCTGTGTTAGGGCAGCTGCCTGGAATAGGACTGTTGGTTTGATCCTCAGCCCTAGGCAAGAATAAGAAGAAAACCTTGGGTCTGGCAAAATGGCTCAGTCGTTAGGAGCACATGTCACACTGCAGAGGACTGGGACCAAATTCCCAGCACCCACATGGTGACTTGCAACCATCATCCATGATTCCAGTTCTTAGAATCCAATGCCCTCCTAGGCACCAGGTATACACATGGCACTCAAACATGCAGGTAAAAATACCTACACCCATAAAGTACATAAATTTAAAATAATTTTTTTTTAAAAAAAATATTGCCTTTGGTGATTTCTCTATTTACTCAAACTAACCTTTATTATTGTCCTTTTTTCTAGCATAATAAATTAATGATGCCCCCCTTTCATTCTGGAAAATATCCACATTTGGATAATAGATTACACATCGCTCTTTCTGTAAGTGACATGTAACTATAGTGCCATGTCTCTCACTACTTGGATGACTTTGGAGTGCACTGTGCTTTATATTATCAAAAGACAAAGGGGCAAGTTGTTCCTAGGGACAAATGCAATGTACAACTTGAGGGCAGGTACTGTTCAGAGTCAGGAACACCCCTGGTGATTATAATCTTCAGAGATGAGGGCTCAGTTGCTAGTCTGTCTGGAGCAGCTGAGGTGTCATAGAAATGGAGCCCAAATCTTGCTAGCCGGCACCTTTGACATCAGCGACCTGAAGCACCCATTCCACCTACACTGCTATACATAGGCATTTCTAAGCACAAGTCATTTTGTCCCCTCCTCCCCAACCACAGTATTTTTGAGAATATCCAAATATGAGAATTTCCAAATTCACATGTGTTTCCATCCCAGACTAACCACGCCAGCATCCCCAAGACATCTGCTTCACTCTTCATTTCCAGCTGTCTCTTTCTTTGCCATGTCCACTGCCAACAAAGACGCTTGGAAGAATCTCATTCTCAGATCAGCCTCAAATAAGTATGATTTATATGAGGCCCTTTCCAAGTAGTCCCAAACCTACCCACAGTGAATGGCATTCCCACTGTGTGGTATCCTAGAGACCTTCAAGGAAATACCTTCCTCTCTGACTGCCAACTGGTCATTGGGTCCCTCAGAAGCATGCTTGTACTCAATGATTCCATTTCTGGCCTTTAGTACCTATTCATACAAGAGTCTGGAACCAGAACAAAGAACAAGAAGAAACCATTTAAAGCTTATTCTCTGTCCCTCTTTTCTGTCCTGTAAGGAGCTCCCCACCCCTGCTGTGGTATCAGTTTTTGCAAGTGGAGTTACTCATTGAAGGACATGCCAAAGCTAAACCCAGACTCATATTATCCCACAAGGACTCTGCAATAATTAGACATGTTTGCCGGTACAATGACATGTCTAGTTGGGTCATGATTTGCTCAAAATAATAGTGATATCACGGGAATAACTGCTCCGTGTCACTTTCCTCTGAGGGAGTCTCTGCCATAAATGAGAATTTAGCTGCCCTCGAGGCCACCAGGCTACCTGTAGTTCCACAACTGTCACTCTAAATGTAAGTTACTGCCTGCTGACATACTTAGAGAGATGAAAAATAGATTTATGGGGAGCTGAGGGTGTAGTTCAGCAGCGGAACTTACGCTTAGCATGTGTAAGAGATTGGATTAAATCCCCAACCACCAAAAAGGAAAGAATAATTAAACTCACAATGTGCTGATCAAATCATGTTATTGATGAACTTGGAAGAAGGAAATGAACAAAGATACATTGCCTAGATGAAACTATGCTCTCGCCTCCTACTTGTCTTGCCTCTCATGCGCCTATGCATGCATCAGTGTGAGATCTGACACCCTTTGGGAGTTTAGTAGACCAGCTCTATTTAGACCTGAACATTAGAAACTGTTTTTGCAGTCCCCAGGGGGACTGGACCCTCTCTTTCCTTTCCGGGATGTATGTGCAATCATCCAGTTGCCCCATCTTCTCCTGCCAGGAGATGTGGCCATTCCAGACGTTTTATCACTTCCTTTTTTTGGTCACATAAGATTCATCAGGAAGAATAACTGACAGGCTGCCTGTGGAGCTATGAGTCATAGTCCTGCCGGAGAGCACCTGATCTCTCATTTCTTGCTGTTACTCTCTGGTTACTCCACCTCTACCTGGGCCGGCTTAGCAGAAGAGCTAACACATTTGGGTGAAAATGAGTTCAAAACAGTGCTCATTACCGTGATTCCTTTTGTAGAAAACGCAGAACTTTGGGGGATCAAAGAGCTAAAAAGCCTGAATGTTTACTCCATTACATCTAAAAATATAAATTTACACAAGATATATGTATGTACACTGTACATGATGTGGATAGCTTTCCTTCCTCTATATTGAAACATTGGTAACCCCAGTATGTTCCCTCCATCATTATATTTTATATAATGGTATAATTTATAATATATATATATATACATATATATATATATATGAATGATACATTTACTCTCACATGCAATAAACTTGGAAGTGGTCCACACCTATAATCACAGAAATAAGAAGGATCAGAAGTTCAAGGCCAGGCATGGCTACGTAGGTCAGCCTTCAATACAGGAGACTTTCAAAAGAAAAGAGAGAAGGAAGGAAAAGAGACAGGAAGGGAGAAAGGAAGGAAAGAAGGGAGGGAGCGAGGAAGGGAAGAAAGATAAGAAAAGAAAAAAGGCTTGGAGAGTGTCTGCTCTATTGGTGCAGTGACATCAAAGCATGTCCTAGAGAGACACCTCTGGCTCAGCTGCACACTGGAACTCGCCTCCCTCCTCTCTGCCTCCCTAAGCTTTCTAGCTCAGTTTTCTATTACGTGGCCTAGATCTGAGCTTGCTTCTTCAGGTTTTAACCTTCCTGTTACATGTTGGAATTTAGAAGGCCTTTGGAGGGGAGAGGAAGACCTCCTGTCATTGATGTGAAATGTCTCTTAAGCCTTTTCACTTTCCAGCCCTCCTGCTCTTGGTAACTGATGATATTTAATGCATGAAAAACAAACGGCATATAGTGGCACACTATGCAAAAATATCTGCAGGACTGGGGATTTTACCTTTCGTCTTCCTCTTCTCTTCCAAGCATGCCTCCATTATATTAAAGAACGGAGCAACACACCGTAGCTTCTGTTGGGTGCGTTAAGGTGGGTGTTGGAAGATCAAAGTCTGAGTGCTTTTCAAGGATTAAATAAAGCCTGTGACAACTCATTTCACCTGCCAAGAAGTCTTCTCTTGCTTACCCATTCAATCATGCTATTTGAATTTAGGAGAGAGACAAACACAGCACACCACAGCACAAACACTCAAAGCACGCCTGTGCAGACAGCCACACATATTTGATGAGAAGTCGCAACAAGATTCTTTTGCTTTGATTTTACTCAACGGATAGAGGCAATTCTGACGAAACAGTTTCCACAACTGATATAGATCTGTTTGATGGCATGGTGATTTTTTTCCCCCCAGTTTGCTTTTGATAAACAATCAACATTAGGAAAAAGATTAGTTCTATGTATAAACATGTATTCCCTGTGCCCGGGATGTCAAATGCACTCTAACTCCCCTTTGTGTAAAGAGATCATGTTTAAATCCCTTGAGTGGCTGTTCAGCTAAAGTTTAGAGTCTCTTAAGCTAGTATTTGATGCTAAACCAAATAGGCCCTTAGGGAAGAATTAAGAACAAGCCAGACAGTATAAAATTCTTGTTTTGTGCAAGTTAAACAGTATCTGTTGTGTTGTGTGTAGGGAGGACAATCACTGAGGGGGACAC